>NC_060125.1:188303439-189650939 GCF_021461395.2 Schistocerca americana | reverse complement strand
TGAAACATGGACGATAAATAGTTAGGACAAGAAGAGAATAGAAGCTTTCGAAATGAGTTGCTACAGAAGAATGCTGAGGGTTAGGATAGATCACGTAACAAATGAGGAGGTATTGTATAGAATTGGGGAGAAGAGGAGTTTGTGGCAGAACTTGACAAGAAGAAGGGACCGGTTGGTAGGACATGTTCGGAGGCATCAAGGGATCACAAATTTAGCATTGGAGGGCAGCGTGGAGGGTAAAAATCATAGAGGGAGACCAAGAGATGAATACACTAAGCAGATTCAGAAGGATGAAGATTGCAGTAAGTACTGGGAGATGAAGAAGCTTGCACAGGATAGAGTGGCATGGAGATCTGCATCAAACCAGTCTCAGGACTGAAGACCACAACAACAACACACTAGGCAGTTATGTTAGCCACTGCGCCACTCGGACACAGTGTTCATGGACTATCTCGGCACTTTCCCCAGCTGACCAACACTAGAGAGCCTGTATACAGAGAGAGTGGCCATAGGTGAAGTTGCTCGTGATTGCTTGACTAGCTTTGGCGCCATTTTTCTGCCAAACGTCTCTCGCGCTTCCTATGTTCGCCATGCTTTGAGTTGAAGTTCAGAGGACTTCTGGAAACGATTAAAAGGTATTTGAATTATTGAGAGACTTGTTATGCGTTGTGCGTGCATGTTCGATTTAGTTGTATATCGTTTTTAGTACTTAATTAGCGTTTGCGATCTTAAATATGAGTTGAAATAATGAAGCGTATTGAGATGAAGTCGGTAGGCCTACATGTTTGAAGTAAACACGTTAGTAATTGTACAGTATTGTTTTTTACTTCTGTAATTCGTTCTGCAGATGTTCGTAAACGATGCCAGGTTGTGCTGCATTTGGTTGTTCCAATAGAGGTGAAGGTTGATTTTGCATGTAGCATCACAAGCTTTTCTGAAGCCAATACCTGACAGTCCTTGCTGGAAACGGAAAGTTCCTGTAATCGTAGTGCCATGCTCATTCGACTTTATTTCGTTCCGAACCAGAACATTAGGCATTGTTTTGGTTTCAATATTATTACCTGACTGTTGACAAAGGCAAGTTGTAAGCACGTTTTCCCCAGTTGTCGTGGTTGTTGAAACATTATTCGTAGTAAATAATTGTAGGTACTCTTGAAGGCAGTTTTTAATATGCCTACCTACTGTGGGATAGAAGGGATACGGTAGTCTTCTTGTTATATTTGGTCGTTATTACAGTAGCCTACGTTTAACATAACCTGATTTTTCTAATCTTTTTTGTTTGTTATCTACGAGAGGTATTCAGTATATATATAAAAGGAAGTCGTAAGCAGTTGTTTACTTGTGACATGCGAAAATTTTGAAGACGTGACAAGAAGTACTAATATGTCTTACACGTTTTGCGTGTCACAAGTAAACAACTGCTTACTACTTTCATTCATCTGACGTAATACAGGTTCGTTAAATCTTTAGCGTTATTGCACTTCCGTTACAAAACAAATGCTATACACTATATATCTTTTATTTACGTTACTTTCATTGGAATATGTCTAGTAAACGAACTTTAAAGGAGATCAGTGCAAGTAACGAATAAGTTTTACAGGCACTGTATCAAATTTCCCTGTGCTGTACTTAGTAGGCTACTATGAGTATATTACAGCTGTAAAGAAAGGCGTTTAACCAATGTTTTCGCCATATTGTCTTGTGCTTTTGATTCAGTGAGTGCGTACTCCACTACTCCACTACAGGCCATTGAAAAGTTCCGCGGCCGGCCGAAGTGCCCGTGCGGTTAAAGGCGCTGCAGTCTGGGACCGCGAGACCGCTACGGTCGCAGGTTCGAATCCTGCCTCGGGCATGGATGTTTGTGATGTCCTTAGGTTAGTTAGGTTTAACTAGTTCTAAGTTCTAGGGGACTAATGACCTCAGCAGTTGAGTCCCATAGTGCTCAGAGCCATTTGAACCATTTTTCTTTTTTTTGTTTTGAAAAGTTCCGCCCGCAGTTTGGCAGAGAAATGGCCGCCGTATCGTCCGGCTGGCCATTCTCTCCCTATACAGGCTCTCTAACCAACACTACCGCCTAGCACCACCTGTCCGCAGTCGACGTCCATGTCATCCATGCTCACAGACTTTAGATTGTCGTTGGAGGTCGAATATAAATATGCATCCGCAGTGAAGGTTGTTTGAATGTGTGGTGTCTATTCTTTCGGGCATGCTTTCATACAGTTCACTCGCCCCGACTCACAAGTCCCTAATGGCAATGGTTCAATCTTTCTTAAAGCTCGAAAGATGGAGGTAACCTGCACGTGTACAACCACCGGGTATCTGTCATGATCTCCGCGCAACCGCTACGGTCGCAGGTTCGAATCCTGCCTCGGGCATGGATGTGTGTGATGTCCTTAGGATAATTAGGTTTAAGTATCTCTAAGTTCTAGGGGACTGTTGACCTTAGATGTTAAGTCCCATAGTGTTCAGAGCCATTTGAATCATTATTTTGTCATGATCTCCATCTGAAATGTTCCAATAACGTTAGACACGCCAGACAGTCTTCACACCTTTCATCTGTAGGTATGGCTTTTAACTGCTCTGGAAATAGTGAAGAAAGGCGCCCACATGATTAAATGCTAATCAGCCTATTCCACTAGCATGGGAATACTGGAGTACAACTTGGCAGCGTTCGCTCAAGGACTTCATGGTGTAACACTGCCCATTTCCATCAATGTAACTACTTAATCTCTTAGAAGTCTAGAATAAAGATATTGAAAGGCATCTTTAGAATTGAGGGGTATCTTTACAATTAATATGAATAGAGGAGATAAAGTGTGGCCTCAATACAACTGTCACGCAAACGGAATGCAGTAGGATGTGCCGTACATGAGAGCTGGATGAAGGATGGAGCTGAATTTTAGCAGTGAGAGCGTAAACAAAAACTGTGGCTAAAGGTTAGGTTAGGTTAGGTTAGTGTTGTTTTAACGTCCCGTCGACAACGAGGTCATTAGAGACGGAGCGCAAGCTCGGGTTAGGGAAGGATGGGGAAGGAAATCGGCCGTGCCCTTTCAAAGGAACCATCCCGGCGTTTGCCTGAAACGATTTAGGGAAATCACGGAAAACCTAAATCAGGATGGCTGGAGACGGGATGGAACCGTCGTCCTCCCGAATGCGAGTCCAGTGTGCTAACCACTGCGCCACCTCGCTCGGTGTGGCTAAAGAACATTTATTAGATCGATAAGTTTAATTACACAGATGACTATGTTTAATTAGTAATATGATGGTTGTTGTTGCCTGCAACCTATTACGCCGCATATTAATTAAACCTACAACTTTGGAACGTCCCCTTTGAAAAAAATATGAATGACTGTGCTGATAAACTTCTACGTTATTTGATTTTCAAACAGCTGAGCAATACTCAGCGTACTCAGACATTTCTCTCTTCACTTATTCTTGTCATCACGTAACTGACACACAATATTTTTAGCGCAACGCAATGCGACTTTCAATAATCCCTACAAAAGAATGGCCCTGACTAACAATAACCTATACCTTTCATGAATCACTTACCTCACAAAAATCCTCGTTGCTTGAACTACTGCACTACAGCGAGAGCCAATACTGCCAGCTAAATAAAAGATTCTAACTACTGAAGGCACTAACTGCTGATAGGCATAGTTAGCAAATGAAAGATTTTGATAAAGAACCAAAAGTGTATTTACCTTAACAGCGTTCGAAAAGTCATATATATATAATTTTGTGACATCCAATTAAACTAATTTCCTTTTTCTGACGGACACACATCCAGATCGTCCGCTCAAAACTCTGGCATCTCTCCCCCCACGTCCACCACCACCAATTGCACAACGCTACGTGCTGTTACCAACATAAAAACCTAAACAGCCTACTTACAACTTTACTTTTAGTTCCCTGCAAAGTTTATAATCTATGGAAGAGGAATGATCAAAGGATGGTTTAGTCATAAACTCTTACGTTCACACGCACGTGAGAGACTAACAGGAAGGAAAAGAACTGGAAACCTTCACCACAGCATACGTGGGTAGCAAGAGGGACTGTTCCCTTGATTTTAACATGCGGGATAATTGTATAAAATGTCTATTCAAGTGAATGGCTATAAAAATGAAGCATAAATAAGAATCACAATTAATTCCCATAATCTACAGCGGAAGATCACTGTGGCCTTGGCACTGTAGACTTTCTCATTAGATCACGGCCACGTGGTCCTCACAAACAAAAGCGTGCACATAGAAAGTTTCCAAGTGAGACGAACTGCACAAAATTGTCACACTCGATAATAAAATATGACCGATTTAAGGAATCGTTTACTTTGACTAGCTTTGAAAAACTTACATAAAACACAACATTAACTACTCATCGAGATGGCACACTTACCGCCGGTAGGTCTCATCCGTCTCGCGTCTCACGGAACACTCCACGAGCATTCGCTCTCCAATCAAATCCGCTCCCCGCACCTACGAAGTGGCCAGGGGAACCCCTGTTGTGGTGCCAACCTATACAAAAGGTTCGTCCAAGGCAAACAGAAACCTCTTTTCTATTTGGTACGTGTTTCCTACAGTTGGCTGTTCTGACACAGTGGCACGCTACGACATTCCCACGGATCTACACATACTCTCATTCATACATTCAACTGATCGGACAAGAAGAGGAAAGAATAGATACATTGAAATATGGCACTTAAAAGTATGAAACATGCATGTGGGGCTCCGAAAGTACCAATAACCTAATAAAATGTTAAAACGAAATGTGGATAGTATACCGAGGCCACCACAAACACACTCAGTTGCTCAGCCTTTTCCCTTTTCCTGTTTACATCTATGGTAATAGACCGTTTGCACCAACAATTGAGGTTCTAGAGGCAAACAGATGAAGCTGTGTGGTATGGCAAAATCAAGAAGATGCTCATGCAGAGACCATTCAATATACATCCAGCACAAATAGGTTATGGGGATCACAGGTTTGCAAAGAACTTTAGCCTGTTCTCCTTTGTTATTACCAGTTCAGCTTCCATTCACATTCGCTCTACTTCTCTGCTATGATCATGCTGGTGACATCAACATTCTCGACCTAGCGGTTCTGAAGTCTACTTAAATGCAGTTTAAAAAACTAATTTAACCCCAAAAGAAATAATGCTGGATCGTGATATCCAGAAACACAGTTGTCTCGATAACAGTGCTCCTTGACCCATCCACCCCACTGGAAAAGTCTGCAGAGCATCCTGAAGTCGCCTCACCGTTGCCCACCTGTAGTCAGATGTACGGCTGTCAATGTGCATGCCGCGGAAAGGCATATTTGACGATTCCGTGTTTACTCTGCAATGAAAAGTTTGAGTGATGATCAGGTGACACATAACTTCACACTATACATTGCTATTAGAGCTATCACGCATCTGTTCTTGACTGTCATGTGGGTACTGGGAGCCAGATTTTCAACGTTATGCCAAATGACATTTCGCGAAATGTATTACTTTGCCTTTCCACATCTACATCTACATCTACATCTACATTTATACTCCGCAAGCCACCCAACGGTGTGTGGCGGAGGGCACTTTACGTGCCACTGTCATTACCTCCCTTTCCTGTTCCAGTCGCGTATGGTTCGCGGGAAGAACGACTGTCTGAAAGCCTCCGTGCGCGCTCGAATCTCTCTAATTTTACATTCGTGATCCCCTCGGGAGTTATAAGTAGGGGGAAGCAATATATTCGATTCCTCATCCAGAAAAGCACCCTCTCTAAACCTCGACAGCAAGCTACACCGCGATGCAGAGCGCCTCTCTTGCAGTCTGCCACTTGAGTTTGCTAAACATCTCCGAAACGCTATCACGGTTACCAAATAACCCTGTGACGAAACGCGCCGCTCTTCTTTGGATCTTCTCTATCTCCTCCGTCAACCCGGTCTGGTACGGATCCCACACTGATGAGCAATACTCAAGTATAGGTCGAACGAGTGTTTTGTAAGCCACCTCCTTTGTTGATGGACTACATTTTCTAAGGACTCTCCCAATGAATCTCAACCTGGTACCCGCCTTACCAACAATTAATTTTATATGATCATTCCACTTCAAATCATTCCGCACGCATACTCCCAGATATTTTACAGAAGTAACTGCTACCAGTGTTTGTTCCGCTATCATATAATCATACAATAAAGGATCCTTCTTTCTATGTATTCTTTGTCACAGAGCACAACATTTTGAAGAAACTCGCAGTATTTATTAGTGCTGTTCAGTATTTCAGCCGCAAACGTGTGTCACAGTAGCCTGTATGTAGGTAGCAGCTTTCGCAGGGTCTATAAGTAGAGCACATGCTGCACAGTTGATATATGCATCTGAAGGTCCCACGCAGCCTATGAAGTAGACTTCCTATGTGTGCACATGAAGTTACTGTATGCTCCCTTCAGCTGTTCATTAGAAATGAGCCATCATGTTATACAGCTTTCCATCTACAACTGCAAACGTACTCCATAAGCGACCGTATGGTGCGTGGCGGAAGGTAACCACTCGCGAATAGAGCGAATATGCCTCGTGTCATGATGCTTACGCGAAATATACGTTTGTGGCAATAGAATCGCCCTATACTCGGTATCGATGCCGGTTCTATAAATTTTCTCAATACCATTCTTAGAAAAGAACGTCGCCTTCCCTCCCGGGATTTCCATTAAAGTTCTTCAAACATCTCCGTAATACCAGCACGTTCTTCGAACCTACCGGCAACAAATCTAGCAGCCCGCCTCTGAATAGCTTCGATGTCTTCCTTTAATCCGATCACATGCAGATCCCAAACACTCGAGCATTTCTCAAGAATACTTGACACCAACGTCCTATATGTGGTCTCCTTTACAGATGAACCATACTTTCCCAAAATTGCCCCAATGAACCGAGGTGGCCATTCGCTTTCCCTACCGCTGTCCTCACACACTCGTTTCATTTCATATCGCTTTGCAACGTTACGCTCAGATATCACAGGTCTGCAAAAAAATATTTTTTGAAAGTTGTTTGAAATTTGATTACTGACTTTTACGTACTTTTCGGCGCTGATTTAAAAAATGCAATCCATTTTTTCTATCAGGTTTTTCACAAAAAAGGGAGTATTTTTGGGTAAAATAACAAAATTTAAGCAATTTATCACATTTTTTCCAACGTTGTAAAATTTTATTTTATTTATAAATCATGTTCTGAACTACATTTCCAGTACACTTTTATTTCTCTTTAAGCTCATATAAGTCCTTATAATAACGCTTTCGCTTTCTGTCGAAGCTTCTTTTATTGCTTTTCCTATTGTGGACTCATTGAGGATCATCTCTTTCTATCATCCAGCAGTAGTCCACTATCTTGTGTACGTTCCATCGTCTTTGATATCTTCTTTCTATTTCTTTGATGTCTTGGTGGAATCTTTCGCCCTGCTTTTCACTTAGATCACCAAGGTTTGCAGGAAAGTAGTCAAGAGGTAATCGAAGAAAATAAACTTGAATGCTCATGTTACCGCCCAGCTTCTTAAATTTGTCGAGCATGTCTGCGACGATTGTCTTGTAGATTGGATCTCTTTTGTTTTTGCTAGGAAACCGGTAACAACTAATTTAAAACTGTCCATGCTGCCTTTTCTTTTGTTTCCATTTTATTCACGAAGTTGGGATCTGTCATCAGTTTTCTAATGTCTGGTCCGACAAAGATTCCTTGCTTTACCTTTGCCTCGGATAAACCAGGAAACTGTCCACAAATATATCTGAAACACTCCCCTTCCTTTTGAAATGCCTTAACAAATTGTTTCATCAGCCCCTACTTAATGTGAAGTGGAGGAAGTAGCACCTTTTTGGGATCCACCAGGCTTTTCCTCCCAACATTTTTAACCCCTACCTGTAAGGTTTTTCTCAAGGGCAAAGCTTTTTTAATGTAGTGTTACTTTCTGTCCCATTCATAGAGAAAGCAAAATAACTTAGTATAGCCACTTTGTTGACCAATCAGCATTGAAATCACCACATAGTGTCCATTTGCGGTCTGAAAAGCATAGTCAGCTTAAAACCAGTCCCAGGTTTTCGAAATATTCTTTTAAGTGAACCGAGTGTCCAACTGGTATAGAAGCATACTTATTGCCATTGTGTAGAAGTACTGCTTTAAGGTTTCTTTTTAAAGAATCAATAAAAAGTCTCCACTCATCAGGAGCATATTCTGTTTTGAAACGTGCCATAAGTCCAGGAACATCACTGCAAAACAACAGGTCACCTTCTTGAGAGAAGAAAGATACAAACTCCTTTTCCCGCGATCGATACGAAGGACGTACCCGGAGCCAACATATGTTTATATTTCAATCCAGATCCTAAAACCTCTGCCGCCTTTTTTGAAAGGCCTAGGTCTAACTAAATCGTTCAGTTCAGATTGTCAGAATGGAATGCGATCGGTTGTGCCAGGATCGTAGCAATCTCTGTCTTCTTCACTATCGTCTTGCTGAACCAATGGCTCGTGATCATCTATATCATCGAAAGAATCTGGAGGAGAGGGTATTGGTACTTCAGGTCCATGAGGAACAGGGCGAATGGCTGACTGAATGTTAGGGTAGGATATATCCTTTTTGTTTTTCAAATTGAAATCTCGTACGTTGCAAGAACAAAAATAGCAGTCATCACTATGATTTTTGAGCTTCCTCCAAACCATCGGTATTCCAAAACGTAAGGACTGCTTTTTACATTGAAACCATTGCCTCAGTTCTTCAATACACACTAAACAAACTTTGTGTGGGACCCAAGGCTTATCTTGATCGTCTAGCTTTATACCAATATAGGCGAAATATGCGTTTTCAACAAAATCGGAAACGTTTCTTTGCTGCTTTTTAACGGTATGGTTACCACAAATGTAGCAGAAGCACCCTGGCGAGTTTATACATCCTCTGGTAGCCATTGTCCATAAAACAACTTCACAACACAAGGAAACCGTCGCTACTTTAAAGGGCTAGTAACAACACGTGAACAGCACAGAGTCAAGAGGTATTGTAAACTCACTAAAGTGCTGAAATATCGAAAAAAGCTAAAACTAGACAAGCAGTTTGTGAAATAACTATACGCGATGGAATTTTTTCACTATTTTTCCCGAAATCAGTGTTGAAAACAATATAAAAATCACTTAATAAATTTGAAACATTTTTTATGCCGCAGACCTGTGTATTTAAATGACGTGACTCTTTCAAGCATGTCGTTACCAACGTTGAATGCGGATATCACGGGTTTCATTTACCTACTTACCCGGATTACCTTACAATTTTCCTTATTTATAACTGGCTGCCATTTATCACACGAAGTAGAAGTTTTGTCTAAGTCACCTAGTATCCTCCCACACTCACTCAACTTCGACAACTTCCCATACACCACGGCATAATCAGCAAACAACCGCAGACGGCTGTCCTCCCTGACCGTCAGATCATTCATGCATTTAACACATAACAGCGGTCCTTCGGGCATTCCTGACGACATTCTTGTCGCTGACGGACAGTCAGCGTCGAGGACAGCGCACTGGCTTCTATTACTTAAGAACCCTTCATGCCACACACATATTTGAGAGCCCATTCCATACCCTCATACCTTCCTTAACAGTTCACAGTGGAGCACCGTGTAAAATGCTTTTAACAAATCTAGTAAAATGAAATCCGCCCGTTGCACTGCATCCATAATTCGCAATATCATGTGACAAAAGGGCAAGCTGAGCTTCACCCGAGAGATGCCTTTTAAAATCGTGCTAATACGGTTTTCGACCTTAAGGAAATTTATTATATTCGAACTCAGAATATGTTCAGGAATTTTGCAGCAAACCTAACCTAGGGATATTGGTCTGCAATTCTGCGGGTCCGTTCTTTTATTCTTTTTATATAACGGATTTACTTGGGATTTTTTACAGTTTACAGAAAGAATCTATATCATGCTTTCATCATCTCGTGCCCGTAACACACAAAGGACATAATATCTTTTTAACTCTAATGACAGAGAAAAGAAATTCATACAGTAATCATCACTTTTAATTTTTCCGGATGGGCTTTTCCGTAGTACCTCATACACCCTAAATTACTCAATTCAGTAGACTTGGAACATTCTGAAACAAGCCTAACATGATTTACACTATCAAGGAATTACAAACCGGACAAAATGTAATCTCGGCGCTTGAGATTCGTTTCTGACGAAGTTGCCCTAGACGACACTAGATCTACTTCATCGAATATACAAAACGGAATGAAATTGTTTAGAAGACCTGAAGTTACCTCAATAGAGCTCCTCTAACCTTCTATTCGTCATTACTCACTTTGTTATAGAGAAGACTGATTAATGGTACCATAAAACAAACAAAATTGAAACTATAAATTTCTTTATTTGCTTTCAAAGTGTTCTACATTGGTGACAGTAATTTTATGGTGTACCGTTTCAGTACAAATAGATTGTTTGCTTAAATACTCTCGTAAAATCTTAGTTTTATCTTTTGTGCAACCTAAAAAAGATACACTAAATATGATAAAATGTTTTCTTGGGAAACATCTCTGCTCCATAGTGTGGTCTTCATCTTCAAATGCATCCCAAGCTCTTCTCAAAGCGTCTCTTTTGATTTGTCAAGCTTTCTTCACTAAACCTGTGAGAGTGCAGTCAGACACGATGAAAAGTCAATATGGCGCTTAGCGTTAGGCAGCCAACAGTGAATCACGACATTTCAAGAACCTGGAATTACATGAAGATACCTTAGCTAAAAAATGCCACAGAAAAACCAAAATGAAAATCTTCACTGCCCAAAAAATCTGTTTTGGCGACACGAAGTCAAATTTCACAGCTGACATAGGAATGTATATTGAATTCACTCATGAAGACATTTTTTCTGGAGCTTTGCAGCAGAATGCCTCCGAAGATTAGTTTCATTTCTTGCATTACAGCTGCAGGTAAACTGTGGTGATGATCGTAATTCCGTGTTGTGCTTTCTCTCACATTTTTAAAAACTTGTTTGGACTATCTGTGCATCGCGGTGCTTGCGTTTTTGTTGTGTTGTTGTAGTATGTCACTTCTGGTGGTCTTGATGAAGTTTAGTAGTTGTCTTCTTATTAGTACGTTAACCTGTCCTGTTAGTGTTCCTTCATTTTCCTGCTGAGCTCTATTTTCCGCTCCTCGGATCATTTCTTGATCTCACTGTGGGTAACTTACGTAAGGGATGTTAGGAACGGCCTGGTTTCAATAGCTAAATTGTAGTAGCCCTTTTTAGTTATTGAGTCTCACCTAATGCGAAGTTCTGCAAGGTATTTCTCTATTTGCTTGAGCCACAGGCTTTACCCATTTGAGCTAATTTTAAGATCTTATTGTTTTTGGAGATCCATTCTGAGCAGGTAGACGCAGAATGCCAGTTGTCTTCTTCTGGTGGTATTGGTGAGGTTTTCTTGCTGTTGGTACAGTTCACGATTAAGTTTGTAACATTTTCTCCTATCTGAGATTCTGTCTTTTGGAGAAATTTGCTTTCTTGTAATTCGCAGATTCTTATTGGGATCTTCTTGGCTAGGAGTAAGCATTCTGTTGCATAGAGGACTGACGATCTGATTACTGTTTTATGCCTTAGATTGATATTCATCGATAAATGTTTTGAGGCGTATGTTTTTCTGCGAGCATAGTATGCCCCATCTAATTTGATCTTTCTTTGTTCGAGAGCTACAATTGCACTAACATCCATTCTCGAAGACACGATACGGTTACGGCTCTCTTCATATGTTTTGTAGCATCAACTCTAATCGTTCTATTGGCATCTTTAACGTTGTTAAAGAATTCGATCTTTCCGATGTTAATCAGTGAACACGTTTCCTCGCCAGTAGCTGGGCTGTACCTAGAATTGCATGGGATCCCCTTGCATGGTGTTTGCTACTAAAGTCAGGTCATCACCAAAGACCAGGTATGGGATCCCTTTATTGTCTCCTTTGATCCCCGTCCTTAATGTGGTGATCGCTGATAGAGCTCTGGTCAATTTCCCGATGGACTTCTGCAGGACACAATTAAACAGTGTAAATGAAATACCGTCTCCATGTCTGTGGTGTTTTGTGCGACTGTTAAACATCCCTTTACCAGCTATTATCTTTACGCTACTAAGTTTTATTTTTTTATCATAATCGTAGTTATCTGTGAGTAGCTACCATTCCTTTTTTACATACCCCTCACATTCGACTTCTTCTGCCTCAACATTATTTGCATGTAGATAACTTTTAAAACTTAATTGAAATGTCTTGGCACAACAAAATTACTTTCAAACGTAAAGTTATTCGTTAGTACGCCAGCGAAATTCACATTAACGTCGTATGGTTTCAGATGACAGGCAACTAGTTCATGATAATGCACAAATGGTCCTGCAGAAACGTATAATGTAAAATTAAGGTATCGCGAAACAAACGAAAACTTTTCTGTAGGCCCAATTTTCGTGGATTAGTTATCACTCAGCATATTTTCATAAATCACAGATTTTAATGAATAAAAAGCGCAGAAGGTAGCACAGAGGTGCTGAAACATGTTAGGCTCATATGAGAAAACAGTGTTTTGCGTAACAGACTGGCCTTATGTGCAAAAATTTGAACTGCAGACACAGAGAAAGCAAGAGAAGCAAGTCCAAATGATGAATATAAAATTTTTTAAATTAAAGTCAAATATTTTATATACAGTAAATTATACAACTGAGATGAGTGATGGTAGATTTTCTGTACTGTAGCAATTTCCACACCATCACTATTATTAGAATAACTCACTGAGTTTATTATTTAACACAGTAGTACAGCGGCAGTGCTTTGACATAGATAACATAACAACCACCTTTTCGTTGGCCGTATTTGTAAATTTGTTGGAGACGTGATCCCCTTTCTACCAAGTACTATCGAAAATTATTGTTGAGTTCAAACTAAGCTGCTATTTTCTTTGACAGCTTCCTCTACCGATCCTTGCGAAGCTAATGATCTGAATCCTCAGTTTCAGAGCGGTAGAGTTTGAAGATTAATTACACCGCACAGCACGGTTCCTGCTGCTCTTCCCTTAGCGGTGGCTCGCAGCCTGTGCACTAACATCAGGTTCACACCGTAAACATCAATGTTATCAAACTTATAATTGTGTTTGCATTCACTGCAGATAAACATTAACTGAGGAGCCAGATCGATATGTCGTTCAAACTGTAGAGAAATGTTTCCTTTGGAAAATATTTTGCAGTGCGAACCTCTGACAGTTTGCTTATGGCGATAATTTCAGAAATGTTCCTTAACCTTCCCTCTTTAAGGGGTAACTGCAGAGGGAAGGAAAGTAACTTTAGCTTTGGTTCTCTGCATCTCCAGTCTTATCACGTCAGTTTCTTCTGCTGTTTAAGACGCTGGAACGATGTTTTCAGTTGGCTACAAACTGTTCTCCAGTTTCTTTTGCCAA
This sequence comes from Schistocerca americana, assembly GCF_021461395.2. Taxonomy (NCBI): domain Eukaryota; kingdom Metazoa; phylum Arthropoda; class Insecta; order Orthoptera; family Acrididae; genus Schistocerca; species Schistocerca americana. Next base: position 189,637,523 of record NC_060125.1, on the reverse strand, counting down.
TTCACACGGTTTATAAAATACACTTCAGTTAGCAGCAGGCCTTTTCATGCAAAAAATCTAGCGTAAGCAAGAATACTTCTCTAAATACGAATCGCATGCATTTCGTGTAATAAAATACGGAAGACAAGAGAATGTCTCACACGGTTGCAAACAGTTTAATTTTATTACTGGCATTGAAGTCTTGAAAACAGAGATAAAGATTGTCAGTTTTCTACCCATCCATGAAGAACGCTACGAGTACGTTGCAATTACCAACGCAGAAAACTGAGAATTTAATATTGTTGCAGTCGCAATGCAAAAATGTGCAGCACATCGTTTAAAAATCGAATTCAGAGTATTTTAAGCCGATAAAATAAAATTTGATATTGTCATCAAATACAAGACTCCAGTTGTCCTTGATGGCGGATTCCGGAATGAGTCCTCTGAAGATGGTCTGGTCGGTTTCTTTTTCCATCTTTCGCCAGTTCGAGATTCTGTCTTTGGTGTCCCCGTCGTCGCTGAGGCTTTAAATAACAACCATCCCTTTTTTGTTCGTCAATTTTTCGAGTCTAATGTTATAGAAGATGTTCTCTTCAAGCTGCCTGTAGAGACTGGGCGAACTACAATTGTACGAATTATGCGCATTCTGTTTCCTCAATACACAGGTTGCCACGGAGGGAGGAATGATACCGAAGGAGTAAATAAAGTATTCCTCCCTCACGAAATAACCGCAGGACACACGAGCATTTCCTATTGTTTCTCTGTCATTGGTTTAAATTTTAAATCTAATTTTGCAAAGAGGAGACACAGCTACTGCCAACGAAAAGCAACGGTAATTACTGAACGGACCCTTTTAGAAAAAAAAAATCTAAAATAATACAAAGAAAAACAAGAAAAAAAGTTGTTGAGCAGTTAACACTGTTTTTACAGTACTATTTAGTAAGTACCGTCAGTAAACGTTGCTAAAGTTTCAAACGAAACAACAGTGGTTAGATGCCTTTCGACCTCCTACGTGTCGCTCGGGTAGCCGTGCGGTCTGAGACGCCTTTCCACGGTCCGTGCGGCTCCCCCCGTCGGAGGTTCGAATCCTCCCTCGGCCATGAGTGTGTGTGTTGTCCTTAGCGTAAGTTAGTTTAAGTTAGATTAAGTAGTGTGTAAGTCTAGGGACCGATGACCTCAGCAGTTTCGTCCCATAGTAGCTTACCACCACCAACTACCTCCTACTCACACATTAAGGAAATGAGTTCTCAGAGGAAAGTACACAAATTGTGTGCTTGTCGTGGGTTCGCCTTATTCCTTAACATCAGGCAATATCAAATCCTCTCAACGAATGAAATTCAAACAGGACTGAATAATTTCCAGTGGCAACTGAGAGGGTCCCTTGTCCCAGTGCTATGATATTGATCAGTAATAAAACAATACATTAGAAACAAACAATCAATTCACAACTTCTTAACCACTTCACAGAATACTGTAAACACTTCACTTCTAAAACACGATTTACAACTCAACTAGAAACATCTGTCAGTATCTGTGTACCTTCTAGTCCTTCTTTAAAAAAAATATCTTTGTCATTGAAGTCGCCATGGGACAGTTTTGTTTCATCTGATCTCATCTCAGCTCTGGATTGTTACTCATATGTGCTCCACACATGTTTCACTGCCACAGCTGCTAACGAAAAAGTAAAACTTGTCATACATTATGGTGTAAAAGTTGTTACATATTACGTGCCTTATGATCTTGACATCTTGTGGACGTTGCTTTTCTGGTGTAATTATGTGGTCGACTAGATAATATTACTTTTAATAATTTTGTATAACATCATTGCATTATTGGGATTTAACACCTGTAAGTTAAGTAAAATTAAAACTGTTTACTACTGGCGAACGTCCAAGCGAAAACGAATGGAACTAGCTGCATGGAAGCAAACGAAAGCAACGGAATGAATCGCTACATTCGCTCGGTAAACATCAATACTACACTCGAAAAATGGAATTGTTTGCTGATCAGTACTAATTACAGTTCTCTTTAAATCGATCAAATTAATCCTCTTACTTAACTAGTTGCGAAGGGCATCCATAGTTACCAGGATCGTTCAATAAATAACACCCCACAATTTTTTTCTTAGAAATATTTATTTTTAAGAGTTACTATTTGATGGCATCAGTCAACATTTCTTTTACGTGTACTATTTTTCTGCATATTCTTCATCGTGTTCTACACTAGTTCTTGTTTTGCTACTATGCTTGGCTGTTATTCAAATATTCACACTTTTTACACTGTCTTTTACAAAACTCGACATAGACTTCTTAATAATGGTAACTTTTCCAGCCAACTTCTGAAATATGATACACATGTCCGGCTGTCCGGTACACACTAGACAGAGTGAGTATTACATATTCACAACTAAGTTACGCCCAATACAGAGTACCACATGTCCGACTCTGAAGAACACCCGGAACATAGTGACTATTACATATTCACGTCTAAGTAACGTACGATACTGAGATACGTGTCTGACCCTCCAGATCGCCGAAAACAGACACTTGTCAGGCCCTCCACAACGCCCGAAACAGGGTGACTAGCGCAGCCGAAGTACTTCGTCTCCCAGGCGTGCCAAAGCGACCCGAAGGTGTCCGAAGCACTTCGGTTTCAATAACGTTATTGTTATGATTCTCAAAACTAGTGAAATATAATAAACAAAAATAAGTAATAAGAGAAGTTTAGCGTTTTGGTGCCCAGCACACGAACGTGCCGACCAATCAGAAGAGACTTCAGTACAATTGGCGACTCTCCCACGCGACTGGTACATACTGTACCATCTGTCGCTTGTACCTCACTCCACTTTCATACCACATGCTACTTCACGTGTATCAAGCTGCATAAAGGCGAGCTTGTAACAAAATAAAATACTGGCAGCCACAGCCAGGAATTTCACACCATCTTCAAGCAGAGTTGCAATACATACACTAGATATCGTTTTGCCACTACGACAACCAATAACAGACTGCTTTGTATCAACACAAGAGAGCACAAGTACATCATCCGAGGCCATTTTTCAACAAACCTTTCCGCCTCTACAGGAGATCAGATTTAATACACGGAATCATGTACCACCTCTTTGGAAACCGAATGTAGACTTGTAGTGACCTATCTCAGCAGTTTGCCGCCTAGCCTCTCAGTAGTGTTACTTAAACATCGACAGTTGACACATCCGATATTATCGATAGTAGGTTTGGAAACTATCGATGTATTGATTAACTATTGATTGTTTTGGGCAGGTATTTCAAATGAAAAATAGCTTTCTAACAATTTTTATTGCTTAAAATACAACACTACAAGATATGCAGATTTTGTTTTATAAAAAGTACGGTATTCAAATTCTTGTCCTTTAGTCTGTTGTTTAAAATACAACATTAAAAAATACAGGTAAAGTGTTTAAATTCTTCTCCTTTAGTCTGGTGCTTTTTTAAGCAATTATTTATCCTCTCTTGGAGAAAACTCTCTCTACAGGATCAGAAGTCGCTGGACACCACAAGAATTTACTGGCCGTTACACGCAACACTATTAGAATTTGCACAGTATTCTAATACACAAGCATGCCTGTCTATCACAGGTTTTTCAAAATATTGACATAGGTCAATTATGGAATCACTGAGTGTTATAACGACATCGAAGTTACGCTGTTGTTAATTGGCAAAAAAGTAGATAGTCCGATTTCAAACTGGTAGTCGTATCAGCAGACGCATTAGCACTGCTCGTGGATGCTTCTGTTACAGGTATTATTTCTGTAGTTAATGCGATGATAGCAGCATTCTCTTTTTGAAGTACTTGTGCAGTGTTCTCTGCCTCCTGAACTGTCCTGAAACAAGTTTTTAAACCTAGGATCTAATAAGATCACAAGGATATTAACAGTCAATGCGTTAAATGGTTTCATTCTTTCATTGACTGATTTAATCTAGGAATCCAGAACACTTCGTCCTTCATTAGTCGTTAAGGTGCTTTACAAGACTGAAAACTTTGCAGCAATACCTCGTATAAGAAGCAGTGATGTATGACTCCCCTGAGATTGTTGTTGTTGTTGCTACTTCAAAAGGTTCAAGGAGATCTATTGTCTCTTGCACAGCTAAGTAATTTTCTGCTGTGAGGGTAAATGGAAATGCCGTGTGGCTAGGGCCTCCCGGCCGGGTACACCGTTCACCTGGTGCAAGTCTTTCGAGTTGACGCCACTTCGGCGACTTGGGTGTCGATGGGGATGAAAATGATGATGATAAAAACAACACAACACCCAGTCCCTGAGCGGAGAAAATCTCCGACCCAGCCGGGAGTCGAACCCAAACCGTTAGGTAAGACATTCCGTCACGCTGACCACTCAGCTACCAGGGGCAGACTGCTGTGAGGGTAGGCAGTGCATTTGAAGTTTAATTGATCGCAACCTCAACCTCACTTCATACTTCCAAAATTCTTTTGAGCGTGTGGCATGAGCTGTTCAATCGAGTCGGCACCTCTTGTATCATTCTCAGTTCTTTTCTGTTTGCTATTTTTGAACATTGCGCAGTTTGTCACTGGCTAGTGTAGAGTAATGAAACAAAGTCACAATAGCTTTCGTTTTTAATAAAATTTTGGAAAATGTTTCTGCTTTGAAAAAAATCTTGTACTGTTAAGTTGATGCAATGGACAAAACAGAGTGAATGTCGAATCCTTAAGATTTAGGCAGCTTTTTCGCAACTACAGCGTTCTCTGTAACCACTACCACTGTTTTATCACGGATATTATACTCTACTAAGATTTGATTGATGACCTGAAGACATGTAATGTTAAAGTGATCTGCCCGTAAGTCCAAAATTTTGCATAATATTGTCAAAAAATTTGTTTCTTTTTTTCTCAACGTGTTTAATCTGAAAAATTACCTTCTTATATAAAAAAATTCTCATAAAAATTGGGTCAGTATATTACTTGTCGATGCTACGTTGAACTTCAGCTTCTTAGAAGCACAGAGAAAGCAGGAAGAGGAAGAAGAAGAAGAGAAAGGTCACCATAAGGGGTAGGGATGCGAGAAGGGAAGTGTTTACTAGTCTGCCGCGCAATGCTGCTACCTAAGGTGGTGTGCCTGCTTGCTGATAAACTGCAGTAGATACGGTATAAACTGCACATGGGAACAACAAGATTGGAACTGCATTGAAGAGATCAAGGGTGGCTTCTTCACTCATTACGCTTTTTCTTAGTTGAGTTGGCACTCAGTACAAAACAAAAGGGTCATCAAGCTACTGCAGTTTTTGTGGTAAGGTCTTATGGGACCAAACAGCTGAGGTCAGCGGTCCCTTCTATTCCAGTGCTACAGCTGCTACACAGCTGAGATCGGCAGCACTTGTGATCTTAGCGCAGTCGACATGAAGTGTGTAGACTGTAGAAGATACGTTTGGTGTTTCGCCTTTCGTCGGGGGAAGCGCCCGGAGCGGTATAAAGAGCACATTAAGGTATTAACGAAGGATAAGAAAGATACGGAAAGAGACAATAGTACTGGCATCTTCACCCATCATACCGAATCCCATAATATACCCGCGCCGCTCAAAGTTTGCACTTGGCAGAATCTGTTAGATAGCGTTTCATCGGATTCAATGTAGCGGCGATACAACAGCGTCCATTATACAATAGCTGAGAGTTTTCCATTACCACTGGAAAGTTCCGATTCTGTTAGTAAGGCCTATATTTACAGCTTGCTATGGTTAGTCTTTATTGGCAAATATATGCATTAATATTGACGTTGTTTTATAAGCGCCGTAAGTTTTAATTCTGCTCCGATTCGCTAGCACAATGGAAGAACTACCGCATAAATCGCCGCAAAAGCAAGTTGTTTACATACTCGGAAGACAGCAAGACAGTAACTGTAACGCCACTGCCAGCTGATTTTGCTATGTTTTATTAGTTTTGGTGCAGATGGTGTTGAGGTTCGCGTTCTTTCCTCACTTGTTCGTCTGCTATCGCACGAACTCTCAAGTGAAAAAACTATGGGCGCTGAAGTAAAAATGTTTTGAGAAAGCGCATTACAGAGAAATTTATGTTCAAATGTGTTGCTTATTTGTAGTAATGAATAATAAAATATATTAAGCTTGTTGCTACGCAATTATTCAGTGATTTGTTACGGTTGGCAGTGTCTGTAAACAGAACACAAATGACACGACAGCTTCAAATTTCTCTCGATAAGATGGGTGAGGGGGAGTGGGGTCGGGGAAGGGAGGGGTGGAACTGCCAAGAAATACCTTACAAGTTACGCCGACTTGACTCACACCACCGACATGTACCGACCACAAGAATGAAACGAAACTCAGCACTGCAGTGACGAGTTAAGAAAGAAACATTTAAAACAATGTCACACGTGCATAGATTCTGCGTAGTGATGACATGCAGTTTTTGTCACTTTTAATACAGGTCAAATTAATTTTTCGTCTGTAATAAAGTGGCAAGTTAATGTCAGTATGCCTTCATTCGTGTTGGTTTTCCACATATCCGTTGTAACACTAAAAAAATTACATTTTGTACGGGCTTCCTGTAATTTATTTTTTTATCTCTTCCTATAGTTTTGAGATCAGCAAATATTTAAGTATGGTCTTATCTGGAATCTCATACTGCTGTCTAAGGCATAAACATTTCTTTTTCAAACCTTGATAGTCCGAAGTTCTGAACGGTAGCATATCGATAGCAATCATTTTTGCATAAAGAGAATCAAGTTCTTTTTTAACTCTTGAACTGGCATTGTACAATCGATTTCTGTTAAAAGAATTTTTTATAGAGCTTCTCGATTCTTTTGGTTGCACCCCATGCACTTGATCTAGCTCACAAATTGATCCCTCACCTCTCAATTCTATTACTAATTCGTCGTTCCTAGTTTTTCACCATGCTTTTTTTTAGTGGCCTCTTAAATTATTCCTATTCCCTGATCATGTTCATGATCATTAATGCAGATGGTACACTTCGCAAACTATTATCCCACACTTTCTTGAAAAAATTGCACACAGATGATTGATTTTACAATTCATTTTCGAAACAATAAGAAAAAAACTCTATTTTCGCACCTCTTACACAAACAAAATAATCTCGGAAGCGCGGAATTTCCTCAGCCAGAGAGACTATCGGCGGCGTGCGAAAAGTACTGATCGTTTCAGGTCAGCATCATTCGGAACACTTCTTTGCTGCTGTGCTGTTTGTCTCACTGCTGCTAACGACAGCGGTTCAATAGTTGTGGCACTATAGTTGCGTGATGAAGAATAATCCTATTGTTGTGAGGCGTTTAAATAACGAAATGAGTGAGGAAGAAGCCATTGTTGGCACACTGAGGTCAGCTCCTACGATACCCGTAGAGCTAGAAGCTACAGAGGCCGAATTCCTCCGCCGTGACGCTCGCAAAATTATTAATCAGGTTGCAGAATGATGTAAACTCGAACATATGAAAAAAATAATATTGGTGAGCTTATTCACCCGCTGCACAAGTTTCAAACAAGGGGTTTCATCATTGACGGGCAAGAGCTTAAGAAATATCTACAGGATTTGAAGTTTTGCAAAACGTTTCTGGACATACACAATCAACTCTAGCCAAGAAGAGATTAGTTTTGCCTCGCATGCACTGAAACATTCACAATTCGGCAATATTACTTATGAATATGCACTGCAATGCTGTGAAAACAGATAACATGTAAATACAGCTGTATTCGTTAATGATCATGTCCAGCCATCATACAAATAGAAAAACTTTACAGTCGACGGGTTGTGCTTTTACTATACTCAGTTTTACGGGACCTTGTGTATCCTTGAAGGAACAAGGACCGCTAATGGACAACAATATGGGCAATCAACGCATGAATGATAGTTGTGCTGCTGTAAAAGCGGAAGTGACGCAGGGGCATTAGGACCTTGTCATTGTTTTGTGTTTTCGAATCACTTTACACATTAACATGTACAACTGAAAACACTTGTAAGTACAGTGAAGAAGAAATAGAAGAGGAGTGTAGGAGGTATGTTTAATTACTAACGACACTAATTGTATTTCTTTTAAAATTCGTTATACAGTTGTAATGTTGTTGCATTAATTTGTTCTGAAAGCGGTGCTGATATTCAAGACCATAAAAGTGGGTTAAAAGCTGTGAGCTGTCTGAGGAAGTTAACCTTGGATTACTGCGCAACTGTTTCACCATGTATCCAGTCTAGCTTACCAAATTCCCAACCAGACTAACATTAATTATAATCTTTTAGTACTCATCTTACGATAACTGGCGATATATATATATATATATATATATATATATATATATATATATATACAATTTAAATAAAAAGAAGTAAATCAGTTTATATTTGGACTTTTATTTTAACATTGATCATTGTTCCGTTAAAATTTCAGCATATCAAACTTGATTCATAACTAAACTGGTGCCTTATTTAGGATTGTGTAAATGTGAGTTTGCAATCTTATGAAACACATCAAATAGGGAGCCAAGATTGGCAGACTACATACAACACTGCATTCATAAAATAACACACGAAGAACGTTGAAACATATGTAAGAGGAAATTAACCACAACGAACCTATTCAATTTTCACTCAAAGAAGTTATGTTCGTAGCGCAATCTTGTCTGTCATGAAATTACCACACACTGGTATACTAAAGTCATACTAACTCTCTGTGAAATCTTCCCAAAAAGAATAGCTGAGAGCTACTTTGATGCTTACACCACATGCTTTACGTGGTCAACTTGGTTTATGCAAAGAGTGTAACTCCACAATAATTTTGATAATTAAAATAAATTACATCGAAACGCAATTTACAAAAGAAAAACCTCGAACTGGTTACTATCGTCTTACTATTAACCTGATGGCTCAAACAATTGTATAAGCACGTGGCACTGCTCTCACAAAGTACACCCCACGTGGGTTGAACATAAAGAAAAGCTGCTATATTGAAAAATATTGTCAAGACGAGACGTTATAATCTCACGCACATTCGCATTTAAGATTGATGATCTTAGTTAGAGTTACTGATCAGCACGTGGTTCCACTTTACTCACAAAGTAGTGACAAAGCAACTACCAGACGATATTCTGAACTCCACACTCGAATTACACTGCGTTGCAATTTAAGATAACATTAGATATTTTAGAGCTAAACCTGAAATAAAGGTGACTAAATTTTCAGTTAGGCTGAACTTAAGAAATCCATTGTCCTACGGACTTAGCAGACACGTGCTTAGCTGGAGATCTTACCACTTCAGAAGCTCGCCGCAGACAGACTGACCTGGGCCCCTACTGAGCGTGCTTAACAGACACAAACGGAAGTGACCAGAGAGGCAGCTTTCTATACCAACATGACAAGGGACGGACAGGACCATACTAAGAATAGAAACCTCTCTGCTTTTACAAAGCGTAGCTACCTGTTCTGACGTTGGTCCTACTGTTCTCTAGCAGACAGGCTTGTCTGCTACCATCAAGCATGCATCTAGAAATACATTTTCTCATTCATCCTCTCACACAGAAGGGAAGGGGGATGACAGTATCTTATCATATACAGTATATAAAAGAAAGCGGATGTAGGTTCCGTATGAGACTGTGTGACATGAATTACATATAAATTGTGTTTTAAAGTGTAGTAGTGTGACAGATCGTTCTTGTTTATGTGTAAAAGTAACATGTTCCACTGCTCAGTCTCCTCCCAGATAGTCAGAAACACCACAGTAAAGTTAAAAGAGGAATTTATGCCGTAAATGACAACATACTTAAGAAATTAATATGAAAGGAATCCAACAGAGACCTTTCACAGTACAATCAGAAACACTTCACGAATCTTTAAAATGTCATTTTTTCCTGTCCTAACTACGTTGTATTACAAGAGCCTTATTTACATTTGCAAATTCTTGCTACAATTAAACGAGCTCATACATTTGAAGATGAAAATCAGTATAGTGCACGTTTACGAATCCATGTTATTTACGTGTGTACTTTTTACCATAAGCATCTGATCGGTACAAGATGCACACAACCGTGACTTTTCATCACTGAAAGATAAACGAGAAAATTTCCTCTTTCACCCCCCCCCCTCCCACACCGACCGATCTAATAACACCTTAGCTTATAAATAACAGACCGACTAAGGTGCCATCGTATTTGTTGTTGATTAAACACCTCCACACAATCTACTTTCAGTCTGCACTCCAAACGCCATGGAGTTAATAGGAACCGACGATTTTTCAGGCGCAAATTCGAAAGGAATTACATTGTAAACGATAGGACTGTCGACAGTTAAACTAGAGTACCGATAGTAACTGTAATTCAGGTACTATCGATAAATTGACAGTATATCGATATTTAAGTAAAAATACCTCTCAGTGCGCGCTTTTCAGTGGTCCTTCCTTCCCACCAATAAGCACTGACTAACTGAAATTTGTAATCAGCATTTCCTGGTGAACTGAGTAATATTGAAATAATGACTAACAAGTTCCCAGTGCAGTTAACGTCGACACCACAGTTGGAGTTTTAAATCAATATCCAAACAGTAAATATAAATAACACAAGATTCGCTTCTTGATGCCCTGCGTTGTAGCTGAAACACTACCGTCTCTCACTGTTGCAGTTAGATACGCATCTTGCTCTCCTGGCCGTTCTCACGCTGTTTGACCATCTGGCGCATCGTTCGATGACTCTGCCTTGTGATCCTTACTATTTGCTAGCCTCCCGTAAAAAAATATTCCTGTGCTGTGCCTTAAACCGTAGCAACAAAAGTGTAATAAACAAGGGCAGGGATGTAGCGTAAGCTCCATAGTAAACAGAAGACTGTCCACACGAAGGTTGCAGTGGTTTGTATCGATCACAACTTCGGCACGAAGCTCTGTTTGCGGTGGGTGTCGCACAATCGCTCGCTCGTGCACACACGGTACCTTGCTCCACGCCACTGCCCATCACAACACGTTGGTCACTCATAGTCATCTTCATTGGTGCTGGCGCCGCGGGAAGTTATACTTACGATCTGATTTAATGCACGTGTACTATTTTAAATCTTCGGTGCTGACTTGTTGTATGAGATAGAAAAACCCTGGGAGGTACCGGAACGCCATAAGCCCTACTTTTCATGTCCTTAACTGTCGTCTGAACTTCTTGGGTAATGATCGTAAATCCTATGCTCTTATTGTACAGTTATTTTTTACTCTCCATATCCAAAGCATCTGGAAGGCCTGTTGCCTCATACAATTAACCTAAGTGTCTCTGCCATTCGCTCATTTCTTGTTTTTCTACATTTTCATTAGCACTCTCGTCCTTTCTCATCCACATAGTGTTCTCCCTCCTCTTTATGAAGTTCAGGTTATTTACTTCCTGGTGAAACGGCCTCCTACTTGGCTCACTGAACATAAAATTTTTTTCATCAATCTGACTTCACTGAGATCTCAGGGACGCAAGTTAGATTGGTTATTATAGCAGAAACTGGCTCAGTTTGTTAAAGCACTAATGCTTCCTTCTGTAAGGGGTGACAGTTTATGATCTTCCTGTTCACTGCACACATTTACGTACGTAAATAATGTTGGTATTGGTAGAGCATGCGTTGTTTCGCTAACTAGTTAGTTAAAGTCACAGGTCTGCAATAAGTCACTTTCTATTTAAAGTATCGTCTGGGAAAGTACTTACATTTCACACTAAATAATTTGTATTGGCTTGTTTCGTAATTACTTAGAAACGTTTACGACAGCGGTGAGAGATATTATTCCCTTGCTGCGAGTCTAACTCTGAAGAATGCTTGTTACATCTCAGACGTTTAGTTGCGAGCTATTGTTCGGAAAAAAAATCCTGATTTGAAACTGTCTTTATCGTCTGCTTTAGTCCTTTGGATTGAGATTTTATTGAATTAATTCCTTTCAGTACTTAAGCACTCGCTTGCGCAGGGACCGCTGTCTTCGAACATAATGTTTTCCAATTACTCAGAACACGAAAACACCATGAAACACTTTTCTGCAATATATTTTCACAAAGTTCGCTTCACAAGACGAGTAGCTCGCACGAACACGTACATTTGATGACAAGCAGCGTACTAGTAATCATACCAGTAATTGTAATAGCAAAAGTAGTCGAAACAGTAACGGTAGCAGTGATAATAACTGTAGACAATGCATTAACGTAGGCTTATAAAATTCGCCAAAGAATTTTATATTCCATATTCGGTTGCTTTGAACCTTATCATTTTTGGAAACTGCTCTATTCTTTTTACTAAAATACTACTTCAGTCGTTCAATATAAAGAAAATGTTCGTAAAAACTACACACTAATCTCCAACCACATGAAGTGTGGTTACACTGGTACATTACATCGTATCTCCGCAATCTTTCTAGTTCCTACATTTCTACACATTACTGTTGTAACCATTCTGTTCTAGCTCATTCAGCTTCCTTTCGGAGTTGATTGGAATCCGACATATTTTGCCACTTTAAATGTGACAGAAATTCTGTATTTCCTTCTTTCTTCCATCTTCTTCGAAACTTTTTGTCTTACCTATGGTTTCTTGGCGCTGTTCTTGGCTTTAAGGCAAATGTTTCTTCTGTCGATTTCTGTGTAATAATCGAGTGAATCTTCTTGCTATCTCATGCAAAACTGACTTCGGCATGATGCAGAATACAGCGTGTTGTGAAAGCATAACCCTTCCTATGATCGAGGAATAAAACTTCTGAAACTGAGATTTATTCAAAGTATTCTGGTATAAAAGACGAGTGGTCTTTAACGGTCCAAGCATCGAGTCAATTCGTGTCAGATTGCACTGTGTGAACTATGTAGCAAAAAACTGGCAAAAAATGGTAGCAAAAGGGAATCCAAATGTAGAAAAAGCTCTTGAGGCTACGTATCTGATAACGAAGATGCACGAAGATTCACAGTTGTTGAGTGCGGATCTCGATCCTAAAACTCTGGTGCTGAGTATGCGGCTAATGGAACATGGAGCTAATCGAGAGCTATTTCAAAATTAATAAAAGATATCAAAATATATGTAAGTACGCTGGTACAGAGAGGCAAGCAAGACGAAAGAAGGAAAACGAATGAAGCATTAGCTTGGAAAGTCTTACAGATTATCCTTAGTTTGTAAGTATGTGCAAGTTGTGAAATAATGTGGGCTGTAATTGTTGAAAAGTACATTATAATTTACAGTATCTCTAATTCGATTATGGAAAATACTTGAAAATTTGTGCTACTGTACCGTTTTGTTGAATTCATAACCAACCGAGTATTAAAGAAATGCCTTTGTGTGTGACTGCTTTTTAACTGGGTTTAAATACAATGGCGCTCAGCTGTCGATTCAGTTTCTTTTTACTCTGTTGTATAACAATAAGAGTTTTACTTCCTGCCTCATTTACATGCGGGCATTATTTCAATTTTAAACAAAAGACCTCACCTTCATTTTTCTCTGCCTCGTGATGACTGGGTGTTGTGTGCTGTCCTTAGGTTAGTTAGGTTTAAGTAGTTCTAAGTTCTAGGGGACTGATGACCATAGATGTTAAGTCCCATAGTGCTCAGAGCCCTTTGAACCATTTTTGAACCTCACCTTCATTAACCAAGTAAATGGAGCATAGGCGGAATAAATATAAGAAAACAATAACAAGTTTGATTAAATGTTATAAAAAAGCGAGGTGGTGAAGTGGTTAAAACACTGGACTCGCATTCTGGAGGACTAAGTTCTAATAACCACCTAAGTATTCCAACATTTGGTTTTCTTTGATTTCCCTAAATCTCTACTGGCAAATACTGGGATCCTTCCTTTGCATAGCGAACGCCTTATTTCCTTCCCCATTCCTCCCTAATCCGAGCTTGTGCTTCATCTGAAATGATTCCGTTGTCGACGAGACGTCACACTAAAAATCTTCCTTTTTTTCTTCTAGTGGTTCGTTACAGAGCCATAAAATTTAGTTTAACACCCGTGACCTAGGAGAAGGGTCTTTTATGAGTAATCAAAACGTCCTCGGTCCCAGTTTCGAACCCCGCCTCTGCCTAAATTCTGAATAAAAATCAACAGCATTGGCGGCCGAAGACCTCCGGCGTGAGAAGTCACGCTCGTTCTGCCAACGGTCTCGTCAAAGATGACGGAGGAGCAGACAGATGTTTAGCGGACTCTCTTGCTCTTCGGGTGGGAAACTGCCCCCAAAAGGCCGAAGAATCAGCAATGATCAGCGGCATGAGGGTGCAGATGGCAATGAAAAACACTACATTAAAGAGTCATGTACTGTATTCACAGGAGATGTGGTCGGTAACTAAAAAGTCTCATGATTTCTCCAGTGGCAAAAGATTCCTGACTAATCTCCCATTAGGATATCCGGGAGGGACTGCCAAGAGGAGATGAGCGTAAGAGAAAGATTCAATGATGGACGAAAAGGTACCATTCTACAAGTTCAGGCACGGAATGTCAGGAGTTTGATCGTGGTAACGAAGCTAGAAAATCTGAAAAGAGAAATTCTCAGTCTCAGTTTACATGCAGTGAGCATCAGTGAAGTGAAATGGAAAGTGTTCTGGTCAGATGAGGATAGGGTAATATACACGGTAGCAGAAAATGCTGTAACGGGAGTAGGATTCGTTATGAATGCGAAGGTACGGCACAGAGTGAGCTGCTGCAACAGTTCAGTGATGGGGTTGTTCTTTTCAGAATAGAGGCAAACCGACACCGACATGCCGACGTCGCCAGCTGAAGATGAAGGGATGGGAACGCGTAATGCAGTACGTAAAGGGAGATGAAAATCTAATGATCATGGGGGACTGAAATGCGGCTGTAGGGAAAGGATTAGAAGAAAGGGTTACTTGAGAATACGGGCTTGGAACTGGGATTGAGAGAGAAGAAAGACCAGTTGAGTTTTGTAATAAATTAAAGCTAGTAAAAGCGAATACTCTGTTCAAGAATCACAAGAGGAAGAGATATGCTTGGAAAAGGCCGGGAATTGCGGAAGGATTTTGGTTAGATTAGATTGTGGTGAGACAGAGATTGCGAAATCAGATGCTGGATTGTAAGGCGTATCCAGGAGCAGATATAGACTCAGATCACAGTGTAGTAGTGATGACGAGTAGGCTGAAGTTAGTCAGGAAGAATCAATACGTAAAGAAGTGGGATACAGAAGTACTAAGGAATGAGGAGATATGGTTGAAATTCTCTAAGACGGTAGATATTACAACAAGGAATAGCTCAGAAGGCAGTACAGTTGAAGAGGAATGGACATCTCTTAAAAGGACAATCACGGAATTTGGAAAGAAAAACATATGTGCAAAGAAGGTAACTTCAGTTGATCGATGAAAGAAGTAAGTACAAAAATGTTCATTGAAATTGTGGACTTCAGAAATACAAGCCGCTGACGAATGACATAAACAAGAAGTGCAGGGAAGCTAACAGCGAAGCTAAAACGAAATAGCTGCGTGAGAAATGTGAAGAAATCGAAAATGGTTCAAATGGCTCTGAGCACTATGGGACTCAACTGCTGTGGTCATCAGTCCCCTAGATCTTAGAACTACTTAAACCTAACTAACCTAAGGACATCATACACATCCATGCCCGAGGCAGGATTCGAACCTGCGACCGTAGCAGTCGCACGGTTCCGGACTGCACGACTAGAACCGCGAGACCACCGCGGCCGGCAGTCGAAAATGATATGCTTCCTTGATGTAGTGACACATCACAAGAAAAGTCAAAACAAGGTTCGGTGAAATTAAAAGCAATGGTGCTAAAATGCAAGAGAGAGAGCGGATAGGTGAAAAGAGCATGATTGGAGGACCCTATGAGAGGAAAGATTTGTCTGATATAAAAGAAGAAGGAACAGGAGCCAATTTAGAAGAGACACGGGATCCAGTATTAGACTCAGAATTTAAAAAAGCTTTGGAATACTTGAGATAAAATAATGCAGAAGGGATAGATAAAATTCCATTGGGGAAAGTCGTATGGTAGAATGTATGAGTATGTATGAGTTTGGCGATATACGATCTGACTTCCGAAAAAATATCACCCGCACAATTCCGAAGAGTGCTGAACAGCCCACGCATCCAAGGTGCCGACAAGAACAATATGCAGAAGAATGGAGAAGAAAATTGAGTATGTGTTAGATGACGACCAGTTTGGCTTTAGGGAAGGTAAAGGCACCAGAGAGACAATTCTGACCTTGCGGTTGATAATGGAAGCAAGAATAAGCAAAAATCAAGTATCTGTCGACATGGAAACAGCGTTCGACAATGTCAAATGATGCAAGTTGCTCGAGATTCTGAAGAAAATATTGGTAAGGTATGTGAAGAGACGGGTAATGTACAGCATGTACCAGAGCCAAGAAGGAATAGTAAGAGAAGAAGACCAAGAACGAAGTGTTCGGATTAAAAAGGGTGTACAGCAGACTGTTCTGTCTACATACCGAAGAAGCAGTGATGGAAATAAAAGGAAAGTTCAGGAGCGGAAATAAAATCCAAGGTGAAAAGATGTCAATGATATGATTCTTTCATTGCTGGTCATCATCTTCTTGAGTGAAAGTAGAGAAGAATTACAGGATCTTCTGAAAGGAAAGAACAGTCTAATGAGTACAGAATATGGACTGAGAGAAAATCTAAGAAAGACGAAAGTAATGAGTAGTAGTATAAATGAGAGCAGCAACAAACTTAAGAGCATAATTCGTTACCACAGAGTAGATGAAGCTGAGGAGTTCTGTTACCTAAGCAGCAAAATAACCCATGACGGACGGAGCAAGGAGGACATAAAAAGCAGACTAGCAATGGCAAAAAGGACATTCCTGTCCACGAGAAGTCTACTAGGAGTAAACAAAGGCCTTAATTTCAGGAAGAAATTTCAGAGAATGTACGTTTTTAGTACAGCATTGTATGGTAGCGAAACATGGACTGTGGGAAAACCGGAACAGAAGAGAATCGAAGCATTTGGGATGAGGTGCTTCAGAAGAATGTTGAAAGTTAGGTGGACCGATAAGGTATGCAATGAGAAGTTTCTCCGAGATCCGGTGAGGAAATGAATATTTGGGAAATTGTTGCAAGAAGAAGGGACACGATGGTAGGAGATCTGTTAAGAAATGAGGGAATAACTTCCATGGTAGTAGAGGAATCTGTAGAAGGTAAAAGTCTGTAGAGGAAGACAGAGATTAGAATGCATCTAGCAAATAACTGAAGAACTAAGTTGCAAGTGATACTCTCACAAGGAGAAGGCCTCAGACACGGCCATCCGGTTTCGGCTCAAATTTGGCAGGTCGCTTGTGTACAACCTAAAACGAAGGAATCTAAGATAATTGGGGTCAACACCCGCAATTTTGAATAAATCATCCCTAAAAGTTATGAAGAGCAATCGACTCAAAATTGGCGGGATCGATAGATAATTGTAAATAGGACATTTTTCACCATCAGGTATGGGATCCGAAAACGCATACTATTCCAGAAATCGAGGAAAGAAACTTTTACAACTGTCGCCTCTGTACGCACATGGTAAACGCTGTTTCACGACAGCACTGATAGCGCAACGGCTAAGGTAACTGGCTGGGACCTTTTTTATTCTTTTCGTTTGTATTTTTCCATATCTCAATTGATAGGGATACGAGGGTTAATAAGGTAAGTAAATCAATAAGGAGTGATAATAATAAGGTAGGCAACTAAATTTCTCAAACCTCTTGGGGTAGTAAACAACTAAAAGTTACTCCAGGTCACTTTACAATGGCTCTTCCAATCAATGTTACGTGTCCTCACTTTTCGTCGAACAACTAGATGGATGGTACTTGTCATATAAAAATTTGAAACAAATATACTAACGGCACCAAGAACATCTAATAAATGCAATCTTTCGAAAGCTACACTGTTCCTTCCGAAGAGTCTGCGGAAAACGAACTTGGTTTACATTTAAAAGTATGTCATTTTCAGGAATTAAATTTGATGCGTACCACGCATACGATATCATTGCCTGAAAAATCGATGCTGAAAGTTGGTTATGAATTATGCTGTAAATAGTTACTGCATCCGTGCGGTTGTGCAATTCCCGCTGGGTTTCCAGAGGCACACTGCAATTGTGAAGCCTGGAAATAAAGTTTTTAACCTGGCGATAGAAATAAACATCACACGGCTGGCACACAGGTGTGCAGTTTGGCGGTATTACTTTTACTGTGCACATCGGCTGACCCTCGCCAACTATAAGCATTGTGTCATATACTGCAGTATTACTGTGTCCACTCCAGGAATCCAATACTAGACAAAACTTGTTATCAGAAACGCATGGTTTTAAAACATTCTCAAGAAATGTTCTATAAATCGCATTCGTCAGTTTGGAGCAGGTAATGTAAACATTTTTCAACGAGTCGGTTAAACGATTGACCTCTTCTATAAACGCCGGCCGGTGTGGCCGTGCGGTTTTAGGCGCTTCAGTCTGGAACCGCGTGACCGCTACCGTCGCAGGTTCGAATCCTGCCTCGGGCATATATGTGTGTGATGTCCTTAGGTTGGTTAGGTTTAAGAAGTTCTAAGTCCTAGGGGACTGATAACCTCAGCAGTTAAGTCCCATAGTGCTCAGAGCCATTTGAACCATTTTCTTCTATAACGCGAGGACCAAATGTAATATTCGTTTCTTGTAAACACAGGAAAACCTTAGGCAACACTTTTCCGGAGCCTGTAATGGCATTTTGCGCCGTGTACGAATGTGTTAGTATGTTTTTACTACCAACTGTGACAATGGTTCGTTTTTCTCCCTTATGCGATAACGTACGTCGAATGTTCACCCGATACTCGCATCCTGTTTGACCGGTGTTTATCACGTAATCACGATTAAAACTGGTCATAAGTGACGCCGTTTGCGTGCTGAAAAGAGTCGCCACTTTCTGTTTATCTTCTATATTTTGTATCTCCTTATGAGAGACGTATTGCAACACTTTCATAAACCAAAACACAGCGACGGTGACTTCCCGCTTGCCATCGTCTGTGACAGGCTCCCAACTGTATATTACAGCGCTAGTCGAAGGGTGTACATCCTCCATTACTCAGATTATGCACCTGAAAGATATGACAACAAAAAATAACTAGTTACTACAAACTGCATACAGTATTCGTTATATGTTACTTACAGAATAACACTGTGTTCATTCACAAAACTTATTTCATTCGGCACATTAATGATGGAAAAATCACTACATGTATCCGCGAGGTTCGCCGCAGCCTACTGACTGAAAACAACTCTTGCCGATTGACTTCTATAAGGCTCGTGCTGGGCACCTTCTCTCTTCCAGATTCACAAATACGATATGACGAAGAGGCATCCGGGACAACATAACTCACCCCCCGTGCATTCTGTCCTGTGCCTCGCTGTGATCCCTCGTGAGGAATTCGAAGCACTCTTACTCGTAGTTGTTTTCATGTGACAAGGCTTAATAGTTTAATACTTTTTTTTAGTAACTCACGGCGTTTGGGAAATTAGTTTGCCTACCTTATTATTATCATTCCTTATTGAGTTACTTACCTTATTAACCCTCATATACCTATCAATTGAGATATGGAAAAATACAAACAAAAAGAGTAACAACCACTAGGTTTTTTCGATATTCGATCCCGGGTTCTCCGATTCCCAGCCAGTTACCTTAGCCGTTGCGATATCTGCGCTGTCGGCGATGTTTACCATGTGGGTACAAAAAAATGGTTCAAATGCCTCTGAGCACTATGGGACTTAACATCTGTGGTCATCAGTCCCCTAGGACTTAGAACTACTTTAACTAACCTAAGGACATCACACACATCCATGCCCGAGGCAGGATTCGAACCTGCGACCGTAGCAGTCGCGCGGTTCCGCTAGACCACCGCGGCCGGCCATGTGGGTACAGAAGCGACAGTTGTAAAAGTTTCTTTCCTCGACTTCTGGAAAAGTTTGCGTTTGCAGACCCCATACCTGATGATGAAAAATGCTCTATTTACAGTTATCTATCGATCCCTCCAATTTTGAGTCCATTGCTGGTCATAACGTTTAGGGGTGATTTTCTCAAAATTGCGGGGGTGTTGACCCAAAATATCTTAGATTCCTTCGTTTTAGGCTGTACACAAGCGACCTACCAAATTTGAGCCGAGTCGGTTTGCCGTGCCTCAGGCCTTCCCCTTGTCAGACTGTATAGGAGAAGAATTCATGGCTGACCGCATCAATCCAGTCAGAAGACTAATGACTTAAAAAAATAGATATCTTTATTTCTTTCCGCTATTTATCATTGTATCCGTACTGCACTGAAAATTTCACACATTGCAAATGTCAACTGTATGCACTATGTCGCGTTTGGAAACAAACTTGTTCCGTCCACTCGTAGTACTTGACAACAGTAACATGCGCTTCACTCTTAAGCTCAACTAGTGGGTAAAAGAGAACGTAAGTGCAAAGAGTCTTGTTAGTCACTGATAAACACGAACGATAACAGACATACCAAAGCTTACAGAAAATGTCACATAAGCTATGTGAACAAAACAATGTGTTCCTAAATATACTACAACCCTGATGTGAAAGTCCTGAAGAAGTAGGGTGCTTTTCATAAAGTATGCAACCAGTGTTATTATGAATAATAACATGATATTATGAGCAGAGGTAGACGGGTGTATAGGTACTTGATATACGAGGGGCGCTCGATAAGTAATGTCACACATTTTGCTTGTCGGACAGTTTCGATTGAAAAAGTTCGGAATTTATTGTAAGACATCGTGGATTACTCCCGCTTCAGTCTCTATAGTTTCATGAAGTTCCGATTGGTGGCGGCGCTATATGTAGCCTTCCAAATGGTGTCTGTAACGGAGGTATGTTCCAATCAGAGAGCTGTCATTGACTGCCTTTTGGCGGAAAAACAGGAATGCACATAGTCGTAGGGGCTTGCAGAACGTCTATAGAGAGCTGTTGTGAACAAAAGCACTGTGTGCCGTGGAACGTGCGGACACTCTCATTCGAGGTGATCGACGGATGCAAACGAACTTCTCCAAGACAATGCAGGGCCCCACAAAAGTCTGCGCACCCGAGAGCAGTTCACAACGTTCCATCGGACTCTTCTTCCTAATCCACCGTAAAGCCCGGATCTCGCACCTTCCAACTTCTATCTGTTTGACCCAATGAAGGACGCACTCTGTGGGAGGCAGTAAGTGGATGATGGGGAAGTAATTGATGCGGCACGACTTTGGCTCCGACGTCGACCAGTACAGTGGTACCATGCAGGCACACAGGCGATCCCAGTAAGGTGGTATAAGGCCTTCGCTTTGAACGGCGGGTTGTGTTTGAAAATAGGGTTTCGTAGCTAACAGAGAAGGGAGTCACATGATGCATTGGAATCCTGAATAAAATTAACTTTTTTTAAAAAACGTATTGCGTTACTAATTGAACGCTCCTTGTAGTACCGGTAAAACTCGATAAAAAATATTTTAAAAAATCATAAGCTAAAGTAAACTGTACATCAGATCTAAAATGCTATATGCGCAATGTGCAGAGCCTATACTTTGCTGTATATTTTGCTCAAAATGGGAGCGACAAACGATAATCACATGAGGAAGGCATGAGGAGTCATTCACGGCAGAATTACTGGGTCAATTCAACTTCCTAACCTACTGAATAAAAGAAAAATATATCGCTATACTGCTAAGAATATAGTTAAGGAATATGACATTACCTGATTCAGTGATTTAGTTAGAAGTCGGAGAATGTGTGTCATTCCTTTGTCACATTAAACCCTTTTACACGATGTGCTTAATGGTTGACGAAAAGCTACGTAACAGAGTAAATGCTCTGTAAAACATTTTTAAAATTATAAACTGCAGTTGTTTAAAAGAAAATGCCAGACGCGTTTCCCCTTTTTTACAAGGCATCTACAATTGGTGTCCTGAAATATTACATGATTTGTCCATTTTTACACATAGATTATGGTTTCACATCTAGGTTATAGATTTAAAAACAGTTTCTTAACGTTTTTTATGAAATGGAAAGATACTTACAGGTAACTTCTAATTCACTGCATCCAAGCAAGCTGCCTTTTCTCATCTGGAAACCAGGTGGACATCTAACGATTCATTTCAGTTTACTGTTTACGTTACATAACTGCCATCTTTTTAATACAGAGTTTCATTTGTTTCTCTAAGTATTACCAACATTCTCAGTTTTCTGCAATCAACTGTTTTGTGAATGTGTGTGTGTGTGTGTGTGTGTGTGTGTGTGTGTGTGCGTGTGTGTGTTAGAGAGGGAAAGAAATTTCTTATTTTCTTTAATAAAATAAATGATTTATTTTATTTTTATTACTATTTTTATTCATTTATTCTTAATAATAATAATAATAATAGTTTAGTCATATTTACTTGTTCATTTAGTAGTTGTTTCTTTTCAGCATTTGTTTCGTATATTTGATAATTTTCCTGTAATATTAGGAGATGTCTTTCATTATTTACTCAAATTATTTTCATATCATTTTCTCTTGTGGTAGGTTTGTGGTTATTTTCTCTCAGATGTTCTGCAAAAGTTGAGTGGCTTGTTCCATATTTCCATGCTCTGATATGTTCTTTGTACCGGGTGTCAAGTGTTCTACTGGTTTGTCCTATATACCTTGCATCACATGTGTAGCACTGTAGTTGGTATATTT
This sequence comes from Schistocerca americana, assembly GCF_021461395.2. Taxonomy (NCBI): domain Eukaryota; kingdom Metazoa; phylum Arthropoda; class Insecta; order Orthoptera; family Acrididae; genus Schistocerca; species Schistocerca americana. The sequence continues at coordinate 189,614,950 of NC_060125.1, read as the reverse complement.
CTGCTTTTTGGTAGATATCTGTGTTTTTTGTTATTTTTGGAATGTGCAGCATGCAAAAAACGCATTTTCTTGGAAACAACTACAATTTATATACAGCTGCTGTGAAAATGGCCACTACAAGAAACGTGTTTTTAAAATTCCCTGTTGACAGCATTTGCATGATTCTCTATGCTATGCATAAGACTAAATAGATTGTCATTTAAGGGTACATACATTTAGTAATATATAAGACCATAGTGTTAACGTTGGTACATTATTACATCGTTTTGTAATTGTTTCAAAATTTCTTATCTTGAACTCTTATCTTTATTATCTTATTTCTTAAAATTTCTTATCTTAACGCCACAAACAGCGATAAGTCAAACAAATTGTCAATTTCATATATTTTATGTATTCAGGTCCGTCCAGCTACAAAGAACATGGCTTCCGGATGATGTTAATATGGGCGCATGGCCTTGGCCCTGAAGTGAATCCCATCAAAGAACTCTACGAGAGCTTGACAGCGATTGATAAGAAAGGTGTTGCTGGTAAGTCGCCTAAACTTACTTCACATGCACAAATATTTTGTCATGCAATGAGTGACACATTATGTGTAATGTACACGGAAGAGGTGTTGAAGTTCTTTTTGTTGCATTACCATCAGAAAATAGCAGTGTATCATGGCAAATTATTGTTGTTCCGGGAAATTTTACTCACGGCTTTGTTTTCTGTTTCAGATGCCTTACGGAAAAAACTAGACCAAGAAAACGAAGGAAGATACAGAAAATGTAGAAACTGTAACTCATGCAGCATATCTTAGGCGTAAACGGGAGTGCCGTGGATTTTATATTTCTGTCTTTTTAAATTCGAGCTTCTTCATCGTCATCTTTATTTACTGCTACTTCGGGTTTTCCACCATAGACGGCTTGAAATGCTGCAGCTAACTGAAATATTTTCAGTATCTTTGCTAAGAGCGGAAATAATGTGTCGGCTGTAATAAGTACGTTTCTCTTCGTGTCGCAACGCAAATCATCCTTTCCGTATCTGGTATATCTGCTGTAAAGATGTTTTTAATGAGAAATAATTTATTACAGTTTTTCAGCACGCAGAGTCTAATTTGTGTAAAGTCCATATTTCATACTGTGAATACACCAAGATTAATATATAGATGTAAATTTCTTATCTCTGATGTGAATTTTATAAATATATTGTAAATAAACTTGTGTGATATATATCAGCAAGTTCTCCCTCTTTATATTTCATACGAATGACGTTTAGAAAGCATTTTTCAATTCTCATTCTGATACAATGACAAACTGTTCATTTACTATTCAACAAATATGTTTACTAACAAATATGTTTACTATCAGTCACTGCACTACACAATGACGGTAAGAACTCTTAGGTTTCTTGATCCTAATTTCAAAACCTGTTCTTTCGTGAATTATTATACTTTTTCTGGGTTAACTAGCACCCTGAAATTGAAATCCCAGGTTTACAAGAAAAAGGTCTATTTGATATATTTTGTACATCTATGGCACATTACTAAAGTTTAATTGTTAATGATATTTTATGAACAATTTTCAGTTACAAAGTAATGGAATGAGACAAGCGAACAGCATCAAGTATCCACAGAGAGCAAGGAGCTCTGGGATCCAAATTAAAACTACATAGGCTGCTGTGAAAGATATACAGTGTCAGGAAATGTGAGGAAGTTGAAGTGCTAATCATACAATGTAAGCTTTCTCGGTATTTTACCTCTGAAGACGTCTCCACAGTCGGAGGGGAACCGTTAGGAGGAAGTTTTATACATCGAGCATGACCTAATAACCCAGAGGTTTTAAGTGATGAACTACTAATGATCCAGTAGAGTTGCACAAAGATTTAATAAAGTCTTTCTGTCAGTAATTAGCAAACTACATCAGAATTTTACTGAGACAGGTACGTATGTAGAGCTCTGACGAATTGGAATTGGAGTTACAAGATCATTGTGTGTCTGCAGTGGGAGAGTAAGTTGTTACACAGTCTTGTTCGTCTGCATTTCTGTTCGTTAAAATTGAAACAATGAGCCCTCGGTCACAATCTTTTAGTCTTATTAACCAGGTTTCAACACTTCTATGAGTGCCTTCATCAGAATTTAGACATTTAAAGTGGTCTATAACATAATCACAAATTTAAGGGAAGAAAAAAAATTATATATAAAAAGGTGTAAGTACTGACTAACAATACAAGACAGAGACAGTACTTACATGTCACGTATAAAATAAATAACAGGCGAAGGACTTTAGTCACAAAATGTGTGAAAGCGATCCTCTAAGGGCTGCTCATACCTGTAAAGCCACAGTCTCGCCTTCACACATTCCTTATAAATATTTTGTGACTAAAGCCCTTCTGGCCTGTTATTTATTTTGTACGTGACATGTAAGTACTGTCTCTGTCTTGTATTGTTAGTCAGTACTTAGACCTTTTTATATAAAAAATTTTTCTTCCCATAAATTTGTAATATGTTATAAACCATTTTAAATGTCTGAATTCTGATGAAGGCACTCTTAGAAGTGTTGAAACCTGGTTAATAAAACTAAACAAAATGGTGACTGAGGGCTCATTTGTTTCAATTTTAACTTATAAACGGTCACTGAAACAAGCAGCCAAGTTCAAAACTTTGCGTTTCTGTTTGTTATTTGAAATTAACCTCCCACAACTAACAGCAAAAAAATGACGTACCCAATAGCACACTTACGTACACAATGAACAAATAAATATCAGACTACATCAGACACAACGTTAACGTAAGACGAACAAAAAACATGATGCGAAGTTGGTAACACTAGATGCAGTAACCGTGTACGATCAACACAGAGTAAGCCTTGAAAGTCTATTGTTCAGTTTCAACGTGTTCGCAAAACGCCAAATGTCGGACATCCTGGTGTACGAGGGCATTCTAAGTGCATCTCCAGAACGACACATATGGATTAATAAGATCACAGTATCATAAATAGCAACTAAATAGTAACTTAACCTTAAGAAAATTGCGCTCCAAAAAGTTATTTTTCGCCTGACAACAACTGGATGACAAAAAATACAATACAGTATTCATTATACACTGTCCAATCACATCAGTGTCACCACTTGACAGAAGCCTGAATAATCATATTATGCAGCGCAAACCGCTGCGAGAAGAACAGAAAGAGGGTAAATGAACTTCTGGGAGATTCCGACATGGATATGCAGCCAAGCCATATCTAGTACCGTGTCCAATGGCGCTACGTCTCACTATTGAGGATCCATGGTACGAACACACTGATCGAGATGGTCCTACAGAGTCTAGATCGCCGAAAATTCCGATGAGTTTGGCAGCCAGGAGGGAACGGTAAACTCACCGTGGTGCTCTTCTAAACAAACACGGGCATTACAAGCTGTGTGACACGTTGTACTGTCGTGCTCGTAGATGCCATCATGCCGAGAAAAAGAAAAGCTACGTGGAGGGGTGAGTATGGTCCCCAAAGATAGATGCACAGTTGTGTTGATTGTGCCAAGGTGTTTGCTTTCAGACGTTTCACGCCGTTCACCCCAACGGGCATCCATCCTATGAAGCATAAAATGTGATTAATCTTAATGGTCACCTGTCGCGACTCACTGGACGTCGATTTGCAGTATTAGCAAATTCCAACCTTCGTCGCCGAAGAACAGCAATCAACATGGTTGAATGGATCAAGCGCATCTTGCGAAAACCTATACGCAGCAACGGTCGCAGAACACTCGTTGAGGGGACACTGTTGCTAGCCTCATCGCTGATCTGGGTGGTCAGCTGCTCAGTAGTTGCACATCTGATCGCTCGTACACATCTCCGTACCCATCACTCACCCCTGCAGTCTATGGCCCCGAGTTCACCACAGTTTTCTCGGCGCCAGTTTTGGATAGCTCCATTCTGCTGCGTTCAGTATATATTAACCACGGCGGCACGAGAACACCTTAAAAATTTAGCGGTTTCGGAAATGCATCAACACTTGACCCGAAAGCTAATGATCTTCCCCTTTCGGACGTGAGATAAATCGCTCCGTTTCCGCATAACGACGAATGCACTGTTTGCCGCGTCCGTCTGACACTCCTTATATACCCTCCACTGCTAGTGCTGCCACCTGCCGCCTGTCAGTTGTTATGGCACCTAGACGTCGAACATAGGTGGTAATAACATTAAAGTGATTGGATCGTGTGTATTGCAGTTATTATATACATAAACTATGTATTAGTATTACTACGCACTGAAGATGCTTCACAAGAGGAAGCGAAACGAGTATGGCTCAAAAAAGCAGCCCAGCCTTTATTTACACTACTGGCCATTAAAATTGCTACACCACGAAGATGACGTGCTACAGACGCGACATTTAACCGACAGGAAGAAGACGCTGTGATATGCAAATGATTAGCTTTTCAGAGCATTCACACAAGGTTGGCGCCGGTGGCGACACCTGCAACGTGCTGACATGAGGAAGGTTTCCAACCGAATACTCATACACAAATAGCAGTTGACCGGCGTTGCCTGGTGAAACGTTGTTGTGATGCCTCGTGTAAGGAGGAGAAATGCGTAGCATCACGTTTCCGACTTTGATAAACGTCGGATTGTAGCCTATCGCGAATGCGGTTTATCGTATCGCGACATTGCTGCTTGCGTTGGTCGGGATCCAATGACTGTTAGCAGAATATTGAAACAGTGGGTTCAGGAGGGTAATACGGAACGCCGTGCTGGATCGAAACGGCCTCGTATCACTAATAGTCGAGATGACAGGCATCTTATCCGCATGGCTGTAACGGATCGAGCTGCCACGTCTCGATCCCTGAGTCAACAGATGGGGACGTTTGCAAGACAACAACCATCTGCATGCACAGTTCGACGACGTTTGCAGCAGCATGGACCATCAGCTCGGAGACCATGGCTGCGGTTACCCTTGACACTGCAGCACAGACAGAAGCGCCCGTGATGGTGTAGTCAACGACGAACCTGGGTATACGAATGGCAAAACGTCATTTTTTCGGACGAATCCAGGTTCTGTTTACAGCATCGTGATGTTCGCACAGTGTTTGGCGACACCGCGGTGAATGCACATTGGAAGCGTGTATTCGTCATCGCCATACTGGCATATCACCCGGTGTGATGGTATGGGGTGCCATTGGTTACACGTCTCGGTCACGTCTTGTTGGCATTGACGGCACTGTGAATAGTGGACGTTACATTTCAGATGTGTTGCGACCCGTGGCTCTACCCCTCATTCGATCACTGCGAAACCCTACATTTCAGCAGGATAATGCACGACCGCATGTTTACAGGTCCTGTAGGGGCCTTTCTAGATGCAAAAAATGTTCGACTGCTGCCCTGGCCAGCACATTCTACAGATCTCTCACCAATTGAAAACGTCTGGTCAATGGTGGGCGAGCAACTGGCTCGACACAATACTTGATGAACTGTGGTACCGTGATGAAGCTTCATGGGCAGCTGTACCTGTACACACCATCCAAGCTCTGTTTGACTCAATGCCCACGCGTATCAAGTCCGTTATTACGGCCGGAGATGGTTGATTCAAATGGCTCTGAGCACTATGGGACATAACTTCTGAGGTCATCAGTCCCCTAGAACTTAGAACTACTTAAACCTAACCAACCTAAAGACATCACACACATCCATGCCCGAGGTAGGATTCGAAACTGCCATGGTCTCGGAGATGATAGTCCATGTTGCTGCAAACATTGTCAAACTGTTCGTGCAGATGGTTGTTGTCTTGCAAACGTCCCCATCTCTTGACTCAGGGATCGAGGCGTGGCTGCACGATCCGTTACAGCCATGCGGATAAGACGCCTGTCATCTCAACTGCTAGTGATACTAGGCAGTTGGGATCCAGCACGGCGTTGCGCGTAACCCTCCTGAACCCACCGATTCCATAGTGGGCTAACAGTCATTGGATCTCGACCAACGCGAGCAGCAATCTCGCGATACGATAAACCGCAATCGCGATAGCCTACAATCCGACCATTATCAAAGTCAGAAACGTGATGATACGCATTTCTCCTCCTTACACGAGGCATCACAACAACGTTTCACCAGGCAACGCCGGTCAACTACTGTTTGTGTATGAGAAATCGGTTGGAAACCTTCCTCATGTCAGCACGTTGTATGTGTTGTGGCGCCAACCTTGTGTGAATGCCCTGAAATGCTTATCATTTGCATATCACAGCATCTTCTTTCTGTCGGTTAAATGTCGCGTCTGTAGCACGTCATCTTCGTGGTGTAGCAATTTTAATGGCTAGTAGTGTATTAAAGGAAATTATACGCGACTGGGGGTTTCCACAGTTTTGAAGTCAATTTCCTTGATGAAGTGTTTGTTAATGGATTTCGATGTGTATCTCATATAGATAGAACAGATCTTAAGATAATGGTCTCATCGTCTGGTAGCTGTTAAGTGGACTTGATGAACTGAATTCCGTAAGAGTGGTAACTGTCGCTCCATCAAAGGTAGACACATTACAGGTGCCTCCCTCCATCGAAGGTCAGTTATATTGAAATGATTGTATGTTCATAGGACTGGCATCATAATACTAAATACAGATATAAGGAAATTAAATTTCATTGGCTGAGTAATAGGTCCTTACTGGCTGCCGAGAGATTGAATTCCATGAGCTCCTTTTTTTCCTGAGATGTCTCTTCTAATTCTGTTCGAAGATGTGCTTTTCTGCAAGAACGTAATGGAAAGAAATTATGGAGGACGCACCAACGCTTCATGTGACCTGCTGCGCGCCGTCGTTAAAATGAAGAGAGGTGGAATCGTTGTTTTGTATGTGTCACTCTTTGAAAATGGGTTCTCCGTTTATCCTACTACTGCCTAAATCGTTATTTTCTACTCCTACTGCAGACGCAATTCACGTTGGCGTCACGCTTGATCATAGTGATGGAGGCCGAGGATGATTAAAATTAAGGACAGGCGGAGACAGCACAAATCCGCTCGACTACAGACTCAGTTATGCCGATGTTTAGTTTCATAAAGATTCACCAATTAGCTCGCAGGCAATAAATAAGAAAGCGCTGTTACTGATGGAGAGCTACTGTTTAAGGAAACGCAGGCCGCCCTCTGTCAATAAGGGAAAATCGCACCCAAGAAATCATGGAATTTATGCAAATGTAAAGACTAAATACGAAAAACTGAAAGTGAGTGAGAGAGGTTCTCTCTAGTGAAGAACACGATAGTAGTATGTAGGACATTACCTTAATGGAAGCATAGAGGCGCCTGCGGTCCAGACACTGTCGTACTTACGTATTACCATCGTAATTCCGAAACACCTAACTGTCGCGACTAACGAAAAACAAGGCAGTAAATGTTAAGCTAGATAAAAACGGCGGCCTTTTGAGAACTACTGAGGGCTTAGACACTCACGTAAACTACTGCAACGTGACTCCCATGTCCATACAGTCTGGAGGCTGACCACAGTAACCGCTGACGACCCGTGTTGTCTTCAGAGCATCGCACACTAGCCTCGATCGAAAACTTGCTTTTAATGCTATTTAAAACCTAGGCATTCATAGAAAATAGGCAACTGTCCAGACAGGTGTCACTTTTTGCAGCCAACGCAACTGATTTCATTTCCACAGCTTCGGGAAGGCTACTCAGATCGGTTAGGCTGACACACATTGACATCTCCTCATGACCGAAATCGCTACTCCAGCTTATCCCTGCACGAGGCATTGTTCAAGTTCACAGAAAGGACTTACTTTTAATAAAAGACGGCATCTTTATGAAAATTACCAACTTCTTTGAAATGGAACAACGATCCGCAGAATTTAAGTAAAAATACATGTCACACGTACTTTCAGCATCTGTTATGTAAGTAGGCTGTTCAGGTTTTCTTATTGGTAACGCCACGTAGCGCTATGTGTGAGAATCACTGGCTGTGCTGTGTGCAGTCTGTGTCTAGTTTGCATTGTTGTCTGCCATTGTAGTGTTGGGCAGCGGCAGCTGGATGTGAACAGCGCGTAGCGTTGCGCAGTTGGAGGTGAGCCGCCAGCAGTGGTGGATGTGGGGAGAGAGATGGCGGAGTTTTGAAATTTGTCATGAACTGATATATATATATTATGACTATTAAGGTAAATACATTGTTTGCTCTCCATCAAAATCTTTCATTTGCTAACTATGCCTATCAGTAGTTAGTGCCTTCAGTAGTCTGAATCCTTTATTTAGCTGGCAGTAGTGGCGGCTCGCTGTATTGCAGTAGTTCGAGTAACCAAGATTTTTGTGAGGTAAGCGATTTGTGAAATGCATAGGTTAATGTTAGTCAGGGCCATTCTTTTGTAGGGATTTCTGAAAGTCAGATTGCGTTGCGCTATAAAAAAAAAAAAAAAAAAAAAAAAAGTGTGTCAATTTAAGCACAGTCGTGTATAAATTGTTCAAAGGGGACGTCTCATATGTCGACCCTTAGCCTAGGATACCTCACTGGAATCTTCTGATTTTTTTCTTGTAGTTTGTGTAATTAGTGTAGCTATTGTTTATTGCTAGCGCGTAATTATAGAGAGAATTTCCTTTGTAGTTGCAGTCTTTCATCGTTGGACAGTAAAACAGGTGTGGCACGCATGTAGATTTGCACCAAGTATTTCGCAGCTGCAATTAACTAGATATTATTTTCAGTGCTATGTTAATGTGTTCTCTTATTTTTGCTCTTCAAATTGTGCTTTTCTGTGTTGCCGTGTGAAATATTGTGACAATAATGGCGTGCGAAAAACGTAACACTAGGCTCCAAAGTAAACAGAGAAATAATAGTGACGACGAGCGTAGCTTATCAGCACCACTGTGTAATGAAGTAAAAGACGTTCAAAGTAGTAATTTGGTAATTGTACATAGGGAAATGGAGCGGGCTGCAAATAATTGTGTAGACAGTGAAACAAGTAGTGAACGGGGAAGCATTATCGATCGATCGGTCGGCAACAGCTCGCCTCAGGAATGCGAAATGACAGGACACAATATTGCAAATACTGTAGACTCAGGTTTTGGGTTCTCACCGTTTTCTCAAATGAGTCATGACACATTTTCCGCTTGTCAAAATGTGAACGTTGCCGGTGCAAATTCACTGCCGAAAAGCACTGAGGAACATGTCTCAGACACCAGTGCATTGTTATTACAATTAATGCAACAAATGGGACAAAAGCTTGAAAAGTTAGACACAATGGAACAAAATCAGAGACAAACACAACAACAGTTAGACACAATGGAACAAAATCAGAGACAAACACAGCAAAAGCTTCAAAAGTTAGATACAGTGGAACAAAATCTTAAAAAATTAGACTCATTGGAACAAACTCTTGAACAAACACGTGAAGATTTAACTACTGAGTTACATAACATTGAATCGAAATGTCAAAAAGTCTGTAATGACGTAAAAACTCAAATTTGTGAGCATTTTCAACCTATTTTTTCGCGGCATGAAAATGCATTACAGAATCACGAAGCAGCCATAAAAGAACTGCAAACTATTGTTCATGAAAATCATGAGACCTTGCAAGCTAAATCTGACTCAGTTGCATCTACCGATTCAGTTACGCAACTTGCAAAAACTCAGGAAAACTTAAAGGACACAGTAGATACTCTGAAACTTAGTTCAGAAAAACACACTGAGGATATAAGTACACTATCGGAGAAAGTAGCCGAACTTTCGGATCAGTTCACTAATTTATCTACGAAGGTAGATGATAATCTGAATGACACAAAACCGGTAGTCTTTAATGACACAGAAGAGTGCGAACAAATTAGGAAATTCAATCAAAATCAAATCAATATACAGTACAAAAGAGAAATCCGGGAAGTACAAGATCAGTTGGCACAAGTAATACAAAAATTACAAATTTCAGAGGACACTCGCGCTCCAACACGGGAAGAGGGACTTAGAAATACGGAAAAGACGCAAAATAATAACACAGGGCATTTCGGAAATTATGAAAGAAATTGGCAAGGTGCACCGAATTTTGAGATGGAACCGCCGACACGACGTAACAATGACCGATATGCGACTCGCCGACATGATGATTTTGACTATAAGCTGTTCATTACTACACGTAAATTCAAAACATTTAAGAATTCTGGCAACGACATTCATCCACAAGCGTGGCTCCATCAATTCTCTCGTTGTTTTCCTCCCAACTGGTCGTTGGAGCACAGGTTAGAATCTATGTGTGGCTACTTGGAGAATGAACCAGCTGTAAGAATGCGATCGGTCATTCACGATTGCCACAATGAAGGAGATTTTTATCATGCCTTCCTCTCAGCATATTGGTCTCAAGCTACACAAGACCGAGTAAAATATAGCATCATAATGATGAAACATTTCAAACAATCTGAATTTTCCAGTCTTGTGAAATATTTTGAAGACATGTTGCACAAGAATCAGTACCTGACAAACCCATACAGCCCCTCAGAACTCATCCGCATTTGCTTAGACAAATTACCTGAACATTTACGACATATTATTTTAGCAGGACGTTGCAAAGAAGACATTGAGGCTTTTCAGGGGCTGTTACAAGAACTGGAAATTGACACTGACAATCGGGGAATGCGGAAACAGAAGCACAACAATTACAGATCACATCTGTCACAATTCCGTGACGACAGAAACAATAACTGGACATGACAAGTCTATTCTTACAAAGCAAATCATGACCAAAACAGACACCACCCATATGACAACCACTGGCAGAGTAATAATAGTTACAGAGAAAGATCGCATTTCCGAAGTAGTGAATATGACAGAGATTACCTTAGAAACGGACAATATGGAAACCGAAACAAACAATGTATTTACCTTAATAGTCATAATATATATATATCTGTTCATGACAAATTTCAAAACTCCGCCATCTCTCTCCCCACATCCACCACCGCTGGCGGCTCACCTCCAACTGAGCAACACTACGCGCTGTTCACATCCAGCTGCCGCTGCCCAACACTACAATGGCAGACAACAATGCAAACTAGACACAGACTGCACAAAGCACAGCCAGTGATTCTGACACAGAGCGCTACGTGGCGTTACCAATAAGGAAACCTAAACAGCCTACTTACATAGAGCACTGTCTTTCCATTGGAAGGACAACACTACTTCTTCAAGATTGCATGGAAATCCACTAATTCCGTGTGCATTTTCTTTTACTGCTCAGACTTTGAGAAAAACACTGCAACGTTACTGTGATGAATGATCAGGACTGTCTTTATGGACTGTGAGAAAATTTTAGCTTTTTACCAACAATGTATCAATAAGTGTGTGCATTTGATATCTTTGTTACTGTAATTATGAAAAAATTTATGAAATCATTATTGGCCACTGCCCAAAACAATTTGTAAAATTTTTTGTGGGGAGCATGGGGGCTATGTAAGTAGGCTGTTTAGGTTTTCTTATTGGTAACGCCACGTAGCGCTCTGTGTGAGAATCACTGGCTGTGCTGTGTGCAGTCTGTGTCTAGTTTGCATTGTTGTCTGCCATTGTAGTGTTGGGCAGCAGCAGCTGGATGTGAACAGCGCATAGCGTTGCGCAGTTGGAGGTGAGCCGCCAGCAGTGGTGGATGTGGGGAGAGAGATGGCGGAGTTTTGAAATTTGTCATGAACTGATATATATATTATGACTATTAAGGTAAATACATTGTTTGTTCTCTATTAAAATCTTTCATTTGCTAACTATGCCTATCTGTAGTTAGTGCCTTCAGTAGTCTGAATCCTTTATTTAGCTGGCAGTAGTGGCGCTCGCTGTATTGCAGTAGTTCGAGTAACCAAGATTTTTGTGAGGTAAGCGATTTGTGAAATGCATAGGTTAATGTTAGTCAGGGGCATTCTTTTGTAGGGATTTCTGAAAGTCAGATTGCGTTGCGCTTAAAAAAAAAAAATTGTGTGTCAGTTTAAGCACAGTCTTGTATAAATTGTTCAAAGGGGACGTTTCAGTTATCAGTCGTCTATCATCTGTGATGTAGTCAAGCCTAACGCATAGTGGGAACCCTTCGATGCCACTGGACAACGATCTCTCCATTTCCAAAAAATAATACAATAACTTTGTGGAAGTTGATTTCTATTCCATCAATATATTTTGTGCATTTTTGCTTTCATTTGATACAAATCGAAAAATTAGGTACTGAATTGACAGAAATCATAATTATTCTAATTTTGTAAAGTTATCTACACTAATGGTTTCACTAAATTTGGTAATACTTACGTAAAAGCTTGTGTAACATAAATTTAAATAATTTCGTTGGTAGCTGTATAAAAGCTTAGGCTGTTTACTTACAGTCTTAGTGCTGCACCTCAGAAAAGTTCGGAGCGTGAACTGTGATTTTTAACGTTTTATTGCTACCGTGGCCAGGCAGTAGAGGCCATCCTAGCTGATTTGATAGTCACCAGACGGTACTGTTGATATTACGATGAAACATTCCGGCCAGACGTCGGTTTGCGACACCAGTCGACAGTCGAGTGCATGTAACAGCTAACACACTGTGACCGATTGTGAAGTAATACTTTGTAACTCTGGCACATGTGCTACCAAGAAACTCACACGTTGCAACTATAACCAGGCCTAGCAACCTGTTCTCGGAGCAGAGCGATCTAGGAAAATCTGACAGGACAAATAATAGAAAGCGAACTTATTCGTCCCCCTCCAGTAGGACTACATCAGAAGCGTAGTTACACACTAAGGTGACAAAAGTCAAGGGATACCTCCTAATATCGTGTCGGATCTCCTTTTGTCCGGCGCAGTGCAGCAGTTCGACGTGGCACTGGCTCAACAAGTTGTTGGAAGTCCCCTGCAGAAATATTGAACCATGCTGCCTCTATAGTCATCCATAACTGCAAGAGTGTTGCCGGTGCCAGATTTTGTGCACGAACTGACCTCTCGATTATGTCCCATAAATGTTCGATGGAATTCATCTTGAGTGATCTCGGTGGCCATATCATTGGTTCGAATTGTCCAGGACATTCCTCAAACCAATCGTGAACAACTGGGGCCTGGTGACATGGCGCATTGTCATAAAATTTTTTTTAAAAAAGTTCCGTCGTTGAATGGCTGAAAATGGTCTCCACGTAGTCTAACCGTTTCCTGTCACGGCTCAGCTGGACCAGAGGACACAATCAATTCCACGGAGCCGGCCGGAGTGGCCGGGCGGTTCTAGGCGCTACAGTCTGGAACCGAGCGACCGCTACGGTCGCAGTTTCGAATCCTGCCTCGGGCATGGATGTGTGTGATTTCCTTAGGTTAGTTAGGTTTAATTAGTTCTAAGTTCTAGGCGAATGATGACCTCAGAAGTTAAGTCGCATAGTACTCAGAGCCATTTGAACCATTTGAACCACTGACAACTTCGCACAAACGTAACTGCTCTCGATCGTTAAGTGGAGGCAGTCGGCCACTGCGATATCCGTGGTGAGGGATTAATTGTGAAATCTGGTATTCTCAGCACAATATTAACACTGTGGGTCTCGGAATATTGAATTCCAGATCAGTTTCCGGAATGGAATGTCCCACGTATGTAGCTCGAAGTATCATTCCGCGTTCAAAGTATGTTAAATCTCGTCATGCCGTCATAATCACGGCAGAATCCTGTTTACACGAATCACCTGAGTACAAATAACAGTTCCGCCACTGCACTGCCGTTTCACGCCTTTTGTACGCGATACTACAGCCACCGGTACATGTGCTCGTCGCTATCCCATGACTCGCGTCACTTCAGAGTAAGAGCGTGGATAATAGAGCTTAAGGGCTCCAGGCATTCAGTCATGCTGCCATTCTGTGCGGAACTTGAACCGTAGACACTGACGAGCTAAATGTTTCAGAGAAACCACGAGCTACCCTTGATGATGATGATCGGCAGACTACCTGCCACTGACAGACTCATCGAGTTCCGTCAAAGCGCGCTTACCTGTGAAGTAGTGACCATTGGACGTGGGAAGCTTCACCAACGCAGGGAGCTGGTGTGCGGACAGCATCCACCATCTGAGGTACATGTTTAGCAATAAACAACTAGACCCTTTTAGTACAACTTGGGATGCAAGCACCACGAAAAGATGATACCAGTGTGCTAAACTTCGAAATTACGAAGGGAAAAAGCTACAACATCAGCGAACTACTTCAATACTTTGCCCGCAACAAACCACTTCTCAACGGCAATCAAAAGGAAGTTTGCAACATTATCATGGACCGGATCGACAACTAAACTCGCGGAATTATTTAATTGGACGCACCAGGCGGCACCGGGAGAACGTTTCTAATAAATCTGTTGCTGGCGGAAATACTCGTACGTGCTAAACAACACATCACACTTTCACTGGAATCATCCGGCATCTCAGCCAACGTATGGAAGGAAGACGAACTGCCCATTCCGCCCTACAACTACCGTTGAATATAACCGAATAACAATCCCGGTATGTAAAATCTCAAAAGCATTTGACGGGGTGAACTTCCAAACGAAATTAAATTATCTTCTGGACGAATGCACAATGCCATCATTCGAAGTCATGGGCAGTACGTTATAAGACTTGCGAGGGAACTCCGAAGTGATGGGAGGAGCTCTACTCATACTTTCATGAGATTTTCGACAAATATTTCCAGTTATCCCAAGACAACACCAGAAGACATACAAATACTGCGACTAACAAATAATATGAGTTGTTTGAGAAAGAAAGCGCTGTGTTGTGGAAAATGCGCTTTCATTAACTTCCTCACAGTTTTAACTATGATACAGGGCGTTAAATCATCAGACAAACGTTTCTTCCAAATACATTCTTCCTCTTTATATGTAATTTTAAAAGAAAATTGTATAGACAAAAATGTACGGTTTTGTTTTCTTCCTCACAGGTGGTTTTAATACAAAATAGGACAGTAGCTTTTGTGGGTTATTCTTTTATGATTAGAATACTACTATGGAAAATAAATCAACTGAAACATTTTGATCATACACGTTCGCAGATTAAAAGTAAACAAAATACTGTATTGAAGCTATGAACCTCACAGATCGGGCAGACGATGATGTTTCTCTCATATCCCATATACCATTGATACCAACCATTTTCCAATTCATTTCCTGTAACTTCCACTCCATATCATTTGCTATAACAATAAACAAGGCTCAAGGTGGCAGTTTTTATTTAATGTCTTCCAAAGCTGGATTCCAGGCACTGCTTATTTGAAATCTGACACCTGTTCGGGAGATAGTCCGAGGAATGGATATAACACACTCCAGAACGAGGATACTGGGGATGAAACTTCAGTCTCCTCACAATACATGCATGTCCCATGTACAGACAATATTCCTCTACTGCTGATTTGTGAGATTAACCCAGGAGAGTATGGCGATGACTTTCAATAAAGCATTCTTCCGCAGTGCGATATGTCCGCTTAATACAAGGCTTCCAACGCTGGCATTGTATCTTACATGTACCGCAGTAACTTTCGTAACTACCTGAAGAGGTTTGGGCCGGTGTGGTGTAACGACGTTTTTTGTTTTCGTTTGATATATGTATGACCATGTGCAGACTTCGTCACCCACGTCAGTTACACTCACTTCAAAAAATTATTTACATTCTTTTTAAATTTTCATAGAATGGTTCTTGAACGAAACTGTAAAACATCCGTTGAGTCGTATGCAAAGAATTACATCACTTGGGCCAATTGGTTTTCGTAACTTTTTCCCAATTTAAATTTCGTTTGTTTTTCCTCAGAAAATTATATCGACACACGTTATCTTGATCTAATCGATATCAGAATCACACATTAAATAAACTTTTTAGATTCAAAATTTCGGTGAACGACGTAAGAATTACTAATCTTGTCAAATATATTATTAATCCGTTCACATAACTCTTCATAAATAAATCTTCACGACACGTGTTTCAACTTTAGTAGCATACACTATTTTTATTAGCTTCCTACACATACAGATGTGAACTTGAGCGTTGACAGACAGTGACTAACATTTCAATAAGACTAAGCTCGTTATGACGTCATTGTTGTACAAAAAAGAGTATAAAAATTCATTTTTAATTTTTAGAAACACGACGCAACAACTCGGTTCCAGGATCTTCTGTTGCTCCTTGGCTGTCGACCCGCGACGTATAGCGGCCAGCAATTTCCTCTCTGGTCGCGGCAACGAAGATGCTGTCCCCGTTCGTTGCGCCGATCTCTCCGTACATGAAACACATAAAAAAAATACAAAACTTTTAGATAATTCACATTTATTACAAATAATAAGAAAACACATAAACAAAAACTAAATTAAACTTATAGTCACCTGCAAACTGGGCTGACTTGGTGGATGGGTGACGTTTAATTTCGTCCCACTACATACCCCACCCACAAGCTCAGTTTGTCAGGTTTTAACCGAAATTAAAACTGTTCAATATACAATATTTAACTGTTAATACATTTTCCTCACATTTTACGTAACCTAGAGTCCTTGCTATTAGATAGATTTAATCCTTTTAATACGATATTGTTGTGACTATTTGTCATTTACTCTTAATTGTGCTATTACGGTAATTCGTAACCGAATATAGGGAGATTGCCCCTCTTCAGTTAATAGTTGCTAATAAATACTAATTTAGTACGTTCTTTAACGTTGTTACATTAGGACAGAGCGTTCAAATTGTGATAGATTAGTTCCAGTTTCATTTATTTACTAGAGTTATTCTTTTCAAGAATGTATATTACTAATAAGTTTCTCACAATAACTAATAGTACTATTTACTTTACGTCATTCTCTTCCCTAATGCCTTATTTATGCCTGAGGTCAAGAAGAAATCAAGCAAAACTTTCTTTAGAATCTCGGCACGGCTCTCTTTACCTTCGGACACCTTGTTGGGTAATGGCCATTTATTTAGGAGAAACAAGCGAGAGAGCCCCGTTTGGTGTGTTCTATATTAACACTATTACAAACCTCTATTAAAGGCACTCTGCTATGTTCTCGTGAGCCATATAGCTCTGGACGCCCATGGTCCCTAAAACTATTAACCATCCCCCTTTGGTTCCTACTATCCGAGTAAATTTAAAATACGCAAAATTCCTTTAGACCTAAGAGCAAAATTTCCTCCATATAAATCCCCCTTTTGGTTATCTTCCTCTTTTTAAGTACCAGTAGATTATTGTAGAACACTTGTTTAAGCTTTCTGTTCTATTCTTTAAAATAATACGTAACTATCACGAAAAACTTCACATGAATAAACTATGAACGCTCTTCCGTGTGTAACATATACTAAATATTAACTTATTTAGGAATGAAGGGTTTCATTTGATCAACACTATATAATCCTTTAATTACACCTGATGAAGGTTCCATAAGAAGTAATGCTTTGGGATGTACAATCTTATGTACAACATATGGACCTTCAAAGATAAAGAAGAATTTTCTACATTCCTTACCGATCTTAGAACTTTTAGGATGAGACCGTACTAACACAAGATCTCCTACCTGAAATGAGGGTTCTATAGCCTGTTGATTATAACTTTTAATTCTCCGTTCGGCATTTTTTTCAATCTGTTCGCAAACTTTTTCGTCTGGAATGCATTGTTGGATCTCATTTACTGGTGGCCAAGGTAAAGCAGCTAGTAAAGGCTCACCTATAATTCGTTTGCCTAAAATTTCTATAGGTGATAATCCCGTCGTTAGGTGAGGCAATTCATTTAATATCTTTTCGAATTCAGGCATTAGTTTGGCCCACCGAGTATGTTTATGTGCACAATAAGTTCTACATAATCGTCCTAATTCTTTCATGACTCTTTCTACTAAATTACTTTGAGGGTGATATTTCGAAATTAAGATATGTTTGATTCCATATTGTCTTATCATATCTTGAAATCTTTGACTAATAAAGGCACTACCGTTGTCAGACATAAGTCGTTTAGGAATGCCCCAGTTAACAAAGTAATTTCGGGTGAGGCAGCGTATAACGCTTGCTGTATTCGCTCGTTTCAAAGTATATAGCTTCACATGTTTGGACCAACATCCTCCCGAACTCCGAGGCAGAGCGCCGAAAAAATCTAATGATAGTAGATCCCACAAACCTCGAGGAATTACAGCATATAATTTATAACGCTTGGATTTGTTATTAACTTTAACCTTTTGACAGGTTTCACAAGCCCTAATAATACTTCTCACAATACGTGACATATTTTTGAAATAATAATACTTCATTAGATGTTTAATACATTTATGAATTCCAAAATGCCCGTAACCTTCATGAATATAAGTAATTAACTCGTCCACAACAGTTTTCGGAATGCAGATTTTCCATCTCTGGTGTTCCCTCTGTGCTTTCCAATACAACAAGTCGTTAAAATATAACCACACACCCCGGATGTTAACTGTTTCGTCCCCATTATTAAGGTTTTGTATAATTCGTAGAATAACATTTTTCTTTCCTTTATGTAATACGGTAACCTACTACTTAGGACTCGTATTAGATGACTTTCAATAATTGGTTCTTCAATTAATTGAGCACGATTTAAATTCCATTCAAAATAATTCCTATAACCTCTCCACCGTTTAGAATATGGAGGAGGGGCTAACAACTTTAAAGTTAAGTGTTGTTGTTTTCGTCTTGACCAATAATTTTGTTTAAACTGCTTAACAAAATCATCCCAATCCCTGAATTCATTTCTATGCAGTACTGCCCATTCCGCAGCTTCTGCTTCTAAATGTCCTATTACAAATTGAATGCGTTTTTCATTACTCCATTTAGGAGATAATGATGTTTCAAAAGCTTTTATAAAGATTATAGGGTGAAGTTCGCCTCCTGGTTTGAATACAGGAAATCGACTTGCTACATTTGAATTTGTCGTTATGTCATCCAGACATTCTGCGAGAGAAATAGTCGGATTTTGTTTAGATTGCAGAGACGGAGTTGCATCGGATTGGCTTGCCGTGATTGCTTTATTCATATTGTTGTCTCCCGTGCTAGCAAATTCGATGCGACTGTTGTCTCTGATTATGTTATTACCTCTGCTACCTGAAATGTTCTCGTTATTATCTAATTCCGATAACCGTTTAGTAATTTCCTGTATCCGCATTTCTGTATTGGATACGCGATTAGCTAATATCGATTCTTCACTGTGTTCACGATGTGAACGCTCTGTACCTTCGTCAATATTATTATCTTTGGCAGTCTCAAGGTTACTGCATATTTCAGTAATTAAAGATTTCATGTTTTCGGTTTCAGTATGGTCCTTTTCTACTTGATGAGTTAATGTCTCTAATTCTACATTATCTATTGAAGAAATCTCTACAGGTTTGGTAGAGACCTCTTTAATAGATTCCAATAATTCTCTACGAACAGTTTCCGTTTGCATAGAAGGTTCATCTCGTAACATGTTATTATTTTTCTGTATTTCATTTACAACTAAGATATTGACACTATCTAGTCTGTCGGTTAAGTCAGTAATATCGTTTCGCATGCGAGCTTTTTCCTCGCGCGATTCCTGGATATGTTCTTCTAACCTTTTACAATTATCAGCAATCTTATTACTAAGTCCTACTAATTTTTCCTGCATTTCAACTTTAGAAGACTCTATTTTATCACTTAATTCTCGACTGGTTTCATTAAGATATTCCTGCAACCTGTCTGTTGATTTTGTTAGCTCCCCTTTAAGTCTAGCAGTAGATTCCTCGTTAGACTGTTTTAATTCCTGTTTTAGTTCCTGTTTCAATCTAGCAGTAGATTCCTCATTAGACTGTTTTAATCTAGCCATAGATTCTTCGTTAGACTGTTTTAATTCCTCTTTTAATCTAGCAGTAGATTCTTCGTTAGACTGTTTTAATTCAGCTAGGAAATCCCCGTTAGATTGTTTTAATTTAGCTATCGCCCTAAAAAGGGATCTCATGCTCCTATCGGACATAGATTGCTCTTCGTCTGACATTTCACTTCCCGACATTATTGTAAGATATTAACTATTTACACACGCAGACTTGTAATCAACAATCCTATAAAAGCACACTTCCTATGTACAACACTCCACTTCCAACTTGAAACAAACTCACCGGACACTAATATTGTAATTTGTAGTTCTCGATGATCAGTGTGCTGCTATGGGCTGCAGATGTAACAGCCGTCGATGCAGCCGCTGAGATGCTGCGACCCCGCTTCCGCAACCGGCCGGACGCTGAGTCGAACACCGGAAACGTCGCTGGCTACAACCACGCCCGGCACCGCCGTAGACAGGCGAAGCCCTCAGCAACACCTCTAATACCAGCCGGAGGAACGCCCCGCAGCTGACGTACTGGGCCTACTAGATTAGGGAGAAAAAAGGTTGTCGGGGTTTGCAGCGTTCAGCTGCTGCCCAACAGATGCGCCTTCTCGTGGAACAACTGCGTGACCGTACTGCTTGGCTGCGGCTCCGTCAGATGCCCACACCCACGAAGTCGCCGCTGGCTGGTGAAGGCTCCACGAAAACTCGCGTTGACTTCCGAAGGACTCTTGATGCTTTGTTTCGTACCTGTGTGCCTTAGTTGCACACAAGTCCTGTTTCTAAGGTCGCCACGGTGTGGTGTAACGACGTTTTTTGTTTTCGTTTGATATATGTATGACCATGTGCAGACTTCGTCACCCACGTCAGTTACACTCACTTCAAAAAATTATTTACATTCTTTTTAAATTTTCATAGAATGGTTCTTGAACGAAAC
The DNA here is from genome assembly GCF_021461395.2 of Schistocerca americana. NCBI lineage: Eukaryota > Metazoa > Arthropoda > Insecta > Orthoptera > Acrididae > Schistocerca > Schistocerca americana. The sequence continues at coordinate 189,594,300 of NC_060125.1, read as the reverse complement.
TGTAAAACATCCGTTGAGTCGTATGCAAAGAATTACATCACTTGGGCCAATTGGTTTTCGTAACTTTTTCCCAATTTGAATTTCGTTTGTTTTTCCTCAGAAAATTATATCGACACACGTTATCTTGATCTAATCGATATCAGAATCACACATTAAATAAACTTTTTAGATTCAAAATTTCGGTGAACGACGTAAGAATTACTAATCTTGTCAAATATATTATTAATCCGTTCACATAACTCTTCATAAATAAATCTTCACGACACGTGTTTCAACTTTAGTAGCATACACTATTTTTATTAGCTTCCTACACATACAGATGTGAACTTGAGCGTTGACAGACAGTGACTAACATTTCAATAAGACTAAGCTCGTTATGACGTCATTGTTGTACAAAAAAGAGTATAAAAATTCATTTTTAATTTTTAGAAACACGACGCAACAACTCGGTTCCAGGATCTTCTGTTGCTCCTTGGCTGTCGACCCGCGACGTATAGCGGCCAGCAATTTCCTCTCTGGTCGCGGCAACGAAGATGCTGTCCCCGTTCGTTGCGCCGATCTCTCCGTACATGAAACACATAAAAAAAATACAAAACTTTTAGATAATTCACATTTATTACAAATAATAAGAAAACACATAAACAAAAACTAAATTAAACTTATAGTCACCTGCAAACTGGGCTGACTTGGTGGATGGGTGACGTTTAATTTCGTCCCACTACACCGGCCGCTGTGACCGAGCGTTTCTAGGCGCTGCTGCTACAGTCGCAGGTTCGAATCCTGCCTCGGGCATGGATGTTTGTGATGTTCTTAGGTTAGTTAGGTTTAAGTAGTCCTAAGGGACTGATGATCTCAGATGTTAAGTCCCATAGTGCTTAGAGCCATTGAACCATTTTTGAAGAGGTCGGACATTTGCTTGTATTCTGAGACTTAAACAATATTGACCGGCGGTCACCCCGAGAAATGCATATGCGACATATCAGCCGGGAAAGTCTCATATTGCAGTGTGTTTACATGTACATAAAGGAGCTAGTTTTATATGTATACCTTCAAGACTGCTGTTCTACACAACTGCACAACTGCCCTCTGAGAGAATGCAAATAACTTAAATTAAACGGTTCGCCAGAAAAAGAACGCATGCAATAATAATAGTATGGAAATCAGATAACTTTTGGCGGGCTCTTCCTCCCCGATATTGAAATTCTTACATTCACTGTTTATTTTCAGTATTATAGTACCTGTAGCTAGTAATAAAAACCCACTTTTGATGAAATCTGTTGAATACATCTACATCCATGCAGGTTCCGTCTGTTTGTCTAAAGTTGTCCATCTGATCTTATATGCAGACGTATGGAGTGCAACAGGAATCGCCACAATTTCTTGCTTGACAAACACGTTATTTATCGCCCCTCTACAATTTAGCTTATTACCTATAATGAAAAATGGAAAATTTCAATTTGTGAAAATAAAAAACAATACTCCTTATGTGTTGATGGTAATGTGAAATAAAATGAATCAAGCACTTACAGAGAAATCGACGCTACACAGCAAAAGTTCTGTAGTAACATACTTTTTATGTAACAGGACGACTTATAATTTTATGATATTCACTTCTGGCCCTCGCAAGAATAAATAGTGTGTGGCAGTTACACGGCCGTTAACAGGACGTTTAACAACTATTTTTTTTTCTTTTTGGATGCCTCTGTTTCTGCCAGCTTATACTCTGGGTCGTTTCGCATTCATGTTTCTTCTTCGTGTTGGGATCTATGAAAAATGATTAATGAGTAAATAAATACCAAACAACGGTGTGGAATACTCAGGTGACTGATACGAGTTTTTAGTGTAATTTCTTCGTCGCTGTTGTATAGCTTCTGGGCTAAATAAATTTCGAGCTGGCGACATCGAGAGAGATCTTATTCTGTACAAAAGAGTCCACTTTATGCGCATTTAGCTTTAATTTTTTTGAAAAATCAGCTGACAATAGAATCCTTGCTCGGGGACTTATTTTGTCAATTTTCTGTTAGAAATGGAAACAAAAAATGAACTGTGTTTGTAATGTATTCGTGAATATACCTTTGAAACTCAGAACTACTTTCTGTGCACTAGGTGCTGGTACTTCCAGCCTCTACAACGCGATTTTGTAAACGTTTCTTTTGATAGCTCTAAAGACCGCCATTGATGAGACTACAGCCGTTTGCATTTCGCAGCTGAAAGTTGTCAAAAGCTCTTTAAGTTGACTCGAGTGTAGGAGTGTCTTAGTAGTAAATAATAAATGTTTTAAAACTTCATGCGTAATGGTTCATCTCTCACGTACCTCAGTGTTAATGACTTCATACCTCTAAAAATATGTGTCATACAATTTCAGGTGTGCCGCAGGGGAGTGTCGTAGGACCGTTGCTATTCACAATATACATAAATGACCTTGTTGATGACATCGGAAGTTCACTGAGGCTTTTTGCGGATGATGCTGTGGTATATCGAGAGGTTGTAACAATGGAAAATTGTATTGAAATGCAGGAGAATCTGCAACGAATTCATGCATGGTGCAGGGAATGGCAATTGAATCTCAATGTAGACAAGTGTAATGTGCTGCGAATACATACAGAGATAGATCCCTTATCATTTAGCTACAAAATAGCAGGTCAGCAACTGGAAGCAGTTAATTCCGTAAATTATCTGGGAGTACGCACTAGGAGTGATTTAAAATGAAATGATCATATAAAGTTGATCGTTGGTAAAGCAGATGCGAGACTGAGATTCATTGGAAGAATCCTAAGGAAATGCAATCCGAAAACAAAGGAAGTAGGTTACAGTACGCTTGTTCGCCTACTGCTTGAATTCTGCTCAGCAGTGTGGGATCCGTACCAGATAGGGTTGATAGAAGAGATAGAGAAGATCCAACGGAGAGCAGCGCGCTTCGTTACAGGATCATTTAGTTATCGCGAAAGCGTTACGGAGATGATAAATAAACTCCAGTGGAAGACTCTGCAGCAGAGACGCTCAGTAGCTCGGTGCGGGCTTTTGTTGAAGTCTCTAGAACTTACCTTCACCGAGGAGTCAAGCAGTATATTGCTCCCTCCTACGTATGTCTCGCGAAGAGACCATGAGCATAAAATCAGAGAGATTAGAGCCCACACAGAGGCATACCGACAATCCTTCTTTCCACGAACAATACGAGACTGGAATAGAAGGGAGAACCAATAGAGGTACTCAAGGTACCCTCCGCCACATACGTCAGGTGGCTTGCGGGGTATGGATGTAGATGTAGATGTAGATATTTGTGTAGGTACATCAGCGGCATCCTACAGATATTGTCTGTGAAATACGTTGCGAATAGAATCAGTGGCAAAGAAGTAATAAATGTAAATGTCATGAACAATGCGTCAGATTTTTACGCATTTCACTGTTTATGACGTTATATCTCCTAAGCTGTGATAGGTAACTAGTACTTACCCCCACGAATGATGCTTGACAGTAAGATTTATGTGTACCAAATTTGGTTCAAATCGGTCCAGTGGTTTAGGGGAGATGTCGAAGATATGTACACACACACACATACATAATTTTTATAATATGTATGGATATGGATTTCGGGATACAGAAGCCAGGAATGTGATTCAGGTATTCCATTTGGTAACTAAAATTTATTAAATATGAAACTCCGGTTTCTCAAAAGTGACATCCCATATCTGTAAACTAGCACTTGGGCAACCATCAGAAGATTAGCTTGATATAATGGTTCACATATTTGTAGCGATCATGTAACTCTAAGAATAAGCAATAATATTCATGTGGTCCTGAGATGTGCGCACTTCATCTTCAAAGCAGGTTGTAGCCACAAGCAAATGCGACTATATATCTAGCAAAAGGAGAAGGAACGATAAGAACTAAAAGGGAAGCGTAAATCCTGACCGCCTACGGGTTATGGATGAATCGACATATGTATTCTGGTGAAGCTTCGCTGTTCTCAGTTGCGGCGGCTGTACTGCTTTCCCCGCCAGGTACTGCCTCCTCTGTAGCTGACCAGCTCGTAACTCCCGTCATTGCCACGATATATCATATGTCACTGCAGACGCAGATTAAATATAGAACAGATATCAGTACGTATAATATATACTGATGATCACTATAAACAGTAAATTATACGCACAACCCATACTCGTGAATCAGTATATCTGTTAGTGAAAACTATATCAAAATCCCTACGGTAGTTTCTCAGATTACCCATAAAAGAAAAACAGAAAAACGTGCTAGGGAACTTTAAAATGGGTTTAGAAGACAATTTTAATAAGAGGTACAGTGCTAAAAAAATATTTGCACTGTCCTTTTGACTTTGTATTCAGTAGAACGCATTGTCTCTCCTACTGTCAGTGGGCTGATACGGTTTACGTATATTGAACAGTCAGTCAACATGTTCTAAAGACTCTGAAAATCTTTAACAATGAATCCACATTCACTTGTAACTTTTCGGATTTGAACTTTGCTGTCTGTATGGCTCTCTAACTTTTCAGTCTTTTTTAAATGTTCTTAAGAATAGTACTAGTGCAACTTTTGTACTTTAACTTTTCTATCTGTGTGACTATCTAGGCAGTGTGATGAAATTGTGTGTAAGCATAAATTGTACTGCTTATTAAGATTCTACTTTTAAGTATCTACGTGCATGATTATGTACATGATTTTCTATCCTTACAAACACTACCCATCTGACCTACCACGTGTGAAAACTATATTACAGTAAAAATTTTATATGTAATCTAAATAATGTACTTAGATCTCCAGTGCAAAACATTTACAGAATCACAGAAGTAAGTGATATCAGAAAATGTGTGAAACCAGCTATTATTTCACTGAATGGAATCTGAATAGACCATCGCTGTTCGTTAAGTGCACAAAACAATGTTTAATTCGGGCCCTAATAATCACTTGTCTTTCCTATGTGGCAACGGATAATTAGGCTATTGCAGTGCGAATGCCTTTTTCTGGAACACGCTGAAATGAAACACGCTACTTTTTTCCATTTCTTACCTACAACTTGCAAAATGCAAGGAATGTATGCTAAGCACCAACAGATCACAAGTTAATAATCGGAGTTGCCATGTGAGTCCGATTTGGTATATTTAAAAAACTTTTAAATGACAACTGAGATGAGGAGGCTTAATACTGAATAATCCGAAGACTAATTGGACTCTACTCTTGCATTCATCAACCAAATTAGAGAATGTGAATAAGCGTTGTTGTAAGAAACAGTAATAACTTTGAATATACAAAGTAAAATTTTGTAACCTTAAAATTTTGAATAAAACTTGTCTTACAATGAGTACTTTAAAAGAAATAAGAGCTAAGAGTGATGTCATTCTTTCCTGAGATCCTGCATTTCTGAGGTATTTGAAACAACAGTATCGTAACGTTCAAACAATGCAAGTAACGAAAATTTACAAGCCTAAACTTAAAAAATGTTCCTTAGGCGCGTCATCCCACTTCCTGCGATGCCAGTGCACGAAAATCCTTAGCTACATGTTAACTTACTTACCACATGCAGCCGCGCGGGGTAGCCGCGTTGTCTAGGGGAACCTTGCCACTATCGGCGCGGTTCCCCCCGTCGACGGTTGGAGTCCTCCCTCGATCATGGGTGTGTGTGTTGTCCTTAGTATAAGTTAGTTTAAGTTAGATTAAGTAGTGTGTACGCCTTGGGACCGATGACCACATCAGTTTGATCGCATAGGAACTTACCACCACCACCACCATCAACAAAAACCAAGCTGCAGCTTCCTTTTTGGAGGCAGTAACGAAGGTTGAGTTGTCACAGCCGGCCGCGGTGGTCTAGCGGTTCAGGCGCTCAGTCCGGAACTGCGGGACTGCTACGGTCGCAGGTTCGAATCCTGCCTCGGGCATGGATGTGTGTGATGTCCTTAGGTTAGTTAGGTTTAAGTAGTTCTAGGTTCTAGGGGACTGATGACCACAGATGTTAAGTCCCATAGTGCTCAGAGCCATTTGAACCATTTGAGTTGTCACAGACAAGGCAACATCTCCACTTGGTCAATTTACCTAGGCATCTCTGTTCAACAGCGGTACAAACTCCCAGCAACGTGGCGAGCGAAGAAGGTGAGCAATGAAACATCTCGAATGGACACCATAAAGACACCGCTTGATTCCCGGTATCAACAAATAAATATGTGTTTGTCCACTCTTCATTAAAAACCAGGCGTTCATGAGTAATTTAATGTTTTTTTCAGACGGTTCATGGTTCTATCAACGTTGAAAATTTATATATTTAAGTGGAAATAAACCAGATGAACGGGAAAAGCACTGTGAGTCGTCTTATTCGTACAACCCAAGTCGACACTCGACCTAATAGCGCTCCTAGCCATGGTGCCGTCAACTTTGCACGAATAGTACGTCGCACTGTGCTTTTCGGCGCCCGCAGTGGTTGATGGGAGCGCGAATACTATCTACGAGTACACTACGCACGCGTATTGACGTGGCCGTCCTAGTGGAAATCTTCGGTTGTGCACAGGAAGGAAATTTTGGTACAATGTCGACTTTTCTGACTGTCTTGGCGAGCTGCACGAAAACCATTAGCGCTCCGCATGTCACCTGCGGGCCTCTATTGCCCACACCTGTGCCAGATTTTACCCATTCTCGCAAACATTTTCGAAATATTCTGGGCAGTTTGCCTGGGTATATATTCTCTGGGTACTAACTCTCGCTACATCGTGCCAGGGCTTTCGTGTGAAGCAATGTTAAGAAGAACAAGTGTCAATATGAAACCGTGGAACAGTGCTGACGTGCTTCTGTAGCTCGAACGCCGCGCGGGATTAGCCGAGCGGTCTGAGCCGCTGCAGTCATGGACTGTGCAGCTGATCCCAGCGGAGGTTCGAATCCTCCCTCGGGCATAGGTGTGTGTGTTTGTCCTTAGGATAATTTAGGTTAAGTAGTGTGTAAGCTTAGGGACTGATGACCTTAGCAGTTAAGTCCCATAGGATTTCACACACATTTGAACATTTTTTTGTAATTCGAACACTAGGTACGCGGGGTACTTTGTCAGAGAATGCACGGGTATGCTAAGGTGAACCCGTGAATGAGTGAGGACAAAGTGTAAACCAGCTGACGATTTTAGTTATAACATTTACTAGTGGGGTAAACAACTGCTATGGGCAAGCCATGCAGCAAAGTTGCCATTTGGAGGGCTTCAGTGGTCATCCAAACGAGAAATCGCCGTACTGAAGAAAAGATCAATGATTTAGCTGCAGATGCTGGAGAGAGCATGCCATCCATCTGCGTGACGCACACAGTGACTTGTAATTGTGTCCAGAACACACAGCACTGCGAAATGGTTCCTTCCTGAAGCTGTTGACAACACTAGGGAACAAGCAGAAGTATATTCTACACTACAGAGACCTACAACAGCGTCTCAGATTGGGGATGGAACTTGTTGGAATATCCCATGGCATTCCCTTCAGACAACATTCCTACCGCTGAACTCTGCAGAGCTGTAATTCACCTTTTAGCCATAGAAACCCCCGGCAGCACATCCATTGCCCACCCAGGCGGGCGGCAGTCCTTTCTTCGTATCCCGTCAGGGGTATCTAGGAGCGCTATTTTCATCCAACTATAAGAGCTTTTCTGCCCGAGACAAAACAGGACGTCGCCGAGTGAATATCACCAGTCGTGTCTTCCAGCAGTAACTTTCGTAACAACCTGAAGAAATCCAACAACTGCTTTGATGAACTACAGGGTGATTCAAAAAGAATACCACAACTTTAAAAATGTGTATTTAATGAAAGAAACATAATATAACCTTCTGTTATACATCATTACAAAGAGTATTTAAAAAGGTTTTTTTTTCACTCAAAAACAAGTTCAGAGATGTTCAATATGGTCCCCTCCAGACACACGAGCAATATCAACCCGATACTTCAACTCGTTCCACACTCTCTGTAGCATAGCAGGCGTAACAGTTTGGATAGCTGCTGTTATTTCTCGTTTCAAATCATCAATGGTGGCTGGGAGAGGTGGCCAAAACACCATATCCTTAACATACCACCATAAGAAAAAATCGCAGGGGGTAATATCAGGGCTTCTTGAAGGCCAGTGATGAAGTGCTCTGTCACGAACTGCCTGGCGGCCGATCCATCGCCTCGGGTAGTTGACGGACAGATAAGTGCCAATGTGGTGGCGCTCCATCCTGCTGAAATATGAATTGTTGTGCTTCTTGTTCGAGCTGAGGGAACAGCCAATTCTCTAACATCTCCAGATACTGTAGTCTAGTTACAGTAGCACCTTCAAAGAAAAAGGGACCAAAAACTTTATTGGCTGAAATGGCACAGAAAACGTTCACCTTAGGCGAGTCACGTTCATACTGAGTTGTTTCCCACGGATTCTCAGTGCCCCATATACAGACATTGTGACAGTTGACTTTCCCGTTAGTGTGGAAAGTTGCTTCATCACTATATACAATCTTTGAAACGAAAGATTCATCTGTTTCCATTTGAGCAAGGATAAAATCACAGAAATCGATTCTTTTAATCTTATCAGCTGCAGACAGTGCTTGAACCAATTTCAGACGATAAGGTTTCATAACTAACCTTTTTCGTAGGACTCTCCATACAGTTGATTGTGGAATTTGCAGCTCTCTGCTAGCTCTGCGAGTCGATTTTCCTGGGCTGCGAACAAATGCTTGCTGGATGCGTGCTACATTTTCATCACTCGTTCTCGGCCGTCCAGAACTTTTCCCTTTGCACAGACACCCATTCTCTGTAATCTGTTTATACCAACTTTTAATACACCACCTATCAGGAGGTTTAACACCATACTTCGTTCGAAATGCACGCTGAACAACTGTCATCGATTCACTTCTGCAGTACTCAATAACACAAAAAGCTTTCTGTTGAGCGGTCGCCATCTTAGCATCAACTGACGCTGACGCCTAGTCAACAGCGCCTCAAGCGAACGAATGTACAACTAAATGAAACTTTATAGCTCCCTTAATTCGCCGACAGATAGTGCTTAGCTCTGCCCTTTGTCGTTGCAGAGTTTTAAATTCCTAAAGTTGTGGTATTCTTTTTGAATCACCCTGTATTGTGTAACCTACACAAATCCAAGAACTGTAGTTATAATGACAGATACTTTTAAGTAATAATATTACCAAACTGGGGTCCATGGTTAGTCTGTTTTGGTATTAACTTTTTTTAGCTTATTTTATGGCTACACACTACTGAATTTTAAAGGAAGCGTTTCATAATGAGCATGGGCATTGACATCAGTAAGACATTTTATTGGCATGATACAGAATATTACCAATTTAAAAACATTTTCATTAGGTTTTCGTAAAATTTCGGCGTAAAGTATTGTTATTATATACTTTAACTTGCTCTAACTTGTCCTTGAAAATTTTGTGAAGTAATGTTACTTCCCTACATTATAAATTATCGTTATTGTGAAACTGTTGGGTGAATAGAAGATTTTATAACTGATAGAGATAACACAGTGGGGAGCAGGTGAAAGACGTTTACAGCTCCTGATCTAGACTGTATGGTAAGATTGAGTTCGATGCTATGATGGAAAATTAGAATTCACAGTCACCTTCACAACGAGATTATTACATGTGGTGTACGTGTTCTGATTGGGATGGGCTGAGGAAGAAATTTGAGCGTGGTGTTCTAAAAGTATGCATTTGATTTGGAAATTCTGCTCCTACTGAAATTGTGTCCAGTGGACTTAAACCTTGCATCACTTTGCTTGTCGGTAGGGGAAGTTCTTTTAACATACCTTCTTTATCAGAAAATGCTATATTTTTTGAGTAGCTCTATAAAAAGATTCGAAAGATATTTAAATGTGCTACGAAAAAGAGTGTATTCAGCACAGAACGTTAAAGGAATCCTTAATTACCCCTCCTCCGATTAGTTATTAGTGTGAAGTGTGGCATGTCTCAGTCACATTTTCCTCTGAACTACGAAAGTAAATTTCTGATCACGGAAGAGGATTGTTCTTCGTGCCGTAAGACGTTAATTATCTATTTATAAATTTGTGTTCTATACACTGAAAAGTTATTGTTAAGATAACAGAAAATGCCGACGTTATGTAAGTGGCGATCAAAATATTTGCATTCAAATGCCGTACAGCCCAGGATTGGTATGCCAATCAGGCAAAATATTCGTGAGCGTTGAGGCAATTATCCTACAGATGCACCAGATTGAAGATACCCGTTTGGTAAAACACGATCTCCTGCTGTGGTAAGAAGTTTGTAGTTGTCAGCTGACCATCCTCGTCCGACGGTAATTGTCAACCCTTCAAGGGATTTTTTTGAAGGATCGAAAGCATACCTCACACGGGGCTGGCGCAACTCGACATTTAAAGCGTTTGCAATATGGGGACGTACGTTATCATGAAGAAGCCGCACCCCTTTTCCCAGACGTTTCGCCTTGATTGCACGCAGTAATTTCTTTAGCGTTGCGTGGTAATGTTCCTCAGTGATGAAGGCATTAGGTTCCTTGAAATCAATGAGCACTGGGCTCCGGTAATCAAAGAACGGGGTGAGCAACACCTTTCCAGCAGATGGATGGATCTTGAACTTAATGGGACGATGATGGATGCCACCACTGCTCCGTCGGCGATTTCGACTGCAGTTTCCAGTGGTGCCACGAGCTTTCGCCGTCTGCGGCAGTGCGCTTGAGGAACGTATTGCCTTCAATATTGAAACGCATCGGATGCGACAGGCAAACAGACATCTGGTTTGCCTTTTGTTCTGCATTCGACGTCCAGCCTACCCACTGGCTGCGCACCTTACGGCAGCCTAAGTCCAGCCAGACAATATGTGGCACGCTACCAAAGCTGATGTCCTTCGCCAGCACGCAAATGGTTATGCGCCGGTCCACCCTAACCACATTTTCAATCGCCCGCTTGTTGTTGTCGTCCATAATGGATGAGGCTTTTCTCCAGATCAATCAGCATCTTGGGTCTTATCGCGACAGGCATGGAACTTGTTGTACCATTCCACGATGACAGTTTTCGACAGAGAAACATTCTTCGTTCTCCTGTTGATTTAAACCGGTGTTTGCCCTTCGGCAGCCAAGAAAAAAACGCCTCAAGTCATATTATAACGATCTTTTTCCAAAGGGGAATTTATGAGTAGTATATCTCATATACGTCTTTTCTTTAAAGATGATCAATGTGAAGCTCGAACTCTGTTGTGCATATATTTTACCACATTGGTCAAATAGAATAGAGGGGGGGGGGGGGGTTTCATGAAAGTGGGAAGATATCGAAGCTACACACTTTATGTAACTCATAGCCATAATAAGAAAAGATTATATAACCTAAAAGATTAAACTTCAAAGTTTGTGTTAGGATACTGTTCCGTGGAGTATGAGAATGGCACAATAGAAAGATGTTTAATTCAGCTGTAAGCTGCAGCACATTTGTCAAAGACATTTAATACCCACTTGCAGGTTGTTGAATTGATGAATATATGTGTACTCACGTATGTAACTCCCCTCTCTACGAATGTCAGTTGGTTACGGAGGTAAGTTTGCTTCTGTTACTGTATTCATGCTTTGCACTATTTTTTAAGATAAGGGAAGTGTTAGTGCAGGACATTAATGATTATGTGTGTTGTGGAATAGTGGATAAAATACTATGTTCACAGTCCTTTTTAAGATAGTGCCTTTGGCCACTGAGGATGTTTTCTCTAGTTTTCATAAATAATAGCAATACAGCAGTGAGTCAGTTCTTATCAACTATTTCTCTATGTCACTTTTCTGAAGGGGCTCACAATAATATGTTTATTAGATTCTGGGACAAAGCACTTATGAAAAGATTCTTTGCAGAAATAACATAATATATTACAAAGACCGTCTCAATAACTTTCATTGTTTTACTAACTTCATCTCAGTCACCTGCATATTTACTTTTAGATTAGGTAATGGAATGAAATCTCAATTCCTCGGTGTAGGACGCACTTGAATTTTATCAAAACCTGTTTGGCAACACTTTTACAAGGATCTGTAAGGTACCTGCCACAGAAATATTGACCTAAGTAATCTGCAACTAACAGACAAATATCATTAAAAGAGTATGTTATATTAGACCCACCTTTGATTAGTCCGATATTTACCTTTAGATGGAATTGCTTCGTTTATCTGACTTGTTCTTGCGTTCCCAAGTTTTACAATATTTTAACAGTTCTTATATAGTTTGTTGAAACATTCTTCAAGACAATTGTGCACTGATATTCGGATAACTTTGTGTTATGCTTATAGTACAGTTTATGTAATTTAATCCTTTCATCATCTGTATCCCTTAACGCTAAGTAAAGTCTTTTCTTACTTTTTCTTAATATTATCTTTTGATGAGAAAACAGGGTTTAGGGACGCATTATCAGTTTGCACAGGATAATATTTTAGGACTACAATTTTAAGAGTATCGTCTGGCACTTCCGTAAAATACATTTCATTAAAATCCGGGCTGTGATGTATATCTTCCAAAACTGAACGTTTCAAATACGTCTTGAATTTCTGTAGTCCTCTTTCATTTACTATCCATGCAGTTTTCCAGTACCTATTATTTATGTATCCATTCTGATATTAAAGTTCAGCAGTTGAACATAATGATCCAATGGTCTATAGACTACTGGAAAAACATTATGCCAATACATTGTCGATATTTCTATCGATATTTCTACAAAAGTTTGGCAGGTTCTTGTACCTCTTGTTGTAAACTGTGTCAGAGAAATTACATTGTAGGAAATGGTAAGTAACACATGTAATTTTCCGTAATGGACTTTTTTGGCAAACATTCAAGGGACCCACATTTCGTGCCTTTTATTTGAGTAGAGGAAGTTTATTAATCGAAGCCTGTCGCCGTTTCTAATTTCTAAGACAGTATCTTGTTTATAATATGCTCCATTTTAGGTAATCCTCTACTGCATGGTGCTGCCATTTGGTAGCAAGCAGTAAATTTACGTATAATGTTAAGGAAATTACTCGCATACGCATGGTGGTGTCAAGTAACACACAGTCTGGCTGCATCGAGCTCGACTGTGTTTAGCATCATTATGCTGCCCAAAACAGTTAAAAGTCGATAAACTTTGCGTAAGGTCGAGTGTACGTAAAAACACGCGAAACACCATCGGCTCGCACAGTTTAAGATACCCTGCTAACAAACAAACGAGCCCTGTGACTGGGCAAAAACCAAATAACAGCCATAATTCAAAGGTGGTGCAATAGATCAGCTAAGGAATCGCAATGATCGCAACATACTCATAGGTATCAACAAGCAAGTAACAGTTACGACTTTAAAATCCAAAACTTAACTTAAGTTCACGAATTGAAGCTTAAGTTTTCCGGTTGCAAAGCGAAGCGGGGACTCAGCACAGCGAAACCGGCTTAAACTCTCTCGTCCGAGTGTCACGTCCCACAGCTGGCTGGCCAGGCTATGCAAGAAGACGGCACTCGAAGTCAGAATGTTCCGAGAAAGATTTCACGGTATGGCAAAAGTCCACCGTGTTATGAAGTTGCTAAGTGAGAGAGATTAGTCACAGAACTAAGAAAAAACAAAACCTAGCTGACAAACGAAAGCTGAACGAAGAACAGGAAGGTAATTGTTTAATGAGTGTGAAAGGAAAGTTTTGCCTGGTGACCTGACTAAAGTGCATAAGAAGTTTTGGTTTTGCAGAAAGTCAGTAAGCGGATCGAAAATAATCTACGCAGTCATTTTGTGACGATGCTGGCACCGAAACAGTAGATGAGAGACCAAAAGCCGAAATACTGAATTCGGTCTTCGGAAGTTATTCCACTGCGGAAGATCATAACACGGTTTGAATCATCGCACGAACACCGCAATGGGAGACATTCAGATAAGTGATCACGGAATAGAAAAGCAACTACAATCGCTCAGTAGTGGAAAGGAAAGTGGAACAGATTAGGTACCTGTAAGATTATACAGAGATTAGGCGAAACAGCATTAGAGGAAGGAAAGGGGCCTAGCAACCGGAAAAAAACCGCAGGCCATTCTCGTTTTCAAGGATGGTAGTAAAGCAGGTGCACGTAATTATAAGCCCATATCACTGACGTCAGTGTATCGCAGAATTATGATACATGTTTTAAACACAAGCATTATGACGTTTTGGAGAACGAAAATCTCCTCTATAAAAATCAACAGGGATTCCGCAAACAGCAGTCCTTCGAAACTCACCTCGCTCTGTTCCTCCATGAGATCAATAGCCACTGCAGACAACGGCGCTCAGGTTGATGCCCTACTCCTTGACTTGAGGAAGGCACGACATTGGTCGCGCACTGTTACCAACTTACCGAGCAGCGGACGAGATTTGCGATTGGATTCAAGGCTTCCTTGCAGACTGAACTCAACAAGTCGTTTTTACGGAATCGAACAGGCAGATGTAGACGTAATTTCAGGACTACCACAAGGACTTTTGATAGGACCGATACTTTTTACAGCGTGTATGACTGGTCTTGCAGATAACATCGTAAGCTCCATGAGGCTGTTAGCAGGTGATGCGTTACTCTGTAAGAAGGTAGTCACGCCGCAAGTCTCTAGCGAACTGCAGGAAAACCTGAAGAGGATTCGTGCATGGTGCAGTGACCGGCAGTTGAGCCTGAATGTAAATAAACTTAACGTATTGCAGACACATAGAAGAAGAAATCCACTACTATACAACTACACTGCTAGTGACAAATGGCAGGAAACAGTAATTACCGTAAGACACCTAGGAGCAACCGTCTGGAGCGACATAAAGTATAAAGACCGTATAAAAGTAAATCTAGAAAAAATAGATTACAGGATCAGATTCATTGTAAAGGAAATGTAGTTCAGTCATGGAAGAAGTGGCTTACAGGACTGTTGTTCGGCTTATTTCCCATCAGTCTGTGTCCCTTGCCAGACTGGATTACTAGAAAACGTAGACAATATCCAACGAAGAGTGGCGCGTTTCGTCCTGGGATCAGGATATAGAGATGATCAACAAACTCCAGTGGCAGACGTTGCAAGAGAGATCAGTTGTGCATCGCGGAGAGGTTTACTATTGAAATTCCGACGGAGTACTTTCCAAAAACGGTAGAACAACACATTATTCCCTCCAACATACATCTCACGAAACGACCATGACAAGAAAATTCTATTAAATTTGGGCTAATATGGGGACTTACCGACAATCATTCTTCACACGTGTCGTTTGCAAATGGAACAGTGTTACCAGGAGTACGTTCCACGCAAATCGTCTGGAGGATTGCAGAGTATAGATCTAGATGTGGTGTAAACAGTAATTGCTGGATGTTCAGACATGTAATCACAAATGAGCATGGAATGTAAGATTGTGCTGTCAAAGTACCTGAAAATATGACACATTCTTAAATTAAAAATGTGCTGCTATCCTTGCATAAGGGATATAAGCAAAAATTTAAAAAAAACTTATGTAGCAATTGTTCTTAACGTTCTATCGCACGACACTTTCTTAGGAAAACAGTTTCAGTGAAAACATGATCTGGAGGCAAGGTCTCATGCACAAAATACTGTATAGGAAGTTGAACATAGATTTTTGATCTAATTTTGATTTATTCAATATTTCATTGATTAATTATTCATCGTTCAGTTAGAGAGACATAGAAACACAATCTGTGCTATCATTAAGCATCATTTTACATACATTCAAAATCTAACCAAATGTGATATTAGTGTCAGAAATAATTCATCTTTCTGGTGCTTTCGCGTGTAACGTGTCTCTTCTCTGTGGCCGGACACCCCGTCGTCAAGCAGTTCCTACATGGTTGGGTTTTAGCTGACCTACCTACCAAACGTCTTCGAACACCAGAGAAGTACCTCCCTCTTGTAACAGGGCCGGGTGCCAGCTTAGGGATACCTTCGGGCACTGCAGACGTCATCGCTCTGTTGATTATGTTGGCTTAGGAGATCCCTGCGTCTCAAACTTTGCTTTGTCTGTGGCTTTTTAATTGAATTTGGCAGCCTAATTTTCTTTCGGGCGTTCCGCCGTCGTTGCAGAGGCGGTATCTTGGGGTGACAGGAGTGTACCGTTTGTCTAATTACTGTTTCTTTCATAATTAACCTTGCTGTGTTAATATTTCTTTTGGCGGTGTATACCCAATGAAAAGAGCCTTTGAAGGTCGATGCCCTCATTGTAACCTTTCTTGGCTTTCCCATTTGGTGTAGTCTTGTGCTCATGGCATATAAGCCATCGTTTTATCGAAGAACACTGCATACATACAAGGCTTGTGGATCGTATACAGGGTGTTACAAAAGGATACGGCCAAACTTTCAGGAAACATTCCTCACACACAAATAAAGAAAAGATGTTATGTGGACATGTGTCCGGAAACGCTTAATTTACATGTTAGAGCTCATTTTAGTTTCGTCAGTATGTACTGTACTTCCTCGATTCACCGCCAGTTGGCCCAATTGAAGGAAGGTAATGTTGACTTCGGTGTTTGTGTTGACATGCGACTCATTGCTCTACAGTACTAGCATCAAGCACATCAGTACGTAGCATCAACAGGTTAGTGTTCATCACGAACGTGGTTTTGCTGTCAGTGCAATGTTTACAAATGCGGAGTTCGCAGATGCCAATTTGATGTATGGATTAGCACGGGGCAATAGCCGTGGCGCGGTACGTTTGTATCGAGGCAGATTTCCAGAATGAAGGTGTCCCGACAGGAAGACGTTCGAAGCAATTGATCGGCGTCTTAGGGAGTACGGAACATTCCAGACTATGACTCGCGACTGAGGAAGACCTAGAACTACGAGGACACCTGCAATGGACGAGGCAGTTCTTCGTGCAGTTGACGATAACCCTAATGTCAGCGTCAGAGAAGTTGCTGCTGCACAAGGTAACGTTCACCACGTCACTGTATGGAGAGTGCTACGGGAGAACCAGTTGTTTCCGTACCATGTACAGCGTGTGCAGGCACTATCAGCAGCTGATTGGCCTTCATGGGTACACTTCTGCGAATGGTTCATCCAACAATGTGTCAATCCATTTCAGTGCAAATGTTCTCTTTACGGATGAGGCTTCATTCCAACGTGACCAAATTGTAAATTTTCACAATCAACATGTGTGGGCTGACGAGAATCCGCACGAAATTGTGCAATCTCGTCATCAACACAGATTTTCTGTGAACGTTTGGGCAGGCATTGTTGGCGATGTCTTCATTGGGCCCCATGTTCTTCCCCCTACGCTCAATGGAGCACGTTATCATGATTTCATACGGGATACTCTACTTGTGCTGCTACAACATGTGCCTTTACGAGTACGACACAACATGTGGTTCATGCACGATGGAGCTCCTGCACATTTCAGTCGAAGTGTTCGTACGCTTCTCAACAAGATTCGGTGACCGATGGATTGGTAGAGGCGGACCAATTCCATGGCCTCCACGCTCTCCTGACCTCAACCCTCTTTCATTTATGGGGACATTTGAAGGCTCTTGTTTATGCAACCCCGGCACCAAATGTAGAGACTCTTCGTGCTCGTATTGTGGACGGCTGTGATACAATACGCCATTCTCCAGGGCTGCATCAGCGCATCAGGGATTCCATGCGATGGAGGGTGGATTCATGTATCCTCGCTGACGGAGGACATTTTGAACATTTCCTGTAACAAAGTGTTTGAAGTCACGCTGGTACGTTCTGTTGCTGTTTGTTTCCATGATTAATGTGATTTGAAGAGAAGTAATAAAATGAGCTCTAACATGGAAAGTAAGCGTTTCTGGACACATGTCCACATAACACATTTTCTTTCTTTGGTTGTGAGGAATGTTTCCTGAAAGTTTGGCGGTACTTTTTTGTAACACCCCGTATAGAACACTAAACAGCTCAGTGTCAGTTAGACGATGAGTGATAGTGTATCGCGAGTTCCTGCTGCTAATAAGACGAGTATAAAAAATGGTTCAAATGGCTCTGAGCACTATGGGACTTATCATCTATGGTCATCAGTCCCCTAGAACTTAGAACTACTTAAACCTAACTAACCTAAGGACAGCACACAACATCCAGCCATCACGAGGCAGAGAAAATCCCTGACCCCGCCGGGAATCGAACCCGGGAACCCGGGCGTGGGAAGCGAGAACGCTATCGCACGACCACGAGATGCGGGCAAGACGAGTACACCATTCGCGACTTCAGTAATGGGTAGGAACTGTGATTCCTGTGCACAGATGCGAGCTGAGTTGTTGACCCTCCACTCACAGCTCCAGGCTATGTTGATTTTCATCACACAGCTTGAGACTGTTGCCAAGGGGCATCAATGGAGGGTGTTGGATGCGGGTTAAGGGAGGGACGTTAAGCACGTCCCACATGTCCCCCGATCAGTCCACTGCTGCGACAACTCTAGGTACTGCCTGCACTGAGGATCCCTCACCCATCTTCGAATGGGACATAATTTCAAAGTCTGGCAGGCAGTGAAAGACTTTTTGAGGAGCCAGTCATAGGACCTTGCCGTTTCGTTTGACGAACGGGTTTCGGATGTTATCTGTGGGTGACGAAGTCTCTGAGCAGGATGTAGTCGTCCCTCTGTTCCAGAGGAAGCTTCTCGCCCCACAAGGTCTGGGCATTCACAGAGGGTGGGTTTACTGGTAGCTGGGAGCTCCCACGTGAGGCGCGTAATGGGGCTCCATAGGAACATGGCAACCAAGGGTGGGAGGGGGGAGGGAAGGAAGCCAGTGTGCACTCAGTGTGCATACTGGGGGGGAGGGGGGGTAGTCATTCAGGATGTGGAAAGGGTGCTTCCGGATGCGATGAAGAGTACAACGTGCAGCCAACTGCAGGTGGTGGCTCATGTCGGTACCAAGGAGGTTTATCGCTTTGGATCAGAGGAGATTCTCTCTGGTTTCGGGCGGTTAGCGGAAATTGTAAAGACTGTTAGTGTTTCTTGAGAGATTAAGGTGGAGCTCACCATCTGCAGCACCGTCGACGGAACCGACTGTGGCCCTTTGGTGCAAAACAGAGTGGAGGGTCTGAATCAGAGGCTCAGGCGGTTCTGTGACCGTGTAGGCTGCAGATTCCTTGACTTGCGCCATTAGGTAGTGTGTTTCCGGATTCCGCTTAACAGGTCACGAGTCCACTACACACAGGAAATGGCTAGACGGGTAGCGGAGGGTGTGTGGAAGGGACTGGGCAGATTTTTAGGTTAGAGGGTCTCAGGAAACCACAGAAAGGGCATCCATCTAAAAGGGGGCAGGTAAAGCACAGTAAGGTAATTGTAGAAACTATCGGTATTGTAGTTGTAAATTGTCGTAGCTGTGCTGGGAAAGAACCAGAGCTCCAAGCCCTTATAGAAAGCACTGAAGCTCAAATAGTTGTAGATAAGGAAAGCTGGCTAAATCTGGAAATAAGTTCAGCCGAAAATGAAATTGAAGTAGATAGTTCCTCCAAAATAGTATGGGTAGAGGTTATATATGACCATCGGACTGAACTATTAATTGGATCGTTCTACCGACCCCCCCGACTCAGATTATATAGTAGCTGAGCAGTTCAAAGAAAACTTGAGTCGCATTTCAATTAGGAACCCCACTCATACAATTATAGTCGGTGATGACTTCAATCTACTCTCGAAATGCTGGATAAGTTTAAACCCGGCGGCATGCATCGAACGTCATCGGAAGTTCTACTAAATGCTTCCTCAGAAAATTATTTTGAACAATTACTTCATGAGCCCACTCGAAACGTAAATGATTGCTACAGCAAGCTTGACCTCTTAGCAACAAAAAGTCCTGGACAAATAGGGAGTATCTTGACGAATACAGGGATTAGCGACCACAAGGCAGTTGCTGCTAGGCTGAATACCGTAACACCTACAACCATCAGAAAGGAACGCAAAGTACATCTGTTTAAAAAAGCTGATAAAAATGCTCTTAACATCTTTTCAAGAGACACTCTCCACTCCTTCCAGTCTGATCATGTAAGCGTAGAAAAGACATGGAATGACTTCAAAGAGATAATACCTACGGCAGTTGAGAGATATATACGACGTAATTTAATACGTGACAGTACTGATCCCCCATGGTACACAAAACAGGTCAGATCGCTACCGCAGAAGCAACGAAAAAGGCATGCCAAATTTTAAAGGACGCCAAATCCCGAAAATTGGCAAAGTTTTGCAGAAGTTCGAAATATAGCGCATACTTCAATGCGAGATACTTTTTATAATTTCCACAGCGAATCTCTGTCTCGCAATCTGGCAGAAAACCCAAAGAGATTTTGGTCATACGAAAGTACACCAGTGGTAAGACGCAGTCAATACCTTCATTGCGCAATAACAATGGTGAAGTCACAGATGACTGTGCCACTAAAGCAGAGTTATTAAACACGGCTTTCCAAAACCCCTTCACCAAAGAAGACGAAGTAAATATTCCTCAATTCCAATGACGAACAACCGCCAAGATGAGGAACATAGAAGTAGATATCTTCAGTGTAGCAAAGCAGCTTAAATCACTTAATAAAGCATCGGTCCAGATTGTATACCAATCACATTCCTTTCAGAGTATGCTGATACAATAGCTCCATATTTAGCAGTTATATACAACCGCTCGCTCACTGAAAGTTCCGTACCTAAAGACCGGAAAATTGCTCACGTCACACCAATACGCAAAAAGGGAAGTAGGAGTAATCCGCTGAATTGCAGGCCCATATCACTAACGTCGATTTCTAGTAGGGTTTTGCAACATTTGCTGTGTTCTAACATTATGAATTACCTCGAAGAAAACGATTTCTTGGGACATAGTCAGCAAGGAATCAGAAAATATCGTTCTTGTGAAACACAACTAGGTCTTTATACTCATGAAGTAATGAGTGCTATCGACAGGAAATGTCATATTGATTCCATATTTTTATATTTCCAGAAAGCTTTCGACACCGTTCCTCACGAACGTCATCTAACCAAATTGCGTGCCTATGGAATATATCAGTTCTGCGACTGGTTTCGTGATTTCCTGTCAGAAAGGTCACAGTTCGTAGTAATAGACGGAAAGTCATCGAGTAAAACGGAAGTAATACCCGGCGTTCCGCAAGGAAGTGTTATAGGCCCTCTGTCGTTCCTGATTTATATTACCGACATAGGAGACAATCTGAGTAACCCTCTTAGATTTTTTGCAAATGATGCTGGCATTTACCGTCTGGTGAAGTCATCAGATGACCAAAACGAATTGCGAAATGATTTAGATATCTGTATGATGCGAAACGTTGCAACTGACCCTGACTAAAGAAAAGTGTGAATTTATTCACATGAGTACTAAAGGAAACCCGCTAAATTTCGATTACGCGGTAAGTCTCACAAATCTTAACTCTTTAAATTCAACTAAATACATCTACATCTACATTTATATTCCGCAAGCCACCCACCGGTGTGTGGCGGAGGGCACTTTACGTGCCACTGTCATTACCTCCCTTTCCTGTTCCAGTCGCGTATGGTTCGAGGGAAGAACGACTGCCAGAAAGCCTCCGTGCGCGCTCAAATCTCTCTAATTTTACATTCATGATCTCCTCGGGAGGTATAAGTAGGGGGAAGCAATATATTCGATACCTCATCCAGAAACGCACCCTCTCGAAACCTGGTGAGCAATCTACACCGCGATGCAGAGCGCCTCTCTTGCAGAGTCTGTCATTTGAGTTTGCTAAACATCTCCGTAACGCTATCACGCTTACCAAATAACCCTGTGACGAAACGCGCCGCTCTTTTTTGGGTCTTCTGTATCTCCTCTGTCAAACTGACCAGTTACGGATCCCACAATGATAGGTCGAACGAGTGTTTTGTAAGCCACCTTCTTTGTTGATGGACTACATTTTCTAGGGACTCTCCCAATGAATCTCAACATGTCACCCGCCTTACCAACAATTAATTTTACATGGTCATTCCACTTCAAATCGTTCCCTAAGCATATTCCCAGATATTTTACAGAAGTAACTGCTACCATTGTTTGTTCCGCTATCATATGATCATACAATAAGGGATTGCAATTACAAATAACCTAAATTGGAACTCTCACATAGATAATGTTGTGGGTAGAGCAAACCAAAGACTGGGATTCATTAGCAGAACACTTAGGAGGTGGAACAGGTCTACTAAAGAGACTGCTTACACCACGCTTGTCTGCCCTATTCTGGAGTATTGCTGTGAGGTGTGGGCTCTGCATCAGGTGGGACTGACGGATGACATCGAAAAAGTTCAAAGAAGGGCGTCTCGTTTTGCACTATCGCGAAATAGAGGAGATAGTGCCACAGATATGACACGTGAATTAGAGTGGTAATAATTAAAACAAAGGCGTTTTTCGTTACAACGGAATCTTCTCATGATATTTAAATTACCATTTTTCTCCTCTGATTGCGAAAACATTCTGTTGGCACCCACGTGCGGAGGGAGCAATGATCATCACGATAAAATAAGAGAAACCAGGGCTCGCACAGAAAAATTTAAGGGCTCGTTTCTCCCGAGCGCGTTTCAAGAGTGGAGCGGTAAACAGACAGCTTGAAGGTGGTTCATGGAACCCTCTGCCAGGCACTTTACTGTGAACAGCAGAGTAATCATGTAGATGTAGATGGTGCACTCCTTGTGAGGATGCAGTTCAAATTCTTCGTAATTTCATTTAACTGAAGCTATTATCGTTGGTGGCCTGCCAGTTCTCTATTTGGTAATTTTGCTTAACTGAAGTAGTTATTACTGAAGACCTGTCTGTTTTCTATTTGACAATTTGACTTATGAAGCTGTTGTTATTGAAGGCCGGTCTGTTCCCCTTTAATTAAATTAAGATCTGTCCTATAATTTGGGTAATCTGGAATGCTTATTAGTCAAGGCCTACCTGTTATTATTGACCTATTATTAAGATCGATATCTTACTCAGTCTGTGTTGTAATTAACTGAAGTTGTGATTGCCAGTGGCCTAGCTGTTTCAGAGGTATTTATGCCAACAAAGTACTAACAGGAAACCATGCATGGTGGCGCTTGGACCCTAACCTTTCACCTTACATCCCTTTAACCATAACTACAGGTTTGACATCCACTTGCGTTCCACATCCTCGTTCTGAATATTTGGTGTTGACTACTCAGTCACTCTGCAATTGGCTTCCTATCACTCTTGATGAGCAACCTGATTTTTCTAACTTCTTTACCTTCGTCATTTATCTTGTAGACTTACTTGCATATAATGGAGACGACATGTCTCACCTAAAATATTCCACATGGGTTTATACTCATCAATTAATTACATAAACTTGGCTGCACATATAAAAGCTAATTACATACGAAACCACAAAAATACCATTACATGCAGATTCAATCTTGGTCACAGATATGTAACAAATCACTCTCCAGTGACTTCCATAATTTAATTGTACATATCTTCTACTCAGTTCAGCTGAACTGTTTGTGGACAGTACACGTTTCCAAGAGAATGAGGTTTCAAACGAGGATAAGCTTTAACGATTTTATACAGATCTCTGCGATCTATGATCTTCACCATAATTATATTGTTATCATGCTTTTCATGTAACATGTTTATAACTAACGTAAGAGCCAATGTTACCTGCCAATAAAATGTCGAAAGACATTTCCTAAATTGCTCTTCTCAGCTGTTGGATGTTTCTGTTATATAACACCTAAGTTAGCTGAAAATATTTACTCATATTATCAGTTATTACCAAATAACAAGTCAGAGTATTAAAATAGCACTTTATTACCTACTGTTTATTTCATGTTTTCAATAATACAACCAACTGGCAAAAAATTTGTCTTATTGTACTGTACAGTCTACTCTTCCAGTGTGGGGCAGTCTTCAATATGTTACGCTGTCTCCTGGTCCTTGATGCGACTGAGCCACAGCCTCAACAGCATTTCCCTGCACAGAGAGGACACAAGAAACTAGTTTTACCTGAAGTTCGTTAAATTGAATCAAAAGCAGATTATACAATAACATCTTGTGTTCTTAATTTTTTATATAACACCATGTCGCCAAGTTTAAATACTGGAATCACATGTTCTTTTTATTCTTGTAAAATAAGAGAGTATAATAAACTGATATAAATTTCACTAATATGTGAACGTCCTTTTTCCTCACTGGAACTACTTGTTTTACAGGTGAACTCATTTATTACTGAAGTGCAAGGAAACTATACTTCGCTATGTGTCAAAGTCAAAATATTCATACATCGCTCAATGACAGTTTGGCACAATGATATGAGCAGAAAACTGTTAGTAATTTAAGTGTTAAAACTCCACAAATTTTATGTTGAAAGTAAATCACTACATGTCAGAATCATGTGAAATGAGTGAGAAGGTAGAATATACATTATTAAACAACAGTTCATAATAGTCATAGACTACAGAATATTTGAAATTAATTTAGCTTAGTAACAGAAAGCAATTCTCATTTTCTCATACTACATACTAGAAACTTTGAAATACACATTCATCAATGGAATCGAAAATGTTATCTACAAGGTATATTCTTAGTTTTTTAGTCAGCTTTGCTAATTTCCAGATTCTCTGCTACCTACAGAATTGGTATAACCATAATCGACTTTTTAAGTGAAGTAATGAAGGTTATTTTCATTTATAGTGTTGTAGCTCTAACAATATCAGTCAATGGATAATTATTAACAATAAGCCGGTTGGAGTGGCTGTGCAGTTCTAGGCGCTACAGTCTGGATCCGAGCGACCACTCCGGTCGCAGGTTCGAATTCTGCCTTGGGCATGAATGTGTGTGATGTCCTTAGGTTAGTTAGGTTTAATTAGTTCAAAGTTCTAGGCGACTGATGACCTCAGAAGTTAAATCGCATAGTGCCCAGAACCAACCATTATTTACAATAATGCCATTAAAATATAGTATCTCACCACAAAAGACTCACATTATGAAAGAAATATTCAACATAGTATATTAGTGTGTTACATGAATTCTATTTCTTTCACAAACATTGTATTTTCTACACAGATTTATATTTGTGACAATTTGTCTCCACTAGAAGAAAGAAAAATTAATTTCTAATCGTATCATTGCATATAATGGCAGTTGTGATGTTATCTATAGTTGTAGTCTGTGTAATAGAAGCAGAAATGATTTTAATATAGAGGTACACATCAGACCTATATATTAAAAAAGCATGCTGTTTAACCTAATGTAATCTGTGATACAATGCACAAATTAAAAATAAAACAAACAACTCCAAGTTTATTTAAGAAAGAGATGAAAAGTTATTAATACCTAAGATTTCCAAAAGTATTTATGAATATATAAACTCTTCACAATGGTCTGTGACTGGCTCTTTATACAAGAATATTGTGACACTTCTGAGTTTTCATTCAAATTAAGATTATTTTTGCTGCAGCTTCCTTGTTTTTGATTGTTTCAGTGTTTTGGGTACCCCAAAATATTTTGAAGTGAGTTTGTGTGATGAGCAATAATGACTGTAAAAGATGAGTACATGAAGTGATGTAAGTGGAGTGGTAACAAAAGTGAGAATGTATGTGCAAGAGTTAAAACATCATATTTCACTGCTATGTACATAATTAAGAAACAAACTTGTTTACATAAAATATGATCTACTTTCTGCGAAGTTTTGTCTGTTTGGAATTTACCTATTTAAGTCGCAATTCACGATGATGAAAAGATGAATAAAAATTATAATAATAATATTATTATTATTTTTAATTTTCACACATGTATTATAGTCAACATCTTCCCTTTATTGAATATGTATTCCTTCCACAAAAACAAGAGGTCTCCATTAGAAGAAAGAAAAATTAATTTTTAATTGTATCATTGTACCCATATCTCACTTTATCAGTATGAGGATATTAGTATACCAACAAGTATACTAAAAACTGCATTGATTAGAAACTGGATTTTGTGGTCGAGACTCTTCCTTTGGCAGTGATTGAATCATAATATGTGATAAGGAAATGTGCTTCTGCTATCACTAAGAAAGAAACTAACAGTTCAGGCAAGACACTAAAAGAGTTCAAAGATTCCTTTCAATATAGGTGAAGTTCCTGAAATACATCTGAAACAATGATAATTCGTACCAGAACTAATGACATTCTGGAAGCACTGCCGTCTAAGGAGCGACTCTAGATATCTGAATATGTCGATTTCCCAACAGAAATAATTAATACCTACAGTGAAATATCTCAAAATGAAACTGAAAATTGTGTACAGATAGTCTCTGGAAGCAAAACTGGAAGAATACTAAAACTGTGCTACTTCAACAGATGGAAGGAAAATCAAATAGCTATATACCTATCACTATCCTGTCATAGTCAATAATATTAACATCAACTACACAGACAAAAGGTTTCCATTGAAGCCGAATAACATGAAATGGATGTAGCAGAATGGGCATTTACAATCTGTAAAAAAATTACACGATAAAGCAATAAGTATCAATTTTCTCTTTGTCTGGAATTTTTCAATTATGATTCAGCTTTTGACATAATTTCAACAAAAATCTGTACTTGAAAGCATTGATAAACATGGCAGTGATTTAACTTATTTTAATATTCTGAAGACTGCGTACATCGATTCTAGAGTAATCATTAGGTATCATCAGGACAGCAGATAATGCATAGTTCATAGATAAACCTCATGGGGAGTATTCTCACCACCAAAAGGAATCTCAATAGTTCTAGAGGAAGTTTTAGGAAACTTAAAATGGAAAAACAACGTTAATTATTGATATCTGAACAGCTTTCACTTTGCGAACGTAATTCTACTTTTTTCCTCTCGTGAACATGAAGATAACATTGAAAAAAAATTATATTCGACAGTGCACATTGGTCATATTGAGGAAGTAGAGAAATTTGTACAAAACGACTATGAATTCATAGATAAGTTGATGAATTTCTGTATCAAAGGAAGACAACGAATGAATGGGCAGAAAAAGAAATAGCAAAAACGTAAACATTGACTGTAGGCTTTAGGTAATATAAACAAATTTTTCGTACCTGAATGTCCAATTTGTCGAAGAGGGAAAATTAAATTTCTGTTAGTGGTCATCACTTACAGCTATGAAACATGAACATTTAATACGAAAACCACTCATATTTGGATGGATCCTCAGTGATAGATGAGTAATAGGAAGACAGTAACAAGAAGGCCAACGGGGAGAGATTAGAATGGGAGACTAAATAACGACTAGGAATTATAACTGAGGTGGGCAGGTGGTAGGGGCAGATAAATGGATGGTAGGTAGACCATCGAAATTGTGTAATAAAGCTGCGTAAGATAAGACAAGAAGAAGACATCACCTTTATGGATCGTGGGTGTAAAACGCTAGAAAAGGAGCAGAATCAGTATGCTTATAACTCCAGACCGTAATGACTGATGAAGGCTGAAGTAGTATCTTGTCCAACATTGAATGCTGAATGGCTGATAATTGCAATCACGTTGTTATACATTAAACACCCGTGTTTTATTAATGTAATGGTTACTTTATCATGCCTACATCCTGAAGCTAACACAAACAAAAAATTGTCTAAGCCTACTAATCATAGTCATCCTGTCTTGTGCGATTACGCGCTTTTAACCTGTTCATGATGGAATCTTGAAGTTGTCATTATTTCGCTTATTCGGACATATACTGTCTTCCATGGGTAGCAAAAAGCACAATCAGTTACGACTATGTTGTTCACTTTATTCTTACAAGGAAGCTTCAGTAAGAATAAGGACGATTTGTTTTTTCAAAAATAATTGTCACATCTTTCCAGCGAAGCCCTCTTTCAATGATTTATACTTTTCTCCAAGTCTAAGTTTTTCAGTCGTTCCAAAAAATAAGAAGCATCAGAATTTATAAAATACGTTCTTGTCTAATTTATGACCTAATACAAGCTGAAGTGTTTTACCTGAGAGTCATTTCGTCATTTTTCCGAGAAAGAAGAAATCGCAGGGAGCCAGGTAAAGCCAATCTGATGCACGACATAGTCAAACAGCACTTTCCTTTCTTGCTGAAGTGATTTAGTTTTCAGGCGATCGTTTTTCCATTCTCTAGCGGTCTACGCATATAGCATTTTTCGCATTCCAAACAAATTGTCGCTTACTCCCAGTCCATATTCTGTACTAATTAGACTACTCATCCCATTCAACATATTCTGTAAGTCTTCTTCACCTTCACCGAAGATAGCAACGTCATCAGTAAATCGTTTGATTGACATCTTTTCATACTGCATTTTACTCCCACTCTTTTACCTTTGTTTTATTTCCGACATTGACCCCCTTTTGTAGAGAATGAGGAGTGCGGTTGAAGGGCTAAATGCCTGTCTTACAGTTTTTTAATCGTAGCACGTAGTTCTTGGTTTTGCAGTCTTATTCTTCCCTCTTGTACATATTGTAGTATATTACCTGTGTTTCCATAGAGTTTATCCCTATCTTCCTCAGAATTTCTCCCATCTTGCACCATTTCACATCACCGAACGCATTTTCAAGGTCGACAGATCCTATGAAAGTATCTTGGTTTTTCTTTAGTCTTGCTTCCATTATCATGCGCAACGTCAGAACATCATTTATGATCCCTTTACCTTTCCTAAAGTCAAACTGGTCGTCATCTAACACATCCTCAATTACAATTCCCAGTCTTGTGTACATGGACATTTACAAAATGCCATTTTATCGAGAATAACATAAATTGAAGTACCTGTCTACATCTCCATGGACAGTACAACTTCCTGCAGATTCGCTTGACGATAAGAGCGAAGTTGGACACTTCTGTATTGATTTTCTAGGTTACTACATCATCCGTGCGTCCTAGACGATGGCCATCATAAGCAGGTGTTTGGGCACCTTCAAATTGATTGACACAGTAAATATCTGCTGTCACTGATAGCGGTGGATCACCATACGCCAACTTCATTTTTAAACCTTTCTCGCCAGATCTGTTCCTATCCAAATGCAAAACCTGTATCACTAAATGATTACCTCAGCCAAAACGACGTAACACAATTTGCTTTAGTGTTTGCCAAATGCAGTCAAAACTAACCAATGAATCTGTGTCATTATCTTTTTAGTATCACATAATCGATGGTTGCATGCGATGATAACACAAACATGCGTTAATAATGATACCAATCTAGAAATACTGGCACTCATTTATCATCCACGCATAGTATCGTTAAATCACAGCTCTAAAAATAAAAAGGAATTTTTAAAAAGAGCTTAAATGTTTAGTGAAGTGATCTGTCTAAAAGTCAGAAATAATATAGAGAAACATTTGACTCGCCTTTGATAGTCGCTCGAAATCACGTACAGCGAATGAGGCGCGTCAAACGTTTTTCTTAATCTATTTTAATTCTCACTTTCAGACAATTCTCTTCACAATACATTTGGTCGCTTTTCAAAAATTGGTCACTTTGTCGAAATTCCTCTTTATTTTCAAATACTATTAAGAAAGAATGAAATATAGTATAATTAAATCTTGACTGAGAATATATGTCACTTCTCTCAGATTTATCCGAAATTCTTGAAAAAGTAATGTATTCAAGAGTAGCATCACATATTTGTAAAAATGAAGTACTAACAAAATGTCAATCTCCTTTTCAGAAAGGCTTTTCAACAGAAAATGCTATATGTGCTTTCACTGATCAAGTATTAAATGCATTGAATAACCGAACGGCACCCATTGGGATATTTTGTGATATCTCAAGGGCTTTTGATTGTGGGAAACATGAAATTCTTCTGGATAAGCTTAAGTATTGTGCTATGAGTGGGACAGTGCACAAATGGTTTAATTCATAGTTAACCAGAAGAATGCAAAAGGTTGAAATTAACAGTACAGATAGTTTGCAAAAAAACAGCAGAGTCCTCTAACTGGGGAGCTATCAAGAATGGTGTCCAACAGGGTTCAGTGTTGGGTCCTTTACTGTTCTTAATATACATTAACGACTTGCCTCTCTATATTCATGAAAGTTAGTTCTTTTTGCTGATGATACAAGTATAGTAATCACACCCAAGAAGCAAGAATCAGCTGAGGAAATTGGAAATGTCTTTCAGAAAATTATTAAGTAGTTATCTGCAAATGGACTATCACTAAATTTTGAGATAACACAGTTTATACAGTTCTGTACAGTAAATGGCATAACACCATTGATAAATATAGACTATGAATGGAATTCTGTTGCTAAGGAAGAATACTCAAAATTTCTGGATTTGTGCATTGATGAGAAATTGAATTGAAAGAAACACATAGCTGACTTACTGAAATGGTTAGGTTCAGCTACTTATGCTATTACGGTTATTGGAGACTTTGGTGATAAACATATCAGTAAATTAGCCTACTATGCCTATTCTCATTCACTGCTTTCACATGGCACCATCATTTGGGTGCAATTTGTCATTAAGAGAGAAATTATACATTGCACAAAGGCGTGTAACCAGTATAATAGCTGGAGCCCACCGAAGATCACCTTCAGACATTTGTTTAAGGAACTCGGGGTGTTCACAGTACCTTCACAATACATATATTCACTAATGAAATTTATCATTAATAACCCAACCCAATTCAGAAATAACAGCGAAGTGCATAGCTTCAACATTAGAAGAAAGAATGATATTCACAGAAATTGTTGAATTATGCTGTCACAAAAATCTTTGGTCATTTGCCGATTAGTATTAAAAGTCTGACAGATAGCCAACCAACATTTAAAACCAAATCAAAAGAATTTCTGAATGACATTTCCTTCCACTCAATAAATGAATTCTTAAATATGTAAAAAATTTATTAATTAATTATTTTGCGTAAGTAAAAGCTATGTTAAAGTGACACATTCCACATCACTACGAAATGTGGAATTCATGATCTATGTTACAAGCATGTATGTATGTATCTATGTATATAGAACAAGAAAAAGTGAAGAGGTTTCGATTTTAGCTACAATTTGATAATTACATTATTTTTTGAACATGAAGAAAGGACTTCCCAATTCCTACACCAATTTAGCTTTTTATGTTCAACATAGCTAAGCCCTGAAGAGACGGACGTTTTGACATTTCTTATCCATAGATAGCAGTAGATTTCAGATTTCCCTCAAATCTTTAACTAAGTTCTTCTTAATTATGCTGACAGTTTTCAAGCAATTAAATCTTCATTTGTAAAGTTACACCTCATACTGGTGGATAGGATACCCCCCTTTGTCCCTTTTCCCACTCTTCATTTGGCTACGAAAATTTGGAAAACAATTTTCCCTTAAATGGCTACTAAAATAGCTCTTAAGTTCCCTGATTGCTTTCAACCAATTAAATCTGTTTTTGTAAAATAAGACCTAATGCTGGTTAATTTAATACCCTATTTGACTTTTCCCACTCCTTGTTAGGGTATGAAAATTCGTAAAACGTATGTAATTTCTAGAGAGTCTTGTTTTCGCTCCACTAAAACATTTGTTGAACATTCACTACGCAGTTCTACAAACTCTTCATTTGTATTTGTAGTTGCTGCTCCTATTTCAACGATTTTTTTAGTCACTAGTCTTACGACTGGTTGATGTGGCGCACCACGAATTACTCTTCTGTGCCAACCTTTTCATCTCAGAGTAGCAATTGCAACCTACGTAGACAAACAGCTCTTGAGTGTGTTCCAGTCTCTGTCTTCTTCTACAGTTTTTACCCTCTACAGTTCTCTTTAGTACCATAGAAGCTAGAGCCAGATGTCCTGATGTCCTGTCTTCCTGTACCTTCTTCTTGCAGTATCTTCCACATATTTGTTTGCTCGACGATTCTGCGGAGAACCTCATCATTCCTTACCTTATCAGTCCACCAAATTATCAACATTCTTCTGTAGCACAGCATCTCAAATGCTTCTATTCTCTTCCGTTCAAGTTTCCTCACAAGTCATTACTCACTACCATAAACTGCTGTGCTCCAAACTCACTTTCTAAGAAATTTCTTCCTCAAATGAAGTCCTGTGTTTCATTTTGGGTCCTCTTTGCCAGTGCTGATCTGCTTTTTATGTCCACGTTGCTCACCTCATCATGGGTATTTTGCTTCCCAGTTCTGATGCTAAGATTCTCGCTGTTTTCATTTCTGCTAATTCTCATTAATTTCGTCCTTCTTCCGTCTACCTTCAATCCATATGGTGTACTCATTGGATTGTTCATTCCATTCAACAATACTGTAATCCTTCTTCACTTTCACTGAAAATAGCAATGCCATCAGTGAATCTCAGCATTGACATCTTTTCGCTTTGAATTTTAATGCCACTCTCGAATCTTTCTTTTGTATCTGTTATTGCTTCCTCGACTTAAAGATTGAACAGTATGGTCGAAAGACTACGTCCCTGTCTCACACCCTCTTAAATCCGAGCACTTTATTGTTGGACTTCCAGTCCTCTTTTTTCCTCTTGCTTCTTGTACATATTTTACGTTACCCAGCTTTCTCTATAGGTGAATTCTATTTTCCTAAGAATTTCGAATAACTTTTACTACCTGATACTGTCGAACGCTTTTTCCAGGTCGCCAATCCTATCTTCTTCAGTCTTTCTTTCATTATAAACCACGACGTCAGAACTGCCTTTCTAGTGCCTTCACCTTTCCTAAAACCAAATTGATCATCGTCTAACATATCCTCTGTTTTCTTTTCCATTCTTATGCATGTTATTGTTGTCAGCAGTTTGGATGCGTAACCTGTTAAGCTGATTGTGTGGTAATTCTCGCACTTGTCGGCTGTTGCTATCTTCGGAATTCTGAGGACTGTTTTTATCCGAAAGTCTGACGGTACATCGGGCGTGTCATACACTCTACAAACCAAAGTGAATAGTCGTTCTGTTGACACTTCCCCCAGTGAATCTAGAAATGCCGTTGGAATGTTATCCATTTCTTCTGCCCTATTTGATCTTCAAGTCCTTCAAAGCTCTTTTAAATTCTGATTCTAGTAGTGGATCACCTATGTCTTCCATGTCGACCTCTGTTTCTTCTTCCATCGCGTCATCGGAAAAGTTCTCCCCCTCGTAGAGGGTACTTCTTCCACCTATCCGCTCTCTCCTCTGCAGTTAACAGCGGAATTCCCATTTCACTCTTAATGCTACCACCAGTACTATTTACAAGATTTTATTAACACCACACTGTCGTATCAACTGATATGTTCTATAGGTTATTATTAACATCATCTGGACAAAATGGGGCACTGCGACCTGTACCTGAAATCAGGCTGGCTCCTTAGAGCCAGTGGTACGCCGACGATATCGGCCCAGTCCAACGCAGCATCTGTCTCTTGCAAAAGGTCTAGCGGCAGTCGCTTTTCCACAGGCTCGATGAACGCCATCTGCAAGAAAAGTGTCGTGTGCAGGGTTAGCGAAAAGAAAATTTTGAGTAGCGTTGGCTGCTGATTTAAAAAAAAATAAAAAGTAAAAATATAAAAAAAAACACCAGACTAAAAGTTAGTCACGTTTCAAGTTTAAGCAAATAGTGGGCAGACGTTTTGGAACAAGGTGGCGCGAAGTTACATGAGGTACCTCTGTGGCTCTGCTGTACCGAGCAAAATACATCCAGTGCGCAATGCGTTTGTGTATGAAACTTATCGTTGCATCACGACGCTCACAATTGATAACATAGGTAAAAGTCACACTTTCCTCTGCACTTCCAGACTCATACTCGCAAACTGGTATGGAATTATATTTGTACAGTAACAGAAAACTTACTGAAGATAAAAGAATTATAAAAACTCCATAAAATGGATGCGCACATGGTGTTGATAGAATTTCAAATATAATTTTGAAGCGTTGTTCTAACTTAATAACTGATGTCCTTCCTGACGCACATACTGAAATGTTGGCATATGGAAATTTCACATAGCGATTTAAATTGGCAGTCGTTAAATCTAATTACAAGAAAGGTGATAAGAAAGCTTAAATAATTAACGTCCAATTCCCTTACTAACGCCGTTTTAAAATGTTCGATAAAGTAATGTACGCAAGAGTAGTCTCACATTAAAGTAGAAACAACTTGCTTAGAACATTACAGTTTTTGTGCCAGAACTGAGAATGATATTTATATACTCACTCACCAAACATTGTAAATATAATGTCACCAACTGGTATTTTTTGTAATGTTTCCAAGCCGTCTGGCTGCATATATCACGTTACTCTGTTAGAGAAATTTGCGTTTTATGTAACTGATGGCTTTACTCACTACTGGTTTGAAGCACTCTTAACAAACAGAAGGCAAGATGTTGTGCTGGTAATTCAGTGTTCAACAATGACAGTTGAGAAAATTTCAGTGTCTGCTCTCATAAAGCATAACAGGTAACTTCTGAAGCCCATACAGACGTTATAATAAATCCCATTTGAGAGGAAACTACAGAGAAAATTATTATGATGTTTTTTAAAGAATTATTAACATGTTCTCTTAAAACAGGCACTCCTTAAATTTTGAAAGGCAACCAGTGTTCAGTTCTATACAATAGTCATACCAACACCTGATGTAGCACATGAGCAGGAGTTACTATACAGGCTAGAACGCTCGAAATTTTTGGGTGCACATATCGTGAAAACTTCAACTGGGAGGAACATCTCACTCTGCTGCTCAAAGAATTAAGTTGAGCTACTTTTGATCTTCGTATAATTGCTATTCTTGCAAACAGACTAATCACCATCCTGAAATATTCTGCCGATTTTCTTGCCGATTGTCCATTTTAAATACACCATCACAGTACATACCATTATATTCGCTAACGAAATTCGTTATAAGAAATACGTTACACCTTCTGAAGAATAGTAATGTCCATGTATAATATACTAGAGGCGTAAAATTACTTTTATTATTCATTATTAAAACTGTCGGTGACTCAGAAGGGAATTCAATATGCAGAAACAAATATTTTTTATCGCTTATCTCAGTAACATCAAATGACTAACTGTTCACATAGCATGCTTTAAATCTAACGTAAAATCATTTCCCCTGGTGTTAAAACAACTCGCACAAGCCAGTACTTTACACTCTATTCACATCATTTCGATAAAAGTACCGTTCAAATTATGTATTCAACATATAACCAATTAACTAAAATATAGTTACACTGTTCTGGTGCAGCTCAGTACACAAAAATATGAAGTGTGTAAGACGGTGCAGGGTTTGTGGCTGTATACATCATCATTATAATCAGTATCAATATTCTTAACACATTCCGTAAACAAACTAGTGATGTGCTGTTACATATAGTTACGCGAGT
Organism: Schistocerca americana; assembly: GCF_021461395.2. Classification (NCBI taxonomy): domain Eukaryota; kingdom Metazoa; phylum Arthropoda; class Insecta; order Orthoptera; family Acrididae; genus Schistocerca; species Schistocerca americana. Next base: position 189,559,147 of record NC_060125.1, on the reverse strand, counting down.
GTTGCAGTACTCATTTCTCAAAACTTTTCCTTACCTGCTACTGTTCTTACTCTCCTCTGTGTTTGCTCGGTTGACCTTTTTCCTTAAAATCGAGGAACGCTTCGTGTTAGGTTATCATGGAGTAGTAAGTCTAGTCAATCTTGGTTGATACTCTAATCGAGAAGTTTAGGTACGTCACCCCTATGTTTACGTTTGGGTCTGCAGAGACTGTATATGGTAACTGGGTCATTAAAACTGCCAAGCTAATAATTTCATCCCAAGAGTTATCATATGCCACCCCAATTTCAGCAGTCCGCTTAGTTCTGCGTATTAAAGCAGCGCACCCTTTCACAAATTTTAGAATCGTATCTGCTGCTGTTGATGAGGTATTCAACTGACTAAGATACATCTCTGAAGCCGACCAATTTTCACTTGTCATCGATGAAGGATAAATAAACGATCCAAACAACGATTTCTGAAGCTGCCAAGTCTACTGCCATGGTTGGCTACAGCTGACAGCATTTCTTTGCTATGAGGTGATGAGGAAATAATGTCTACTACACATCTTTTATTTATTTCGTTATTTGCATTTATTTCAGCTGCCAAGGTTAGTGCGTTTAGCTACACTCTTATACAAACCAAACATTATAATTTGTATGTTACGTGAGAAATATACAGTCTCTTAAAAGAAGTATTCTGTGTTTTGAGATGTGGTAGTATGGATCAAATCAAGACAAAAATTTCGAGTTCATATGTGCTCTAAACTGCACAACTCAAGAGCTATGAGCACTTATTCATCTTTGTTGTTGTGGAACACTTTTCTTCTAATGCAAGGATGGAATTCAGCAGACAAATCGGAAAACATTCCTCTATTATTGTCCGTGGATATAGCATGCAGTCAATATTTGATAACATTAGCAGCGTAATGGAAGTCCATTATTCTACACGGGAAATGGCTCGAGTTCGCTCCACTTGCCATAAAATCATGTCTGCCATTTCCCCTGTAGAATAATAAGATCCTATTACGCTGGCGTGTACAATGATAAAATTACAATGTAAAAGAATTTCACAAACTTATCAATGCACATACGTTTCATTAGAATTCATGTATGCAGTACATCTACCCGTAGTTTCCAGGAGCAACAATACCACGTGTTTACTGCATGCTGTATCCATGTATAGCAACAGAAGAATGTGTCCTCATTTTTTTAATGCGTTCTATAGAGCTGATGTGTGTGTGTGTGTGTGTGTGTGGTGTGTATGTTCCCCCTCTCCTCCTAAACTGCTGGATCGATTTCAGCCAAACTTGGTACACATATCTCTTAGTGTTAGGCAACAATCGCTATTGTGATAACAATCACCTATCGTAGTTCAGGAGATGTGTGAAAACTGCCACCTTCTGCATGCAAGACCTATAAATTTATTGATTCTGTGCTACTAACTAAATAAATTTCGTAGAGAGTATCCAAGTGGGTGGATTTGGCACCTCCATGTTTCTCTCATGGTTAGCTTTATGCTGTTTGCTCAACGGTAGGCTCACCCAAGAATTCATTCATCGTAGCTCATGGACATGTAACTATAAATATTGCTTATAATCAAATACTGAGTGAAATAAACATTAAAGAGACATTATATTACGCACACCATGTTTCGTAATTTGAATACTGTACTTTTACATTTACTAATTTTGCAAGATTAGCAGATGAGATGGAAGGAAGATAATGGAAATAAAGTGGGACGACTAAAGCATAGAGAGCGGAGCTACGCCGATGAGAAGAGATAAAGCCTCTACCTCCTCTAGAATGCCAAGTGGGTTTGGATAAGATGCAAGTTGCAGAATAATTTGTTATATACGCGTTTGGGTAAAATGGTGAAAGAGATGGAGAAAAATTTAGTGTCCTGGAAAGATACAGTCAAGATTCTGAACATATCCAGTTGGGTATTACAGTTGCGGAATGGTGACATATGTGAGGGGAGGTATTGTGAACACCACATATCAACCGATGAAGTAAAGAGTGCATGTGAAAATCTTGCCGTGTATCCGATCACACTGTGCATCTCTGAGTAAGGAAAGTATTGATGTGATCAAACAACCAAATGTTTCAGACGTATTTTAAGCATGGGTTCATCGCTAGCTCGAGTCGTCTACAGTTTTCACCATTTGTCCGCCGTTTTCAAGTACATCACAGTAGTAATACTTCGGTGGGACTAAAGACAAGACTTATTGTTATTGAATTTCAAGTTTCTAAATTTTTGGACTGTATGTAGGCAGGTTAGAAATACCCTGAAAGCTACAACTGTTTGTATGTCTGCCCACCCCAATTACGATGCTCTTCCAAAATTATGTCCATGATCTTTTTGATGAAGTAGTATCTGGGTACAGCTAAGAAAATGTCCGCAGATTTTCCTTCGGTGAGATGAGATAATGACCTGCGACTTCTTATGGTTTAGTTTAAAATCCAGGACTCAACATGCTGCTGAAGAAAGATAGTTATTCATAGATGATTTGGAACCAACAATGTTCTTAGGGCTTTCACATATATAGAACTAGATACCGTCAGCATGTACATGATAGTCTCAAGCGTGAGGTGTAGAAGAAATACCGTTGATAATAGAACAAGGAAAACAAAGGACCAAGGACGAAACCCTGAGGAATCCAGAGAGCACTTTTTTTTTCTTTTTTTTCTTTTTTTTTCACGATGGCTCCTGACCCACAGAGGACTCGGTGTCTGGTTTGGAGGTAGCTGTCGAATCGCAGTATTGTACTGTTTGAGAAGTTCAGCTGCTTCATTTAAATAAGTAGTATATCGAAATAAACGGAATCAAAAGCCTTGCTGACATCACTGTTAATATGGTCACTTAACGACTGTTCAGAGCGTGTTTGATGTAGTTAGTCTCTTTAAGATAGGTGCTATGCTATGGTTTTTTCCTGAAATATGATTGATGTTAATTGTGAGTGTTTTAAGTTTTTAGTTGATCTATCAGATGTTCGTGAATAATGTACTGTACGGCTTTAGATACTGCAGGTAATGTGCTGATCGATCTAGAGATGCATGGTGATTTTGGATGCTGGTTGAATTAAGTTTTTCCTCTTCTCAGTAGGATGTATAATACTAACGAAAGAGAGAGCTCGGATGGTAATATCTTAATCTTTTCAATCGTACCTGTGCCCATTCTATTATTACCTACTTCCTCAGAGCTTCTAATGATTGCATCCGGTATTATGTCTGTACAAATATGCTTTAAGAAAAACGCGTCTGTCGAGGAGGATCTATCTTGTAGCTGATAATTTATTGAAATCTGAGAACTTACTGCTGTTGAGGAAGATTCACTTAATTCGTCTGCAGCGGCTTGGAAAACAATACCAGATCAGCATATCAGATGTTGCGCAGTTTTTTGCATAGTGCTAAAAGGTTTGACAGTGAAGCGAGCATGCCTCATTTTGGCGTAACGTACGTTTTGGTTCGATTTGTTTCGCATCTTCCTATGTACCTCATATAGTTCTGGGGTTGGATTTCACTTGAATGTTGTATGTGCAGAATCACATATATCCGTTATCTATCGCAATTATGCAATCGGACATGGAGCAAGAGCTCCCTCTACTCTGATGCAACGTTTAAGGGCATGTCTGGGATACAATGCAGTAAGTCTGGGGACTCCACGGTCTAATTTTGGCTCACTACTTATGTCCTGCCATTGAGTATCTGAACACTCCTTTTGAAAAGACTCACCATCAACTTGTTTTAACTATCTCTAGACTGTAAGAAGAAATTTTCCGCTGATGGTCTGCTTTGAGCACATTAAAAATATTACACCATAAACAGAAAATCCTGAAGCAGAAAACTCAGTGGTGCGGATTACTTTATCGGTCCTCTTTCTTGATATCGTATGTTAAATGGTGTAGCCGTATGGCTTTTAATGGGTTGACAGGAGAGATGTAATACTCATTTTCTAAATGTGGAACTGTCTCATTAAACTCTCTACGGAGCGAATTTAAGTGGACTTCTGTATTTCTGTCTTCAGTAACAATTACATGCCGATACTATGACACTAACGATACAAGGTTGATTGGAAGGACGATTAAGCACCAACTGCGAGTGGTTTAAAGGTTATTCCAGTTAAAAATTTATGATCAGACACATATTACTCAGGGAAATAAGTACTCTACTTCACTTTCACCATTTGAATCCGACGTACGTAGTGTCCTCGGTTTTAAATCAGAGCGGACATTCGCACATACATCCTGGAAAAGACGTGGTCGTAGGAGATTTTAATCAGGGTAATACATTTCAGATCCTGACAGGAAAAAATTTGCCAAATCGTTAGCGTAACGGTCGGCGTTCACTCCGGCTGTGTGACCACTCTCATCCCTTAAAAAATAAAGGGCGATTATTCAACGTGATGACACCGCGGTCCGCGTTAAGCGTTTCAGAACAGAAGTGTCTGTCATACAGATTGGACCAATAACGCAAATATTGATTACTAGCTGCCCTTGCTTCGCAATTCAAGGACCTTAGCGTATCGCCGTTTTTTATGGGAATGGGCACTGGGGTGAAGTCGGCTTGTGCATAATTCATGGACGGGAAATACACAAGAAGCACAGGTGGTAAAAAAAGAAAACTGGCCATCTACTGAACACCCCATCAGTTAAGTATTTCAAGTTTCAATCCACCTGTCTCTTAATCAGTATCAGATTTTCCTGTCCTGTTTCTACGTGTGGTTTACGTTCGCTAAGAAGTAAATAACGTTTATCTAACGAGTACAATGTAAACCAAAGTGACGATTAGCTCTCAGAGTCGAGACGTTTGAAAGGCAGTTTTAAAAAAGTTTCATACAACATTGACCCACTGAATTATTGAGATTTGACCGAATACTTTCTTGGTGTGTGCCTACTCTACATAACGAATATTTTCTTTAAATTTTGTGTTTCTAGGACCAATGATTTTTGGGCTGAGTTGCGAAATCGGAGGCATTCCGTGTGCAAAAAACTGCATACTGACTTCACTCCCAAAGTGGTTGAGCTTAACAAAAATATTTATTAGAGGGCGCCGACGCTAGATAATGTCCCATCTACAGTTTTAACCTCCCCCCCTCTCCCCCCCCCCCCCCCCCCGCCACACAGACACACAGATACACACATACACACACACACACACACAGACACACACACACACACACACACACACACACAGACTTGCCACCACAACAACGTTGACAATTCCTTTATATGCAGGTGCTGTCCTGTCATCTGATACATTCTTTTCGTCAAGTTCTCCCACCTATTCGAATTCAGTACCTCCTCATTCGGTATTCGATTTAGCCATTAAATCTTCATCATTTTCTCTGCAGCACTCCATATCAAGAGCTTCTCCATGTCTGGGATGCTTATCGTCTACGTTTCATTTCCCTACAAGGCTAGAGTCCAGACAAATACCTCGACATAAGATTTCCTAAGAGTGAAATTGATATTATATGTTAACAAATTCTTCTTTTTCCACAATTCTTTTCTTACTAGGCCACCACCAGTATTTTTTTTTTTTTTTTTTTTTTTGCACAGATAACACAATTCCTGTATTGTTTTCCTTTTACATCTCCTAATCTAATTTCCTCACCTTCCCCCGATTTAATCCAATTACACTCCATTACCCTTGTTTTACTTTGGTTGATATTCAATCTTATAATCTCTTTTCTAGACAGTACAGATATCTTTCAACTGCTATTCCAAATCCTTTGCGGCGTCTGGCAGAATTGCACGTACATCGGCAAGCCACAAAGCTTTTATTTCTTCTTCCTGGACGTTAATTTTCTTTCTGAATTTGTCCTTGGCTTCCTTTACTGCTTGCTCAGTGTGCAGACCGAATAACATCGGAGATGGACTAAGTCCCTGCTTCACTTCCTTCTCCATAACGGTTTCCCTTTAATGTCCTTCGACTGCCATGGCAACAGCCTATTTTCTGTACAATTCGTACATAAACTTTCACTCCCTTTGTTTGATGCCTGCTATCTTCAAATTTTCTAAGAGTGTAGATCAGTGAAACCTGTCAAAATCATTCTGTAAACCAACAGTGCTGTAAACTTAGGGTTGCCTTTCTTCCATCTACACTCGTGTTCAAATTTAAAACAACAAAGCGCTGTTTGCCCATCCTGTGTCTAATTGATGATGTAATCATACAACTGTCAACCAGATGTCCGTACGATAGTATTCTGCACGGAAGATGGTATTCCGGTCAACGGACAACCGCTCCAACGATGACGTCAGGGCACCTATGAAATGAAGTAGTGTCAGCCGGGTAGCTGCACATCCACAGTCACTGTCTACGTAGTCACAGAGGGTGCAGTATGGCACAGAGAAGATTCCTACCATACTGTCTGCAGTGGAAGGCCAGGAAAAGAAACAAAGCAAATGGGTGTGACCCGATGGCTTAGGTAGATCATTCTACTGTTTCTCAGATGTGTCGAGAATGTTTAGAGACCGAAACTGTATCCCAAAGACCAGGGCAGTGCCGACAAAGTGTGACTTCAAAACACAGGACCGTTATTTGGTTGTAAGAGCACGAAAGTAACACCTTGGTGCTGCACGCAACTGCTTTGTGAGCTCGCAAGATCCATGGAATTGTTGTATCGAGGAAACGGTGTTTAGAAGGCTTCAGCTGAGTGGCTTTCAGAGACATCCTGTATGTCTACCTCTGATGCGTCTTCACAAAAAGGAACGTCTTTAGTGGAGCCATCAACATGCCACCTGCGCGGTCAAACGGTCGGCCAATGTTGTTTTCATAGACGAGCCCCAATTTAGTCCGAACAGTGATTCTCGACGGCTTCGTCTATGGAGGGAACGTGGAACACGATTTCGGGACCCAAACATTGTGGAAAGAGAGCGATATCGGGGAGGATCCTGAATGGTGTGGGCAGGGATTATGTTGACCACTCGAACACCTCTTCATGAAGCAGTACGGCTAAATCGGCAAGGTTTAACTGCCGTCAGTTATCGTGACAAGATCTTGGGACCTTATTCGCGGTTGTTACGAGGTTCTGTGGGACCAGACTTCGTACTGATGGACGATAATCCTCGACCTCGTAGAGCAGGGGTGATTGATGTTTTCTTGAATACAGAAGATATTGCATTAATGGCGGGGCCTGCTCGCTCTCTCGACTTCAGTCTCATAGAGCATGTCTGGGATGCACTAGGGAGACAGCTTGCATCACGTCAGCATCCACCGACCACTCTCCGGAGCAGCTCTGCATGAAGAATGGGCATTGTTGCCTCAACGTGAGGCTGATGACATCATTCACAGCATGCCCCGTCGTTGTCAGGCCTGTATTGTCAGGCCTGTATAGCTGCCAGATGTAGTAACACCCCACACTGAGCACATGAACCACTTGTCGAAATGTGTGTGCAAAACCGTAAAGTTTGAAAAAACGAAGAACATTTGTTTCTGCCGTTATGCATGTTGCAGTTGCTTACATTCTTTATTCTTCACATTCTTTCTACTTTACTATCACCTGTTTATACTGTTTTATAGCAAAATAAGAGCAGTCTTGAAAAATTTCCGTTTGTTGCTTTAATTTTGGACTCCAGTGTATATACTATTGTAAATCGTAAGGTCAATATTTCCTCACGTGTTCCTATGTTTCTTCGGAACCCAAAAAGATCTTCTGTGAGGTCGGCTTCTACCAGTTTTTCAGTTCTTCCGTAAATAATTCGTGTCAGTATTTTGCGAATATGATTTTTTAAAGCGAAGGTCCAACAGTATTCTCACTTGTCATCACGTGCCTTCTTTGAAATTTCAGTTACAACGTTCTACTTGAATTCTGAGGGTGTTTCGCCTTTCTCATATACGTCGCACATCAGGTGGAATAATTTTGTTATGGTTAGCTATCACAAGGCTTTCTATAATTCCCAGGGAATATGTTCTATTGAGGGGACTTCTTACCACTTAGGCCTCTCAGAGCTTCTTCCCGGTTATCATATCACCCTTCTCATCTTCGCGTACTTTCTCTTTCTACACTGTTGTCCTCAAGTTTGTTTCACTTGTAGAGCCTCTCTACGCATTCCTCAGACCTTTCGGCGCTTTGTTTAGTACTGGCTTGCCACCAGAGCTATCGATATTTGTAGAGTTGCTCCTCATTTCCCCTTTCATATAGGCGGCATGTATCTTTCCTGTAGAGACCCATACACGAGTTGCGTTTCAGCCACCTCTCCATCGGTAACCTATCTGTATCACTGCTAACCTACTAGTAACGATGCCTGCGAAACAAACCCGAGACATAACCTATCAGTAGCGAATGTAGGGTTGAGAGAAAGAAAGAGTAAAGTGGGCGTTACTGTTGTCAACAGCAAGTACTCCGAGTGAAGAGAGTAAGTTTGTTTCCAAACAAAGCATACAGTGCATATCGTCAAACAGTGGAAAATCGAGGATGGAATCTAACAATATTGTGAAAAGGGAAGTTGCTACTCACCATATAGCGGAGACGCTGAGTCGCAGATAGGCACAACAAAAAGACTCTTACAATGAAAGCATCGCCAACAATAAACTACACACACACACACACACACACACACACACACACACAACCGCAACTCGCACTGACAACTGCAGTCTGAGGAAACTGAAATCACACTGCGAGCAGCAGCACCAATGCATGATAGGAGTGCAAATAGTCAGCATTTTCACTTTTGTGCAGATATTTCCAGTGTAATACAGATAAAAAGGTAAACAGGGACAATAAATTAAACGATACGGACTAGTCTGTAACGAATAATCGAAGATCATGTGTCCCTTAGACAAAAATAATAAGAAAATAACCCTGAGGTAACTCTGAAATTTTATGGACGGAGCTCCAGTTCATCAGCTATACATGGTTTAAAGGATTCACTCAGCTGAATGTGTATTTCATCACTGTCGCGGAAGCTACGAATTGTCTATTCATTTCGTTGAACGGGAACAATAACTGCTGGAAACAGTCTATTTTGCTGCCGTAATTTAGTGTGTGAGCGCTTACACTGTATTTGTCTGATACCGCTGGTCTGTCTTCAGAATCAGTATGACAGATCAATAACTGAGAACGAACGCTATGTTGGGCCTTCTAGCTAACTACCATGTACTAACCCTACTGGGTTTGGCTAGCATTACGTCATCGGAAAACCGCAAAGTATTTGCACAACCTGATTAAAAGAAGGGATTGACTGAGAGGACATGTCTTGAGACATCTAGGAATAGTCAGTTGCTAATGGAGGAAAGTGTGAAGTTAAAAATTGTGGAGGGAGACCGAGGCTTGCACATAGTAATCACACTGAAATGGATGGAGGCTATGGCGGAGAGCTGCATCAGACCAGACTTCCCACTGAAGACCACAACAACAAAAACCTGACAGAGACGCTGATATCAGAATGAGTCTTGTTGGTTTGTGAATGATGTGTATCCGTCGAGAAAGTGATAAGGGACGAAGTGCGTCAGGAAATGACCTCGTTTACTTTTCGACTCTCTCTCGAGCATAGCCGGAGAACATGTGCCTACCTTTCTGTGCACGTGGTTGTAGTCATCATCGTAAGCTCTGGGTCCGCTCTTCAGATGTTGAGGCGCATCCTTGGTGCCGTGCAGAATCAGCGACGCCGAGATAAGCTCTCCGCTGTTGTTCGCTGAGCCACCTTGCTGCAGACAAAGACACAGGGGTCAGTATCTGCATTTGAAACCAGTAGAGTAAATTAGGAGCGTAGCGTAGTCATATGGAATCATCAGTTAATGTCTTCAATTCTCGAATTGTCTTGTAGAGAACAGATTGTGTCCGCCAGACTACTGTTAATTTTTTTGTTTTGTATCTCTTTGTAAATATTATCGTTACAAATATTGAATAACTTTAACAATATGACCTTTTTAAGAGATTACTTTCTACATGAACAAAGACTTTTTCAAAATTGAACTCCTAAAGGTACTCAGCAGGTTAATTTTATCGATGTCTCGACGCCCAGTCGAGAGTGTTTGTCCTAAAAACGGGAGATGTTGAGGAATCATTCATTATGTAACGTAGGTGCTCTGTCAAAAATGTTTTACTAAGATATGCTAAGTGCATGAATCAAATATTCGTTGTTTTGCACCTGGGTGCGGTATTTTTTCCTATTTCGCAACTCGACACCCAACCTAAACAATCGGTCTTAGAAAGAAGATATTTCGAGAAAATATTTCTTATTTGGCGCAGGCGTACATTGTTCCATATCTCCTTCCTAATGTCAATAATTCACTGTATGGATTTGGTACGAAAGCGTATTAAAAATTCCGTTCCACAACTCGCGCCGCGGAGAACTAATCGTCAATGTAGACTGCAGTACAGGTTCTTAGACGAAAATTATCCATTTAGCAATGAATACAAAAAACGCATAGAAACACAAAAATAAGAGCTGATACGAATAACAGACAGATGAGTGCAAACGTGAAGAACTTAACCGAAGAGGTGTTCAGTTCATAGTGACTTTTCCATTTTCCACATTTTCGCTTCCTGTATGAGTACACACATTCCTTTTCTAGTTGTTAAAATAAGCACGCTGATGTGTAAAGGCGCAAGCCTTCTAGTTAAACGGGCAGGCAAAGTACTGTTAACTACACCAGTAGGAATATTAAACTACTGAGGCTCTCTGTACCTCCATCAAGCACTAGCCCTGAATTCTCACGATATTTGGACGGATTAGTTGCTTTCTGTGTTCAGGTGATGATCTCGACTGTTAGCTACATCAGACATAACTCCCAAGGTTTCGCACATAACAATGCAATAAAGAACACGTGAAGATTACGTTGGACGTTCCGAAGTCTTTCGCCGAACACAGAGGCGGTGTGGTATGCAACGTACTCTTAGGACGGCGACCTGAGATTTTGATTATATATATATATATATATATATATATATATATATATATATATATATATATGTGTGTGTGTGTGTGTGTGTGAGAGAGAGAGAGAGAGAGAGAGAGAGAGAGGGTTACTTGCTTACAGAGGGGGATGAAAGTAAAGGAACACCACAGAAACAACACATTAGCATGCCTTATAAAATGTAGGATAACAGTTGCCATTGAAAACAGCTACCAGCTGTATCTGAATGGATTCAGGTTTTTAGGCTTTTCAAGGGAATCTTACAATATCCTTCCTACCTAATAGTTGCAAATTCAGATAACAATGATGGAGGTGAATAGCGACTACTTCTCTCGAAAGTACACCACAAAAGCTGATTAATGTTGAAATCTGGTGCTAATGATGGGAGATGCGATATTTCATACTAGTTCTCACAAAACCAGTTCTGGAACGATGCGAGTGGTATAAACAGGGGCCGCCTTGGAACACGGCATCATCACTTAAAAACAATCATTGTCTCACTCGATGCACCTGATCAGCCAAAATTATCATATTACCCTTGGCAGTAAAGCGGCCTTGTAGAGTAGCTTTGGGGTCCATAAAATATCACTATATGGCAGCCCTGCCATGTTTAAGTTGGGACGTAAATTCGGCCAGTGTGAAACAAACCAAATTAGATGAAATAGCTTTCTTCCATTGTTCCTTAGTCCAGCTTTTATGGTTTCGGCGTAACATTTTGCTGTTACGGGCATTTGTATCATTGATGGGTGATTATGAAATTCCTGCTCTTCTTGTAACTGCCTGCATATGTAGCTCTCCCTTCAGTTGTGCAGTGACGTAAACCTCTGTCGTCCTCTTACTTTTCGTTGCAATTCTCTCCGATGGCCATCGCCGAGATCACTCAACATACACTTCTGCTCGCGTTGTGACTTGCGGATCATGTTTTCCATTTTCCCTGCTTGCGGTATAAATCTTCAGCGTCGTGCCTCTCGAAACACCAGACACATCGGCTACCTTTGTTACGGAAGTATATATCAACGAGCACCAATAATACGCCCACGTTCAAATTTACTTGGTTCCGACATTATGCACTCACTGCACAGAAAACTGTTGTCTTCTCAGTTAACACTTACTACGTATTGATGACACAGAACAGGTCCCGTTCGTGATCAACAGAACATTGCAGCCCGCAGGTTTATCTAGCCTCTGCATTTATCTCCAAGCAATGGTTTCTCGCGGTGTTCCCAAGTTTTTGTTCAATCCCTGTACATTAACAGCAGGGCGCAAGAGTGGACTGCATGGAAATCCTAGGCAACCTGGTGAATGTAATGCGATCTTCGGCAATATGTCATCCTGGCAGCGACTTGTCTGTCTAGATATTAAGTGGTTTTCCCAGTTTTGTTTTATTTCGCTGTGTCCATCCCAAGAAAGAACTTAACGTTGAAATTTTTAGTTATTCAGGGACCACGAACCGCTGTAAGAATGATGCTGAGGCTGGAGTTGCCATTTACGTTAAGAAATGAAACAAATATAAAATACTGACACGCTCCGTTTTTGCACTGTTTATCGTTTCGAAGCTTGCTTTGCAGAAGTAGGATTTATGGGCACCTCCTAATAGTGGTCACCATACGCTGGTCTCCATCTCATGATTTTGAGTTATTTATTAAACAATTACACGAACTAGTAAGGTTTTTATGTTTTAAACAGAATGAGGTACCGTAACATTAAGTGTACATTTTAATTCAAACGTTTAGAGCAAATCTATTATGCAGCTATACTCAAATCGCTTGTCGTTTCATATAATCTAACCCTCCCTCAAACAGGTTATAACAGGAGTTAAAGTGATCAGCAGTGGTGCGATTGGGAGCATTTCTATAGAACCATCGAGATTGCATAAAAAATTGTGTATATACTTGCAGTTAAACCATAAAACTGACGAATGAAAAATAACTGATGAATAACAAATAAAAACAGGAATTGGATCAGCACACTGGAAAGATATGCGCAACACACTTGCCGTCAGTGGAAGATCTAATGTATTCTGTAAAGTAACCAACGATTCCCAAGAAAAGCGAATCGATATTAGTTTAATAAACTACAACTGCCTTTTCTTCATTTTTTCTTTTGCAAGTATTCTTGTAGATATGGAGATCAACTGGCGCCACTGCCAAATGTAGCAGCTGGTTTTCCGTAGCAGAGATTCTCGGCACAGTGAATTTCGTAGTACCGGATGAAATTGCTTGGGGAATAGCTCAGTGTGACAGGGTCGAAGCGAGCGACCGGTTGCAGCGCTATCGCTGTGATCCGTCGCTAGTGTGTTTGCTCTTTTAGAGTGTAGTTTGTACGGCATATTCTTTTTCGGATCCCGTAAAAAAACACAGTATTACGGCGTAGGATTAGTTGCTTGTTTGTAGAAATAATGTAATGGAGTGTAAAAGTTTCGTGAGAAACGGAAAAACTAATCGAATTAAGAGTTTTGGTTACGTAGTTATTGTTAGAAATTTATCTTCGATTTTTTTAAAGGGGACTTACATGCCACATTAACAGATATTTCTCCATAGTTTCCGACCGCCGAGACAGGAGGTCCTGCGTCCAGTGCAGTTCATAAGTCTTTTCTTTTTCCTTCGAGTGGGCAATGTCTCCTAACTGGTTTGATGCGGCGACATACTCGTCCGTATCAACCTCTTCATCTCAGATCAAAACTTGTACTGTACATCCTCAACTATTTATAGTATACCAGTTTCCGTCTTCCTCTACAATTTGTACCGTTTGCAGATCCCTATGGTACCATGGAGGTTATTCCCTGATGTCTTAATAGATGTCCTACCCTGCAGTCTCATCTTCTTGTCAGTGTTTTCCATATGTTCCTTTTTTCGCTGATTCTGCGGAAAACCACCTCATTCCTTTCTGTACCAGTTCACCTAATTTTCAACATTGTTACGTAGCACCACATCTCAAATGCTTCTGCTCTCTTCTGTTTAGGTTTTCCCACTGTCCATGTTTCATTACCGTACAATGCTGTGCTCCAAACGTATATTCTCAGAAATTTCTTCCTCAAATTAAGGCCTATGTTTGATGCTAGTAGACTTCTCTCGGCCAGGAATAGCCTTCATTTCTGTGTTAGTCTGCTTTCTGTACCCTCCTTGCTTCGTTCGTCATGGTTTATTTTGCTTCCAAGGTAACAGAGTTCAGTAACTTCGTCTGCTAGCGATCAGCAGTGCTGACGTTCAGTTTCTTGCTATTCTCGTTTCTGCTACTTGCCATTACTTTCGTCTTTCTTCGGTTTATTCTCAATCCATATTCAGTTCTAATTAAACTGTCCATTCCATTCAACAGGTCCTGAAATTCTCATACACCTTCATTGAAAATAACAATGTTATCAACTAATCCTATTATTGATATTCTTTTATCCTGAATTTTAATCTTACTCTTGAAACTTTATTTTATTTTCGTCATCGCTTCTTAGATGCACAGATTGAACAGTAGAGGCGAAAGACTGCATCGCTGTCTTAGACGCTTTTTAATCCGAGCTCTTCTTTCCTGGTCTTCCAGTCTTATTGTTTCCTCTTTGTTCTACCCGTCTTCCCCTATAGCTTATTGCTATTCTTCTCAGAATTTCGCACATCTTGCACCGTTTTATACTGTCGAACGCTTCTTCCGACAAATTCTATGACCGTACCTTTATTTTTCAGAAGCCTTGGTTCCATTATCAAGCGCAATGTCAGGACTGCCTCTCTGGTGCTTTACCTATCCTACAACCAAACTAATCTTCATCTAAAGGGTCCTGAATTTTCTTTTCCATTCTTGTGTACATTACTGTAGTCAGCACTTTGGATGCGTGAGCTGTTAAGCTGATTGTGTGATGATTCTCGCGTTTGTCGGCTCTTGCTGTCTTCGGGATCGTGGGGATAGTGTTTCTCCGAAAGTCTGATGGTATGTCGCAAATCTCATACAGTCCACACACCAAGGTGAAAAGGGGGTTTTGTAGCCACTTCCCCTTATGATTTTAGAAATTCCGGTGGAAGTTGTCTGTCCGTTCTGCCCTATTTCATCTTAAGACTTCCAAAGACTATTTTTTTTTTCCTTCAGCTTGCAACGTCAGCACGCTTAGCTGAGCCGGTTTTTTCGTCGTTGGCTTGCTGTCGATTCTGATGAGAACGACCCTACCAATAACTGTTCACAGTAACTGTCGTATATTAGTATCCTACTTCCATTATACTAATGGTTGTCAAACTTTTCTACTCAAGAGCCAATATTGGCACTGTAGCGCCGGATCTCGGGCCGCAGGGGAAAGGAAGCTGGCTAAAGTGGCCACTCAGTTTTTACCAAACCATGATTACCAATAGAAGCTTACCGATACTAAGCATTTTTTAGCGAAAACAAAAATAGTATAGGTTAGTGGAACTACATGAATTCTCCTGAAGGCTTACGTAGTGCCCTGTTTTCCGTAACTAAGCGAGTACTGTGACCAGTGCCATCGCAAGAAGATCCTATTTTCTGATCTCTGGGCACATTTTCTAGGCGTCTTCACGCCCAAGTATCTAACAGAATCCCAAGCGGCTGCCGCAGACAGCTTAAAATCGGTCTTATGTATTAGGTTAAATAGTGCATGTAATATTTTAAATAATATAACTCAATTGATACAACACTGTCTCAAAGAGACAGAAATACGGCTGATAGCTTTGCATGTAAAAGGGTTTAGAAATCAGTTTTATCTTTTGAACTACGCGTGTTTTTGGGAAGTAACCAACTCATATTGGAGTGAACATCTTGGCCACTTTTCCCGACGAGTAGTAGGACCACTTCTCCCCACTGGACACCATTTCGAGATTAGTGGTCCACAGAAGAAACTATTAAACAGAAGTAAATAACAGGGAACTACATTTGTAGGCCAAAAGACATTATTTAAACATTCATATAGTAAAAAAAAAATATTACTCCGCATGCAAGTCAGATAACAATAATAATATAAATGACTTATCTTACATGATACAACTCAAAAACAAAATTGTTTTTACTAGAAATTAACTAAACAAGCACCCCCTGTCAGTCTAACTCACAACAATGGTGATGTATGTCAGAACAAATCAGCACGTTTTTGCAGGCACCAGCGCTATTCGGGACAAAAAGGATGCAATAGCCACTTTCCCGTGCTGGCCACTTTACCACGCCTTCCCCTACCGATCTTACTATTAATTGGTAACCTGCATAAATTAGTACGTTATATTAACAACAGCAACTGCTATATGAAACACGATCACGTATGTATACTCATCACATTGCCTTAATTTGACTGCATATTGCTACAAGCAGGTACCACATTTGATGATGATCTTCTCTATTAAGCGCATTCTCGAATCCATATTACTTCCGTTTGACATCTGTATCATAGCAGCTGGTAGGTGCTAGAAGCGCCCGCTTATCAGTTGTCGGCACTGAAAGACAAACAATAAAACATTCCCCTTTTCACTTCTGCTGTCCCTGTAGTGGCCGCGCTACATACCACTCAGTCCCTTAAGCGACAAAATTTACTTAGCTCACAGCCTAATTCACCAACGTGAATTAAAATTAAGTACATCTTAAAGTACACTGTCTCTGTAAGTATGTTTGTTTGTTTCTGAGCATGAAAAATACACCCTTGAATAGCTGCCGGCCGAAGTGGCCTGCGGTTCTAGGCGCTGCAGTCTGGAACCGCGAGACCGCTACGGTCGCAGGTTCGAATCCTGCCTCGGGCATGGGCGTGTGTGATGTCCGTAGGTTAGTTAGGTTTAACTAGTTCTAAGTTCTAGGGGACTAATGACCTTAGAAGTTGAGTCCCATAGTGCTCAGAGCCATTTGAACCTTTTGAATAGCTCTTAACGTTAGTTGATGTTTGGGATTCAGGTGTTAGTTGCTTGATGCATGTTGCTATAAAATACAGCTGAGAACCGCGAGCCGCACGAACATTTGATTCGGGCAGCATATGGCAGGAGGGCCGGAGTTTCACGACCACTGCGTTATACCATTTTCTGCTGAGCTGCCGTTGATATTACCCTTTATTCGTCGAGCCAAGTATCTTCGTCCTTTTATTACCCACAGATTCCCATTATATGTAGATTTAGCCTTAGCATTTTGCTATCCAGATTTTCTAGCGTCCCTACCACGTTCTAATTATTGACATTCCACACCGTGACTCTTGGAATCTTACCCTTTCGTTTGTTATAGCATCTTTTTCTCATGCTCACTTCCCCCTCGGCAGTCCGTTCCCGGAGATCCTAATAGGACACTAATCCGGAATCTTTTGCCAATGGAGAGATTTTCTTGACACCTTTTCAGTTACAGTCCACATGGTCCTGTGGATACATCTTATGTTTCTATAATGCAGTAGTGTCCTTAGCCTTCTGCATCCTCATGCCGTTGATCATTGCTGATTCTTTCGTCTTTGAGCGGCAGTTTCTTATCTCGAGGGCGGGAGAGTGCCCCAAAGCTCCGTCCGTTCTTCCGCTTTCTCTGACAAGGCCGTTCGTAGAACGATGGCGACTTCTTATGCCCAAAGTTCTTAGTCGCCATTTCTGATGATCTTGATTGAGAATGAAAGCAGTGGCTAGGTTCAGACGCGGGGTTCAGGACGTTTTGATTTCTTGTTGGAGAAACTACACCTAGACAACCGGTTGGCTTAGGACCACCCACAGTTGGCGAGGATGTGAATTCAAAAGGCTGCACTTAGCGGTCGTTAAATGAAGGTATTCTAGCTCGCTGACATTGCGGAGCCCCCTTTACGTCGTCCACACCACGTTTTACACGACGCATCGGCTTGAGGAAGACAAACCTCTCCATTCGATGGTTGTCGCTTCAGTTTAATATGTCAAAACAGTCTTCGATTAATTACAGTTGAGACTATTTACGCTTTTTAAGGGAAATTTTGGCAACTGCCTTTGCCGTCTTATAGTAGATGAAACATACCACATTGATATTACTATTCCAGAGTACGGCAGCAATCTTATTAGCGGGTGATGGAATGTAACGCAGTGCACTACAGAAAGCAAAACTGGTTACACTATCTTTGTGAAATACGAATAAGAGCAGAGTTAGAAGAAAGAAATTTTTCATTGCCTTCAGCGTCTGCAATGCACAGGATGTGCATATACTACAATATGCCATCACGTCGAGTAATCAGTTTTGAAAATGGCTACTCAGTGGGGACCAAGAGACTAACAATAATATTTAAAAACAATATTTACGAAAAGTGGCCGAAAAAAGTAACTGGAGGCAACAGTGACTCTGTGCTCTCTGAAGGCTTCCATTAAATCACACGGATGTTCCATTAAGTATAGCAAGTCGGCGAGTGCATCAAGTACCACAGCTATCGCCACCACACTGCAACAGATGTCTAAACTACATCGAAATACATACCAGGTGTTTACAAATTAGTTATACAAAAGTAACCTTTACTTGTGACAAAGGTAAATAACGTGGAGAAATCTTTGATGCAGCACTGAACGTAGCATGTCTTCATGATTTATTTAGAAATGTTCAATATGACTGCCTTATGTATCACAAAAATGTCCCAACTGCAATCAATTTCCCGCCAAATCCGATGAAGCAACTCTTAAAGCTTGTTACAGTTCCAACTTGTAGTGTCTGAATGACAGGCGTTTCTATAATACCATTCACACTGTAACATTAGGCATATTCAATTATAAGCTGTCAAGTCTCATTGATTTATCTGGACTACGAACATAAGACTGTCGAACATCTTCAACCGCTACATCAGAGACTGCTGGACGATCGTGACCCGGCGTCCTAAGTGACACACAGCCAATTTCGGTGAAACAGTTGTCTTTGAAGTGGTGAGCTTCCTATATTTAGTGCTGATCTTTCTCTGAACTGTATTAGCGGATTTGGATTCATGCAAGCATGGATAACACTGCACAAACCCTGCGCCATAATAACACTCCATGACGACTGTTGGAATAACGCATTTGCGCATGCCATCTAGCGGGAATATCGGGAACTAACACTGTTACGCGCGAATAAAACTTGAAGATACACTGCATTCTGTGCTGTATCAAAGATTTTGTATAACTAATTTATAAACACCCTGTGTAATGAGTCACATTATAAAGCATGTCTCTCCCATCTCTTAGGTTTTCTAATGATTTTTTGGTACAACTGAATAGAGTTACGTACCCTGTCGATGATTTCTACTGTCCAAATGCCAGATGGTCTCTCGCCCCACGTTAACACCGACATAAATTTCCAGTCTTTGAAACCTTCGTTGGACGTATCCAGTTTCCTTGGGCTCAGCAACTCCACTCTCGTTCCTGTAAAATACACAAAGACAAACCTGTATATTCCATCCTTGCAACACTTCAAAATCTATCTGATGACGTCGAAACGCTATGATTAAATTCACAGATTCTTTGAGTAAATGTGTTGAAGAGACAACTGGACGTCGGAGGGAAACACAGAAAGAGCGATGGCTGCAAGGTCGTACTTGGCATCTGACAACGTGATACAGCTAAAAATCAAGAAGAGCTTCAGAAAGCTGGACGAAAACATGCTCATTTCGACCACAGAGTCAAAAGAACCGACAAAAACGAGTGGTTTGAACGGAAAGGGAGAGAGGCGCAAAATGTTGCCTCTCGAAATGACACCAGGACATTACACAGTATCGTTAGAAATCTTACTGGAGCTCACAGCTTTTGAAGCAATGTCATAAAGCACAGAAACGGCAATCTTCTGATTACAAAAGGTAAACAAGCTGCCCATTGGTTTAAAACTTCAAAAAACCTTAAATCAGCCCACCTCACGTATTGCTAACAAATTAGAAAATGAGCCAGAAAAGTAAGAGCTAATGTCAAAAACAGATGATATCACAGAAGCAGAGATGTGAGCAACAATAACAACATTTGAAACTACTAAAGCAGCTAATCTGAATTAAATCTGTCCCGAAATTCTGAAATATGGAGCTCCCGCGCATAATTCACCATCTTACCAATCAGTGCAATATCTGTTAGAAAATATCTGTTAGCATTGTGATTGCTTTCTCTGTAAAGAATACAAGAAGCAGCAGATTGTCGACTACAGAAGAACAGGGTGGCCTTCGAGCTAGGAGATCCTGCTCCGAACAAATATTTGTTCTGTGAAATGTAACAGAAGATTACTTGGAATTCAAATGTCCATTGTATCTAAACATTCTGAATTTTAAAAGGCATTTGGCAGTATTCACCGAAAATCATTCAGGAATATTGTAAACCTATATTGAATACATAACTATCACAATGGTGTTTTCAGAAACCTGTATGTACACACATCAAAAAAAGTTTTTCATCACCTCGGTTCCGAGAATTCCGGAACCTGTAGAGAAAATTGGAATAGAGATAATCATGTCCACCCTTTTTATTGCTCAGGAAAAGCATACATTACATGTGGAACCACCGTACAGCGAGACCTCCAGAGATGGTGGTCCAGATTGTTGGACGCACCAGTACCTCTAATACCCAGTAGCACGTCCTCTTACACTGATGCATGCCGGTATTCGTCTTTGCATACTGTCCACAAGATCATCAAGGCACTGTTGGTGCAGATTGTCCGACTCCTCAACGGTGAAACGACGCAGATCCCTCAGAATCGTTGGTGGATCACGTCGTCCATAAACAGACCTTTCCAATCCTATCCCAGGCTTGTTAGATAGGGTTCATGTGTGGAGAACATGCTGGCCACTCTAGTGATGTCGTTATCCAGAAGAACGTCATTCACAAGATGTGCACGATGGGGACGCGAGTTGTCCATGAAGACGAATGCCTCGCCTATATGCTGCCGATATGGTTGCACTATTGGTCGTAGGATGGGATTCACGCATTGTACAGCCGTTACGGCGCCTTCCATAACCACCAGCGGCCTACGTCGGCCCCACATAATGCCACCACAAAACAGCAGGGAACCTCCACCTTGCTGCACTCGCTGAACAGTGTGTCTAAGGCGCTCAGCCTGATCGGGTTGCCTCCAAACACGTCTCCGACTATTGTCTGGTTGAAAGCATATGCGACACTCATCGGTGAAGAGAAAATGATGCCAATCCTGAGCGGTCCATTCGGCATGTTGTTGCGCCCATCTGTAGCGCGCTGCATGGTGTGGGGGTTGCATAGATGGACCTCGCCATAGACGTCGGGAGTGAAGTGGCACATCATGCAGCCTATTTCGCACAGTTTGAGTCGTAAAATTACGTCCTGTGGCTACACGAAAAGCAGGACTCTACATGGAGGCGTTGCTGTCAGGGTTCCTCCGAGCCACAATCCGTAGGTACCGGTCATCTACTGCAGTAGTAGCTCTTGGGCGGCCTGAGCGAGGCATGTCATCGACAGTTCCTGTCTCTCTGTATCTCCACCATGTCCGAACAATATCGCTTTGGTTCAGTACGAGACGCCTCGACACTTCCCTTGATGACAGCTCTAGTAACAATGCGGACGCGATGGAACCACGGTGTTGACAGTCTAGGCATGGTTGAACTACAGACAACACGAGCCGTGTACCCCATTCATGGTGGAATGACTCGAACTCATCGCTTGTTGGACCATCTCTGTCTAATAGGCACTGCTCATGCATGGCTGTTTACATCTTTGGGCGGATTTAGTGACATCTCTGAACAGTCAAAGGGACTTCGTCTGTAATACAATATCCACAGTCAACGTCTTCTTCAGGAGTTCTGGGAACTGCGGTGATGCAAAACTTTTCTTGATGTGTGTAGATTCGAGTTGCTATATAACAACAGAAGATGAGAACACTCCCCTCTTTACTATTCTGAAATGCATCAGACGACTGTAGAATTTGTACCATTCGTTTTCATTATATCTGTCGTGGAATTCATAAAGAGTTTCGATGGACAACGGCAGCGCGGGCATTCGTTTAAATGAGCAATCTAGGCATACGGATCGGGATTTTGCTGGTGATATCGTCCTCTGGCAGATAAACCATTAAATTTACAACCGACAGCTACTAACTTGGATGAATTGACTAGTTCTGTAGTGCTAAAAATAAACAGTGAGAAAACAAAAACAATGTCCATAAAAACTACAAATACATCTCTCTAACTTATAGTGCAACAGCAACCACTACGAGAAGTTGAGCGACTTCCATCTCACGGACACCTCATCTGTAACAATAGAGACGTAGATGCCCCATGACTGAGGAAGCTTCTACAGCCTTGCCACGTATGCGATCTATATGACAATATGACTTTCTATGTATGTCCACAAAACTTCGGCTGTACTGCTCTGTGACATTTACACAGTCTTCTAATTAGTTGGCTGTGACCCGCCCCGAATTCCTCTCCTGTGCCAACCTTTACATCTCAGAGTAGCACTTGCTGGATGTATTAGAGGCTCTGTCTTCCTCTTTCTTCTACAGAGCCTCTGCAGCCCCCTGTAGTACCGTGGAAGTCAGTCGCTGATGTCCTAACACGTCCTACATCCTGTCCCTTCTTGTTAGCGTTTTCCATGTATTCCTTTCCTCGTTGATTGTGCGGATAACCTTCTCATTCCTTGTCTTATCACTCTACCTAACTTTCAACATTCTTCTGTAGCACCACATGTCAAATACCTTGATCTCTTGTTTCTGGTTTCCGTACAGTCCATGTTTCACTACCATACAGTGCTCTGCTCCAAACGTACATTCTCAGAAATTTCTTTTTCAAATTAAGTAGTATGTTTCATTCCAGTGGACTTCTCTTGGCTAGGATGTCCTCTTTGCCTGTGCTAGTATGCTTCTCATACCCTCCTTGCTCCGCCAGTCTTGTGTTATTTTGCTGCTAGATAGCAGAATTCATTGACTTCATCTGCGTCGTGATCTACTTTGATGTTAAATTTCTCGCTGTTCTCATTCCTACTACTTCTCATTACGTTCGTCTTTCTTCGATTTACTCTCAATCCATGTTCTGTACTCATTGAACTGTTCATTCCACTTAACAAATCCTGTAATACTTCTTCACTTTCACTGAGGATACCAATGTCATCAGCGAATCTTATCACTGTCATCCTTTCGCCTTGAATTTTAATTCCATTCTTGAACCCTGTTTTTATTTCCGTCATTGCTTCTTCGATGTGCAAATAGGTCTTATCCCCTTTCAAATCCGAGCACTTCATTCTTGATCTTTCATTCTTATTTTTCCCTCCTGGTTCTTGTAAACATTGTATATAACCCGTCCTTCCCTATAGGGTATCCCTATTTTTCTCAGAAAGTCGAATATCTTGCAGCATTTTACAACCGCATTTCTAGGTCTACATATCCTTCATTTTTATTCAGTCTTGGTTCCATTATCAATGGCAAAGTCAGAACTGCCTCTGTGCTGCCTTTACCTTTCATATAGCCAAACTGATCGTCATTTAAAAGATCGTTTTATGTTCCATTCTTCTGTATGTATTCTTCTCAGCAACTTGGATACATGTGTTGCCAAGCTGATTGTGCGATAGTTCTTGCACCCGTCGGCTCTTGTAATCTTAGGAACTGTGTAGATCTTTTTTCCGAAAGTCTGACGGTATATCGTCATATCATATATTTTACACACCATATGCCACTTTTTCCAATGATTGTAGAAATTCCGATGGAATGTTATTTATTCCTTCTTTCTAATTTGATCATAAGTCTTCTAAAGCTCTTTCAAATTCGGATTCTATTACTGGATCCCTTACCTTTTCCATTGACTACTGCTTCTTCTTCTACCTCGTCAGCAGCGGTCCCCCCCCTCTTCCCCCCCATAGCGGCCTTCGCTGTTCACCTTCCACCTATTCGCTTTCTCCTCTGCATTTAACTGTGGAATTCCCATTCCACTCTTAATGTTACCACCTCTGCTTTTAATTTAACCGAAGGTTGTTTTCACTTTTCTATGCTGAGTCATACTATCCGACAATAATTTTCTTCGACTGCTTCACATTTTTCACGTAGTCGTTTCGCCTTAGGGGTTCTGCACTTCCAATTTATTTCAATTCTGTCTTGTATTTCTACATTCCTGAATATTGTTATACTTCTCTGTTTAGTCGATCAGCTGAAGTATTTCTTCTGAAACCATAGTTTCTTCGCATTTCCCATCCTGGTACCTATGTTTTTCTTTCCAACTTCTGTGATTGCTCTTTTTAGCGGCGTCCATTTCTCTTCGCCTGATGTGCCTACTGAGCTATTCATTATCGCAGTATCTATAGCCTCAGATCTTCAAGCGAATCACTTCACTCCTTAGTGCTTCCATGCCCCATTTCTTGGCGCAGTGTTTCTTCCCGTTTTATCTCTTAAATCTCAACCTTCTCTTCATCATTATTGAATTGTAATCTGAGTCTGTACCTGCTCCAAAGTACGCCTTACAATTTAGTATCCGATTTCGGAATCTCTGCCCGATCATAATGTAGTGTAACTGAAATCTTCCCCTATCTCCCTTTCTTTTCTAAGTGCACCTCCTCCTCTTGTGATTCTTGAACAGTGTATTAGCTGTTACTAGTTGAACTTTATTGGAGAACTCAATTAGACTTACTCTTCTGTCATTCTTACTACCAAGTCCACATTCTCCAGTATCCCTTTCTTCTAATCCACCCATTTACAACAGCATTTCAGTCCCTCGTGACTATTAGATTTTGTCTGCCTTTACGTATCTCTCAGTGTCCTCATATGCTTTCTCTATGTCTTTATCTTCTGCTTGCGACTTCGGCATGTATACGTGAACAATTATTGTCCGTGTTGGTTTGCTGTCGATTCTAATGAGGACAACCCTATCGCTGTACAATTTGAAGTATCTCACTCTGAGCCCTACGTTCTTATTCATAACGAATCCTTCTCCCATTATAACATTTTCTGCTGCTGCAGGTATTATCCTATACTCATCTCACCAGAACACTGTCATCATTCCAATTCGCTTGACTGAGCGGCCACTATATGTAGATTGAGGTTTAGCACTTCTCTTTTCAGATTTTCTTGCTTTCCTACCACATTCTAACTCTTAACATTCCACGCCCCGACTCGTAGAACGTGACCCTTTCGTTCGCTATAGCGTCTTTTTCTTATGGTTACCTCACCCTTGGCAGTGCCTTCGCAGAGATCGGAGTGGAGAACTAGTCCGGAATCTCTTGTCACTGGAGAGATCATCCTAAAATTTTTTTCAGTTACAGGCCACATTCCTGTGAATACACATTACGTGTCTATAATGCAGTGTTTTCCATTGCCATCTGCATCCCCACGCCGTTCTTCAGCCTCTTCGGGCAGTTTCTCATCCCAAGGGCAGGAGAGTACTGTAATGGTACTTGAATTACGTAACCATTACGGCACCTCACCTCAACCTCTCGATACCAGCAATATTCTACTGTGTTTCTGTAAAATAGTTAACATATTTCTGTGACAACATTCAGATTTGATTTCATTAATGTTTTTAATTAAGGTACTTCGATACATCGATATGTTTATATTGCAATGATATTATTCTTATGTGTATTCTTTCTTTTGTCACTATGATCTTTGACGTACTTGTAACTCTGATTTTTGGGCGCGTAAGCGGTTATTAGAGAGTCAAGCTTTGGTCGTCATGTTAAAAAGACGCAAACTGTAGTCAGTTTATGAAATGTGAACTTTAACAGTGAGGAAGATATTTTCAAGTATATTTTATATTGTGAAGTAATGTTTTGGAACGAGTTACGTGATATTGCAACTAAAGTAATAAAAAAGAAGTGTAACTTAAATTCGGAGTGCTGATTACTTTCTTTCATCACCATTGTCCTAACTTGCTAAAGTTTAATCTTCAAGAATGGTTTATGAAACACATCTATAAAACTTTTGAATATCGCAGAATAACTCCTAGGCCTCTTCGCATCCGAGCTTGGAATCATCACTACCTAGGTTTTCGACGATTGAGCGATGAGTTCACAACGAGACCAGCGTGGGAAACACGAAAAGATGAGTGCCTAGTTTATCCATCATTTCAAGAAATGACTTCATTAACTGTGCTCTAATGACACCTGCCACATAATATGACTTTGTTGTTGCCCGAAAATGCAATATTTAGCAGCGTGAGCAACACTACAATCATAATTAATTTTTGACCTTTGTTGTGGTAGGGTTGTTAGAGTACCCTGAACATTTGTCGCTCGTCCGTCCTCTTTGACGATACTGCTGGCATAAGAAAGGTGACTTCTTATGCTGGATTTACATTTAATCCGAATTTAAGTAATGATGGGGTTAGAACCCGGCCAAGGATGTTTTATTTACTAATCAAATTCGCTACTCCTAGACCATAGATGCATCATACCGATGGTCATATACGCGTGTGCGAACTGGAAAATTAGATCAAAATCTATATACAAACTCAATGTTTTTTTATCTGCATTGCTTATGATGAATTGTGAAGGTCGGTTATCACAGCTACATGTCAAATTACGAAGTGCTGAAAAGTAGTGGTCTACACTACCTGCACAGGTCGTTGCCGAAAAAAGACTTAAACTTCTGGGATTTCTTCTATGCATGAAATATGAACAAATATCCAAATCAGCACTGTCGTGGAAACCAACGCATGTATCAGAACCATACGATCCAATCATACTAATATGTACACCGCCTACGTTCGTTAACCACACATATATGGCAGGTTCCGGCACTAGTGTAAATTACATAAGACTCTACCAGGGGCATGCGCAAAACAGCGCAGCCTTTGTCGTAATGTGAAAATGGAGCGATTTATCTGACGTACAAAAGGGCATCATCATTGGTTCAAAATGGCTCTGAGCACTATGGGACTCAACTGCTGTGGTTATCAGTCCCCTAGAACTTAGAACTACCTAAACCTAACTAGCCTAAGGACATCACACACATCCATGCCCGAGGCAGGATTCGAACCTGCGACCGTAGCAGTCGCACGGTTCCGGACTGCGCGCCTAGAACCACGAACCGCGGCCGGCGGGCATGATCATTCTTGAAACGGCCGAGTTTCTAAACTGTTAGCGTGCCGCCGTGATTAAATTATATCGTTCATGCTGACTGCTGTACATCGGCGACGAAGCCCCGACTTGGGACGCCTGTATGGCAACTGGCCGCCCACTGAGTAGCTGCAGGTGGCGTTTTCAGAGGAACCACGTTTCATGCTTCATCAGACAGGTGGCTGTGGGCTTGTACGACGTAGGAAGGAGCATCCTCCTAATTACTAATTACTATGTAAGGTGTCAGGCAAATCCAACACCTTCCATCAAAACCCTGACATGATAAGCAAATCCGGCAGCCAGCGCACAGGTGGCGGATACATCATTGACAAGTTGGTTCCGATCCAACAAGTAAATGAATGGATTGTCAGTCTTGGGTATAATAAGTGTCAAGTCGTGTGATCATAAAGTTTATGAAACGCGTGAGATCGTATGAGCGCATGTTGACGTGAAGTAGGGCGCGTGAATTGCTTTTAAAACAGAAAATAAGGGATTCGGAAAGATTAGCAATGGCAGATCGAGACCATGAGCGAATTGCGGTAGAGACCCAGCATGAAGATGGACAGAGAATAGAGGACAGTGCAACAGACAATGCAGTATCGCGAGAAATAGGACAGATAACGCACCATAACGAGGATAATGTACGCCAAGCCCAGAAAACGTAGGTCAGCATACGACAGAGGAGCAGGAAAGTAGAGAGACAGTTGATGGGGATTCTAACTTGCGTCTTGAATACGTAGAACCCATAGTACAAGTAATCAGAGCTCCCTCACCACAGAGTACAAGGAATTTGAGCAGAAATGTGTCACCGCACTGTTCAATGCAATCGGTTGCAAACCAACACTTGGGCGAAAACAAGAGCGTAGGACGTCGGAAGAAAACGCAATAGGACCCACAAATCTGGCAGAATTATTACAACAAATTACGGAAACCATGACAAGGAAAAATAAAGAAATAGCGAACCAAATTCAAATTCAGAATGCAGAAACCACGAGACAAATGCGTGAGATTAAAGAACAAAACAAAAAAATTCAGTTACACCTAATTCATATTGAAGACGAGGCAAAAGAATCTCGAGAAGTGATAGGAAACTTAATAACAGGTCACAATCAATTGTGAACAGACATTGACAAGGTACAAGCGGACGTACAAACATTGCGTAATGACACTCAGGACGAGATCAAAACATTACGTAACAACACCCAGGGAGAAGTCAAGAAACTAGAGAAACAGATAAACGTAATTACTAGACAAGCAGCAGGTACAGCTCGTGAAATTGTTGAAAACAGTGTGTTACACAAACGTATCACAAAAGCAGCGCTGAAAGGATATGATATCCGCATAGTCAAAATAGAAGCGCAAACGAAGCAACAATTTCAGAAATTGCGAACAGAGTACTTGCAAACTATCGAAGAGCGTAATAAACAGGATCGAACAAGCACTGAGTCTGCAACCACATCCGTATCTGTAACACCGCCGGAAAAACAAACAATTAACGAAGATATTACGCATTTACGATTCCAGTCACAGGCGGAAAGTAACATACGTGAAATCAGACAGCCTGCACAGCAACAAACACGTTTCGAAATTCTTGATGAACAAACTGCATCACAAACACATGCAGAACCACAAATGTATGTTTAAAAACAGTTTCGATAGTGCAATGAAGCGGCAAGGTTAGCCAGACAAGATACCAAACCAATACGTGACAATGGAAAACCAGGTCGCGAAGGCTACAGTGCAATGCATTCAGCTACACGTTCACAACCGATGGAAGAAAATTATTGCGTACCACTCCAACGATATGAAGCAAGGATAGGTGAAAGTTACAGTGGACAATATCCAATGGATCTACCACAACCGGAAGGAACGACGGGAGAAATGATCAGAAACAAAAGTGGCGAAGAATCGCGAGTTTCATATGGAACTACGACCAAGTACGACAACGACCATTTCCTCACAGTCAGAAAATTTCAGCACTTTCGAGAAAGAAACTCATTACATCCACGAACTTTTATTGATCAGTTCCGAGTAGGATTACCAGAACACTGGACGCAAGCACACAAATTAGACTTTATATGTGCACACATGTCAGGAACAGTCGCAGAAACCATGCAGAATGGTGCAGCGACATGCCGATCGTGCGAAGATTTCAGAGAGAAGTTTCTCTCACGATATTGGTCCAGCGAAGCCCAGAACAGAGTGAAGTACGAATTATTACAGAACACATATTTTGAAAATTCAGGAGAGAAGAGTCCCGTGAAATTTTTCGAAGTAATGGAAAAGAAAAATCAATGCTTAGATGTACCATACAGTGATGGAGAGTTGATTAAATTATGCGCGATAAAGTTACCATTGAAATACCAGAAATCATTAGTAGGTCGCGGAGACAATGACGTCGAAGCATTTAAAGGAATTCTAAGGGAACTAGAGTTTATATTTTCGGAAGATGACGCAAGAAAAAGACAAAGCGCACGTGAAAACGAAAACAAAAAGCAGTGGAATCCACAAGACACAGTACGAAGAAACAATAATTACGAACCACGTGATAACTTCGCACCAGATTTCAACAAAGAAACGGTTATGGATTTAGAAGAGAATATGGCAATAACTATAATTCACCCAGGAACGGCAACAACTATTACAAAGGGAACAATGACAACCAGAACGGGTATTGGAGAACCAATAGACCGACAAATTATCAACAAAGAAACCAATATCAACAAGCGGAGCAAGAAAAGAGAATACAGGTAGAAGAGGTGGAGGTAAGACCACCAAACCACGAAAAACGTTCGAATTGACAACTAAGCGCCCATGCCAAAGAGAATGACGCACCGACTCAGGATAATTGCAGCACCTTTAACAGAGAAGTAAATACCTTATCACGAGAAGAGAAGAAGGAAGAAACAAAACCGCAGGGACCAGATGAAAACGAAGACAGGAAAATAACAATATCGTGTTGGGACGAAATTAATTGGGAGAATACTGACGAGGAAGATGAATTACCAGAGGCATGCACAACGAATGTAGGAGGAAAGGACGAAGTAATGAGTATTGAAGAGCTATTTGAGATGGAAACCATGGAAAGCGAATTCAATGAGGATAATGCGCAGTCGACAGAAGTTTAAAATAAGTTTCTAGTGGGCACACAACCCAACGTATATAATGAAGGAAGTTATGAAGCGATAATTAGAGCATTTAAATGCGATTATGTGGTAGTAGCGACGAAGAAGGAGAAGATGAAGATGAGGAAAAAGTAGAGGATGTTGAAGAAAGCGTAAATGAAGGAAGAAATAGAGAAGAGGAAATAAAAGAGAGAGAAGTAGCAGTCGAAGCTTTTCCTACAGAAAGTTCGAATTCACAAGGGAAATTCCTGAAAAAACTCATGTATGATTCAGTGGAGGATTCGTTGATGCAAGAAGAAGAATAACAGAACCAACCCTTTCAAATTCAACCAATTGTGAAGGTCATGGTAAAGCATATACCAGTCAATATTTCAATTGATAGCGGAAGTGAACTGATCGCGATCTCAGAAAATTTATTCATGTAGTGTAATGCCAATGAGGAATTGCCAGTTCTGAAAACACGTAAGATTAAAGTAAGAGGTCCTATTAGAAACAATGCTGCGGATGTTACGAGACAAACAAGGTTAACTCTTTCGTGCCAAGGGCAAAATATCGAAGCCAACTTCGTGATTATACCTATACTAACTGTAGATTTGATTATAGGTGCAGATTTTTTAAATGAGAGACGAGCGATAATAGATATGGGGAAAGGTAGCGTAACATTCAGGTTCAAATGGTTCAAATGGCTCTGAGCACTATGGGGCTCAACATCTTAGGTCATAAGTCCCCTAGAACTTAGAACTACTTAAACCTAACTAATCTAAGGACATCACACACACCCATGCCCGAGCAGGATTCGAACCTGTGACCGTAGCAGTCCCGCGGTTCCGGACTGCAGCGCCAGAACCGCACGGCCACCGCGGCCGGCAACATTCAGGAATGTCACACTTCTCTTCGAGCAAAAGCTAAATTAGAGGAAATACCAGTTATAAACAAACAATTTAGAATGATGCGAGATAAAGAGGATGAAGAATTAGAATGGTATGGACAAAAGGGGGAATCGCCTCAACTCATGTTAGAAGGCCATACAGAAATCGACGAAAAATTGCAAGAAGTTCAAGGTATTTCGGAACACAGTAAGAGAGAATTAGAGGGTATCTTACGACATAAAGCAGAGGAATTTTTACTTAAGAGTGGCAGTATTAAACACTTTCAGTACAAGTTTGAAGTAAAACAGCACAAACCATTTAGAGTGCCACCCTATACAATCCCATTAAGCTACAGGAATAAAGTATTCCAGGAGATATCTAAAATGTTAGATGATGATATTATTGAATCAGCTACCTCCACATATAACAGCCCGCTCCATATTGTACAAAAACGAGATGGGAGCATCAGGTTAGTGCTTGATTCCAGACAGATCAACACAATCATAATCACTGAGACAGATCGCCCAGAAAAATTAGAGCAATTCATACAAACTTGCACAGTGCTAAGATATTTTCATCAATTGATGTAGAATTGGCCCCAGAACGTAGAAAATTTACAGCATTTATCGTATTCGGTAGATGTTACTAATTTAAACGATTGCCATTTGGTTTAAACATATCATCAGAAGCGTTTATAAGGGATTTAATACTATGCTCAGTCCCGAAATTTTAAAAAAGAATTTCTTGTTATGTTGATGATGTGATTATAGCAGAACCCTCTTGGGAACATCACAACGACACATTCAATCAGTTTTTAACGAGCATGAAAGAGCATGGGGTCACAGTAAATATAACAAAGTCCAAATTTGGAAGGTGAGAGGTCAAATTTCTAGGACACATAATTTCAGAGAAAGGGGTAATGCCCGACCCAGAAAACCAACGGCAATCTAAGAATTCTGTACTCCATATAATAATAAAACTCTCAGAGGATTTACAAGTCTCACCGGATTCTATAAAAAATTTATTTGGATCGACTTTCTCGCAACACCACGCCTATGTGCATAGACTGGAAAAAACACGCCATTGGTATGGGATCAACAAGCCAATGAGAATTTTTTAAAGTGAAAAACGCACGAACAACAGCACCGATTTTAGCACATCCTGATCTAACACAAAATTTTTGTATGGCCACTGATAGGCGAAAACAGGTTTAGGAGTTGTTTTATTCCAAGAACACGAACAGGCAGGGCTAAGATCATATAGAACAATTACATTTGCCAGTCGTGTACTCACAAAAAGTGAGAAAATCTATTCAGTCACGGAGCTGGAAGCATTGGCCATTGTATGAGGCTTCCAACGTTTTCGATACTTCCGATTCGGAAGAAAAACAAAAGTATACACTGACCACAAAGCATTAGAATTTCTGTTATCCGCCAAACTAACTCATGGGTGGTTAGCCAGATGGATGTTAATACTACAAGAATTTGACTTCACTATTACACACATACCAGACCCAGCGAATGTATTAGCAGATGCTTTATCACGATGTCCACAGGGTGCATCCAATAACATAGGTTTGGAAGCAGCAGAAGACCAGTTTACAATGTACTATATGAAACAAGTACCTTTCGAAATCTACATTACGACAGCATTGAAAAACATAGGCAAAGAACAGGACAAGGATCCCAAAATACTAGGAATCAAACACAAGTGGAGAAATAAGGATTTTCCAGACATTTGACAGCACTATCTCGTAAAAAACAATGTTTTATTTTTTAGACGACATGTTGCAACGAACGAATGGTTAATTTATATCCCAGATGAACTAACTAATAAGTACATATGGCATACACATTTAAGTAATGGCCACTTTGGACCAAAGAAAGGCTTTTTGAAAATGAAACAAACAAGCCATTTTCCTAATACGGAAAGACGAATTAGAACAGTATTAGTCAAATGCAAAAAAATGTATGAGGCCTAAACACGTCACATTCCAAACCAAACCACCTATGTTTCCAATAATCCCTAAAAATTAAAACAAATAGCTGCAACAGATTTGATGGGGCCCCTCCCACACACAAAAAATCGATATATTTTCATAGTTGTCATTTTAAAACTCACTTCTAAATATGTTACCTTGACACCATTAAAACGGGCAACAGGTATTACTATAAGTAAAGCATTTAGACAAGATTTTCTCAGACAAGTAGGTCGAGTGGAACGAATAATTTCGGATAATGGCCCACAATACAAATCAGTGCAATGGCAGAACACGTTAAAACAACACAAAATAAAACTCATCTACACATCTATGTACAAACCTAGCGTAAATCCAACAGAACGATCTATGAAGGACATAGGCACTTTATGCCAATTATATGCAGGCAAAAGACACAACACTTGGGATATATACCTTAAAGATTTTCAAGAAGTAATAAATGAAATGCCACATAGCACTACACTACTACCTCCAGTCACTGTACTTAAAAATATTGAACCCCCAAACATAACCATGGAAAATGTTAGATTTCCTATTGTACCACGTAGACAGCACAAACAAGTCATAGCAACAGCACTCTCCAACATCAGAAAGGCAGCCATTAAAAGAAAAGAAAGAGGAGATAGAATAGCAATTAAAAGAACATTCTCAGTAGGCCAGAAAGTATTTGTAAAAACACACCATCTCTCCAGCAAACAGAAACACAAAATACATAGGTTTTACGCTGCATACAAAGGACCTGTCATAATTAGCCGAATTGTTCATGATAATGCTGTGGAACTAATGAACCCAAAAACAGGCAAAACCTTAGGAATTCACCATGTGAGCCATATCAAAAAGTTTGAAGATTAATTTTTATTACTGGCACATTATTTCAAGTTTATGTTGCAAATAAGATCGTCAGGAGAAAGAAGAATGAAGAGAGAGGAAGGTGGGGAAAAGAAAGTAGTTCCAATAAAAACAAAAACAAAAAATAACACCAATAGTACTATAGATTAAGGTGAAGTGATAAAACGTAGATAGTATAACAGCATGAAATACTAAAATGCTATACACCACGACACTACACAAAAATAAAAAACGAATATGAGGATTCTTGTAGAAGTTGAGAATCACTATATCTTAGAATTGTAACATGGAAAGGGCTCCAAAATTTTTAAAGTTTTTTAAGAAGGTGTAAACAATGTAGGTACTAGACATATGTTAGATGATTATAAGTGAAACTTTTTGTAAGAATCATTGTAAAAAACTCCAGCAAGAACCAGAATCAATGGCCCATAAGTTGCAACGAGAGAAGTATCAAGAAAGGAAAGGACGTAATTAGCAAGACCTGATTCCGACAAGGCAGAAGCTTCGAGAGAAGGGAAAGGACAGTGGAACCACAGAGAGGCGGAACCCTGCAGAGACACGACAGGACACAGAATGCCAGAAGGGTCCCGGGGCGCCCTGAATGAGCGGAGCGAGCAAAAAACGGCCCGACGAGA
Source organism: Schistocerca americana (assembly GCF_021461395.2). Classification (NCBI taxonomy): domain Eukaryota; kingdom Metazoa; phylum Arthropoda; class Insecta; order Orthoptera; family Acrididae; genus Schistocerca; species Schistocerca americana. The sequence goes on along the minus strand of NC_060125.1, from coordinate 189,524,927 downwards.
AGACCGCTTGGGCAAGCCACCACTGGCAAAAAATATATATAAACGTCACACTACTGCTATTAAACAGCACGCTGCAGTACGAAACTGAAGAACACTTCCACAAAGTAAAAATGACACGTCCAAACAATTTATCAAACTGTTACTAAGAGGAGAACTTCAAAGCGTCTAGTGATCAATAAATATTCCCATATCCTGACCAGAGAAGAATCAAGTAAGAAGCAGAAAGAAAGCAGGAAGAACAGAAGTTGAAGATTCACAAGATTGAGACCAAGAAAGAAGATGGGTGAAGAGTAGATGACATACTTTCCCAAATCCCTATCCTATTGTAATCTAGTCATCTACGAAGCATCACAACGAAAAACGACCCCTTTCAGCGACACATAACGATGACTTTCATGCATACAAAGCCAGTAAACCACGAGATTCTGCACTCACAACGCCATTCCTTTATGGGACCTCCACAACAGCAACACACAGTTGCAAAGCCAACAAGGAACGACGAACGAAGCTGTACATCAAATACTTGCCCACATCCATCTCGCTCATGTCCATCACCTTCGTGCAAAAACATTCGTCAACCTCATGCTTAAACATTCATAGGATTGTGTGAATGTGTGAAATTAAATTATGTGATGTAGGAATTGTGCAAAAAGAAACTAAATAAGTTAAGCACACCAGACAGCTAATAAACTACAAAATAACAGTCATTGACTATGGACTTAAGTAAAAAATAGACTATCGATAAAAATAAGTCATTAGTTCTGAAATGGACAATATATAAAGAACAAAAGTCAGGCATAATGAACACTAAAACTATATGCCACTTATTTTCTCCTCATAAAAATAAAAGAATAACTATATTTTACTTATTTTCTCCTTATAAAAACAAAGAATAAAAAATTATCTTGTTGGATGTTTTCCTTTTTTTCAACATTTGTACCATTTGTTAGGATAATATCTCAATACTTGTGTATGTATATTTCTTTGTCAAAGCAACTGTTGGAAATAATTCTTATTTGTTAATGTAACAATGTTGAAGTGAGTGTCTAGAAACAATAACATTTTACTTGTACATGATATTTAGAAAATGTGTTAGGAATAGATTTTACCTAATTAGTACATTTATAAAAAAAAATATTTCTGAGAAAATCGATGTGAAAGACTCCTCACTTTCGATAACAAACTTCTTAAAAAACAAACTTCAGACTTAAATAAAGAAAAAAAATAATTAAAAATTAATAATGGTAATAGCATTAAAATATTCTTTTCTTGTTAATATAAACATATTTTTGAGAATAATGTGGAAGAATATAAAAATATAAATTAGTAATACAAACTAGCATAGAACCAGAATAATGTGGCTGAACAGTAGGCAACAAAATTTAGATAAAGGAATAATTCTTGACTGACTTAGACAACAATTCAATCATTGCCTAACTTCAGTGCAAAAATTAAGTTCGAAGGGTGGTGATATGTAAGGTGTCAGGCAAATCCAACACCTTCCATGAAAACCCTGACATGATAAGCAAATCCAGTAGTATGTCACATAGCTCCGAATAAATCGTGACATTAAATTAACCAAAGTAATACGATCAACGAGTGAGCAAATGGAATACCACAGACTAACACAAGAACGCCTAAATGCATGTCATACCTTCCCCACCATGAAACAGACGCAGTTCCGAGGGGAGAAACGAGAACAGAAGCCGAGAGGAGAACTGTGTTAAGCTAGAAGGCCCTACGATAAAGGATGGACACCCACATCGCCTGCTGATCGCCAGGACCACCCCCAGCCCATGTTAAAAGATAGAGCCCTCCAGAAGGACAGTATAGATCTTACAATAACACTAAAAGGGCCACACCAGCTGCAAGTTTTAGCATGAGACTTTTTCGCATCCCTGTTACGTTGCAAACGTTAAAAACATTTCCCCACCATGAAAACTATAACGTTTCTCATTGGATTGACAGAATTCTTGTAGGCGGAGCTTAAGGTCAACATTGAGACCCTGATTGGTCAGTTGAAAACACAGCCAGATAGCTTTTCTAAAACCACTTCGGTAAATTGTAGTAATGAGAAGTTAGAGGAGAGTTGCTTCCGAGATGGCGAGGTGCGTGGAGCTGCGCCGCCCGCTGCCCCCTGACGCTGCCTAAACACCGACAAGTTAATGAACACACGCGATGACGCATTTTTGAGTGCATAAGGCTTCACTCAGAAGTGCAGAAGTCTCATCTGTTACATTCCCTTTTTACGTAATACTAGTGTCGATCGTCAATTAAACCTCCTGGTGTTCACATTTGCTACTTGAAGTAAAAATCTGAAACGTAACGATTTTTCTGTTACATAATTATTGAGAAGCCACATCAGCCACTGTATTTTATGACAATTTAGATAAGTAATTAAAGATAATTGAGGGTCACTCTAGACAATTTTGATAGTTTTTCCTTTTACGAAACTTAACTTAAATCTAGATTATAGATGTGATGTGGCATAGGTCATCCTTCGATCCATTGTAGAACTTGGAAACCCATTCAGGGAATATTCGTTCAGATTTTTGTTGAATGCAGTTGGTTTTTATCATCCTGTGTGAAAATATTTCCTTTTATCAATAGCCGGCTGCGGTGGTGTAGCGGTTCTAGGCGCGTAGTCAGGAACCGCGCGACTGCTACGGTCGCAGGTTCGAATCCTGCCTCGGGCATGGATGTGTTTGATGTCCTTAGGTTAGTTAGGTTTAAGTAGTTCTAAGTTCTAGGGGACTGATGACCACAGATGTTAAGTCCCATAGTGCTCAGAGCCATTTGAACCTTTTATCAATAGTGCAATTTGTAAACAATGTTTTGTGAGTAGAATAAAATTTCCAATGGTAAACTTAAGTACTTTTCTCGACGTTATTTTACCAGCTAACTAAAAATAGGAAAGCCTTGAACCCCTTCCACTAAATTTAGTTAGTATTAAGATTCTTTTACAGGGAGTGCAGTGGAGCTGACGCCGAAATCATTAAGTATTTGATTACATCATCGCTAGTCTCACTGAACTCTTCTGAACTATACATATCATGTGTGGTCTGTTGTCACCTTACCAGCAACAGGTCCCAGGTTCAAACTAGTCAATTCTCTAAAAAACACGCTCAGAGCGTCGTTGCGTGAAAGTGGTAGGGAGACACCACTTAGAACAAACAGATACCACGCAGAATGTTAAAACTAATTAACGTCTCATTCACAACGAGGTCACTAGAGGCGGAACACAAGCCCTGATTAGGGTAGGATGGTGAAGGAAATTGGCCCTGCCCTGTCAAAGGAACCAACATTTCCTGAAGCGCTTTAGGGAATCCACGGAAAACCTTAATCTGGATGGCCGGACACGGGTTTGAACAGTCGTCCTCCTGAATGCGAGTCCAGTTTGCTAACCACTTTGTACGGCGTGAATCGTCTGAAAGCAAAGTGTCCAAGCCGGGGAAGGGAGCGTTAAGGTCTGGGGAATGTTTTACTGGCATTTCCTGTGAGACCTCATGATTGTGGCGAAGGCACAATAGATCATCGTAACTGTACAACTCTCCTTGGTGACCATATCTACCCGTACACGCAGTTTGTTTTCCCTCAGCGGTAGCAGCAACATAATGCAACGTACCACACGGCTCATAGTGTACGTGCGTAGTTGGAGGGGCACCAGGATGAATTTTGTGTACTCCCCCGGCCATCAAACTCCTTTTATTTAAACATCATCGAAAATCTATGGGAAACCTCGACTGGTCTTTTCGCTCCATGGACCTATAGCCGCTGCGTAGGATTAGCCGAGCGGTCTTAGGTGCTGCAATCATGGACTGTGCGGCTGGTCCCGGCGGAGGTTCGAGTCTTCCCTCGGGCATGGGTGTGTGTGTTTGTCCTTAGGGTAATTTAGGTTAAGTACTGTGTTAATTTAGTGACTGATGACCTTAGCAGTTAAGTCGCATAAGATTTCACACACATTCTCACATTTTGCACATTTGGACCCACAGCTGATAAACCAACCTTGGCTGGCCACGGCGCTGGAGTGGGCATGGCTCCGCTTTCCTTTCTGTACCTTCCAGAGCCTCAGTAAAACTTTGCCTACACGCCTCGTAGTGGACCACGCTGCAGTCTTTTGATAGCTTATCGCATTAATGTGACTGTACGGTGTAGAAGAAATCCTCGTAATACATGGAATTTTGGGAAATACCTTCAATGCAAGAACATGAACTGGGAGAAAGCTGGAAATTTGACAACTGATAGAGTTGGCTCGTGTAAACTCGTTGCCCGTTATGCTGCCTAAAATTGGAGGAACTAAGCCTAAATGTAATTAACGAAAACTTCTCGCAGTAGGTTTCTAGACATAATTGAATATAAACGTCTGCCACGGTAGCCCAACTACGATATGACAGGCAACAATTCATGGTGGTCTTTACTGTTGTGTGAATCACAAGAGCGCGCTAAATTTTAGGTACTGACGTCTAAATTCAATTCCTATTGACGCAGAATTCTATGGCTCAGTGAGGTTTGTATACTCAATGTAAAGAATGTTTTCTGTGTTTGAAATCAGTGATAGATTTCCGGGATTCCACAAAGAAATTTACAATGAATAGAGAAGTTCATTTTGACTGAAGAAGAACGAAATAAATATCGTGGATACGATGGAAAAGGAAATCTGGATTTGGCAATAAGAATGAAAATGGTCTTTGAAAAGATAGCAGGTGGAGTTTCTTTACCTGACAATTATCTTAACCGCATTATAAAAGAACGAAATAAATATCGTGGATACTAAGGAAAAGGAAATCTGAATTTGGCAATAAGAATGAACATGGTCTTTGAAAAGAAAGCAGGTGGAGTTTCTTTATTTGAGAATTATCTTAACTGCATTATAAAAATATGATGTGATTTGGTGACCTAAATAAATACCGTCTCTGCATCAAAATCATTTCATTCTAGCCATATGTAATTGAATATAGGAGTCATATACAGTTAAGTTAGCTTTCGGCCAACATGGCCTTTGTAAAATACAACATACATACGCAAACGTGAGTGTGTATGTTGTCGATTTTAGACAAAGGCCTTGTTGGTCGAAAGCTAACTTTCCGACAGTCTTTCTGTTGTGGTTTTCTGCGACTCAGCATCTCCGCATTATGGTGAGTGGCCACTGTCCTTTTCATAATATTGTAAAAATAAGCTAGATTTAAATATCAACTATTTGTAAAAACAGTTCGAAGATCCTTTGAAAATGAATTCAAAATAAATTTTTTGAAGTTCTATAAAAAAATTGCGTATCAGGCGTGTTTTGTAGCAATGAAGTGTAGGATTAGGAAAGTGAGAAAAGCAAAAAACATCACCAACGACATTTTAAGAAATACTGAAGGCTGTGGAAAACAATGCAAAGGAAAGCTTGAAAGAAAAATGGTCATGCTGAAAATGACAAACGCACCTGATACAATGACAAATGGAAACGTGCTGCCGAATAACACAGGTAACAGAGTCGTATAAGCCCAGTCAGTAGCCCGGCACTTGAAAAGGAAAGAAGACGAGGAGTTTCTTCGTACGAAAAATATTGTCACTGCCATAAAAAATTGCTCTATTTCTCAAGTAATATGGCGAGTTTCGTAAATACGAACTCTGCATCAAATTCAATGCTTTCTTTTCACTTGTAATTATTTTAGCGGATTCGAAAAACGAGAAACCTTCAAGCCGAATACTCTCAGCTGAAGCCTCCTGTCTTCAGGTGTGTAATCAACAAGAGTCATCCGACTAGAAGCTATCGTCAAACTCTAACTCCTGATTCCTAACAACAACAGAACAAAACAAATACACTGTCCAGTCGCATTAACGTGACCACCGCCTGTTTTCAACGTGCAAAAACCACTCGCAGGTGGCATCGCTAGCAGTGACGAGTAAAGCGTGTCAAAAAATGTTAATATGTGTGTGAATTCTTATGGGACTTAACTGCTAAGATCATTAGTCCCTAGGCTTACACACTACTTAACCTAAATTATCCTAAGGACAAATACTCACACACCCATGCCCGAGGGAGGACTCGAACCTTCGCCGGGATCAGCCGCACAGTCCATGACTGCAGCGCCTTAGACCGCGCGGGTAAAACGTGTCGGGGGATGCCGAAAACAGTGCAGTCATTATCGTAATGAGGAAACTGTGCGATTTATTTGACGTCCAAAGGGGCACGATATTGCCTTTTGGGCCAAGAATGGAAGCGTTTCCGAAACGGTTAAGTTTTTAACTGTTCACGTGCTGCTGTGTTTGAAGTAAAAAGTGCATGGTACAACGGCGCTGCCCAAAACCGGTGCTAAGGCGACTGTGGTGCACCACGGGGTCATGAAGAACAGGGGTGAACAACGGCTGCGGAGGTGTATACAGGCGAAAAGACGAGCGACTATTGTGCACCTGACCACTCAGATGAATCAAGGCGTACCAACAGTGCCTCCTTAACGTCCGTGAGCCGTGCGTGGCTCGTGTTCCCGCCATCATGTATTTTACACCGTGTTTTTAACGTACTTCTCCCTCACTACTTTAATTTAAATTACTACTGTCACTGAGTTACTGCTTTGCCTGACCGTGACCGGCGCTAGCAGCGCGTATCCATGTATCCCCTCTCTTAGTATCTTTGCTCGACTGCTATTACTTCACGGTCGTTGTCTGTCGTAGGTGCGTTCGGGTCTCGACTTCGGGCTGCCAGTCAGTGGGGACGCGCCTGGAGCGCAGTCCGGTCCTGCCTGTCGGGGAGTTGCAATGCGGCACTAGTGCAGTCGGGTTGGAGCAGCAGTGAGGTCTGCGTCGACATGGCTCGCCCGACCATTGCCGCCACCCAACACTTGCGCCGGGCCACGGTCTTGGTGGATCGTCGGTAGGTCGTCCTACCGGACGAAGCGTATTGGCTCGCCGATCGTTCATGAGTCGGCTGTGTGTGTGTGCGCGCATCGACTCCCGAATTGTCTTTGTGCATGCTTAGTTACTGTTGGGTATCGTTCAGGTGTTCCTGCACATGTTTGTCAGGGTGTGCGTGTAGTTGGCGTTATTTCCACTGACGACTATTTTAGATGTTGTCGGCATACTGAGAGGAGTCGGTCGGTTGCTGCGGACCAGGGAAGTTATCTCCGCGTGGTGCAGTCGGCTGGCTCCGCTGGCGGTCCTTCGCAGTGTCGGAGCGTGTGTGGAGCTGTCCGATCGCTAAGGGCTTCGTGGTTCACCGACTCAGGACGTCAAAGATGAATAGCGGTTTCAACTACCCAAGCCACGTCCATTCATGCTGTGGTGGTTCGTTTCGGTAGTTCGCTGTTGGGGAGGTTTTCCTGTGAGCAACACCGAGTGTTTCTATTGCTGACATTTAACCGCTATGTGATGCAGTTAGCTACATTGGTTGACTACAATTCGAGTGCACCAGCGGAATTTTCTGCCTTGTGCCCGTTAGTGTTCTTGTTACCTGGTCACCTGCCCTGGCCACTGACGTAAATTCAGGCAGTGTTCCTTTTGGGTGAAGTTAACTGTGTTACCGTATTTCAAATTCAAGTGTACCAGCGGAACTTTCTGCTTTGTGACCGTTAGTGATCCAGTTACCTGCCGTGGCCACTAACGTAATTTCAGGCAGCGTCCTTTCCTCACCTGTTGTCGCTGTCCAACATGGTGTGTAGTGTTGACAGCTAATACATACTTCACTGTGGATTATCACGTTCGTAACCTTTTGTGTTTGAGTTCTCATGTACAGATTGGTGGCAAGCCAATCGTAGTGTCGGTCGGTCTGTGGCTGTCCCCTGGTTGGGTTCCGTCGGATCAAGTGTACTTGGGTTCACCACCTGTCTCGCCTAAGTGAACGAGAGCAGACCGACTTCCCTGGAGGGTTCTGAGTGCCGTTTTCTATATTATCTTTCTCACCGGTGTTTAATTGTCTGTTTGTAATCAATCATAGCCAATAATTTAAAGATTCTTGTTTTTACTGGACTTTATGTATTTTGGAATTTTGTAAAATCAATTGTGTGCCTTAAGCCGCTTAAAACCTTATTTTTTTAATTTACCATATAGGCAAACACATTGCGGCTTTCTGCCTTGAAATATTATGGTAATATATTTTAAAATTTTCAGATTTAATTGTGATCCTCCTTGCATATGTTTGTTCTATTTACTTTTGCCTTGAGGCTTTCCAGCCTAGCTGTTATACCATTGTTGTTGTTGTTGTGGTCTTCAGTCCTGAGACTGGTTTGATGCAGCTCTCCATGCTACTCTATCCTGTGCAAGCTTCTTCATCTCCCAGTACCTACTGCAACCTACATCCTTCTGAATCTGCTTGGTGGGTTCATCTCTTGGTCTCCCTCTACGATTCTTACCCTCCACGGTGCCCTCCAATACTAAATTGGTGATCCCTTGATGCCTCAGAACATGTCCTACCAACCGATCCCTTGTTCTAATCAAGTTGTCCCACAAACTTCTCTTCTCCCCAATCCTGTTCAACAGCTCCTCATTAGTTATGTGATCTACCCATCTAATCTTCAGCATTCTTCTGTAGCACAACATTTCGAAAGCTTCTATTCTCTTCTTGTCCAAACTATTTATTGTCCATGTTTCACTTCCATACATGGCTACACTCCATACAAATACTTTCAGAAACGACTTCCTGACACTTAAATCTATACTCGATGTTAACAAATTTCTCTTATTCAGAAACGCTTTCCTTCCCATTGCCAGTCTACATTTTGTATCCTCTCTACTTCGACCATCATCAGATATTTTGCTCCCCAAATAGCAAAACTCCTTTACTACTTTAAGTGTCTCATTTCCTAATCTAATTCCCTCAGCATCACCCGACTTAATTCGACTACATTCCATTTTCCTCGTTTTGCTTTTGTTGATGTTCATCTTATATCCTCCCTTCAAGACACTATCCATTCCGTTCAACTGCTCTTCCAAGTCCTTTGGTGTCTCTGACAGAATTACAATGTCATCGGCGAACCTCAAAGTTTTTATTTCTTCTCCATGGATTTTAATACCCACTCCGAATTTTTCTTTTGTTTCCTTCACTGCTTGTGCAATATACAGATTGAATAACATCGGGGAGAGGCTACAACCCTGCCTCACTCCCTTCCCAACCACTGCTTCCCTTTCATGCCCCTCAACTCTTATAACTGCCATTTGGTTTCTATACAAATTGTAAATAGCCTTTTGCTCCCTATATTTTACCCCTGCCACCTTCAGAATTTGAAAGAGAGTATTCCAGTCAACATTGTCAAAAGCTTTCTCTAAGTCTACAAATGGTAGGAACGTAGGTTTGCCTTTCCTCAATCTAGCTTCTAAGATATGCCGTAGGGTCAGTATTGCCTCACGTGTTCCAATATTTCTACGGAATCCAAACTGATCTTCCCCAAGGTCGGCTTCTAATAGTTTTTCCATTCGTCTGTAAAGAATTAGCGTTAGTATTTTGCAGCCGTGACTTATTAAACGGATAGTTCCGTAATTTTCACATCTGTCAACACCTGCTTTCTTTGGGATTGGAATTATTATATTCTTCTTGAAGTCTGAGGGTAATTAGCCTGTCTCATACATCTTGCTCAGCAGATGGTAGAGTTTTGTCAGGACTGGCTCTCCCGAGGCCCTCAGTAGTTCTAATGGAATGTTGTCTACTCCCGGGGTCTTGTTTCGACTCAGGTCTTTCAGTGCTCTGTCAAACTCTTCACGCAGTATCATATCTCCCATTTCATCTTTATCTACATCCTCTTCCATTTCCATAATATTGTCCTCAAGTACATCGACCTTGTATAGACCCTCTATGTACTCCTTCCACCTTTCTGCTTTCCCTTCTTTGCTTAGAACTGGGTTTCCATCTGAGCTCTTGATATTCATACAAGTGGTTCTCTTTTCTCCAAAGGTCTCTTTAATTTTCCTGTAGGCAGTATCTATCTTACCCATAGTGAGATAAGCCTCTACATCCTTACATTTGTCCTCTAGCCATCCCTGCTTATCCATTTTGCACTTCCTGTCGATCTCATTTTTGAGACCATTGTACTCATTTTTGCCTGCTTCATTTACTGCATTTTTATATTTTCTCCTTTCATCAATTAAATTCAATATTTCTTCTGTTACCCACGGATTTCTACTAGCCCTCGTCTTTTTACCTACTTGATCCTCTGCTGCCTTCACTACTTCATCCCTCAGAGCTACCCATTCTTCTTCTACTGTATTTCTTTCCCCCATTCCTGTCATTTGTTCCCTTATGCTCTCCCTGAAAGTCTGTACAACCTCTGGTTTAGTCAGTTTATCCAGGTCCCATCTCCTTCAATGCCCACCTTTTTGCAGTTTCTTCAGTTTTAACTTACAGTTCATAACCAATAGATTGTGGTCAGAGTCCACATCTGCCCCAGGAAATGTCTTACGATTTAAAACTGGTTCCTAAATCTCTGTCTTACCATTACATAATCTATCTGAAATCTGTCAGTATCTCCTGGCTTCTTCCATGTATACAACCTTCTTTTAAGATTCTTGAACCAAGTGTTAGCTATGATTAAGTTGTGCTCTGTGCAAAATTCTACAAGGCGGCTTCCTCTTTCATTTCTTAGCCCCAATCCATATTCACCTACTACGTTTCCTTCTCTCCCTTTTCCTACTACCGAATTCCAGTCACCCATGACTATTAAATTTTCGTCTCCCTTCACTACCTGAATAATTTCTTTTATTTCATCATACATTTCTTCAATATCTTCGTCATCTGCAGAGCTAGTTGGCATATAAATTTGTACTACTGTAGTAGGCGTGGGCTTCGTGTCTAATTTGGCCACAATAATGCGTTCACTATGCTGTTTGTAGTAGCTTACCCGCATTCCTATTTTTTTATTCATTATTAAACCTACCCCTCCATTACCCCTATTTGACTTTGTATTTATAACCCTGTATTCGCCTGACCAAAAGTCTTGATCCTCCTGCCACCGAACTTCACTAATTCCCACTATATCTAACTTTAACCTATCCATTTCATTTTTTAAATTTTCTAACCTACCTGCTCGATTAAGAGATCTGACATTCCACGCACCGATCCGTAGACGGCCGGTTTTCTTTCTCCTGATAACGAGTAGTCCCCGCCCGGAGATCAGAATGGGGGACTATTTTACCCAAGAGGACGCCATCATCATTAACCATACAGTAAAGCTGCATCCCCTCGGGAATAATTACGGCTGTAGTTTCCCCGTGCTTTCAAGCGTTCGCAGTACCAGCACAGCAAGGCCGTCTTGGTTAGTGTTACAAGGCCAGTCAGTCAATCATCCAGACTGTTGCCTTTGCAACCACTGAAAAGGCTGCTGCCCCTCTTCAGGAACCAGGCGTTTGTCTGGCCTCTCAACAGATACCCCTCCGTTGTGGTTGCACCTACGGTACGGCTATCTGTATCGCTGAGGCACGCAAGCCTCCCCACCAACGGCAAGGTCCATGGTTCATGGGGGGAGGTGTTATACCATATATATTTTAATTATTTTATTTTCTGTTAACTGCATTTTTATTTTGTTGACTTTTAAGGTTTCTTGTTTGGAGGCCCTCAGCCGTGAAATAATTGCCTTTTTTGAAACTCGTAGCTCTAAAGTGTCGGCTATGTGTCGTTTTGGTTTAAAGGCTTTATTAAATTACAATAAATTACAATTTTGAGTGAACCTGACCGACACCTTATTTGGCCCTTTCTACAATCCTAAGCACCTGTTCTGACCTGTGAGTTTAGCGGACGTCTCGCACCGTTTTTGCTTATAGGTCTCCGGAAGAGGCACCTGCCGCATGCGCCAATGCTTTGCACGTCAGAACCGGAAATAAACGTCCTCGTTAAATGACACATGGCTGTTGGCGTGTAAGGTGAAGCAAACACCCTGTAACAATCATCGGAGCGGTCCAGGCCGGTGGAGGGAGCATTATGTTCTGGGGAAAGTTTTCCTGGGACTTCCTGTATGGTGTCATCATTCTGGAAAGCACAGTGGATAAGCACAAGTATGCATTCATCCTCGGGGACCATATCTACTGTGACATGCAGTTTGCTTTACCTCGACACTATGGCATCTACCAATAGGACAGTTCAACCTGTCATACATCTAGCAGCGTACGTGCATGGTTCGAAGAACAACAGGATGAATATACCATACTCCCCTAGCCACCAAGCTCCTCGAATCAAAGCCCAGTCGAGAATCTGTGGGATCACCTCGATCGGGCTGGTGACATCGTGTATCCTCAACCGAGAAACCTACCACGGGTGGCCACGGCAGTGCAGTCGGATTGTTTGCACATCCTTATCGATTCCTTCTTGAACCTCAGCGACTCTCTTCCTGCACATGTCTCAGCGTTCCACGCTGCCGAAGGTGGCTATTCAGGGTCTCGATCGTAGGTCACTTTAATGTGACTGGATAGGGTATTTCGCAATGCTCAGTGGCTTTCGTAGCATCGAATGATTTCCTTTTGCCGGAGCCAACATATATTTCTGAGCAACGTGTCACTCTCTCTGTATCCACCGCAACAAGAAGAATACATAACAGGGCGATAAGGCGACTGTCACTTTTTACGAGTTTTGGAAGACAGTGTAAGGTGCATTGTGGTTGAATCGATTAATCGTCAACGTAAACCTGTATGTAAGACAGTGTTCCGGCATATCTGAAGCGTACACGTAGCTCTCCCTACGCCATGCTTTGGAAATTCACTGTAATGGGTGTCCTTGGAACCAACTCTGGAAAAGTATGCACCCGTTATGAGCATCGCGATACATCGTCAGGTACAGTCCAACATCCGTCCTCTCCAAGCGTCTCGCCATTAACCTCTGCAGAAGATAATATACAGATAAGGTATTTTCAATAAAAGCGACTTCCTGAGCAGAGAATTGAATTACTGCCAGATACAGTCTCTCGTAAAAATTCCAGAAGGCATCAACACTATATAGTGAATAACAAAACAACTCAGATTCACAGCGATACATTTCTGAGACCAGAACTGACGTTATACGAACACTTTAAAACAATAGTACACAACCGGAGGGGAGCCTGGCAAGATCAGTTGCTCGTAACGGCTTCTCTACGATTGTCTAGTCAGTACTTGAATTTGTGTAACTTTTCAACCGCGCGGGATTAGCCTTTCGATGATGCGATTCAGAACATGAAGAAACGAGAGCCAATTTGATCTTTGAAAAATACGATCAAGTGACGAACATCACTATCTGGTTTAGACTTGGATTTTTTTCTAAAATACCAAGGAACCTGTAATTAATTTTAGTTTGTTTTATTACTTTTAAATGTCAGTTGAAAATTACGTACTACTGTGGACTGTTATGACTAATTAAAAAAAAGCGGTCTGGGCGCTGCAATCATAGACTGTGCGGCTGGTGCCGGCGGAGGTTCGAATCCTCCCTCGAGCATTGGTGTGTGTGTTTGTCCTTAAGATAATTTAGGTTATGTAGTGTGTAAGCTTAGGGACTGATGATCTTAGCAGTTAAGTTTCACACACATTTGAACTTTTTTTTTGTTAGTAAGTTTTCAGTCTAGCTGAAGCCCTAATGCTCTTCTCTTGTAGCTTATCAGCCTAGAGTTTGTGTACCGAATTTTTTTTATATCACGAGTGTTGATTACCTTGAAATTTATATGATTTCGTAGGCTATTGTTTGACTCAGCTACTCATTTGAACACATGGAGGTGTGTTGAATGGGTAACAATTCAGTACAATCAGCTTCTCATTCTTCTCACCCTAGATGCGTGTACATACAGTACCACAGTGATTTTACCACTGATTTTTCAATCCGTTATATTTACAGATTCCACTGTCCGTACCTACCGTTTTTGATAACCGTCGGCTGGCCGGTAGTAGTTCTAAGTTCTAGGGGACTGACGACCTCAGATGTTAAGTCACATAGGGCTCAGAGCCATTTGAACCATTTGATAACCGTCACGTGTTAATGCTCACGTTTAAGAGCTTTTAGCTATAACATCTAGTTACATTTGGGATAAATTCCGCTCAGTTTATTCTGATATTCCCTTTTGTTCGATACGAACCTGTGTACGTTACTATGACGTGCTCCTTTTACTGTTTAAGTGCTTATCGTGCTATAGCTTCCGTAATCTTCCTCTTATTCACTGTATTTAAATTAAAGCCGACCGAAGTGGCCGTGCGGTTAAAGGCGCTGCAGTCTGGAACCGCAAGACCGCTACGGTCGCAGGTTCGAATCCTGCCTCGGGCATGGATGTTTGTGATGTCCTTAGGTTAGTTAGGTTTAACTAGTTCTAAGTTCTAGGGGACTAATGACCTCAGCAGTTGAGTCCCATAGTGCTCAGAGCCATTTGAACCATTTAAATTAAATGTGCCTTTTAGTTTCTGTTTTGATCTTTGTATGGTTATTTCAACGGTAATGTTATGTATTCACTCCGCATGTTAAGATGAAGTAAGCAGCATCTCTTTGTTAGCTACGTGAGGTCATGATTGAGGACCTTTGTTCTTCTCTTTTCTTCTCTGCATGAACCACATCAGCTGCATATGGATGTTATGTGCGCTTGTGGATACCCCACCTTTTGATAATTCCCATTCCATAAACAACGAAATTAGTAACGGTCTCGGAAGGAAGATTTAACATTTATCATATTGACTGGAATTAGTGAACACAGGGTTGTCGTAGCGAGAATGAATACCCTCTAAAAATAAACGAAAAATATAACCATTCAAAAACGCTGATAAAAACTCTCTTGACGCCTTGCAGGACAATCTCCACTCCTTCCAAATTAACAATGCAAGTGCAGACCAGATGTGGTTTGGATTCAAAGAAATAGTACCGACATCAATTGAGAGATTTATACCAAATAAATTAACAAATGACGGAGCTGATCCCCCTTGCTACGCAAAACGGGTCAGAACACTCTTGCAGACACAAAGAAAAAAGATACCAGAATTAAACGAATGGAAAATCCCCATGATTGACGATCTTTTACAGAAGCTCGAAATTTTTCGCGGACTTCAATGCGAGATGCTTATAATAGATTCCACAACGGAACTTTGTCTCGAAGCGTAGTAGAAAATCCAAAGCGATCCTGGCCATATGTAAAGTATGTTAGCGGCAGGACCCAACAATGCCTTCACTGCACGATTGCAACACAGGTACTATCGATGACAGTGCTGCTAAAGCGGAGTTACTAACGACAGCGTTCCTAAATTCCTTCACCAAAGAAGACGAAGTAAATATTCCAGAATTCGAATCAAGAATAGTTGACAACATGAGTAACTGTGTAGATATCCTCGGAGTAGTGAAGCAACTTAAATCACTTAATAAAATCAAGTCTTCCGATGCACACTGTATACCAATTAGGTTCCTTTCTGAGTATTGTGATGCACTAGCTCCATACTCGATAATCATATATAACCGCCCGCTCGACGAAAGATCCGCACCCAAAGACTGGAAAGTGGCACAGATCATACCAATATTTAAGGAAAGCAATAAGAGTAATCCACTAAATTACAGACCATATCATTAACGTCGATGTGCATCAGGAATTAAGAACATACATTGTGTTCCAACATTATGAATTACCTGGAAGAGAACGGTCTATTGACACACAATCACCACGGATTTAGAAAACACCATTCTTGTGAAACACATCTAGCTCTTTACTCACACGAAATGTTGAATGCTGTCAACAATGAATTTCAAATTTATTCAGTATTCTAGATTTCCAGAAGGCTTTTGATTCTGTACCTCACAAGCGGTAGGTAATCAAATTGCGTTCTTATGGAATATCGTCTAAGTTATGCGACTGGATTCGGGATTTCCTATCAGAGACGTCACGGTAAGTAGAAATTGAGGAAAAGTCATCGAGTAAAACAAAAATGATTTCCGGCGTTCTCCAAGGTAGTATTATAGGCCCTATGACATTTCTTGTCTGTATAAACGATTTAGGAGACGATGTGAGTAGCCGTCTTAGAATGTTTGTAGATGAGCTGTCGTAAATCGTCTAGTAAAGTCATCAGAAGAGAAAAATCAATCACAACACTATTTACATAGAATATCTGTATGGTGTGAAAATTAGCAATTGATCCCAAATCATGAAAAGAGTGAGGTCATCAACATGTGTGCTAAGGAATCCGTTGAATGCCGGTTACACGATAAATCAATCAGATCTAAATGTCGTAAACTCATCCAAATACCTAGAAATTACAATTATAAACAACGTAAACTGGGGAGAACACATAGAAAACGTTGTGGGGAAGGTGAACCAAACACTGCGATTTATTGGCACAACACACAGAAGATACAACAGATCTACTAAAAAGACTGCCTACAATACGCTTGTCCGTCCTCTTCTGGAGCGCTATTGCGTGGTCTGGGATTCTTAACAGATAGGATTAACGCAGCTCATCGAGAAATTAAACAAAGCGCAGCACGTTTTGCATTATCGAGAAATAGGGGAGAGAGTGTTACGGATATGACACATTATTTGGGGTGGACATCATCAAAACAACGGCATTTCTCTTTGCGGCGAGATCTTTTCACGAGATTTCAATCGCCAACTTTCTCCTCCGAATGCGAAAATATTTTGTTGATGCCGACCTACGGAGGAAGAAATGAACATTATAATAACAGAAGATAAATAATACATCGAACGGAAATAGGTATACACGTGTTCGTTTTTTCCGCGCCGTGTTCGAGAGTGTAATGATAGAGACTTAGTAAGAAGCTGTTTGGATGAACCCTCTGCCAGACACTTAAGTGTGATTTGCAGAGTAACCACGTAGTTGCAGATGTAGATATATCAGGCACCAGCAGTCGTCACATTTGATTATGGTCACAAGTGTTTTAATTAATATATCGAAGTCAATAAATGTTGATTTTAGCCGTAATTATTGTTAGGCTTTCAGTAGCTCAAATTCACCCATCCCCCTTCCACCTCTGATCGAGGGCGCATCCTACAGCATTTCCTTGCGCAATAATTGCATACAGGCAATTGTGCTTCACGAGTGATGAATTATTTAAATTAGTGCACCGTTAGATGGGTTGGATTTTGCATTCTCGAATGCACGGCCTTCAACTACTATACCAGAGCCAAGAGAATACAGACTACAGCCGCCATCTCTAAGTAATCACATCCTCGCGAAAGACGCGAAATAGCGGTAACAACAGTGAACACTCTATTTCTCTATTTAATATTGCAGGATTTTGCATCTAACATAGCAATATTTCTAAGGAAGTATGACGGTGACGATAAAATGTGGGTATATTCCCAATCTGCGGCTAGGCAAATGAGTTTTACGTGGAATCTGCTATGCCCACCCTCAGGCAAAAACCATCGGGATGGTGCAGTGATTAAGTCACCGGACTCGCATACAGCAGGAACGTGGTTCATAGCCTTGCTCGCCCAGCCAGATACACTCATACCAGCGTTTCGCTAAACCACCTAAGACGATTGTTTACACGATATCTATGAAGAATTCATTGTCGATTTCCTGTTATATCGTTTTCAATAAGAGCTTGTGCCACATTCCTAATAACGCCACCACTGACGCGTAGTTCCACCCAAATGTTCTCTTCTTGCGTTACTCAATGAAAACTTATGCAAGCGAGGTTACGGAGCTGGCAACATGGCGGAATTAAAATATAGGGAAAGGAACGCCAGGGCTCTCAAATAAATTTCCTATAGCACAAATCAAAAGCTCCTAAAATAAAATTCTTCGTACAACAAAGGCAGGACAGTAGCTTCTGCTTTGCCGAAACTGAGAGCAATAAATATCCATGAATACCTATTTTATAAACATACGGAGCCGTAGCTGTTACCGGCACGTGAGCGTTCTTTGGAATGGAGTAGACGATCCCAGCTTGATTGTGTTGTCATCAGGGTAGCGTTTGAATACATCCGGGAACGAGACTGCATTCTGGTAACCGAATACAGATACATGTAGAGATGCTACGACGCGCACATACGTGAATTATTACTTAGCCAGGAACTCAACAAATCTGGTCCGTCTTGTAGCAGTCGGGCGCAATAAACTTGTGTTCGCCATGGTAAACAAATAACAATAGACTTGCCCCAAGTCGAGGAGTACTGAAAATGATTCTGGAACGGAACATTGAATGTTTGAAGAAAGTTGACGCAACTGCACAGAAAGCAATATGACTTACAGAAGCTTACCTCAATAACTGATACTTAAGAGTATTTAATAACACTGACGTTATTTGGGACATTTATATAATGTACGATAGGTATCGATATTCTAATTTATTGAACGCGAATTGTAAATACATTCCTTTACGTTAATGTAATTCCCTATTTTTAAATCACTTGTTTAGCAATACTGCAACACAACAAAAGTTATGATTTTACTTTTGTGTGGAGCCACAGCCACATAAAATTTTTTGAAAAGTATAACCGCAATACTAGGGTTGCAGCCTATCCCCGATGTTATTCAATCTGTGTATTGAGCAAGCAGGAAAGGAAACCATTGAAAAATTTGGAGTAGAAATTAAAGTCCAGGGAGAAGAAATAAAAACTTTGACGTTTCCCGATGATACTGTTATTCTGTCAGAGACGGCAAAGGACTCGGAAGAGCAGTTGAACGGAAAGGACACTGTCCTGAAAGGAAGATATAAGATGAAAATTAAAAAAAGCAAAACGAGGATAATGGAATGTAGTCGAATTAAACCAGTTGATGCTGAAGGATTTAGGTTAGGAAATGACACACGTGAAGAAGTAGATGAGTTTTGCTATTTTGGAAGCAAAATAACTGATGATGGTAGAAGTACAGAGGAGATAAAATGTAGACTGGAAATGTCAAGAAAGGCGTGTCTGAAGAAGAGAAATTTGTTAACATCGAGAATAGATTTAAGCGTCAGGAACTCCTTTCTGAATGTATATTTATGGAGTGTACGCATGAATGGAAGTGAAACATGGGTGATAAGCAGTTTAGACAAGAAGAAAGTAGAAGCATTTGAGATGTGGTGCTACAGAAGAATGATGATGATTAGATGTGTAGATCAAATAAATAATTAGGAAGTACTGAATAGAGCTGGAGAAAAGAGAAATTTGTGGTACAACCTGACTAGAAGAAGGGATCGGTTGGTAGGACACATTCTGGGCCTTCTAGGGATCACCAATTTAGTACTGGAGGGAGTCGTGGAGGGTAAAAACCGTAGAGGGAGACCAAGGGATGAATTCACTAAACAGTTTCAGAAGGATGTTGGTTGCAGTAATTACTCGGAGATGAAGAAGCTTGCACAGGATACAGTAGCATGGAGAGCTGCATCAAACCAGTCTCTGGATTGAAGACCACAACAAAAACAGCTCCCATTTGACTGTACAACAGCTTGTATTCCGCAATCTAGATTTCGGCCTCAGGCCATTATTAAGTATTATAACTGCAACACATTAAAGTACAATAAAAGCACAAGAATCAACAAAATAGCAAAGCAAACAGTTGAACTAATGTATGAGCTGCATGAGTTGCTTTCTTAATTACATATTAAAAATCATTAGACATGAGTAGAAAAAAAGTCATGGTAATAATATGTACTTTCGTTTATGTAACCAATTTTGTCAAAAAAATGTTCAAATGTGTGTGAAATTTTATGGGACTTAACTGCTAAGGTCATCAGTCCCTAAGCTTACGTACTACTTAACCTAAATTAACCCACGCCCGCCCGAGTTAGGACTCGAATCTCCGCCGGGACCAGCCGCACAGTCCATGACTGCTGCGCCTTAGACCGCTAGGCTAATCCCACGCGGCCAATTTTGTCAATAATACATGCGAAAATGTTTGTGTAATAAGCTAATTTACTGGCGTTTAACATGACTTCTTCAATTGATATGGTTGTGGATTAAAATAACGACCAAATCACATGTTTCAAACGTTGCTACAGAGTGTAGCGCGCCTCACTCTGGTCATAAGCGTCTCCAGCCAGCTCCTCCCGCGTCCACGCACAGGACACACACACTCTATGCATCATGCTACTACTAACTTGAGAATTAAACTTTGAAAACGAATAAAAAACTAAATATGAGACTCGTTAGTCTCTCTGTGCTTCACCAACGGAGGCTGGCAGGTGACTGAATTGTGGTCAACGACTTACTGGCTGTGTTCAGCGGTGGCTGCCCCTCCAAAACAAACAAATAAATGACTGCTATGCTACAGAATGCACGAATGTTCACATTACTGTTACTAAAAAAACCATGCTATACCTCTCAAATACAAAAACACACAATGAATTTAAGATTTAAGGTTTGCAAGCACACACAAACACACAAAGATTTTAAGAACTAGACAGAGAACACAAATAGAAAAACTAAATATGCTACTAGCTGCTCTCCTGGTGCTTCATCAATGAAGGCTGGTGGCTGACTCTCGCAGTCCCCTACAATGTAGCCGCCATGTACCCGTTGCGGACAAGAGATCCCGCTTTTAACGCATCGCACAGCTAGTAGAGCAGGGAAACTTGCCGCTCCTTGTTTTCCATGAGTGTGATTTCGCGCTGCATAGCTATAAAACCTCCATTCAAATGTTGCAGATGTGATATAATACATCAAAGACACTGCACAGCTAGTAGGACAGGTTTATTTACAGTTGAGCGAGCTCCATGAATAGGACATTGCACTAAATAGCCATGCACCCGCCATGTACCTGTTCTAGGTGTCAGATAATATCTCGAAAACACCACAGAGCTGGTAACTCCGAATTACTTGGAGCTCCATGTGCTCGATAAAGATGATGACAGGCTCCATGGCCACACAGCCATCACCAACCTGTTGCGGACGTGAGATAATATCAAAGACACCATACAGCTAGTAGTGCAGGTTTACTTTCAGTTCCATATGCTCCATGAATACGAGCTCGTGCTCCATGGATATGTAACCACCACGTACCTGTTGCAGACATGAAATAATACCTCTAAGGCACTGCGCAGGTAGTAGCACAGCTGTTTTTGCGGCTGCACACGCTCCATCAATATTATTTCGCACTATATGTCCATGCATCTACCATGCACCTGTCATGGATGTGAAATATCTCGCAAGCACCACAAGCAGGATTACTTACAGTTGCACATACTTAATATACACTGAAGAACCAAAGAAATTGGTACACGTGTCTAATATTGTGTAGGGCCCCCGTGAGTACGCAGAAGTGCCGAAACATGACGTGGCATTGACTAATGTCTGAAGTAGTGCTGGAAGGAATTGACGCCGTGAATCCTGCAGGGTGAGCCATAAATCCGTAAGAGTACGAGGTGGTGGAGACCTCTTCTGACCAGCACATTCAAAGGCATCCCAGATATGCTCAATATTGTTCATGTCTGGGGAGTTTGGTGGCCAGCGGAAATGTTTATACTTAGAAGAGTGTTCGTGGAGCCTCTGTAACAATTCTGAACGTGTGGGGTGCCGCATTGTCCTGTTGGAATTGTCCAAGTTCGTCGGAATGCACAATGACATGGATCGACGCAGGTGATCAGACAGTGTGCTTACGTACGTGTCAACCGCCCGAGTCTTATCTACACGTATCAGGGTTCCATATCAGTCCAAATGCACACGGCCCAGACCATTACAGAGTCTCCACCAACTAGAACAGTCCCCTACTGACATGCAGGGTCCAAGGATTCATGAGGTAGTCTCCATACCCACACACGTCCGTCTGCCCGATACAATTCGAAATGAGACTCGTCCGACCAGGCACCATGTTTACAGCCATCAGCAGTTCAATGTCGGTGTTGACGGTCCCAGTCGAGGCGTTAAACTTTGCGTCGTACAGTCATAAAGTGTACACGAGTGGGATTTTGGCTCCGAAAGCCCATATCGATGGTGTTTCGTTGAATGGTTCGCAAGCTGAAACTTATTGATGGCCGGCCATTTAAATCCCCAGCAATTTGGGGAAGGGTTGCACCCCTGTCACGTTGAACGATTCTCGTCAGTCGTCGTTGATCCCGTACTTGCAGGATCTTTTCCCGGCCGCAGCGATATTCGGTACACCCATGAAATGATCGTCTGGAAAAATCCCCACTTCATCGGTACCTCAACGATGCTGTGTCGTATCGCTCGTGCGCCGACTGTAACATCACGTTCAAACACATTTAAATCTTGATAACCTGCCACTGTATCCGATCTAACACCTGCACCAGACACTTGTTGTCTTATATAGGCGTTGCCGACAGCAGCGCCGTATTCTGCCTATTTGCATATGTCTGTATTTGAATACGCATGCCTATGCCAGCTTCTTTGGCACTTCAGGCACCACGTATCTGTTGTGGTCATGAGATATCTGGAAGGCACCACATAGCTAGTAACACGGGCTTATGTGGAACTCTATGTACTCCACGAAAATGATGTCAGTCTCCATGGCCACACAGTCACCACGTACCTGTTTCGGACATAAGGGTAATATCTAAAAGACTCCGGATAGTTGGCAGCACAAGCTTACTTGCAGCTCCACATGCTCCAAGAATATGATCTCGCACTCCACGGCCATGTACCCACTATGTACCTGTTAAGGTACGTTTACACTGAGATATATGTATCGCGACATGTATGAGCGACATGTCAATTTGACATGTCGCGATACATCACCTCATACAAAAATTCACGGAACTTGTATGCGGACCCTCGAGCTCATACATGTCGCGTATACATTTTGTATATCGCTTTTTGGCCATATACGCGACATGTATGAGCGACATTTGAAGAATTTGACATGTCGCGATACATCACCTCATACAAAAATTCACGGAACTTGTATGCGGACCCTCGAGCTCATACATGTCGCGTATACATTTTGTATATCGCTTTTTGGCCATATACGCGACATGTATGAGCGACATTTGAAGAACTCGCGCATGCGCAGTACTATCATTTCCTGTCGTCTTGTCGACTGCCGCTTATTTCGACGATTAGCGTATGCGTAGTACCAGGCTCTTTGGCGGCTGTTTGAGTTTTGGAGGTGCCGACTGTCGTTTCGACGTTAATGCATCTGCATAGAATATCAAAAAGTGCCATATGCAACATTATTCTTCGTGTTTGCGAGACCATTGTGCAAGTTTTATCCCAAGAAGTGAAGGCAAAAGTTTTATATACATATCAGAGTATGTAATACATTGTATAATTTTTTCATGCATCTGGCACGTATATCAATGTTTTGCTATTATTCCGGCGGCCTCGCGTGATAATGTTGACAATGGATGCCGACAATCGTGAGTGAGACGTTGGCATTAGCAATCGCGCGACAATGGAAATGTTTTGTCATGAAATCTTCGTTTTACGAGGAATCCCCAGTGGCTAAAAAACGGAGTGTTACAACCAACTGATCCTCTGGTGGAATAGCTTCCCGAAAGTTTGTGTTGGTTTTGGACACAAGAGGAGCCACAAGTGATAACAAACCGCGGAAATCCTCCATACTCATCCTAACATAATTTCTAAAATATGCGCCATCCTCTAGCGTTAATTCGCGAGAAACTCTCTGTGCCCGCCTTTTCTTCCTATCATCTTCCAAAAGAGCAAGTGTATCAGCACATAAAAATGTGAAATCTGCCAAATCGTCGTCGGAAGCTATCGCACAGTGATACATATCAACCAGTGTAAACGCACGCTCATACATGTATGAGGTTGATACTTGTCAACTCATACAAGTCGCGATACATGTCGCAAAGTCGCATATACATGTATCTCATACATGTGCCGATACAAATCTCAGTGTAAACGCACCTTTACGGATGGGAGATAATATCTCCAAGGCACTATGCAGCTAGTAATGTAGGTTTAGTTGTGGCTCAACATGCTTCATAAATGTGAGCTCGCACCCTGTGGCCAGTCAGCTACCACCTACACGTTGTGGACACGAGATAATATCTGGAAGGCACCACTCATCTAGAAACACAGATTTATTTTCAGCACCACGTGCTCGATGAATGTGATTTGGCGCTCCACAGCCATGCAGCCATCACATACCTGCAGCGGACGTGAGGTATATCTCGAGGGCGCCCCGCAGGGAGTAGCGCAGGTTCACTTGCAACTCCACGTGTTCCAGGAAATTGACTTCGCGCTCCGTGCCCACACACCCGTCCGTGTGGAAGTGCGCCACTGTCAGAACGCCTTGCCTTATCGACGTGTTGTCCCTTCAAACACACGTACAGTAGTTAGTAGGTGAACCGCCCCTGTTGAAGGGGATGTGACAACAAACCCACCATGGATGAAATGCTAAGAGCACAAGGTTAAATACAGTTCCTTCACAAATCAGACTGCAGTTCTGAGAGTCGAAGGAAGTCAAAGGGAGACAGTAAGCTAGAAAAGAGTGAGACACTCACCAGTGTACTCCTGCTGTACATTGAGTGAGCAGTAAACTAAGAAGAAACTAAAGTTGACAGGGAAGAAATAAAATCTTTTAATATTCTGTTAGAGTCAGCTTTTGCGGAACAACAATGGTCACGGAGCATCTCTGAGGTGCATTTGTTGTTTCTGTTGCAATAAAAACTAAACCTCAAACGAAGGTGGTGTTGGAATAAAACTGTATGATTAAGCGTATCAACGTTCATTAATCTTTATATCTTAAATTAAAGACGTAGTGCAGTATGCAACAAACATCAGTCGGCAAAGGCAAGTACACTCCTGGAAATTGAAATAAGAACACCGTGAATTCATTGCCCCAGGAAGGGGAAACTTTATTGACACATTCCTGGGGTCAGATACATCACATGATCACACTGACAGAACCACAGGCACATAGACACAGGCAACAGAGCATGCACAATGTCGGCACTAGTACAGTGTATATCCACCTTTCGCAGCAATGCAGGCTGCTATTCTCCCATGGAGACGATCGTAGAGATGCTGGATGTAGTCCTGTGGAACGGCTTGCCATGCCATTTCCACCTGGCGCCTCAGTTGGACCAGCGTTCGTGCTGGACGTGCAGACCGCGTGAGACGACGCTTCATCCAGTCCCAAACATGCTCAATGGGGGATAGATCCGGAGATCTTGCTGGCCAGGGTGGTTGACTTACACCTTCTAGAGCACGTTGGGTGGCACGGGATACATGCGGACGTGCATTGTCCTGTTGGAACAGCAAGTTCCCTTGCCGGTCTAGGAATGGTAGAACGATGGGTTCGATGACGGTTTGGATGTACCGTGCACTATTCAGTGTCCCCTCGACGATCACCAGTGGTGTACGGCCAGTGTAGGAGATCGCTCCCCACACCATGATGCCGGGTGTTGGCCCTGTGTGCCTCGGTCGTATGCAGTCCTGATTGTGGCGCTCACCTGCACGGCGCCAAACACGCATACGACCATCGTTGGCACCAAGGCAGAAGCGACTCTCATCGCTGAAGACGACACGTCTCCATTCGTCCCTCCATTCACGCCTGTCGCGACACCACTGGAGGCGGGCTGCACGATGTTGGGGCGTGAGCGGAAGACGGCCTAACGGTGTGCGGGACCGTAGCCCAGCTTCGTGGAGACGGTTGCGAATGGTCCTCGCCGATACCTCAGGAGCAACAGTGTCCCTAATTTGCTGGGAAGTGGCGGTGCGGTCCCCTACGGCACTGCGTAGGATCCTACGGTCTTGGCGTGCATCCGTGCGTCGCTGCGGTCCGGTTCCAGGTCGACGGGCACGTGAAACTTCCACCGACCACTGGCGACAACATCGATGTACTGTGGAGGCCTCACGCCCCACGTGTTGAGCAATTCGGCAGTACGTCCACCCGGCCTCCCGCATGCCCACTATACGCCCTCGCTCAAAGTCCGTCAACTGCACATACGGTTCACGTCCACGCTGTCGCGGTATGCTACCAGTGTTAAAGACTGCGATGGAGCTCCGTATGCCACGGCAAACTGGCTGACACTGACGACGGCGGTGCACAAATGCTGCGCAGCTAGCGCCATTCGACGGCCAACACCGCGGTTCCTGGTGTGTCCGCTGTGCCGTGCGGGTAATCATTGCTTGTACAGCCCTCTCGCAGTGTCCGGAGCAAGTATGGTGAGTCTGACACACCGGTGTCAATGTGTTCTTTTTTCCATTTCCAGGAGTGTAATTACGACGCGGATGAATCCACAACAAGTTTTGACAAATCACCTTCATAAAAACAAGTGATTTTCGTCGTATTAAGGGTCGTACATTCACTCCGAATATCATTTTGTTCTCACACACGTGTTTCTGTATTGAAGTGCGGTCACGGAGACAGAGATAAGGACCACAAGAATTACACTTGTATCTATTCATTCGAGATTTCTTATCCTTCTGACATAGTGTACATACCTCCTACGCCTTGGTCCCACTTATTTTTGGTTTAACTTGTGTCTATTTCCCTCCCT
The DNA here is from genome assembly GCF_021461395.2 of Schistocerca americana. NCBI lineage: Eukaryota > Metazoa > Arthropoda > Insecta > Orthoptera > Acrididae > Schistocerca > Schistocerca americana. The sequence continues at coordinate 189,498,664 of NC_060125.1, read as the reverse complement.
AGCACGTAAATTCTTAGAGTTTCATGATGTCAAGATGATATAGATAAAGGAACCCATTGATCTGACATTCTCTTTTGCAAGTGCTTCTGAACAATTCTACTTTTGGAGCTCAAGAGGAACCTCGACGTCTCATTGTATTACGGCGACCACATTCATCTTGGTTTTCACGGTGATGAACAACATCTGACCATGATTTTAAGTGTGATTTAAGGAAGATTTAGTCGCAACAGTTTTCGACTTCACAATTACATAGCATTTTTTTGGGAATGACTGACAAGGGAGATATAAATATAAAAGTCTGGATCTTCCTCACTAAAAACGTTTGATAATATCTTAGGGCAGTTATTTACGCTTTTAAAATAACTTCTAACGGTGTGTGTTGTGAGAAGCAATTGAGAAATAAAAAATGTATCAAGTGTTTTGCAAGACGGTGCTGAGATACGGCTAAATTTAAACAGTGCCTCCGATCTGAATCGAACGAACCCATTTGATATGCACATCGTCCCCCTCTGATTCACATGTCGTCGTCGTCGGCTGCTGTTCGATTCTGAGTATGCATACCTTCTTCCTGCATGGAATGAGCATGTCATCAACTCATGGATGTGTTTCAGATGACTGAACAGACCAATTCTGGCATTAAACATGCGTTCACACATACCCCAGTGAATGGCTGGAGGACGGCGAGGTCGTAATTGATGGAGCTTTCTCGCTTGTCGCTTGGCCTCTTCGTGTCTGTGACGCTTTCCTTCAAACAAATTGACAGCGGTGGATGTCGTTTTCTTCACAGTGAGCGGTTCACAGCACATTCTTCTCATGCATGTATATATATATATATATATACAGGGTTATTACAAATGATTGAAGCGATTTCACAGCTCTACAATAACTTTATTATTTGAGATATTTTCACAATGCTTTGCACACACATACAAAAACGCAAAAAGTTTTTTTAGGCATTCACAAATGTTCGATATGTGCCCCTTTAGTGATTCGGCAGACATCAAGCCGATAATCAAGTTCCTCCCAGACTCGGCGCAGCATGTCCCCATCAATGAGTTCGAAAACATCGTTGATGCGAGCTCGCAGTTCTGGCACGTTTCTTGGTAGAGGAGGTTTAAACACTGAATCTTTCACATAACCCCACAGAAAGAAATCGCATGGGGTTAAGTCTGGAGAGCGTGGAGGCCATGACATGAATTGCTGATCATGATCTCCACCACGACCGATCCATCGGTTTTCCAATCTCCTGTTTAAGAAATGCCGAACATCATGATGGAAGTGCGGTGGAACACCATCCTGTTGAAAGATGAAGTCGGCGCTGCCGGTCTCCAGTTGTGGCATGAGCCAATTTTCCAGCACGTCCAGATACACGTGTCCTGTAACGTTTTTTTCGCAGAAGAAAAAGGGGCCGTAAACTTTAAACCGCGAGATTTCACAAAACACGTTAACTTTTGGTGAATTACGAATTTGCTGCACGAATGCGTGAGGATTCTCTACCGCCCAGATTCGCACATTGTGTCTGTTCACTTCACCATTAAGAAAAAATGTTGCTTCATCACTGAAAACAAGTTTCGCTCTGAACGCATCCTCTTCCATGAGCTATTGCAACCGCGCCGAAAATTCAAAGCGTTTGACTTTGTCATCGGGTGTCAGGGCTTGTAGCAATTGTAAACGGTAAGGCTTCTGCTTTAGCCTTTTCCGTAAGATTTTCCAAACCGTCGGCTGTCGTACGTTTAGCTCCCTGCTTGCTTTATTCGTCGACTTCCGCGGGCTACGCGTGAAACTGCCCGCACGCGTTCAACCGTTTGTTCGCTCACTGCAGGCCGACCCGTTGATTTCCCCTTACAGAGGCATCCAGAAGCTTTAAACTGCGCATACCATCGCCGAATGGAGTTAGCAGTTGGTGGATCTTTGTTGAACTTCGTCCTGAAGTGTCGTTGCACTGTTATGACTGACTGATGTGAGTGCATTTCAACCACGACATCGCTTTCTCGGCTTCTGTCGCCATTTTGTCTCACTGCGCTCTCGAGCGCTCTGGCGGCAGAAATCTGAAGTGCGGCTTCAGCCGAACAAAACTTTATGAGTTTTTCTACGTATCTGTAGTGTGTCGTGACCATATGTCAATAAATGGAGCTACAGTGAATTTTTGAAATCGCTTCAATCATTTGTAATAGCCCTGTATTTATACCAGTCTTCCTTATAACGTGATTTAGTTGCTTCTTAAGAGGGTCTCTATGAGGACTACTGCTAGAAAAGAGTTCACCAAAAGGAAAGCACTGTAACACTCATGCAATGATCACGTCCTAAGCATCTCACAGGCCTCAGTGCTGTTCAGATACACTTTCTCAAATACTGGAGTGTTGTTCACATAGTCTTGTCATTTAATGTTAAAGATGTATCTCACTTTTTGTTGGCGGAAGCGCTCTAGAATTCTGATACTGTCGCGACAGAGTATCACAGCTTCGCAGTCATGCAAGGGCGCGGAAATGAGAACAGCTCTGTACACCATTAGTTTGATATGCAGCTTTAGATCTTTATTCATAAAGACTCTGTGCATTATCCGTCACAAAGCTGCAGAGACACCTCCAATCCTTTTATCAACATCCTGTTTGCAGGAATACCATTTAGACGAGATTCTTCCAAAATATGAAAAGTGATCAACCTGCTCCAGTGCCGTGTCTAAGACGGAGAGGACAATTAATCCTGGAACAGGTTGTGCGAATACCTTTGTTTTTTTCCTCATTGATGGTAAGAACAAGACCCTGATCTCTTCCAGTTTTAAGGCAGCTGCATGTTGTAGCTCTTCCCATGTAGGAGTGGGAGATGCAATGTCATTGGAATACAGTAGTGGTTTCACCTGTGTAACCTGAGTAAGTCTTTGTCACCAAAGTCTTACGAGTCTGAAGAGATCTCCATCAAAAAGAAACTTAATCTCTGTGCTTGGTCATTTGCAGATGATTTCCACTGCATGACAATGAAGTAAAGTGCAAAGAGCGTTGGAGCCATGTTTGAGTCTCTGAGTGCTTAGGAACGAATCCGATGCACACAGTTGCCGTGAACAACCAGCCCACTCATGCCATCATGAAGAGCTTGATCCAATTCCATATAGCGTTCAGGACATCCAGCCTGTCTTAGTACCTTCACATGGCAGATCTAAGTACTGAATCAAAGGCTTTTTCCAGGCCATAGAAAACTACATGTAGAGGCTCCCGTTATTCTTTAAGTTTTGCCTGGAGTTGTCTAGCACACAAACATTTAGATTCAAGTAGTGACCTCTCTGAAACCAATTTGGAGCCGATTTAATAGAATTCAAGCGAGAATTTTACCTTGAATTTGACAATAGCGAAGTACCGCGGTAGTTCCAAATTGCACTGCAGTCGCATTCATTGAAGATAGTGAGGATGTTAGCAGTCTTGAAGATAGTGATGATGGTAGCAGCCTTGATTCTGTGTTTATCTTCTGACGATGCCGCTTTGGGCCCATTACATTAGTACATTTTTTTAAAGCAGATCTGAAGAAGGTCATTGCTGACCGAAACCGGTATTCTATGGACCCAATATTTTGTGACCATAGACGGATATAAAGAAATTTATTCTACTCTTCAATCATCTGGTACTTCTCGAGTTTCCCACATTAAGAGGATGACGGTAAAAATTCTTGTCTACAACGGTATATCTTCAATTGCATGAATTCCAAAGGAATGCTGTCGGGACCAGGAGCTTTTCTTGGTCTTAGTTGGTAGAGTGCTTTGGTATATTCTCTGTATGCGGGTAGAATTGCCATTAATGTTTGTTGGGGTTGTAGAGGAACCTCACAAAGGAAATCCTCATGAACATTCCAGGGACGATTTAAAAGCGCAGAGAAATGTTCAAGGCTCTAAGATTTTGTTATCGTCACTTAAAGTGATGGAATTGTCGTCAGTCTTCAGCCTCCGTACCGTGGATGGAATTGGGCCATATATCTCCTTTATGTCTGTGTAGAGGCTTCGAAAGTCACGGGCATCAGATAGTCTCCACTGTTCTTCAGCTTTTTTTCTATCGCTTATTCTACATTTCCCTGGTTCTACCTGACATTTTTATTTAAGTGAGATTGGGAGGGACATAATTATTTCACTGACAGCAGATGGAGTTACATGAAATGTGACTTATTCACACTGGAAGATGGACCACTGGAAAAGAACAGGTGGATTTCTCAATTGGCATAATTTTGTCATTATTTTAATCAAGCCAACCATGCCATTTTTCTTCACAAAACCAACTGTTTCTTCAGATGAGTCAGTAATAACCGCCTGAAGTATGGTCCAGATTTTCATTCTTAGTGTAGAATGGGTGAGTAACCACCTTATTTGAGATTGCGTTTCTGTAATCTGTAGCAGTGGGCTTAATTTGAATTTTAGAAGTGTGAAACTTTCGTCTGAGCAGGATGTGGATGGATCTTTTTGGTTTGCAACTGACTGAGATCCTCAACCGGCAGAAAAGGAGTTCTGATCTGTCCAGCAGTCATCGGTATTTCTTGCTGTCCTGATGACAAGAATATCCTTTTTATTATAATGCCTCGTGATACAGTATGGGGTGCGCCAGCGCTACTACCGAGGATGTATCTTTGGTGATGGTTGTGCTTACCTGGTTGTAGAAATGATCTTTAGTGTCTGCATCAGCATCCAAGGGGGAAGCATATGCATAGATGAGGGTCATAAATTTACCTCAGGCAATTGGATTGGAAGTTACGTAGTTCTTTCGCTGACAGCAGATGGAGTTAGCTGATGACCATTCACGAATGTGGTCTTCACAGCGGATCCAACACCGTGAATCTGGCGTTCTCTCTCATCTTCTCCCTTCCAGAAAATCGTGTGATCTGAACCGAATTCTGCAATTTTATCTTCGCTGGAAAATCTCATTTCACTTAAGGTGGCAGTACCAATGTTTATTCGAACAGGCTTATGGGTGACACGTGCTGTTCTTCACTCACGCCTGTTATTGTCTTCCAGATTAACTAATGTTTGAACAAGTAACGTACTCTTAGAAAATTATGAACGACTGTGCTGGTAAACGTCTACGTTATTTGATTTTCAAACAGCTGAGCAAAACTGAACGTAATCAGACATTTCTCTCTTTCCTTATTCTGGTCATCATTAAACTGGCACACAATACTTTTTTTTTGCGCAACGCAATCTTACTTTCAATAATCCCTACAAAATAATGGCCCTGACTAACAATAACCTATACCTTTCATGAATCGCGCACCACACAAAAATCTTCGTTACTCGACCTACTGCAATACAGCGAGCGCCAATACTGCCAGCTAACTAAAAGATTCTAACTACTGAACGCACTAACTACTGATAGGCATAGTTAGCAAATGAAAGATTTTGATAGAGAACAGTGTATTTACCTTGATAGTGTTCAAAAGTCATCAGTTCATAACATCCATCTTTACTAATTTCCTTTTTCTGGCGGACACACGTCCAGATCGTCCGCTTGTAGTAACCTCTCAAAACTCCGGAATCTCTCTCTCCACATCCATCACTGCTGGCGTCTCACCTCCAACTGTCCAGCGCTACGCGTTGTTCACATCCAACTGCCCAACACTACACAAGCGAATATTCCAACAATGAGTCCAACCAGCCACAGACTGCACACAGCACAGTCAGTGATTTTCATACAGAGCGCTACGTGGCGTTACCAACATAAAAACCTAAACAGCCTGCTTACAAACGTTCCAGGATCCTATCACTACATTTTTTGCAAGTTTCGTTTCTCGACCGCATGAGGGCTGACCCGCTGTGTGCGCCCTCTCAGCAGGCTGAGAGTGTGACTACTGATGCTTAGCCCACATTTTCTAAGGCCTTCCTCGTTCAGGGTGGGCAGTGGCATTTCCAAATCCAAATACAAGACCAAATTCGTAAGTAGTCACGAGGTCTAATAAGGAAGAGCATCACACATCTGCTCCGAACGTGCATGTACGAGCTAGATGCTTCCAGTTTCACCCAAAAGCATGCCTCTACTACCATTATCCCACACAGTTGGACTTCAGCTGAAGGTGAGACAGTAGGAAAAAGTGCGACAAGCGAGGTTTTGTCTAAGGTAGATCTCAGCTCGCAGAGAAGTGACCCACACATTATCGTCTCGGGACGTTCGTCTGCGCCTCAAATGAAATGAGAAGTGCCATCCTACGACTACAATGAACTGACAGACTCGAAATGCCATAGAGCTGCTCCACCACAGCATTCTTTCTGGCTTGACCTTATCCACCTGCACGACCGGTGAGTGGGTTCCTCCTCCGTCCATTTTGTCGTTGCTCCAAAAACACAGGGTTGCTTCATCCGCCATCTCAGCCATTCGATTACGTCTCCGCCTTCACTGTCGTTGAAGTCTTCATTGTACCCTGGCAAGAGGCTCTCACAAGATACAACCACCCAGGTCAGGTGAACCAAGGTTTTCTTTAGCGATGTATTACTGCTCACCATCCTCCTTTCTCAACCAGGCTTTGGGCCGGATATGTTGGAGTATTAAATAAACTGCATGTCCTAAACTGTGTGCAAAGTAAGCAGAAGAATAAGTGTTGATCCTAACAAGTAAGTCGAGAGTGTGGTCCTTGTTGAAGTGAACAGTGCCATCAGAGGATCATACGTATATAAACACTGAAGTGAAAGAGCAGTGGCTCAGACCATCATTTATTACAAAATATTCCTCAGGTGCCACGCACGTGACAAACAACTGTAATAGTTCACTCATCCATACACTCAAGAGGAGTACAAATCGTAACAAGAAATCTGTATAATCAAACAGTTGCCAGAAAGTGAGCAGCAAAGTCAACCGGGAAAAGAATATGATAGTCTGGTAACTTACTTACGAGATCACTCTTGTAAATTAACGTATGCTGTTTGGCTGATCTGATGTTATAATTTATAATCTTAGAGGCCAAGATGAACTGACGTGAAATAGTTTATTTCACGACCAGTTTCGACAGTTACTAGCTGTGATCCTCAGATTCTCTGCTCTCCCATAAATATAATCACACATCAGTCTCGTCAACATACTAAGAGCATGTTCTAGACCTCAGCAACTGCGGACGGCATACGTCCTGAAAAAGCTGCCACATCCCGCACACTGTACGAATTTTTTACCTCAGTAATGCTATGGGTCGGTACCTATCGAGTCTTTTGTTCTGCCTCGCGTCCTGCCTCAAGAGTCCTTTCACCTTCGAGTGCAGGCCAAGAGCAATTTACTTCTTTGCGTCCCAACCAAGAGGGCTGTTCCGCTCTGCGGCCCCACCAAGAGTAAAGTTAAAGCGACATTCCTCTGAGTCCTCTGCAGAAAGGTGGTTAAACAACTTGTGACAACTTCTAACATTTTGATGTAATTACCACTCTCTTCTAGGTGATATCCTTATCTCACTAGTCAGCCACCGAGCCACCTTGTACTGCTAGTACTCTGTTTACACCGTTCTAATGGAAAGCAACTTTCAAAACGCATGATAAATGTATTAAGGAAAGCATTATATTTGTCATCTATGTTATCGGTATTATAGGCATCCTGCCACTCTTGCTCCTTAACGAAGTTTATACAGCTCTCTATTGCCGCTGGATTAACTTTTATATATAGTTTGTAAATATATATAACATTTGACAAACTGCCTACTGGCTTCTGTCTCGGGTTCTTCGGCCGACGTTCATCTAATGATTTTTCTGACGTTTCGCCAGCACGAGCATGATTAGTACGCTCGTAACGATAGCAGGACGAATATGTGAGCCACAACACCTCAAACGAGAAATGCAACACCTGGAAACTGTCCTGAGGAGCAATGGGTACTCCACAAATTATATTAGAAGTGTAACAGAGCCAAACACTCGGCGAAGTAAGGAACCAGAAAAAAAATGTCGGGTACGGCCTTTCTGCCCTACATTCCCAGAGTGACGGACAGAATCGGCCGTATATTGCGCAGACATGGCGTAAAAACGATTTTCAAACCGACAAGGAAGATCAAAGAGTGTCTTAGATCGGCGAAGGAGAAAAGAGACCCACTTGCAATGTCGGGAATATACCGTATACCATGCTCATGCGGAAAAGTTTATGTCGGAATGACTGGACGATCCATTAACACCAGGATCAAAGAGCATAAGCGACATTGCAGGTTGGGGCAGGTGGAGAAATCGGCCGTGGCAGAGCACGCACTCAATGAGACCGACCACGTAATAAAATTCCCCGTCACGGAAGTTCTGGCTGTAGAGAAGCACTATCACACGCGCTTGTTCAGAGAAGCTGTGGAAATACAAAAACACGCGAACAGTTTGAACAAGAAAGAGAAAAGCCTTAAGGTAAACGGATCCTGGCTTCCCGTACTGCAGCGAACGACCGTCGCAGGTAGCAAGAGGAGAACCGCACCAGAAATGACCGCGGAGAAGCCCTCGGACGTTGGCGCGCCAGGTACATATAGTCTGCGCCCGCAAGCTCGGCTCCAGTTCACCACCGGCAATGGAGGGTGAAGCTTTGACAATGCCAGCCACTCGTGCTAGCGAAACGTCAGAAAAATCATTAGATGACAGAAGCCAGTAGGCAGTTTGTCAACAAATGGCCACGAAAGCCTCAACAGTTTTGTATATAACTTTTGTCTGAGTACAAAAACCTTTTGCCGCACGGAGTAGCCAAACGGTTTAAGGCCCCATGTAACGGATTGCGCGGCCCCTCCCGCCGGAGGTTCGAGTCCTCCCTCGGGCATAGGTGTTGTTCTTAGCATAAGTTAGTTTAAGTAGTGTGTAAGTCTAAGGACCGATGGCCTCTGCTGTTTGGCCCCTTAGGCATTCACACACACACACACACACACACACACACACACACACACACGATCACACACACGCACACCAAAATGGTTCAAATGGCTCTGAGCACTATGGGACTTAACTTCTGAGGTCATCAGTCCCCTATAACTTAGAACTACTTAAACCCAACTAACCTGACATCACACACATCCATCCCCGAGGCAGGATTCGAACCTGCGACCGTAGCGGTCGCACGGTTCCAGTCTGTAGCGCCTAGAACCACTCGGCCACCCCAGCCGGCCACACACACACACACACACACACACACACACACACACACACACACACACACAAGCAACCTTTTAGTGTTAAAATTTGTGCATCATGATCTGAAAGGCCACATACTCCAAATTTTCCGGTTGATTCTTATAGTTAAATCAATAACGTACGTAACTGCGGACCATCCAGACCGATCATGGCTATTATTATGTATGAATGTGTGTGTACAGATGTTGACTTCTCTGTCGTCTTTGTATCTTTTTCGCCTTTGAATGAAGCGTTATTTTACTCTGAATTTCATTTTCATAATGAGACTCGTTGCATTTACACGCAAGCTTCACTAAACCTGCTGTCTTAGAGACTGCGTTTTTAACAACCCTCTTAGTTCATCCAAGGCACAACCCACCGCAACGTTGTCTAACACGGCAATATCAGTTTCTAACTTTTCGTCTAGAGATAATCGTTAATAAAATGTGGCAGAATAGCTCACAAATTCCCCATGGGTAATGCTATCTTTACTTTCTTTACAGCCTGTAAATTTGCTGTCGACAGCACTGAGCTCTTCAGCCGTCCCTAAGCATACCCCTACGCAATTCAAACGTTCCTCTAAAAGTCTAATCAGCATCTCGCAATGACATAACCTTCACGCGTTCTCTGTTGATGGCTTCAGTTGGTTTCTGTTGTACGTCTCGACCGTAAACAGAAAAACATTCGCAGGATTCTCATTCCTTGCACAGCGAGGGCGGTCGTACATGGTATTTGTTAGAGTTTGTAGTACTGTTAAGACTGCGTGATCCAATCATTTACAAAAAATTAAAAGAAAGCACTACAGAAAATAGCTTCCGTTTCTAACAAAGCCTTTTATCGTGACTCCTCTTCAAAGAGCACTGCGCCGATAATTATCAAACGCCTACAACTTCCCCGGTATGCACAGTTTGCACCACGAGCATAGTTACCGATATGCGGGCGTATCAATCTATTAGTTGTAGGCGTCAAAACAGAAATACCTATATTCGAGATTTTTGTTTCTTTCTATAATTCACTTTTTCATGTAAAAATATTGTAAAAACAGGTGGGAGTGAAGTGTGAATGGGTGTGGAAAACAGTGAACATTATTACAACTGAAAATGGGAACAGACTAAAGATGCCGAAATGGATGATAATGTTAAGTACAGAACATAAACAATCGCTATACACGGAAAAGTATTTTAAATGTTGACAACTGAGAAACAAATCCTTCCTACAACTTCTTCCTACTACTTTGCAGATGACATGCTGTCAAACGATAAAAAGGCATAAAATCAAGCCGACCTACACAAATTCACTTTCTCAATTAATGTAGCTTCGCATGAGCAGTCGAAAAGAAGTTAAATAAAATACCCATGTTATAGTTTATAGACCAAAATGAAAAAAAAAACGTGATGTTTTACAGAAATAAACCGCGATCCACAGAAGATGGCACATACGTGTCGAAATAGGCTTGGGTAAATGGAGAAAAATCCACTGTTTTGCAGAAGGCTGAGTTTAAAAACTCCCCAAAATACGATACAATATTTGTTAGTTAGCATTTCATTCAAGGTAAATGTGAAATAGAAGTAAAACAGTACTACCAGCGAATGTCCTACCACTGACTTTGTCATTACAGGACTTAAACGCAGCACAGTCCGATACCCGCGTCGAAAAGGTCCACTTCCTAAGACTCCATCGTGAGACTGTTACGTCTGATCTTCTGCGTTAACTCTAGTAGTGTACAGCTCTGAAATTTTCGCATACATTATATACCAGGGTCGCAGTCACCCTCAATTTTTTGCTGGAGAAATTTCTAGATCTTATAATGAAATTGGTCTCTCATATAACACATTTTATTTCATATTTGTCATGTTCTTTTTCAAACAATATTAGTATTTACACATCCCAAATTCGAGACTAAGTAAAAACTGCCTAGGAAGTTGTTCAATGCTGAAACTAGAAATTTATATGAATGGAAAGACTTTATTTGCATTTTATTAGATGAAGATGCTATTTACTTTATAAAATGCAGGTATTACACAAATATTTTGAGGTGTTCTCTATTATTCAAAAATCGATCTATTGATTATTTCCATACTCTTGAAAAATGGACTGCAATGTTATAAGCAACTGGGAAGCTCATCTATTAGGGACAGATGTGTTCTACCAGCGAACATTCTTACCATGGACCACTGTATTTTCTTGATCCCTGTCTGAAATTTGGCATACTGATCAGTTTCAAAACTGTCCATAAGGGCGCCAGGAGCATCGGGTTCAGGATCAGTTTCATCACGAAAGTCACCTACGTCACGTTCACGGTTGAGTTCTAACAGCGCTTCCCGTATAACATCTTGTGTCTGTAAAATGTCATTGTATGTGCCATTTATTCGGCGACAGAATGCTTACATGATATCTACACCAGGGTCACAGTGTCCCTTCGAAGAACATTTCTGTCAAATTAGTGAAACCACTTTGTCTCGCAGCTTCGAACGTCAATCCTCTATTAGGTCTCATTCAGTGCTGAAGTTACATTGATGGCGGCGGGCTGTATATTTGCAGAGGAGCATGCACAGTAGCAAACAGTAACAGTAAGTGATTGACCCTGGTATAAGCTTTTAGGGTTAACAATGAAAGTTTGTTAAGTCATTATAGAAATTGTGAAATGCACAGTGTTTGTGTGTTTGTGTCTGTGTGCGCATGTGTAAGAGGGAGAGATCGTGACAGGTATTACACCGCGTTACCGAAGCGCAAGAGGTTTCCATGACCTTAACACAGCCATTTCCGAGTTGAGAGGAATTCATTAGTGGAACAGCTCACATTGACAGTAACAGCGGCGGTTAAGTCGGGACTCCCTGTGACACGTAATATCTAGAGGTTGAAACACGGACCTCTGGCAGCTCTCTGGTTTAATTACACATTAGCCCTCACAGGTAGCGGCGCTCTCGACGCAGGAGATCCAAAGCAGTTAACAGGGGTGCAGGCAAACTTGCGTTCGGTCCGGTCGTATCATTCCGCTAACTCTGAATTGTGTTGATTAAACTCAGCTTTTCAGGAACCTTACTCTCCTGGTTTCTGCTGCTTGATTGCACCACAAAAAGAGCAGTGAATAGTTGAAACATGATTCTTGCCGTAGACTGTTGATCCTCGAATAATAGTTTCATTTAACACTATAACATTACTCACATACTAAAATTACCAAAACTAAAGCAATGAAGAAATGAACTGCTATTTGGCGGTCCGGTGTCATATTCACGATATATTCATACAAATTGTCATTAGATCGCCAGATGTCGCTACGATCTCGTTCTGCACGGAAGATGGCATTTCGATCAGGAGACAATCACATCAGCAATGATGTCATGGCGCCTATCAAGCGGTATAGTGTTTCCAGGGTAGTCCCACATCCGCAATCGCCGTACACACAGCCGGCCGTCGTGGACGAGCGGTTCTAGGAGCTTCAGTCTGGAACCGCGCGACCGCTACGGTCGCAGGTTAGAATCCTGCCTCGGACATGGATGTGTGTGATGCCTTTACGTTAGTTAGGTTTAAGTAGTTCTAAGTTCTCGGGGACTGATGACTCCAGATGTTAAGTCCCATTATGCTCAGAGCCATTTGAACCATTTGAACCGTACACACAGTCACAGGCGTTGCAGTATGGAACAGAGAAGACGCCTACGGACTCTCTGCTGTGGAATGCCATAGGAAGAACGGAAGGAGGAGAGTCACAAACTGATGTGGTCCGATGGCTTAATGCGAATCGTTCTGCTGTTTCTCGGATGAGGCGACAGTCTATAGAGACCGAAACTGCATCTTGGATATCGATCACATGTGGCATCAGTAAGAATGAACCCTTTTGTGGCTGTAAGGGCACAATGGTACCGCGTTACTACTGCACTGTAACTGACATCAGATGTCGCAGCATCCCCTGGACGTGTTGTATCGAGGCAAACGGTATACAGAAGGCTTCAGAAGACTGGCCTTTATTGTTGGATACCTGCTGTCTGCCTACCTCTGACGTGTGTTCACAGACGAGAAAGTCTAGAGTGGAGTATAGTCGAACGGTGGACAATATTCTTTTCACAGATGAGTCCAGATTTGGTCTGGAGAGTGAATCACATCTAGAGGGCATGTGGAACACGATTTCTGGACCTAAACATTGTGGAAAGAGACCGATATCGAGGAGGATCTCGAATGATATGGGCAGGGATTACGTTGGCCACTCAAGCACCTCTTCGTGAAATTTTACGGGTGAATCAGCAAAATTTAAATGCTGTCAGGACCGAGAAGACATCTTGGGATCACAAGCACGGTTTTTGCGAGTTGCTGTGCGCCCAGAATTTGTACTGATGGACGTTAATCCTGATCTCACAGAGCACAGGTGACAGATGCTTTTATTAAAAAAAAACGAAGATATTTTACGCATGGCGTCGCCTGCTCACTGTCCCGGTTTGAATCCCATAGAGCATGTCTGGGTTGCACTAGTAGGGAAACGGGTTGCATCGTGTCAGCATCCACCAACCACTCTCCAAGACTGTGAGCAGTTCTGCATGAAGAATTGTCGTGTATTCCATTTACCCCAAGTCACTACCATTTGCGGCTTCAGTTATGTCAAGCGAGAGCTCATTGGAGGGCAGGGTGGAGGTCTGTTGTGTTTTCTGATGGAAGCTGGTTCTGCCTCGGTGCCAGTGATGGCCGTGTGTTGGTTGGAAAGAGGCGGTCTTCCACCAACCTGTGTGCGTGCTAGACACATTGGTCCTTCACGTAGAGTTACGATCTGAGTTGCGATTTCGTATGAGACCAGCAGGAGTGGTTATCCCTCGTGCCCTCATTGAAAATTTCTATGTCAGTCTAATGATTTCGACTTGTGATGCGGACACTGACCAACAGCATTCCAGGAAGTTTTTAGGACAGTTCAGAGTTCGCCAAAATACCACTGCTGTAACCCAACATGTTCTATAGAGTGTCTAAATGTTGCCTTGGCCTCGATTACCGGATGTGTCTCCTATAGAGCGGATATGGGACATAATCGGACGACAACTCCAGCATCATTCACAAACAGTATTAACCGCCCATGTATTGATCCATCAAGTGCAACAAGCATTGAACTACAGCCAACAAGTTGACATCTGGCACCTGTACAACAAAACGTATGCACGCCTTCATGCTACATTTAACTTTCTGGCTGTTATATTGTTCATTAATGTACCAGAATTTCATATTTGTAATGGCTTATGTCGCGCTTGGGTTAACCTGTGATGTTGCACTGTTAATCACTTAAATACGAGTAAGTTACAAAGACAATTGCGTTTCCGAAATTTCATTACTGTACATTCATTATGTTTTGGTGTCTTTATTCTACTTTCTCTGTTACATCGTACTTTTTGATAGGGACATTGGTCATCAGTGCCCCAGGGATAAACTAACATAGTTCCAATCCAATTCCAACAAGATTTTCATAAGATTTCCTATGGTTGCTAGGCGACTGCCGGGACTGTAAGTTTTGTCCCAAGTATTCCAATTTGAGATCCCCTCTGCCACACTCCCAGCTTACTGGGATATATGTCTGAAAAGAACCATAATGTTCTACAACGGCCCGCCCAGCTACCAAGAAAAAATTTAAAATTCAAAATAATGGTAGCAGCTTTGCAGCTGAGTACGGCATGGAACCAGTCCATCGCGATGTTAATTTATATTGGAAATGGATAATGTTGGAAATTCCATGATGCTGTTGCATGTAGAGGAATCACAACGATAAAAAATTATAGTGAAATGCAAGAAGACCTGCAATGGATCGACCCTTGGTGCACACATTGGTGGTTAACAAATAACACCAACAAATGTAAAATACTGTGCATAACTTGGGAAAAAGGCACGTTACTGTATGATAACAAGATGTCCGATCATTCACTGGACGCAGTCACATTCGTTTAATATCTGTGAGTACGCATACGCAGCGATTTGCAATAAAACCACCAATATAACTGACTGGAGAAAAGGCCAATGCCGGAGACTCATTGGAAGAATCCTCAGGAAGTAAGTAGTCCTCCATGAATGAAGTGGCCTACAGAACTCTCGTTCGAAATACACTGTTGTACTGTTCGTAAGTGTCGTAGCCTTATCAGATATGATTGACAGAGAAAATAGAGAAGATCCAAAGGATAGCAGAGCGTTTAGTCACAGGTAAGCACGAAAGCGTCACAGACATGCATAACCAGTTCCAGTGGCAGATGCTGAAACTGACGCGTCGTGCATCATGATGTAGGTTGTTATTAAAATTCCAAGAATGTACGTTCCTAGCAGGGTCCACTAATGTACTGTTTTCTCTACGTATATCTCACGGTATTCAGATTAGATTTAGAGAGCTTCCGGCTCACATGGAGGTCAAATAATAACCGTAATTCCGCACGCCATTCGCGACTGGAACACGAAAGGGGGGGAGTGACGACGATACACAATGGACCTACCACATTCCTTATCCATTCTCACAGCTCACTCCTATTTTTCTCAGAATTTCCAACATTATGCACTATTTTACATCGTCGAACGCTTTTTCTGGGTTGATAGATCAGATGAATGTGGGCTCAAATGGCTCTGAGCACTATGGGACTTAACATCTGAGGTCATCAGTTCCCTACTACTTAAACCCAACTAAGGATACCACACACATCCATGCCCGAGGCAGGATTCGGACCTGTGGCCGTAGCGGTCGCACGGTTCCAAACTGAAGCGCCTAGAACCGCTCGGCCACACCGACGGCCAAATGAATGTGTCTTGATTTTTCGTAAGTCCTGCTTCCACATCAAAACTCTATATATGGTGCCTTTATCTTTCCAAAAGCTATACATATTGTTATCTAACACGTCCTCCATTTTCTTTTCCCTTCCTCTGTATATTATTATTTCTAGTGACTTGGATGCATGAGGTGTTAAGCTGAACCGGCGAAGTGGCCGCGCGGTATGAGACGTCATGTCACGGACTGTGCGGCCACTCCCGCCGGAGGTTCGAGCCCTCCCTCGGGCATGGGTGTGTGTGTTGTTCTTAGCATAAGTTAGTTTAAGTAGCGTGTAAGTCTAGTGATCGATGACCTAAGCAGTTTTGTCCCTTAGGAATTCACACACATTTGAACGTTTTTGTGAAGCTGATTGTGTGGAAGTTCTCCAACATATCTTCCCTTGTTATCTTGAGGGTTGTATTTTCCTCCTTCTAAAATCTATCAAAGTTTATGAATATAAGCTGCCAAATTTTACTAACGTAAGAAGTGTTTAGAAAGCTCTGAAGAAATGAAACATGAGTAGGTAGTAATGTTAAACACTCACTCAGAAACAGTGCTGGGACACAAAGAGGGTGGCCAAGAAATGGGGCAAACATAAGTGTTACGACGTGCCGGAGCGAAAGTAGTTTGGGCCGGGCATAGTTACTGACCTAGAATAAAAGAACTATATGTAATAGCGGCTGAAACAAGTAAGTGCTAGCCCAGGTAGGGCGTTTTCGGGCTATTCAAACAGGTTCAAGTAAATTCTGAAAAAAATTACAGTTATTAAAACGACGTTCTGTAACAGCAGGGGAAAGCAGTATTGCCAGAGAAACTCCCCCAAGACACTGAAAAAACCGTATATAAATGGCAGTCAGAGGCACTCTCAGCAGCGTAGTAAGTGTTACAGTCGGAGTTGAAGTCACAGCTATCAGTAGGGAACAGACTAGTTGTCGGAAGCTGACACTATAGAGTGACAGTTCGATGATGCTGCAGTAAACTACGAGAAGACTACAAATTCGAAGGAGCAACTAATTTTCCGGTAAATATCCAGACACAGTTATTACCTTGAGTTTTCTGCCTGTCATTAAATCACAAGCTCTGTAGAGTTTGACTCTAGAAGTAGGAACGAATATTAGTATTTCTGTGTTTCCGATTATATAGACGAACAAGTGTTGATAGGTGGCATGCCACTCTCTCATTTTAACAAAACTGTCAGATTGATACTCATAATTTAGGTCATTATCTCTGTTTTCCTTAGTACTACATTCGGTACGTGTCATTGATGACATTTTTAAATGAAGAAATTGTGGGTAGGATGTTCATCTAACCGAATATGTAGCCCGTAGAGAAACTGTACTGAGGGGCCGTAGTGGAGTCGATGGACAATAGGTACAGAGATGAATTGAGGGCCATAAATACTGAATCCAGTGACCTGGCTGTGCGAATGACTCTGAGAAGCAGCGTTGTGGACTGTACCTGCAGAGGGACTCAGGCCTTGGCAGTCCCATCCTCCAGTTAGGGTCAGAGCAGGAGGGCGCCAGCTTACAAAACATTTTACCTGGGCCAGGCGACAGTCCATCGTGAAGGTAGGCAGTTGGAGGAAAGTGGGTGGAGGAAGCCATTTAAGAGAGACTGCTGTAATCTTACCTTTTGTGCAAATGGTGGGAAGGTCATAAAAGTGTAAGCATTCTCATTTTAGAAGCTGGGAGGATACAGACAGAGCAGCTGCTGTACATGTTAAGTGGAGGCAAGACTGTAACTCCCCTGACGACAGGAAGTCCCCCGGTTCTTTTAGCGAGCGGCAAAACATATATTTCACGGCCACAACTGTCTGGGAAGCTTAATAGCCTTCTTTCAGAAACTGGAAATGGCCAGCATAGAAAGATTAGATCTCTTCATAAATGAGGAACTGTGGTCCCGTCCAGATAGATGTTTTTTGCAGAAACATGTCGATGCTTACAGTGAGAACGAAGTCTCATTAATCTAAAATCTTCTTTTTTCAGACAAGAGAGATTTTCAGTCAAAGATTGGCTCCTCTCAGGATATGAAAAGCAGAGGCTTGCTCCCCCGGCGTGGTAAACATGGTGCTGTGTCTGGACTGACTACCAAGCCAACAGAACAGTCAAGAGGGGAGATTCAATAATTAGCGGGTAGTTCGATTAGTCTGTAGAATGCGGACAGTAGAACAGCATCTCGGACATATCACGTGTGTCGTAACGGCCCCTTACTGTTAGAGGGCCCGCACAACCGACACGCAAGATGGGCTGCCGACCCCCTTTCAGGAGGGAGAAGAGAAACATCGCTGCGGATAGTAACAATAACAGACTTTCCAAATAAACATGGAATTACTTCGCCAGACAACATGTGACAGTGTTCCACCAATCGGAACTCATTTGACTCTTGTAGCACTCCGCCGACCTGGCTTTATAAGCACGCCTAGACCGTCAGACCGGCAGTGCTCACCAAATGCTGGGTATAGGTCCAGCCAGTACTTAAGCCCGCAGTAGCATAGAGTAGCACGTTGTATTTTGTAGTGTAGATTTTGGTCAGTATTTTCTTCCATTGTCCTGTTTCATTATCTAGTTTGCCATCACAAGAGTTGCGAGGGTTCTTTTCTGTCTGTTCTTGCGTTTAACACTTAGTGTATGCTAAGAAGGCGTTTCCTTTAATTACAATGAAGTGTATTAAAACTGACTGTTAGTTCTTTCCTGCCGACCGAAGGACACTACAGCATGTCACGAAGGAGAACTTACACGTCCTGAGTCAGCCGTCTGACATTTAATTCCAGCATGCACCATCGTGCCTTTGAGCCAAACTGGTTTGGCCAGACCAGCGACCGGATGCACCTCACACTGAAATCTGCTGGGATTTCAGGTCTCTGATAAGTGGTGTACTCTGATAAGGAAGTTTCCCGCGTTCTAACAATCAGAAAGCCAGTCCGCGTAGTTTGAAAATGTTCGTGCACGCATTACAACATTACAGCTGATGGAGAGCGCCGCTCCTGGCCTACAGTGTTCCGTTGTCTGCTGCTGCTTAAATCGAGGTGAAAGAGTGAAGTATTGCTGCACCGGCGTGGGGTTGCTGAATGATATTCACAGTTCTCTGTTCTCCGGTGAACCACAGTCAGTGGTGTACTTGATCATAGTTGATTCCATTTTAATATAATTGGACCTCACAGTGAATTCATGTAAACAAAGTCAGATAGCGTTGTAAAAGGGATTAATTCATGGGAGAATTTGTATAGCCTCCACCCCAATGAACGCTTTGTCAGTCAAGTACCATCACTTTTCTGATTTGTGTTCTTCATTTTTTTGTAAGATTTACAAGCTCGTCATTATTTTGTAAACTTAAATATACCACTGTTCTCATTCGTACTCGCTCAACTATTCACTGTTTTAATTTTACTGTGGTGATGCGTGGATACACCAGAAATTCAAGGTTTACTCTTATTAAATTAGTTAATTTGATTATTAATTTGAGAAAATTCACTAATTTCATATATATATATATATATATATATATATATATATATATATATATATATATATATATATAAATCATGGGTGCAGCTCACGATTTGAAGAATATTGATACGTAAAGATAATAACATTTACCGTCCCTCGGACATATATTTATGATTAAAGCAAGTGATGTCTTGCACCGTCTTACACTTGTCTGCTGGTATGAATAACGTGTCTAGAGGCATGAGGCGCAACGTGGGACAGTTATTATTTTTGTGTGTATGGAATTCGAGTGTTGTCCCGCACTCATCTCTTTAGGTATTTAATTGTGTATCGTTACAGCAAGTCACAAGCAGAGTACTCTTCTCTGATAGTCAAATGTAGAACTCAGGATCTCGGAGTTGCTGGAAAACGTTAACATAGTGAGCGGTAGAATGTAATCATTGATAGGTCAAAAGCTACCGTAAGAAACCTCTCTGAGTAGAGGTGAATTATTAGAAAGTAAAATATTTGTAAGTTGCATCTGGAAGCGTTTGTATCCTTATTCACTTCCTATGAAGCCAAAAAACGTCTCTTCTTCTTTCCAATATCACCTCTGCTAAGTATCCTAGGAGGCTTTCCCCCTCTCTCTCCGTTAAAAGTAAATTAGCAGATCTCATTCCACAGTGTCATCAATGTCCTAATTGCGCCAAGTAGACAACAGCTTCATCCAAAGCTGTTGTTTGAACGTCTGCCAGGACTAGCACAGTTGATGTTTTTAAGAATATCGGGAAACCAATAAAACGTCATCGTCAGCTATCGAAATATCGAAAACGTTCGATATATCAACATACAGACATAAAAAAATACGACGTGCCGGCCTATAAATATATCGTCTGCACATTGTAAATACACCGTCGGCTATAGAGCCGTATAGTTAAGTATTGAGTTATTATTAGATTTTCTGTGCATCAATAAGTTAGCAGCCTGCCTATCCCCCTTACAGCAAGAATACAAAGGTAAACGATACACTGTCAAGCTTTGCAATAACCACTTTGCGAACAATGGTAACTGCATGTAAGTGGCACAATAAAAGGTGTCAGATGGGTCCGTCGTTCGGTTTCGTCACATATCGGATTTGTCCGGAACACTTCATGTCGTCTTCCCTGTTTTTTCATTCCTATAAACGCCAGCGAACTAGCAGTTGTTGTGCCAAAATTGCGTGGTGAAGTTAAACTTTCCAGTTTATATTGGTAGCACCGAGCGCCGATTACGTCGTCATTTTCTCTCACACGTCTCTGCCCACCGCAAAAACCAGTCTTGTCGTTTAGACTTTTGTCCATAATTTTCAGCAACTGTGTTTGAAGAATGCCGATGCGAAGAAATAGCGCACTAGCTGCGTCTCAATAATTGTTTATCAACGCAACTGGTGTGCTATGCCTTCACATCGTAAATCTTGTTATTCCATTCACACTGCCCCCCCACCCACTCCCCCCTTGCCCTTCCCCGGTGGAATCGGACTTCTTCTTTATGTCAAAGAGAAAGACTGAACGTGATGAATGCTCAAGAAATAGTTAGACTGCTTCAGACAGTGAAAGTAAAATTATGTTCTACTACAATTACAATAGAACAATTTCAAATATTTTCCGTAATTGCGAATAAAATATAATATAAAATCAAAATATCGGCTCTCGATATTGCCACTTTGACTGTGATATATCGCTGGAAAACTATCGCCGAGGTATATCGATATTTTCAACAACAGCCCTAGCCATGACGCGACCCCCTATACACCCCAAAATGACCCATACTTTAACCACGTGTTCTTCCCTATAGAGTGCACACGAACAACAAGTAAAATTTCTTTTTATGCTGTCCTTGCCTGTGCTGCCTATTTAATAGTCGGCAAGGTTGGTTGCAGTGGTTTTGCAGTGATGGAGAGACTTGCGCAGGAAGGAACAGCTTGCAGAACCGCAAGAAAGCGGTCCGAACCGACTGGAAACCATAGCAACTGTTCCTAATATTGTGCCCTCCTTTTGTTAGTGCGCATTGCGACGTGACAGATACTCACGTGGGCGTCATGGGGGTGGAGCAGATGGCCTTGGGCGGCACGTTAGTCCAGTTGGCGGCGGCCGAGACGAGGGCGAAGGCGTTCATCAGGCCAAAGCCGAAGCGCGTGTTGACGCGGAAGCCGGCCGCGTTGCGAGACCAGCCGCGGTTGTCGCTCAGCGGCGCCCACTCGGCTGTCCAGGCCACCAGGTGCTGCACGTCGCGCCACGTCAGCTCCGGGCTGCAGCAGCAAAACACACACACCGACCTCGTCGTCACAGCGCACGTGTCGCGTACCGTAATACTACGGCTTCACACATAAATACAGTATCTTTATCAAAAGTGTCCGATAATCATACAGGAAATAGCATCGATCAAAACCAGAAGGAGAGATGCTACAATGGTATGTCCCGAAACCCACAGCTGTTGGGATATGGTGGTCCGAGCACGGGGTTCACAACCCGAACCAGAAGCCACTGTTAAGCACTAATGAAAGACTGGGTCCCTTACTTCGATTGCACATAATTCATTAAGGTAAATCTAACACATTTATTTCAGATAACAAAAATGAAGTAACATTTGAATCTGTCTGACATTAAACAGGAATAAAAAAACAATTTCAATATCGCCTGATTTAGTGCGTGAAGCGCGAATTAAGCCAATAACCAGATAAACTAAACAATTCTCCGTAATTCAAAAGAAAGAGAAAAACAAAATTGAATCAATTGTAAGTAGGCTGTTTAGGTTCTTATATTGGTAACGCCACCGCCACGTAGCGCTCTGTATGAAAATCACTGGGTGTGCTGTGTGTAGTCTGTGGCTGGGTGGCATTGTTGGAATATTTGCTATTGTAGTGTTGGGCAGTCGGCTGTTAACAGCGCGTAGCGTTGCGCAGTTGGAGGTGAGCCGCCAGCAGTGGTGGATGCGAGGAGTGAGATGGCGGAGTTTTGAGAGCGGATGATCTGGACAGAGACAGTAAATTTGTAATATTGGATATCATGGACTGATATAGATATTATTACTTTTGAATACTATTAAGGTAAATACATTGTTTGTTCTCTATCAAAATCTTTCATTTGCTACCGGTGCCTATCAGTAGTTAGTGCCTTTAGTAGTTTGAATCTTTTATTTAGCTGGCAGTATTGGCGCTCGCTGTATTGCAGTAGTTTGAGTAACGAAGATTTTTGTGATGTAAGTGATTTGTGAAAGGTATAGCTTATTCTTAGTCAGGGCTATACTTTTGTGGGGATTATTGAAAGTCAGATTGCGTTGCGCTAAAAATATTGTGTGTCAGTTTAGTGTTGATCAGAATAGGGAAAGAGCGAAATGTCTGAGTACGTTCAGTTCTGCTCAGCTGTTTGAAAATCAAATAATGTAAGAGGTGCAAATGGCTCTGAGCAATATGGGACTCAACTGCTGAGGTCATTAGTCCCCTAGAACTTAGAACTAGTTAAACCTAACTAACCTAAGTACATCACAAACATCCATGCCCGAGGCAGGATTCGAACCTGCGACCGTAGCGGTCTTGCAGTTCCAGACTGCAGCCCCTTTAACCGCACGGCCACTTCCGCAGGCAATGTAAGAGGTTTATGAGCACAGTAATTCATTAATTTTTCTATGGGAACGTTTCACAATACGCCCCACTGACAAATATCCAAAAAACCTTACAATGCTACTCAAAAGAATACACTGAAGTGGGGAGCAGTCATTCACCCGACAGAACACTCCAAAGTGAGTTCAGTAACACAGCTGCGTGCCCCAGAAAACTGCAAACCATTAAATACACTTCATTTGACGAATAACAAATACTCATTAACATTACGCCACTCCTGTTTGAACTGCAGTGTCCCAAAGAAACAGGCGCTTATTCTGAAAGAACAATTTTTTTTATATTTTTAAATTACAGCATCAAGGAATTACAAATCTTTTCCTTTTCTAGGCGGAGGCTGAGCCAGAAACACAGAATGCCGCAAAAACACAGTTTTGCTGTGAAATCTTACAGGACACTCGCAAGCAGTCACAGACAAGGGGTCGGCACCCACATATAACACAGGGTAAGAGTCAGGCTGGGAGCACGTCCTACGAGAACTTGTCCACACTATCCTCACCACAAACTATAGACATTCCGGCCGAACATCCACTCGCGGTGGCTGCCAGAAGGACGAAGCAACCAACAGGCCAACACCAACTCCGGACTCCCCTCTCACTGCGAGGCTTGGCACAGTTTATACGAAATGCCTTACAGGCAACCAGTAACCGCCGCAGGAGTTTCACGATTAGCAGACAGCCCCAGTGTAACAGACACCACACGTGTGCTTACGCCCGAGCCACAACTCCGCCAGTCTCACCGGCCGCCCCAAACCGACTGCCTCTCGCCGCCCCGCGCTCCCCAGCCGAAAACGCAAAGATGCTCATGCCATGGGACGCGCCAAAGATAACAAGCCGATCACTGATGATCGACCAGCGATCTGGCTCAATGGACTGGTTTGCTTGTGACAAGTAATGTGTAATACTCGGCAGTGTAGGCCGTTTTACTGTCACAGTTCGCTGCGCATGTCTGAATGATTGTAACTCGTCGACGCTAATGCTGGCGCTGCACCAGTCACACACTGCAACCATTTACTACATAAGTCAGTTGAGGCTGTTTCGATGTCTGTGCATTAACTTACCAAAACAAGAGTGATTCCTTGCATCGTGGACGAACTGTACCGTCAAAGGTGCTACGGAGACTTACTACTTCACGGCGAAAGTGGCAAACACGGTATTCTGTTACGGGTTAGCCCAGTAGGTTTCAAACTTTTTGGGTCCACGGCTCCCTTGTCAACATAAACACCTGCGATACATTTAGTAGATGCCATCAGACTCGAAGAGTAGGATGAGTAAACTTAAGTTTCAAAACAATTAAAGAATAAATAAAGAAACAAAATAAAGGAAAAATAACACTAATTATATCTCTGTTAACTGTTAAAATAACACGCTTAAATCAACGTTCAACGTCTTTACACCTTATTCTTGCAACGAAATCTATGGGAAGTATGAACTTGTTTCTTCATCATCAGTTCTTCAAATCTCAACACAATACTGGAAATGGCCACTGGCATCTTTTCCTCTACATTCGTTCACAGTTTACATTTCACATTGATGGCCGCCTACGCTGAGATACCTTCGCCACATAAATAGGACTTTTAGAAAGCATCAAACATCTTTGGGCCTTGTTACTTATTTCGGGGTACTCCTGTTCCACTATGTTCTAAGCACCGACGAGGAAATGAACCTCTTTTTCAGTTTGGAATCTAAATATCAATAAATTGCTCTCGTTCTGTGGTGGTAAGTGGTTACAGATCGACTGTTTGATCCATTTGTGACAGACAGTTTCTTCAGGAAAGTACTCCAGAAAGCAACTAGTGAGTTCAATCAGATCCACGAAAGGCATGGCTTAATTTCTTTACTTAGCCGAAAGTCATTGTGTTATAAAACTGTCTGATCGGCAGGGAAAATTTAACGCATATCTTCATAATCCAACTTTTTTTGTCCAGAATAGAAGTTTCCTTCTGCAATTTGTGAGACAGTTGCAGAATCACACAAGGATGTATCCGCTTCAGAATTAAGTCACTGTGTAAGAATTTTTCCGAACTGAAATATTTCTCTTGATCAAGGTGAGAGGGAAGTTCATTTCAGAATTCGTACAGCTTTTTTCAGATACTCCCACGTGAAAGCCAGCAAGAGTTACTGAAATAAATTGGCGAAATGTGCTCAGTCCCTACATCAACGCACATTTATTGATAACATGTCGGCTTAAGTGGCCAACTTTTAATGAATTTTACCACTTCAGTCACTGATTGAACAACCTCCTGAAGCACGTGGTTCATCCTTTTTGAGGCAAGTGCTTCCCGGTGAATAAAACAGTGAACCCAAATAACATGAGGAGCTTGTTTACGGATCATAGCTTGCAGATCCGGCGTAACAGCAAGCCATAATTCGAACACCATCTGTACACACGTCTACACTATTTTCCAAATTAATGTAGTAAGAGTGTAATGTTTCAATGATGTCTGTTGCTTTTGTTCCTCAAGATACTTTCCTGTAGAAAAGAATAACTTGATGAAATTTCACGTCAGGTAAAAAGTGCACGTAACAAGTAAGATGTGCATCATTGTCTCTTTCTGTAGCTACATCCGACTGAATGACGAAATCATTATCTTTGAGTTTTTGAACCAACTGATCACCAATTTCGTCAGCCACATCGGGTATTCGACTACAGATAGTGTTGTCTGACAAAGGCATACTTCCAGCTGCTTGGCAGCTGGCTCACCTATCATAATAGATACCATGTCCAGAGAAGCTGGTAAAATGAGATTATCTGCTATTACATGAGGTCTCTGCCTCATTGCTACACTGTAGGCAACTTTTTAAGATGAAATAAGAATGTGAATCAAAGCTTGTTTGGTGAAATCCTTTTTTTTTGTCACTTCTTTTAACGTGTGGAAAATGCACTCTCGTGGTTTGATTACCAAATTAGCGTCACTTGATTCCTTACGTCGTTTCACTTTGTTAGGAAGCTTTGGTTCAGTAGCTAGAACTTTGAAACAAATGACATACTGTCGTAATTCCTTATTTCTAACAGCAGCACACGTAATATTGATATTCATATAACCGTCGTCAAACCACATTATTATTTTTGTGATAGCACCGCGATGCACGTATTGTAATGACACAACTGCCCTGAGAGGACACTCTTTGACAAACCCAGAGTCGGCCGGTGGCTGTAATCTCCAAGCCGATGAAGTGTACACCGAACGACAATGCGCCCTTCGATCTGCAAGAGTGTTCAGTAGGCTATTCAAGCGACATACTGACACTGAACCATTGGCAGCAAGGATAACGGACGACGGTTGGCCTCGCACAGTTCGCACGCCGGAAACACGAGGAAGTATTTCAACATGTAGAACATGATCCTAAAACAAGTGTGCGAAGAACTGGAGTCGCTGTAGGTATTAGTCATACTCTGTCGTGGCCATTTCTGCACGGGTAATTGCTTTACCTCTGTCATATGCAACGTGTGCAAAACCTATGACTGGTAGACCACCATGCCGGGTTACAGTTCTGCCAGTGGCTGCTGCAACAGACTACTAAATATCGTAGCTCACAGCCTGCCTATTATTTGAATATGAGGGAGGATTCACAAGAGTAAATGACCGTAATAAGCATATGTTGGCAGAAGCAAATTCTCGAGCAGTCGTGGAGATGAAGCATTAGGAACAACGTACGGACATGAATCGTTGGTGACAAGACTCAGAGGCCCACACGCTTTACCAGACGGTTTAGCAGATGCTGTGTATCACCGATCTGCGCCATGAATTACGAGCTCCATTGGAGAACATTCCTTGCCAAAATACGCCGACGTTGGTTTATGCATGACTGGACACCACCCGATACTCTACAGGTCGTGCGGCAGTACTCCACCAAAACGTTTCATGGGCGATGAGTTGGTCGAGGAGGTCCTGTAGCGTGGCCGCCCCTTGCGTCGGACCTGCATGCGTTCGACTTCTCGCTAAGGGGAGACTGAAAGACATTGGTGCATGCCAGAATAATTAACAATGAGCAGACGTAGTAGAAGCGTGCGGCCAATGCATGTACAAACAAGACGGTATTGTGCTACAGAACCGACAGTCGGTAGGCGTGTTTCTGCGTCTGAAAGATGATGTCTATTCAGATTTGAAGCCTGTCGAATAAGAGTGGCGCTAGTAATGCCTCTATGAAGGATGCAAATTACGAGGGTTGGAACTTTAATAGTGACAATTATTTATTTACTGCTCGTATAAAATAAATACGTCTTTCAAAGTTTTACTGACCTTCAAAGTAGTCACCAGCATTATAACCCGTTGCCAGCGATGTGGAAGTCGTAGGTTACTCTTAGCAGTTCCAGTTGTGTTGACAGTTCAAGCGGCGCGGTCTATTGCCCGACGAATTGGTAGCAGTTCTGAAGCGAATGCCGTGAAGTGTTTCCTCCAGTTTAGAAATCGAGTTGAACTCAGGAAGGCTTAAGTAATGGGAAGTGCAGTAGATGGTATACCAGTTAACACCCCTATCAGTCAAACAAATCAGTTACAGCTTGCACTGTACGTTCTTGAGCACTGTCCTGCAAAATGATGGTCGGGTCCTGCAGAAAATGTCATCAGTTCTGTCTCTAAGCTGGTCGTAGGTCGTGTTCCAAACAGGAACGGCATAGAGACAGAAGTGGTGACACTGTCTGCAGGAACTGACCATCATTTTGCAGGACAATGCTCAAGCACGTAGAGTACAAGCTGTTACTGATTTGTTTGACTATGGGGCTGCTAAGTGGAATACTACCTACTGCTCTCCCCTAACTTCAGCCCTCGTGAGTCCAACTCGATATCTAAATTGAGGGAAACACTTCACGGCATTCGCTTCTACATCTACATCTACATTTATACTCCGCAAGCCACCCAACGGTGTGTGGCGGAGGGCTCTTTACGTGCCACTGTCATTATCTCCCTTTCCTGTTCCAGTCGCGTATGGTTCGCGGGATGAACGACTGTCTGAAAGCCTCCGTGCGCTCTAATCTCTCTAATTTTACATTCGTGATCTCCTCGGGAGGTATAAGTAGGGGGAAGCAATATATTCGATACCTCATCCAGAAACGCACCCTCTCGAAACCTGGCGAGCAAGCTACACCGCGATGCAGAGCGCCTCTCTTGCAGAGCCTGCCACTTGAGTTTGTTAAACATCTCCGTAACGCTATCACGGTTACGAAATAACCCTGTGACGAAACGCGCCGCTCTTCTTTGGATTTTCTCTATCTCCTCCGTCAACCCGATCTGGTAGGGATCCCACACTGATGAGCAATACTCAAGTATAGGTCGAACAAGTGTTTTGTAAGCCACCTCCTTTGTTGATGGACTACATTTTCTAAGGACTCTCCCAATGAATCTCAACCTGGTACCCACCTTACCAACAATTAATTTTATATGATCATTCCACCCCAAATCGTTCCGCACGCATACTTCCAGATATTTTACAGAAGTAACTGCTACCAGTGTTTGTTCCGATATCATATAATCATACAATAAAGGATCCTTCAGCTTCAAAACTGCTTCAAATTCGTCGGGAAATAGAGCGCGTCGCTCGAACTGTCCACACAACTGGCACTGCTAAGAGTATCCTACGACTTCCACATCGCTGGCAACGGGTTATACACAACGCTGGTGACTACTGTGAAGGTCAGTAAAATTTTGAAACACGTATAGTTGCCACTACTAAAGTTCCAACCCTCGGGGATTTGCTTTAAATGGACGCTGTTACGTTTGGGACTGGACATGGCGAGTTGATGTGGTGAGTTGATGTTGGTCAAGAATGCTTTGAAGGCATCAAAGACGCCATTATCAACACCTCACTGAATTTGAATGCAGTCGCGTAATAGCTGTACGAGAACCTGGATATTCGTACTGCGGTATAGCAGAAAGACTTGACAGAAATGTAAGCATCGTACGTGATTGCTGGTAGCGGTGGTAACGAGAATGTACCGTCGCAAGAAGACCGGACTCCGAACGGCTACGTGGCACTACCGAGAGGGAAGAACAATCGTGTTCGGCGTATGGCTCTGGTGTATCGTACTGCTTCTGCAGCAGCCATTTAAGCAGTAGTTGGTGCCATAGTGACGCAACGAACTATTGCAAATCGGTTACTTCCAGGACAGCTCAGAGCCGGACGACCTGTAGCGTGCATTGCACCGATCCCAAACCACTGCAGTTGCGACTTCAGTGGTGTCAAGTGAGAGTTCATCGGAGGGCAGGGTGGAGATCTGTTGTATTTTTTGATGAAAGCTTTTTCTGCCAATGTGGCACTGATGGCCGTGTGTTGGTTAGACGGTGGCCAGTTGAGAGCCTGCAAACAACCTGTTGTGCGGTAGACACCTGGAGTCATCGTCTGGGATGCGATTTCGTATGATAGCAGGAGCACTCTCGTGGTTATCCCACGTACCCTCAGTGCTAATTTCTACGTCAGTCTGGTGATTCGAGGCCGGCCGGTGTGGCCGAGCGGTTCTAGGCGCTTCAGTCTAGAACCGCGCGACCGCTACGGTCACAAGTTCGAATCCTGCCTCGGGCATGGATGTGTGTGATGTCCTTAGGTTAGTTAGGTTTAAGTAGTTCTAAGTTCTAGAGGACTGATGGCCTCAGATGTTATGTCCCATAGTGCTCAGAGCCATTTGGTGATTCGACCAGTTATGCTGCCACTCATGAACAGCATTCCAATAGGTGTTTTACAACAAGATAACGCTGACTCATATATCGCTGTTGTAACCAAACATGTTTTACAGTATCGAAGCGTTGCCTTGGCCAGCTCGATCACCGGTTCTGTCTCCAATCGAGCACTTACGGGACATCGTTGGACGATAACTCCAGTGTCATCTATACCCAGCGTTAACCGTCCATGAATTGACCGACCGAATCCAACTGACATGGAATTCCATCCCACAAACTAATATCTGGCACCTATACAACACCATGCATACACGGTTGCATGCTTGCATTCAACATTCAGGCAGTTACACCGGTTATTAAAGTACCATAATTTCATATTTACAATGACTTCTCTCACTTTTACAATAACCTGTGATCTTGCAATGTTAATCACTTAAGTATGTTGCCCAGTCAGACGTTTTCCAGAAATTTCGTTGGTCTACATTAATTATTTCTTGGTGTTGCAATTTTTTTTAGTCAGTGTATTTGTCAAGCCGATTATGTTACTGTCTTCAATAGTAACTTCAATATGGCTAATAGAAATAAGGGGTTATTAATACAATTAAAATTGATGTCAGTGCATGAGAGATAATGTAAACATACAGAACTGACTAATAACTAATGAAAATACTGGTAGTGGTTCCACATATGCTACTGCTGCAACTAATAATAAAAATAATAATAATAATGAGAAGTGATAGTCTCATTGCAAAGAAGAGCTTGTAGGTGTATAAAAATATATGTTCTGATATAGAGTTTTCCAAGAGAGCGTAATTTAAGCACATTGCATGAGATAGGAGCACTGGGAAATGAGCAATTTGTAGGTGGAAAGAAAGTAACAAGTGAGTAGAGGGGAGAAAAGTAGACATTATTGTTGCTTCAGTTGAAATGTCATTAATATCGTTTTCAAACTGGAGATGTTATTCATTTTCCTGCTCGAATGAGGAAGATTATTCCAGAGTGGGATTCTTGCTACTGATCAGAACTTCGAGAAAGAGGCTGAGTTATGGGGTGGAAGAGGAATGATTTTTCTCTGATGGGAATGGGTGTTTCTGTATCGCTGTTCAGACAGGAGCGTTAAGGCTGAGGACAGATACGAGGGACAGTGTACGTTGATAAGACAGTAGGGGAGACAGATTGTACAAGAATTTGTGCGCTTGCCTGCATACAGCCAGCATAACTGTGTACATGACGGAGGAAGTATGATCAAAGGGTCGAACATCACTGACATATCGAACGTAGGCGTTCATAATCTGTTCCACTCGCGGTGAGCTTTCCTGCAAAAGACATTACTGGATAACTTTACAGTAATCAACAATTGGAAGTATAAGCAATTACACAAGTTTGTAGTTCAGGTCAAAAAGGAAGGACTACTTATATTTTTCTATGGCATGGATACATATTGATACCGTCTTCCACACTGAAATTATGTGCACAATGCATTTTAAATTTTCATCTATTATTCCTGCTAGACATTTTGCTGAAGGAGGGAAGTTGATATTTGTCCCATTTAGGGTTAATTATGAAACGGGTTCCCAATATTTCGGGCTTACGACCTTATAATTACCAACTGGGATCGCTTTGGTTTTGGAATGGTTGAGCCTTAAACCTATATACTGCGCCCATATTGATAGTGCACGCAGTTAAGTAGTGAAATTCTGGAGAGATGTCTTCATGTTTATGGTTTTGCAGTTGGATACAACTGGAGATCAACAGCACACATGTGGTTTTTACTGTAAGACAATACTGATGATAAATCATTGACAAACAGTGCAAAGAGTATACGACATAATATCGAATCCTGAGGACGCCTGATCCTACCTGCCCCCATTGTGACCTTCTGGTGCCGTACTTGATGCTTTGCTAGAAGACGTCAGGTACGTATGCAGACAGTTTACTGCACTTGGTGAGAAATTGAGGCTGCTAAGTTTGGGAAGCAAAATGGCTAAGACAACAATGTCAAAGGCTGGTTGCCTCTTTCGCATCCATTGCAGGCTTCAGATCATCTGTAACCATTATGAAGGCAGAGGCTGTGTAGCATTTTTTGCGGAAACCTAATTGGTGTTCGTCTAGTAAGGTGTTTATATTAAGTGGTGGTGGATTATATACTGGTGTCCAAAATTAAAGCAACAAACGGAAATTTTGCAAGGTGGCATTTATTTTGCCATAAAACTGTATAAACAGGTGACAGTAAAGTAAAAACAATATAAAGAATAAATGACGTAAGCAACTGCAACATGCGTAACGGTAGACAAAAATGTTCTTCATTTTTTCCAACTTAACGGATTTGCACACAAATTCCGTAGACTGATTACTGTGCTCAGTATGGGGTGTAACCACCTCTGGTAGCAACACGGGCCTGACAAAGACGGGCCATGCAGTGAACGATGTCATCAGCCTCATAATGAGGCAACAAAACCCATTCTTCCTGCAGAGCTGCTCGCAACTCTTGGAGGTGGTTGATGGATGCTGTGATGCAGCCTGTCTCCGCAGTGCAGCCCAGATATGCTCTACGGGATTCAGACCGAAAGAGAGGGCAAGCAACGCTATGCGTGCAGGTGCAGCATCTTCCGTTTCCAAGATAACATCAACCACCTGTGCTCTGTGAGGTCGAGCTTTAATGTCCATCATTACAAAGTCTGGGCCCACAGCAACCCGCAGCAACCGCACGTGAGGTACCTAGATCTCGTCCTGGTACCTGACAACACTTTACCGATTCACCCGTACCCAATGGCCGAGCGGTTCTAGGCGCTTCAGTCTGGAACCGCGCGACCGCTACGCTCGCAGGTTCGAATCCTTCCTCGGGCAGGTTAGTTGGGTTTAAGTAGTCCTAGGGAACTGATGACCTCAGATGTTAAGTCCCATAGTGCTCAGAGCCATTTGAACCATCACCCGTACAATTTCATGAAGAGCTGTTTGAGTTGGCAGCATAATCCCTGCCCACGCCATTAGGCACCCTCCTCGATAATGGTCTCTTTCTATAATATTTGGGTCCCGAGATCGTGTTCCATTGTCCCCCCCCCCCCCCCTCCCCAGACGCGAATCAATCGATACTCACGTGTGAGAAGAATATTGGCGCACTGTTTATCCGACCAGGTGGCATGTTGACGATTCCACTCTAGACGTCCCCTTCTGTGAAGACGCGTCAGAGGTACACGTACGGCAAGTCTCCGACAGTAAATGACATTCTGCCGAAGACTTCTGTATATCGTCTGCCTCGACGCAACACGCCGAGTGGAGGCTACGAGGTGTAGTACGGGGAAACAGAGGTTTGTTGCTTTAGTTTTGGACACCAGCGTAAAATCTAAGGCCTTGCACAGTGGTGAAAGAATGCAAATAGGTCGGTAATCAGAGGATGCTGTGGCAATGTCCTTTTTAGATAATGGCTTAACTAGTTACTGCTTCCAGGCCTTAGGAAAAACACTGTCGTTAATGAGTGGTTTAAGATGTCTGTTATAATGGGCAGTAGTGCGTCAATAATAAGCTTCATCATTTGGACTTTAATGCCACCGTATCAAGTAGATGATGATCCGATAAGCATGATTGATTTTTTACGTTATTTTTAGACGGGATTTTTCGTCACTGCCGTCGTTGGTCCCCATATAGTAGCCCATAAGTCTCTGTTTCATTTACGGTTCAATTGTGGATGTAAGTAATATGTAGTACCGGCTTAGTTCTTCAGTTGAGTCGAGGGCATCAGCAGCATCTTTGATTTTGTCTGCACCAAGACGACGCAACTCTTCCAGTAGGATAACTGGCCTAAGTCTCTCTTCCTTTAACGTATGGACATGCCTGAGTTTAAAATGTACAATTTAGGTTACTTTTTACTATGGAGCTGTTTCCTGCATTGGTATTTTAGCTTTGACTTTATAACACATTATACATACCGAAATATATTAGTTTAATGTGTTTTTGAATTATGAACCCTACTATTTATTTTTATATTAATGATGGAAGAATGTTACATATGCTGAAGTAATGTGCTAGTCAATGACGTGCGCACATGTCACATATCTGACTGTATAGTATTTCCCAACCACATTGTTTTTTCTTCCACATTACTTTTATGTCGTTCATACCAATGTTGACAAAGTGCTCCTTGCGGCGCCAGGTATGTATCGGTTTTATGATGTTATATTGTTGTTTTCGCTATCTTTGATGGTGCTGCTTGTAATGTAACACTCTCACAATTTTTTTTTGGCACCGCTTTTTCCTTTTCCAACTTAGACCCCAAGGTGATGTGCAAGGCAGATCTAAACAGGCAGTCTAAATAAAAGTAGTTGTGATCCATAAGGTGTTTCTTCATTCATTACAGTAACACATATTGTAGCCTCTAAGAGGTGGCGTCGATTACGAAATTTTTTTATGTTGTTCACGAATGTTGTACTTTCTCTGATGGCAATAGTTAATGTCTGATGAAGGCCTTGTAAGCCGTAAACCGATACTAAAATAAGTAAATCCTGTGTAACATACATAACGTGTTTTTTCATTTGTAATCGTAAATATTTTGTTTATTTTTCTAATTTCTAGTTTGCATGGTCAGCAAACATTCACTACTTTCTTTGATATCCTGTCATCATAAAGCTGCTACAAAGGTAACTGTAAAGCTAAACAATATCATTAAAAATTGCATTTAATCCAATAAAATATTTTATGCGTACCTACCGAGCAAAAATTCAAATATAGAGCGTAACACATCAGTGAGTGACGGTAGTATTTTTTTAAGGTAAATTATTCTCACTTACTGGAGGCAGAGAACAGTCTGCGTTGTTCTTACTTTTTTTTGTCAGCTATGGAAAAGCGATGCCTGTCGTCAGTCTAGCACAGATGGATAAAGACGTGTCCGAAATAACTGTAAGTGACCTCTTACATCGTGCAAGTTAAGCTTAGGAAAATAAATACCCAAAGCGCATAAAAGAAAATTTCATTAGCAAGACTCGTTGCTCTTGGGGGACAAGTAATCAGATAAGGGAACAAGCTAAAAGGGGAGCAACCAAATTAATTCTGGAGTGCCCTCCCTCAGAACGCACAAACTTCATACATTAAGTTTTCACGTTACGTTAATTATCATAAATTCTTGAATTTTTGTGCATCTGTTTGCATGTAACGGACTTCTTTAGCAGCAGGCTTCTTATTTTCGTTTTCCATGAAGTGTGACGTCTTTCACTTGTTCTTAACATGCTACTACTGAGAGCAAATTAGTAGTTACGATGTAGTTAGTCTAAGTGCTTGTAGATTATATGCTTGTAGATTATCTTAGCAGATAAGAAATAGTTTGCTATAAGCAGTGAAATTATCTTTTAATTAAAGACTTATTACGAGATAGCTACAAATAGCGTACTATTAAGGCGAGTAAATTTATTTTTGGTAATGTAATAGACATACGTGCAGCAATAGATAACAACTTGTGTGTGTGTGTATGTGTGTGTGTGTGTGTGTGTGTGTGTGTGTGTGTGTGTGTGTGTGTAGAAAATGGGCTGTTGCTTTTAATGTCGGTTTTGCGGATATCATAAGCGGAGAACAGTTCGTTATGAACATAAGACATGGAAAAACAGACAGTCAGGACATGGAACGGTAGATGGGTGTGTGTGTGTTAGAAATAACTATGCGAGGGGAACTTCTACCGTAAAACGAAGCAGGAAACGTCTGCCCGCCACGTACACAATCCAACCACAGTGAACGTTGAAGTCCAGGTACAAGTAATGTTGAATCAAATAGAAAAAGCTAGCAAA
This sequence comes from Schistocerca americana, assembly GCF_021461395.2. Classification (NCBI taxonomy): domain Eukaryota; kingdom Metazoa; phylum Arthropoda; class Insecta; order Orthoptera; family Acrididae; genus Schistocerca; species Schistocerca americana. The sequence goes on along the minus strand of NC_060125.1, from coordinate 189,463,382 downwards.
CATATACCTGTACACTAATACCTCACAAACAACTTTATGGTGTGTAGCGGAGGGTTCTTTCCGCACCACTGTCACATTCTATTTCTACGTTTCCATTTCCCGTATTCCCTCTTGTCAGTTTTTTAGCCCTTGGCCACGTATTTCGTCATCTGGCATTTTGAGTTTCGTGTGACGGTTGATTCAAGACACCACACTGTGATCTTCATCAGCGAAAGAACTTACGAAGAAGGAATTTCTGTCTTTTCTGTTTTATCGTTCTTTTCGAGGAACACCACTGAGAAAATTTAGAGAGCCAGTATTAGTAGCTGACTGCAGAGTAATTCCACTGCCGCCAACACACATTTAGCGTAAGGATCACGAAGATAAGAGGAATTAGGGCTCATTCTGAGATATGTAGACCGTCGCTTTTCCCTCTCTCTATTTGCGACTGGAACAGGAAAGGGAATGGCTGGTAGTGGTACAGGGTACCTCTGCCACGCACTCTACAGTGGTTTCCGGAGCATGTTGTGTAGATGTAGATTTAGATTTCGATGCTGTTACGATGACTGGGAGAACGGTCAGCTGGGTTTCATCGGTTTACTGCTCTAATTTCAGAGCAAAACTGCTTCAAATCTGTATCAGACCCGTTGACATAATTTTACTTTCCAATCCGCAGAATGCTTCACGACTCCCAGTACACTAACATTAGATTATTTAGGTTTATATTTAACTGTTAGGTTTTGGTTACGTTTAAGCCTGCGGCGAAGCCTTTTTTTCGCAATACCTTTCTAGTGGGCTTGTCGGATCACGGCGGTTCTTTCCCACCAGTCAAAATTTAGCTCGGCACACATCTGTCTAAGTTGTACTGCGCAATACTGTTTAACTTTTTCCATTTTTTTCTCAGCATTTTCAGTCTCAGAGCTGAAAGATTCTTGTTGAATGCCCAGGTAATCTGAAATCTGTTCCTTGTCTTTATATCCCTAGTTACTGCTGCAACAACGGTATTGCGATCACTGAACCCAGCTCTACGTTAAATGACTGGCTAACACGCCTTTAACACTCATCTTCATCCGAATGATTTCGCATTTGATTCTTGTATTAATCTAAACAGGTATTATCTTGTTCTGTGCTGCAAAAAGACACACCTCCGCCACTGGTGCCTAGACTTTGTGACATACGCTGAGGTCGCATAAGTTATGGGATTCCTCCTGATATCATTTCGGACCTCCATTTGCCCACCTTAGTGCAGCAACACGGCGTGGCATGGACTCAACAAGTTGCTGGAAGTCCCCTGCAGAAATATTGAGCCATGCTACATCTACAGCCGTCCGTAATGGCGAAAGCGTTGCCGGAGCAGGATTTTGTGCACGAAATGCGCTCTCCATTATGTACCATAAATGTTCGTGGGATTCATGTATGGCGATCGGCGTGGCCAAACCATTCGCTCGAGTTGTCCACAAAGTTCTGCAAACCAATCGCCAATAACTGTGGCCCCGTGATATGGCTCATTGTCATCCACAAAAATTCCATTCTTGTTTTGGAACATGAAGTTGATGAATGGTTGCAAACGGACTCCAAGTAACCGAACATTACAATTTCCTGTCAGTGATCAATTCATTTGTGGCAGAGGACCCAGTGGTTTCCATGCAAATACAGCCCACATCATTATTGAGCTACCATAAATTTGCACAGTGCCTTGTTGACAACTTGGGGCCATGCCTTCGCGGGATCTGCGCCACACCCCAGCCCTATCGTCAACTAGCTCTTAGTAATAGAAATTGGAACTCATCTGACGAGGCCACGGTTTGGGGTTCAACCGATATGGTCAGAGCCCAGGGGATCCACTGCAGGCGAGGTCGTGCTGTTAGCAAAGGCATTCGCCTCGGTCTTCTGCTTGCGCATCCCATTAACGCCAAATATCCCCGCACCGGTCTAAGGGATGCATTCGTCGTACTTCCCACATTGATTTATGCGGTTATTTCACACAGTGTTGCTTATCTGTTACCACTGACATCATACGCAAAACGCCGCTGCTCTCTGTCGGTAAGTGAAGGCCGTCGGCCAGTGCGTAGTGCAGCAACTCGGCGTGGTGAGAAGTAATGCCTGATATTGCACAATCCTGACACTGTGGATCTCGGAATATTGAATTCACTAACGCTTTCCGAAACTGATGTCTTAATTCCTGTCGTGTGGCCGGGAATCTTTTCACAGGAGTACAAACGGTAGTTCCTCCAATGTGTTGCCCTTTTATACCTTGTGTATGTGATAATACCGCTTCTTGCATATCGTATATCGCTAAGACATTTGTTACCTCAGTGTACAGGTGCTGCAAATGGTTCAAATGGCTCGGAGCACTATGCGACTTAACTTCTGAGGTCATCAGTCGCCTAGAACTTAGAACTAATTAACCCTAACTTAACCTAAGGACATCACACACATTCATGCCCGAGGCAGGATTCGAACTTGCGACCGGAGCGGTCGCTCGGCTCCAGACTGTAGCGCCTAGAAACGTACGGCCACTCCGGCCGGCTCAGATGCTGCAAAAAATTGTCGAATCGCAGCAAACACAACACATTACCATTTCTGATGCAGTGTAGGAAAGCCGTTGTCATTCAATAGAGCTTACGGAAGTCTCGGAATAGATAAGTAAAGCACTGTTTGGTTTTCAGGGGAATCTTATACATTCTTCCTACAAAAGAGTCGCAAGTTCATATATCGATATCGGGAACGATTCAATCAACACTCCATTGAATTGTTTCGAGGTCTTCGTTTAATCCGAAATGGTAGGGATACCAACTACTCCAGCAGTACTCAAGAATGGGTTACTCAGGTTCAATCTCTTCACAGAAAAGCTGTGCTTTCCTAAAATTCTCCCAGCTGACCGAATTCGGACATTCGCCTTATCTAAAACCGACCTTACATGCTCATTCCATTTCATACATCTTGATGTTTAATCGATCTGACTGTGTCAAACAGCACACTAATAATACTCTATTCGAATATTACAGGGCTCTTTTTGCTGCTCAAGTTTATTAACTTACGCTTTCCATATTTAGAGCAAGCTGCCCTTTATCACAACAAGTAAAATTTGTAGAGAATATCAGATCAAAAACCCTTCAGACGTATAAATTTCCAGCTGCCGGCAGGTGATGTTTAAAGTGATCGCTGTCTCAAAGATCTGCAGATACCAGTCTTTGGATGCTGGCTCCTATTCTGACCGGAATCGAGGCTGGAATCTTCCTACACGTTGATCGGAGGGCCTGAATACGGCGTAATATAGGCCATAACTGGTAGCCCAATAAAAGAAAAGTTTGGAAATTTATACGGCTGAAAGGTGTTTGATTCGAAATTCTGTACTGAACCGCCAAGGGCCCGAACCATCTCTGAAAAGATACAGGAGACATCAAGAGTAAAATTTGTGTCAAAGTTGTCCTGATTCCTACTGCAGTCACTCAGTGGTCACACTTTCCCGTACGCCACAGCGTCATCAGCAAGCAGTCGCCGACTGCTGCTCACGCTAACTATGACTATCAAATAATTTACGAGGGTTGCCCAGAAAGTAGTGCAACGCATTTTTTTTTCTTAGTCGAAAACAATGCTACGAATGCGAAACGTTACATATATCTTATTTGAAGTCTCCTGACCGAGCGCTCCAAGTTCCCGTCACTTCCGACAGATGGCGTAGTTGCAGGACAGTTTCAAAATGGCGTCTGTAGGTGATATACGTTGCAAGCAACGTGCCGTCATTGAATTTCTCACTCCAGAGAAAAATTGTAGGGAATATTCACAAACGCTTGTGCAAAGTCTATGGAGCATCTACTGTCGACAGAAGTTTAGTTACTTGCTGGGCAAGGAGACTGAAGTCATCAAAAGGCGGTTCGGTGGAGTTCAACGATTTGCAACGGTCGGGGAGATCATCTACGGCTGTCACACCTGACGCACCTGACCTAGCCCCTCAGACTTCCACTTGTTTGGATCATTAAAGGGTGCGAATAGTGGAAGAGATGATTCACACAATGAAGCACTGGCTCCGCCTCCAGGAAAAAGGATTGGTACCGACACGGCATACACGCCCTTGTTTCGCGCTGCAGGAAGGCCATAGAACGGGACGGAGATTACGTGGAAAAGTAGGGTGGCTAGATAAAACACCATTGTTTCGCTTGTGTAACTCTCATTGTGTTCTATAAAGAATTGTTGAGGAAAAAAATGCGGTGCGTTACTTTCTGGGCAATCCTCGTATGTATGCTGAATGTTTGACGATTTCTATCACAGGTGCCTAGTGGGTCTAGAGGGTACTTACATAATAAAGTTTTGATAAGGGACACGTGTCCATAAATGTACAGTTTGGATATAAAATAAGTTCGAAGATCAGATCACTTTCAAATCTCCCGCTTCACGGTTCGCACATAGCGGAGACAATGAGCCCTGACTTGTTTGCTCTACAGCAGCCCATGGCAAGGGCAGTGCTTCGAGTACTCGTTCTCGGGGTTCTCTTCTACTTGACTAAGCACGTCCTCTTGGAAGTCGGGAGTGCAGCGCGTCCATGGAGCACCACAGTCACCCCTCCTAGTTGCGAACACAGCAGTTTATCGCAGCCATCGTTGTTTTTGAACAAAAATTACATGTGATAATTACGAAAGGGATTAGCGACAGTGTTCTCTTCACAGTTTGCGCGCGCACCGTGAAGTGAGAAATTTGGTGATCCGATCTTGAAAAGTTTCGGACATGGATTCCTTGTCAAAACTTCAAATAGTAAGACCCTCTATATCCTCTAAAAGCCTGTAGTGAAATAGTTTTTATAGGGAAGAAGAACGGTCCCATCACACTTCCTTTGGTTACTCCTGGTGGTACCTTTGTCTCTGACGGACACACATCCTCTGGGTCAACGTACTGGGTTTTATTAATGCTGCTCATTGAAGTCGCTGGCTGTAACTTACGAGGGCTGTTCAAAAAAGAATGATCACAATATTTTGGCAACATACCTTGTACTCATCTTCATAATTTTGATGGTGCTTCTCAAAATAGTTTCCTTTGGATCCGATGCACTTGCCACAGCGATACTAGTTTGTAAAAAGAGGCTGGAAACTATTTTTGAAAGGTCCTACAAAATCGCCTCCGCAGCCTTAACTACTGCTTCCGATGATGGGAAATGACTCCAATGAAGGTGTTACTTCAGTTTATGGATTAACAGAAAAAACGTCAAACAGGGCTTCATCCGGACTCTAGGAAGGATGAGGGATGAACTTCTTAGTAATTTTTACAAGATATTTAGTAACAATATTAGCAACATGCGGCCGTGCATTAAAGAGGTTTAGCTTCTACCGTGTTTCAGGGATACGTGGTCTTTTGCCCGTGATAAGGGCTAGAAAATTTGTCAGGATATCCCGGATAATATCGTCCATCTAGTGATGTGTGCGTAGGTACAGCATACCGATAAACAAATGCATGAGTAAATAAGAAAAATTGATTACCATAACATTCTCAGCAGAAACAACCACTTTTGCTTTATGGGGCGTTGGTGATGAAGGCGATTTACACACTGGGCTTTGCTGTTTGCTCTAAGGATCAAACATATGTAGCCAAGTTTAATCAGCAGGCATTATCTTTGGAAGAAATTCCGACTCTTTCTTTTACATAAAGTTCAACTGCATGGAGACCTGCATGTGAATGTCCTTCTGTCCGGGATTGTGCAGTCTTGAAACCCACGTCGCACAAATACGTCTCATGCGTAAATTTACTGTCACACACCTGTAGGTGGCACCGAAGGAAATTTTAATTCTTCAGAAAATGTTCGTAAGTTTATTCGTTAATACTTTCTCACAATGACAGCAATGCTATTGATGCTTGATTCCGTAAGAGCAGTTATTGGAGTAGGGGGTCCACCTTCCTTTCCCCTCTTTAGTTTAAACCATCCTCTGGCTGTGCTGTAGGGAAGAACAGACAACAGACTTTCCGTAGGCCTCCTGTTACGTTACATAGGCCTCAAATGAAGGTTTGTCGTCGGAGATTCAAAGCCGAATGTACTTCGTCACGCGTCACCTCTATTGTTGCAGTAGAGTAGGCGATCGCGAACACGTTTGAGCTTGTATGCCTCTCAGAGATGGGAACCAGGAGTGCCAACAATGAAACTAGTACGGTATGTTTTTGTCACACATTAAGTTACAAAATACCGTAAGATCTAGCGCGATAAATTTTGACCCTAAAACAGATCTGTGTTTTTCCCAGCGTGTGTAGTGCTCAAATAACTTACGGGAACACAACCCAGTGACGTCGTCGAGAACGGCTGATATTTCGACAGGTGGATACCCTACGATTTTCAGGTAAGCGTTTTGCGAGGGGATTTAAGAAATGTCACTTATAGTAAGCCGCCTCACACTGACTTGTATCTAGAGGCTCATACTTGTTACCGTCCCGTTCAGAATGCAGGGATACTTCATACCATGGTTCACAGATCCCAGGTCGTCTCGGACGCTGACAGTTTATCAGCTCATTCAACCCATTATTAGGCCACCTTTTGTCACAATGGTTACAGTGAAAGACTAGACGCAGACCAGACGTGCGTTTTGCTATCGACCAACCGTGCAGCGTGTGAGCCATGATAATACCGAGGAAGCATCAAAGTCTACGGCCTTTTTGTCTTACGCACGGAGCATTTCCCGCAGAGCTGGTCGTATTTTGAGGAAATATGATGTAAACGTATTTCTCGACCACCATCTATGGTTAGGATCACTTTAGCTTCCGTAAAGGATTATCTTGATTTGCGCAAAGTGCCGTACTCCTTGCAGTTGTGGCATGTTATATATTGGTCAGAGTGTCAGCACTGTGGAGGACCGGTGTATTGAACACAAGCGTCACACACGCTTGTCACAGACGACCAAATCTGCTATTACAGAACTTTTCTTGGCACAAATCATCCTACGGAATATAACAGCACACAGATTCTGGCATCCACTTCCAGTAACTGAGATAGTGTTCTCAAGGACGCAGTTGAAATTAAATTAGCGGGTAACACTCTAAACAGATATGAACGTTTTTGTTAAATTATGCGTGGATTCCTGCTTCCCCTCTTATCATAAATAAATAAATAAATGAGAGGCAGAATTAATGCGTTAGTTATTAATTTTCACTATCGATAATGTCTGACGTCGGTCATTTTTGGCCGTGTGTGTGTGTGTGTGTGTGTGTGTGTGTGCGTGTGTGTGTGTGTGTGTGTGTGTGTGTGTGTGTGTTTCATGTTTTCGGAAGTGCTCTGCAAACCGAAGTTCTAAAATCCATTGCACAGCGCCTACTTACTGTAATTTTGTCTTGAAAATGACAGGCTGTCCACCTATCGAAATATCGGCGGCTGCCGACGACGTCACCCGGCCGCATAGCCGTAAGTTATTTGAAGTAAGGATCATTCTTTACTGGACAACCCTCATATACTGAATTTGAGGAACACGCTATCAGTGAAATAAGATGTACCACAGTGGGAAAACAGTCAACACTGGCTACAAGTGAGTCTCGTTTACAGCCTTTAGAAGTTCTTAAGCCAAATACCATTCAGATATCTCTGCTAAGACGGTGACATAGAATCCATATTTATTTATTTCTACTGCTACTTCGGTGATGAATTAAATAGAACTAGTCAGGTAACATAATTACAGTGAAATTATCTGTGTTCTAAAACGTGTTAGCAGCTGGGTCAAGTTTCTACTAAGGCAACTCCAATTTGACATATCAGGAAGACCATATACGCTATTGAATGAAAAGGTTAAGGGTCCCCTACTGTCACGTCCAAAATTCGTAAAGAGGACACCTCAGTAACGGCTAGATGGAAGGAGTCAGCCCTACTTCCCGATGACGACACTGCTATCAGCCCTACTTGCTGATGACGATGCTGCTATCCGCCCTACTCATGATGACGACACACTCAAATACTGAAATACACGCACAAATTGGAAGTGAACTGGATAACTAATACGACAATCAGATGTTGGTGATTCCTTTCGCTCAAGAAGAAGTTCCTTTCACAGTTTCCAAGCTCCAAACTGGAAATGCACCTGGTCCGGTAGGAGCTAACCCTGAGGTCGCGCGGGTGGGGAGTCCAATGATAGTGCCATATTTGACAGCGTTATTAATGGAGACGTTGCAAATACGTAGGATCCCGGCGATACGGAAAACAGGTAGAGTAGTAGTGATTAAAAAGGGAAAGGAAAAAGACCTGGCATCACCGAAAAGCTGTAGACATATTTGCTTATTAAACGTCCTGGCCAAAATTCCGGAGCGTCTGCTCTGTGACCGGTTGCAGACGCACATGCAGCTCTTGGATCTAAATCAGTGTCAGTATGGTTTCATAAAACGGAATTGTGTAGATGTTACGAGTAACAGAGCTCTTCATACTGTAGAAAATTCGACAACAATGTATCAATTTGCGCTCATGATTGACATCGCAGGCACAGGCGATAATCTTTGGTGGCCTCCGATGTTTGCACCCTTTCGGGGCCTCGGTGTTCCCAAATGTATGTATAAAAGCATTGTTGACTATTGTAGTGGACGTGGCATCCAGTGGCTTGCGGGACAGATCAAGGTAATCAAACAGTTTACCAAGGGCTGTCCTCAAGGCTCCATAAGTGGTCCACTGTTCTGGGATCATAGTTCTGAATGCCTATTACATCTGTTTGACGGAGCATGTGCTACTGAAGGTGTTATCGCATACGCACGTGACATCCTAGTAGCTGTGTGAGCAGACTCCGAGATGAGATCTGCAGAAAATACAGATGATCAGCTTGCTCAGATGCAGAGCTGGTGCAAGGGCAACAAACTGACTGTAGCTGTTCATAAAACAATATAGATACTACTGAAGGACTGAACGGAAGACTTCCTCTTTCCAGAAATCCCTCCCTGAGGGTTAACGGAATGCCTTTAAAAAGCAGCACCGTTTATAGATGTTTAAGTACTCTTCTACACCAAAAAGAAGCTTACTAGAACTTGTAAATCTGTTACTCAGAAAGTGGCTAAAATCGTCCGTAAGACCACCAGTGCTGACGCTGCTGATTATAAACTACTGCAGCATGTGGGGCGGTCATATCATGAATATATCTTCAACGTCATTGTGGGCTTCCCTGCTAGCGTCTTTGCCTAGGCAGTTACAAAACAATAGTGCAACGAATTCAGAGGAGCGTACTTTTGAGGCTCACCGCTGTCTTTCGCACCCACCTGTCGAAGGATTACTGATGATTCTCGGGGTATGTCTGATGGGTGTCATGGTACGTTACAGGGTAGCGCTGTATTGGTTGGGGACGTGGTCAGTATGATAGCGTGTTACGAGATCACAGGAATTCATTTTACTGGTATAAAAAACATTTACGAGCGTGGAAGTGAGATGATTGGGAGTATGGCTGGGACGGTAGAAGCACTGCAAGCGTGCTTGCCATATATTCACGATCATCAGGAACAGGTTCAAACTACGTGGCATTTCCCTACTCGAGATTTGGTGTATCTTTCAACAGATCATGGTCTATATCCCATACATTTGCATCGAGTATAATGAAGAGTCAAGAAGGAATAATAAGAATAGACGACCGAGAACGAAGTGCTTGGAATAAAAAGGGTGTAAGACAGGAATGTAGTCTTTCGCCCCTACATTTCGATCTGTACATCGAAGAAGCAATGATGGAAATTAAAGAGAGTTTCAGGAATTGGATTAAAATTCAAGGTGAAAAGATTTCAATGATACGATTCTCTGATGGCATTGCTATCCTGAGCGAAAATGAAAAAGAATTACATGATCTGCTGAATGGAATGAACAAAGTAATGAGTAGAGAATGTGGACTAAGAGTAAATCGAAGAAAGATGAGAAGTAGCAGAACTGAGGACAGAGAGAAACTCAACATCAGGATTGATGGCCGCGAAGTAGATGAAGTGAACGAATTTTACTACTTAGGCTGCAAAATAACAAATGACGGACGGAACAAGGAGGATATCAAAAGGAGGCTAGCAAAAATGGCATTCCTGGCCAGAAGGTGCCTAATAGTGTCAAACATAGGTCTTAATCTTTTTTTTTAACTTATGGGACTTAACTGCTAAGGTCATTAGTCCCTAAGCTTACACACTACTTAACCTAAATTATCCTAAGGACTCGAACCTCCGCCGGCCTTAATCTGAGGAAGAAATTTTTGAGAATGTTTATTTGGACACAGCATTGTGTGGTAGTGAAACATGGACTGTGGGAAAACCGGAACAGAAGAGAATCGAAGCATTTAAGATGTGGTGTTACAGACGAATGTTGAAAATGAGGTGGATCAATAAGGTAAGGAATGAGGAGGTTCTGCGAAGAATCGGAGAGGAAAGGAATATGTGGAAAACATTGACAAGGACAAAGGACAGGGTGATAGTACATCCGTCAAGACATCGGCGAATAAGTTCCATTGTACCAGAGGGAGCTGTAGAGGGCAAAAATTGTAAAAGAAGACAGAAATCGGACTACGTCGAGCTGGTAATTGAGGATGTAATTGCCAGTGCTACTCGGAGATGAAGAGACTGACACAGGAGAGGGATTTGTGGCGGGTCGCATCAAACCAGTCAGAAGACTCATGACTCAAAAAAAAAAAAAACGATGTAATAACTCACTAATTTGTGAATATGGAGAGGAAAATTCCGCTGAACATGTTTAGTTGCCTCCTTTTTTCAGGTAAAGAGAGACTGTAGACAGCTTGACTGCAAACAATTGTAAGGGACCAAAACTTATGGACGACAGTTAATATGATTGCACATAGAACTTCTGAAAGGTAACGGCTTTGCTTTCATTCAATGAGATGAAGTGGAAGCTCTTAATATCAAATAACGTCAATAAACCACAAGAAGCATTTCCTCCATTACAGACGCTGATAGTCACATATAATTTTAATTAAGAAGAAAACTTAAAGAAACATTAAAAAAAGGAAAGAAAGAAAGTATGCTACCGCCACCCATACAGATATGCGCAAAGTCGAGAACTGCCAGGGTGCCCACAGACCAGTGTGGTCAATGTAAAATAGTGTAGCAACAGTAGATTTCGAAGTAGGTATAGTTGTTGTTAGTCGGCAAACCTCGAGTAATTCCGAGGCTGCCAGTAACATACCTAGTAATATAAGCTGAAAGGTACTCACTTGAAACATGAGTTAATACCTTTTAATTTTTTTAATTCATTCTTATTTTCAATTTTATGTTTTATTTCTACGTCAGTAGTACCAATAGTAGGTGTTAATATAATTTATAGCTATATACAAGATATAAATCATTGTGTATCACCATGATTATTGTGTATGTACAAACTTAGAGTTTCCAGATAACAGGTCAGAAATTCGTGGCAATAAACGGAAAATGGACTGAACTGCTAGTGTAGGACAGGTTAGGGTACTCACTTGACCTCCAGAGCGAGGGCAATGATGCCTGCAGCGAGGGGCGCTGCGGCAGACGTGCCCGTGTGCCGGATGGTGCACGAGTTGCGCAGGTCCGTCGTGGCCTGCACATAGAAAAGTATGTGGGTTATAGCGAAGCATTCAAGGGGGCCACTGAATGCATATCGTGAATTAACCAACGGAACGGCGCTGATGTTGACCGTTCTGCTTGACAGGGCCGTCACCTGGTTTTACACATTGAATTAGACTGAAGGGGTCCAGCCAGCCTGATTATCACCCAAGTGTACCTACAAAGTACGTAAACAAACAGTGTGCGATGATAATCTCATGATATGCGTAGGAATATCATAAGGTAAATGTACACGTGTGTCGTCCAACTTTGAGGCCGTTGCCCCACAAGAATAGCGCATTGTCAGAAGACAGCACATACTCCACGTTTCCTGCAGACATAATCCTGCTGCGACGAGGATAACATGTGCATTACAGTGCGCTAGTGAAATGGATAGGCAACTGGAAACGTATTCTAAAGCGGGAAAGTAAGATACCTCCGGGGAAATACGCCTCAATTGTACACAGATTTACCGTGAAATTCTCACGGTATGTAGACCAGTTGGTATGTCACACCTAGCCGTAATGAGGTGGTGTCAGAGGTTGACAGAGGCTGCACAGACTGGGTGATGCTGATCGGCAGCGAGGGACATCGTCACCGACCACAGACGACAGTGTCAGGCAATCGAGGAAGTGATTCGCAGCAGTCGCACAGTGACTATGGCAGACATTGCTCTGCAGATGCGCATTTCAGTAGGCAGTACTCACTCCATCCTTACAGATGGTCTGCAGTATCGGAAATTGCGCTCACGCCGCGTTTCGCGATCACTGTAACCTGCACGCGAATGCGTCTCTAGAGTTCCCTGTGCGTTACTCCGTGGACGACAATGATTTTCGACGCCGCATCATCACGGCCGACGAGACATGGGTCCATCGTACAACACGTGCAACGAGGAGAGCGTCTATAGAGTGGAGACTCACCTCTCCGCCTACACGATAGAAATGCAAGGTTGCGCCATCAGCAAGGGAGGTCATGGCTAACGTTTTCTTCGAATGTGAAGGAGCTGTGGACGCAGAGTTTATGGGAAACGGCACAACCACCATTGCTAATTCGTACTGTGCAACATTCACATTGCTGCGCCACGCGATAAAGAAGAAGAGGCTTGGAAAATTAAGCAGAGGCATTATCTATTACACATGGTATGTTGATGATACCACAGATTTCAAATACAATGAATGACAGGCGAGTTTCACTGAAAAGCCATGGGAATCAATTGAGCAGTAAACAGGGCAGAGTGTCACTGTGTAAAGCACTGAATTCAAAAGTGGAGGGATCGTGAAGCAAGTAATGTTAGAATAGGTAACATACCACGTACTTAAATCAGGAAGCGGGATACTTTGCGTCTAAGATATGCAGAGATCGTTAAATATTCATTGGCGCTTCAAAGTAGCGCAATGAAATGTAAAACAATAGCTCCAATCTTCCGATGTACAGAAACCTTAAAATCAAATGTAAACACAAATCTATAAGGGATAGTCAAATGAAAATGAGACACACCGACAAAAGTAATTAAACTATTCATTATGTCAAAAGTTTCACATTACGCCATCGACACTACCACAACCAGAACGTGAGGTCTTCCCATAAAACAGAATTTCCCACTCTCCCGACATGCAGCATTACTCAGATCAGCCACCTACACCCACACATATCCTACATAGGGGGGCACGCAACATCACCACACTACCTCCCGCCACGACACGTAAACAATGGCAGGAAAGAAAGAAACAGGTCTGCCACTCCCCCACTGCACTCATGGAACCAGTGCGCCACCTGACATGAGCCAAACGTGCATCCTCAGCTGTTAATAAATTTGCTCCACTCTGAGACAAGACGAACAATGCTTTCATTGGGATATGGCCCACATGTTGCGAAGTTTGGTTCGACTACGCTGCAGAAGTTCCGCTGATAAGCCGTCACACATCCTCCACACAATCGCGGTTTCCACACTTGTCTGATGATGTCACGAGCCGACCGTTACATGCATACGTAAAAATAGTTCTGATATCTGAGCTAGTTTGTGATTATATCTGCTCTCTAAGTTGTTGTAGCCTTTGACGATGTCCATTGCACTGGAAGACGAAACATTGGCAGATACAAATGCCTTGTTTTCCAGTTTCAACATTGTGTCGACACAGCAGCAGCAATGTTTTCTATATTTCGTTAAGCGTTTATTGTCAGAACTGTCACAGTTGCAGTAATGTATATCTGGCGACTAGTTTTGAACCAACCGATTCATTCTCAAGCCTGGAGTACTGAGGCTACAGGAACAACAGTACAGGGCTCTTACAAATGATTGAAGCGATTTCATAAATTCACTGTAGCTCCATTCATTGACATATGGTCACTACACACTACAGATACGTAGAAAAACTCATAAAGTTTTGTTCGGCTGAAGCCGCACTTCAGGTTTCTGCCGCCAGAGCGCTCGATAGCGCAGTGAGACAAAATGGCGACAGGAGCCGAGAAAGCGTATGTCGTGCTTGAAATGCACTCACATCAGTCAGTCATAACAGTGCAACGACACTTCAGGACGAAGTTCAACAAAGATCCACCAACTGCTAACTCCATTCGGCGATGGGATGCGCAGTTTAAAGCTTCTGGATGCCTCTGTAAGGGGAAATCAACGGGTCGGCCTGCAGTGAGCGAAGAAACGGTTGAACGCGTGTGGGCAAGTTTCACGCGTAGCCCGCGGAAGTCGACGAATAAAGCAAGCAGGGAGCTAAACGTACCACAGCCGACGGTTTGGAAAATCTTACGGAAAAGGCTAAAGCAGAAGCCTTACCGTTTACAATTGCTACGAGCCCTGACACTCGATGACAAAGTCAAACGCTTTGAATTTTCGGCGCGGTTGCAACAGGTCATGGAAGAGGATGCGTTCAGTGCGAAACTTGTTTTCAGTGATGAAGCAACATTTTTTCTTGATGGTGAAGTGAATAGACATAATGTGCGAATCTGGGCGGTAGAGAATCCTCACACATTCGTGTAGCAAATTCGCAATTCTCCAAAAGTTAACGTGTTTTGTGCAATCTCACGGTTTAAAGTTTACGGCCCCTTTTTCTTCTGCGAAAGAAACGTTACAGGGCACGTGTATCTGGACATGCTGGAAAATTGGCTCATACCACAACTGGAGACCGACAGCGCCGACTTCATCTTTCAACAGGATGGAGCTCCACCGCACTTCCATCATGATGTTCGGCATTTCTTAAACAGGAGATTGGAAAACCGATGGATCAGTCGTGGTGAAGATCATGATCAGCAATTCATGTCATGGCCTCCACGCTCTCACGACTTAACCCCATGCGATTTCTTTCTGTGGGGTTATGTGAAAGACTCAGTGTTTAAACCTCCTCTACCAAGAAACGTACCAGAACTGCGAGCTCGCACCAACGATGCTTTCGAACTCATTGATGGGGACATGCTGCGCCGAGTGTGGGAGGAACTTGATTATCGGCTTGATGTCTGCCGAATCACTAAAGGGGCACATATCGAACATTTGTGAATGCCTAAAAACACTTTTTGAGTTTTTGTATGTGTGTGCAAAGTATTGTGAAAATATCTCAAATAATAAAGTTATTGTAGAGCTGCGAAATCGCTTCAATCATTTGTAATAGCCCTGTACATGGTTGTCAGTGGACAGTGAATACAAACGTACAAATGTGGGAATACAATAAAAACAGTTCAAATTTGACATAAATTAATTATCTGAGTTCATACATGTCTGCACTGAATGCGCGTGATCTTAATAACAAGCATCAACTTGGCAATGCACGCTTTACTATATAAACTGAAGGTGGTGGGGGCAGAAAGGAAAGGAAATGGAAGGAGCTGAGCTGCGTCGGGACTTTATACGAAATGCGTGAAAATGCGTGGCTGACAGGGATTCGAACCTGGTACCTGCTGCAAGGCAGTTGCGATAGCCACTGCACCATCCGGACACTGTTTGCCGGATTTGCCACAAATGCGCGGGCCATCTCAGCACGCTCCCCTGCCGCCTCACATTCCCTCGTAGCGCCATCATTCCACAGTCCCTGTCCCTGTCCTCTAAGCTCGCTAATTTTATTTTCCCACTGGAGGTCGAAAGAAATGTGCATCCACACTGAAGATTCTGGATTCGTCGCTCATCGAAGCGAATCAGTTAGCTGAATGCGTGTTGCCTGTTCTTTCGAACACGTCTGGAAGAACAGATACTACGCATTCACGTAACTAATAAAATGCTCGCAGATAACTGTCTCAATCAACACGTGTCTATTTAGCAAGACAGAATCAAAATCGAGGCCAACACAGTCAACAGTACCAGGAAACTTTCGATGGCGTTAGTTACATGTCTAATGTACAAGCGCACGTCCGCAACCATTGGGCGCGCCGCTCTGTAAATGTGGATGCGACGAAGCACGTTTATTAACCTATTCATCAATTTAGTGAATGATAATGACAAACTTACAAGTATTACAAAAACACAAATAATAGATTCATGTATACGCGTTACATATTTGAACGTAAAACTAGTGTTTCATGTTCAAGTGCGCACCCATGGCCAAAGGGTGCATCGAATTTTATAAGAGGCATGGTAACGCTTTTGTTAATCAGTCACAATCAACATAAAATACAATAAAGATAAATAAATAAAATTATATTTGTTGCTACGTTACAAATTTTGCGTCATACATACACATCGTTGTCGTCTAAGATTAAAATAGCTCACTTATATAAAACATTTAAAAAATACACATTGTTTATTTAGCCAATAAGTTTTGTACAAAAAGCAGCTACATAGTCCTAATAAAAGATCATCTGATGGCACAGAATTATTATATCTCGTATGCGCGACCACACTGAGATTGCCTTGCTCTGTAATGATAGTGCGTATCTGTCCGTGTGAATCCTATTGTTGTAAATTACACAGGACGAGTACAGAAGTACGAACACTCAAACATTTTTCATAATTTTCAGCAATTTTGCATCACTCATTATACACGCTGTATGAACAACGTTTTTCATTATTACCTCCATGAATTACGGCACCTGTAAGATTCAGCCGGCCGCGGTGGTCTAGCGGTTCTAGGCGCTCAGTCAGGAACCGCGCGACTGCTACGGTCGCAGGTTCGAATCCTGCCTCGGGCATGGATGTATGTGATGTCCTTAGGTTAGTTAGGTTTAAGTAGTTCTAAGTTCTAGGGGACTTATGACCACAGATGTTGAGTCCCATAGTGCTCAGAGCCATTTGAACCATTTTTTTGTAAGATTCAAGCGTCGTAATCTGACAAATTTATTACCTAGACATGCTAATCCAATACACTTAAATGCTATGAGATCCACTACAAAGCGCTCTCCTACGAAACATTGTGCTATACGTCACATAGTCCGCAGTAATACTTATTTATTCACTGTGAGGTCATCATACAGTATTGAGGGTGCTAAATGGAATAATTAAAATTTGTAAGAGGCAAAGCAACAAAACTAATTTTATTTATTTATTTGTATTGTACTTTATATTGGCTGTGACTGATTAATATTGGAACTGCGGTATCTATTATTTAATTCGATGTGTCTGGACGCATACTTGAATACGAAACGACTGTCTTACGTGCAAATTTGTAACGTATACGCACGACACTATTATTTGCGATTGTGTAATACTTGTACGTTTGCCATTATCATTCACTATATTGATGAAAATATGAGTAAAGGTGCTTCGACGCATCACATTCAAAACGCAACACAACTACTCGCTGAGGACTTGCGCTTGTACGTCAAGCGTGACAGTATCGCCATCGAATGTTTCCTGATGGTACTGGCAGTGTTGTTCTCCAGTTTGATGCTGACTTTATTAGAGGCACGTAATGATCGTGACGGTCACTCAACGAACATTTTGCAAAACATTGTAATAGGTCCATGACTAAGGAATGTATTGCTAGCGCAGTGCCGGCCGGAGTGTCCGTGCGGTTCAAGGCGCTACATTCAGGAACCGAGCGACCGCTACGGTCGCAGGTTCGAATCCTGCCTCGGGCATGGATGTGTGTAATGTCCTTAGGTTAGTTAGGTTTAATTAGTTCTAAGTTCTAGACGACTGATGACCTCATAAGTTAAGTCGCATAGTGCTCCGAGCCATTTATTTGAGCTAGCGCACTCGAGCAGATGTAATTTCGATGGATTGCTCACGCGCTGCCTACGATATGTAAGCTATAATAGAATCGCAGACCAGAGAGCAGTGTTGGCTGCAGTAAGAGTTGTGTGGGCAGTAGTGGTGGCAGCTCGCAGTCGGGCGGTTTGGCCGGTCGTGCCTGAGCGATGTAGTATAAGGTAAAAACAGAAGCGCGCATATCTAACTTCTTACAACTAAATTTATACTATTGCTATATCAGGTCCCATGTAAATGTTTCAAAAAATCTTTTAATAATAATATTTTTTTATAAAATGAACTTTTTGACAATCATTCATCTGAATTTAAAGAATTTACTAATTTTTGCAATTCATGGTCTTCCCGATTACCGTAAAGAAAAATCAGTTGTTTCTTTTTATACATGACAAATCTCGCGGCCAGCATTGCACTGGGCTGTGCCAGAAAAAATTCGTGTAGGAGCAGATATATACGCGTTATCCGGCGGCTTCATTGAGGTAAGAATTTTCAATTTGTTCAGAATAATCTTTCAGGGCCATGACGCAGCACTGCTGACGTCAAAAATTTACCAGGGTAAATTCACAGTCAGTTAATTATTGAAAGGTTATATGTGAGCCACAATTTTCATTGGGAGGTTAGTCATGTTATTATTGCGAGGTTATAGAATAATAAACTATTTGGAGGCTACACTGAATGTGAATGATGTAAATATTTTTACTGTTGGGAGGTTACACTATGCACCTTTCCCCACGTAGCGATATCTAACAATTACATAAAAACTGAAACGAATATATAACTATATTTTTTACTGAAATTAAAAACTTTTCCTTAGGAATAGATGTATATATTTTAACTGTTGGGAGGTTACAACATGTTTTGCGGTTTTGATGTTTCTTTTTAAGATCAAGCACAATTAATTTGTGTTGTATTTGAACTGTTCACATCGTAATTCCAACTTCGTTCTCATTGTTCACTGACAACAATTTTTTTTTTTTTTTGTAGGCCTGGCTTGAGAATGAGCCAGTTGGATCGAAATGAGTCGCCAATCATAGGTTACTTCAACTGTGATAAACGTGTTAATAAATGCTTCATGAAATGTGACTTCGAATACGGCCTGGTGATCATAAAACAAAATTAACCAAGGCCTAAATACCTCCCATCAAAGTGTGCGTGGTACTTACTGCTACCTTGAGGACTGTGCGACACGTAGGCAGGCACGTCAAGCAGAAGCCATTGTCGGTACTCACGATCATCTGGTCCGAGTAGGCGCCGCTGGAGTAGGCGGTGGCGAACGTGGCGGCGCAGCGCTCGCCGTACCAGGGGAACTGGCCGTGCTGCGACGCCGACCCGATGGACAGCGTGTACACGCTGTTGATGTAGCCGTCGCAGTTGCAGTTGTCGCCGCGGCTGCCGCCGTTGCCGGACGCCCACACGTAGATGGCGCCCTTGCCGCCGCGGCCCTGCTCCCAACAACAGGAAGAACACAGTGAGTGCGAAGGTATCACGGAGGACAGGTTGGCTGGAAAAGGATGGGAGGACTAATTCAGCTACGGGGATATTATGCGTCGGAGTATTCCCGGTGAAGTTCTTACACATCATGTATGACAGAGACATCAGTGAACAACCATACAACCACAGAAATAATTAACGCACACCCAAGGGTGCCTCCATCTCCAGCAGTTCACCTCCTAGTGAGGTCATTTGCTTCGCAAGATAACCCCGTTTTAAGCCCAGTCAATAATTTCAGAAAGAACCATCCGAACCTTTTGTCTCCGTGACTATTTTGTAACGATTTATCACCGAACAATTCAATTAACTAATACATATAAGTATTTGGGACCAAACCTCCAATATAAAATAACGCAGAAACTCACCTACTAACGATCGACCAGAAAGTGTACAGTGGACTGCAACTACTAACTGGGTGAATGGAGGAATTGCATCCTTCCACCACTTCCACACCTACAATGTCTCGAGCCATGCCACACGTAGTCTGCAGTATGAATACCCGTTCCACCAAATATCAGACTCTTCACCAGTCCATTTACCCCGCCCTACACAAAACCCTTTATAATTCATCACTCCATGTTTATTCTTAACATACATTAAACACATCCACGTATCTAATACATATCGGAAAATCCTCTGCTACATTTATTTTCCTCTCCAATTGCTATCCATGGTACGTTGTTGTACCTGTACCAATAACAACAGAAACGCTACATATACACAGTCTCCACATCTTCCCTCTAAGCGATTTTAGCAGATCCATCTCCCAGACAATGAAGTCCACCCTGACATCCACCCTGCCTCCCTCCTTACCACATCTAACGCACTTCCTATCGTCTCTCACATCAGAGCTCCTTCCTCCCACTCTTTCGTCCTCATAACCATGGCCAGGCCTCTAACCCAGTTGCAGTTTTTTTTCAAATCTCATGTAAGCTACCACTAACTGCCCCATATTTTACAGATTCCGCTATACCAAACCTTCTGCTCCACTGATAACCCACCCATTACAATAACATAGCTACTCAGCTTGTCCCAGTGCAAGACCTTCACGTTTCGTACAGCGAAGTGCTTTCTCATATTTAACAATGTATTTTGTAAAAAACTTCAATGTGTACCCATCATTCATATTAAAAAACCATGCGTATCTTTAATCTGTTTATCGACTTAGAACTGGTTATATTTCCACAAACGCTTCGTCTACAGAGTAGCACGTTCTATTGCTGCCAGACAACCTTCAACCTTGAGGAGCAAAGGAACCAACAAATAAGGATAATGCAAGTCACATGACTCTTAGGTATGTTTGCATGGCTCGAATACAACTGAATTAGCAATATATAAATTAAATGAAATTGAAGACTTGACGTTTCATGAGCTGCCAATGCTATTAAATATCCAGGACCTCGATTCAAATCGCACACCTATGGGAAATTACGATATGACTCTGCCTATTCTGCAATACTAATACTGAAGCAGTCACTGCATTTTTTAAAGAAATTGTCATAAGTACAAGGGGCAGTCAAACGGAAACGAGACAGGTGGAAAAAAAGGGTAAGTTGTTTCAAAAGTAAGCGTCATATCTGTTAACGCATTTATCACAGTGTGAAACAAGATGGTCAATGTCTCCAAGAGAAAATTTTAGCGGTTGCCTACGGAACCATGATTGCACAAACGTGTGCATCTCTTCATCCGAGGAAAATCGGCTCCACGAATGTGTTTTTCTCCAAGGCTCCAAACATACACCACCAAAAAAAATTGTGCATCACCTCGGTTTCGAGAGTTCCGGAACCTGTACAGATAATTGGAAAAGAGATCAACATAAACATCATTTCTGCCGTTTTTATTGCATGTTGTACCACCATACAGAGAGACCTTTAGAGGTCGTGGTCCAGATTTCTGTACACACCGGTACCTCTAATACCCTACAGCACGTCCTCTTGCGTTGATGCATGCCCGTATTCGTCTTGGCATACTATCCACAAGTTCATCAAGCTCTACTGGTCCAGATTGTCCCGCTCCACAACGAATATTCAGTGTAGATCCCTCAGAGTGGTTGGTGGGTCACGTCGTCCATAAACAGCCCTTTTCAGTCATCCCAGGCATGTTCGATAGGGTTCATGTCTGTAGAACATGCTTGCCAATATAGTCGAGCGATGTCGACATCCTGAAGGTAGTCATTCACAAGATGTGCACGATTGGAGCGCGAATTGTCGTCCATGAAGACGAATGCCGCGTCAATATGCTGCCGATATGGTTGCACTATCGATCGGAGGATGGCAGCCATTACGACGCTTTCCTTGACCACCAGCGGCGTACGTCGGCCCCACATAATGCCACTCTAAAACATCAGGGAACGTCCACCTTGCTGTACTCGCTGGACAGTGTGTCTCAGGCGTTCAGCCTGACCGGATTGCCGCCAAACACACCTCCGACGATTATCTGGTTGAAGGCACATGCGACACTCATCGGTGAAGAGAACATGATGCGTGTCCTGAGCGGTCCATTCGGCATGTTGTTGGGCCAATTCTGGAACCGCACGACCGCTACGGTCGCAGGTTCCAATAATGCCTCGGGCATGGATGTGTGCGAGGCCCTTAGGTTAGTTAGGTTTAAGTAGTTCTAACTTCTAGGGGACTGATGACCTCAGATGTTGAGTCCCATAGCGCTCAGAGCCATTTGAACCATTTGTTGGGCCAATCTGTACCGCGCTGCATGGTGTCGTGGTTGCAAAGATGGACCTCGCCATGGACGTCGGGAGTGAAGTTGCGCATCATGCAGCCTACTGCGCACAGTTTGAATCGTAACACGACGTCCTGTGGCTGCACGAAAAACATTATTCAACATGGTGGCGTTACTGTCAGGGTTCCTTTGAGCCATAATCAGTAGATACTGGTCATCCATTGCAGTAGTAGCCCTTGGGCGGCCTGAGAGAGGAGTGTGTCTGTGATACAATGTCCTCAGTCAACGTCTATCTTCAGGAGTTATGGGAACCGGGGAGATGCAAAACTTTTTTTGAGGTGTATATGAAGAGGCCGGGATTGTATGGAGATGTGTAACGGCTTCGGAGCGATACTTCTGCAACGTGATCAAAACAACCATGGCAACATGGCATCCTGCAACAGAAAGATGCCGTCCATCAACATTCCTGTGAATTTGAACCTGATGGCGTGCTTAAATCTTTGCAAAGTGTACACGTACTGCTGTGCGTTAATTGTGGTGCTATTTTCCAGAAATTCAGTAAGTAGTGGGCCCTTGCAAGCAAAGAAATATGTCATATGACTTTACCGGTGCTGGCGTGCCTGTACTTATGACTATGCTGCACACGTTTGGCTGGGAAGTCCTTACACATCTTCCATACAGTCCCGATTTCTCCGCATGTGATTTCCATACTTTTACAGCCGTGAAGAAAGACAATCGCGCCATCGATTTGATTCGGACCAAGAAGTGCACACTTGGGTGCTATCATGGTTCCGCAGGCAACCGCTAACAATTCTCCGTGAAGGTACTAACCATCTTGTCTCACAGTAGGAGAAATTTATTAACAGTGATGATGATTACTGTTGGAATAATAAACAGTTTTCTTACCTTTCTTCCATCTGTTTTGTTTTCATTTGGCTGTACCTCAGGTACATGACCACGTTGTGGCTTGGAACAGTTTTTCACATTTACAAAAACCTTGCTTTCCGGAGTAATTATTGCAGTTTCAGGAAAAGACTGCCGCACTTATAAACAGCAGAAAATGTTAAAGTGTTGCAATGTACAGCGCTCTCACCTATTGTAGTGTTTCAATAATGAAACGCAATGTCGTATATTCAGACAATAAGATAGAATAGTTGCTACTTCTTACGAAAACTGATTAATGTGCTGTACCATTTGCAGGACTGTTTCCTGTCACATTTTGTTTGTATGTATGCATTGTATTGTATGTTAACCGGGGACCTAGAAACCACGGAGAGGCTCCGTCCCCGCCGCATCCGCAGTGGACCACAACCCCACAACGACTACCGCAGTCCACTTCACCCCTCCGCCGCCCCACACCGAACCCAGGGTTACTGTGCGGTTCGGCCCCCGGTGGACCCCCCAGGGAACGTCTCACACCAGACGAGTGTAGCCCCAATGTTTGCGTGGTAGAGTAATGGTGGTGTACGCGTACGTGGAGAACTCGTTTGCGCAGCAATCGCCGACATAGTGTAACTGAGGCGGAATAAGGGAAACCAGCCCGCATTCGCCGAGCCAGATGGAAAACCGCCTAAAAACCATCCACAGACTGGCCTGTTCACCGGACATCGATACAAATCCGCCGGGCGGCTGGCTCTGAGCACTACGGGACACACTTCTGAGGTCATTAGTCCCGTAGAACTTAGAACTACTTAAACCTAACTAACCTAATGACATCACACACATCCATACCCGAGGCAGCATTCGAACCTGCGACCGTAGCGGTCGCGCGGTTCCAGACTGTAGCGCCTAGAACCGCTCGGCCACACAGGCCGGCTCCGCCGGGCGGATTCGTGCCAGGGACCAGGCGCTCATTCGCGCCCGGAAAACCGTGCGTTAGACCGCACGGCCAACCGGGCGGGCTCACATTTTGTTTACAGTTAACGTTGCGATAAGTAATTTTGATACAGCTTGTCTGTAGCGCTTGCCGCATGCGCTCACGTATGCGCTTGTCTGCTGGCCGAGCCTCGCCGCAGAACTGCTCGCAACTCCTAGTTTACTTGTTGCTTACGTGTGACCCTTATTCCTGGCCCGGCGTAGCTGCGTCTACGTTTTTCTTATTGTTTTTAACACTGACAGACATAATCTTATGATTATGCGTCTTTATTCTGCATTAGTTTTATTCTGTGACATGGCCAACGTTTGGCCCTCAAAATAATTTAATTTTTGTAAGTATCACGATTTTCCTTATTATGAAATCATAAGATTGATGATGTATTTCAGTGTTTAATATTTGTCCGTATGGGTTAATTTATAGGTTCTGAGAAGATACCATTATTGGCATCGAAACCTAGGCAAACTAAAAAAAATTACCTTGCAACTGAAGGCTGAATTTCTTATTGTCTAAACAATTCACGGTTGCTGAAGCGCTCCATTGTGTTAAAGGGTCGCATATTCACCCCTCGTGAATTAAATGTATGCTGGAAGAAAGAAAATGTAACACAGTTTCTCAATAACTAAAATATAAAATTAAAGCACCTGTCATATAGTATAAGATACAGAAGAAAACAATGAAAAATACTGGAGGATTGCGCTCCTGCCATAGATTGCAGCAGTTTCGGCAAGCGCTGTCTAAAAAAGGTACCAATACCAATATTTCGTCCGGCTGCAAAAATAAGGAACTTTCAGGGTAGCATGAAATATGACCTTGGACATCGTATGCCTGGGTGTATCAGTTACCGTGGGAATGTGGAAATGTTTACATTGGACAAACGCAGGGATGTATCTCCTTGCTACGGACGGAACACATACGCAAACTACGACTATAGCAGGAAAATATATTTGCTCTAGCCGTGAGCAGCTTAATGGAAAACTACATGTTGGAAATTGAAAAGATGGCTGGCTCTGAGCACTACGGGACTTAACTTCTGAGGTCATCAGTCCCCTAGAACTTAGAACTACTTAAACCTAACTAACCTAAGGACATCACACACATCCATGCCCGAGGCAGGATTCGAACCTACGACCGTAGCAGTCTCGCGGTTCCAAACTGAAGCGATTAGAACCGCACGGCCACACCGGCCGGCTTGAAAAGATGTCTGCCACCTGCTCAAATAATGGCTTCTGGGACAGCGTTATTAACGAGACAATGTACTTACGAGTGTCGATGAATTTTGTTAATTGAGATAACTGTTTCGCCCTCAGCCCAACTTGGCAGCCAGCCTTTGGAGGAATACGACGGGAAAGGCAACTGCGACGTGCATCGCGTAGGGTTGAAGTGGTTGGCCGACACCTGTTGCCAGATTCGTAAACAATCGACCAGGCCAATGTTCAACTGTTGTTGATCTGCGTTTATGAGATTTAAGTGCTCGACACTAATCAGAGGCGTGCAAATTTACTTCCACATTCCAGCCCCTATCACTGCCACAATCATTTAAGCAGCTCAACATTTGTACTTATGCACAGTGGTCTAAGCAGACCAGTTTGGGTTTTTGCAAGTCTGGCAAGCTTCATGGGACCCGGTCAGCCTGCTGCCACTAACAACAGTTTGCGCTTTCAACACAAAGTGACTAACTAGGTATAGGTTTGCATTGGTAGCTTCACTGCAGCTCAGCTATCTTAACGGTGGGAGCAGCAAATGAACAATTCAAATTTACACGAGGCCAATGAGAAATTAACAACTGGGGAATATATAGCCCTCACGAGACAGAGTCAAAGTCCAGCAGGAGAAAAATCTTCGTGTGTTTATGAGGCAGCATAAAATTAGTCAGCAGGTATCTCGCAATGCAAATTGTGTAAAAAGTTACTAAACTCTCATTCGGCAACCTCGGGTTTTTGTCCAGCAGTTAATTCATTTCAAAATATTTTGAGAGAGGACGAAGATTTTGTGGCTGATAAGTGTGTGGAAATGTTTGCCAATGACTTGAGACCATTTATCAGTATACAGGATTTCTAAAATTAGGGCAAACATTGAATGAAGCAGGAAATATTATGGCTCAGTGTACATAAAAAATCACATTTTTGGTATGTAGCGTAGTGCGATGAAAGCTTAATATTAAAGAAAAGCTTCCTCTTTCAGACATGTACTGTTTAGACTGGCGTAATACGAAAAACGAGCTTCGTGTTTGCTAAGATGCACCTGAGGAATTTAGAATGAACTATTTTGGTGACTTAGAATGAATTCGGCGAACCTGCAAAACATATCCTACAAAAAGTAATTAAAACTGGTATAATTGGGGTCTTATTTGGCTCAGTTCAGAAACTAGACTTCCAAAACTTTACTTTAGTTGGCGTTCAGTAAGACAGACATCCTCAGGTTCGTGCATGTAAGGGAACTCGACTTCCAGAGATGATTCTGCGTGCAACAGTTAACATACATTGGAGGTGACCTGATGATGATTCGAGTTGAGAACAGCCATTACTAGTAAAAAGGACGTGAAGTTACAGAAAACTGTTAACATCTAAATAAATATATAAGTTCAAAATTCGCCGAAAAGTAAAAATAGGGGCAAATAAAATCCACAACTTTCTGGTCGGCAACGACCCAAAATGAATGTATATTTCATTGAGCCTCGTCTTGTTTTACTGGGGTAAAAGAGAACTTTGCATCAACTTCCGAACCCTGCTTATAACACTGCAATAAAAACATACAGCATGAACTACTATCTCGTGTAGCAGAGCGAGAATCCGAGCGGGCAAATAATACTCCTTTAGTCCTCTTGGGTTCGGCGTAGCGGCAGCTTACGTGTCTGCCTAAAAGGCAAGCATGGGCAGGTTAAAGGCGGAATGTGTTCATCTCTGACACTAATACATATATAAGGAGCTGAACTGTCTTACCGCGACCTAAGCGACAAAGTGTAGCCAGAAACACATAAATATTTCTTGTTTTGCATTCACAGGCGGCGAAAACCTTCACAGACAGATAAAATAATGTTGTTACGTTGTTAGTATTTGCAAACTGTGTGCAAAAGTTTATTATTCTTTGTAATATTTGAAGAAATACTTCAGAGCCATGGTCACATTTAAAAACGTATTTATTTTGAAGTGAAGACTTTATTCAGCAGGACTTTTCTGTCATATTCGGATCTAAAGCAAGGTACCACAAGGAAAAAGACAGGAAACTCACACGATGTGCTTCTGTTCTCTGTGTTTTTCCTGTCTGCCTTCCTTTGGATCCGAAGGTAACAGCAAAGTATTATTGAAACCGGTCATCAGTTCAAAATAAATACTTAAATGTGATCTTGACTTTCAAATACTTCTTCAAATATTACAACATGCAGATCAGCCCCTGACCAGAAAGTCTGCAGAATATAAAATTATTGTTCTTTGTTGCGTATAAGTTTGTTGTATAATAGAAGGTTGGGCCGTGTATCGACTCGTGCTACACCTTGTGCTTAAATTGCATTGGTTTTCCTTTTCTTCCCCTGACATGTTTGTTTGATATGTTGTCTGTCATTAAGTGGCTGCTTGGTTGTCTTTTCCCTCGGCTATCGATATCTATGGAGGAAGTGAGATCTTTGACCGGTGGTAACTTCGTGTGGTGGCGCGGAAGTAGGGGCGTTGTGCGCAGAGAGTGTGGTGGACACGGGAGGGCAGTGTGGATCGCCGGCGCGGACGAGGCGTGGTCGGTTGTACCGAGTCGCCACGTGATGTATGTCGGTTGTGTGTAATGAGCGAGTCGAGTTGACGGAAGAGCTCCCCGCGGGTTGGTTGTATACAGAATCGCCCCACGAGTAGTTGCTGTTCATTTCGCCTTGGTGGGACGTTAACAAGCTTCTTTAAATCCTCCGTTTTAACTCTGGAGTTTAAAAGGAGACACCTAACATGAAGGAGCGGTCACTACCCGTCAACGTTGCAGAGGAGACGTGAAATCCGGTGACAGAGCGTGTTGTCTTGTGACCGTGGCGTGTTGGGCACACTGGCGACGCGTGCGCGGTCAGATGTATGGATCCTTGCCATCCGAGGTCGTGTACTGCCTGTTCGAGCATAATTGCAAGTTAAGTTAGTGGAACGTTTAATCATTAAGTAATAAGTTTGCGTAACCAGTGTCTCTTCGGCCTCGTGGCCTCCGGCGATCGGGTTTCCTGTCCCCGGCACCGGTGTAATTGAAGACAGTGATTTTTCCTCCTCCTCTCGTTACTGCCCGATGGGAGGTGTAGTTTTGACAGTTTAATTGTTTCGCTATTCTGTGGTGTGGTATGAGTAAATTCATGCTTCTTGTTGGTTGATCATGTGGTCACTCATTCAGGACTGTGTGGTGTAATGTTTCCTTGCACGAGGTTAGCTCTAATTCTGTCAGCAAGTTAAGACATCTTATTACAAGTTTTCGCTGGCTAAAAGTCGGTGCAGTGACCAGCCTGAGAGTGGCAATTGTGTTTACGGGCGTATTTAAATTGGTCAGTATTCTGCCTAACCTGAGCATCCCTGAGTGGGTGATTTGTGGCCGCCTTACACGGGTCCGTGATATCTGTTATGTTCTAATGATATTCCAGGACACTTGTTTAAAAACTTTTTTAAATTCCTCCATTCCTTTATTGCCATTAATCGTGTTTTTGCTGAGATCTTTGATTTTTTTTAATGGCGGTGTTGGTAGCTTCACTACCTCACCGTACTTTATTAACATAGTTCTGTATTTACTTTAGTAGCCTGTTTACTAATGTTCTTTAAATTTTGTAAACTGTTGTATTGCTATAAATTACTTGATTGCCGTTAGCATGTTTTGAAAGGTTGTTGATTGCCGTACGGTCAGTTTCTATAAGATATGAATAAAAAATGTGTGTGTGAAAATGTCAACTCGACAGTAAGAAATTTGGCCCCGTTTCCCAAATTGTGGTGTGGCTTGTAGTAACCGTAACCACTGTGTGTGTTGTGTGTGTTTGTGTGTGTGTGTGTGTGTGTGTGTGTGTGTGTGTGTGTGTGTGTGTGTGTGTCAAAGATGAACTTCAGAGCAACTATGTGTTCTTGCGTTTCTGTCTGTTACTGATATGTTGAAGTATCAGTGAAAATGAAAGGAAGAATTACCAGCACGACTGAATTAGGAGTTGTTGTTGTTGTTGTGGTCTTTAGTCCAGAGACTGGTTTGCTGCGGCTCTCCATGCTACTCTATCCTGTGCAAGCTTCTTCATCTCCCAGTACCTACTGCAACCTATATCCTTCTGAATCTGTTCAGTGTATTCCTCTCTTAGTCTCCCTCTACAATTTTTACCCTCCACGCTACCCTCCAATACTAAATTAGTGATCCCTTGATGCCTCAGAATATGCCCTACCAACCGATCCTTCTTCTAGTCGAGTTGTGCCACAAACTCCTCTTCTCCCCAATCCTGTTCAATACTTCCTCATTAGTTATATGATCCACCCATCTAATCTTCAGCATTCTTCTGTAGCACCACATTTCGAAAGCTTCTATTCTCTTTTTGTCTAAACTATTTATCGCCCACGTTTCACTTCCATAGATGGCTACGCTTCATATAAATACTTTCAGAAACGAATTCCTGACACTTAAATCTACACTCGATGTAAACAAAGTTCTTTTCTTCAGAAACGCTTTCCATGCCATTGCCAGTCTACATTTTATATCCTCTCTACTTCGACGATCATCTGTTATTTTGCTCCCCAAATAGCAAAGCTCATGTACTACTTCAAGCGTCTCATTTCCTAATCTAATTCCCGCAGCATCACCCGATTTAGTTCGACTACATTCCTTTATTCTCGTTTTGCTTAGGTTGATGTTCATCTTATATCCTCCTTTCAAGACACGGTCCATCCCGTTCAGCTGCTCTTCCAGATCCTTTGCTGTATGACAGAATTACAATGTCATTGGCGAAAATCAAAGATTTTATTTCTTCTCCTTGGATTTTAATTCCAACTCCGATTTTTTTCTTTTGTTTCCTTTACTGCTTGCTCAATATACAGATTGAATAACAACGGGGATAGGCCACAACCCTGTCTCACTCCCTTCCCATCCACTGCTTCCCTTTCGTGCCCCTCGCGTCTTATAACTGCCATCTGGATTCTGTACAAATTGTAAATAGCCTTTCGCTCCCTGTATTTTACCCCTACCACCTTCATAAGTTGAAAGAGTATTCCTGTCAACACTGTCAAAAGCTTTCTCTAAGTCTACAAATGCTAGAAACGTAGGTTTGCCTTTTCTAAATCTGTTTTCTAAGATAGGTTGTAGCGTTAGTATTGCCTCACGTGTTCCAACATTTCTACGGAATCCAAACTGATCTTCCCCGAGGTCGGCTTCTACCAACTTTTCCATTCATCTGTAAAGAATTCGCGTTAGTATCTTGCAGCCATGGCTTATTAAACTGATAGTTCGGTAATTTTCACATCTGTCAACACCTGTTTTCTTTGGGATTAGAATTATTATATTCTTCTTGAAGTCTGAGAGTGTTTCGCCTGTCTCATACATCTTATTCACTAGATGGTAGTTTTGTCAGGGCTGGCCCTCCGAAGGCTGTCAGTAGATCTAATGGAATGTTGTCTACTCCTGTGACCTTGTTTCGACTCAGGTCTTTTAGTGCTCTGCCAAACTCTTCACGCAGTATCATATCTCCTATTTCATCTTCATTCTCTTCCATTTCTATAATACTGTCCTCAAGGACATCGCCCTTGTATAGACCCTCAATATACTCCTTCCACCTTTCTGCTTTCCCTTCTTTGCTTAGAACTGGGTTTCCATCTGATCTCTTGATATTCTTACAAGTGGTTCTCTTTTCTCCAAAGGTCTCTTTAATCTTCCTGCAGGCAGTATCTATCTTATCTGTAGTGATATGTGCCTCTACATCCTTACATTTGTCCTGGCCATCCCTGCTTAGCCATTTTGCACTTCCTGTCGATCTCATTTTTGAGACGTTTGTATTCCTTTTTGCCTGCTTCATTTACTGCATTTTTATATTTTCTCCTTTCATCATTTAAATTCAATGTCTCTTCTGTTACCCAAGGATATCTATTAGCCCAAGTCTTTTTACCTACTTGATGCTCTGGTACCTTCACTATTTCGTCTCTCAAAGCTAGGAGATGGAGTAAAATAAAAACGTTGTATATCTCATACACTTTCCGTCTCTACTTAAAGGATATGACAGCAGTGACCCCTGGAAGACAAGAGAATAATATGGAGTTTGAGCACTGAGACAACACGGCCGTTGTAGCAACGGATGAAAAAGAATTGCGGGAATTAATCGGAAAGATCAATGGATTGATAATCAATACAAAGAAAACAGAAGTAATGGCACTATGAATGGCGTGACACTAGATGCGCAAACCGTTAAATATCTAGGAAGCAGGAAAGAAAGCGACTGGAACAGCACAGAAATTCAAACCAAGATAGCAGTGGCGAAAGAGACATTTTGTAATTTTGTAAGAAAAGGAAAGTTTTCTGCAGCAGTATGGACAAACATTTGAGGGTTGTTCTCTGGGATGTTGGAACGGGAGAATAATGATAGAATAAGGCTGAAGTCTTTTGAGATGTTTTCTTGGCGGAGTGTGGACAGAATAAGTTTGATGTAGTAAATAATGAGGAGGCTATGAGAAGAGTTGGAGAGCAGAGAAGAATACTTAACGTAAGAAAAAGGAGAAGAAACTGGATCGGACTTAAATTACGATCAAAAGAGTGATTTTAAGAGCACTCTTAGAGTGTAGGTATAGTTAAGAAGGCAGTGACGGACCACCAGAAATTGTGACGCAAAGGAACTACAAACATATCAGGAAACTTGCATAAAAAGTTCTCGGTTTACTTGCCGCGTCAAATTTGGATAAAATCCCAAGATTTCGATGACTACCTCCGTCATCTTCGTCAGGGGTAAAACTGACTGTCGTGGACTGGTGAGGCTTCCGCTTTTATAAGCAGTGGACGGCTTCTCATTGGATGGATGACGTCACCGTGAAACCGATGCGTACTGAGGTGGCGGCCTCTATATCCATAGATTTTGTTTGCGCGCTTTATCCAGCGTTGCTTGCAGCGCCATCCATCGCAACAGGCGGAGAACTGCGAGGAATGTAAGAAGTCTCCCTCTGCGCTCTTTCTACATAAATTGCGCGCTTCCATGCATTGCTGAGTGCATAACCGGAATCTCTGTTGAAATTATTTTCACAGAGTCTAATTTCAACTGCTTCCCTGATGACAGAGTCCCAATAGTTTGAAGCGTGAGCAAGTAGTCTTGTTTCATTGAATAAAATCTTATGTTTATTTAACAAACTGTGCTCAGCCACCGCTGATTTTTCTAGGTACCTGTATTTCAGGTGACGCTGATGTTCCACACAGCGATCGGCGACAGTTCTTATAGACTGGCCCACATAACTTTTGCCACACTCGCAAGGAATGCTGTAAATTCCCGGTACTCTCAGGCCAAGATCATCTTTCACGGGTCGCAGCATTTCCTTACTGTTCCTGGGTGGCCGGAAGACTGGTCTGATTCCTTGCCGGCTCAGGACTCTGCCGATCTTGCTGGTCGTTGCACCGCAGAATGGTAGCCGCGCGATGTGTTGGTCCTCTTGATCTGTTCGAACTGCGTCCTTTCTTGGTTTCTTCGCCAGAGTAGATGTGATATCACGATCAGAATAACCATTTTTTATGAATACCGTCGTCAGATGGTTAATCTCGGAGCCGAGATGATCCTCGTCCGAAATAGTCCTTGCTCTGTGTACCAAGGAGTTCAGCATAGCTCTCTTCTGAGCTGGGTGGTGAAAACTACGCGCGTTTAGATATAAATCTGTATGCGTCGGTTTTCTGTGCACAGAATGTCCGAGACGACCATCTGATTTTCGCTCCACCAGTACATCTAACAAGGGAACCTCCCCATCGCACCCCCCTCAGATTTAGTTATAAGTTGGCACAGTGGATAGGCCTTGAAACACTGAACACAGATCAATCGAGAAAACAGGAAGAAGTTGTGTGGAACTATGAAAAAAATAAGCAAAATGTACAAACTGAATAATCCATGCGAAGGATATGCCACAAAAGGATAACATAAGCTCAGGAGCGCCGTGGTCCTGCGGTTAGCGTGAGCAGCTGCGGAACGAGAGGTCCTTGGTTCAAGTCTTCCCTCGAGTGAAAAGTTTAATTTTTTATTTTCAGACAATTATGAAAGTTCAGGCACTTACGC
The DNA here is from genome assembly GCF_021461395.2 of Schistocerca americana. Lineage (NCBI taxonomy): Eukaryota > Metazoa > Arthropoda > Insecta > Orthoptera > Acrididae > Schistocerca > Schistocerca americana. Next base: position 189,430,523 of record NC_060125.1, on the reverse strand, counting down.
ATAATCAACTTCGCTCTCCAAAATTCCAGGACATGTTCAGATTTGCTTGGACATATGCAGGATTTGACGGTCTACACACGGAAAAATTTGAAAACGTTAAAAACATATGTTTTGACAGAGCACAGGGAAAACTGTGTGACTGTGAAACTGTTGCATTCATTTGTTCCAGCTTATGTGCAAATTCTTATGTTTTCATCACTTTTTTGGGAGTGATTATCACATCCACAAGGAAACCTAAATCGGGCAAGGTAGAATGATCTTTTTACCCATTCGCCAAGTGTACAATTTAGGTGGGTCGACAACATATTCCCGTCATGTGACGCACATGCCGTCTCCAGTGTCGTATAGAATATATCAGACGTGTTTTCCTGTGGAGGAATCGGTTGACGTATGACCTTGCGATCAAATGTTTTCGGTTCCCATTGGAGATGCACGTCCTTTCGTCTACTAATCGCACGGTTTTGCGGTGGGGTCGCAAAACACAGACACTAAAATTATTTCAGTGAATAGAGACGTCAATGAACGAACGCACAGGCCATAACTTTGCGAAAATAAAAAATTAAATTTTTCACTCAAAGAAAGACTTGAACCAAGGACCTCTCGGTCCTCAGCTGTCCACGCTAACCACGGGAGCACGGCGCTCCTGAGCTCACATTCTCCATGATGATGCATATGTTGCGCATGGACGACTCAGTTTGTATATTTTGCTTTTTTTTCATAGTTCCACACAACTTCTTCCTGTTTTCTCGATTGATCTGTGTTCAGTGTTTCATGGCCTATCCACTGTGCCAACTTATAACTAAATCTGAGGGGGGTGTGATGGGGAGGTTTCCTTGTAAGAAGGGTAACTTTCCGTCCTTCTCCACCTCCACTGTAAATCTTATGTTCTGATGTATACCATTCAAATGTTCAACAAACTGCTGCAGTGTCTCATTGCCATGTGGCCAGATTAAAAATGTATCGTCAACATACCTGAAGAAGCAGGATGTACGTAAGGGAGCACTGTTCAACACTCGTTCTTCGAAATCCTCCATGAAGAAGTTAGCTATGGCTGGTGACAGTGGCGAACCCATGGCTGTTCCGTCAATCATTTCATAATATTTTCCACCATACAAAAAATAGGTGGTCGTCAAAGTGTGTCGAAATAACTTCAGTATTTAAGGAGAGAAATGAGCAGCCAACATTTTAACGTATCTTCCACTGGAACCTTTGTAAACAAAGAGACCACATCTAGGCTGATCATGATGTCATTCGGACCTATCCTCATCTGCTTTATAATGCCAACAAACATTTTTGAGTTAGTAATATGATGGCTACAGTGGCCGACTATAGGTGCTAATGATTTAGTTAAGTATTTTGCCAACCGATATGTAGGAGACCCAATAGCACTAACAATAGGTCTCAACGGAACCCCGTCCTTATGGACTTTGGGTAGACCATATAACCTGGGTGGCCTTGGTGCTCTTGGTCGTAGATTCTTGACTAGTTCTTCTGGGAGGCCAGAGTTCTTCAGTAGCTCCCCTGTCTTCCTACTAAGTGCTGCTGTGGGATCCCGTTTAAGAATACGGTACGTGGCATCTTCCAATAATATGGCCACTTTCTTATGATAATAGGTAGCATTGTGGATAACTGTGGCATTCCCTTTGTCGGCTGGTAGTACAACTAACTCTTCATCCTTCCCTAACGATTTCAATGCCAGTTTCTCCACTCTGCTCACATTGGGCTTAGGAGGCTTGGCTGTTACTAAAATCCGACTAGTTGCAAGCCTTACCTCATCTGCTGCCTCTTCAGGAAGGTGCCGAACCGCTTGTTCTACCCCACTGATAATCTCGGCCACTGGTAGCTTTTGTGGAGCTGGAGAAAAGATCAGTCCCTTAGTGAGAACCGAGAAACTATGGGGACAGAATCCTGGCTTGACGTAGGGGGAAAACACCCTATGAACATATGAGCGGAAATAAATCGTTGGCACGGTAGATGGCGCTGACGAATAAAAGTTCCTCCTACCATGTGCTGTGTGTGTTACAGACTGTGTGATTGATGCGTTTACTGTAAGCAGCAGAATGGTCCGCTATTCACGTCGGGAGCAAGCAGCGATGGTGTCTGTGTACGGCCGTGCAGATGAAACTGTCGAGAGACAGCACGGCTGTACCACAACCAGTACTCTCACAGACACCAACCACATCACACAACATTCCAAGCGTTTGTGTCGTCATGGGTCCTTTCAGGCAGACTAATGAGCAGGAAAGCAGCGGACTGTATGTACACCAGATTTGGAGGACCGGTTTCTGCCTCTCGGCAGTTTCCATCTGCTTGTCCGTGCACAAACACCATTTCGGCTTGTTCCCAACACGAATATCTGATCACTCTGCTGCTTACAGTGCGCTGCGTCGATCACACAGCCTGCAGCGCAAGAGGAACACACGGCACGTAGACAGAGGAACTTCCATTCGTCAGCACCATCTACCACGGCAACGATACGTTTCATAGGCCATTTTTCCCCTCTATTTCCAATCAGGAATCTGTCCCAGCAGTCTGTCGGTGTCATAATTGTTTACCCTGAATATGTCTCGGTGGCATCCTGGATGTGCTCAGTGGGTCTGCGATAATACAGGTCAGCGGCGGAGCTTACCTCTCGGATGCCCCTCTCGATGGCTTCAGTTGCGAGCCGCCCCGGGCCCTCAACGGTCCGGCCGTCGTCGTTGGGCCCCCAGGAGGCGCTGTAGATGTCGACCAGCTGGTGCGCCCAGCCCAGCGACACGCCCTCCACCCTGTCGTTGACGTCACCATCCAGCAAGCGCACCCCTGTGGATTAACCGTATGCAGTGGTGATATAATTCTACTGAACTCGCCGCTCTTTTCATAAAGTCGACACTGAATGCGACCACTCTGTCATTTACAGATCAATTACGTCAGAAAAAAACGTCTTTGTAAATTATAAACTGTCTAAAACTGTGTAATAATAAGAGTTGGTTCTCGTGCGACGTATCATCCAGTTATGACAACTACATCAATAGACTGAAATTATGCGTCCCTTTCCGTATCGACCCTTTCATTTTTATTTACTGTATCAGTTCCGAGTAAATAAACAAGAGGCACGAGGAAATGACCTTTAGAGACATTAACATTCCATTCTACGAAAACCTTCAGTATCTTTTAGAAAGATTCGTCTCCGTAAGCAGGTCTGTCGTTGTCAATTTTTATGACGCTGTATAGAATGAACCCAAGCTTCATATTCTTTTTCATCTCAAAATCTTGCGGTTTCATTGTACTTCGTATACCTCAAGCCTGAAACACTACCTCCTTGATTTCTTCCTGCCTGTGCTGCCCGTACAGCAACTCCCTTCCCACCCCCACCCCCGACCCGTCCCAAACGCAAAATAAACCTGTCTGTGCTGTTGGGCTGGCCCATAAGTTCTGGTGGTCTTATTTTTTTAGTGTCGGTTTCCACAAAAATAAACAAGAAATGAACAACAAATCAATAAACGATGTAGTCTCTGTTGTCGTTAACCTCTTCCCAACGTTCAGTAAGCTGCTCAGTGCCTAGATAGCAGAAATCGCCTGGTTTTATCGTCCACACAGACCATCAGCTCCACGTGAATACTGAGCGATACGCTAGGCAATGCATTTTACGGGAATCGCAACAGGTAGAAATCTGAAGGCAGCTAAGCGTTTGAATTGCTTATTTGGCGATGTGAGGTGGTTGTCGTGTCGCAGAAGAACGCCATATCGCCGATCGGGTGGTTTATTGAGTTCCGTACATCGGTAGGTAAAAGCGGAACCTTTATAGGATCGCTTCGTAGTCCAACCATCTGTCTGTGTCTGTCTGCCTATTAAAAACCATTTTTCCCACGAACGAGTCGATGTAACACATTGAAATTTATGCCACATACAGATGTCTATGTTCGCTTGGTGGTGTAAATAATTGAAACTTCTAAGTCAATCCAATCCAGAGAAACGGTTTATTTACGTCATATTTTGACACTCGCACAGTCATTCATCAAAAACTATAGCGTACTTTCCGCAGTCCTAGAAACATGAAATTCCTGCAAGAAACAAGGTCTCACAGTACAACCAAAGGAAAAAAATCCGAAACCTGTAAATTTTTAATTAAATAACACGAAAAAAATTTTCATTCGTTATATGGGCTGGCCCTTAAGTTCTGGTGGTCTTTTTTTTTTAGTGTCGGTTTCCACAAAAATAAACAGGAAGTGAACAACAAATCAATAAATAACGATAAGTGTGTGGTGATCCACATGAGTTCCAAACGAAATCTGTTGGAATTCGATTACTCGATAAATAGTACAATTCTCAAGGCTGTCAATTCAACAAAGTACCTGGGTGTAAAAATTACAAACAACTTCAGTTCGAAAGACCACATAGATAATATTGTGGGGAAGGCGAGCTAAAGGTTGTGTTTCATTGGCAGGACACTTATAAGATGCAACAAGTCCACTAAAGAGACAGCTTACACTACACTCGTTCGTCCTCTGTTAGAATATTGCTGCGCGGTGTGGGATCCTTACCAGGTGGGATTGACCGAGGACATCGAAAGGGTGCAAAAAAGGGCAGCTCGTTTTGTATTATCGCGTAATAGGGGAGAGAGTGTGGCAGATATGATACGCGAGTTGGGATGGAAGTCATTAAAGCAAAGACGTTTTTCGTCGCGGCGAGATCTATTTACGAAATTTCAGTCACCAACTTTCTCTTCCGAATGCGAAAATATTTTATTGAGCCCAACCTACATAGGTAGGAATGATCATCAAAATAAAATAGGAGAAATCAGAGCTCGAACAGAAAGGTTTAGGTGTTCGTTTTTCCAGCGCGCTGTTCGGGAGTGGAATGGTAGGGAGATAGTATGATTGTGGTTCGATGAACCCTCTGCCAAGCATTTAAATGTGAATTGCAGAGTAATCATGTAGATGTAGATGTAGATATGACTGTCTGTCTCTCCGTCCATCGGTTAAGACCCCTTTTTATCAGCAAAGGGTAAACGTATCAAGTCTTATAATCATTGTGTCAAAAGATACGGCTATTCATGTCATATTTTGATACAAATTCACTCATCCAAACCCTTAGGGTGGTTCCCGTAGTCTTGGAATTATGAAATTGGCAATAAGGAAGGATTCACAGTGCAAGTGAATGAAAAAAAATACGAAACTTGTTAAAATGTAATTGTATCACACGAAAAAACATTTCTTTTGTCATTTGTTATCCATCGTCAGACTTGAAATTAAGAGTCAACAGATCTGTATTCAGGCTAATTAGGTCGCAACGGTAAAAGTGAAATACCAGGCAAGTAATTAGTGACGCGTTTAGGAATTTATCCATCATCAGATATCCAGGAGCGATATCTGCAATTAGATATGACGTTTCAAGTTTTATGTGAAACGCCACGTAGATATCGTGCAGCAGTCGCTCTTGGATATCTGATGGTGGATAAATTCCGAAACGCCTCATATGGGTAATAGTCATTCCCTGCTTGATATTTGAATTTAACCATTGCGAACCAGTTTGTGAATGGAGAGCCGGCCGGAGTGGGCGAGCGGTTCTAGGCGCTACAGTCTGGAACCGCGCGACCGCTACGGTCAGAGCCACTTGAACCATTTTTTTTCCTTTTTTTTTTGGATGGAGAACGAATGATTATGTTTATAATGGTCGCCTGCCTCCTGGACGACTTTATGCTAAATTTATGTTATTGAAATTAAAAATATTCTTGAAAGTCTTGGAATCTCTGGAACCGATATCTTGCCTGTATCAATGTCGATAACGGGCAAAAATGATCGGGATTCTCGATTTCCAGAATGGATAAACTTTCTGTATACATAATTAAGTTTGTACGGAAGCCTCAGATCACGACTCCTACTCGCAGCTGACAATTTTTTTTGCTGGATAGTTTATTCCATTTCTTGGACTTAAAGTTCCACCTGATACACAGTTCGGTTGCAATCAAGCAGTTTGTAGTGAATCATGCACGCCTTTGAGGTCGAAACTGAGATATTTCAATCACTTAAACCAGTCTTGAGCCGTCCTAAGAGGCACCGATTCTTCGTTATACAGTTCGCAAATCGCTCGAGCAGCTTATGCGCCTTTGGCACATCGATTATAAACAAGACGCCAAAGATGTCGGAGACGCTTTCGCTTGTCGACTTGATCATTCATTTTAATGATATGAAAGGACCAGATGTCTATCGGCAAAAAAACAAACTAAAAAGACTGTTTTGTAGAGCACATAATCGTCTATCGAATATTATGAAACGCAGCGCCAGAACATTTTACATACCACGCAAAATTTTTTACTTAAAAAAGACTTATGGGTCAACAAAATATACACAGTCGGAGAAAATACTAGTACATCCTTTTATAGGTTACCAAGGTCTATTGTTACAGATCAATAGCACAAGCGGTTCTGGGGTACTAGATATCGACCCATGCTGAGACACTCGTATTACTACAAGAGCGGCAACGTGGGTGCTCTGGTGGAATCCGGTCGGTCGTACAGATGGCGAATAGAGGAATACGTTACGCCACGCCAGCTCGACCTGTTCACGTATTTCTGCAAGAGTTGTTGGTTGAGTCACACGGGTCACTCCACGTGGAGACTGGAGACAAATCCGGAGATGGCCGTGGTCAGTGGAGTTGCTGGACTTCTTGTAGAGCACATTGAGTTTCACGAGCAGTGTATGCCCGAGCATTATCCTGGTGGTTCATAGCGTATGTGTAAAATTACTATAAAGAACCGAAACTACACATGCAGACATAATGCCACAAAAGGAGCCAATCAGCATTAGTTCCCGTTCTGGCATGATGTCTGCACTTGTTGTTTCGCTTCTTTATACCGATTTTGTACGGACATTATGAACCACATACCATGTCATTTTATTGAGTGCATCATATGGCTGACACTCGCAATTAATGCGATAGGTAACCTTCCGAAAAAGGGCACTAAGTTCCCGAAATCGGTAAATAAATTAAATTCCTTTTAATGCATATGGTTGCTTACTATTTCGTTGTATGCGAATACAGTGGCTGAGAATGGATAATATACTAAATATTTGTAAATGGAACAGTAGAAATTGTCGTTTACAGTGGAAAAGAAGTATAAGTATAAAATGACCGTTATTAATAATAAGATTAAAATAATGTATAGTAAACATATAAAAAACAACCAAGCACATGTTAACAATGAAGTTATAACAGAGTTATAATGAATCACTAATCTCGGACAGTTTTCCTGCAACTTCGCTACTGTAGCACCGCCAGGCGGCTCGCGTCTATGAACACACTGCGGAACTACTGTTTATTATGTATATGGAGAGAAATACATTCAAAATGCAGATGAGGTCGTATTTCGGAATTTACTGTGGCGCTATAAACTGTAACAGCTTCAATTTGATTTGGGATACGTGAATGAATGTTATTGTTTATCAGGGACACATAATTAGCTCTATATAATAAATGGATCATACAGCAGTGGCAGGCGGAAGTAAACTAGAATTGCATTGCGTGCCAAATGTAATGGAACACGTGTCAGCTCTAATATATATATATATATATATATATATATATATATATATATATATATATATATATATATAGAAAATCTGGAGGCACCAGCACTACAAACAGTAAGTTGATGCCCCTTCATTCTTCTGTTACTGCACACTGAGGTGACAAGTCTTAAGATCCCTCCTAACATCATGTTTGACATTCTTTTGCCAGGCGTAATGCAGGAGATCGACGTGCCACGGACTCTATTGCGAAAGTGTTGCGGGTGCAGCATTTTGTGCTCGAACTGACCTCTCGATTACGTGCCATAAATGTTCGATGGGATCCATTCCGGGTGATGTGGCTGACCAAAGCAATCGCTCCAAGTATCCAGAATGTTCTTCAAACCAATCGCGAACTAATTAGGCAGTTTCCTGGCGGCTTAATTAGCGCGGAACAGACTATTAAAAGAAAAACACCTATACTGGATTGTACATTCTTCATAAAACTGAACCTCTCATCATGAATTTGCATTTATTAACGCTATTGTTCTGTACTACTCATGATTTAGGAGTCGCTATCTATCATTGCTTCTCTTAACAGTTTTCGAAGCAGGCTCGTGCTATCGCCCTATATTACTTGTGATTTAAGAGTCGCCTTTAGTCATTGCTACTCGTAGTACATTTCGAGGCAGGCTCATAGCAACGACACCGCGCGCCTGGTCATACCCACTCATCAAAAATTACATACACACAAAGTAACAAACGAACATATCTCGCACTGTATTGCATGAGCGTATGCACACAACACTATCATATCTTTAAGTACAATGATAAACTACAACAAATACATTTTTTTGTGATATATTACAGTACAGCATCACTGGTCTATTGCGGTCTAACTGTGTTGGTGAGGCAGTAAATTTATCCACAGGGCAGTGACTGCGTCACTGCAATTCACTTTGGAGGTGTGGCGGTGGGACTTTTAGTCCCGTACCACCCTCTGACGGTGACAGTACTACATGAGTCAGGCAGAAAAATTTAGCGTAACGTGGGCAAGTATGGTTGGAAAGTATTGGACGTAGAATGGGGGCTAGTCCCGCCAAAGGATGCGTCTGTGGTGGGCGTGCCAGCCCTATCGTTAGCCATGGTCGGAATCCGATTCCTCTAGGATGGTTAGGGGAACCGGATGTCGATGCAAGCAGCGTGGAAGTGTGGTCCCAACGTGGCGTAACCCATGGACAGTGTCCCGCAAGGCATCCACTTTCTCATAGAGCCGCCGCGCGTTGTTGCGTATGGTCGTCTTTAGGGGGACGATATCCGCTTCCTCGTGGAGAGCGACAATTCTCGTGAATGGCGGGGCGTGCAGGCTCCACCTGAGCACCTTGTTCTGCAGGCGCTGCAATGTACGCATCCTGGTGACACTAATCGTGGCCCATGCAGCAGATCGATACGTGAGGGCAGGCACGATAACTGTTCGGTACATGCGGAGCTTGGTGTGCAGGTTAAGTTCCCTACTGCGAAAGAGCGGGTACAAAGCCCTGGTTAGCTTTTGCCCCTTGTTGGTGACATACTCCGCATGACAGTGGAAGAGCAACTTGTGGTCCATGTGGACCCCGAGATACGTGGTTGTCGGGGACCAGGGTACCCGCACACCTGCAATCGAAATGTTGCGGCGGAGGGCTGGGCGCCGTTTCGTGAAGTAAACTGCTGTAGTTTTGGCGGCATTGAGAGCTATTTTGTTTGTCCGGCACCAGGTGATGGTGGCGTCCACCTGTCGCTGGAGGCGGGCGGCGACGGCGTCAGTAATGCGGCCAGTGGTGTATAGTGCTGTGTCGTCAGCGTATTGTGCAAGGTGGCACTCGGGGATGACCGGCATACCATTGACATAGATATTAAAAAGGATGGGGTATAGCACTGATCCTTGCGGAGTGCCTGCCGACAATTGGCGAATGCCAGAACGCATTCCCGTTGAGAAACTAGGAAAGTCCTACCACAGAGGAAGTCATCCACGATCTTGACATAAATATCCGGTATAGGGGTCTGTGTCAGTACGAGGTTGTCTTGCCAGATCTTGTCGTAGGCGTTTTGCAAGTCCAGAAAAACGGCAGCTGTCGACTTGGCAGTGTTGAAGCCTTTGTTGATGTGTTCAGTGATCCATAGGACCTGAAGTTCAGCAGAGAGGTGCGAAGTAAATCCAAACTGTTCAGGGCGATTCGTCCCAGCTGCCGCAAGAGGTTGGGAAGGTCGGTGATGGATCACAGATTCAAGGACCTTCGCCATAGTATTTAGGAGGCTGATGGGTGGTGGCGTCCACCTGTCGCTGGAGGCGGGCGACGACGGCGTCAGTAATGCGGCCAGTGGTGTATAGTGCTGTGTCGTCAGCGTATTGTGCAAGGTGGCACTCGGGGATGACCGGCATACCATTGACATAGATATTAAAAAGGATGGGGTATAGCACCGATCCTTGCGGAGTGCCTGCCGACAATTGGCGAATGCCAGAACGCATTCCCGTTGAGAAACTAGGAAAGTACTACCACAGAGGAAGTCATCCACGATCTTGACATAAATATCCGGTATAGGGGTCTGTGTCAGTACGAGGTTGTCTTGCCAGATCTTGTAGTAGGCGTTTTGCAAGTCCAGAAAAACGGCAGCTGTCGACTTATCAGTGTTGAAGCCTTTGTTGATGTGTTCAGTGATCTGTAGGACCTAAAGTTCAGCGAGAGGTGCGAAGTGAATCCAAACTGTTCAGGACGATTCGTCCCAGCTGCCGCAAGAGGTTGGGAAAGTCGGTGATGGATCACAGATTCAAGGACCTTCGCCATAGTATTTAGGAGGCTGATGGGTCTGTTGTTGGTCGGGACTGTAGGGTCCTTGAACCTCTTGGGGATCGCAATCAGCTTGGCTTGTTTCCACTGAGGGGGGAAAAGGCCAGACGTGAGACAACAGTCTAAAATCTTGGTGAACAAGATGAGTGGTGTGCAGGGAAAGTGGCAAAGATGTTCATTTAAAATTCCATCCAATCCAGGGGCCGACCGGCCACGTTTCCGTCGAAGGATACGCTGAATTTCTGCCATGGACGTAAGAAGGGGAGGAGACTAGGGTGGGCGGTTGTGGAAAGGAGCAGCAGCTGTCAGGACTTCATGTTCTTCCTGTAGTTCGTTCGGAGAAAGGTCCTGGACCAGAGGGCGGTTTTGGGCCTCGAACGCATCTGCTAGCGTTTCCACAACTTGGAGGGAATCATACGACAAGCCCGTTGCTGTGCGAATGGGATGGGCAGTCGCTGGCATAGAACGCCGCAGGGTGCGAATGACAGCCCAGTCAGATTTTTGGTGGAGTAGGAAAGTGGACATCCTGTCCTCCCACTGTTCAGATCTCCATTCGGCGAGCCGGTGGCTGAATTCGCGTTGGAGGCGTCTCATTTGGCGTTTGTCCTGAGGGTCACGAGACTGCTTCCACCTCCGACGGTAGCGGTTCTTCTGCACCTTCAGCTCTCGTAACAGGTAGCAAGTCGTCCTGGACCAGAGGGCGGTTTTGGGCCTCGAACGCATCTGCCAGCGTTTCCACAACTTGGAGGGTATCATACGACAAGCCCGTTGCTGTGCGAATAGGATAGGCAGTCGCTGGCATAGAACGCCGCAGGGTGCAAATGACAGCCCAGTCAGATTTTTGGTGGAGTAGGAAAGTGGACATCCTGTCCACCCACTGTTCAGACCTCCATTCGGCGAGCCGGTGGCTGAATTCGCGTTGGAGGCGTCTCATTTGGCGTTTGTCCTGAGGGTCACGAGACTGCTTCCACCTCCGACGGTAGCGGTTCTTCTGCACCTTCAGATCTCGTAACAGGTGGCAAGTCGTCCTGGACCAGAGGGCGGTTTTGGGCCTCGAACGCATCTGCCAGCGTTTCCACAACTTGGAGGGTATCATACGACAAGCCCGTTGCTGTGCGAATAGGATGGGCAGTCGCTGGCATAGAACGCCGCAGGGTGCGATAGACAGCCCAGTCATATTTTTGGTGGAGTAGGAAAGTGGACATCCTGTCCTCCCACTGTTCAGACCTCCATTCGGCGAGCCGGTGGCTGAATTCGCGTTGGAGGCGTCTCATTTGGCGTTTGTCCTGAGGGTCACGAGACTGCTTCCACCTCCGACGGTAGCGGTTCTTCTGCACCTTCAGCTCTCGTAACAGGTGGCAAGTCATCCTGGACCAGAGGGCGGTTTAGGGCCTCGAATGCATCTGCCAGCGTTTCCACAACTTGGAGGGTATCATACGACAAGCCCGTTGCTGTGCGAATAGGATAGGCTGTCGCTGGCATAAAACGCCGCAGGGTGCAAATGACAGCCCAGTCAGATTTTTGGTGGAGTAGGAAAGTAGACATCCTGTCCTCCCACTGTTCAGACCACCATTCGGCGAGCCGGTGGCTGAATTCGCGTTGGAGGCGTCTCATTTGGCGTTTGTCCTGAGGGTCACGAGACTGCTTCCACCTCCGACGGTAGCGGTTCTTCAGCACCTTCAGCTCTCGTAACAGGTGGCAAGTCATCCTGGACCAGAGGGCGGTTTTGGGCCTCGAACGCATCTGCCAGCGTTTCCACAACTTGGAGGGTATCATACGACAAGCCCGTTGCTGTGCGAATAGGATAGGCAGTCGCTGGCATAGAACGCCGCAGGGTGCAAATGACAGCCCAGTCAGATTTTTGGTGGAGTAGGAAAGTGGACATCCTGTCCTCCCACTGTTCAGACCTCCATTCGGCGAGCCGGTGGCTGAATTCGCGTTGGAGGCGTCTCATTTGGCGTTTGTCCTGAGGGTCATGAGACTGCTTCCACCTCCGACGGTAGCGGTTCTTGTGCACCTTCAGCTCTCGTAACAGGTGGCAAGTCGTCCTTGCACCAGAGGGCGGTTTTGGGCTTCGAACGCATCTGCCAGCGTTTCCACAACTTGGAGAGTATCATACGACAAGCCCGTTGCTGTGCGAATACGACGGGCAGTCACTGGCATAGAACGCCCCAGGGTGCGAATGACAGCCCAGTCAGATTTTTGGTGGAGTAGGAAAGTGGACATCGTGTCATCCCACTGTTCAGACCTCCATTCGGCGAGTCGGTGGCTGAATTCGCGTTGGAGGCGTCTCATTTGGCGTTTCTCCTGAGGGTCACGAGACTGCTTCCACCTCCGACGGTAGCGGTTCTTCTGCACCTTCAGCTCTCGTAACAGGTGGCAAGTCGTCCTGGACCAGAGGGCGGTTTTGGGCCTCGAACGCATCTGCCAGCATTCCACAACTTGGAGGGTATCATACGACAAGCCCGTTGCTGTGCGAATAGGATGGGCAGTTGCTGGCATAGAACGCCGCAGGGTGCGAATGACAGCCCAGTCAGACTTTTGGTGGAGTAGGGAAGTGGACATCCTGTCCTCCCACTGTTCAGTCCTCCATTCGGCGAGCCGGTGGCTGAATTCGCGTTGGAGGCGTCTCATTTGGCGTTTGTCCTGAGGGTCACGAGACTGCTTCCACCTCCGACGGTAGCGGTTCTTCTGCACCTTCAGCTCTCGTAACAGGTGGCAAGTCATCCTGGACCAGAGGGCGGTTTTGGGCATCGAACTCATCTGCCAGCGTTTCCACAACTTGGAGGGTATCATACGACAAGCCCGTTGCTGTGCGAATAGGATGGGCACTCGCTGGCATAGAATGTCGCTGGGTGCGAATGACAGCCCAGTCAGATTTTTGGTGGAGTAGGAAAGTGGACATCCTGTCCTCCCACTGTTCAGATCTCCATTCAGCGAGCCGGTGGCTGAATTCGCGTTGGAGGCGTCTCATTTGGCGTTTGTCCTGAGGGTCACAAGTCTGCTTCCACCTCCGACGGTAGCGGTTCTTCTGCACCTTCAGCTCTCGTAACAGGTGGCAAGTCGTCCTGGACCAGAGGGCGGTTTTGGGCCTCGAACGCATCTGCCAGCGTTTCCACAACTTGGAGGGTATCATACGACAAGCCCGTTGCTGTGCGAATAGGATAGGCAGTCGCTGGCATAGAACGCCGCAGGGTGCAAATGACAGCCCAGTCAGATTTTTGGTGGAGTAGGAAAGTGGACATCCTGTCCTCCCACTGTTCAGACCTCCATTCGGCGAGCCGGTGGCTGAATTCGCGTTGGAGGCGTCTCATTTGGCGTTTGTCCTGAGGGTCACGAGACTGCTTCCACCTCCGACGGTAGCGGTTCTTCTGCACCTTCAGATCTCGTAACAGGTGGCAAGTCGTCCTGGACCAGAGGGCGGTTTTGGGCCTCGAACGCATCTGCCAGCGTTTCCACAACTTGGAGGGTATCATACGACAAGCCCGTTGCTGTGCGAATAGGATGGGCAGTCGCTGGCATAGAACGCCGCAGGGTGCGATAGACAGCCCAGTCAGATTTTTGGTGGAGTAGGAAAGTGGACATCCTGTCCTCCCACTGTTCAGACCTCCATTCGGCGAGCCGGTGGCTGAATTCGCGTTGGAAGCGTCTCATTTGGCGTTTGTCCTGAGGGTCACGAGACTGCTTCCACCTCCGACGGTAGCCGTTCTTCAGCACCTTCAGCTCTCGTAACAGGTGGCAAGTCATCCTGGACCAGAGGGCGGTTTAGGGCCTCGAATGCATCTGCCAGCGTTTCCACAACTTGGAGGGTATCATACGACAAGCAAGTTGCTGTGCGAATAGGATGGGCAGTCGCTGGCATAGAACGCCGCAGGGTGCGAATGACAGCCCAGTCAGATTTTTGGTGGAGTAGGAAAGTGGACATCCTGTCCTCCCACTGTTCAGACCTCCATTCGGCGAGCTGGTGGCTGAATTCGCGTTGGAGGCGTCTCATTTGGCGTTTGTCCTGAGGGTCATGAGACTGCTTCCACCTCCGACGGTAGTGGTTCTTCTGCACCTTCAGCTCTCGTAACAGGTGGCAAGTCGTCCTGGACCAGAGGGCGGTTTTGGGCCTCGAACGCATCTGCCAGCGTTTCCACAACTTGGAGGGTATCATACGACAAGCCCGTTGCTGTGCGAATAGGATAGGCTGTCGCTGGCATAAAACGCCGCAGGGTGAAACTGACAGCCCAGTCAGATTTTTGGTGGAGTAGGAAAGTAGACATCCTGTCCTCCCACTGTTCAGACCTCCATTCGGCGAGCCGGTGGCTGAATTCGCGTTGGAGGCGTCTCATTTGGCGTTTCTCCTGAGGGTCACGAGACTGCTTCCACCTCCGACGGTAGCGGTTCTTCTGCACCTTCAGCTCTCGTAACAGGTGGCAAGTCGTCCTGGACCAGATGGCGGTTTTGGGCCTCGAACGCATCTGCCAGCATTCCACAACTTGGAGGGTATCATACGACAAGCCCGTTGCTGTGCGAATAGGATGGGCAGTCGATGGCATAGAACGCCGCAGGGTGCGAATGACAGCCCAGTCAGACTTTTGGTGGAGTAGGGAAGTGGACATCCTGTCCTCCCACTGTTCAGTCCTCCATTCGGCGAGCCGGTGGCTGAATTCGCGTTGGAGGCGTCTCATTTGGCGTTTGTCCTGAGGGTCACGAGACTGCTTCCACCTCCGACGGTAGCGGTTCTTCTGCACCTTCAGCTCTCGTAACAGGTGGCAAGTCATCCTGGACCAGAGGGCGGTTTTGGGCATCGAACTCATCTGCCAGCGTTTCCACAACTTGGAGGGTATCATACGACAAGCCCGTTGCTGTGCGAATAGGATGGGCACTCGCTGGCATAGAATGTCGCTGGGTGCGAATGACAGCCCAGTCAGATTTTGGGTGGAGTAGGAAAGTGGACATCCTGTCCTCCCACTGTTCAGATCTCCATTCAGCGAGCCGGTGGCTGAATTCGCGTTGGAGGCGTCTCATTTGGCGTTTGTCCTGAGGGTCACAAGACTGCTTCCACCTCCGACGGTAGCGGTTCTTCTGCACCTTCAGCTCTCGTAACAGGTGGCAAGTCGTCCTGGACCAGAGGGCGGTTTTGGGCCTCGAACGCATCCGCCAGCGTTTCCACAACTTGGAGGGTATCATACGACAAGCCCGTTGCTGTGCGAATAGGATAGGCAGTCGCTGGCATAGAACGCCGCAGGGTGCAAATGACAGCCCAGTCAGATTTTTGGTGGAGTAGGAAAGTGGACATCCTGTCCTCCCACTGTTCAGACCTCCATTCGGCGAGCCGGTGGCTGAATTCGCGTTGGAGGCGTCTCATTTGGCGTTTGTCCTGAGGGTCACGAGACTGCTTCCACCTCCGACGGTAGCGGTTCCTCTGCACCTTCAGATCTCGTAACAGGTGGCAAGTCGTCCTGGACCAGAGGGCGGTTTTGGGCCTCGAACGCATCTGCCAGCGTTTCCACAACTTGGAGGGTATCATACGACAAGCCCGTTGCTGTGCGAATAGGATGGGCAGTCGCTGGCATAGAACGCCGCAGGGTGCGATAGACAGCCCAGTCAGATTTTTGGTGGAGTAGGAAAGTGGACATCCTGTCCTCCCACTGTTCAGACCTCCATTCGGCGAGCCGGTGGCTGAATTCGCGTTGGAAGCGTCTCATTTGGCGTTTGTCCTGAGGGTCACGAGACTGCTTCCACCTCCGACGGTAGCCGTTCTTCAGCACCTTCAGCTCTCGTAACAGGTGGCAAGTCATCCTGGACCAGAGGGCGGTTTAGGGCCTCGAATGCATCTGCCAGCGTTTCCACAACTTGGAGGGTATCATACGACAAGCAAGTTGCTGTGCGAATAGGATGGGCAGTCGCTGGCATAGAACGCCGCAGGGTGCGAATGACAGCCCAGTCAGATTTTTGGTGGAGTAGGAAAGTGGACATCCTGTCCTCCCACTGTTCAGACCTCCATTCGGCGAGCTGGTGGCTGAATTCGCGTTGGAGGCGTCTCATTTGGCGTTTGTCCTGAGGGTCATGAGACTGCTTCCACCTCCGACGGTAGTGGTTCTTCTGCACCTTCAGCTCTCGTAACAGGTGGCAAGTCGTCCTGGACCAGAGGGCGGTTTTGGGCCTCGAACGCATCTGCCAGCGTTTCCACAACTTGGAGGGTATCATACGACAAGCCCGTTGCTGTGCGAATAGGATAGGCTGTCGCTGGCATAAAACGCCGCAGGGTGCAACTGACAGCCCAGTCAGATTTTTGGTGGAGTAGGAAAGTAGACATCCTGTCCTCCCACTGTTCAGACCTCCATTCGGCGAGCCGGTGGCTGAATTCGCGTTGGAGGCGTCTCATTTGGCGTTTGTCCTGAGGGTCACGAGACTGCTTCCACCTCCGACGGTAGCGGTTCTTCAGCACCTTCAGCTCTCGTAACAGGTGGCAAGTCATCCTGGACCAGAGGGCGGTTTTGGGCCTCGAACGCATCTGCCAGCGTTTCCACAACTTGGAGGGTATCATACGACAAGCCCGTTGCTGTGCGAATAGGATAGGCAGTCGCTGGCATAGAACGCCGCAGGGTGCAAATGACAGCCCAGTCAGATTTTTGGTGGAGTAGGAAAGTGGACATCCTGTCCACCCACTGTTCAGACCTCCATTCGGCGAGCCGGTGGCTGAATTCGCGTTGGAGGCGTCTCATTTGGCGTTTGTCCTGAGGGTCATGAGACTGCTTCCACCTCCGACGGTAGCGGTTCTTCTGCACCTTCAGCTCTCGTAACAGGTGGCAAGTCGTCCTTGGACCAGAGGGCGGTTTTGGGCCTCGAACGCATCTGCCAGCGTTTCCACAACTTGGAGAGTATCATACGACAATCCCGTTGCTGTGCGAATACGACGGGCAGTCACTGGCATAGAACGCCCCAGGGTGCGAATGACAGCCCAGTCAGATTTTTGGTGGAGTAGGAAAGTGGACATCCTGTCATCCCACTGTTCAGACCTCCATTCGGCGAGTCGGTGGCTGAATTCGCGTTGGAGGCGTCTCATTTGGCGTTTCTCCTGAGGGTCACGAGACTGCTTCCACCTCCGACGGTAGCGGTTCTTCTGCACCTTCAGCTCTCGTAACAGGTGGCAAGTCGTCCTGGACCAGAGGGCGGTTTTGGGCCTCGAACGCATCTGCCAGCGTTTCCACAACTTGGAGGGTATCATACGACAAGCCCGTTGCTGTGCGAATAGGATAGGCTGTCGCTGGCATAAAACGCCGCAGGGTGCAAATGACAGCCCAGTCAGATTTTTGGTGGAGTAGGAAAGTAGACATCCTGTCCTCCCACTGTTCAGACCTCCATTCGGCTAGCCGGTGGCTGAATTCGCGTTGGAGGCGTCTCATTTGGCGTTTGTCCTGAGGGTCACGAGACTGCTTCCACCTCCGACGGTAGCGGTTCTTCAGCACCTTCAGCTCTCGTAACAGGTGGCAAGTCATCCTGGACCAGAGGGCGGTTTTGGGCCTCGAACGCATCTGCCAGCGTTTCCACAACTTGGAGGGTATCATACGACAAGCCCGTTGCTGTGCGAATAGGATAGGCAGTCGCTGGCATAGAACGCCGCAGGGTGCAAATGACAGCCCAGTCAGATTTTTGGTGGAGTAGGAAAGTGGACATCCTGTCCTCCCACTGTTCAGACCTCCATTCGGCGAGCCGGTGGCTGAATTCGCGTTGGAGGCGTCTCATTTGGCGTTTGTCCTGTGGGTCATGAGACTGCTTCCACCTCCGACGGTAGCGGTTCTTCTGCACCTTCAGCTCTCGTAACAGGTGGCAAGTCGTCCTTGGACCAGAGGGCGGTTTTGGGCCTCGAACGCATCTGCCAGCGTTTCCACAACTTGGAGAGTATCATACGACAAGCCCGTTGCTGTGCGAATACGACGGGCAGTCACTGGCATAGAACGCCCCAGGGTGCGAATGACAGCCCAGTCAGATTTTTGGTGGAGTAGGAAAGTGGACATCCTGTCATCCCACTGTTCAGACCTCCATTCGGCGAGTCGGTGGCTGAATTCGCGTTGGAGGCGTCTCATTTGGCGTTTCTCCTGAGGGTCACGAGACTGCTTCCACCTCCGACGGTAGCGGTTCTTCTGCACCTTCAGCTCTCGTAACAGGTGGCAAGTCGTCCTGGACCAGAGGGCGGTTTTGGGCCTCGAACGCATCTGCCAGCATTCCACAACTTGGAGGGTATCATACGACAAGCCCGTTGCTGTGCGAATAGGATGGGCAGTCGCTGGCATAGAACGCCGCAGGGTGCGAATGACAGCCCAGTCAGACTTTTGGTGGAGTAGGGAAGTGGACATCCAGTCCTCCCACTGTTCAGTCCTCCATTCGGCGAGCCGGTGGCTGAATTCGCGATGGAGGCGTCTCATTTGGCGTTTGTCCTGAGGGTCACGAGACTGCTTCCACCTCCGACGGTAGCGGTTCTTCTGCACCTTCAGCTCTCGTAACAGGTGGCAAGTCATCCTGGACCAGAGGGCGGTTTTGGGCATCGAACTCATCTGCCAGCGTTTCCACAACTTGGAGGGTATCATACGACAAGCCCGTTGCTGTGCGAATAGGATGGGCAGTCGCTGGCATAGAACGCCGCAGGGTGCGAATGACAGCCCAGTCAGATTTTTGGTGGAGTAGGAAAGTGGACATCCTGTCATCCCACTGTTCAGACCTCCATTCGGCGAGTCGGTGGCTGAATTCGCGTTGGAGGCGTCTCATTTGGCGTTTCTCCTGAGGGTCACGAGACTGCTTCCACCTCCGACGGTAGCGGTTCTTCTGCACCTTCAGCTCTCGTAACAGGTGGCAAGTCGTCCTGGACCAGAGGGCGGTTTTGGGCCTCGAACGCATCTGCCAGCATTCCACAACTTGGAGGGTATCATACGACAAGCCCGTTGCTGTGCGAATAGGATGGGCAGTCGCTGGCATAGAACGCCGCAGGGTGCGAATGACAGCCCAGTCAGACTTTTGGTGGAGTAGGGAAGTGGACATCCAGTCCTCCCACTGTTCAGTCCTCCATTCGGCGAGCCGGTGGCTGAATTCGCGATGGAGGCGTCTCATTTGGCGTTTGTCCTGAGGGTCACGAGACTGCTTCCACCTCCGACGGTAGCGGTTCTTCTGCACCTTCAGCTCTCGTAACAGGTGGCAAGTCATCCTGGACCAGAGGGCGGTTTTGGGCATCGAACTCATCTGCCAGCGTTTCCACAACTTGGAGGGTATCATACGACAAGCCCGTTGCTGTGCGAATAGGATGGGCAGTCGCTGGCATAGAACGCCGCAGGGTGCGAATGACAGCCCAGTCAGACTTTTGGTGGAGTAGGGCAGTGGACATCCTGTCTTCCCACTGTTCAGTCCTCCATTCGGCGAGCCGGTGGCTGAATTCGCGTTGGAGGCGTCTCATTTGGCGTTTGTCCTGTGGGTCATGAGACTGCTTCCACCTCCGACGGTAGCGGTTCTTCTGCACCTTCAGCTCTCGTAACAGGTGGCAAGTCGTCCTTGGACCAGAGGGCGGTTTTGGGCCTCGAACGCATCTGCCAGCGTTTCCACAACTTGGAGAGTATCATACGACAAGCCCGTTGCTGTGCGAATACGACGGGCAGTCACTGGCATAGAACGCCCCAGGGTGCGAATGACAGCCCAGTCAGATTTTTGGTGGAGTAGGAAAGTGGACATCCTGTCATCCCACTGTTCAGACCTCCATTCGGCGAGTCGGTGGCTGAATTCGCGTTGGAGGCGTCTCATTTGGCGTTTCTCCTGAGGGTCACGAGACTGCTTCCACCTCCGACGGTAGCGGTTCTTCTGCACCTTCAGCTCTCGTAACAGGTGGCAAGTCGTCCTGGACCAGAGGGCGGTTTTGGGCCTCGAACGCATCTGCCAGCATTCCACAACTTGGAGGGTATCATACGACAAGCCCGTTGCTGTGCGAATAGGATGGGCAGTCGCTGGCATAGAACGCCGCAGGGTGCGAATGACAGCCCAGTCAGACTTTTGGTGGAGTAGGGAAGTGGACATCCTGTCCTCCCACTGTTCAGTCCTCCATTCGGCGAGCCGGTGGCTGAATTCGCGATGGAGGCGTCTCATTTGGCGTTTGTCCTGAGGGTCACGAGACTGCTTCCACCTCCGACGGTAGCGGTTCTTCTGCACCTTCAGCTCTCGTAACAGGTGGCAAGTCATCCTGGACCAGAGGGCGGTTTTGGGCATCGAACTCATCTGCCAGCGTTTCCACAACTTGGAGGGTATCATACGACAAGCCCGTTGCTGTGCGAATAGGATGGGCAGTCGCTGGCATAGAACGCTGCAGGGTGCGAATGACAGCCCAGTCAGACTTTTGGTGGAGTAGGGCAGTGGACATCCTGTCTTCCCACTGTTCAGTCCTCCATTCGGCGAGCCGGTGGCTGAATTCGCGTTGGAGGCGTCTCATTTGGCGTTTGTCCTGAGGGTCACGAGACTGCTTCCACCTCCGACGGTAGCGGTTCTTCTGCACCTTCAGCTCTCGTAACAGGTGGCAAGTCATCCTGGAGCAGAGGGCGGTTTTGGGCCTCGAACGCATCTGCCAGCGTTTCCACAACTTGGAGGGTATCATACGACAAGCCCGTTGCTGTGCGAATAGGATGGGCAGTCGCTGGCATAGAACGCCGCAGGGTGCGAATGACAGCCCAGTCAGATTTTTGGTGGAGTAGGAAAGTGGACATCCTTGCCTCCCACTGTTCAGACCTCCATTCGGCGAGCCGGTGGTTGAATTCGCGTTGGAGGCGTCTCATTTGGCGTTTGTCCTGAGGGTCACGAGACTGCTTCCACCTCCGACGGTAGCGGTTCTTCTGCACCTTCAGCTCTCGTAGCAGGTGGCAAGTCATCCTGGACCAGAGGGCGGTTTCGGGCCTCGAACGCATCTGCCAGCGTTTCCACAACTTGGAGGGTATCATACGACAAGCCCGTTGCTGTGCGAATAGGATGGGCAGTCGCTGGCATAGAACGCCGCAGGGTGCGAATGACAGCCCAGTCAGATTTTTGGTGGAGTAGGAAAGTGGACATCCTGTCCTCCCTCTGTTCAGACCTCCATTCGGCGAGCCGGTGGCTGAATTCGCGTTGGAGGCGTCTCATTTGGCGTTTGACCTGAAGGTCACGAGACTGCTTCCACCTCTGACGGTAGCGGTTCTTCTGCACCTTCAGCTCTCGTAACAGGTGGCAAGTAGTCCGGGACCAGAGGGCGGTTTTTGGCCTAGAACGCATCTGCCAGCGTTTCCACAACTTGGAGGGTACCATACGACAAACCCGTTGCTGTGCGAATAGGATGGGCAGTCGCTGGCATAGAACGCCGCAGGGTGCGAATGACAGCCCAGTCAGACTTTTGGTGGAGTAGGGAAGTGGACATCCTGTCCTCCCACTGTTCAGTCCTCCATTCGGCGAGCCGGTGGCTGAATTCGCGTTGGAGGCGTCTCATTTGGCGTTTGTCCTGAGGGTCACGAGACTGCTTCCACCTCCGACGGTAGCGGTTCTTCTGCACCTTCAGCTCTCATAACAGGTGGCAAGTCATCCTGGACCAGAGGGCGGTTTTGTGCATCGAACGCATCTGCCAGCGTTTCCACAACTTGGAGGGTATCATACGACAAGCCCGTTGCTGTGCGAATAGGATGGGCAGTCGCTGGCATAGAACGCCGCATTGTGCGAATGACAGCTCAGTCAGACTTTTGGTGGAGTAGGGAAGTGGACATCCTGTCCTCCCACTGTTCAGTCCTCCATTCGGCGAGCCGGTGACTGAATTCGCGTTGGAGGCGTCTCATTTGGCGTTTGTCCTGAGGGTCACGAGACTGCTTCCACCTCCGACGGTAGCGGTTCTTCTGCACCTTCAGCTCTCGTAACAGGTGGCAAGTCATCCTGGACCAGAGGGCGGTTTTGGGCCTCGAACGCATCTGCCAGCGTTTCCACAACTTGGAGGGTATTATACGACAAGCCCGTTGCTGTGCGAATAGGATGGGCAGTCGCTGGCATAGAACGCCACAGGGTGCGAATGACAGCCCAGTCAGATTTTTGGTGGAGTAGGAAAGTGGACATCCTGTCCTCCCACAGTTCAGACCTCCATTCGGCGAGCCGGTGGCTGAATTCGCGTTGGAGGCGTCTCATTTGGCGTTTGTCCTGAGGGTCACGAGACTGCTTCCACCTCCGACGGTAGCGGTTCTTGTGCACCTTCAGCTCTCGTAACAGGTGGCAAGTTGTCGTGGACCAGAAGGCGGTTTTGGGCATCGAACGCATCTGCCAGCGTTTCCACAACTTGGAGGGTATCATACGACAAGCCCGTTGCTGTGCGAATAGGATGGGCAGTCGCTGGCATAGAACGCCGCAGGGTGCGAATGACAGCCCAGTCAGATTTTTGGTGGAGTAGGAAAGTGGACATCCTTTCCTCCCACTGTTCAGACCTCCATTCGGCGAGCCGGTGGTTGAATTCGCGTTGGAGGCGTCTCATTTGGCGTTTGTCCTGAGGGTCACGAGACTGCTTCCACCTCCGACGGTAGCGGTTCTTCTGCACCTTCAGCTCTCGTAACAGGTGGGAAGTCATCCTGGACCAGAGGGCGGTTTTGGGCCTCGAACGCATCTGCCAGCGTTTCCACAACTTGGAGGGTATCATATGACAAGCCCGTTGCTGTGCGACTACGATGGGCAGTCACTCGCATAGAACGCCGCAGGGTGCGAATGACAGCCCAGTCAGATTTTTGCAGGAGTAGGCAAGTGGACATCCTGTCCTCCCACTGTTCAGACCTCCATTCCGCATGCCGGTGGCTGAATTCGCGTTGGATGCTTCTCATTTGGCGTTTGTCCTGAGGGTCACGAGACTGCTTCCACCTCCGCCGGTAGCGGTTCTTCTGCACCTTCAGCCCTCGTAACAGGTGGCAAGTCATCCTGGACCAGAGGGCGGTTTTGGGCCTCGAACGCATCTGCCAGCGTTTCCACAACTAGGAGGGTATCATACGACAAGCCCGTTGCTGTGCGAATAGGATGGGCAGTAGCTGGCATAGAACGCCGCAGGGTGCGAATGACAGCCCAGTCAGATTTTTGGTGGAGGAGGAAAGTGGACATCCTGTCCTCCCACTGTTCAGACCTCCTTTCGGCGAGCCGGTGGCTGAATTCGCGTTGGAGGCGTCTCATTTGGCGTTTGTCCTGAAGGTCACGAGACTGCTTCCACCTCCGACGGTAGCGGTTCTTCTGCACCTTCAGCTCTCGCAACGGGTGGCAAGTCGTCCTGGACCAGAGGGCGGTTTTGGGCCTCGAACGCATCTGCCAGCGTTTCCACAACTTGGGGGGTATCATACGAAAAGCCCGTTGCTGTGCGAATAGGATGGACAGTCGTTGGCATAGAACGCCGCAGGGTGCGAATGACAACCCAGTCAGATTTTTGGTGGAGTAGGGAAGTGGACATCCTGTCCTCCCACTGTTCAGACCTCCATTCGGCGAGCCGGTGGTTGAATTCGCGTTGGAGGCGTCTCATTTGGCGTTTGTTCTGAGGGTCACGAGACTGCTTCCACCTCCGACGGTAGCGGTTCTTCTGCAACTTCAGCTCTCGTAACAGGTGGCAAGTCGTCTTGGACCAGAGGGCGGTTTTGGGCCTCGAACGCATCTGCCAGCGTTTCCACAACTTGGAGGGTATCATACGACAAGCCCGTTGCTGTGCGAATAGGATGGGCAGTCGCTGGCATAGAACGCCGCAGGGTGCGAATGACAGCCCAGTCAGATTTTTGGTGGAGTAGGCAAGTGGACATCCTGTCCTCCCACTGTTCAGACCTCCATTCGGCGAGCCGGTGGCTGAATTCGCGTTGGATGCTTCTCATTTGGCGTTTGTCCTGAGGGTCACGAGACTGCTTCCACCTCCTCCGGTAGCGGTTCTTCTGCACCTTCAGCTCTCGTAACAGGTGGCAAGTCGTCCTGGACCAGAGGTCGGTTTTGGGCCTCGAACGCATCTGCCAGCGTTTCCACAACTTGGAGGGTATCATACGACAAGCCCGTTGCTGTGCGAATAGGATGGGCAGTCACTGGCATAGAACGCCTCAGAGTGCGAATGACAGCCCAGTCAGATTTTTGGTGGAGTAGGAAAGTTGACATCCTGTCCTCCCACTGTTCAGACCTCCATTCGGCGAGCCGGTGGTTGAATTCGCGGTGGAGGCGTCTCATTTGGCGTTTGTTCTGAGGGTCACGAGACTGCTTCCACCTCCGACGGTAGCGGTTCTTCTGCAACTTCAGCTCTCGTAACAGGTGGCAAGTCGTCTTGGACCAGAGGGCGGTTTTGGGCCTCGAACGCATCTGCCAGCGTTTCCACAACTTGGAGGGTATCATACGACAAGCCCGTTGCTGTGCGAATAGGATGGGCAGTCGCTGGCATAGAACGCCGCAGGGTGGGAATGACAGCCCAGTCAGATTTTTGGTGGAGTAGGCAAGTGGACATCCTGTCCTCCCATTGTTCAGACCTCCATTCGGCGAGCCGGTGGCTGAATTCGCGTTGGAGGCTTCTCATTTGGCGTTTGTCCTGAGGGTCACGAGACTGCTTCCACCTCCGACGGTAGCGGTTCTTCTGCACCTTTAGCTCTTGTAACAGGTGACAAGTCGTCCTGGACCAGAGGGCGGTTTTGGGCCTCGAACGCATCTGCCAGCGTTTCCACAACTTGGAGGGTATCATACGAAAAGCCCGTTGCTGTGCGAATAGGAAGGGCAGTCGCTGGCATAGAACGCCGCAGGGTGCGAATGACAGCCCAGTCAGATTTTTGGTGGAGTAGGAAGGTGGACATCCTGTCCTCCCACTGTTCAGACCTCCATTCGGCGAGCCGGTGGCTGAATTCGCGTTGGGGGCTTCTCATTTGGCGTTTGTCCTGAAGGTCACGAGACTGCTTCCACCTCCGACGGTAGCGGTTCTTCTGCACCTTCAGCTCTCGTAACAGATGGCAAGTCGTCCTGGACCAGAGGGCGGTTTTGGGCCTCGAACGCATCTGCCAGCGTTTCCACAACTTGGAGGGTATCATACGGCAAGCCCATTGCTGTGCGAATAGGATGGGCAGTCGCTGGCATAGAACGCCGCAGGGTGCGAATGACAGCCCAGTCAGATTTTTGGTGGAGTAGGCAAGTAGACATCCTGTCCTCCCACTGTTCAGACCTCCATTCGGCGAGCCGGTGGCTGAATTCGCGTTTGCGGCGTCTCATTTGGCGTTTGTCCTGAGGGTCACGAGACTGCTTCCACCTCCGACGGTAGCGGTTCTTCTGCACCTTCAGCTCTCGTAACAGGTGGCAAGTCGTCCAGGGGTGTTAAATTTCGGGGTGCAGTGGAGGTGGAGAGTTTCACTGCTTGCTGTATTTTGACGGTAACTTGTGGTGCAGTGGGGGTGGAGGAACTATATTGGCCGGCGTTGTCAAATCGTGGTCGTGTCGAGTGGTGTTATGAAGTACCCTGGCCGACTTTTCCCAATTGGTGATGGTCGTGGTGCAGAGAGTATCAAGTGAGGGAGCAGCATTCGTGAGGTGCCAGAGTACTGGCTCATGACTAGAGACCAGTCCGACAACAATTATATATATATATATATATATATTTTTTTTTTTTTTTTTTTTAATGGACTTGTAGTCCGGGGTGATATGTTACAATACAGCATCACCGGTCTATTCCGGTCTAACTGTGTTGGTGAGGCAGTAAATTTCTACAGGGCTGTGACTGCGTCACTCCAATTCACTTTGGAGGTGTGGCAGTGGGACTTTCCCATCTGGTACAAATTTCAAGATTTTGCGTATTTACCTGCGGGAGACTGTTGATAGCGGAAGTGGACCCATGCACACAATAATTTATTTCAAATGCAACAGAAAATATCACACAGAAAAAATCTTCTGTTTCTACATCTACATTGACTGGAATACGTCTTTTTCAAATTCTGAAGACGGCAGGGGTAAAATACAGGGAGCGAAAGGCTCTTTACAATTTGTACAGAAACCAGACGGCAGTTGTAAGAGTCGACAGTCACGAAAACGAAGTAGTGGTTGCGAAGGTAGTGTGACAGGGTTATAGCCTATCCCTGATGTTATTCAGTCTGTATACACAGCAAGCAGTAAAGAAAACAAAAGAAAAATTTGGAGTAGGAATTAAAGTCCAGGGAGAAGAAATAAAGACTTTGAGGTTTGCCGATGACATTGCAATTTTGCCAGAGACAGCAAATGACGGAAAAGCAGCTGAACGGAATGGACAGTAACTTGAAAGGAGGATATAAGATGAACATCTAAAAAAGCTAAACGAGGATAATGAAATGTAGTCGAACTAAATCAGGAAATTAGATTAGGAAATGAGACACTTAAAGTAGTAGATGAGTTTTGCTTCTCGGGAAGCAGGGATGATATAAAATGCAGCCTGGCAATGGCAAGATAAGCGTTTCTGAAGAAGAGAAATTTGTTCACGTCGAGTGTAGATTCAAGTGTCAGGAAGTCCTTTCTGAAAGTATTTGTATGGAGTGTAGCCATGTATGCAAGTGAAACATGGATGATAAATAGTTTAGACAAGAGAATAAAAGCTTTTCAAAATTTGGTTTTATTGAAGAGTGCTGAGGATTAGATGGGTAGATCACCTAACTAATGAGGAGGTACTGAATAGAATTGGGCAGAAGAGAAGTTTGTGGTACAACCTAACCAAAAGAAGGTATCGGTCGGTAGGACACATTCTCAGACATCAAGGGATCACCAATTTAGTACTGGACGGGAAGCATGTGGGGTGTTTTCGGAAATTCCCGCTACAAATTTCTCGGAATTGTAGAATAGTGTGAGTTCATAACATTTTGAATAGCAACCCATATCCGGAAACGTCATCGAACGATGCTACAGAGCGTTGAACCTATGGGCCCTGGGGCTTGTAAATTTGTGTATACACGGGATGGTTCCGTGATGATGTTAACAACTTTCTGGCACAATTTAGATGGGTAACTGTATCGGTTTGAGTACAGGGTCACTGGTCCGGAAACGAACTAGTCGAAAATTACAACCGGAAATCGTTCTGATGCCTCTGACGCTGAATCACACGTACGGCAACTGTTGCTCCTAAAGGACGTAGGGTACGCTACTTCCAGAAGTGGTAGCGTGGGCCAAAACAAGAAACAAAGTCTAGCAAATATGGGCACTAAAACGCATATCTTAAGAGCTATGTATTTCACGCCCAGCTCATCGGGTACGTATTTTAGAGCTCATGTTTACTAGACCTTTTTTCCGTGTTTTGGTCCATACTACCACCTCTACACACTTAGCAACGACAGTAGCGGTACATGTATTCCAGTGCCAGACTCCCCTGCGGGTCCGGGGATTAGAATAGGCCCGCGGTATTCCTGCCTGTCGTAAGAGGCGACTAAAAGGAGTCCATCCCCCTCACGGGGGTAGTTAGCGCCTGCGTCCGGAGACGGACGGTTCCACGACCTATAATCGTGGTCTTTTTGGTTTTTCACTTCTCGTTTCTTCCTTCCTTTTGTTGGTTCCTTTCCTTGCTCTTCTCGACCTCACTGTCTTCCTTACTCTTTCCCTTGACTTCTCCTTGCCTTCTCATTGCCTTTTTCTCCTTGCCTTCTCATTGCCTTTTTCTCCTTGCCTTCTCATTGCCTTTTTCTCCTTGCCTTCTCATTGCCTTTTTCTCCTTGCCTTCTCATTGCCTTTTTCTCCTTGCCTTCTCATTGCCTTTTTCTCCTTGCCTTCTCATTGCCTTTTTCTCCTTGCCTTCTCATTGCCTTTTTCTCCTTGCCTTCTCATTGCCTTTTTCTCCTTGCCTTCTCATTGCCTTTTTCTCCTTGCCTTCTCATTGCCCTTTTCTCCTTGCCTTCTCATTGCCTTTTTTTCCTTGCCTTCTCATTGCCTTTTTCTCCTTGCCTTCTCCTTGCCTTTTTCTCCTTGCCTTCTCATTACCTTCTTCTCCTTGCCTTCTCATTACCTTCTTCTCCTTGCCTTCTCTGGTCTCCGCCTCGGCGTTTGAGACAGTCTGTCCTCTTTCTCCCTCTCTCTCTTCTTTTTCCTCTTCTTCCTTCCTCCCTGTGCGTGCCTGAAGGCCGACCCACGCGTTCGCACGCGTAGCCGGTGACGGGGTAACGCGTAAATCCCCGCCCTGGGTAGACATGTAAGGCACGCGCGTACCCCCTGGTAAAGGCCAGGCCCGGGGAGGGGTGATTGCCTGAGCTGATACCTTCTGACCATGCCGATTGGTCCCTCCGTCTGTTTCTCGGGAGGTGTGACCTGAGGTGTAAACATTCACCTAAGGCGGGAGTGCCCTCTGAGAGGGTCCCCACAAGGAAGGAGCGCGCCATCGGAGACGCTGGCAATCATGGGGGATTCCTCCGCAATGGATTCTACTCCATCTCTTTCGACTTCGACTCAAAAACGGAAACGTGACCAGCCAACAGTGACAAAAGTACTACCGCCTGCCCCACAGTTCCTCGTAGTTTCTCGATCTGAGGACGGAAAGGATTTTTCCTCTGTCAACCCTGTCGTTATTCAGAAGGGCGTAGATGCCATAGCCGGAACTGTCAAATCTTGTACCAGGTTGCGAAACGGCACCTTATTACTAGAAACTGAGAGTGCCTTTCAGGCACAAAAACTGCTTCGGGCCACCCTCCTGTACACGTTCCCTGTCCGGGTGGAGGCCCACCGAACTTTGAACTCGTCTCGTGGTGTAGTCTATACTAGCTCCCTCGAAGGATTGACTGATGAGGAGCTTCAATCATTCCTCGCTGAGCAGGGCGTGACGGCTGTCCATAGGGTCATGAAAAAGGTCAACAATGACCTTGTACCGACCCGGACAATTTTCTTGACCTTCGATAGTGTTAAGCTGCCATCGCGCATCAAGGCGGGCTACGAGGTTATTTCTGTTCGCCCCTATGTCCCGACACCTACGCGCTGCTACCAGTGTCAGCGTTTCAATCACACTAGACAGTCTTGTTCCAATGCGGCTAAATGTGTCACTTGTGGCAGGGATGCCCATGAGGGTGACTGTCCACCTCCGTCTCCTTGTTGTGTGAACTGTCAGGGTGACCATGCTGCATCCTCCCGCGACTGTCCTGTCTATAAGGAAGAACGCTGTATCCAAGAAATTCGGGTCAAAGAGAAAGTGTCCACCTCGGCTGCTCGCAAGCTATTGGCTAGTAGGAAGCCCACGCTGCTCCCAGCGGGGAAATACAGTACTGTCCTCGCCTCTCCTCGGATTACCCGGGAGGTAGCAACCCAGACATGCGATCTGACCTTCAGCACCACGGTCGTCCGTTCGGCCAGTGCTAAGATCGCGCGGTCGACGTCTCCTCTTCCTCCCATCACCCCACAGACACGAGCACCTTCCTCAGCTTCTGCTAAGACGAAGACATCGAAGTCAGATGCACGGGCCTACAAGAAGGAACCATCCCGTGCAGACTTCCTCCGTACCTCGACCTCCCAGCCTTCGACCGGTACTTCCACTACACGTCCTTCCAAAAAGGCGCATAGGAAGCACAGTTCTCCTTCTCCGCCACGGCGCATTCCTTCTCCTGCGCCACCCAGCGGTTGCCGCCCCAGGCCGTCATCTGTTTCTCCTGGCCGCACCGCTGGTAGCCGTACATCTGGTCGTTCACTGGCGGAGGAAGCTCCCCCTCCCGGCCATCCTCCCGAGATGGCCGATGACCCTATAGACCACATGGACGATGACTGTCCGCCTACTGATAGCGGCGGCAGTGCTCGCTCGAAGCCAGGCCCTAAGCGGCCTTCGAGGTGACCACTTCTCTCATCTTCCTTTTCTTACGATGGCACTTATTCACTGGAATATTCGCAGCATTCGCTCCAACCGAGAGGACTTGAAGTTGCTGCTCCGCTTGCACCGTCCGCTCGTCGTAGCCCTCCAGGAAACGAAGCTACGCCCATGCGATCAAATTGCCTTGGCACACTACACCTCTGTGCGTTTTGACCTACCCCCTGTGGTAGGTATCCCAGCTCATGGAGGGGTTATGTTGCTGGTCCGGGATGATATTTACTACGATCCCATCACGTTGCACACCGGCCTGCAGGCAGTTGCCATCCGCATTACTCTCCCCACTTTTACGTTTTCCTTTTGTACCGTTTACACTCCATCGTCATCTGCCGTTACCAGGGCAGACGTGATGCAACTTATTGCTCAGCTACCTGCACCATTTTTGTTAACTGGAGACTTCAATGCCCACCATCCCCTTTGGGGCTCTCCAGCATCCTGCCCGAGGGGCTCCTTGTTAGCAGACCTTTTCAACCAGCTCGATCTTGTCTGCCTCAATACTGGCGCCCCTACTTTTCTTTCGGACACATCTCACACCTATTCCCATTTAGACCTCTCTATATGTACTCCCCAACTTGCACGCCGGTTTGAGTGGTATGCACTTTCTGATACATATTCGAGCGACCACTTCCCGTGTGTTATCCATCTCCTGCAGCATACCCCCTCTCCGTGCTTCTCTAATTGGACCATCTCCAAGGCAGACTGGGGGCTCTTCTCTTCCAGGGCGACCTTTCAGGATCAAACCTTTACAAGCTGCGATCGTCAGGTCGCACACCTCACGGAAGTCATTCTCGCTGCTGCTGAATATTCCATCCCTCACCCTCCTTCTTCTCCACGTCGCGTACCGGTCCCCTGGTGGACCGCGGCATGTAGAGACGCTTTACGTGCTCGTCGACGTGCTTTACGCACATTTAAACGCCACCCTACAGTGGCGAATTGTATCAATTATAAACGATTACGTGCTCAGTGTCGTCGTATTATCAAAGAAAGCAAGAAAGCCAGCTGGGCTGCTTTCACAAGCACCTTCAACAGTTTTACTCCTTCTTCTGTTGTCTGGGGTAGCCTGCGCCGGCTATCTGGCACTAAGGTCCATTCACCAGTTTCTGGCTTGAAGGTCGCGAATGACGTCCTTGTAGCCCCTGAGGCTGTCTCCAATGCCTTCGGCCGCTTTTTCGCAGAGGTTTCGAGCTCCGCTCATTACCACCCTGCCTTCCTCCCCCGCAAACAGGCAGAGGAGGCTAGGCCACCTAACTTCCGCTCCTCGAATTGTGAAAGTTATAATGCCCCATTCACCATGCGGGAACTCGAAAACGCACTTGGCCGATCACGGTCCTCTGCTCCAGGGCCAGATTCTATTCATATTGAGATGCTGAAGAACCTTTCTCCTGCGGGTAAAGGTTTTCTTCTTCGTACATACAATCGCATCTGGATTGAGGGACATGTTCCCGCATGCTGGCGCGAGTCTATTGTTGTCCCGATTCCTAAGCCAGGGAAGGACAAGCACTTGCCTTCCAGTTATCGACCTATCTCGCTTACCAGCTGTGTCTGTAAAGTGATGGAGCGAATGGTTAACTCTCGATTGGTTTGGCTGCTCGAGTCTCGACGCCTACTTACCAATGTACAATGTGGATTTCGTAGGCGCCGCTCTGCTGTTGACCATCTGGTTACCTTGTCGACCTTCATTATGAATAACTTCTTGCGGAAGCGCCCGACCGCGGCTGTGTTCTTTGATTTGGAGAAGGCTTACGACACCTGTTGGAAGGCGGGCATTCTCCGCACCATGCATACATGGGGCCTTCGCGGTCGCCTCCCTCTTTTTATTCGTTCCTTTTTAATGGATCGACAGTTCAGGGTACGTGTGGGTTCTGTCCTGTCCGACACCTTTCGCCAGGAGAATGGGGTGCCACAGGGCTCAGTCTTGAGCGTCGCTCTCTTCGCCATCGCGATCAATCCAATGATGGATTGCCTCCCAGCTGATGTATCAGGCTCCCTTTTCGTGGACGATTTTACCATCTATTGCAGCGCGCAGTGTACACGTGTCCTGGAGCGCTGTCTTCAGCGTTCTCTTGACCGTCTTTACTCCTGGAGTGTCGCCAATGGCTTCCGTTTTTCTGCCGAGAAGACGGTCTGTATTAACTTCTGGCGCTACAAAGAGTTTCTCCCACCGTCCTTACGACTCGGTCCCGTTGCTCTCCCAATCGTGGAGACAACCAAATTTTTAGGCCTTACATTTGACAGGAAACTTAGCTGGTCTCCACATGTGTCATATTTGGCCGCCCGTTGTACCCGTTCTTTAAATGTCCTCCGTGTTCTCAGTGGTCTGTCGTGGGGAGCGGATCGAACCGTCCTACTTCGTCTATATCGGTCGATCGTCCGCTCCAAGCTGGATTATGGGAGCTTCGTATACTCCTCTGCACGGCCATCCATCTTACGCCGCCTCAACTCCATACAACATCGGGGTTTACGACTTGCGATCGGAGCATTTTATACCAGTCCCGTCGAGAGTCTTCATGCTGACGCTGGTGAATTGCCACTCACCTACCGGCGCGATATACTGCTTTGTCGGTATGCCTGTCGGCTACTGTCAATGCCCGACCATCCGTCTTATCGTTCCTTTTTTGACGACTCTCTTGACCGTCAATACGGGTTGTATGTCTCTGCCCTGCTACCCCCTGGAGTTCGCTTTCGTCGCCTCCTTCAATACCTTAATTTTTCACTCCCTGCAACCTTTCGAGTGGGCGAGAGCCGCACGCCACCTTGGCTCCAGGCTCAGGTCCGCGTTCACCTTGACCTCAGCTCGCTCCCAAAAGAGGTCACCCCCGGTTCGGTCTACCACTCCCGTTTTTTGGAACTTCGTTCGAAGTTCATCGACATGACTTTCATTTATACAGATGGCTCTAAGACCAATGACGGGGTCGGGTGTTCCTTTATTGTCGAGGCACAAAGTTTCAAATACCGGCTCCATGGCCATTGTTCTGTCTTCACAGCTGAGCTCTTTGCCCTCTACCAGGCTGTTCTTTACATCTGCCGCCACCGACATTCTGCTTATGTCATCTGCTCAGATTCCCTGAGCGCCATCCAGAGCCTCAGTGATCCGTACCCGGTTCACCCTTTCGTCCACCGGATCCAACGCTCTCTTCAGCAGCTGGTGGACGTCGGTTCTCCAGTTAGCTTTATGTGGGTTCCTGGCCATGTCGGTATCTCTGGGAACGAAGCTGCAGATGCCGCGGCCAAGGCTGCGGTCCTCCAGCCTCGGACGGCTTTTTGTTGCGTCCCTTCGTCCGATTTTAGCAGGGTGATTTGTCGGCGCATCTTATCTCTGTGGCATGCCGATTGGGCTGCACTTACCGACAACAAGCTTCGGCCCTGAAAACCTCTTCCCGTGGCTTGGACGTCCTCCTCACGCCCTTCTCGGCGGGAGGAGGTCGTTTTAGCCCGGTTAAGAATTGGACACTGCCGGTTCAGCCATCGCCATCTGCTGACGGCTGCGCCGGCGCCGTTCTGCCCATGTGGGCACTTGCTGACGGTTAGACACATTTTAATGTCCTGTCCAGATCTTAACACACTGCGCCTCGATCTTAACCTGCCAAATACTTTCGATGCCATTTTAGCGGATGACCCACGAGCAGCTGCTCGTGTTCTTCGTTTTATCAATTTGACAAACCTCGCTAAGGACATTTGATGATGCTGTTTTTTAATCCTATGCCTGTCAGTCTGTCTTTTATCGTGTTTTCCCTTTTAGTTTTTGTGGTCAACTTGTGCCTCGCGGTGTATTCTTAGAGTAGTCAGGGCGCTAATGACCATTGAAGTTGTGCGCCCTAAAACCACAAAAAAAAAAAAAAAAAAAAAAAAAAATCCAGTGCCAGAGGTTTCAGAATATTTTTTGCTTGTAACTTTCGAGTCGTTCGTTTCCGAACCATGGACCCACACTTCAAATTGCTTTATTTACTCGTCTCCATAATCCTAGAAAGTTTGTAACATCATCGCGGAATCACTCTGCGTACACTCACATTTACAGACTCCAGCGCGTTCCGTTGCATCGTTGGATGACGTTTCTGGACCTAGGTTCCTATTCAAAATATTCTGCGCTTATTCCCAGTACAAGAAATCTGTAACGGAATTTCCGCACACCAATGTGAAATGTATGGCTGAGGGTAGGTCCTGTTATTATATCTGCACACACAAGTGACCTAATTCCCGTAAATTCCGGGGAAACTGGCGATGAGCTCTGACGCCACGTCCAGTCACATCCCAGATGTGTTCGATCGGGTTCAGGTCTAGCGAGTTGGTGTGCCAGCACATCAATTGCAACTCGCCACTCTGTTCCTCGAACCACTCCATTACATTCCTAGCCTTGTGACGTGGCGCATTATCTTCATGAAAAATGCCACTGCTATCGGGAAACATTATCGTCATGAAAGGATGTACGTGGTCTGCAACCAGTGTACGATACTCCTTTGCCGTCAGAGCTCCGCTAGACTAATTTCGGACAGCTCTATCGAATGGGCAGGTAAATTTCTGATTAAAAATCTGTTATTTGTATGGGAAACAAATCGACGCTTACTGTGCACACTGAGAGTCGAATTAATTACGTGGTGAGCAATAGTTGTTTGGACTGGCTCTAGTTACACATTACAGAAACGAAATGGCAAGTATGTGACGAAATACCAGAAAAAAATGTTCCATTTGTACATTAGATCTGATAATATTCCTATGGTCAGATAATGTGCATCAACAGAGACGAATGAATCATTTTATTTGAGTAACAGAGAGCCTCGGTGGAACCACGAAGTATTTCATTCGGTGTTTCATAGTCACAATAAAGAAAACTACAGGACAATGCTGGAAAGCTTAATTTAGACATGTCGTACCATTATGTATTACGGTTTTATTTTGAACTCCATTTAATTTCATTTTAGTGAGGCAGCTTTCTCGGTGGAATGTTACTGTTCTGTCTATGAAGAAGACAGCAAAGTTTCTAACAAGGGAACCTCCCCATCGCAGCCCCCTCAGATTCAGTTATAAGTTGGCACAGTCGATAGGCCTCGAAAAACTGAACACAGATCAATCGAGAAAACAGGAAGAAATTGTGTGGAACTATGAAAAAATAAGCAAAATATACAAACTAAGCAGTCTATACTAAACATAGGCAACATCAAGGAGGATGTGAGCACTAGAGCGCCGTGGTCCCATGGTTAGCGTCAGCAGCTGCGGAACGAGAGGTCCTGGGTTCAAATTTTCCCTCGGGTGAAAATTTTTCATTTTCAGACAATTAATCAGAGTTCAGGCACTCACACATAATCAACTTCGCTATGCAAAATTCCAGGACATGTTCAGATTTGCTTGGACATATGCAGAATTTGACGGTCTACACACGGAAAAATTTTAAAACCTTAAAAACATATGTTTTGACAGAGCACAGAGAAAACAGTGCGACTGTGATACTGTTGCATTCATTTGTTGAAGTTTATGTGACACACTGTTATGTTTTCATCAATTTTTTGGAAGTGATTATCACATCCACAAGAAAACCTGAATCGGGCAAGGTAGAAGAATCTTTTTACCCACTCGCCAAGTTAGGTGGGTCGACTACATATTCCTGTCATGTGACGCACATGCTATCACCAGTGTCGTGTAGAATATATCAGTCGTGTTTTCCTGTGGAGGAATCGGTTGACCTATGACCTTACGATCAAATGTTTTCGGTTCCCATTGGAGAGGCACGTCCTTTCGTCTACTAATCGCACGGTTTTGCGGTGCGGTCGCATAACACAGACACTAAACTTATTACAGTGAACAGAGACGTCAATGAACGAACGGACAGATCATAACTTTGCGAAAGTAAAGAAAGTAAAGTTTTCAGTCGAGGGAAGACTTGAACCAAGGACCTCTCGCTCCGCAGCTGTTCACACTAACCACGGGACCACGGCGCCCCTGTACTCCTATTATCCTTGATGTTGCATGTGTTGCACATGGACTACTCAGTTAGTATATTTTGCTTATTTTTTCATAGTTCCACACAACTTCTTCCTGTTTTCTCGATTGATCTGTGTTCAGTTTTTCAAGGCCTATCCACTGTGCTAAATTATAACTAAATCTGAGGGGGGTGCGATGGGGATGTTCCCCTGTAAGTGCCAGTGATCAGCTGTTTACACAGGTACCTTGTGCCTGGCTAGTGCGGTATGGTATGGTTAGGCTGAAAGGAATTGCATGTGGATGAAGGGGACTTGTTGACCTGAGACGCGGTTCTGTATTTGAATTTTGAATTTTTAGAGAAGTGGAAGCCACTCACCTCCGATGCGGGCGTTGAAGGCGACGCCGACACCGCACTTGCCGTTGTTGGCAGCCATGGCGATCTCGCCGGCGCAGCGAGTACCGTGCGCGTTGGAGCCCGACGGGTCGTAACGTGGCGTCGGGTCGGGGTCGTCATCGTTGGCATCGAAGCTTATGTTCGGATCCTGCAACGTTACACCGACAATTTTAGTGACCAGTGGCGATCTCCCTACTCGATCAGAGCGAAGACGTGAATCACCAGGACATTACGATATAACTACCAGCAGAAAAATGTTTCTATCTATATAAAAGACTCTGACTGAAAATTGGGATACCAGCTGTCCCATTCCACCTTCCTCACCAGCTTTAAAAATTCTCCCAAAAATTTTAGCGTGCGAACATATTCGTGCTTTTGTTAACATGCAGCTCACTACAAGCTCCCCTAAATGTAACTCATACCCACTAGTCAATCGCTGTAGGTCGCTGACACCCAGCCACTCCAGGTTGTCCTTTCTAACTCCGTCATTCAGCGCAACTGATTGTCATTACCTCTTTGTGTCTCTCGGTCATTATTTCCTGTGTCGCAACCACAGCCGCTTACTGCTAATAAATAATTCCTTTCTTCCCACTGCTGCTGTCTCTTCTCGCTGTATCTGCCTCTCTCTTCCGCGTTGTCATTGTCTTGTAATCTGTCTCTCATTATCACTGGCTCTCCTTCACTCTTATCGAACCAATGATCTGTTGCTGTCAATTATATCCTGTTGTCACTGTGTCCCTCTTTTTTTCTCACACTGCCATTGTCTCTTTCGCTCGTTCTGTAAGACCACCACTGTCTACTACCTTCCAGTATTTATTACTTTTCCGCCCCTTTTCCCCTGCTATTGCCTTCTTTTCTTTCAGCGGGAATATGTTGGCGTGCAAAAATTTGTGGGAAAATTTTTGAAGGTGCTGAGGAAAGTAGAATGAGGCAGCTGGAACCCCACTTTTCGATTAGAGTCTTTTAAATAAACAGGAACATATTCCTATTTTTCGTGTTCCGATAGAAGCATAATTCCTCTGGTTCCTTCTTTTCCATGTTGCAGCAGAGCTCAATTCACATGAAAAGACTGGTATTGCTCAGTAAAATGTAGGTAGTTTACTTATGTGATCTTGAAATAACGCTGACATATCGGCTTTTACGCTAAAAAAAAAATTTGCATGTGCTTCAGTACTACAACATGGTAGATAACGGAGACACTTTACAGCACATTTGTCAGTACTATGTCGCTTTATAAACTACGTTTTCGCCTTACACCGGATACTACGTACTTATTTTATTTGTACAAGCAGAATAACAGTGAAGCTCCGTATCACGGAAACGGATACAAATACGAAGAAAATGTTCAAGGTTATTCGATATCGGGACCTTTGGAATACATCGTAAAAATTACTGTCGTCTGATGTGCATAGCCGTCTTGGAGACCCCGGCTGGGTATCGGTACCCAAAGAACAAAATTTTGGGATGTTCCTTGACTACGGATAAAGAGTTTTGAAAACAGAGAGATAGCTCTCTTAGAGAAATGCCTAGAGAATATGCAGTTAAGTTTTGAGAAATTTGCTGAGGTTATTTATTGTTTAGATTTCGCCTCATGTCAGATTGTATGTGTAGCTGTCACTTTGAACCTGTGTACCTTGGAAAGGGATAAAATTATCAAGAAAATTTTCGAGTTTGCTCGACATCGGGATCTTAGGAACATATTCGAAAATATTCAGCCATCTTGAAACCCTCAGATGGGTTTTGGTCCTCTGACGACGCCGAAAATATGGTGAGGAAACCCTTTCCGCGGTTTTCCGAGGCACCGCCCATGAACCAATGCTGCCTCCACAAGTCCCGTCAAGACCATCGCAGGCCACATCAAATGTAAAAAGAACCAACAGATTTGCCCCATTTGCATAAGCAGGATAGTGTAATGTGCATACTATAGTAATAGTATAGTATAGTAATAGTGTAATGTGCACACTATAAGATAGTGGCACTAAGACGATCCTTTTGTTGGGTATACAAATGGTGTCTAGCCCAAGAACTATCCAAAACACATTACGCTACTTCTCTATAACGAATCGACCTCGTGGTATGAACACCGTAAAAAACCGTTTTTACGCGCGGCGTTTTTGAACACATTAGGTACGCTTGGTGTCGTAGCATACTGATTTACGATTTTCTCCGCAGTAGACAATACTGAAAAATGTGGTATATCCTTCAGCAATTAACGTTTCCTTTAAGCGCATAAAAGGGGCCACACCCTAACACAACCTCCTCTGAATTCACTGTTGACACTACAAATGACGGTCTACAATGTTCTCCAAACATTCGCCAAACCATTTAGTCTGGTTCCCACTGGCTGTAGTGTGATTCATCACTCAAAATCACTCATTTTCAGTCATCCACTTTCCGTTGATGTCACTCTTTACACCACCTCTAGCAAAGCTTAGCATTGACTACGGGAATGTGTGACGTTTGAGGAGTTACCTTGACCACTGTACCCCATTCTTTTTAACTACCTATGCACAGTCATTGTGGTAGCTGGACTGTCACATTGAAACTCATGAGTGATTCATTCATCTGATTTCATGCGATTTTTCACAACCACCCTTCACTATGCTCGACGGTACCTGTCCGTCAGTGTATGAGTTCTACCTGGTCTTGGTGTAACTGTAGTTATCCCTTTGCGTTTACACTTCACAATGAGATCACAAGCAGTTGCCTTGGGCAGCTTTAGAAGTATTGAAATGTCCCTGATGGATTAGTTACTCAAGTGACATCCAGTAACCAGTCACGCTCGAAGTCACTGAGCTCACCTGATCGAACCATTCTGCTATTACTGCTTCTCTTCTGGCAGCACTCCCCGCCTTCTTTTATACTGTCGAGTTCGACTCCCGTGACATCTAGTGGTCTGTTCCGGATTTCTGGACTCGTCCGGATCCGACACAGTGCGAAAGAATCAAACTCAGACGGCTAGGAACCTGCCGTTGTGGAAACACTGGGGCCCCAGAACGTGCAGATGTATAACGTAAAATATACACTGGTATCCAAAATTAAACAGATGTCAGTACGATCGTGTTCCAGACGGATGAAGGCATTCCGGTCAACGGACAACCAAGCCAGCGATGACGTCAGGGCACCCATAAACGGGGGTAATATTCGTCGGGAAGTCCCACATCCACAATCGCTGTGTACACAGCCAAAGACGGTGCAGTATGGTACACAAAAGACGCCTACCAGACCCTATGTGGTCGAGGGCCATAGGAAGAATGGAAACAGGACAGTCGAAAACTGATATGGGCCAATGGCTTAATGTGGATCATTCTGTTGACTCTCGGATGAGGTGACAATTTATAGAGACCGAAACTGTATCCCGGAGACCAGGACAGGCCGACCACGTGTGACAGAAAGAGTGGACCATTATTTGACTGTAAGGGCACGACGGTACCGCTTTGGTACTGCACTGCAACTGGCATCCTCTGCACGGTTTGTATCGAGACAAACGGTGTGCGGAAGGCAAGCAGAGTGGCCTTTGTTGTTGGAGACCTGCTGTTTGTTTCTGGAGTGTCTTTAAAGAAGGGAACCTTTAGAGTGGAGCCGCCAACATGCCACCTGAGTGGTCGAACAGGGGGCTAATGTTCTTTTCACAGATGAGTCCCAATTTAGTGTTGAGAGTTATTCTCAACGGATTCGCATGTGGAAGTAAGGTGCAACACGATTTCGGGACCCAAAAATTGTGGAAAAAGACCGATATCGAGAAGGATCCCTAATAGTTTGGGCAAGGAATACATTGACAACTCGAACAGCTCTTGTACATGTGAATCGGAAAGGTTTAACTGGTGTCAGGTATCGTGACAAGATCTTGGGATCTCATGTGAGATTGTTGGGAGACGCTGTGGGCCCCGACTTCGTACTGATGGACGATAATGCTCGACTCATGGACCACGGGTTGTTGATGTTTCTTTGGAAGCGGAAGATATATCATGGTGCATGCCTGGCATGCACTAGGGAGACGGGTTTCATCACGTCAGCATCCACCAACGACTCTCCAAGACTTGCGAGCAGCCCTGCAGCAAGAATGGGCGTTATTGTCTCAACGTGATACTGACGACATTATTCACAGCATGAGACAAAGCTGTCAGCCTGGTCAGCCTGTATTGCTGCCAGATGTGGTCACACCCCATACCGAGCACATTAACCAGTTGTCGGAATGTGTGGGCAAATCCTTTAAGTTGGAAGACTCGAAGAACGATTTTGTCTATCAGTTTGCATGTTGAGTTGTTTACGTTCTCTTTTCTTCGTTTCTACTACTATCAACTGTTGATACTGTTTTGTGGCAAAATAAACGCCACCTTGCCAAATTTCCGTTTGTTACTTTAATTTTGGCTACCAGTGTGTAAGCTAGATCGCCATTTATTACACCATCTATTGCATACACGTTGCATTGGTTTCATTGGTATCACACTACAAGAAGTGTATCGTGATCATCGTGCACCTGTGTGGTGAATGTAATGACCGGTAGATAATGCAATTAGTGACAGTGACTTCTGTTTCTAATTCGTCATTACATCTTGTTTGCTTCGCTTTCTTTGATGGGATGGAGGAACG
The DNA here is from genome assembly GCF_021461395.2 of Schistocerca americana. Taxonomy (NCBI): domain Eukaryota; kingdom Metazoa; phylum Arthropoda; class Insecta; order Orthoptera; family Acrididae; genus Schistocerca; species Schistocerca americana. The sequence goes on along the minus strand of NC_060125.1, from coordinate 189,389,522 downwards.
GCAGAAGTCGTCTGTTTTGAGGCGACCAGTCACAATTTCATTGTGATACCAATCGCTTCACCTCATCAGAACCTACACACAACATATTTATACGTTGTATATATTGTAATCATTGTGTTCCCCTACAGCGTTGGTCCTCTGTGGCACCCTCCAATATCATGAAACTCATTCCCTGATTTCGTAACACAACTCACAACCCTAGTTCATCATTTATTAAATATTGCTTCAAGTCCATTTGGTTTTTTTAATAATTAAATTCAACAGTATACTGTACATTGAAAACATTATTACACAGAACCGAGGCATGCATTCAGCTGTGTAAGGAGACCTTTTGTGAGACTGTTGTTTAAAAGTAGTTAATATCCTGGATTCATAAATGACATTTACGATGCCGGTGGAGAGGTCAAATGCAGAATAAATGGTGGCACAAAGAGTCAATCGGTGTCAGTTAAACGCAAAAGAAGACATCGTCTGTCTGTGCTGAGTCTTAAACTCTTTTTTATCCTATGCAGGTCGGTTTGAATACGTTGTGGAGCCCGACTGACAAATTCCTCTCATTGTCAGTGCTTAGAAACTTTTCCAAATTAGCATCTGCAGAAGATTCTGTAGTTCAATGGTAACGATGCATGGTGATTACGTTCGTTCGTCATCATTTTTAAAAGTTGAGGCAAGGGGATAGCGTTCTGTGAGAAACTTTGTGGAATTAATAATGAAGTAAATGAGCTATAACTTGTTGTTGTTGTTGTTATTGGTGTTGTTGTGGTGTTCAGTCCTGAGACTGATTTGATGCAGCTCTCCATGCTAATCTATCCTGTGCAAGCTCCTTCATCTCCCAGTACCTACTGCAGCCTACATCCTTCTGAATCTGCTTTGTGTATTCATCTCTTGGTCTCCTTCTACGATTTTTACCCTCCACGCTGCCCTCCAATGCTGAATTTGTGATCCCTTGATGCCTCAGGACATGTCCTACCAACCGATCCCTTCTTCTAGTCAAGTTGTGCCACAAACTTCTCTTCTCCCCAATCCTATTCAATACCTCCTCATTAGTTACGTGATCTACCCACCTAATCTTCAACATTCTTCTGTAACACCACATTTCGAAAGCTTCTATTCTCTTCTTGTCCAAACTACTTATTATCCATGTTTCACTTCCATACATGGCTACACTCCATACAAATACTTTCAGAAACGACTTCCTGACACTTAAATCTATACTCGATGTTAACAAATTTCTCTTCTTCAGAAACGCATTCCTTGCCATTGCCAGTCTACATTTTACATCCTCTCTACTTCGACCATCATCAGTTATTTTGCTCCCCAAATAGCAAAACTCCTTTACTACTTTAAGTGTCACATTCCCTAATCTAATTCCCTGAGCATCACCCGACTTAATTCGACCACATTCCATTATCCGCGCTTTGCTTTTGTTGATGTTCATCTTATATCCTCATTTCAAGACACTGTCCATTCCGTTCAACTGCTCTTCCAAGTCCTTTGATGTCTCTGACAGAATTGCAATGTCATCGGCGAACCTCAAAGTTTTTATTTCTTCTCCATGGATTTTAATTCCTACTCCGAATTTTTCTTTTGTTTCCTTTACTGCTTGCTCAATATACAGATTGAAAAGCATCGGGGAGAGGCTACAACCCTGTCTCACTACCTTTCCAGCCGCTGCTTCCCTTTCATGTCCCTCGACTCTTATAACTGCCATCTGGTTTCTGTGCAAATTGTAAATAGCCTCTCGTTCCCTGTATTTTACCCCTGCCACCTTTAGAATTTGAAAGAGAGTATTCCAGTCAACATTGTCAAAAGCTTTATCTAAGTCTACAAATGCTAGAAACGTACGTTTGCCTTTCCTTAATGTTTCTTCGAAGACAAGTCGTAAGGTCAGTATTGCCTCACGTGTTCCAACATTTCTACGGAATCCAAACTGATCTTCTCCGAGGTCGGCTTCTACCAGTTTTTCCATTCGTCTTTAAATAATTCGCGTTAGTATTTTGCAGCTGTGGCTTATTAAACTGATAGTTCGGTAATTTTCACATCTGTCAACACCTGCTTTCTTTGGGATTGGAATTATTGTATTCTTCTTGAAGTCTGAGGGTATTTCGCCTGTCTCATACATCTTGCTCACCAGATCGTAGAGTTTTGTCAGGACTGGCTCTCCCAAGGCCGTCAGTAGTTCTAATGGAATGTTGTCTACTCCCGGGGCCTTGTTTCGACTCAGGTCTTTCAGTGCTCTGTCAAACTCTACACGCAGTATCGTATCTCTCATTTCATCTTCATCTACATCCTCTTCCATTTCCATAATATTGTCCTCAAGTATATCGCCCTTGTACAGACCCTCTATATACTCCTTCCACAATTCTGCTTTCCCCTCTTTGCTTAGAACTGGGTTTCCATCTGAGCTCTTGATATTCGTACAAGTGGTTCTCTTTTCTCCAAAGGTCTCTTTAATCTTCCTGTAGGCTGTATCTATCTTACCCCTAGTGAGATAAGCCTCTACATCCTTACATTTGCCCTCTGGCCATGCCTGCTTAGCCATTTTGCACTTCCTGTCGATCTCATTTTTGAGACGTTTGTATTCCTTTTTGCCTTTTTCATTTACTGCATTTTTATATTTTCTCCTTTCATCAATTAATTTCAATATTTCTTCTGTTACCCAGGGATCTCTACTAGTCCTCGTCGTTTTACCTACTTGATCCTCTGCTGCCTTCACTACTTCATCCCTCAGAGCTGCCCATTCGTCTTCTACTGTATTTCTTTCCCCCATTCCTGTCAATTGTTCCCTTATGCTGTCCCTGAAACTCTGTACAACCTCTGGTTTAGTCAGTTTATCCAGGTCCCATCTCCTTAAATTCCCACCTTTTTGCAATTTCTTCAATTTTAATCTACAGTTCATAACCAATAGATTGTGGTCAGAGCTGTAACTTAATAAGTTAAATAAGGTAACTGGCGACCATCACCATCCATTAGCAGCACTGAATATCTCCTGTGCTACGACTGGACCTACACATACATTTCAATCTATCGATGACAAGGTTTTATAATTTCTCGTTCCTTGAGATTGATTAATTAAGAAGTTCACTTGGCAACCTATCCCCATCCTAGTAACATGTTCATGCTATTTAGGTTGGTGCGTTTGTACACCACGTACCATTCTTCTGGATGCCACTATTGTCTTATGCTTTCTTTCCTCTCTGGCGTTCTCAGTATTATGCCACTTAGGGAACGTAAAAACCTGAGCTGTGCGCGGTTTGTTCTAGTTTTATCACATTCATAAAGGGTCCATCATAAAGTCACTGTAGAAGAGTCAGTTTTGATATTACATTATGTTACCTGGTCTAAGGCGCTGCAGTTATAGACTGTACGGCTGGTCCCGGCGGAGGTTCGAGTCCTCCCTCGGTCATTGGTGTGTGTGTGTTTGTCCTTAGGATACTTTAGGTTAAGTATTGTGTAAGGTTAGGGATTGATGACCTTAGCAGCTAAGTCCCATAAGGTTTTACACACATTTGAAGATTTTTTTGAAACCTGTTTGTATTTATTTTGTCATTTGTTTAACGGGTTAATTTTTAATATTCCATTTAATTAATAGTGCTTCGTCAAATTATTTTCTGTCTGTTTGGTTTGTAAATAAGGAACTACAGCTCCCGAAACGCAAAGTATGTTACTTATTCTGTAATCGATCGTTAGTTTGTCTTGAAAGACTTCATCCAAAAAAATTTTTCTATGTTGAATATAGACCTTTATAAATTATCTTCACTTTCAGCCGTCTGCAAATAATAATAATCGCAACAACGAGCTTCTTCAATTTTTGTATCTCATGGATTAGTTTCTTTCATTTCCTGGATTTTTTAGCCGTTATAGGTAACAAATAACACTGGCGCTAGAAGACGTCCTTCACAGAATTCGTAGTTAATATAGTTACTGGACCAATTCTGTTTTGATGAGTGAGGGTTGGAATTAGCACTTTACTTCATTAACTAAATCGCCTGGAACGTGGTAATTTTCTAGTACTGGCCACCGTAAATGTCTTTTGATTCAGTCATAAACTTTTTCAAAAAAAGTGGTTCAAATGGCTCTGAGCACTATGGGACTTAACAGCTGTGCTCATCAGTCCCCTAGAACTTAGAACTACTTAAACCTAACTAACCTAAGGACATCACACACATCCATGCCCGAGGCAGGATTCGAACCTGCGACCGTAGCAGTCTCGCGGTTCCTGACTGAGCGCCTTAACCGCAAGACCACCGCGGCCGGCAAACTTTTTCAAGATGGGACTATCAAATACAAGGGAAAGTTAACATGTATTCTTTTCTCTATTGACTATCCGTCTATAAATATGGCATCTATATGTTATTAGTTCGTAAAGCTACCTTGCTCTTCTCCAAGCATCCGCTCTACAATGTTCCGAAATTTCCTTCACAGAACTATTATATATATTTTGCTTACCGTTATTAACAATAAAGTTCCCCTATAATTTTAGAAAATACTTCAAAATGAGTGACTTGTACCAAGTGATGTATCATTGCGAAGTGCAGTTCTCGAAATTTCTTATCAGCACAAAACCAGCGTCTCTGGTAACTTCCTGAATGCAGTTTGATTTTATTTCGTTTTCTTGCTTTCCAGGTTTCTAGTAATTAACACGCAACATGAAACTTCCTGGCAGATTAAAACTGTGTGCCGGACCGAGATTCGAACTCGGGACCTTTGCCTTTCGCGGGCAAGTGCTCTACCATGTGAGACACCCAAGCACGACGCACGTCCCCTCCTCACAGCTTTACTTCTGTCAGTACCTCGTCTCCTGCGAACCTTGGAGAGCCTAGAGCACTTGCCCGCGAAAGGCAAAAGTCCGGAGTTCAAGTCTCGGTCCGGCACACAGTTTTGATCTGCCAGGAAGTTTCATATCAGCGTACACTCCGCTGCAGAGTGAAAAAATCTCATTCTGGAAACATCCCCGAGGCTGTGACTAAGCTATGTCTCCGCAATATCCTTACCTTCAGGAGTGCTAGTTCTGCAAGGTTAGCAGGAGAGCTTCTATAAAGTGTGGAAGGTAGGAGACGAGACACTGTCAGAAGGAAAGCTGTGAGGAAGGGGGGGGGGGGGGGGCGTGAGTCGTGCTTGGGTAGCTCAGATGGTAGAGCACTTGCCCGCGAAAGGGAAAGGTCTCGAGTTCAAGTCTCGGTCCGGCATACAGTTTTAATCTGCCAGGAAGTTTCATATCAGCGCACACTCCGCTGCAGAGTGAAAATCACATTCTGAATACGCAACATTCTTGTAAAAGGAAGACAATAATTTTGCTATGTCATCTCGCTCAACATAGAGGTAACTAATGTAAGAAAAGTATTAGACGTAATGCGGGAGCCGAAGGGATCAAAATGAAAGATTAAACAGAATAAAGTTTGAATATTTGTGATCGATGGCTTCGTCTGTTATACTCGTACATCCACCGTAAGACAGTTAGATTACTGAGCTACTTTACTCACATAACGCGGTGTGTACGTTGCAGCGTAACACCAGCAGCAGGCGTGCAGGCAGCAGGTGGGGGATTGGGGTACTCACGTAGTTGTCGCGCAGGTCGTCGTGCGTCCTCTCCACGCCGTCGTCCAGCACGACAACGCGGACACCCCTGCCGGTGACGCCCGCCGCGTACACAGGCAGCACGTGCAGGTCCAGCTTGGGCAGGTCTGGCCGCGTGCGGGTGTCCCTCTGCGGAAGAATAATGATCGTCACTGCTGATGTAAAGCCTCGAAATACACTGCCTCTTCAGAAGTGTCTAGACACCTGCTAGTGGACAACAGTGTGGGGTGTATCCATCCTTCTCGTTTGTGTCGGATCTAACTCAGCTGGGAAAACTTTCAACGGATTGTCCAAACGTCTGTGGAGATACGGCAGCTCAGTCTTTCTCAAGATACGAAATCAGGGAAGGTACTGATGCAGGACGCTATGTCCAAGTTGTAACTGATCGTAAAGGTTTAGATCAGGACTGTGGGCAGGCTAGTCCCATTTATAAATACTGATCTCCACAAATCATTTCCTCAAAGATACTGCTTTATGACGGGGCATTGTCATGCTGAAACAAACAGTTACCGACTCTGCACTGTTATGTTGCTGTATGCAGTACACAATGCTGTAAACAGTCAGCGTGTCCTTTCGCATTTAGCGTTTTCTGCAGCGCAATAAGGAAACCACACCATAACTATGGAAGACACCCCCTTACCGTAATACTTTCACCTCCGCACGTAACTCTTGGCGCCTCAAGTGATGACAGATAACGTTCTCAAGGAATTTTCCAAACTAAAACTTCTCCATCGAGATGTCACTGGGTACTCATATCACTTGTTTACAGTCATCCATTGTCTTTTGGATTACTACACAGCCGGCCGCGGTGGCCGTGCGGTTCTAGGCGCTTCAGTCCGGAACCTCGCGACTATTACCGTCGCAGGTTCGAATCCTGCCTCGGGCATGGATGTGTGTTATGTCCTTCGGTTAGTTAGGTACAAATAGTTCTGAGTTCTGGGGGACTGATGACCTCATATGTTAAGTCCCATAGTGCTCAGAGCCATTTGAACCATTTTGAATTACTACACCAATTTGTAACTTATGTGGAGCGGCTTTGTCATTACACCACATTCTTTTTTTAGCTCCCTATGCACAAACATTTTGCTAGCTGGAAGTCTGGTAGCACTTCGGTACTCGCAAGTGATTGCTTACGCTGATTCCATGCGCTTTTTTACCATCACTCTCTCGGTCATGGGTGTATGTGTCGTTCTTAGTGTAAGTTAGTTAAAGTTAGATTAAGTAGTGTGTAATCTTAGGGACCGATGACCTCAGCAGTTTGGTCCCATAAGACCTTAGTACAAATTTCCAAAAAATTACCATCACTCTCCGCAATGCTGGGCAGTTCCTGTCTATCAGCGCTTATGATGTCTGCCAGCTCTTTGTTTAGCTGTCGTTGCTCTTCGGGTTTCCGCTTCACAATCACGTCACCAGCAGTCGACTTTTGCACCTTTAGAAGATTTGAAATGCCTCTGATGGAACTGTTAATCAGGTGACATCCAGTGAGTCACTGAGGTCTTCTGACCGATGCTATCTGCTTTTGACGCTTCGCTACTGACAACACAACATAGCCCACCTCCTTTTACACTGAAATTACAATTAAATCAATACCATCAGCTGCTGATGGGCGTTGATATACATCAACGGGGACAGTTGACAATGTGTGCCCCGACTGGGACTGGAACCCAGGATCTCCTACTAACATGACAGACGCTCTATCCATCTGAGCCACCGAGGGCACAGCGGATAGTGTGACTTCAGGGATTCATCGCTGGCAGGCTCCCCGTGAGACCCACATTCTCAAATTATAGTCCACACACTACACTCGTAGTGCCCCTGCCATTATACCCAATACTCGCGCCGGCCGTGGAGGCCAAGCGGCCAAAGACGCTACAGTCTCGAACCGCGCGACCGCTACGGTCGCAGGTTCGAATCCTGCCTCGGGCATAGATGTGTGTGATGTCCTTAGGTTAGTTAGGTGTAAGTAGTTCTAAGTTCTAGGGGACTGATGACCTTAGAAGTTAAGTCCCATAGTGCGCAGAGCCATTTGAACCATTTGAACCCATTACTCGAGCCATCACTCCACCGAGTCCCGTAAGAGTTCAGGCAAATTGTGTGCATTGACACTGAAGAAGGTCATCAGCCGGTTAGTCTTAAACGATATGAAGATGGCATCTGCTCTTTCGGATACGTCCGAAAGAACAGATGCCATCTTCATATCCTTTTATACCGGCTAGTACGCCTCCCGTGACATCTAGTGGTATGTTCTGCATTGCATGAGGTGTTCAGATACTTTTAATCCGGTAGTTTATATGTCGGACCGAGGAACGAGGTAGCAGAGTTGGGGCTTCCGGACACTACTTCATAAACGGAATGTAACTGATCTCTCATCTAAATGGTGGAGTAGACATGTAAGCAACATGCTGTTATTGTGACAGGTTATCACCAATTACAGCTTAGTAGCATTGAACACACTTTATAGCTGCGTCCACGCAACGAAGCAAATCATTGGGTTGTCAATGTTCAGAAGATCTCACAAAACTATTAAAACACACGTAACAGCCTTCGTAAAATACTGTGTGTTTCAAAATAAATACATGGGTTTAAACGCTTTGTAGCATTTGTTACGTTCAACTTATAATTGCACTAACGGCCATTAAAACTGCTACACCAAGAAAAAATGCAGATGATAAAAGGGTGTTCATTGGACAAATATATTATACTACATCTGACATTTGATTACATTTTCACGCAATCTGGGTGCATAGATCCTGAGAAATCAGTTCCCAGAACAACCACCACTGGCCGTAATAACGGCCTTGATACGCCTGGACATTGAGTCAAACAGAGCTTGGATGGCGTGTACAGGTACAGTTGCCAATGCAGCTTCAACACGGTACCACAGTTCATCAAGAGTAGTGACTGGCGTATGGTGACGAGCCAGTTGCTAGGCGACCATTGACCAGACGTTTTCAGTTGGTGAGAGATCTGGAGAATGTGCTGGCCAGGGCAGCAGTCGAACATTTGCTGTATCCAGAAAGGCCCGTACAGGACCTGCAGCATGCGGTCGTGCATTATCCTGCTGAAATGTAGGGTTTCGCACGGTTCGAATGAAGGATAGAGCCACGGGTCGTAACACAACTGAAATGTAACGTCCACTGTTCAAAGTGCCGTCAATGCGAACAAGAGGTGACCGAGATGTGTAACCAATGGCACCCCATACAATCACGCCGGGTGATATGCCAGTATGGCGATGACGAATACACGCTCCCAGTGTACGTTCACCGCGATGTCGCCAAACACGGATGCGGCCATCATGATGCTGTAAACAGAACCTGGATTCGTCCGGAAAAATGACGTTTTGCCATTCGTGCACCCAGGTCCGTCGTTGAGTATACCATCGCAGGCGCTCCTGTCTGTGATGCAGCGCCAAGGGTAACCGTAGCCATGGTCTCCGAGCTGATAGTCCATGCTGCTGCAAACTTCGTGGAATTGTTCGTGCAGATGGTTGCTGTCTTGCAAACGTCCCCATCTGTTGACTCAGGGATCGAGACGTGGCTGCACGATCCGTTACAGCCATGCGGATAAGATGACTGTCATGTCGACTGCTAGTGATACGAGGCCGTTGGGATCCAGCACGGCATTCCGTATTACCCTCCTGAACCCACCGATTTCATATTCTGTTAACAGCCATTGAACGCGAGCAACAGTGTCGCGATACGATAAACCGCAATCGCGATAGGCTACAATCCAAGTCGGATACGTGATGGTACGCATTTCTCCTCCTTACACGAGGCATCACAACAATGTTTCACCAGGCAACGCCTGTCAACTGCTGTTTGTGTATGAGAAATCGGTTGGAAACTTTCCTCATGTCAGCTCGTTGTAGGTGTCGCCACCGGCGCTAAACTTGTGTGAATGCTCTGAAAAGCTAATCATTTGCATATCACAGCATCTTCTTCCTGTCGGTTAAATTTCACGTCTGTAGCACGTCATCTTCGTGGTGTAGCAATTTTAATGGCCAGTAGCGTATTTAAATCACTTGCAGTCTCCACATGAGTACAGCCAGTACCTTGCGGACGCCCTACTCCGTTCTACATACGTTTGACGGTGTTATCAATACACGACGATATAATAATTTTCCAGTTTAAGTATAGAAACCTTTTTGTAGTGAGTAAATCCGAAATATTTTCATTTTAGTGCAAGCAGTATGTTAAGAAGCTCTTTCTCCTATGATGAATTCCTCTTTGCAGCGCACCGAAATTTCGCATCGGTATGGCAACGTATGCCAAGAAATTAGTTGGTTCAGGTTCGATCTACTGGTTTGGAAAGAAAGAGGAAGTTTTTTAGGAATTTTCTTGCATAGAATTTTAAAGCGAGAGTTAACGATTCCGTAATAATAGTCACATTTTTTAAATCTTATGAACATTGTTGTGAAATGGTATACCCACGACAGAAGTTGGCGAATTGCTGTCATATCTTCTGAAGGACGTGGTGCAATTGTCCATCCGGCGGCTAGCGAGAATAACGATATTCTTTTGTTACAACAAGCAGTGTGCAGTTGCTAGGTAACGATCCCCTAGTTCGTTACAGCGCAGAGTCCCTCCGTGATGCTTGTCGTCGTTAGTTGGATTATTGCGTCGGCTCAGGTACGTCTACTGCCCAGAAAGCTTTATCATTACGTTTCAGATGTGTTTACTAAATCACATTTAGTTAATGAACCCTTTATGTCCACCGTAGTCAACCGAATGTTCGAAACGGTTGTGAGGCATTGTTATTACCACATTACTCACGTTGCGTGCAGATGGCAGCGCACATTTATGAGACACTATACGCCTCGCGAAGAAACTTGTCGATATTTCTTCCCTTTTTTTTCTCTCTCTCTATCTGTCGTTCTTTATCTTCTTAAGAGATCAAGGTTCGAAAAGAAACAAATTCAGGATGACGGCTGAACTACACTATGTGGATTGTGCCAGATTCTGAACAACTGGTTTACGTATGTTATGCGTCAAAATAGTTCTTGATGTGTGAAACTTTGCTTAATACTCGGTAGTTTTATGCTTATGAGCAGCTAACTATTACCGCCCACGGAATCCACAGATATGAACGCCACTGCGTGTAAGTATTGTTTTGGAAGGCTTTATGGGTCAGGTCCATTAGCCGTAATCCTGTGTTAATAACTGGTGTGATGCCGACAACATTATCTTCAAATGAATTTGTGTGTGTGTGTGTGTGTGTGTGTGTGTGTGCGCGCGTGTCAGTGTGTGCATGTGCGTCCAATATGTGAAACAGAATGCAGTATAAACCATTAGAATACTATATGCGGTAATGTGATATCAGTGTTCAATAGACGTATTAAATAATGCGTGTTCAATTTAGAAAAGGCAATAAAGTAAATATAAGGTTTGTGGCATGCATATTAGAAGATACGCCGCTCGTATGATTGATTAAAGCGAATCCAATTAAAGAAAAAGTAATGTTCTGGGGAAACTTACTTCCATGCTATAACTAGTGGCCAGTAGTTTTCCCGATGAGCGATATCGACTGTGTATTTATGACTTGCAAGTAGATTAGGTATTGTATCAACAAATTAAGATTCCATTTATTTTTTCAGATTTGGTAATACAGTCTTCGACTACTTTTTTTGGGATGACAACTTTGCTCCTCAAAGACTGTACAATTACTGAGAATAATGCTTATTTATATGAATCTGTTGGCGGACTCCACGTGTAGACCGATTTTCAAGTGGTTTCTACGTGTGCAAAAACATAAACGTGCGTCACACAACAGTCGGATTGTAGAGCGCTCTTGACATCAAACAAATGCCTCTCATAGGACATTCAAAAATACAATAGCCCTGGCTGCAAGGAATCAACCACACCTTTTTAGTACGTTTTCAGACGAATGGAATTACGCCCTGTACTTTTTCGTGGAATTTTGTGTTTTCTGACACCACCACTACGGAGCAATAACGCAGTTGATTATGCGTGGTCATGACTCCCCTACTTTCGGATGTGAAATGACATCCCTTTACTTATGACGATAACCGCCCGATGTTTTGAATGTCATGAGACGCACGTTTATTGTTATACAACTATAACACCATTTGAAAGTGTTATTTAATATGAAGATTATCAATAATGTTACATAAAATGTATCCTATTACCCGTAATTGCGCAGTCTTTGAGGGCAATGCTGTAGCCTAATAGCAGTTGTTGTACTGATAGAATGATTGTAGGTGTTCTGAAAACCAGCGGTTAAAAATGCGGAACATTATTAATCTGTAAATAATGAACTGATATGCTGGAGGTGCGGATCATAGCATTTCTGCTCCCATTCTTTTCTACCCTTGCGATGCTGTTCTCTCTTATCTTGAGATAAATTATTTGTTTCTGCTACGCTGCAGAAAATTATACTTTTTTCTATCATGATGTACTGTGTCATAGCGTTCAAGACCGTTACCTGTGGAATAATGAAGCTGAAGTAATCGGTATTACAAGTGCTTCTTTGTGTGCTTTGGTGAACTGATCTTAAATTATAATTTTTTATGGGACTAACATTCTTGTTTTTAAAAAGCTGTAATGTCAAATATGTCCACCGAAAAAATAGTTTCGTGCATGAATGCTAACAATATGTTGTTCGTCAACCGGTGTCAGTCTTGTGTGTTGAGAACTTTTGTCGTGAAAGCAGGGCATTTTCTCTCACTGTTTTCCTGAGACTGAAACCACTAGGCGAATTTTTGTTTGTTGTCCCTCTAAATATGCAAATTTTTATGTATTAATTAATCTGATATTAACGTACAAATGCTTTTTACCTGCGAAATTGGAGAGGAAACGGTAGACAATCATGATACTGCTTAAAGGGGTTCATGGTCTCGTTTTCCAGTTCACAGTAACAAATTACCATGTACTTAAAAATGTCAGCGCAAATTATGTCGAACTATAAATGTCCCCTACAACTACCAAACTGGGTAATTTATGATTAATTCTGTTGTCCTAATTTGTCTTTTTATGACATCAATGTTTCGTTTTTAAAGGAAAATAAATACAACCTGGACTTTCAATTCTCTAACAGAGTATTTTCCTAATTACCTACCTTATTATCGACGCTGTTTCCTGTGAAAGTTTTTCTTGTGAATAATCATGTTTAATTAGTAGCGGAGATCTCGTATTAAAATTCTACTTCTTGTAAGTCTTTCATTGAAAATAAATAAAACAGGGTTGTCTTAATGGATTAAAATCAACCCTTGTAATGAGGAATGCCCATTTTCTGCTGTGAGGCATGGAAAAAACGGTGTAATTAATACTTTGAACAAATGTGTGTATCATCAGGATTTAGTATGCCGCGATTCGTACATACAGTTGCAGGAAAACTAGCTGCGAGCCTATACAGTGAAACAAAAATTCGTAGAACGCTAATGCTATTTGCATGTACGTCGGTTAACGGGATTTCATCACAGTTTCTCAACCTGACCTCTCCGCTGATCCGATGGAAACTCACTGTGGCCACTTCCTGTTCATTTACAACCCTCGCATGATTGAGAGTGTGTCTTGGCAGTTCAAAAGTTTTAATTTATATTGATACTGATTCCTGTTAGCTAATTAAATAGTTTTTTCGTTTACAGGAAACTGATGAAGAAATAATATTACAATTCCATTTCTGAAAATTAATTAGCTACAAATTTTGTTATTTAATTTGCTGCTTTACAGTTCTTTTTGTCCCTGTTAGCTGTAATTTTGTACGAATACTATTTAGAGAAGTAGTAGATCAATTTTACCAACATTATATTAAGACTTCAGAGGGAACCAGAATGATAGACCACTGAAAAATTTAAAACACCTTTCTTCTCAAACGGTACTGACACTTTAATTTGATTGATGCGTTTAATTTTCAAACCACTGCGTGCAAAAATCTGGCGTGATATTCGGAATGACTGCATGTAGTTGAGAGCCGTGATTTCTTGCAACACAGTGCATTTTAGAAATAAGAATACTCATCACAGTCTTGACAGGAACCAATATTTCTTATGCACAGGAATTCCTGGCGAACAGTATTTACCAGAGTGTTCCGCGATGAAAATGACATTCGATGGAGTTTTGTGACGGATTTGAATTGCTTCATTTGTGTGTGTTCAAATAGTTAATTTTAGACAGAAATATGCATATGTTTATAAGAGGATATAAACATAACATGCTTCCATTCCATGAAGGAATAATTTCGAACTGGAGCTCTACGATATCAGCATGAAAGTGCTTCTGTCCACAAAACAACGACTGTCACATCGTGGCACGAAATTAAGATGATTTTTCTGGGCTTGGCTGTCGGTGACACGATCTAAATCTCTTATAATATCAATGACAAGTTTGTGTGCAACGTCAGTTTGCGCAAAAGTAAGACGTTATGCACCATGCTCCACGAAAAATGGAAACATATTAGCCTTTCATTGTGTCAGTGTTTGTAAGAAAAATGGTTCAAATGGCTCTGAGCACTATGGGACTTAACATCTATGGCCATCAGTCCCCTAGAACTTAGAACTACTTAAACATAACTAACCTAAGGACATCACACATATCCATGCCCGAGGAAGGATTCGAACCTGCGACCGTAGCGCTCACGCGGTTCCAGACTGAAGCGCCTAGAACCGCACGGCCACTCCTGCCGGCAGTGTTTGTAATAACACCCAACAATTGAACAAGTGGTGACATTTGACTACATAGTGCACACATATCTGGCTATGTTGACTTGTATTTGCAAGTATACAGTGAGGTGACAAAATTCTTGGGAAACCTCCTAATATTGTGTCAGAACTTCTTTTGCCTGGTGTAGTGCACCAACTCAACGTGGCGTGGATTAAACAAGTCGTTTGAAGTCTCCTGCAGAAATATTGTGCCCTGCTGAAACTATAGCCATCCATGGTTGCGAAAGTGTTGTCGGTGTAGGAAATTGTGCGCGAACTAACCTCTGCATTATGTCCCATAAATGTTCGATGTAATTCATATCCAGCGAACTGGGTGCCCAAATCATTCGCTCGAACTATCCAGAACGTTCTCCAAACCAATCGCAAACCAATGGTCCGATGACATGGCACATTGTCATCAATAATAATTTCATCGTTGATTGAGAACATGAATTCAGTGAGTGGCTGCAAATGGTGTCCAGGTAGCCGAAGATAACTATTTAATTACAGCCTTAGTTGATCCTGAGAACCCAGTCCATTCCAAGTAAACACAGCCCACACCATTATGGAGCAACAAACAGGTTGCACCGTGTTAACCTTGTTGACAACTTGGTCGATGCCGGCCGAAGTGGCCGTGCGGTTAAAGGCGCTGCAGTCTGGAACCGCAAGACCGCTACGGTCGCAGGTTCGAATCCTGCCTCGGGCATGGATGTTTGTGATGTCCTTAGGTTAGTTAGGTTTAACTAGTTCTAAGTTCTAGGGGACTAATGACCTCAGCAGTTGAGTCCCATAGTGCTCAGAGCCATTTGAACTTGGTCGATGGCTTCGTGGAGCCTGCGCCACATTCGAACCCTACCATTAGCTCTTACCAGCTGAATTCTGGACCCGCATGATCAGGCCACGGTTTTCCAGTCGTCTAGGGTCCAACCGATATGGTCACGAGCCCAGGAGAGGCGCTGCAGGCGATTTCGTGCTGTCAGCAAATACAGTCCCGTCATTCATCTGCTGCCATCGCCCATTAACGCCAAATTTCGTCGCACTGTCCTAACGGATACGTTAGTTGTACTCCCCACATTGATTTCTGCGGTCACTTCAAACAATGTTGCTTGTTTGTCAGTACTGATAACTCTATACGTACGCCACTGCTCTCGACCGTTAAGTGAACGCCGTCAGCTACTGAGCTTCCGTGATGGGAAGTAATGCCTCAAATTTGGTATTTCGGCATGCTCTTCATACCGGGGATCTCGGAATTTTGAATTTCCTAATGACTTCCGAAATGGAATGTCACATGCGTCTAGCTCCAACTACCACTACACGTTCAAAGTCAGTCAGTTCCCGTTGTGGGGCCATCGTCACGTAGGAAATCTTTTGACATGAATCACCTGAGTACAAATAACAGCTCCAACAGTGCGCTGACCTTTTATATTCTCGTGTACATGATACTACAGTCATCTGTATACATGCATATAGCAGTCCCATGACTTTCCTCATCTTAGCATAGATACAATAAAAAATCATGAAACGTCTGCGCTCCGTGTCAGTGTGTTTCGTTATTCTGTCAAAATATAAAGCGAACTGAATGTCAGAACATCAAAGATAAATATATCAGAAATAAAATGTATGTTGCTACATTATAGTCTTGTGCAAACCAGATGCGTTCATATCGTGTACCGACTGGCACTTCATACCATTAACAAAGACGTTGGCCCATACGACAGTGAGGAATGTAATACGGTAACGATCATTTTCATAAGAGTCCTCACACGTGGGGACATACATCATGATATTTTTGTTATTATTTTATTGGTCTTTGAGTACTCTCCGTACAGTCCAAATGGTTCAAATGGCGCTAAGCACTATGGAACTTAACATCTGAGGTCATCAGTCCCCTAGAACTTAGAACTACATAAACCTAACTAACCTAAGGACATCACACACAACCATGCCCGAGGCAGGATTCGAACCTGCGACCGTAGCGGTCGCGCGGTTCCAGGCCCATATAGTCATCCACGTAAATAAATCATAGTGACATACAACGCGTATCGATTTAAAGGAAAATTGATATTAACAAACTTAGACGATGATGATATAAAACAAAAGCAAAAGCAAGTTGAAACAATATACTTAGATTACAAAAAGTTATTTAATTTACGTGAGTTATTCCATAACTCCCTTTTAGCTTGCGTTGGGAAGGTGTAAGTTTCTTTATACTTTACAAAGTCTGTGGTTGCCAATAAATTTGGTGTTTCTTGCTCACAAATTTCCATAGCAACTTTGATGTGAGATTCCACCGGTCTGACTCAATCAAAAAAATGTTCGATTTGTGTCTCCCTCTTGTCCGCAGTTTTATTTCACTTACAAATCTGTCATACCGTTCGTGCTACGAACTAATCATTTAAATTCACAGCTTCTTTCATTGCATACAGTAAAAGAATTTATTTCTGAATTTTCGCAGGAAAACGTGCTAAGTTCATAATTGCACAGAAGATTTTCGCTACCGTTAACCGCTTTCCAATAGTACAACTGTCATACATGAACCTAACACTTTTTTCATAATATTCACTGTTTTATATCTTCCATACCTTTTCTTGACACTTCTGTAATTCGACCTCGGTATTTCTTTGACCAGTAAAAAAAAACATATTTTGCTGTATTACTACAGGAAACATCTGAGTGTAAGACAAGAGTCTGTGTACGTAATAGCTGAAAGCTCAAATCAACAGAAAAAATGTCCCTAGACATACGAATTTTCAAGGTACCTGCTGCCCTTAATCCGGTACGTGGAGGCCCTGCATCCTTTTTCCTATCTAGTTGATTTACCTGTGCTATTATCTCGTGGGCTTACGGGTGGTTTTCATAACCTCTATGAAAATATTTAAAGGGAGTGTGCGCAAATGTAGAGTCCAAGAAAGCGGGCAATTTTTTCTCTGGTACCGTATAATTGTATTTAAGGGCTTCCACGATGTCCGTAATCCCGGCCCTCATCATTGTGATTTCGTTAGGCAACTTGTGCTTAAATCCTGCTTGTGCGTAAATATCCGAAAGCGCATTCTGTTCGTTTCTGGTTCTTTAGGCCATCTAGCAGAGTATCCGCGCCTGTGAATATATGGCTCGGAGCTCGAACTGGGCATGATTTGAAAGTGGGGCCTCAAATCTCACATCAGTCCAACGGTAGTACAGATGTAACTTTTTTGAAACATGTAGACGAGTAACATATTGTGGACAGTTTCTGAATGCAAGATAACACGACGTTCTCTGAAAATTCAGCCTTCTTCATTAGGAAAATTATGCCTTAATATGTACGTAGCAAGTGTAGCGGTGATGTGTTACTTTCTACAACTAATATATTTGTTCGGTTGACGTCATGACACGAAGACTTACACTGTGCCCAGAAATGTGGCGACAAACTTCGAGGAATTGAAGAGGGTGTCTTCAGGAACAAACTGAGGACAGGATCCCGTGTCAGGAAACGTCTTCCAACGACGTTACAGAGCGTCACAGTTGCAGGCGCATGGCCACTTCTTCGGCAGCAAAGGCGACTTTGTACACTGGCAGACCATAGTCGGAACGTGTTGCAGTGTTGTTTGTTTGTCAACCGCCTTGCCTGCTATGAATGCAATCGTCTGTTGCCTCAATAGATGATGGTTTCAGTCACGGGTTTAAGTGTGCAGTGTGTATTTCTCCCGGACCCTCCTGATACCTCCATTGTTTTTTTGGCACACAGCAGAAAACTAAACTACAGATGGAAACCCGAGTCTGAAATTGTCATCCACCAAGGCAATAGAACATCGCTTTCATAGGAGGCAAAGCCTGTCTAAGCAGCTGTTAGTTCCGTCTTCTCCACTGATGATTGTGGCAATAAGACGCGATCACTGAATAACGAACAATGTCGCGATATTTTCCCGCGTACAGGCCATCGGCGTACAAAATCAGGTTTTCTACCCACAGGCTGGCACAGCGGCAACCGCTGGCGCCTATTAACTTCGACGCGCTGTAGATTCGTGGGATGGCGTTTTCGGACACAGGTTCCTATCCTCGGATTGTTTCTCAAGGCACCCCCTGCAACCTGTCGAAGATTGACGCAACATTTCTGAGACACCCTGTACTCCAAGCGATTTTCATCATATCGTACTAAGTTTTTGTATTAAGCCGTCCATCGCCAGTCTGTAGAATACACTTCGGTAGACTAGACACGACCACAGTAGCACACGATACACATCATGCATGTGTAGTAGTCCGCACCCCATGTTATAACTACCACTCCTCTTAACGCATTGCCGGCCGCAGTGACAGAGCGGTTCTAAACGCTTCAGTTTGGAACCGCGCTGCTGCTACGGTCCCTAGTTCGATTCCTGCCTCGGGCATGGATATGTGTGATGTCCTTAGGTTAGTTAGGTTTAAGTAGTTCTAAGTGTAGGGGACAGTTGACTTCAGATATTAAGTTCCACAGTGCTTAGAGCCATTTCAACCATTTCTTTTAACGCATTAAAGTTCTTATGTAAGCGCTGTCCATCGTAGGTTACAGTCGATGTACAGGCCAAGGTTCTTCACCACTGGCTTCACCGGAAGAACGTATGTTCCTGGCGTCATAGACTGGATGTATTGTATCTGATGTCTGGTGTAAATGTTCACAGCAGACTTGGTCTGCGAAATGGTCAGTCCGATTTCCTCCAGCCTTCAGCCGATGGCTGTCGTTTCTGCGTACGTTTTACGCTATCATTCCCCTAAACTGTCGCTTGTATACAGGGTGGTCCATTGATCGTGACCGGGCCAAATATCTCACGAAATAAGCGTCAAACGAAAAAAAAACAAAGTATGAAACTTGTCCAGCTTGAAGGGGAAAACCAGATGACGCTATGGTTGGCCCGCTAAATGGGACTGCCATAGGTCAAACGGATATCAACTGCGTTTTTTTAAATAGGAACCCCCATTTTTTACTACATTTCGTGTAGCTCAAGAAATGATAAGTACAGGAGTCGGAAAACACAGGATATAAGAATAAAATTGCAAGGCGGTGATGGTTAACAGAAGGGTATCAAACGACAACAAATGGTAATGACGTACAGTGATTAATACATTAAGCACCTAAGACCTGAAAAGTGGAACACCTCAAAAGGTGGTCGTTTCCTTCAAGCGTTCCAAGTATGTAGCTACAGAGCCTGCGAAAGACTGTTCGTAAGTCTAAAGCACCTGCCTCTTCGAACATTCTACTTGCACATCGTTGTTGCAAAAGTGAAATATCTTTTATAGAACTAGGGCCTACATCAAAATAAAAATAAAACACAAAAGTTACACAATTAGCTTTGACAGCAAACGTTACAAAATTAACTCTGAAACAGATAACATGTTAACAACCTTGTCCCAGTTGACGGCAATCTTTAATACTAACGGAACTCGTGATAAATACAATGAACCGTATGAAGTCGTCGAAGAATGAAGAAACAGTGGGATAATAAATCTGTAGCTAAAAAAAAGAGGAAGAAATAAACACAAGCATAAAGGCAATAAACTTCAAAACTAAGTCCGCGAAAGGAAATCTTGCATATTTGCAGTTACACACGAAATAGGAAACATTTGTAAAATGTGACGCCACTTTAAATACAACCGTAAGTACAAAACGCGCACACACGAAATTCAGGATTAATATCTATGGCAGGCAGGAATGTGGGTGGCTGGTTTTCCTTGCTACTGCAAGAAATGACTTCGTGTTAATGCTTAGCTTAGGCCCCATGATAATCGTATCATCATGTAGAAAATAATTTACAGTCGTCATCTCTTCCTTTTTCATAAGGTTCAAATGGCTCTGAGCACTATGGGACTTAACTTCTGAGGTCATCAGTCCCCTAGAACTTAGAACTGGTTAAACCTAACTAACCTAAGGACATCACACACATCCATGCCCGAGGCAGGATTCGAACCTGCGGCCCTAGCGGCCACGCAGCTCCAGGCTGTAGCGCCTAAAACCGCTCGGCCACTCCGGCCGCCTTTGTCATAAGGTTTCACGATTTCCCTTGTCGCCGTTACGTGACAGTTTCTGAGTAACCAGAATGCCACCACTGATAGCACTTTTACAGGAAACTCTGGCAGCTTTACATTTATAATTACGTTGACTGGATGTGTTCGAATGTCTCAGTTTTGATTCGTTCGACCGAAATGTGTCTCAAATCTCCCAGAATGCATTCAGACATACCAGAACAACTGTGACATGTCACACGTGTATGTTCCTTACTAGTATACTTGTAACTCGGATAGCCGTACACAGTACGACCCGCATTCTGAACCGTTCGGCTGCGGGTGGCCAGCCGAGAGTGTCGGGTCGCCTCATTATCGAGACCGCGCTCTCGGAACACGATAATCTCGCAGGCAGCATTCTCGCTGCTCAGTCCCACTTACGAGAACGAGCGGGAATACTGCGACAGCTGACGGCCTCCAATATCAATCATCAACGTATTGTAGTATGTTGATGTCGAAAATTGAGTGCATATTTACGGTGTAGATATTAAACATTATCGGTGAGAGAGCTGATCCTTGCGGGATGCCCTTACTTCGTCCCACGCTGCTGTTACCAATTTTCATACAAAATTCTCTGTTTTTAATTGGACAAAGGAGATTGCCAATGTAGTGAAGAAGTATACTGCGTAGCTCTGTGTTCTTGAATAGTAACCAAAGGTCATCTGCATCATAAGCATTTTCAATATCCCTGTAAACCGCTATTAGGGACTTGTTGTTTCCGAGGCAAAGCTGGATATCTGTAATAAGTTGTGCTAGTGTTTCATAGGTTCCGCTATCTTTGCAGAAGCCCACCTGTCCCTTCTGTAACAGGCCGTTATATTCGTACTGGCATTCTATCCTGCGTTTTATTACTGTCCCTAACATCTCCAACGAACATGAATGTCGTGCAATAGCTTTGTGTTACGACAATTCATACAGGAATTTTCCATGCTTCAAAATTATAATGAACTTACGCTGCCTGTAGTCCATCCGGATCTTCTACGCAGACCCAGGACTCGTATGTGAAAACGACATGGTGTCACAGTTATGTCCAATATTGTCATTGGGCGCACCGCTGTTTCCAGGTCTCTCGACGCTGCCGTCACAAGGAAAGACGCGACCTAGGTTGCCGTGCTGAAAGTGGTGGCGTAGACGCCGTCGCATTGTCCATGTGTATAATTGGCTAAGAGCAAGCCCTTTATCTGCCCCATTGTAAGGACGTTGCTGTACAGGCCTGCACGGCCATATTAACAATACGTCAGTGCTCTCGGGCGCTAGTTGCTTGGAGCTGTGCAGATACTGCATAGCGTCGAGTATGGCCTCCTGAGTCCACTGACCCGTGTTCGCATGGAATTCGTGGGATCCCGACCAACGAGAGAAGCAATTTCGTAGAACGATACACAGGCAAACAATTTCGATGCAATTCCTGAAAGAGTAGCCAGCTATGTAAACTTGACTTACAAACGAAGTGTAGTTGGTGTTATCCTTACCTAACCTGTGTGACTGAGCTGAAACGCTAATCATTTGCATATCCAAGCATGTAATGCAATCCATGCCGATTTGACGTTTTTTGCATGCTGTCTTGAAGGTGTCGCAGTTTTAAGGACCAGAAGTGTGTATCTAATAGCGCCATCGATAAATATGATGGCTGGCAGCTGAGTATAGCATGGAAGCCAGCCATAGCTAATTTAAAGCACGCCCAGTATTCGCTAGCACGAGTCACAGCCAGTGACCCAGTACCACACTAATATAAGGACGAAGCCAGTGACCACATGTCAGTGAATCAGCTACTGAAAATGGCTGAAAGTTCGTGGAAGTACAAGCACTTGACGTTAGAGGGATTTCATTGGTGAACTGTCTTTTCTATGGGTGCTGTCAGCAAGCGCGAGCAACAACGAATCAGCTGCGTACACATACAGAATTACAGAGAGTGAACTGAGATATTTCTGTCTTCTGAAAGGATGCAATTTATGACAATGTAAAGAAAGCTGCAAAACATGTTAGAACGCTGACCATATGATATTAACAGGAATATCCTGTAGGTATGATACGGGACAATAGCCTACAGTATCTGTCAGTCGAGCGACCGTCACGACAGTGGAACAGACGTACCATTTAAAACTGCAAACTGCACACTTATAAAACCAGTTGTGTGTATATAATAATTATATTTAAAGAACGACATCATGGTACCATAAATAATTGTACGTTTATATAGAGACAAGCAGTTTCAGACGAACGAACGTCTTCAAGTCTCCTAAATACGTCTAAAAATATGTAAGAAACATTACACGTAAAAAGAGCACATACATATATATATACATATCGGACATACACGTGGGCTAAAATGTCATTGTTAATTGCATATTCCCACGTATGATGGCAAATTAGGTCATATGGCATGGCAATCGATACGAAGTGGATGTCGTTTATCTAGAGCTAAAACAACCCATTACGTTATAATAGGCGTAATTATTTTACGGAAATTGTTTCGATGTTCTATCTTTAACTGCACTAGTATGCCGAAACATTGACAGTAATGTGGTTACAGGCTAATACAGTGGGACGTATTCTTTAATGAACTCTCATTTGTCTTCCACACAGTTACAATTGCACCGTTATTCCAGTGCATCATTCCGTTCGACCGCATTGTTTGGACCCATTAATCGCGCACGTAATTATCGAGAATATAGTCGATACTGTAGATTACATGCAAAGTTGTGATGCTCGTAAAGTGTCATTTACATTACAGGACACAGCTGCATTTCATGAGAAAATTAGTTAAATTTTTACTCTGACACAGATTACCTAGTATATTTGTTAACGCCGTATTTGTGCCAAGCGAACTGATGCAGTGCTGGAACACGATTTTGGTGTTGTGTAATAGTAGTTGAAAACTGGGCTCGGTCATTTTCTTTTGAATACTTCCCTCCTGATAAATGACGGATTAGTTTCTTCGACTATGTGACAATAATTCAGTAAACGTTGCTAACACTTTTCATGTGATCATCCGTTATCTTTGGACCGTTTATCTCAAGAGTAAAACCACAAATAATTTTGTGATAAATACGTTCTTGAACTATTGGAATTTCTTTCAGACTAGGAGAACGGACGGAAAGACGTCAATTTCGTTTCCCTTGCTGTAATAGGAAGTAGCGTAGAATGGAAAGGCCCACAGACAGCTACACTGTATGATCAAAAGTATCCGCCACTCCAATGTAATGGGGAATTGACGACTAGCTGTCACGAAAGGTCTACCAGCCAGTATAAAATGAAGCTGTAGTATTATGTTATCAGTATAGAGGCAGTAACAGTAGAATGGTTCTGCGAGGAGAGCTAACAGACTACGAATGTGGATTAATCATTGGATCTCACGTGAATACCAAGTCTATCAATGCTATTTCAACCCTCCAAAAGCTACCCAAGTCGACTATTAATGATATGATTGTGATGTGGAAAGGCGAAGGAACAACCATAGCTAAACAAGGATCAGCAGACCTACGTACAGACACATGGACACCACAAACCATTGCGGAGTAAGAAACGAAGCCGCAAAAAATCAGCAGAAGAAATCAGTCCAGAGTTTCAGTGTGGTACCAACAGTCCAATCTGGAAGAAGTTGAAAAGTATGGGGTACAAAGTTCGAGCAGCTCCTCATAAGCCAAGCTAAGTAACACTCAAGCTGGTGTAAACAGAGGCGCGGCCTGGACTGTGGATTGATTTAGAGTGATGAATGACACTATACAATGCGACAATCCTATGGAAGGGTTTGGGTTTGTGTTTGGCGAATGCCTGGAGAACGTTATGTGCCCTCATGTGTAGTGCCAACAGAGAAGTACAGAGGAGGTTGTGGTTCGATGTGGAAATTTTTTTCGTCGTAGGGGCGTGGTCCCCTTATTTAGCTTAAGAAAACGCAAAATGCTGAAAGATATTAACATATTTTACAGCACTGAGTACAGTGGAGCAGTAGTACGCAGACGACAGTTATTTACATCAGCACGAAGAAAGCGCAATCGGCCTTGCCGAGATGATAAGACTGGTTTCCGTCAGAACACAGAAGTTAACCGCTGTCGTACTTGGCAGGTACTTGGATTGATGACGGTCCGGTCCGCCAAACGCTGTTGGCAAGCGGGGTGCACTCTAATTTTGTGAGGCCAATTGAGGAACGACTTGATGTGGAATTAGCAGCTCCGGTTACGGAAACCGAGAAAGGCCGGGAGAGCGGTGTGCTGTCCATATGCCCCTTCACATCCGCATCCAGTAACGCCTGCGAGCTGAGAATGACATGGTAGGCGGTCGGTACCTTTGGGCCTTCGATGCCTGTTCGGATGGAATTTAGTTTAGTTTTAGCACGAAAAAAGCACCCTCTCATAAGGAAGGATCTATGACGCAGTTGTTTATGCACAGTGGCAAACCTAAAATGGTTTGTCATGCCTCGAGTCTTGTCCTCAGCGTTTGGAATGAATTAGAATGTGGAGTTTGGTCCAAACTCCAGAGTCCAACGTTACTGCCTTCTCTGGTTTCGTCCCTCGAGGAAGAATGAGCTGCTATTCTACCACACACATTCAGACACGTCATTGAAAGTGCCCTCAGTAACGTTCAAGCCGTCGTAAAGGCGAAACAGGGACACAACCCGTCTTAATGTCCACTAATAAGTGTCTGGATACTTCTGAACATATACTGTGTGATCGAAAATATCCTGAACTCCCCAAAACATGCGTTTATCATATTAGGTGCAATGAGCTGCAACCCGCTGCCGGGTATTCCATATCAGCGGCCTCAGTATAGTCATCGTGAGAGAGCAGAAGGGATCGCTCCGCTTAACTCACGGACTTCGAATGTGATCAGGTGATTGGGTGTCACTTGTGTCATACGTCTGTACACGAGATTTCCACACTCCTAAACATCCCTAGGTCCACTGTTTCCCATCTGATAGTGAAATAGAAACGTGAAGGGACACGAACAGTACAAAAGCGTACAGCCCGACGTCGTTTTGTTGACTGAAAGAGACCTCCGACAGTTGAAGAGGATCGTAATATGTAATCGGCACACATCTATCCAGACCATCCCACAGGAATTCCAAACTGCACCAGCATCCACTGCAAGTACTATGACAGGTAGGCGGGAGGTGAGGAAACTTGGATTTAATGGTCGAGCGGCTGCTCATAAGCCACACCTCACGCCGTTAAATGCCAAACGACGCCGCGCTTGGTGTAAGAAGCGTAAACATTGGACGTTTGAACAGTGGAAAAACTTTGTGTGGAGTGACGAATCATGGAACACAAAGTGGCGATCCGATGGCAAGGTGTGGATATGGCGAATGCCGGGTGAACGTCATCTGCCAGCGTGTGTAATGCCAAAGGTAAAATTCGGAGGCGGTGGTGTTATGGTGTGGTCGTGTTTTTCATAGAAGGAAATAAAAATGGTTCAAATGGCTCTGAGCACTATGCGACTTAACTTCTGAGGTCATCAGTCCCCTAGAACTTAGAACTACTTAAACCTAACTAACCTAAGTACATCACACACATCCATGCCCGAGGCAGGATTCGAACCTGCGACCGTAGCGGTCGCTCGGTTCCAGACTGTAGCGCCTAGAACCGCTAGGCCACTCCGGCCGGCCATAGAGGGGACTTGCATCTCCTGTTGTTTTGCGTGGCACTTTCACAGCACAGGCCTACACTGAAATTTTCCACTGTTGAAGAGCAGTTCGGGGATGGCGATTGCATTTTTCAACACGATCGAGCACCTGTCATAATGCACGGCCTGTGACGGAGTGTTTACACGACAATAACGTCCCATTAATGGACAGGCCTGTACGGAGTCCTGAACTGAATTCTTTAGAGCACCTTTGGGATGTTTTGGAACGCCGACTTCGTCCCAGGCCTCACCGACTTACATCGATACCTCTCCTCAGTAAAGCACATGGGCTGCCATTCTTCAAGAAACCTTCCAGCATCTGACTGAATGTATGCCTGCGAAAGTGGTAGCTGTCACCAAGGCTAGGGGTAGGCTAGCACCATACTAAATTCCAGCATTATCGATGGAGGGCGCCACGACCCTGTAAGTCATTTTCAGTCAGGTGTCCGGATACTTTTCATCACGTAGTGCATAAATTGGATCTGCAAAGCAGGAGAATTAGCATATTTGGAGGCCTGTAAGAAGTCAGTATTCCATAGTCTGTTTAAGCACACAGCCTGAGAAAACAGTGAAGTATCCAGAAAACATGGTGAGATATCAATGTAACTACGTAAAAGTTCACAACATCAGTGGGTATGTAAATGACTGGTGCCGCAGATCCCTGTGATGGGGAAACGGCCTCAATAGTCCATTGTTGCTGTTTAGTTGTGTTACCATGCTCCATACGTTATATAAAGTGGATGAACAATATCAGGGGTTGAGCAATCAATGTGACGGACACAGAGATGGTGGGTACTTGTATGAGGCAGGGTGATCGGCTCCTGGCAGAATTTGAGAGGGCATCATTGTGAGTCTACATTTGGCCAGCTGATCGAATCGTGGAATATCAAGATTTGTGGGACATTCACATGTGACAGTGACACTTTGTTGATGTGCATGGGAACATGAGGCAGGTACACTCCTCGTAAATGTTGTATCGAGCACTTGTGACTACCACAAGAAAATATCGTAAAGCACACTGCACACGCTTCACATCAACTGCTGCCCTCTGGGAAAAGGTAATGGACTCGCTGCAACATTGTGTGTATCCTGCACCGTCGGTGGGAGACTAACATCAGCTGGACAAGAGAATTACTGTCCCATGTATAGGCTGCCAGTAACAGTACAACGCAAACGTTGGAT
The DNA here is from genome assembly GCF_021461395.2 of Schistocerca americana. Classification (NCBI taxonomy): domain Eukaryota; kingdom Metazoa; phylum Arthropoda; class Insecta; order Orthoptera; family Acrididae; genus Schistocerca; species Schistocerca americana. The sequence continues at coordinate 189,362,479 of NC_060125.1, read as the reverse complement.
CAGCAGAGCTGCTGATGATGGGAGCGATGAATCGCGGTTTCACAGTACCATTGATTACTAGGACTCCATTGTCGACGATGTGGTGGCGACCTGGCGAGAGGTTCCGTTCTTCAAGTGTTTTGGAGAGGCGCAGTGGTGCTACTCCATTTTGGTGTGGAGAGCCATCGGGTATGACTTCAGGTCACAGTTGGTAGGGACTGAGGTAACTGTGACAGCACAGCGGTATATCAAGGAAATCCTGAGTTAAGTCTCATGCAACAGTGTTGTGGTTCCATTTTTCAGCAAGACAAAGCTTTTCCACACATGAGACTTGTCATATGAACTGTCTGCGTGATGCAAATGCAATCGCTTGGGTAGTAGGATCCCTATATCTGTCTCAACCGTATCAGTTCATGTGTGCAGGCCAGAGAGGGTGCAGCAACATACTAAGAGGTAGCTCACGCTCCCAAGATGCACCACTATTTGCCCGCATCTCGTGGTCGTGCGGTAGCGTTCTCGCTTCCCACGCCCGGGTTCCCGGGTTCGATTCCCGGCGGGGTCAGGGATTTTCTCTGCCTCGTGATGGCTGGGTGTTGTGTGCTGTCCTTAGGTTAGTTAGGTTTAAGTAGTTCTAAGTTCTAGGGGACTTATGACCACAGCAATTGAGTCCCATAGTGCTCAGAGCCATTTTTTTTTGCACCACTATTTTGTTTGTGTTTATAGATTATTGTTTTTGTAATTAAGTAAGGTTCAGAGTTGCTTCAGTTTATACAAACAACATAAATGTGAGCACTGCATACACGATCCCCTAAAAGACAATTTCCATTATCCTCTCTCTCTTTGCAAGCTTGAATCCGAACGGGCAGCGTCTGCTGGTTAATTGGACGTAGCATGTTAATTTTAAGGGGTGGCTGGAAGCCCTTCCTGTCGCCACCCCATACCCTCCTGGGAAGGTATTATAGTACCCCAAATGTCTGCGTCTAGTGTAAGCCATGGAACAGTGCGAACGTGGTCAGATGTCTGCGAGCCGTGCAACTGAGGCAGAACGCGGGGACAAGCCCAGTATTCACCTAGCGGGATGTGGAAAACCGCCTAAAAACCACATCCAGTCTGGCTGGCACACCAGTCCACGTCGTTAATGCGCCAGACGTATTCGATCCGGGGCCAACGCGCCTTCCGTGTCCAGGGAGCAGCGCGTTGGCGCTCTCAGCTACCCTGGCGGGTATGATTTCCATTATACTAAGAGTTAACAATTCTTGGACGCCTTTAGTTTCATTTACACTCTTCTATTGCTAACTAATCATATCCTTTTGAGCCTCATATGTCTGTCTTCCGCTACAATTACGGAGGTTAGCTGTCGTGTCCACATAAATTATAGTCAGCTGCGGTTTTATGGGACTTGCCGGAAACAGTAATTAGTTCCGAGTAATTCAGTTCGTTTGGTTTCAGTCGCTAATGTAAATGAAGACAAGAGTAAGACTTAAAGTTGCTAGTGCCTTTCCTCATAATACAAAGAAGAGGACAGGTGAAGTTTGGAACGTGTATTACATTCTTAACTACACTATACTACTATATGAAAACAAAACCATTCTCCCACCTCACTGCCACAATATTAAATTCATAGACCGGAAATAAGTCAATGTATCGTGAGTTCACAAAATCGATGCATTAATTTAAAATTTAAAAGAAATATTTAAAGTACCTAAATCAATGTCGCCGGAGAAACAGACTGTTTGTCTGTGAAACAGTGCGCTTCAAGACACGAAATAAACTCGATAAGATCTTCCGCACTAAAAAAGGGGAATTAATGGATAGCATAGAATCATAAAGCCCTCTGTCTCGGCCAGGGTCAAAAAGTGACACAACTAGTAACAGTTTCGGTATTTGAGGATGAAACTACTGTAGATAACGGAATTATACATCTCGACTGCGAGTGACATCTTTTAGAAGGTGGTTGCCTACGGGCTTATACACAGAGAAGGATAATCTTCATCCAGCAGTGAAATGTCCGTTGAACTGAACTTTTAAAACAATAACGTTATTTAAATATTTTGATTTTAAGTCGCCCCAGCTTATACTCATACCTGCCATAAAGTGAGATTTGTTGTCCATGTTCGCAGCTAGGAATACATTTAATGTATTTCATAACCGCTGTAGCTGCCACGTTAATTACATTGCCTCGTAATTCGGAATAACACAGGCACTGCAATACCGTATTTATCCACCAACATAGGGTAAGCAGCTTTCAAAGAAATTGTCTCGCCTGTTCGGGTAATACAAATAATGAATGTTAGAATACATTTTGTAGACACATACTTGACGACATATGGAAATTTGGGTCTGGCCTTGAGTCGTATATGCATAGCCAAAAGGTAAGGCAACCGCTCGCCATAAGCGGGAAATCAGGGTTCGAGTACCGATCCAGCACAAATTCCTGTTTTTGTCTTCATCTGATGGTTCTCCATATTCGCAACTGCGAATACGTTTAAAGTATGCCATAATGGCTATAAACGCTGTAATACCTTTTCCATTGCACATGCATGCATTTCCAACGGAACATTACTTCGTAATTCGGAATATCAAAGGTACTGCAGTATCGAAATAATTGTACTGCTGATGTTACAGTCTTACACGGGGACCACGCCTACTGGTCATCACGTATTTCGTACAAATTTGTGATGCATGCAGGGCTCGGCCAGAAATACAGTGATATGACTTGGAGCTACAATTGGCTGACCGTTTAGAAAAAGAAAAGCATTTTTGGGGTGGGTCGGGAGAGAAATAAACTATGTATGGAAGCGGACATTCAAGGGAGTGGCTGGCGCAACGGTAAGAGTTCGGTGTGGTAATGCTAGGGGCGCAGGTTCGAGTTTCTCTGGAGAACCAAATTTTTCTTTTTGTATTTTCATTTTTAGATAACTTAACTGCAAATAAACCGAAATAATGCTCAATACGATATTGCTTTTACTAATATTTTCATAATAGGCATAAAAAGGGAAGGCACAGCATAATGTGGCATTACAAATCAAATTCCGGGAGGAGATTGCAAGGCGTTCACGATAAATTCGTACATAAAATTACATTTATTATTTTACTTGATGATTTACACGTGCTGCGGCAGTATTTATAGTAGATACAGGGAAGCAGCAATTTTATCGCCGTATTGCATACTTTATAAACGACACATTTTTACTACTACCGGGTTGTTTTAAGGTTCCTGTAAACAAACATGGTTTCGATTCATAAAATGTTCTCTCTCATCGCAGAGTTTGGTAGCAAATCACACCAGATATTGGCGGGGATAGCTGGTGGTGTACAAGGGAATGTATTTTGATGTTTCCTTCTCTTAATATAATTTCTTTTCTTCACTAGATGAAATAAAAGCAATTCTGTTTCTTTTTGAACAAATTATTTGCATGACAATGAAAACAGACCTCGGAGGGTTACACTAGTAGAATGCATTCGGAAGGAATCACTGGAGCATTGCACGATGGCAATGCTTCTGCGAATACATCTCGAAATATCTTGTTATACAGTTTTGCATTTCTTTGTACTCCCAACGAATCGATTAACAATCGGAATATGTTCTCCTGCACATAGTGCTTCATTATATCAGTCAAAATCTTTTTGTATAAGGCTGTTGTAAGTTTCCCAGATTTTCATGGAATAATGTGCATCGTTTTTTGAATCCTCGGTCCAAAAGAGTCAGTTCTTTCTTCTAAGCATACGAGACTGTTTCCAACATTTTTGCAGGAAGGGTTACTGCATATTTTGCTGCATATGAGGAGGTATTTTGTTCATATTTCCGTTTATTTGCAGCATCAAGAAAGAAAATAAAAATGTGATGTTTCATGGGAGCATTACAGCTTATGACAAAAGTCCAGGTAATGATCAAAATGCTTTTGATACTGGGCTACTGTGGTGCTTATGCCCCTAAAATTATATAACTTGTCTACATGCTGGTCATGTCAAGTGCGCATACTGTTTCATTCCGCCGTGTTTGAATACTGCACGTATCAACAAATATTGTTTTAAGCAAATGTTTAGCTCTTTGCCAAACAATATTTCATTAATGGCTCTCGTGAATCTGCTGGTCGCAATTGTCTGTTAGACGGTATTGCTCCATCAGCGACAGCGTTGTTAACATTGATTGTACACAAATGGAGAGTTTCACAAAGTAATGACTTCGTTGTATGGTAGTATAGATTAATGTCCGTTATTTAATGCCATGGCTATAAAAAAGTGAGGCACACAGTAGGGGTGGATGAAATAGGGGGTAAGTGACGTTATTAAGGTGATTACAGAATTTTTCAAAAATTCTTAACAGTATGTACTTGCACCTCCGCTCGCCTCGATCCATGCACTTACTCGGTTCCGACGGTTGCCGTAAAGATGTACCCTCTCCTGTGGCTAAGTGGCCTATATCTGTAGCAACAGGTCTTTAATATCTTGGATAGTGGCACTCGGACGCAACTGACATCCGAGCTGGTCCTATTTACGAGGGTTAGAACTTAAATAGTGGTAACAATTCATTTACTGCTCGTGCAAAATACATACAGGTTTCAAAATTTTACTGATGTTCAAAGTAGTCACCAGCGTTGTGAATAACCCGCTGCCAGCGATGTGGAAGTCTTAGGATACTCTTAGCAGTGCCAGTTGTGTTGGTAGTGCGAGCGGCGCGGTCTATTCCCTGACGAATTTGTAGCAGTTTTGAAACGAATGCCGTGAAGGGTTTCCTTCAGTTTAGAAATCGAGTTGAACCTACGAGGGCTTAAGTCTGGGGAGTGCAGTAGGTAGTATAGCACTTAGCAGCCCCATCGGTGAAACAAATCAGTAACAGCTTGCACTGTACGTGCTTGAGCATGGTCCTGGAAAATGATGGTCAGGTCCTGCAGAAAGTGTCATCACTTCTGTCTCTATGCTGTTCATTTTTGGAACTCAGTCTACGACCAGATAAGAGACAGAAGTGCAGACACTTTCTGCATGACCTGACCATCATTTTGCAAGACAATGCTCAAGCACGTACAGTGCAAGCTGTTACAGATTTGTTTAACTGATGGGGCTGCTAAGTGCTATAACACCTACTGCACTCCCCTGACTTAAGCCCTCGTGAGTTGAGCTCCATTTCTAAACTGAAGGAAACACTTCACGGCATTCGGCTCAGAACTGCTGCAAATACGTCGGGCAATAGACCGCGCCGCTCGAACTGTCAACACAACTGGCACTGCTAAGAGTATCCTACGACTTCCACATCGCTGGCAACGGGTTATACACAATGCTGGTGACTACTTTGAAGGTCAGTAAACCTTTGAAACACGTATCTCTTTGTACGAGCTGTAAATAAATATTTGCCACTATTAAAGTTCCAACCCTCGTATGTTCCATTGGGGAAAGACGTGGGGATCTTGCTGCCCTGGGAGTACCTCAGCATCACGAAAAAGTTCATAGACATACGTGCCATGTGTGGACGAACACTGTCCCGTAGAAAAATTGCACCACGATAGTGTTGCACGGGACGCAGTTCATGAGAATGCAGGATTCTGTGCCATCATGTTTCCCCAGTCACTACCAGCTGATATCTGTTCATACCCGATGGCTCCCCACACTATGAGGCAAGCCTCTCCAAAATATTTCGACAATGGGACGCCCATCGATGTTGCTGCCATACTCACTAATTGTAGTAGTCCGGGATGGTGCAGGACAGTCATTCGCGGCTGAACACAATGCGGCGTCATTCATCTGCCGTCCGTGCTTCCCAGTATGGCACAACCTCAAATGCCACCGTTTGCGCTGTGGTGTTAATTGCAAACCATGCATGCGACAGCAATTCCCTAGTCTGGCTGCTGCCTGTCTCCGACAAACTGTGAGAGATGACACAGAACGTTGCAGGGAGTCTGTTACTTGTTCTCGGGCGGCAGGCGCAGATGTGAAGCGCTTACTGTGTGGTTGGTGCACAGTACGGCAATCTCACCTTTCTACCTGTCAGTGGATAGACGTGATCGAACGCAACTGCGATGACGTGTATGCCTATCTTGGAGTTCCCATTGAGCCAAACTCTGGCCCACTGTCACATCGGAATGTCCCACAAATCTCGTTATTCCACCATTCGACCAGCAAGATAAATGGACACTCACAAAAGAGACCGCTTCACACTCTGTCAGTTGCTGATAATGCTCTCTCACATGAGTGCCTGTCATCTCCGTGTCTTTCACAGTGATCACGCAACAGTTGTGGCTGCTCAGGCCCCTTCAGTGCCATACCGGGCCTGGTAACAACGTGAAACACGAACATCACTGGTGCACTGTGGTGGCCGTTATAACTGTTACAGAAAATTGAAACTCTAATTGCACACCAGCCGATGGTGCGAACATGTATGAAGTTACACTGACATCCGGCCACGTCTTCTGAGTGTTTCAATTTTTCTGTCAGGTTTAGACGTTCGAGTGGGGAGAGGGGGAGGTGGTCGTTGCCTCGTCAGATAGAAAGGATGCATTGTCACGTTTCGAAAGCGTACACTCCTAAGTCTTTCACCCAAGCAGGACTCTTTATTGCTTAAAATCATGATGTAATGATAACAGAATAAGCATATGGAGTTATTGGTTTCGTACCAGGTACCACTCTTGGTCCCAGAGCTCGTCGTTGAAGAGCATCTCCGACTGTTTGGGCACTGGTAGGTCCTCCCTCTTCACTCGGCTCTTGGAGAACTGTTGCTCAGCCCACAGCACCTGCAACATAGCACACGTTCGTCGGTGAGGAGTGCAGTTAGCCATTTGCCTAAGAGCTGCAAGCACGCGTGTAGCATTCGCTTCTGACCTGGGGACAAAAATGGTGTCTACTTAGACGCTCTTTACAATCCATCTCTTCTGGGTATTTTGTTGTTCCAATATACGAACGTCGCAGGGGAAGTCTATGAAGGAGGTACATAAACCGTCGACGATGTGCCATAATTTTCATTTAGAAATTACTTCCAGCATGCGAACAGCGTAATACAAGATATCATGACTATCATAGGAAAACGTTAGAAGATTTAGGGGAAGAAGAAAGAGAGAATTTTGCTTACCAAGAGACGCTACCCAGCCCCATATGCCTAGTTAGTGATATGAGAGATCATTCATCATTGTACTGGCTCTGAGCACTATGGGACTAAACATCTGAGGTCATCAGTCCACTAGAACGTAGAACTACTTAAACCTAACTAACCTAAGGACATCACACACATCCATTCCCGAGGTAGGTTTCGAACCTGTGACCGTAGCTGTCGCGCGGTTCCAGACCAAAGCGGATAGAACCTCTCGGCCACAACGGCCGGCCATCATTATACTACATTGTATCATTAGGCATTACTATAGTATATCTGTATGCATTGTACTATAATGAATCTGTATGCATTGTACTATGTAGTTTGAAGTATAGTGTATCTGTACTATAGTGTCAGCCTGCTTAGCTGGTTGGCGACGTGCTCGCCTCCCATGCTCGATTCCCGGCCGGGTTGGAGATTTTCTGAGCTCGGGGACTGGGTGTTGTGTTGTCCTCACCATCATTTCATCCTCATCACCGGCGCGAAAGTTGCCTAATGTGGCCTCGAATGAAATAAGACTTGCACTTGGCGATCGAACTTCCCCGAATAGGGGCCTCCTGGCCAACGATGCCATACGCTCATTTCCATTTTATTGTACTATAGTGCAATGTATTACAGTGTACCCGAAGTACTATAGTGTTTCCGTATGCATTATAGTGTATTACAGTCCATCTGTTCTCCTAGGTGTGAGATCAGAGTGAACTGAAAGATTATCCATTCATAATATACTATTTCGTCTGATCATACAATTGCTATGAGTTGTCTTGATGAAAATACGTTCTCAATTACATTATGTTTTACCTATCAAGAAAAAATTTCAGAAATGTTAATTGCACGTAAATAAATAACGGTAAGTCGGTGTCTTCAAGAGATACAATTCCAAGTACATCCGCTACAAATACGTAACGTAACGCATAAGAGAAGCCTGTCACCTGGGACTATAGGTTCTTTTTAAGATGAGAGAAAAGGAAGTTACTCGCCGACGGAGGATATTTTACTTTGTTTAATTTATGTATCTTTATCATGGACGCCATCACATGGGTAACTAATACGGACTTTCCTTACGCTACATTTTTGAATCAAGCTGGATAAAATATATGTACATTTTCATTGTTATTTCTTAAAGCACCCAGCATGTGACTGTGACCTCGTTCCATGCCAGTGAATAATAGTTCTCACAGCTTGCTTTACTCACTGCGTCTTTCTTTTAAAAAAAATTTGGTATGTAGTGATTACCAATTTACCCATTAGTACGATCCTCCACCTACATTGCAAAAGAATAATCTAATAGCGGTATAAAAGAAAGCTAATAATAACAAAAAATTTAGAGGAAAAAAAAGGAAACAAGAAGTTATAACAAAGATCTGTCATAGTTACAAAACAGGTGGAGGAGGCTACTAACACTAAGACAGTTATTGTGGCACACGAGGTGAATGGAAGAACGGGTGCGAAGATAGAATACTTTCGCTGCCATGTTCTTTTCAATCCGGAAATTATCCAAACAGATCTCGTTACGTACTGATGTGCTCCTGAAACGCACCAAATGAGTACTGTGTAATGGCATGCACCAGTACTCCATATCGTGGCAAATACCATAAGACCGTTCTAATTTTAACACCACATTTAAGTTTCAGATTTTTCTTCTAGAATCATTACCATTATATATCCTATAGCTCCTGCACTCTTCTTGAAATTTGTGTTAGTTCCAAAACATTCTACTACTCTCATGAGATACCTAACAAAAATCATCTGATCGCTGTTAAGAAGATTTCTACCCATATCACAGCATATGGTATTCCATATCTTCAGTACAAGTCCCTAAAATACGGATCACTTGTCCTCGCGGAGTGTTTTTGTGTTGGATATGAGTACTTTCTACATTACACCCTTAAAAAGCTTGGGAAAATTTTATGACTTCAACTGTAATTACAAGGAACAGAGATTTAGCCTAAGTGAATTTCCGAACAACTAGAGACAGGATATGAAACTTATTCCAAAGTAAAAAGAAATATAAAGGACCGTTAAGCACTAACCAATATTTTTCACAAGCGAATGGTGCAAGGTTTTTGATAAGTGGCTGACAGAGTAAGTATAATTTTATGTTGTCTGGAGACAGTCGTAGAGACAGAATGGTTTGTTGCTTGAGAAACGTATGGCTGTTGTAATACGCTTCGTACAAGAGTACTCAGTACCCATGTACTGAAGGAATTTAAGCAGGCTCTTAGCAACAAAATAAAATTTGCGCGTTTCCTTCTGTCCTGCGCTAATTTTCTCATTTGTCACATCTGTTATAGCCAATATCCTCGGTAAATTCCACTTACGCACTGTCATCTTTCTTTTAAACCATAATTTCGCTCTTCTACTACTCGCTGGAGTGAATAGCCTGGTCTGATTCTTAATAAACTGGTTTACATTTTCAGCTCTTCTTACTAGTAACACTTCGTTTGGAAACTTGTCTGTATCCCTAACGTCTCGTTTCTTCTTACATACTTCTCAAAGATCCACGTTTTGCTTCCACGCAACGTAGTGTTTCACACTCATGGTCCATAAATTAAATCCCCAAATATAGTGTTTGATATTTCATTCATTTATTTAATTTATATTGGGCTGACATCTGTGTCATTGACAACAGAATAAGCCATGATATACCCAGAGCTCGCAACTTCCCTTGCATTGAAACTGTATATATTGGACTGTGAGTCTAACCTGGATCCTTGCCTTGAACGGACATTTCTCCTATCAGGTGAGCTGTCCAAGCGCATTTCCCTACCCAATTTCACAGAATCCATTCAGTCATCACCTTCCTATGTTCCCAAGCTGTGAAAGCAGATCTTCAGCCACACATGGACAGATAAGACGATGGGAGGATTGGCCATGAAACACAACGTTCCAGTTTCTATTCCAGATCCATCACACAGTTTTAATCTGTTATACTTCATAGCAGCATACACGCTATCACACAATGGGAGATGGGCCAAGTCATCCCTACGTCTGCAGGCAAATGGGGTGAGGGGGGGGGGGGGGCACTAAAAACCAGTGCCACTGTGTCTCCTCAGAACAGAAGCCTGGATCTGATGCTGTAGTAAGTTAAGTCGTGACTTGAAGACGGCCTATTGACTGACACTTGTTGTCTAGAAAAAATGCTTTTTTCACCAGCTTTTGGTGGTGCCACCGAGGCATTCTTGAACATTATGTGCTCGCTACACGTTTTGCGAAGTCAGTTGGGGATTTAGAACCATAACGACCTATCTACTACATTGACCATTCTGGCCTACTTACTTCACGACCGTCTTCGGAACCAATTTATTGTATGCAAACAACAGTGGAACTAATATCTTTAATAATTCCGGAAATAGGGTGTAGTGTACTGCCTTTTACATCATTTTGGCTCCCTTTGCAGTACTGTTGTGTTAAAAGACGTAACAGCGTAAGTGCAGGTACGTACTTCTGGCACCAACAAAGGCCGTGTATTTTTAGACAGATGTCCCAATGGCGGGCAACCTATACGCTTATACACACATTGTCGAAATAACACTTGGAATGTTGTTAACAGCAGTGCTTACCCATTAATGTGCTACATGGAAGACATCAATCCGTTGTTAGTTTCATCATTCAAACCTTTGCTGTTACGCAGTCAACATGTTTTCCATAGGAAGAATAATTCATCTTTTGAAGAATCAAGAGGGTACTACGGAAGAAGATTGAAGTTCATTTACCTTCCACAACGTGCTTTCATCATCAGCCAGTCAACGCTTTTGTAAGCTGTGGTAAGATATTTTTCATTATCTTCAGCAAGTAACCCATTGTCGTATGATTAATACTAGATATTTAAGTTGGGTGTACACAGCTGCAACTTAAAGCAACTTGTTTATGCGTAATTTCTTAACTGAAATGCAGAAAATGACGGCCTTATTAACGAAAGCAGTTCGTGACAGCTGAAGATGCCGAAAAACTGTTCAACGCTGTCAGTGATTCAGATTTGGATTTGTCATCTGATGACTCCTTTGAGGATCCTAATCATCAGACAGCAACAAAGGACGAAAGTGATGACAGTGTGGTATATAGCTACAATTATCAATGTTGGCGAAACGGAATCGATAGGAGCTAAAAAGATAAAAATAAAAATATTTATGGAGAAATAAACAATGCCTGTTGTGTTATTAATGCTGAATTTTGCAATGTTGTACCACAGTATACAAGGGACTAATGCAAAGAATTTATAATTAGGAGTTTTCCTTCTTCTAAGAGCCTAGCAATACACAAGTACTTTTTAGCTTCGATTAATACTTACCTTACAAATTACAAGATATTTATTTTGTAAATTTTGCAGCCTTATATTACGTTCCCTCGGTAAATTACGGTTTTAATTTTTTTATCACCGTACGACTTCTCTTCCATAAATCGTTAAACATTACGGTTGTGCCAAATATCAAGGGACAAATCATTGCTATTAGCAGTCCTAATGTAATCTTGGTAAGAAGGAATCAATCTGAACGAAATTTTAGATCACGATGTTTCAAAAACTGACGAACTAAACATTCAAGAAGAATTTTGCTACTTTGATGCTACAAGCAGCTGTTATATGTCAGTTCGCTTTTAGAAAAGACATATAAGCGCAGTAATACGACTTCTACAGGCTAGTCCAGGACAAACTTCACAAATAAACACTTTTTAATCAAAAATGGTCAAAAGGGACAGGTTTGTCAGTTCTTTCTTGCGGCATTGGAGTTGACTGAGTAATTCAAGTGCAAGGTTTTGTTAAAAAGGAATGAGCGCATCATAATTCCTAGAGATCTTGCTAAATCAGGTACTGTGAAAGAAAGAATTAGAGCCCACATCAATAGCTTTCCAAAATCTCCCTCACGTTATGCTATGAAGGATTCAGAGAAAGAGTACTTGTCTCACTAGTTCAGTCTTCCAAAATATGTGCCAAAAGTAGCTGAAACTTGCGAAACTGATCACAGCACACATGAAATCGAATCTCCTTATCGAAACATATTTAATACTGAATTTAACCTACCCTTCCACGTACCTAAAAATGACGTGTGTCATACAGGTTCTCTCATATGTGTGCCACAGAGAAATAAATTCACCGTTGAGAGCAGGATGCTCACATTGTTCGGAAGTGTTTAGCTAGGGCTAGGAAGAAGAGCGTAAATTTGGAAGCTGCATTAAAAAAACATCCTATTTTGACGAATTTGAACTGGAGGCTGTCTGCTACTGTACAAAGACAACTGCTAAAGCACTAGTTCTATCGACGAAGGCTCACTGTGTACAACCCAGTTGTATACGATACAGCTTCAAGAGAAACTGCATGCTACATGTGCAGTGAAAGGACACCCAAACATGGATGTGACGAAATTGGTTCGTGCTTTTTTAACTTTTTAGAAACAAATGCAGATGACAAAGCGTGGAAATTCATCTGCAGGGCAAAATACAAATGCAATTAACTTTGCTATGTTGATGTATGCTGTGGAACATCTTGATATACCTATAATAAAACATATGTTCTTTGAGCCAGGTCACTCACAAATGGAGTCTGGCTCAGTTCAAGCCCCAGTAGAGAGAAAGACAAAAGTGCCTCATATATCTGATCTACAGAATGTTTCACTGCCATTAGAATGTCAAATAGAAAAGACCATGTTATTGAAGTTCAGTACAAGGATGTAATGAATTGCCCAGAACTGCGACGGTACAAAATAAAGAACAGAAAAGTTGATACTCATAGAAATAACGTCAACTGGTCTAAGGTATTTTGGTTTCTGTATCGAAAAGAAACCTTGGATCAGATTTATTTTAAATAAAGTAACAATACTTTAGAAAATTTTAAAGGATTGGAAATTTTCTGCAAAGCTAAAACGTGGTTGTAAGAATCTTTCACACTTCAGCCTTCGTATTCTTCTCCAGTTCCCATACAGAAAGAAAAGCTTAACGATCTTCCTGATCTTTGCAAAATGGAGGTAATACCAGAGCAGTATCGTCATTTTATTAGTCATTAATGGTAGATAGAACAGCTGGTGAAGAAACAGTAATGAATGTTTCCAGAATGAGCATTTTCCCGCGAAAGGCCAAGGTCCCGATTTCGAGTCTCGCTCCAGCACACAGTTTTAATCTGCCAGGAAGTTTGAGTAATGAATGTTGATGACAATGACGACTAAACTATATTCAGCTCTCAATAAGTCTTTGTTACTGTTTCTTTGATACCATCACAATTAAATAGTATAATTACGTTGTGTTTCTCATATGTTTTGTCATTTCCTCATAGTGATAATTCTTTCAGTATTTAAAGTCAAATGATGATAGATTTATGAAGTATGTAATTTCTGAATCACTGTAAAACGCTTCTAAATCTTTGAGACTCGCTGTTAGGAATTTTTAACGGAATCAATCAAAACATATTTTGTTTATGGGTGCATTCCATATTATTAAATAATAATATTAAATAACAATATTATTAATAATAAATAAATAATAAATAAATAATATTAAATAATAATCACATTATATGTGATTTTTCCACAGACCCAATATGTTTACAGTCAAAATGAAGTACGAGGTGCATTCAAGTTCTAAGGCCTCTGATTTTTTTCCTCCGGACTGGAAAGAGATAGAAACATACACATCGTTTTAAAATGAGGCCGTGTTCATTGTCAATATGTCCCAGAGATGGCAGAACCCTACGGCAGATGGAATTTTACCGCCAGCGGCGAGAATGAGAACTGTTTTAAATACTTAAAATGGCGACGTTTTTCTTACTTGAACAGCGCGCAATCATTCGTTTTCTGAATTTGCGTGGTGTGAAACCAATTGAAATTCATCAACAGTTGAAGGAGACATGTGGTGATGGAGTTATGGATGTGTCGAAAGTGCGTTCGTGGGTGCAACAGTTTAATGAAGGCAGATCATCGTGTGACAACAAACCGAAACAACCTCGGGCTCGCACAAGCCGGTCTGACGACATGATCGAGAAAGTGGAGAGAATTGTTTTGGGGGATCGCCGAATGACTGTTGAATAGATCGCCTCCAGAGTTGGCATTTCTGTGGGTTCTCTGCACACAATCCTGCATGACGACCTGAAAATGCGAAAAGTGTCATCCAGGTGGGAGCCACGAATGCTGACGGACGACCACATGGCTGCCCGTGTGGCATGTTGCCAAGCAATGTTGACGCGCAACGACAGCATGAATGGGACTTTCTTTTCGTTGGTTGTGACAATGAATGATACGTGGATGCCATTTTTCAATCCAGAAGCAAAGCGCCAGTCAGCTCAATGGAAGCACACAGATTCACCGCCACCAAAAAATTTCGGGTAACCGCCAGTGCTGAAAAAATGATGGTGTCCATGTTCTGGGACAGCGAGGGCGTAATCCTTACCCATTGCGTTCCAAAGGGCACTACGGTAACAGGTGCATCCTACGAAAATGTTTTGAAGAACAAATTCCTTCCTACAATGCTACAAAAACGTCTGGGAAGAGCTGCGCGTGTGCTGTTTCACCAAGCCAACGCACCCGCACATCGAGCTAACGTTACGCAACAGTTTCTTCGTGATAACTACTTTGAAGTGATTCCTCATGCTCCCTACTCACATGACCTGGCTCCTAGTGACTTTTGGCTTTTTTCAACAATGAAAGACACTCTCCGTGGCCGCACATTCGCCAGCCGTGCTGTTATTGCCTCAGCGATTTTCCAGTGGTCAAAACAGACTCCTAAAGAAGCCTTCGCCGCTGCCATGGAATCATGGCGTCAGCGTTGTGAAAAATGTGTACGTCTGCAGGGCGATTACGTCGAGAAGTAACGCGTTTCATCGATTTCGGGTGAGTAGTTAATTAGAAAAAAAATCGGGGGCCTTAGAACTTGAATGCACCTCGTATCTACAACAGTGTCTATCTTGTTGTTATGTAGTACCTAACGATAAAGTTGAAAAATTATTGAGTGAGTGTAAACATACTGTAACAGTCATGAGGTAACATCATTGTCAGCGTCGTGAACTTAGCTGATAACGATGATAATGTTTCCACTGTTGTAAAATTTATTTTTCCCTTATCTCAAATACAAATTTTATAGAAACGTTGTTATGACTCTAAGCTTCTGAGTCAATCCTCTGCAGATGCTGATGAATTGACGTAATGTGAACATACGGGGTGTTTAAAAAGTCTCTCCGCAGTGCCGTATAATTATTAGCCGCGTGTGCCGTATGCCGCAGAGAGTATACGGAAATGAAACTCAATGAAACACAAATTATTAATTTTCACATTAAATGTTGAAAGTGTCCCCCCTGTAGTTGAATATACAATTCAATTCGTCTAATCATGTTTCCAAACACAAGCTGTAACATTTCTTCTGTAACAGAAGCAGTGAAAGTGGATATCGCAGTTTTCAATTCATCGATGGATTTTGGACGGTTTTTATGCACAGTTGCATTCGATACACCCCAGAAGAAAACGTCAGGTGGTGTTAGATCAGGCGATTGTGGAGGCCAAAGTCTCTGTGAAATTATGCGATCACCAAAAATACCAGCAAGCAGTGACATTGAAACGCGAGCTGTATGCGCGGTTGCACCATCTTGTTGAAAATAACCGTTCAGTATTTCACTTAACACAAGTTCTCCTATGAGTGGGTACGCAATATCACTGCAGTATCGTTGTGCGTTTATTGTTTCGTTGAAAAATATGGGACCCACAATCCGACGTCTAGAAATTGCAATCCAAACTCCTATTTTCAGAGAATGAAGTGGTTCCTCATGACTACACAATGGATTTGCAGTACACCACATACGAGAATTTTGCGAGTTCATGTACCTGGATAAATGAAACCACGCCACATCAGTGAAAAACGTTTCATCAAGGATATCCCTTCCATTTTGTTGAACGACATTTTTGAACCATTGACATTAATGCAGTCTCTTGCCATGATCAGAATTCTTCAGTTCTTGCACGACTGTCACTTTGTATGGGAAAAGTTCTGCTTTTTTCCTTAAGCTGTGTTGGCTGTCTCGACACTAACGTCGATTTCCTGGGCGAGTTTTCTTACTGACTTGTTCAGTCTCATGGACATTTCATCGAAAATATCGAGTAGTTTATCCTCAGACAAAACGCTAGGACGACCACTTCTCAGTGCATCTGTCACTGAACCCGTACTTCAAAATTTGTTAATCAAATCTCGCACAGTATCGCGATGGTGGAGTTTTGTCTCCGGGAAAACTGAATTAAATGTTTGACGAACTGAAACTGTGTATTTACCGCCAGCTTTGAACACTTGTTCGACTGAAAACACACGTTCTTCAATGGTTAGCATTTTAACAGTGACAAAAACGAAACAAACGAACAAAGGAACTTAACTTAAACGTTAATTCAACACGTAACGACACACACCAACGAATTACTGACGTTAGCTGAAATAAACGAAACAGTGGAATGTTCGGAGAGTCCATTTGAAGGGAAATAACCCAGACACATGAACAATCATACGGCACGCGCGGCTAACAATCATACGGCACTGCGGAGAGACTTCTGAACACATCGTATATGAAGAATTCTCCATCTTAGAAAAGGACCCTGGACACTCTTAGGTTCAAACACTGGACTCGTGATGAATGTGTAGATGCATGTAACACTCACCCTTGCGTCAGCTGCCAGCCTCTGAGTCATGGTATGCGATGCCCTCTTCTGCGTCGGTGGATGGTCGTGGCGAAGCATGCGGTACGTGTCTGGGAATCCCGGCACCTGCAATACACAGGACCACAGACTGAGTGAGATACCACACGTCTCGTGGAGGAACATTACTAGGAATGGATGGGCACTGGATTAATACAGTTTCATTCGTGTCAGGAGAAAAGACACAGAAAGAAGGACAATTCGGTTTTACATGATCTGAATGTCATATCCACGCAAGGTAGAGTTTTATTTTTTATGGCAGACCACTTCCTATTCCTCAGTAGAAGAGGAAGTCGAGAAAGACGTGAGGTTGCGAGAAGGATGTAGCAAAGCACTGGCAGGCTTCAAGTTGAAACAGTTCAACTGGAGTATGCAACATTCCCTCCTATTGTTGGAAATCATTGGGAGAACCAAAC
This sequence comes from Schistocerca americana, assembly GCF_021461395.2. NCBI lineage: Eukaryota > Metazoa > Arthropoda > Insecta > Orthoptera > Acrididae > Schistocerca > Schistocerca americana. The sequence goes on along the minus strand of NC_060125.1, from coordinate 189,345,353 downwards.
ACGACAAAGCTGTTACACCCAGTACGCAGAGTGAGACAAATTATTATGACTACTGTGCAGCGCGAGAGTGGATGATGCGTAGGAGAGGTGCGGGCAGTGACGCACTAGGGAAGGTGTACGAGGAGCGTCTATAAAAAAAAACGGGACTGGTGCTGCCACAGACTATGTACGCTGGTGTCAAAGAGCTGTGAAGCATAACGCCTTTCATTCGATGCCGAATTTCTGGAGTCTGTAAACAATTTAGAGTGACTGTGGTCTTCGTTTGTGTAAGAACTGTCATTTTGCTTTGTCGGAGGAACGAATTGTCGTGAAGTGACCACATGCAAAATCAGAGGGGTGGCGAAAGGATTGCCAATCTAGCCTGTAGGTAGAGGTCGGTAGATGGATGTCTCTATAAACAGATATTCTCAAGTGACTAACAAAGCGCCCAGGTGGCACCGATTGTGTTGCCAAATTTTGGCCCTTGGCGTTTTATTAGTATGTGTTGCCATGTGGCGTCCCCCTGAACATATGCCATATGAGGATGCGATAACGGAGGGAAGAAAAAGCATAAACACCGTAACAAGTCCGGAGCCTTACAGGTTTCGTCAAATAGTTTTGAACGGTCCCTAGTAGTTCCATTCTTTACACCGGAGCAAGAACTGCGGCAGCGCTACCCTTCAAAGGGGTGCAATCACGTTTGATGGGATTGCAGGTCCATGTTGTCCTTGGCTGTCAGCAGAGTCAAATCTTGTCAAGAACGTCGTGCTGCTGCCCAATGGACTGCGAGAACTGTCGTTTTTGACAACGAAACTTGTGGGAATTAACGCCCCAAGTCAAGCTGTGGTTTCATTGACGCCATTTCTGCCACCCCCTCTGGCCTTTCGTGTCTATTCTGAGTAGTGGTGTGTCTGGGACACCCATAAGTAAGTGTGTGATTTGTATGTTGGGCGTCGCTGTTCTGACCTCCATCGCAGAGGCGTCGACAGATGGCGTGAAATGTGGATAAGAGGGGATGTGACGACCGTTTCGTCGTGTGACACGCCCAGGGTGGGAATGAGCTGAATTGTGGTGAAATCTGGTGCAAAATGGCGTCATTAACCCACGGCACAGCTCTGGCCTTTTCTTCGCATGTGTCGACACCTTGGTGTTCCAAGCGTCATCAAGCCTGAGTGTGGTCTCGCAGGGGTCACGCTTTTGCACCATCGCAGTGGAAGGCTGTAGACACCCTGGAGCCCAATTTCAAACTTCCGCATGGCAGTGGGAGACACTTAAGGGGTTTCAAAAACATGACCCTTTAATTGTGTTGCACAGTGTAGATTAAAAAATGAGACGCGAAAAGTAGAAGACGTGATTTACTACTGGCAGAGCAAAATAATTGCCGGTGGCAGAAGTAAAATGCAAGCTGGCAACAGCAAATAATGTTTTTCTGACAGAAAAGTATTTCTAACATTTCGTATAAATTTAAGTGTCAGTAAGTCTTTTCTGAAAGCATTTGTCCGCAGTGTAACCCATTGTGGAAGGTAATGTAACGAAGAAGAATAGAACGAAAGCTTTAGAAACGAGCTGCTACGGAAAAATGCGGCCTAATCGGATCACTGTTAAAGAGGTACTGAATAGAACATATAACAAAAGAAATGAATGGCACAATTAGCCCAAAAGTAGACAGCGCTTGAAACTTCCTGGTAGATTAAAACTGTATTACGGACCGATAGTCGAACTCAGAACCTTTGGGTTTCGAGGGTAATCGCTCTACCGACTTTTTATACTAATTTTTTTTACCTATTCCACTTCGGGGGCGTTCGCCCCAAACACTCATGCTGTCCGCAAAATTTGTCTAACCTACAAACAAAAACAATATCTAATGCCACCGCCAAATTTACCCTAAAAACTAACTAAGACGCATTTTTGCTACCACATCAGGCTCTGTCGGCGTACAAATACGAAACACCCCTCCGATCGTTCTGTAAAAAATAGTGGGGAGAAAGGTAAGCCGACTGAGCTACCCAAGCACTACTCACGACCTTCCTCGCAGTTCTACTTCCGACAATAGCTCTCTCCTACCATCCAAACTCCACAGAAGCTTTCCTGGTAAACGTGCAAGACTAGCACTCCTGGAAGAAAGGATATTGAGGAGACGTGGCTTAGCCTAGCCTAGCCTAGGAGACGTTTCGAGGCTGAAATTTTGACTCTTTAGCGGAGTATACGCTGATACGAAACTTCCTGGCAGATTAAAACTGTGTGCTGGACCGAGACTCGAACTGAGGACATTTACCTTTCTCGAGCCGGTGCTGACACGTCCTCGCAACTTTACATGTGCCTGTACCTCGTCTCCTACTTTCCAAACTTATGGAGCGTGTAAGGCAGAACGAAGCTTGGATACAGTAAACAGGTTCAAGGGAACTGTTAGAGCTCAGTGTTTCATGTGAGTCCATGTGCCACAATGCAATGCGTTTCAATCCTACACACCGCTGAGAAAGGTACATGTCAAACATTTTTACTACAGATTTAAATTTTCACACAAATGCTTTCATCCAAAAACAAAAAAATCGTCGGAAGTTTCATCAGTATTGTAAATATTTAGTCTTAAAATACATTGATTTGTTAATATCAACAATATTCAATCTGTGTTACGGATACCTTCGTGAGTATGGAAGACTTCTTTGGGGTTACCATGAAATGTGCTAACTTCAGGCACCTGGGGTAATTTCTGCCAGTTGCCTGTCAAATCTATTTTTTGGTGCTACCATCTGTTGGATTCATAGTTTAAGTACAAGTATTTCGAAAGCTGTTTATGTCGTGGATAAATATCTCTGATATCCTCTTTTTGTCACTTGCCTTTGTACATGAAAACTGACATGGAGTAATGCATTGTCGAAGTGTGGAAACAAACGTCTGCACAGATGAAACCTGGTTTCGTAAACTTATGTCTCTTTAGTAGAACTTGTGTATGTATCTCTTAATATATACACACACAAAGAATATTTAAGCAACAGATAATGTTTGGATGAGTCCTCTGTTATGCCAGCATTACCTGGATCTCCACCCCCACCCACTTTTACAAGGCCCTCCAAATCCTTGAACACCACGCGCTCCGTGTTGCCTTCTGTATCCGCCTTCCTTCCCCCACACGGCTCCTGTATGAACTGATCCCATTCCTCCACCTCCTCCTGTTCCTCCAACATCTCCGCATCCTGTACATTGTCCGCAGGCTTGATCCCCCCCACTCTCTGGTTTCCTCCTTCCTCTCCACCCCCCACCCATTGCCGCGCCTCTGTCGCTGTCTCCCTCCCTCTCTCCACCTCCACACCCTGCATCTACTTCATCAGGGCAATATCCAGCGCCTACCACTCCCAGATGACATCTACCCTTCCTTCCAACTATAACCTGGCCTTGTTGCCCCCCTCCCCAGGGCCCCCTTTTTCCTCTCCCCTCCTTCTCCCAGAGCGGATTTTCCTCATTCCCCCCCCCCCCCCCTGAGACCCTGCACCCCATACCTGCCTCTTTCCTTCCCACCTCCCTCCCTACCTGGCCTTCTTCAGCGCGCCCCCTGCCCATCTCCCCCCTCTCTTCCCCTCCCTCCCTTCTTCCAGTCACCCTCATCTCCTTGCGCCTGGCAGATCCTCCGTTTTGATCATCATCACTGTGCCACGTCAGTCTTGTGTTTAGTGCTGTTTCTCCTGTGTGTCAAGAGGTGTGATTTTAATTGTGTACTGCCTTGAGGTTAGCTGTCAGTGTTTGTTATGTGCTTGAGGTTAGCTGTCAGTGTTTGTTATGTGCTACACCATCAGTTGATACATTTTATGCTCCTGTCATACTGTGCCTTGTGTTGTTTTAACTGTCGCAGTGTGTGGCTTTTTGTGTCCGCTACTTTTTTACAATCTTCATTTTACAGTCGCCCCTTTTTTTGTCTATTGCCTTCCATGATGTACCTCCTTTTTTATATCCATGTCGACCATATTCTCTCCTTTGTATATTTTTCACTGTCTTCTATTGTTTGTTCTATGTCTTTCGGTTGAAGAGCAGCGCATATGCTGCTGCCAGCCCACCCCGATGGGGAATTGAAATACAATAAAGAAAAAAAAAATTGTGTGAGTTAGTTCTCAGCTTGCCAGTGTGAGTTTTCAGGGCTACTTCGACCATGCTGAAAATATGTAACAAAAGTAGGAGGGAGAGCCTATTATAATTAAAACAAAGTTGTTTTACAAAGGGCGTTAGAAGAGACTTGGAAAGGGAAATTATCATTATGCCAAGCCTCTGAAGGATACACTGTACCCTGAACAACCCTGCTGTAGAAAATGAAAGAACTTTATACAGGAAAAATCGGTCATCCTTGCGTTCTTACTGCGGAAGTTTGTTAATTTTCGCATTACTACTCTTATTTGGAAATTTATGTAGTGAAATTTCGTGACATATTTTTTCGAGAACGAAAAAGATAGTTTTCAGATTTTTTGAAATATCGTACTGAAGTGTAAATATATTCATATTCTTATGTTGTATTGTGTGCTAGTGAAGTCTTACGATAAAAAGAACTACATTTAACTTATAGGTTATGAAGTTGTTCCAAAAAACTTTTTAATATACTGAATTATAAAATAATTTGTGTATTTAATTTCCTAGTACAACACCTAGGCCAAGGCAATTAGAGGAAGTTACTGCTTTAGTGCTCAGATGGAAACCCAATTCTAACCAAAGAAGGCAAAGCCGAAAGGTGGGAGGAGTATATAGAGGGTCTATACAAGGGCGACGTACTTGAGGACAATATTCTGGAAATGGAAGAGAATGTAGATGAAGACGAAATGGGAGATACAATACTGCGTGAAGAGTTTGACAGAGCACTGAAAGACCTGAGTCGAAACAAGGCCCCTGGAGTAGACAACATTCCTTTAGAACTACTGACGGCCTTGGGAGAACCAGTCCTGACAAAAGAGACAGGTATATGAGACAGGCGAAATACCCTCAGACTTCAAGAAGAATATAATAATTCCAATCCCAAAGAAAGTATGTATTGACAGATGTGAAAATTACCGAACAATCAGTTCAATAAGCCACAGCTGCAAAATACTAACGCGAATTCCTTACCGACGAATGGAAAATCTAGTAGAAGCCAACCTTGTGGAAGATCAGTTTGGATTCCGTAGAAATATTGGACCACGTGAGGCAATACTGACCCTACGACTTATCTTAGAAGAAAGATTAAGGAAAGGCAAACCTACGTTCCTAGTATTTGTAGACTTAGAGAAAGCTTTTGACGATGTTGACTGGAATACTCTCTTTTAAATTCTAAAGGTGGCAGGGGTAAAATACAGGGAGCGAAAGGCTATTTACAATTTGTACAGAAACCAGATGGCAGTTATAAGAGTCAAGGGGCACGAAAGGGAAGCAGTGGTTGGGAAGGGAGTGAGACAGGGTTGTAGCCTCTCCGCAATGTTATTCAATCTGAATATTGAGAAAGCAGTAAAGGAAACAAAAGAAAAATTTGGCGTAGGAATTAAAATCCATGGAGAAGAAATAAAAACGTTGAGGTTCGCCAGTGACATTGTAATTCTGTCAGAGACAGCAAAGGACTTGGAAGAGCAATTGAACGGAATGGACAGTGTCTTGAAAGGAGGATATAAGATGAACATCAACAAAAGCAAACCGAGGATAATGGAATGTAGTCGAATTAAGTCAGGTGATGCTGAGGGAATTAGATTAGGAAATGAGACACTTAAAGTAGTAAAGGAGTTTTGCTATTTGGGGAGCAAAATATCTGATGATGGTCGAAGTAGAGAGGATATAAAATGTAGACTGGCAATGGCAAGGAAAGCGTTTCTGAAGAAGAGAAATTTGTTAACATCGAGTATTGATTTAAGTGTCAGGAAGTCGTTTCTGAAAGTATTTGTATGGAGTGTAGCCATGTATGGAAGTGAAACATGGACGATAAATAGTTTGGACAAGAAGTGAATAGAAGCTTTAGAAATGTGGTGCTACAGAAGAATGCTGAAGATTAGATGGGTAGATCACATAACTAATGAGGAGGTACTGAATAGAATTGGGGAGAAGAGGAGTTTGTGGCATATCTTGACATGAAGAAGGGACCGGTTGGTAGGACATGTTCTGAGGCATCAAGGGATCACAAATTTAGCATTGGAGGGCAGCGTGGAGGGTAAAAATCGTAGAGGGAGACCAAGAGATGAATCCATGAAGAGCAGATTTAGAAGGATGTAGGTCACAGTAAGTACTGGGAGATGAAGAAGCTTGCACAGGATAGAGTAGCATGGAGAGCTGCATCAAACCAGTCTCAGGACTGAAGACCACAACAACAACAACAACAACAACTGCTTTATGATAGTGTTTGTTGAAGTGGCCGATGTTAACGCGAAAGGATGTAACTTCGTGTTTTTTAATATTTTGTTTTTGGTCGAAGTTACCTCATTTCCAGGGAAACTTCGACCTCTACTAACAATTTTATATAGCAAACAAAATGCATCCTGACACTTATCTTTCCAAATGATTGTGCCTAATATACCAAGGAGAATGGTCTATAATTTAATGACAAAGTTTCGTTTTCATCTTCACATTAAAATTCAGAAAAAACCTTAAAAAGTGGCTGAAGTTATCCCATTTTACGGCACGTAAAACTTAAAATATTCATACATTCAATATAATGTACTGTACTTCCTGAATGATCACAAATAACGAAAAATTTTAAATTTAAAATACGCATGTAGACACTATATATCCTGAATGATCTCAAATAACGAAAAATATTTCAGCCCGAGAGATCAGAATTGTTCTCTATCCAGTTTTGGTTACTCTACCTGTCTACCCATCAATGACATATTACAGATGGGGTCGTTATTTATTTGTCCTGTTGGTTTCAAACGCCGACAACAATAGCAGCATCTGTGAACGTATGTTACTGATGGATGATTCTCATGAATATTATGCGCAAGTTCTTTTTGTGTACTCAAAAGTCTCACATCTCATTCTTTATACTTTCAGATGATCACTGTTGAATTTCTTTTTGTTGCTGCGGTAGTGGAAAACATACTTTAACTTTTGTTATAAGTAGATAAATTCGTAATAAGTGGAAAATATAAAATCTCTGAAGCATGTGACAGTGGTGATAGTGTGGAACCAGTGACGGCGAAGAGTACGAGAAGATAAATTCCGCCAAGGGACATCTGTGAAATAGTTTTTAAGTTAAAACGTTTACAAGCAAGCCGAAATACCCGAGAAACGTGAAATACAGGTATTAAAAAGAATCTTACATTAAAAATGGAGCTGTATCAAAAATGTGTGATCCACCTCTGCACCTCTCAGTTGTTTGCAAGCAAAGTCCGCAAATGATTCTACGAAACCATCCATACTTCGCAGACACTTGGTAACCAATCCCAGAGATGATGAAGAGAAGTCAGTCCAATTTTTCAGGAGCACAACAGAAAATTTAGATAAAAGTTTACACAAGATAAACAGTTCCTCAAATGCAACAAAAGTGGCACTAGAGAAATCGCAAGAGTTGGCGTTACTGGTTGCAAAAAAATAATCACCTTATACTGCAGACGAATCTCTTAACATTCTTGATTGTTTGATTATAGCAGATAAAAGTTACGCAAATGTTCCGCTAAATTAATCAGAACAATTTTAGTATCTGACACAATTTCAGGCCGTAGAATTCATCATATTGCACAAGATAAGGGACAAAAGTTTGCGATTCAGGTCGGTGGATCAGCGGGAGTATGTGGGAATGCTGAGCATCTTACATATGTATTTTGATATTAAAATAGATGTCATTGCTGACGAAATTATCACAACATATAATGGGAGAGGATATTTTTAAAATTCTTGATAATTTAGTAGGATTAAAATTAAATTTGTCGTGAGACTGGTGTGTAAGTTTGTTCACGGATGGTGCTGCTTCATTGACAGATAAAGAAAGCCGTCTTATTGCTCGTATTCTCGAAATTAACCACAAAGTTATTTCCCAACATTTCAGTATACAAACAGAAAATTTGGCAGCAAAAAAAATAACTCCTAAATACATGTAACATTGAACATTGGTACAAAAGTGTCAATTTAACAAAGTCACAATCACGGAAATCATGTTTTTTCAACAAAAAAAAAAAGGATGTGTGAGGGGGTCGAAGCTCTACACACTCAATTTCTTTTTGTTCACCGAGGTTCTCATGTTATTACAAGAATGCGTACTGACTCGTTTGTTTGAATTGAAAAATAAGGTAAAATGTTTCCTTAAAAAATTTACGTCCGATCTGGTTGTGCACTTTGAAGATGAAGGTAGATTTGCCAAACAGTTTGTTTGTCACACCTATTCAACCCGTTTAACGAGCTCAATTCGCAACTATAAGATTTTGACAGAAATAAGTTGCTTTTAAATGTTTGTGAGAAAGAAAAGAGGTTGTACAAGAGTTATATTTTGAATTGATTCCATTATTAAAGGGAATATTGCAGTTTTTACAACTTTGTTGGGACACAGTGCACAAAATGAAGTTAGTATTTTGATGTATTTGTGGAAATAACCCAATTCTTCCAACAAAAACTCAGGTTACTCTTTTTAAAATACTGTACTTTCCAGGAATTGAAAATACCGATAATATGCAGACATGTATTACAAATTTGTTTTACATCTATTCCTCTGCCCTTCCAGAAAAATTAGAAGAATGTGTTTTGAAAATATCCATCAACACTTCACTGAAAAAAATCTAAAACATGCCTATTTGTGATTTCTAGTGTTACACACACAGAGAATACACTTGCACAATGCCATTTCACACACTGTTCATTCCCCTCTACTTACATGTGTAAGCAAGGTTTCTCTGCATTGACAACAATAGAAACGAAACAAAGAAACCGCTTGGGTCCGGAATCATCATTCATACTCGCGCTAACGAAGATTCAGCCACGAAGAGAGGAGCTGATATTCAAAAACAAGTTCAGGCAGTTTATTAATTGGTTAGAGACATAATATTTCACATATTTTTTTGTATGTGTATGTACTATCTGTCTCTTAGTTTCTGTATTTATTTTATGCATTTATAATACTAACCTCCATTTTGTAGTATTTAATAAACAATAAATTTTATAACGTATTTTAGATATGCTTGCGTAAAATTTGAATTAAAAATAACTCTAGGGCTAGGCCTAGGGATACAGGCTGGAATGCAAAATTGTTTTTCGTGGTATGCTGAGAAAAAAGGTTAAATACCACTGGTGTAGATATTTCATTAACATAGCTAATACAAACTGGAAATGAAATTATGTAATCTATCAGATAAACAACTTAATCATAATATTTGCCTGTAAACCACATTGGAGTTGTCAGTTTCACAACATCTACAATTTTATGCAGGTTTTCGTTGTCATAGTACACTCAGAATTAGACCACTATGGAGGTGCCTGAAATGTCGGTTTTATCCAGTGATGATTACTTTATAAGCTGACGAACCGCCGTACGTTTGTGTTAACTCACTGGGTGCAGAACACTACACACTTACATCACTTTCATATAATTAGATAATTATATTAATGTTATAAAAACACGTCTTTGGCTAGGAAACCAGTACATGTAAGGCGAGTTAAACTACCGTAGATGAAAAGTATCAGTCACATAAACTTACATGAAACACGAGACACTAGAGATAAAAAGCCTTTTGAAAGCTATATTATATTTTGCAATGCAGGCCGCTGAAGATGGGCGCGTGCGTCCAATGTTAGTTCGACAGTAAATAAACAAAAAAGGGCACACTACTGGGCGCACAAAGTCAACATATACATTCAAATAATACACTCTCTTTTAACGCCTCAAGTAAAAATTGCGGGAACAACTAAAATAACATGTTTTGCGGTATATACTTGGCATCATTTTAGATTTCAGTCTCAGATTCTGTTTACTCATAAACTAATAATTCCCTGCCAAATGTAATTCCATAACTTGAAAGGCACGGGCTACGGCGAGTGAAATTGAAGAGAAAGTAAAAATATCCCCATCCCTTTAACCTCAGCCGTAGGAATAAAATTCCAACAACGGTAGGAAAATCTGCAGGTAATATACTATACTGGTTGAAAGGAAAACTTTGATAAAATAATAATTATCATTCGTGGAGACTGTAGTGTATACTTTGGAGTGACTACCACTAGAACATAGCGGTGATACAATGTCTACTGCTGAAATAAACTTAAGTATCAACATAAGAGGATATAGAACAGATGCTTATTACCTAAAATGCAGGATAACTAATATCGATGGTGTAAGGAAGCAACAAGATACAGAAATAGGGAGCGCTCTTGAACAATATAAGCGACTTTCATGTTTCATTAGCCTGGAGCTCACGGTTTCTCAGGATACGCTTTTGGAGAACAGCATATGGCGGAAATGAAAAATGCAGAGAGATTAAATCGGAAAACAATAAACAAGAACGAACTCAAACGTGAGGACTGTCGAAACGGGACAGATAAATAAACAAATAAAAAAAAAGAAACTGAAACATTTAACTTGGAGCAGTTGAGAGAATAAATCTTTGTACGTCCTCCACCGACGGAGAAAGTGACTGACGACATATCGAAAGATAGTCCAGTGGGCAATAGGAGGAAAAGGACTGAGAAAACAATGAAGAGAGATAAAGTATGTACAGACCATGAGAAATGGCAAGACTGACATCCCACACCACAGAAAAGTCAAAGACAACATCAAGTAAATCAAAATGCTAATAGAGGAAAAAGAAAGAAATGTTCATTCACGATTATATAAAGCGTTTTTAATTCTCCCTGAGAATATTTATGTCTTGTAGAAACCTGTATCTGAAGATGAACCAAAACTGTAAATGGTGTATGTGCCACGCCTTCGGTTGCGGATTTCTATTCATATCACACTCTGTACTTCGTCACATACATATCCAAGGAGTTTTTAGTATGGAGTCAAATACACGAGATTATTTAGAATTTTTTAGCAACCGATTACTAACATTCACTATTCTTAAACGTTTTAGTGGATTTCTAAGAGTCATCGAGACTGTATTCATATTAAGTGCTGATGCATGCAATTGCGATTACTCCAGCCTCACACTTTTTTGATAATTAATTATGTGTTGTGAGTAACACGTGTCTGCCACATAATGTCACTATTACTAATCGCTCGCAAAATTCACGTCCGACTGTGTAAGAAATAGTAACTAAGAGTACCATTGTTCTACAGCACCGCCACATACGTCACTCACGAACGCACAATATTTTCGAAAGTGAATGCTCGTTTTCGAAGGTTTATGGCTACGGGACTGGTAATTATTATAAATCCCTTTTAAATAACTGAAGTGGCTAGTTATTTCGAAAAAAGAAAAATGCAGACTGCTATTGTTCTCCGTCTACTGGAACTGAACTGCCACACGCGCAGGCCTCCTTTTAGTTCACGTTTCTCACGGAAGATGTCAGGTCTGTACACGGAACTAACATGTTACTCTCTAGCTGCGGGAGATGGCAGCACAGTGCCACATTACTTTTGTTGTTTAGATTGACGTAAGAATATTTGATACATGTAAATTAGATTTGTTATAACAATTCGTTGCAAGAGACATCAAATATTATTGATTACGTTCGAAAAAAGTTAGAACGGACGGAGAGACAATAAACTCTCCATGGCATTATCTGCGTCATTAATAATCATTATCATAGAACTGTTAGACCTGTACTCGTTAATAAACAGTACATTGGCCTCCGGATCTCAGCTGCGTCCTTATTGTTTAATTATGTCTTTTCTGAAGAGAGCATCGAACAGACACCCGTGTGGACGACGTGCAATAAGCATTCATGACGAAGAGAACCAACTGAAACATTTGGAAGAAAATGAACCGACAGGTCCGTATGGAATACCAAATCGGTTTTACGAAGAGTACTCGTGGACATTGGCCCCTTATCTAGCTTTACTTTATTGCCAATCTCTCGCCCAGCGTAAGGTCCCAACCATCCGGAAAAAACAGTGGAGGTGACTTCTGTACATAAGAATGGTAAAATAACGACCTGTAAAATTACAGACCATTATCCCTAACATCGATATGTTGCAGAATCCTTGAAAATATTCTCAGTTCGAATACAGCAGATTTTCACGAGACCGAAAAGCTTATGACCACGAATTAACATGGTTTTAGAAAGTAGCACTTGTGCGAAACTCGGCTTGCTGTTTTGTCGCATGATATACTGCAAACTATGGATGAAGGGTAAGAGCCAGATTCCATATGTCTAGATTTCCGCAAAACATTTCTCACGGTGCCCCATTGCTGAGTGTTAATAGAGGTGCGGGCATACGTAAATGATGTGGCGCTTAGCGTAGAAGCATATCTGAGGTTGTTTGCTGATGACGCTGTGATGTACGGGAATTTGTAGAAGTTGAGTGACTGTAGGAGGATACAAGACGGAATAATGGTTCAAATGGCTCTGAGCACTATGGGACTTAACTTCTGAGGTCATCAGTCGCCTAGAACTTAGAACTACTTAAACCTAACTAAACTAAGGACATCACACACATCCATGCCCGAGGCAGGATTCGAACCTGTGACTGTAGTGGTCGCGCGGTTCCAGACTGTAGCATACAAGCATCCCTGGAGGGAAGGGGAAGTTCTTTTTGAGGAACGCGTTGAGAAAATCATAGATTCGGTATTTGAAGTTGACTGCAGAACGATTCCACTACCATCAACATACATTTCGCGTAAGGACTACGACGATAAGATGGAAGAGGTTTAGGGCTCATACAGAGGCATAATCGACAGTCGCATTTTCCTCGCTATATTTGTGATTTGAAGAGGACAGGAATTTTCTATTAGCGGTACAGGTTACCTTCGGCTCTCACTTTACGCTGGCTTCCGGATTATGTATAGAGACGTAGATTTAGATGTACAGCTGCTGACAACAGAGATTTAAATTGAACTGCGGGGTTGATTCAAGCATCTTGTTATTTCAAAGTAATCCTGCAACGGTTAATTAACACTATTCCTTTTTACTTCTTATGAAGACGTGATTTCCTTTTGGCATGGTCTAAAGCTACTCTCGTCATCGGCTGCAACTCGATCCGGGTGTACATAACTTATTCCTATTTAGAAAGAGCACTCCAACTCAGCTATTCATGTGTTGACGATGACTTAACAGATCAGTCGTGGCTTAAAGCATGCTCCCACGCAAATCACACAGAATGGTTAGAGGAGGGTGGGGCTGTAACTGAAGGATGACCTTTCTTGCTTGGAGCTTGCCCTCTTCATGTCCACGACGCTTTCCATATATGTTTTAATTGCCTTTCGAAACATGTCCACACAGGCATCTCAGCACAGGAAATGGTGTGTTACAGTTTGTTTTTGACAATTAAGCGTACACATTAGTTTAATTCATACCCAGATAAGAAGTTAAGGGCGTTCTTCTTCAAATAATTTGACAGCGTGCAGGAACTCCACACTTGTACTAATCCCAAGAAATGTCTCAGTTTGCTCAATGAGTCCTCAGAGGATGGTATAAGAGGCTTGAAGTATTACTGGCCGTGCTTTTCCATGTGAGTTTTGCGGAGATTAAGACAATCCACCCTTGAATTTTCTTAGTGAGTCGTCGTGTATGATTTTTTTCTGCCTGTTTTGCCGAGAAGCTCTCTAAGTTGATGCCCTCACAGTAGCAATATCAACGCCGTCGGGTTCTCCGTAAAGTGAGATTACACTTCCTGTGATTCTACGCTATGACGCTAAAAGCTATATTCTTTGGAGTAACGTTCAAAAAGGATACTGTTATGTTGTATTTACTTATTAAACACCGTAAAACGATAATATTAACACAACTGATAATGATTTAACTGAAAACTATCTGTTTCCTGAGAGCACGGTCTTACGACAGAACTAGATCGGAAGGCATCCTGTCGGCGACTGACGACTATAGCGGAAATCCTCTACACCGTACTTACACTCGTGATATTTCGTACCCGCTCGTACATTTTCGTTACCGTAAATATTAATATTCATTTATTCATTATAATGATCGATTTCTGTCTTTATAATGTTGTTGTAAGAAAGTACTTATGAACTGCAGTGTTCTCCTAACATCTGCACAGTTAAAATCAGCTTTTAGTAGAAGCAAGATTACTTGCTTTGCTCTAGAATGACTGTGCTTTCCCTACGTACCTCGCTGCTGACGCAACGGGCATTTTCGTGTCTTGCTTCAGCGTCTAGCGTCACCGCCCACTGCTGACACCATATGGCCTAGAGGCTCCTTCAGCCAGCGTGGGAACTGGACTCTTATTCCAGGCTTCGTGTGTTCTACAGCACGCTGCATGATATCTGCAGAGGCGATACAGAATTGTAATACTGGAAAATAAATAAAATCTGCTATGAACCTAAGGGGTACCTTACGAGCGGTGGATGTAAACAGTCCACGGCTTGGTCATATATTTACACCGGTGGTCTTCATGATGTTTTCGATCTGCTCCTTAAAGCGCGTAAGAGAGGCTTCAAGACTTTTACTGCCAGAGCACAGTTAGTGGGGAAGCCTGGTATCACTTAAGCCCAACCACATCAGTTGTTAAGAGATGATGGTTGTCTCCATGCTATTTAGATGCACTTCCTTGAGAACTGCAAATTCCTCCCACTTAATGTTCAAGACATACCTCTCAACACTTTGGTGGAAGCGGTCAAAGTTTTTGATAACGCAGCAGCAGTGGGTCCAAATTTCACAGCCATACAGAAGCGTGGAAATCACAACAGCCCTGTGCACCATGAGTTTTATACGCAGCTTTAGGTTTTTATTCGTGAAGATTCCGTCCATTAACTACCCGAATGCTGCGTGAAGAGACCCAATTCTTTTACCAACATCCTGTTCGCTGGTGCACCGTTCACACGAAATGTTTCCAAGATATGAAAAGTGAACACCTTCCTCCAGTGTTGTGTCCAAATTGAGAGAGTTAATCCTTGGCAGATTGTACTAGTGCCTTCTTTTATTTTTTTGCATTGATGGTAAGACGAAAGCGATCACACGCAGTTTCAGAACAATAGGTCGACTGTTGTAATCCTGCAGATATTAACCAGAAAATACTGTGTCATCACCGTACTGCACCTGTGTCACCTCGGTAACCTGGTAATGTCTGTGTGAACGAATTCTGGCCACACTGAAGAAGCCTCCACCAAAACGAAACTTAAATCTCCCTGCCTTGGTTGATCGCAGATGATTCGTACAGTATGGCAGCCATGTGCAGTGAACAGACTGTTGGAGCGATCACACGGTTTTGCTTTAACTCTGAGTGACTCGGAACAAATCCGATGCAGGGACGCCTTGAAGATCCTGCCTGACATGCCATCACGGAGAGCATGAACCAATCCCCACATACCGTTCATGACATCCAATAGTGTCTCAGTACTTTCCACATGGCAGATCTAGCTACTAAATCAAATGCTTTTTCCAGGTCGTAGAAAACTAAATATAGAGGCTTCTGTTGCTCTGTGCAGTTTTCCTTGAGTTATACAATACAGGAAATCATACATGTTGCGCCTCTGGAGGTCCCGTAACCGCAATGAGATTTAGGCGGAATCGTCTCTGAAGTAATTTGGAGTCAGTTTAATAAAATTTGTGCGAGAATTTTACCTGCAGTTCACAATAGCGATATACCTCGGTAGTTCCAACATGCACTGCGATCGTCTTTATTGAAGATAATGATGAATTGAGTTTTCCAAATTAAGAGTATGAGGGTAAAAAGTCTAAACTGGAAGGGTATGCCTCCGCTCTGCATCAGTTCCTAAGGAATGATAGAACCGGGAGCGGTTCTGTGTCTTAGTTCATTTTGTGGTTTGGTAAAGTCTCTGTATGTGGGTAGAATTTCCATCCATGGTTGTTTGGGTCGCTGAGGGACTTTACAAAGAAAGTCGTCAGCAACATGGGAGTCACGATTTAGAAGCGCAGATAAATGTTCGTTCCAACTCTCTAAGGTTTTCTGATTATTAGTTAAAGAATTAGATGTGGAAAAATACTGTGACTTTTTAAGGAGTAGTCTAAAGTTAAGCTGAAGGACAGAATATCTTAGTACCAGTATTAAAATTGAAATTTTACTGTTATAGAGCGTAATCTGTATACACTCAGCAACTATAGAGGAAAAATGCTACAATGTCATCCGTGATGTGTAATTTATTTCGTATCCATTATTTTTAAAAAATGGAAAAAAGTTGTACAATGTTACTCTAGTTGACTATACAAGAAGCGATAACTTAGCATGGTTCGAGGGACGGAATCGTTGTTTACAGGGCTTTAAGTATGTAATTATTGCTCCGTGTTAGAAGCCATATAGTCTGCTATGCGGGTGGCAACAGTAAAACCGTATCCAAACATTCATAGCGCTTTTGAGACTGTATGGTCGAAGATAATGTCTAGTTAGTAATCTGAGGCAAAGGGAATTATAATTAACGAGTATTACAGTATGTAATTAATACTTCGTTTTAGGTATTTTCATGTACTAGATTAAGGTTCTGCTTGTATTTCGTAATTTCTGTTTGATGTATTCGTTGGGCTTCGGCAGTGTTGCGAACGCAGCGACAGATGTTCTGACGTTCACATAAGTGCGGGAGAGGGACTCCAGTGCCGTTCGTCGTCCCACAGAATAATTCAAGCAGAGGCCTAGCTTGGAAAAATGTGAGCTATGTTGTACAAGTACAACTGTCATTTTGGCTGCCAAAGAAAATGAATCGTTTGAGAGTATTTAAGGTGAAAAGGTAAGTACTGCAATAAATCAGTTTGATCTACTCGAGTCCTCATCGAAGGTAGGATTGCGTAACGCAAGTACATCTTCTGCAGAAGAATAAAGTGAAAGAGTGTTTCGCACGACCAGAGGACATACGGGATGGTCAGAAACAGTCCGAAAAGCTTGAAAATGTGTCGGTGATAGATTGTACAGAGGAATAACCGTTCAGAAAAAAATTCGATACATTGCGCCGTTTCCGAGTTAATTGACATTGACGGTAGTCGATAATAAACTTGTGAGTGCAAATTCAGGGAGCCCCCCAGATACATTTAGTATCAGTTGTCCTCATTGGGTAGATGGTAACACGGGAGAATGCTCAGCTTTTGGCTCGGCTTTGACCCTTATTACCGTCTCATTCCAATGTTTGTAACGCAGTCTTGCTCGGTTTTAGGAAACTGAATGAAGAAGACCATCTCTGCCAGGCCGCTTGAATTTGCGAGAGCAACAACCTGATTGGCTAACTCCCGTGTACATTAATCCGGAAGCAGCGGTAGCGCAACGTATCGAAATTTTTCGTAACAATTATTTCTCATCACAACCTACCCTGCAACACCGTTACAAGACGTTCGGACTGTTTCTGACCACCCTGTATAATTTTATCGTACTGTAACCTCGGAGGTGCAAACTCACGTTGGTCCCTCGATGGCACAATAAATTTCTCCGCAAATGATTCTGGATGCAAGTTATGAATCCCTTCACATTGATTCTGAAGTGGGTGTGTCGTGGGGTTGGATGCAAGTTCGTCTACAGTTTTTTTTATTTTTGCGAAGGGATTTTTAAACATTTAAATATTCCAAACACCGCACGTGATATGAGGACATTATCGACAAGGTGCCGAGATAGGCTTCCGGTAAGGGCGCAGTCACAGAGGGCGTAAACTTACCACAAAAGAAAAACAAGAAAGAAAAATGATTGAACAATTAACCGTGAGAGATATATGAGCTCTAGTATCCCTCGCTTTTCATTTTGAGAAGTAGCCTTCACTCTGCCTGTGACTGTAAAGGAAGATGTCGTAACAGAGCCATTTCTAAACCACCACTTCGACCAAGTGGCATTATGAAAAACCACTACGACAATGTGATAACAATAGCCTTGGTTCAGATAGCTGCCGCCCAAAAGGCTCGCTCATGTTTAACATTAGTGTTTTTGCTGCTACTTCGTTACGTTCGCGAAGAGGCACATGTATTTTGCCGATTCCTGCCGAATGAGGGCTACTATTAATTTGTGAGGAGCAAATAAGATCTGTTCTTTAATACACATCACACTAAAGCCACTGTGTAGCTACTAATATATACGATACAGATTCTGTTTACTTTCAACAAAATGTTTCAAATGGCTCTGAGCACTATGGCACTTAACATCTCAGGTCATCTGTCCCCTAGACTTGAGAACTACTTAAAACTAACTGACCTAATGACGCCACACACATCCATGCCCGAGGCAGGATTTGAACCTGCGAACGCAGCAGCAGCGCGGTTCCGGACCGAAGCGCCTAGAACCGCTCGGTCACAGCGGCCGGCTACTTCCAACATTTTTAGAACTATCGGTAATTTATTTACTACATCGATATATTTAATTTGCTCTGTGCAATATTTTTCATCAGTATTAAGTCCAGTAATATTTTCAATAACGTCGGAGCTTTATTTACAAAATTTGTTTTAATATTTGTCATACACATCGAATCAAACAAATGTGACACACAGCAAAGCTAATCAGTTTTGTGGTTCGCATCCTATATTTCGTGCAACACGTTGAAGTTAACTTCACTTAAATGCGCATGATAAAAATTAATAATGGAAACATTCAATGTGTAGTATCAGATCAACATCGATGTGATCACATGAACTTGCTTAGCGTTCACAAAGCAACAAGGGCTAAAAATTCTGCGGGTAGCCAAAGAGACTGTCAGTATTAACTTCATTAGTTCACAGTCGGTATTTTTCACCCCCATTGTCACTTGCGACACTCAGATCATTGTAATAATATTTGTCATATTAAAATAGTTATTTCTTAGGAAACTATGACTTAAAAGAATGTACTGTACGTGTGAAAACCTGGTACAATGTAAGAGAGGGTCTGATAGCTAAAATCAGATCAGTTTAAGTAAGTAAAATAGTTAAACAACGGGAGTAATTTATTTTACGTTGGCAGCGATAATTTCAGGTTGAAAATTTTTCACTGTCGATCTTCATCGCACATGTGTTAAGTAATTACCATCAACACTTCGTCATTCCACGGCTGTCCTATTAGAGTATCAAATGGAGGAGAATATAATGCACGCCACTTATATCACGAATTTAGACCGGTCTGAAGGAAAACCGGAAAGTATATAAGTTTTTTCCTTCTTTCTTTGCGTACCAGTGCAATGATGAAAGACGATAAAAAAGTTCCGAAGAGGCCATTGATGTGTTTCTGAGATATTCTCCTGTTTTCATGTAAGACCAGAGCCCAAAGTAATGAGTCAACGAATCTCCCACAGTTTTTTCTGCAAATTCGCTATTGCAGCTTCGACAAGCGGCTGTTACGTATAAATACGCAATGAGAAGGTTGTATATTGTGCATATGGAGTGAAGGAATATATTCAAAATGCAGATGTGGTCATATTGCCGAGTTTATTGTGGCACTGTAAACTGTAGCAACTTCAGTTGGATTTGGCATACATGAAGGACTTTATTGCTTATCGTGGACAGAAAATTAGCACCAAACGGTTGCCTGATGATAGAGCAGTGGCAGACGAAAGTGAACTGGAATTGCATTTGATGCTACATGTAACGGAATATGTGCAGCTGCCATTTATGATATGCTCATAAATTAGAAGAAAGCGCCACGGGAGAAATGCCGAAGGGCTAAGTGTTCCTACGGCGGGAAAGAGCACTTTAAAAATATATAAGAATTTTAATACATGAGAATCAGAAGAGATTAATGTTTTTATAGATAAATGTATTTTTTAATTCGTTTCACGAACGATAAAATTTCCAAGTGATCCGCTGATTCGAATATAATATCTTAAAATAAATATCCTCCTGGATAACTGAAAATTTTACTGTGACTATGTCGCAACTAGTGAATACAGACAAATGTGATAGGTACACGCAAGAGATAGAAACAAAAACGAGGCCAAAAGTACATTTATATGAAGAAGTAGCAGCTAATATCCAAGAATGTAAAAATCGTGCCAAGTTTTCAACGTATTCAGATGATTCTGAAATTCGTAAAGAAACTCGTTAAGGGAACTACAACCAGCACAACAAATAAGAAAAAAATGTTCTAAGTACGTGCAACCAGCACAACAAATAAGAAAAAAATGTTCTAAGTACGTGGATATGCTCGTAATCAGATCCTTTTCAATTTAAACACATGCGGATAGAACTAATTTCTCGTCTTAAAGGACTTTCGATTATTCAGTTACGACTCTCCTACCGTGAACAATGTATACTGTACTGAGCTGGGATTTTATATATTGCCGTTAATGGAAACCAGAATAAACCTTAATTGCGTTTTATTATTCGTATCGGAAAAATCACGGCGACTTTTTATGATTTGAAAATGCGGAAGTACCAGCTTGAAAAACAACGAGTTCTGCCTTTTGTGTGTGTGTGTGTGTGTGTGTGTGTGTGTGTGTGTGTATGTGTGTAAGAGAGAAAGAGAGAGAGAGAGAGAGAGAGAGAGAGAGTGAGAGAGAGGGAGGGAGAAAGAGAGGGGGTGGCTGGGGGGGAGGGCTGTTATGCCTGCGAATAAAAGATAATCAGAATCATTATCGACTAACGCTGAAAATAATGACTGTTTTGTTGCATTACTGGTTCTCATTCCACCGGAAACAGTTTATACAACTAATGCGGTAGTCTGTATTCAAGCTTCATATGAAATAACCCTCTTTTGTAAAAAATGTTCCGTATATTAAAGCAAAGAAAGTTAAAGAAATATGTACAACCGACTCGTCGCACGAATCCAAAATTGCTAATGGCTGCAAAGGGAGAAGACGCCAGAACCAAATTTTATTCACTCGTTTGCAGTGTTAAACAGTTTTCATAGCACCGATTTTGATGTTTCTGTCATTCTTCTCCCTCGAAACTGAAGCACTACAGCAGACGTGTTGTAGTAGTCATACACCAATTTCATCAACAAAGCCGGCCGCCCGCGGTGGTCTCGCGGTTCTAGGCGCTCAGTCCGGAACCGCGCGACTGCTGCGGTCGCAGGTTCGAATCCTGCCTCGGGCATGGATGTGTGTGATGTCCTTAGGTTGGTTAGGTTTAAGTAGTTCTAAGTTCTAGGGGACTGATGACCTAAGATGTTAAGTCCCATAGTGCTCAGAGCCATTTGAACCATTTTCATCAACAAATGCCATATATCTGTACGGGATAAAATTGGAAAAATTTGAATTCCTAATTTTATTTTCGAGTGCACGGGCTAAACTTACTATTCATTTCTTTATTTTAATTATTAATGTCACCACGCGAATTATGGATACATTTGTTTGAGGTTGTTACCAGAAACTACCTCTAAATGTTGTTTACTGAAGAAACACACCACGGGTTTTGACTAAAGCACTGGACTCCGGAACGAGTGAGTTCCAATCTCCGTGTTACTGCTCCAATTTAAGATATCAGTGAGTGTCCTAAGCAGCTTCAGGTAAATGGCAGGACATGCTCCAGAAGACAAATTTTTAATCTTTCATTACATTTCGTGATGATTCTCCCTTTTTGTTGAGCACGCTTGAAACAACCCACAGACTGTATCTATACCACTATCTGCGATATCCTTCTTCCAAAGATTACCTCTTCAACAACGTGTAATGAAGAGTTTCTGTGGCCTTTGGAAAGTAGAGGAAAGAAAGAGCGGTGTGACGCTGTTGTCAAGAAGACGCAGATGGAGTTGTCCAGCCGCGTAATTAGAAAAGGTTTTCTTCCTCGTCGCGGAACGGCCCCTTCTCTTCGCGGTGTATGTAATTTGTATCCTAAATGTATATGGCTGCAGTGGGTGTGTGTGGTATGATGATGATGGTGAAACCTACTCCTCCAGGACAGCACCACGGCGGCCATCGTTCCCGTACGACGGACTGATCACCATCAACAGTGTCACGTGTCCTTACTTCATGAGAAACTGGGAGGTTTGGTAGTTTAATCCAGGACACTGGAACGAAGTCTGACGTTGAGGAAGCTGACTGTACCTCCACTCGTCTCCTCTGCTGGTCAAATGCTGGTGGTGAAAATTTGTTCCACAAACAGGATTAGAAGTAGCTACTCCCTGAAAGTAGATTCAAAGCGTGACGGTAATTGTGGTACCTTAGTTAGAAACAGCGTTGTACGCGAGAGGACCCGTGCTCGATGATCCTAAATCATAATTCTAATGGACTGACAAGGCAGCCAGTCCACAGTGACGGGTAGCCGAAAGAAAGGCACGCGTACACACACGCCGACTGGCGTGAATTCTGGAACAGGATAAGTAGTGAATTCTAATAAGAAAAGTATGCAGCTCCTCGAATACTTAACTTTTATTCTTTGTTGGTTTACAACGTTCTTGATGAGACATTTCATACGATAACTATCAAACTATGTAAGGCTAATGGCGCCTTGCTAGGTCGTAGCCATGGACTTAGCTGAAGGCTGTTCTAACTGTCTCTCGGCAAATGAGAGGAAGGCTTCGTCAGTGTAGTCGCTAGCAAAGTCGTCGTACAACTGGGGGCGAGTGCTAGTCCGTATCTCGAGACCTGCCTTGTGGTGGCGCTCGGTCTGCGATCACACAGTGGCGATACGCGGGTCCCACATGTACTAAATGGACCGCGGCCGATTTAAGCTACCACCTAGCAAGTGTGGTGTCTGGCGGTGACACCACAATAATTGTTTCTTGCTCTGCTTGGGAAAATAATATTACGTTTTTAATTTCGAAACAGTCTGACTTGGATGACCGGTACCACCGAGAACTGGAGCCCAAAGAAGTACTATACACTGATCAGCCAGAACAAAATGTCCTCCATTGGCATGGATAACAGCGGCGACGCGTCGTTGCCTGGAAGCAATGAAGCTTTGGTAGGTCACTGGAGGGAAATGGCACCACATCTCTACACTCAAGTCACCTAATTCAAATGGTTGAAATGGCTCTGAGCACTATGGGACTTAACATCTGATGTCATCAGTCCCCTAGAACTTAGAACTACTTAAACCTAACCTTAGGACATCACACACATCCATGACCGAGACAGGATTCGAACCAGCTACCGTAGCGGTCGCACGGTTAGAGACTGAAGCGCCTAGAACCGCTCGGCCACTTCGGCCGGCTCACCTAATTCCCGTAAATTCCCGGGAGGGAGGCAATGAGCTCTGACGCCACGTGTAATAAAATCCCACATGTGTTCGGTCGTGTTCAGATCTGGCGAGATGGGACGCAGCACATGAACTGTAACTCCGCGCTGTGTTCCTCGAACCACTCCATCACCCCCATCACCCCTAGCCTTCTCATATGGCGCATTATCTTCTTGAAAAATGCCACTGCCGTCCCCAGAGCATAATGAAGCCGCAGCCAGTGCCGAAAGTCATGTGTCCATTTTAATCGTGGTTGCCGAAGTAGTTGTGTTAACATTGACACATGCATGGATCGTCGGCTGCGGAGGCCCATCGTTAAGAGTGTTCGGTGGACTGTCTGTTCAGACACACTTGTACTCTGCTCAATGTTAGTTCCACTACAGTTCTCCGTCTGTGCTGTTTTACAAATCTGGCCAGCCTACGATATCCAACATCTTTAATGAGGGGTGGCCGCCCAACCCCTTAACGTTTGGACGTGATTTCACTTTGGTTTTGCGACCTGTTGAAGACTCTCACCATAGAACTCCTCGAACAGCCGACAAGTCGTGCAGTTTCCGAAACGCTCGCACCAAACCTCTGGTCCATCGCAATCTGTCCCCACTCAAACTCTCACAGGTACCACGCCTTTCACATTCTACACACGGACGGCACGTTCACTGATACTACAAGCACCGTGCGTGTGTCTGACTAGCAGCTGTTATTCATCGCCAGGTGAGGCTGCTATCAAATGGTTCAAACGACTCTGAGCACTATGGGACTTAACATCTGAGGTCATCAGTCCCCTAGAACTTAGAACTACTTAAACCTAACTAACCTAAGGACAACACACACATCCATGCCCGAGGCAGGATTCGAACCCGCGACCGTAGCGGTCGCGCGGAACGCTGCTATCGCCTTGACGGATTTATATCGATAGTAGGTCGGTGGTCACAATATTCTGGCTGTTGCGTTTATAAAAAAAATGCGAAAGAACCAGAATAATGTATCGTTAATAGAATGAAATAGCAGTGTCATTTGAAAGACGTGCTCCATGTCCCTGGTAGGCCTTCTTTTCCCGTTGTGGGCTGTTTCGTTCGTAGACATACATCTCGCTTTGTCTTGGAAAACCGGTTTTAAACTTGATGTTCCACGAAACGGCTCGTTGTGCAACGATAGAACTCAATTGCTTCCTTTGCACGTAGCCCATTTCGAATTCAACGCTGTGTTCGGAAGGTTGAACTGTTATTCATCCGCCTCCAGCCACATTTCAGCTCGTATAAATAGTTCATGAATAATTCATGTATCTTTAGAAGTACTGGAAATGCTAGCATTCTTTATATCGATATCGCACTACCGAATACAGATCCTCAATTCTCATTTGAGTTGCTCATCTCAGAAATGTAAATTTAACTACGTCATATTTCGGATTATGTGTGGTAAAATTATTGAATTTGTCACACAAAGCTCGGGTGCTTTCTTAATATCTTATGGCATTTCACTTCAACTAATGTTAATGAACTGTTTTATCACTGTTTATGTTCAGTAATTTCTTCTATAGAACCATTTCATGTTGACCTTTCCCTTATCAGTGAAAATCTTAATACTTATTCCGTACTTTCGTCTCATTGTTGTCCGCCCCTGGTAGCTGAGTGGTCAGAGCGACGAGATGTCATGCCTAACGGCCTGGGTTCGATTCCCGGCTGCGTCGGAGATTTTTCTCCCCTCAGGGACTGGGTGTTGTGTTGTCCTTACCATCGTCATTTCATCCCCATCGACACGAAAGTCGCCGAAGTGGCGTCAGCTCCAAAGACTTGCACCAGGCGACCGTTCTACCCGACGGTAGGCCCTAGCCACACGACATTTACATACTTACATCTCATTGTAAACTCCATTAGGGAATAAATTTAGAGAATCTCTCTTTCTGTCGTAAATCTCCCGCTAGTACATTGTTTTTAGCAGCACTACTGATAGTCTTGAAACTCACCGCTGCCACTGTGGTAACAGCCCCACCTTTGCGGGGAAACCTTGATGTAAACAACTTCACATTCTGTTAATTGCTATTAAGTTGGTGTGAAATATTTGTTATGTTACTTTAAGTAATATATCTTTAATATGTAATATTTTTAAATATTCTCCCAGCGTAAGACGAAATCTTAGATTGACAGTTATTTTATTAAGGATCGTTTGTTTGTAGACGATGCGCCACCTATTATGTTAACTCAAAATTTTCCGATAACCTTTGAAGCCACAGAAAGGGAGAAGTTAACGTATATCGTCCCCTTAAAATGTAGGAAGTTGCTGACAGATCATACGACAGTAGTGGAAGGAACACAGGGAAGGAAATTCGAGATAGCCTTGTGTAATTCGCCTGAAATGATTTAGGGAAACGTCCAAAATCTAACTCAGCATAGTCCATCGGTCAAGTGAAGTTGATAACCACAGGGGACGAGTCCTGTCTATTCACTATTGCTTCGCCTCACTCGGTCTGGAGACACCAAATCAGGCTTTCGACAAGTAACGGTACGTAAAAGGCTGAAAATTTTGCTGTAACGCCAGTGGTCATAGCTCTTATATGTTAAGATATTAAAGCAACTGTGGTTTCTTTTTTGTGGGACTGAGTACTTTTTGTGAATGTATTCGAGAGTTCCTAAAATTAAGACGAAGTAGTATGACTACACGAAATTTTCGGATTCTGTCTCATATGAAAGAAGTTTCTAGTTCTAACACACTGGAAATCACAAGGGCGGTGTAGTACATCCCGCCACTTAGTAGAAGGGCTTCTTCTCTCTTCAGTGTTCAGCCCTTAATGTCGGTTTGCGGTAGTATACAATTCCACTCATACGTCTCTCTTCATTTTCATTTCTGCATATGTAGAACAGAGCACACCCCATACCCCTCTCAGTCGACTGCGTGTATACTGTTTGATCAAAAGTACAAGGGCACACCCGTGCATAAAGCGGAATTGACCAGCACCTGTCCCGACAGTATAGAGGAAGTAGGGAGTATTATGTCGTTAACAGAGGAGCAGTAACAGCAAATTTGGCCAGTCAGCGGGGGTTAGCGACTTTGAAGGTCAACTGTTCATTTGATGTCATCTAAGTAACTAATCCATCAGGAACATTTTAACCCTTCGAAAGCTGCCGACTTCGACTGTTGGTGGTGTGATTGTGAAGTGGAAAAGCAAAGGCGCAAGCACAACTAAACCAACATCAGGCCACATCTGGTAATGGGCCATTGAGAATTGCGGAAGATGGTCGTAAAAAATCGCACGAAAGCAGCAGAAGGAATCAGATGTGACATCCAAAGTGCTACCAGAAGTCGAGTTAGCACAATGACTGTGTGTACAGAGTTCAAAACAATGAGTTACAATGGTCTAGTAGCTCCTCATAAGCGACACATTCCTGTACAGAGTGTTAAGCGATGCATGAGGTGTTGTACAGAGCTATACCACTAGACAGTGGACGACTGAAACGGCTGATTTAGAGTGATGAATCACACTGTATCCCGTGACAATCCGATGGAAGTGACTGGGTTTGGCAAAATCCTGGAGAACATTACTTGCTATCATAAGAAGCGCTAGACGTGAAATATGGAGGAGCTTGTGTTACGGTATGGTGATGTTTCTCGAGGTTAAAGTGTGGTCACATTATTGTGCTTAAGAGGACGCTAAATGCGGAATGATGCGAACAAATTTTACAGCGTTGCACACTGTATACAGAAGAGGAAGAGTTCGGTGACGATGATGTTAATGTCAGCACCGCAGTCCACCATGGGTGAGGCAATAATTTACGGACGACAACTTCCTGAAATGGACCTGCCTGCTCAGAGTTCAGACGTGAAAGTCTTTGTTATTAGAACGTCGACATTGCTCCAGATACCAGCGTCCTACGTCACTGTGGGCATCCATTCCTCCACAGGCATTCTGACGCCTATTTGGAAATGTTCCTAGGAGAGTTCAAGCAGTCATAGAGACGAT
This sequence comes from Schistocerca americana, assembly GCF_021461395.2. NCBI lineage: Eukaryota > Metazoa > Arthropoda > Insecta > Orthoptera > Acrididae > Schistocerca > Schistocerca americana. Next base: position 189,318,376 of record NC_060125.1, on the reverse strand, counting down.
GGGTAGTGACGTCCTGTACAAATATCCACCAGTATGTGTCTGTATACTTTTAACCAGATAGTGTATGACACCATTGGTCGCCGTTGCCAATAAAACTCTGAAGTTCTTTCTGATATTGTTTCAGGAGCTTGCGCCATATTGTTTTGATGCAGTTTCAGAAATATTTTGGCTTCCTAGCCATCTGTTCGTCCTTTTACCATCCGTATGACTCCAGACAAGAGTGCTTTGTAGCATACTCAGGACAAAGCAGGAAATCCGCTACTCTGCTGAGGCTCCAGAAAAGATACCAGGTGTTTATAAATGAATATTATGGTTTTAACACTTTATAATATTTATTATATTACAATTGCAAGTTATAAATGATATGTCAAATGAAAGAGCAACTCAAACAGTTTTACTAAGAACCTTATAAATGTTCAATGTGAGCACCATTTGTCACAAGGCACACATCAAGTCTATAGGCGAGTTCTTCCCAAACATTGATAAGTGTGTCTTCAGTGATTGTAGCAACAGCTGCTTCAGTCCGGTTTCTTAATTCAGGGAGGTCTGCTGGTAGCGGAGGCATGTACACACGATCCTTGATGAAGCCCCAAAGGAAGAAATCGCATGGCGTTAGATCGGGTGAACTGGAGGCCATGCAAAGCAAGCCCTGTCATTGGATCCCTTGCGGCCTATCCAGCACTTGGGTACAGCAAAGTTCAACCAATCGCGCACTTAGCCATGACAGTGAGGTGGCGCGCCATTTTGCTGGAAAATGAAGTTCTCTGGCTCATCTTCTTCCAACTTAGGGAAGAGCCATTGCTCTGGTGTATCAAGGTTAGAAATGGGTTCATCAAAAAAGAAAGGCCCATAAACTTTACTCTGGGATACGGCACAAAAAACAGTCACTTCAGGAGAATCTCGTTACATTTGTAGCACCTCGTGAGGATTTTCTGATCCCCAGATGCACACACTGTAAGTGCTAACGTGTCCACTAAGATGAAAGGTCGATTCATCACTGAAGACAACATGATCCAGAAGATCTTCGTCGTCATGAAACAACATTTCGTTTGCGAATTTGGCAAGTAATCCATGGTCTGCCGGCTTTAGAGCCTCTTATAACTGTAAACGGTAAGAACGTAGTTGTATGTGTTTTCTTAAAACTTTCCAAACAGTCGACTCGGGAACTTGAAATTCACGACTAGCCTTCTGGACTGATTTCTTTGGGCTACGAGTGAACGACTCTCTCACTCGCTTAACAGTCTCTTCACTAACTCTTGTTCGTCCTGTGCTCTTCCCTTTACAAAGGCAGCCAGTATCTTCTAATTGATGATACCATCTACAAATGCTATTATCACTTTGTGGATCACAACCGAACTTCAGCCGGAATACACATTGCACAGTAACTACAGATTGGGTCTTTGGAAACTGCAAAACACAAAACGCTTTCTGTTCACTAGTCCCCATCGTCACTACCACCGCTGCCTAGCGGATTGCGGCGGAAGCATTGCGCACTGCGCATGCGCGCTGGTGCCAAACACAACTGAGTTGCTCTTTCATTTGACATATCATTTAAAGCCGTAAGTTTAGAGTACTAAATATTATAAAGCGTTAAAATCTCGCTGTTCATTTATAAACACCCTATATAATCTGTCTTCAAAATGTCTGTCAGTCTGCAAAAGGAATGGGAGTAGTGTCAAATCATACACACCAGACGTCGTTGTTGCTAACGTGGGTGAAGACTTGGAAATGACTGCTCTCTTGCATTTCGGTTGCTAACAGGAAGCCGTTTTTCTCCTGGCAGACGATTCCTTCATCGATACATACCGAGCGCACATTGGATTATTTCTCCTCTCATGACGCTAATTCTCCAAGAAGAGTCACAAAGAGCCTGACATTCTAGCTGCCTACAATCATCAATCGTCCTCGTTGCTGGCCGCTACGTGGCGATAGTGATGCCTCTGTTCGGGTAGTAGAGACACGTTCTACATGTAATGTCCACGCATGGTGAAGGATACATTACACCAGTACTATCAGTTTTCTTACATTCGCCGGGCGCTGTGGTCGAGCGATTCTAGGCGCTTCAGTCCAAACCCGCGCGGCTGCTACGGTCGCAGCTTCGAATCCTGCCTCGGGCATGGATGTGTGTGATGTCCTTAGGTTAGTTAGGTTGAAGTAGTTTTAAGTCTAGGGGACTGATGACTTCATGTGTTAAGTCCCATACTGCTTAGAGCCATTTGAACCATTTGATTCATTACATTTGTGTATTGGACGAGGTACAAGTGACTGTCTAAACGACTCTGTACGAACCCTGTTATCTTCTGCTGATACTTCCTCATTCTCAGTGGAGGGAAATGAACTACAAATAACAGTTAGATGTGAGCCGTTTTTCAACGATATTGAGTTCTATGAAATTTAATTTGGAAAATGAGTTTTTATGTCATCAATTCTGCTTCTTATATTTTCCTACGCTAATTTTACTGGACTCAAAGAAAAATAATATAATTATGAATCTTTTATATTTTCAATACAATTTTTTTTTTCTGTGCTTGTTACCAGACCTAGAAATTTGCTCTCTTGCTATTGTACACACACAAGGTTGTAGACCGTCAAGCGTTTGACCCACTCAGACGCCTGAGAACCACTTCTGATAAAAAATCAGTGTCTTTGGAAAGTAGTCCATAATGTTTTCATATGTTTCATGCTATAGGAAATAATTCCCCTTTACTGTACAGAGACAAAGATGCAAGAGCGCGCTGCAGGTGTAGTGGATCAGATCCTTGATTCCGAGTTTAGTGTAATATGCAGCGCGCTTGGTCGCCAGTCTATTGTGCAACTCTGGGGCATTCTTATTAGAGGCGCAGTAGCGAGCAGTTGAGTCCTCAGAGAAGGAGATCAAATGTTTGAGAATTTGGGAGAAATTATCTGATATGCTTTACTGTGGAGATGAAAACTTTTTTTTAAGATATTTCCTTAACTGTATGGATGGAATAGATTTTTGGAGGAATATTTCAAGGTAACCCACTCACGCGCAAGAATGGTATGTATATTTGTCAGAACTATCAACTGAAGAAAATCTTTGTCCTTTAGATAACTAATAATATCCATTATTTGTGTCAGTTTGACCTATTTGTTTTCATTATGTCCCAAATTAGAACGTCTGTAATTTTTTTAGTAAGGGAATTTCGTATTTGCTTGAGGCTTCTCATGTTGTACAGTCCGCTGGCCGGAGTGGCCGAGCGGTTCTAGGCGCTACAGTCTGGAGCGGCGCGACCGCTACGATCGCAGGTTCGAATCCTGCCTGGGGCATGGATGTGTGTGATGTCCTTTGGTTAGTTAGGTTTAAGTAGTTCTAAGTTCTAGGGGACTGATGACCTCAGAAGTTAAGCCTCATAGTGCTCAGAGCCATTTGAACCATTTTGTTGTGCAGTCCTTTTTGACAATAAACAAAGCTGAATTTTCAAGAATGATTTCCTTTATAGTAAAACCCTCCTCCATCATTTAAAAAGAAGTTTTGAGTGTTTTGTAGTGTGTACATTGCACCTTACGCCACACGCAGACATAGACTGTTTGTGACAAGCAAATAAAAATGTAGAGCAGATTATTTTTCATTGGGTTCTGCATTTGCTGATTTCAATTTGCTTTCGAGGATGTCATTTGACCAGACACAAAAAAGTATGCTGAGCGTGAGGTAAGGCACTTTATTTGAAGGCATATCTCACAGTCACTCTGCATTCTTGTGAGCAAACACTATGAAGTCAGTATTTCAAGTTGTTGAGCTAAGTAATCAGTTTAATTTACAGACAGTGTAGGTTATCTTAAACAGTTGTTTTCTGCTGTGTTGAGAAATATTCTACTTCGTGGATATTTCAAGTTAGATACCGCACCTCATGTTGTGTAACATTCAGAACCTACTTCAGTATTGAGTTTCAGTTAAGTAGTTTTCACTGAACAACCCATCAGTTTCTTTTGGGATTTAATTAAATTCTATTTTGTCTAAAACTGACATGGTGAGACCGTGACTGTGTACAATTAATGTAGGTTGGTTCTTACAAAGAAGTGTATATTGTGTATCTATTGTATATATTGTAATACAAGAACTTCTTTGGCACTGCTTTACACCAAAATATAGCTACCTGCTTAGTCACACTTTATTGCAACTGTACTTGATTCAAAATTTCAGTGCGCCATATGATGTTAATATAATTGTTACTGTCATATTATTCGTCTTATCTCACCTCGATGCTGCTCCCTGTATATAGGACAGTATTTATGTAATACCATATAAATAGCATTCACACAAGCTGGTTACTACTAGTACATCTTCCAACTTCATCTGTAATATTATATGCTCATAATGTAAGGTTTATCTTTGTGTTTTAATTTTCATTATGTTATGTCTATTCTTTAAAAACAGTCACACTGTGAAATCAGAGCAATCTGTATATTGTAATATCTCTGAGCGAGAACATCTCTGGCACTGTTGTATTTGTAAAACTGGAATATTTGTGTCAACCTCACATGTGGCAAATACTTCTTGGTGTGTGTGTGTGTGTGTGTGTGTGTGTGTGGTGCTTGGCACAATATGGTGATGTGCAAACCATATAAGTGCTGCATATATTTTGGAATATTTGAAAAATACAATCCTGCAACTTCGCAACAAAATTGCGCCGATTTTCGATGAAAGTACCATATTCAATTAACGTCACATATTTGTTTACTCTGTATTTCACCGTTTGGAGGTTAGTTATGTTCACATAGGGCGCTTCTGACATTGTTTTCTACCGTAGGGCACCAACACACCAAGAATATTTCGCCACGGTGGAAGAATAAAAGTCGAAAACTGACGATTATGTAAAGCACATCTGTAAAATCTTGTGAACAGCCGTCTGATGATGAACTTGTCAGTTCGAAACCGGTTACGGCGCTATTTACTTAAATAAATAGCAGTATTAATAGCGGCCGGTTGCTGTCCTCTTTGTAAGGATCAACCTACATTAATTATTTCAAATTCAACTTTTCACTAAAATTAAAGCTTTGCTTCATGACACTGTTCACATACGCAACACAGGGCCAACCAACAGTCAGTATTGCTCAGCAGTCGCCGCCCCTACTTAGACGTATGGGACACTCAATCTTATTTTTTCAGAAACTTATAAAAGCTTACGAGAGACCTCACTGCCCATTTTTTCCTAGTGGCATTCAGCGTAGCTTGTATTTAAATGTTAACCCTTAACTGCTCTAGTGGGGTCCCGGAGAACCCCAGACGATAGAATACAATACATAGTACGTGAACGGAACAACAGATGGCACCTGTGTTCTTGGTAATCCTCAGTGAAGTGCTGCCTTTTAACGCGGAGTGTTGATTGCGGTGTTTCCAATATTATTGTGTGAGATAAAGAAAAAGAGGTCTCAGAATACCCCACCAGAGTATTAACGTAAGTTGTTTTTGACTATCTCAATTAGTGTTTTACGCGACTGAAATCTTAGAGTACTTCGAAAACAGCACACTTTCCATGATAAACGTTATTTGTTAAGGTTATGTGAGTATGAATGCATTATTTTTCAGAATGACATCATCGAAGTCATTAACAGACAACGAGTTGGAAAGAATAGTGAATGATCCTGCATTTTAGCAATCTGATCATTGCAGAAGGCAATGGAAACGACTGCATTAAAGACACGTAACGCGTATCCACAGGACATCCTGGAAAAAGCGTTCGACAATATAAAATGCTGCAAGCTGTTCGAGATTCTGAAAAAAGTAGGGATAAGCTATAGGGAGAGACGGGTCATATACAATATGTACAACAACAAAGAGGGAATAATAAGAGTGGACGATCAAGAACGAAGTGCTCGTATTAAGAAGGGTGCAAGACAAGGCTGTAGCCTTTCGCCCCTACTCTTCAATCTGTACATCGAGGAAGCAATGATGGAAATATAAGAAAGGTTCAGGAGTGGAATAAAAATACAAGGTGAAAGGATATCAATGATACGATTCGCTGATGACATTGCTATCCTGAGTGAAAGTGAAGAAGAATTAAACGATCTGCTGAACGGAATGAACAGTCTAATGAGTACACAGTTTGGTTTGAGAGTAAATCGGAGAAATACGAAGGTAATGAGAAGTAGTAGAAATGAGAACAGCGAGAAACTTAACATCAGGATTGATGGTCACGAAGTCAATGAAGGAATTCTGCTACCTAGGCAGTAAAATAACCAATGACGGACGGAGCAAGGAGGACATCAAAAGCAGACTCGCAATGGCAAAAAAGGCATTTCTGGCCAAGAGAAGTCTACTAATATCAAATACCGGCCTTAATTTGAGGAAGAAATTTCTGAGGATGTACGTCTGGAGTACAGCATTGTATGGTAGTGAAACATGGACTGTGGGAAAACCGGAACAGAAGAGAATCGAAGCATTTGAGATGTGGTGCTATAGACGAATGTTGAAAATTAGGTGGACTGATAAGGTAAGGAATGAAGAGGTTCTACGCAGAATCGGAGAGGAAAGGAATATGTGGAAAACACTGATAAGGAGAAGGGACAGGATGATAGGACATCTGCTAAGACATGAGGGAATGACTCCCATGGTACTAGAGGGAGCTGTAGAGGGCAAAAATTGTAGAGGAAGACAGAGCTTGGAATACGTCAAGCAAATAATTGAGGACGTAGGTTGCATGTGCTACTCGGTACTCGGAGATGAAGAGGTTAGCACAGGAAAGGAATTTGTGGCGGGCCGCATCAAACCAGTCAGTAGACTGATGACCAAAAAAAAAAAAAAAAAAAAAAAAAAAAGAGGAAACCACAGCAGATGAGGATGAATTTATACTAAGTGATCACGATTCCACCTCTGAAGTTACATCAGAAAGTAGTTGTGAAGAATCAGATGAAGAGGCGGTGTATTAGGCCTTCCGCTGACAAATATTTTTTTGGAAAAAAGCGGTGCTACAAGTGGTCAAAAGAAGCTCCTCCTACAACTCGAACCCGTGCTCACAATATAGTTAGTCATCTTACAGGTGGTAAACGTGGAGCAAAAACGATTGATTCAACTGCTGCTTGGGAACTGTTCATAAGTGAAGATTTATTGCAACTAATACTCATCAATACAAATGTCAAGATACATGACATGTCAAACAAATACAGAGCTCCTAAGCCAGCGTTCATAAAGCCGCTAGATGTAATAGAACTGAGAGCATTTCTGGGTCTGCTTTATTTATCTGGAGTAATGAAATGCAATCATGAAAATGTTTTTGCACTTTTTGCTAATGATGGAACTGGTCGCGATGGGTTTCGAGCCACTATGAGCGTTCAGAGATTTTTATTCATTTTGTCTTGTTTGCGATTCGATTGTGCTAGGAAGGCTGATGACAGACTTGCAGCTATTAGAGATGTGTGAGAACTCTTTATAGACAAATGTCAAAAGTATTATACTCCAGGAGCGTACGTGGCAATCGATGAAATGTTAGTACCCTTTCGTGGTGGGTGCAAATTTCGCATGTATATGCCGAAGAAGCCAGCCAAGTACGGCCTCGAAGTTATGTTCCTTTGTGACTCACGAACATTCTATTTATGCAATGCATTTGTTTACACAGGAAAAGGGGCAAATAAAAGTCCATGATCAATTCCAACACAGGATGTTTTGAAATTAATAACACCAATTGAGGCAAGCAATAGACATGAGACAGTAGATAACTGGTTCATGTCACTTGAACTCTGTGATCAACTAGAAGCCAAAAAGTTGACTGTCTTTGGAACTGTAAAACAAAATAAGCCGCAGATACCAGAAGAATTCAAACCGAACAGAAAGCGCCCAGTAGAATCTACATTATTTGGGCATAATGAAGGAAAGACAATTTGTTCTTATGTTCCTCAGAAAGATCGAGCTGTTGTGTTGCTTACATCTAAGCATCACGATCAGAAAATTAGTGCTCAACAGAAAAAACCTGAAATGATCATTGATTACAATGCCACAAAAGGAGGAGTGGACGCACTGGACCAAATGTGCGCCAACTATTCGTTATCACGGCTAACACGCAGACTGCCCATGTCTGTATTTTATGCCATTCGAAACATAGTAGGATGCTGCTGTCTTGCTTCGGTGCACCAAACAACTTGATCAAACAAATGATTTAAAAAGAAGAGAATTGCTACAAAAGCTTGGAACGGATTTAGTAATGCCCCATATACAACGTCGAGATGTCCGACCCCTTTCTCGTGAACTGAGAGACGTTGTTGTTAAACTTGGTGGTACTCCTCTTACCTCGACATGTTCAGAGCCAGAACCCACGAGGAAAGCAAGATGCCACATGTGCGCAAGAAATGTGGACAAGAAAACCAAAATAGTGTGTGAAAATGCTCAAAACATGTTTGCCACAACCACAGATTTTCAGTGTGCCAAAATTGTTTGTATTAATGCTCAAATATGTAAAAATGTTTATAATATTCAGTGATAAAAGTGCAATTCAAAATAAAATTTCCTTAAATTACAGTTTCGTTTTTCTTATTGGGGTACTCCGAGACCCCACTAGAATATTGCTGTATGAGCATTTCACTACAGTAGTTAAGGGTTAAAAAGGACCGGTGATCGTACGTAACCCTGCGGTAACTGTAAGCGGAGTTGGATGCCGCGCTATGGACGCTGCGTCCAGTTTGGCACCTACTCAAGAGATGGCAGCACTGCAGCCATCGTACCTCACCCGTCAGCCACAGTGGACGCCGACGCGGGTGCGCGCGCACGGCGCGGCGGGCGAGTCCATCCGCCGGCAGGGAAGGCGGAAGAGCGCCGCCACACCAGGGTCCCATGCCGCGGCGGGAGGTGGCGCGACGCTATCGATTAGCGCGGATCGATAGGCGGCGTCCTCGAGCGACGCCCACGTTGGCGCCACCGAGGACGCCAGGAGCAGGGCAACAGCAGAGGGCAGGAGGTATCGAGCAGCTGTTTCGCGAGGCGTTGGGTGCGGAGGGTTCGACTAGCGGACGCGTCACACCGCGGGGAGGGGTGCGGGTGAGCGGAGCTGCCAAAATCGATAGCGTGGCCCACCGGTGAGGAGTACAGGGCGCGTGCGCAGGAGGAGCTGGAGACTGCCGCGCGGCAGATGCGAACGCGCTGACGTCGGCCACACGTGCAGCACACTGCCAGCGGCGGGTCCGACTCTACCATAGAGAGCTGGAATGTGGGTAGCCATCATGGGCGCCAAAATACAGAGTGCGCCGAGTGTTGGGCAGAAGTACAGCGTGTTTCAACAGACTGGGCTGTGCACCCGTTCGTGTTGTTGGTGGTTTTGCAGTTCGATAAGCGTAATACACAACTGGCCATTAAAATTGCTACACCAAGAAGAAATGCTGATGATAAACGGGTATTCATTGGACAAATATATTATACTAGAACACACATGTGGTTAAATTTTCACGCAAAGTGGGTGCATAGATCCTGAGAAATCAGTACCCAGAACAACCACCTCTGGCCGTAATATCGGCCTTGATACGCCTGGGCATTGAGTCAAACAGAGCTTGGATGGCGTGTACAGGTACAGCTGCCCATGCAGCTTCAACACGATACCACAGTTCATCAGGAGTAGTTACTGACGTATTGTGACGAGCCAGTTGCTCGGCCACCATTCACCAGACGTTTTCAAATGGTGAGAGATCTGGAGAATGTGCTGGCCAGGGCAGCAGTCGAACATTTTCTGTATCCAGATAGGTCCGTACAGGACCTGCAACATACGGTCGTGCATTATCCTGTTGAAATGTAGGGTTTCGCAGGGATCGAATGGAGGGTAGAGCCACGGGTCGGAACACATCTAAAAAGTAACGTCCACTATTCAGAGTGCCGTCAATGCAAACAAGAGGTGACCGAGACGTGTAACCAATGGCACCCCATACCATCACGCCGGGTGATAGCCAGTATGGCGATGACGAATACACGCTTCCAATGTGCGTTCACCGGGATGCCACAAAACACGGATGCGACCGTCTTGATGCAGTAAACAGAACCTGGATTCATCAGAAAAAATGACTTTTTACCATTCGTGCACCCAGGTTCGTCGTTGAGTGCACCATCGCAGGCGCTCCTGTCTGTGATGCAGCGTCAAGGGAAACCCCAGTAATGGTGTCCGAGCTGACAGTCCATGCTGCTGCAAACGTCGTCGAACTGATCGTGCAGATGGTTGTTGTTATCCAAACGTCCCGATCTGTTGACTCAGGCATCGAGACGTGGCTGCACGATCCGTTACAGCCATGCGGATAAGTTGCCTGTCATCTCGACTGCTAGTGATACGAGGCCGTTGGGATCCAGCACGGCGTTCCGTATCACCCTCCTGAACCCACCGAATCCATATTCTGTTAACAGTCGTTGGATCTCGACCAACGCGAGCAGCAATGTCGCAATCCCATAAGCCATAATCGCGATAGGCTACAATCCGACCATTATCAAAGTCGGAAAAGTGTTGGTACGCATTTCTCCTCCTTACACGAGGCATCACAACAACGTTTCATCAGGCAACGCCGGTCAACTGCTGTTTGTGTATGAGAAATCGGTTGGAAACTTTCCTCATGTCAGCACGTTGTAGGTGTCGCCACCGGCGCCAACCTTGTGTGAATGCTCTGAAAAGCTAATCATTTGCGTATCACAGCATCTTCTTCCTGTAGGTTAAATTTCGCGTCTGTAGCACGTCATCTTCGTGGTGTAGCTATTTTAATGGCCAGCAGTGTATAAAAGCACCAGTAACCCCGCTCCCTCTCCATTCCACAAGGAATCAAACTTCTCTGTATAAATTATCCGCTTCGCGAAACTCAATATGTATGACGACGTATCCCCTGAATGACGTGTCGAACAATGACGTAATTTCCTAAGTACATCTACTGATGTACGTAGACAGTGTCTGCAAAATGTGTTGCTAATAGAACTAGTATCAAGCAAGTAATAAACTGAGAGCTCATGCATGATGTTGAAATTATAGCGTATATAAGGCGAAAAAGTAGTAAGCGTCAATCTGTTGTCTAACCATTATTTTGTGTGTGATAGGCAGGGGGATAGGTCGTCCGAGAGAAATTTCTGAAACTTTTGTGTAAACTTTGCTGGAACGCGCTAAGCACACTCATTCTCAAGAACAGATGAATATACGAGGGCTGTCCGGAAAGTAAGGTTCAAATGGCTCCGAGCACTATGGGACTCAACATTTGAGGCCATCAGTCCCCTAGAACTTAGAACTACTTAAACCTAACTAACCTGAAGACATCACACTCATCCATGCCCGAGGCAAGATTCGAACCTGCGACCGTAGCGGTCCCGCTGTTCCAGACTGAAGCGCCTAGAACCGCTCGGTCACAACGGCCGGCGGAAAGTAAGGTCTGATCGGTCGCGAAATGGAATCCACACCGAAAATTTGATGAATATTTGCACAGATGTGTTGGGCAGTGTCTCTAGTTTGCCTGTCCATTGCACATGTCACTCTTTTCTGAGAGCACAGTGAGAGCCTAAAGAAGCATAGAAAATAATGTTTTCCACCAAATATGAGGCCTGGAGAGAGATTTCGCCTGATATCACGCAGCCGACATAACATACATGTTATGTGTTTCCTTCTTCATAACGTTTCTCTGCCGCACTCTGCAGGGGCAATGAATATGCTCCTCCAGCGTGTCCGATGGGAAGTGTTTGATCATCCACACTACAGGCTGTAACTGGCTCCCCCGACTTTCATCCCTTCTCACACGAGCCGCTGGCCATGAAGACAACGTTTTGGCACAGACAACGAGCTCATAGACCAACGTAGAGAATTGGCGGAAAGCACAGGCTGCTGCCTTCTACGGTGAGGGCATTAAAAAATTGGTACAACGCTACGACAATGTGTAAGTCGGAAAGGCGACTTTGTAGAGATGTGGCCGGAAGGTGTAGCTAACTGTTGCAAATAAAACACTTCTGATTTTCACTGTGGTTTCCAATTCGCTACCGATCATTCCTTTCTTTCCGAATGGCCCTCGTATTCAAGACTGACACACAGTTTCTAACTTTAATATTTGACTTACCGTGTTAAAACTTTAACGTATACTTTAATGAGTAGATTGTGAAAGGAAGTGAAATTTTCAAATTCGGTCAGTAACTGTATGGGCCGGCAGAATAAGGTGCTAACCCACAAGAGCGTATTTTTTGTCCTGGACGTTGTAAGTTTGGTTAAATTCAAAGAGAACATCAGAAATTTAATGAGAAGAGCAGTTTATATTTTAGACAGTATTTTCTAGCTGTACATATGGAACTGTTTGTTACAAGCATGTGCTTACGAAAAATACAACAAATAAATTGAGCAGAATGATCTCTAATAAATTGAGGCTTGGTATTTTCTTCCATCGACCTCCTTTAGTACATGAACCAATGAAAATCAAATATTTTTTGTTGCACCTAGGAAGCAGATAGAGAGGCATTCTGAAACTGGCACCGGTTGATTAGATGACCATATTAGCCCCTTAGTGATATACAAGTTGCGTCTGAGAAGTTCGGTGAGTGGTCTCAGAAAATAAGGAAAAGAAGGGTTACAAACAAAAGGCAATACTACTTGTTAAAAAAAGTTACATATTGCTTTGTTTGTCAATATTCGACATAATGGAAAACAAAACTGATTCTGTTCTGCCAAGCCGGCCAGGGTGGTCGAACGGTTCTAGGCGCTACAGTATGGAACCGCACGACCGCTACGGTCGCAGGTTCGAATCCTGCCTCGGGCATGGGTGTGTGTGATGTCCTTAGGTTAGTCAGGTTCAAGTAGTTCTAAGTTCTAGGGGACTGATGACCTTAGAAGTTAAGTCCCATAGTGCTCAGAGCCATTTGAACCATTTCTTCTGCCAAGTACAGTCATCAGAAAACAAAAATAAAGACAATAAACAGATTTTCACCTGATTAACACCAACAAATCTACGAAACCCAAAACCTTTCAAAAGTTCCACTGCCAACACTACAGTTTCTCCTCACTGTCATGTTATATAACACATTGTTTATGAACCAACTAGCTGTACCTGGCAACATATGGTAATTGGATGTACATCCTAATCTGCTTTTCTCTCCTGTGTCTGTCCATCTCCTTCTCCCCCTTTGTTTGTCCATCACCTCCTTCCCGTTTTGTGTATCCATTTCCCTCCATCCCTCTGTCCATTTCTTCTGCCCCCTCTCTCTGACCTTGAACCTTTTTGTTTTGTTATTGGTAATCCAGATTCTGTGGTGGTATTCTAAACTTAAACCAATAAGCCATAAATACAAATTCCCTGTGTGCCAAAAATGTTCTATGTATATATGGTGCGTGCGTGTGTAAACGTCTATCACAGTAACGTAAAAAAATTTCATGTAAATTGGAAAGGTATATTTTTAGATTTTTGGTAACAATAGCTTCCCTTTATACATCACACACACACACACACACACACACACACACACACACACACACACACACACACAACTGCCCATATTAGAATTCGTCGCTGTGTCGAAATTTCAAAGCAATCGGCTAAGAACTTTCGGAGATCAACGATTTTGAACAAATCAGCGTTTATTTCATTTATATAGATTGGGCCTCCTCGTAACTGGAACCGTTTCTGAATGCTGTTAGGTACACTCTTTGCTTTTACATAAGCCTGAGCCATTGCTCCTCAGCGGCCTCTAAGAGGCCCTGTGAGGTCTCTGGTGAGACAGGAAATTGTTAACTGTTCGTTTTAGCATGGACCATGCATTCTCAATACCATCTGACTGATTCAGAACTCCACTAGGACAATGTTGACAAGACAGTTACGATGGTGGCGTGCATTTTTATCCATGAGAGTAAATCTCACAGCAACATGTTCACCAAATTGAGCCACAATGCTTGCAAGAATGTCGTCCCGATACTTACACCAGTCTTCCTCCCACGCATTGACGCAAGCGGTGCCCTTCAGGCGTACATGGTTCCACCTCAAAACATGACGGCTTGATAAAAGTGGCGATCAACGATACAGTTAGGGAGTAACGTTGTCCTCGTTGCGTCCATAGAGCTTTGTATTCCACTGCTGCCTAGTGCACAAAGAGCGGTTTCATGCGCATGCGACACGAACTGCTCTGTGAACCCGATTTAGAGGAAGAGCTCTGCAAGACCTTCTGGCACGTAAACCCTGCTCATGGAACCTGTTTCGTATGGTTTTTGTTGACACCTGCACTCCTGCAACTGTTTGGAACTGCGACCGTAGACGCGTAGTATTATGATGAGGTTCCTGCTTCCTGATATATGCAGATATAATTCCTGAACACCTATTGTTTTTCTTCTGCTGCCTCTTCTATGATCCTCAATTGATACTGTCACTAGAAACTTGCTATAGGGTCTAGAGACATCACTTCGATTCTACAGTGACATTCACTACGATGTCCACCTGTCTCATTCCCTGCTCCATTATAGTGACTATACGGAGCCTCTGACTATACGTTATTGTTGGCCGAACCATACCGAAGGCACACATGTCTCGTGACACACAGGAGAAGTACTCCAATGTTTACAGGTCACATGGCAGCCACAGACTGCACATACTGCCCCCTCGCACTAGAATCATTGACTGTTTCTGCTATAATTACGTTATAATCAAAACAATGTATTGACATCACGATGTATCTCTGGATCACAACCTCAAATTAAAGTTTCGGCAACATGTAACATTTATTTTGAGCACTGTATCTTTATTGGCTTTCAAAGTTGTCACCATTAGTTACAACACACTTCTGAGGTCAGTTATATTGTCGGCATCTGTCATCAAAGGCCTCTCATGGAATTGCTCGAAGTACTGTGGTCACCCGTTGTTGTATATCCACAACATCTGCGAATGGTCGTCTTAGCTTGTACTCAACTCGTCTGCTCTCATTCTTAAATACAGTCTCCGATCACCTGCAAGCATTCGTCGCATTCATTCGACATTGTCTGGCATTGTGTTGACTCCTGCTCTCCTGTAACTGTTTGGAACCTGAATGCAGCTCTTCCTCCACACTCCCCTTTCCATCTCTAAAGCATTTAAAACACTCAAACACACTCTTTGGTTCAACACTGAACACTTACACTAATAATCCATAAGTCACCGTAGCCGTTTTCCCTAATCTGAAGCAAACCTTCATGTTAACACGTTGCTCAATCTTACGCGCCAGTTTGCAAAGAGACGAGAGCGACATGTGTTTGATGATGATTGCCGGCTGTCTCTCAGAATGACAGCAGAAGAGCTGAAAATAACCAAAGACAATGTAACTACACTACTGGCCATTAAAATTGCTACACCGAGAAGAAATGCAAATGATAAACGGGTATTCATTGGACAAAGATATTATACTAGAACTGACATGTGATTACGCTTTCACGAAATTTGGGTGCATAGATCCTGAGAAATCAGTACCCAGAAAAACCACCTCTGGCCGTAATAACGGCCTTGATACGCCTGGGCATTGAGTCAAACAGAGCTTTGATAGGGTGTACAGGTACAGCTGCCAATGCAGCTTCAACACGATACCACAGTTCATCAACAGTAGTGATTGGCGTATTGTGACGAGCCAGTTGCTCGGCCACCGTTGACCAGACGTTTTCAATTGGTGAGAGATCTGGAGAATGTGCTGGCCAGGGTATCAGTCGAACATTTTCTGTATCCAGAAAGGCCCGTACAGGTCCTGCAACATGCGGTCGTTCACTATCCTGCTGAAATGTAGGGTTTCGCAGGGATCAAATAAAGGGTAGAGCCACGGGTCGTAACACATCTGCTATGTAACGTCCACTATTCAAAGTGCCGTCAATGCGAACAAGAGGTGACCGAGACGTGTAACCAATGGCACTCCATACTATCACGCCGGGTGATAAGAGAGTATGGCGATGACGAATACACGCATCCAATACGCGTTCACCGCGATGTCGCCAAACACGGATACGACCATAATGATGCTGTAAACAGAACCTGAACTCATCAGAAGAAATGACGTTTTACCATTCGTGCACCCAGGTTCGTCGTTGAGTACACCATCGCAGGCGCTCCTGTCTGTGATACAGCCTCAAGGGTAACCGCACCCATGGTCTCCGAGTTGATAGTCTATGCTGCTGCAAACGTCGTCGAACTGTTCGTGCAGATGGTTGTTGTCTTGCAAACGTCCCCATCTGTTGACTCAGGGATCGAGAAGTGGCTGCACGATCCGTTACAGCCATGCGGTTAAGATGCCTGTCATCTAGACTGCTAGTGATACGAGGCCGTTGGGATCCAGCACGGCGTTTCGTATCACCCTCCTGAACCCACCGATTCTATATTCTGCTAACAGTCATTGGATCTCGACCAACGCGAGCAGCATTGTCGCGATACGATAAACCGTAATCGTGATAGGCTACAATCCAACCTTTATCAAAGTCGGAAACGTGATGGTACGGATTTCTGCTCCTTACACGAGGCATCACAACAGCGTTTCACCAGGTTACGCCAGTCAACTGCTGTTTGTGTATGAGAAATTGCGTGGAAACTTTCCTCATGTCAGCACGTTGTAGGTGGCACCAGCGGCGCCAACCTTGTGAGAATGCTCTGAAAAGCTAATCATTTGCATATCACAGCATCATCTTCGTGTCGGTTAAATTTCACGTCTGTAGCAAGTACTCTTCGTGGTGTAGCAATTTTAATGGCCAGTAGTGTACTATTGTTCACGGAGATTCGAGACGTTGACTATATCCAACAACGCGTGACCACGGTACTTCGTGTGATTCCACGAGAAGCTTTTGTTGATAGTTTCCAACAAGTTTACAATCGATGTCAGAAGTGTGCTGTACCTAATGGTGATCGCGCTGACCGCCAATAAATGTATTTTGTTTGCAACTATTTTTTCCTTTGTTTTCTGAGGCAGGTCACATAACTTTCAAACGCACCTTTTAGATTGCTCATGAGGCTACGTGAGGACCAAGATACCACACATGCAAGGTGTTTCCAGAGGAATAGTATATTGCAATTTTGTCATAGGATGACATGGTTGGAGACTGTGGCTGTTATTTGAAGACAGATGTTGATGGTGTTCGGACAGCAACCAGCCACAAATTTACTTTCAGTTCCTTTATTCAAAGGGTGCCATTACCGGTTTCGAATTCGTTGTGATTAACCTGCAGACGGCTTACATGCTTTCCTTATAATATGTGGTGTGTTTTATACAGATTAATTGTCCTAAAATATAAGTAATACGTAATTATAAGCACACCACACACAGATGGTTGCGTTACAGATTTTAATGCACGTGACTTATGTGAGATGTTGGTTTGGAGTGTTTGTTTTCATAACATTCGTCCAACAGATGTGAATACATTCCCACTGAATTCTTATTGCAAACAAATCTGCATTTGTAGCCCATATTGCTGAAGAAAACCATTCAGTGACAAACATTGAGAACAACTTAAAAATTTTACATCTAGTAGGAAAAGGAGCCACCATGAATATATTAGAAGAAATAGAAATACACACACACAAAAACAGCACCCCAGACTATATCCTTATTGAACAAACAGAGTTAGCTAACACCCCTTTCCTGAAAAATTTCCAAAAATTACTTTCCAACCTCCAAAGCAAATAATATCAGTATGCCTACCTGCAGATCAAGTAGCAAATTTATATGTCACTATACTTCTCATGATGCTAAATGTATTTAATTCCTACCCGTGTGGCCGTGCGGTTCTAGGCGCTTCAGTCTGGAACCGCGTGACCGCTAGGTTAGTTAGGTTTAAGTAGTTATAAATTCTAGGGGACTGATGACCTCAGCAGTTAAGTCCCATAGTGCTCAGAACCGTTTGAACCATTTGTATTCACATCTGTTCGACGAATATTAGCCGGCCGAAGTGGCCTTGCGGTTCTAGGCGCTACAGTCTGGAACCGGGCGACCGCTACGGTTGCAGGTTCGAATCCTGCCTCGGGCATGGATGTGTGTGGTGTCCTTAGGTTAGTTATGTTTAATTAGTTCTAAGTTCTAGGCGACTGATGACCTCAGAAGTTAAGTCGCATAGTGCTCAGAGCCATTTGAACCATTTTTAACGAATATTATGAAAACAAACACTCCAAACCGACATCTCACGTAAGTCACATGCAATGAAAATCTACAACGCAACCATCTGTGTGTGGCGTGCTTATAATTATATATTATTTATATTTTAGGACAATTAATCTGTAGAAACACACAACATGTTATAAGGAAAGCGTGTAAACCGTCTGAGGATTAATCACAACGGTTCGAAACCGGTAACGCTACCCTTTGAATAAAGGAACTGAAAGTAAATTTGTGGCTGGTTGCTGTCCCACCACCATCCACATTCGTCTGGAATAGTGTTTTTTTTTACAGGTAATATTTCAGGAGATGATAGTATAAACTCTTTATTTCTTCTTTCGCTTCCGTAGTTTTTAACCTGTTTAGTACGGGAACCGAGTTTTCAGCATTAGGAAAATGTTATTTCATTATTTAACTTTGCGACCGGGTGTCCTTCCTGACATTGCAGTCATCGAGTCAAACAAAGCCATTGAAGTCTTTCCCTCTGTCTTTCTGTGAATCTTGTAAATATTGTTCCGTATGACACCATATTCTGTTTATGTATCGCCTTCACTAGGGTTGACATTGAAGACCAGCCCAGCGATTACCTAAACGGGCAGGACAACCGCATATATACCCTAATCAGACCGGCCAGTGTACCATTAATCCACTGCGTGCGTTCGCTTCGGGTCAGACCAGTGGTAACATTGCTAATACAGGTGTGTGTTTCAAATAGTTACTCTCACCCTGGAAATTAAATAAGAGTCAGACACAGCTGAATTACTTGGCACAAACGGATTAACTAACGTGAAGATTTTATGACTCTAGCTATGGATCGTATGGTGAAGAACTGCATAATACTAAAAATAGAGGCGCCCCCCGTTGGACGTTCGAGTCCTTCCTCGGGCATGGGTGTCTGTGATGTCCTTAGCGTAAGTTAGTTTAAGTTAGATTAAGTAGTGTGTAAGCCAGGGGACCGATGACCTCAATAGTTTGGTCCCATAGGAACTTACCACCACAACTAAAGACAGAATAACTCAAGTTATGGACAGGAAAAAGTTTTAAAGGAACACGTTAATTTATTCAATTGGAAACACAAACATAAATCCCTCTGACTGCCTAACAACGTCACTTAATATTACAAAGCACACTGCATGGATTACACCAAGCGAACCCGCAGTTAGTCAGAGTTACTTGAAAGTCTTGAGAAAATCCGCATCAGACGCAACTAACGTTTAAAAACGACCCGTGAAATTCTAGCGAGGCACACGCAGTGACTACTGGCTTCGCCATTGGACTGAGAAACTCGTGCATTTACCAAACCACTGCTGTGCTTGAGACAGATAACAGCAATGACATAACTAAATTCTGACCAAGGGTCGTCCTAAGGTAGCAGTGCTGCTAATAATGCTCAGCATAAATTAGGAGCATGAAGTGTGCAGAGCGTTGCCATTGCAACTCTCTCTGAGGTACAATGTGAGTTTTCTGCTTCCTCCGATACAAACTCTCGGCCTCGGATAAATTCCTAGACCTGCCCCCTTCTCTGTCCCTGAATGAACACTGATGTCCACATTTCGCCTACATCCCCGAACAAACCCTAATTTTCTAGCTACGAGGGTAATCCCAAAACTAAGGTCTCCTATTGTTTTATAAGTACATAACTCTGCTTGTGTGACAGTTGGTCTCACTGTTATGAAGAGTGCTTCACGCGCTGTGTGTAAACATGCACACGTCGCGCTGCGGCGCTGTCTTGGCTTGGTAACCGTTGAGAATGGAGTTCCCGTTGGATGTTACCGCCAAGTGCGAATTGCGCGCATTTATTCGGTTTTTGAACGCAAAGGGCACTGCGCCGATTGAAATCCACCGCCAACTGACGGAAGTGTATGGTGAGTCGTGCATGGATGTCAAAAATTTTCGTAAGTGGTGTAGAGAGTCTGCAGCTGGTCGGACCGAAATTCACGACGAACAAAGGAGCGGGAGGCCGTCAATTTCTGAGGAGACAGTGTTGAAGATTGAGCAAAACATACGTGAAGATCGGCGGATAACCCTGGATGATCTTTGCACGTTGGTTCCTGAGGTTTCCCGAAGCACCGCTCACAGAATTATAACGGAAACATTGAACTACTGGAAGGTGTACGCAAGATGGGTGCCACGCGTGTTGACTGAGGACCACATGCGGCAAAGAGTTGATGCTTCCCGCGCGTTTCTACTCCGCCTTGCAGCCGAACAGGACAACTTTCTGGACTCAATTGTCACGGGTTACGAAACTTGGGCATACCACTTTACACCTGAGACCAAGCAACAATCACGCCAGTGGCGGCATCCTTCTTCGCCAAAGCCGCGGAAATTCAGACAAACACAGTCTGCCGGTAAAGTCATGACAACCATTTTTGGGAAAGGGCTATTGTTGGTCGACTTAATGCCCACTGGGACCACAATTAACGCTGACAGGTACTGTGAGACTCTGAAAAAATTCAAACGGGTAATTCAGAACCGGAGAAGAGGAATGTTGAGCAGAGGCGTACACATTCTCCATGACAACGCTCGCCCACACATCGCTCGGCATACCGTTTCCTCCTGCAGCAGTTTAAGTGGAACATAATCACCCTCCCAGCCTATAGCTCTGACTAGGCGCCCTGTGACTGTCAACTGTTCTCTAGGTTAAAAGAACATTCGGCCGGAAAGCGATTCAGCTCCGACGACGAGGTGAAAGAAGAGGTTCATAACTTTCTGAGCAGCATGGCGGCGAGCTGGTATGACATGGGCATACAAAAACAGCCACAGCGTCTACAAAAATGCATCGACAGAAATGGTGATTATGTCGAAAAATAGCGAAATGTTCAAGCTGTAAACTGATGTAAACCATTGTAGAAATAAACAGGTATATGTACTTATAAAAAATAGGAGACCTTACTTTTGGGATTACCCTCGTAAATCATACAGCCTGCTCTTTTCTTGAAGCCAAATAAGACGGATCGTCAATCGCTATGTAAGAACACTCCACCTGACTATTGTGTGACTGCTTCTTTCACACAAATCGCCTCAAGAGAAATGCATCATGTTAAACCTCCAATGATTTTTGGATCCACTCTTCTGTTCTAAAAACCTTTTCCCTATCATCTCTCTTTATCATATCACAAGCATTTTTAGAAATCGCACATTTTCACGTTCAGCAGATAGCCTCCCATCAAAAGTCTTCAAAAAATAAAAACTGCACTCGCAGCAAGGCTATTATTTTGCAGCATGTCGTGTTTGCTTAGGAGGGCTCAAGATTGTCGTCTGCTGAGGACACTCTTCAGCATATGGCAAGATTGCCGGACTCCCACTGACAAAGGTTTCGCCCCTCAACAATGCTCAGCCACTAGGTTGGAAACAAGTTGTAAACAAACAATAGCACACTGTCCCTTGTCACTCGCCCGGCGATACAGCTTTTGGAGGCAATTCCTTACATTACCTGCCCTCTGCGAATGCCAGAGTTCCTGCTGGCTGCTCAAGCCAGCTTTTTCGTTATGTGGGACAGTGCCTTGCCCGTCCAAAATCGGGCATGCTCCCGGTTCCAATGCACTCTCAGAAGGCAGAGAAAATGCGAGATGAGTACTATGTTAAGTGGCATTAAGATATGTAGTTAGAGGTCAGTACATACAAACACTGCAGTCCAAATCAAGCTTACAAGCCATTATTGTAAAACTCTGCCACATCATTATCCCCTTAGCAGAGTGTAATTCTCATATTAAATGAAAAGCGACACACTAAATGGCCTGTTGCTTTTAAATATAGACTAATTTGAATAAAACACTTCACATAGCGTGTGTACAGTTTCCTTCTGCCATAGAGGTACAGATGATTACAGAAATTTTATGTCGTGTGTTGAGCCGGCCGGAGTGGCCCAGCGGTTACAGGCGATACAGTCTGGAACCGCACGACCGCTACGGTCGCAGGTTCGAATCCTGCCTCGGGCATGGATGTGTGTGATGTCCTTAGGTTAGTTAGGTTTAAGTAGTTCTCAGTTCTAGGGGACTTATGACCACAGCAGTTGAGTCCCATAGTGCTCAGAGCCATTTCAACCATTTGTCGTGTGTTGACACTGCAGTTACTGTAAATTTATTTTTCTATTGTCACTTTTGTTTTGAATTTCCGCTGAAGTCCAGATAGCTGAATATTTCAGTTGTGATTGTTACCGTGGTACGATTCTGAAGTCTACTCTATTTTTTAAAGCATGATGCATGCATATACAAATCCTAAATGTGCAAATATGGTATTTCGGTAAGGGATTTGTAATGAAAAAGCTGCTCCTGCTTTTCAAGAATACGGTGGACGATTTCCTAGCTCCATAGTAGGGAATAGTTACTCGTTTTTTCATCACACTGCGTGAGGCTGGAGCAGTCATAATGTTTCATCTACAGATGTACCTAAATGAACACAGTGTGCATGATACGTAAGACATTATTCAGCTGGTACAAGGTAGTCCTTTATCATGTTCACGCAGAAGTTGCACACAGAGTAAAACAAATGTGGCGGATGTAACGTACGCATTATCCTTAACATTGCCTGTGGACTTACCACTTTCAAAACGATGATATTGGTAGACCATTAGCATTTTCCTTTTTGGCTAACTGGAAATCACTGAATAATTGCATAATAGACTACTCTTCACTGATGAAGCCACTTTCATTCATAACGATAGCAGTAGCTCGTAACTCACATCATTGGGCCAACGAAAACACACATGCCACTATGGCGACTCATTAACAAGAACGCGACTCTGTAAATGTTTGGTGTGATATGACAGACATTTAGTTGATTGAGCCTGTTACCGCATAGTCTTACAGTGTCCTGCTGTCTATATTTTCTCGAAAACGCAGCTTCAAACAAACTTCAAAGACGTTCGTTTGGTTACAAGGATTGGTATATTCTACCAGCTACACATTCTAGTCGCCAGTTGACGCGTCATCTAAACCTACCATTCTCCAGGGGATCGATTGACAGAAATGGTCGCATTTCTTGGTCACCAAGGAATTAGACGTTACCACTGTATATTATTGCCAGTATGGACGGCTGAAGAAGATGTTTACAAAGGAAAAGTAAACACAAGAGACTAATTTGACCTTCCGATTGAGTATAATGCTGCCCGTGTAAAAGAAAGCCAACACGACCTCAGAAGGGCTACACTTGGAGTTGTCAAGGGAATTCGGAAGTGCATTGAAGTCGTAGAATGAAATTTGTGCATAACAATTTGGAACTTAACAATCTGCCTTTGATTATGTGTTATAGCGTCACAGTTGTGTCTCTGTAAGAAACAGAAACTGGACACACGTTACACGGAATGTTTCATTCGAACTAGTCTGTAGTATCACCTTACTACACAACTGGCCATTAGAATTGCTAAACCATGAAGATGACGTGCTACAGACGCGAAATTTAACCGACAGGAAAAAGATGCTGTGATACGCAAATGATTAGCTTTTCAGAGCATTCACACAAGGTTGGCGCCGGTGGCGACACCTACAACGTGCTGACATGAGGAAAGTTTCCAACCGATTTCTCATACACAAACATCAGTTGACAGGCGTTGCCTGGTGAAATGTTGTTGTCGTGCCTCGTGTAAGGAGGAGAAATGAGTACCATCACGTTTCCGACTTTGACAAAGGTCGGATTGTAGCCCATCGCGATTGCGGTTTATCGTATTGCGACATTGCTGTTCGCGTTGGTCGAGATCCAATGACTGTTAGCAGAATATGGAATCGATGGGTTCAGAAGGGTGATATGGAACGCCGTGCTGAATCCCAACGGCCTAGTATCACTAGCAGACGAGATGACAGGCATCTTATCTGCATGGCTGTAACGGATGGTGCAGCCACGTCTCGATCCCTGAGTCAACAGATGGGGACGTTTGCAAAACAACAACCATCTGCACGAACAGTTCGACGACGTATGCAGCAGCATGAACTATCAGCTCGGAGACTATGGCTGCGATTACCCTTGACGCTGTATCACAGACAGGGTCGCCTGCGATGGTGTACTCAACGACGAAACTGGGTGCACGAATGGCGAAACGTCATTTTTTCGGATGAGACAGGTGATCAGACAGGACTCTTACGTACGGGTCACCTGTCAGAGTCGTATCTAGCCCATATCGATGATGTTTCGTTGAATGATTCGCACGCTGACACTTGATGGCCCAGCATTGAAATCTGCAGGGAGTAAGATCATGTGACCCTCTCCTCCGTGGTAAAACATGGGAGACGATGCTGTTCATACTTCATGCTGGACTGTCTGAGACACTATCACGCTGAGACACAAGACCATCACATGTTAGTCAATGTGCGTATTCAGTCACATTATCTATCAAAGCTATAAAATAAAATTTAATCTATCCATCGTCGTAACTCCACTAACATATAACACAAAAAAGTTCTCCATACTCTTTTCACTGTCACCCAGGCGTATCTAAACACATTAACCAGTAACTTGTATATAATTCGAAATATTCTCCACTCAAGAGGTGACAGAAAAAAACCTTTAACTTTTTCGTTACTTTATTCTCTACTATTATGTCCATCATTCCTAATACTTCTTTTCTACAACAATTCGGCGTTCATAATCCTCTCTTTTCCTGACTTTCAACTTTCCTTGCTCTCTGTTTGACCAAACATGTAACTATCTCACTTCAGTCTAAATGTTAACAGGCTAATGGTTTTATTGTCGTTATTTTACTCCTTAACAATAATCATAGGATGTCGCAAATACGACTTTGGCAATAGTAAAGGATCTGCCTTTATGACAACCGTTGTAACTGATAATTCAGTCAGTATTTTAAATAGTACTTTGTCTTTTCTTGTAGTCTAAATTTTGAGAAGAGAATTTTGAGAATAATGTTTAGTTAGATGCACGAGAAGACGGAAGGTTCCAGACTTCGAAAGGTAAAATAATAGCGTAATAGAAAAATTTAAGCCAGGTTTTGTGTGATAGTTATTCAGCCCACTTGTAATACAATGTCACACACACTACATGTGTCGATGTTTGATTACTTTCGCATGCATACACGTAATTCATGTTGCGCGCTACCTGGCGTTCTTCTGGGTTTTCCTAGAGAATACTAGCATCAGTACCATAGCTGACACCAAAGAAAATTGTTTTTTTTCATATTAAAGATTGACAGCGAGATCTATCGTGTAACAGCCTGAAATGATGCCATCATATCTCAGTTTGCCAGCGAACGAAAAGACCGTGATTAGCCGAAGGATTAAGCTGTGTGCAGCTCGCCAGTGTTAAATATCAAATTAAATTAATGGAATGCATCGGTGGTGTTTATCTGATAGCATTCGTGTCATTGATGGAAACACGACCTACAAAATGGTCTGCAATATTTGTTTGCTTACTGGGCAGTTTTCGATGAATTAGCGCTTCAATGTATAATTCTAATAAGCAAATCAGTATTGTGGGGCATGTTATTACAGTTTGTATTTTCGTTTATGATTAAAGTATTAAACCTGTATAAATGATATTCGGTTTTTTCCAATGTATTGCTCATACTCGTATTTCTGCAGTTAATTTGCTAAAGCTTGACAGACACACAACATCCAGTAGCATATATAATACAGAGTGATAAAGGAAGTTACGTAAACTGTACAAACTGGTCAACTAGAAAGTTATTTCATGCATGTGAATATAATTGTTTTGTAAATAAATAATAGGTGATCGTACTAGCGTAGCATAGTCTCCATGCTTCAACATATGAAAGATTACTCGATTTCACCCTGTAGCTGTGGCATGTTGGTTACATGCAGGACTACACATGGAAAGCCTCGGAGATCAAACATCAGTGTGACCTAGCATATTTTCTATCACTCACCGCTTCTTTTACCTCTTACAATGCGTTCTACATACGAAAAATGACAAATTTCTTAGTGGCTCGCAGTCTATGCTAAATTGAATGTCCCCGGTACTGGGTGGAAGGAATAATTCAGAGGTCGAAGGAAAGCAAGGGCAAACCACTTCTTGGCCTAGAAAGGTGTTTTGGCGTTCAATTCAGCCTTCTAGTTCATGACACCGTAACCTTATCTGCACCTCCAACTACAGTTCCACTCTGCACCCATTGCGACCTTAATAGCAGAGGGTACTACCCACTGTACCACTTGTTACAACGTCTACCAGTTCCTTTCGCGTGTGCAGCGTGGGAATAATGATTGCTTAAATTCGTCTGTGAACACTGTAATTAGCCTTATTTTGGTTTTACATTTACTGCTAGAGCGAGACGTAAGATGTGGTAGTATATTCCCACATTCAACATTTAAAGGAATAAATAAACGGATCCACCACGAACGAATCCGAATGGGACGGAAATCAGTACGTGCTCCAACCGTTCTCAATTGGGGAGAGTCCTACGATCTTGCTGATCAAGGCTGGATTTTCCAAGCGCACTGACAAGCATTAGATATTCTCGCCGTGTGAAGGCGGACATTATCTTCCTGAAACAAAGCCCAGGAGGACTTGTAATGAAGAGCAATACGACGAGGTGCTATCGAAAATTTTCGGTACTATTGCTGCTATCAGTTGAAAACCTTACCTTTGGACTAACGGTCCCCATCACCTTCGAAGTAGTTCCCATCCACACGTACACACCGCACCCAGCACTTCTGTCACTGATCAAACGTTTTCTGGAAGTCCTGTTCTTTGAGGGTGTTCATCACCGACAGCGATGCTTCTTGAATCCTCTCTAGAATGTCGAACCGACGGCTTTTCAGCTTGAGTTTCAGTTTTGAGAATAGCGCGGTGCCGCAAGGTGCCAAATCTGGCGAGTACGGTGTGTGGGGTACAATCGCCATGTTGTTTTTGGCCAAAATGGTCCTGGTGAACAAGGACGTGTGACAGGGTGCCAAAGTTCGGGCCGTCGTCTACGTACGTTTTCACGGAGCAGTCACAAAACGTCACAGTAGTACGCGGAATTCACTGTTCGGTTGTTGTTGTTGTTGTGGACTTCAGTCCAGAGATTGGTTTGGTGCAGCTCTCCATGCTACTCTATCCTGTGCAAGCTTCTTCATCTCCCAGTACCTACTGCAACCTACATCCTTCTGAATCTGTTTAGTGTATTCATCTCTTGGTCTCCCTCAACGATTCTTACCCTCCACGCTGCCCTCTAATACTAAATTGGTGATCCCTTGATGCCTCAGAATATGCCCTACCAACCGATCCCATCTTCTAGTCAAGTGGGCCACAAATTTCTCTTCTCTCCAATTATATTCAATACCTCCTCATTAGTTATGTGATCTACCCATCTAATCGTCAGCATTCTTCTGTAGCACCACATTTCGAAAGCTTCTATTCTCTTCTTGTCCAAACTATTTATCGTCCATGTTTCACTTCCATACATGGCTACACTCCATACAAATACTTTCAGAAACGACTTCCTGACACTTAAATTTATACTCGATGTTAATAAATTTCTCTTCTTCAGAAACGATTTCCTTGCCATTGCCAGTCTACATTTTATATCCTCTCTATATCGACCATCATCAGTTATTTTGCTTCCCAAATAGCGCAACTCCTTTACTACTTTAAGTGTCTCATTTCCTAATCTAATTCCCTCAGCATCACCCGACTTAATTCGACTACATTCTATTATCCTCGTTTTGCTGTTGTTGATATTCATCTTATATCCTCGTTTCAAGACACTGTCCATTCCGTTCTGCTGCTCTTCCAGGTCCTTTGCTGTCTCTGACAGAATTACAATGTCATCCGCGAACCTCAACGTTTTTATTTCTTCTCCATGGATTTTAATTCCTACGCCAAATTTTTCTTTTGTTTCCTTTACTGCTTTCTCAATATTCAGATTGAATAACATCGGGGACAGACTACAACCCTGTCTCACTCGCTTACCAACCACTGCTTCCCTTTCATGTCCCTCTACTCTTATAACTGCCATCTGGTTTCTGTAAAAAGCTTTTCGCTCCCTGTATTTTACCCCTGCTACCGTCAGAATTTGATAGAGAGTATTCCAGTCAACATTGTGAAAAGCTTTCTCTAAGTCTATAAATGCTAGAAATGTTATTTTGTCTTTGCTTAATCTGTTTTCTAAGATAAGTCGTAGGGTCAGTATTGCCTCGCGTGTTCCAATATTTCTACGGAATCCAAACTGATCTTCCCCGAGGTCGGCTTCTACCAGTTTTTCCATTCATCTGTAAAGAATTCGTATTAGTATTTTGCAGCAGTGGCTGTTTCGTTAGGTGGGACGAATTCTTTATGCACAATTCCCTTAGTATCAAAGAAAACGATGACCATGCTCTTCACTTTGCTCTTCACCTGTCTCGCTTTTTTGGGTCTTGGAGAGCCCGGGCTCTTCCACTGGGACGTTTGTTGCTTTGCCTCTGGGTCATAACCGTAATTCCAGCTCGCGTCGCCGGTGATAACCCGTGACAAGAAGGTTCGATCATCAGATGCGGTCTGACGAAGGTCCGTGCGCACTTAAACATGCGCTGTTCTGTTCGCGGATCCATCGTAAAATCGCCGCACACCAAACACAGAGTATTACAGAAATCACTGTGGACACGCAATACGTCCTCCCAGCTGAATGCCACTCCGCACACTGACTCATCACATATGCAGCTCTCGACACTTAGCGGTGCAAAGATCTACTACTCCTACTTTCCCGATGGCAGCACCAGTTCCGAAAATTTTGGATTCCACCTCGTAAAACGGGGTTGTAGAATATCGTCAACTTACCGCTGTGCTGCAAAGGTTATGACGATCAAACGTGTCCTGCTATGAAAAGAAATGGCACGCCGGACCATCTGTCCTAGTTGTCGGACCGTAAGCTGGATGACAGTAATGTTGCTATTCCTCCGGTATCCGGGGCGTCTCCAGACACGTCTTCGCCTGGAATCTCATTGACTGGAGTAGAAATGTCTTCATTGAAGAGTCCCGCTTCAAAATGGGCCTGGATGACGTGTCTGGAGACATCCCAGACAGCATTGGGATACCATCTCTACTTTCAAAGACCAAGCGGCACGACAACCAGGAGTGATGGTGTGGGGTGGCGTTTCATTTCATAGTAACACCCAGTAAGCATAGCACTGTATCGTTGACTATCGGTAGTCGCCTTTCTGTCGAGCGCAGAGCAACGGTTGGCAGTCGTGGCATAGCTTTTGCGGAGCGTGGGCGATGTGTTGTGTTGATGCGGTGACTGCAGCACGTATCTTACAAGTTGTGGTGAAGTAATTGAAAATGTTTGCCACACAAGTTTTGCGTTTAATTTCAGTGTTCACGAACCAGTACCATTGCCTATCCAAAAGGTGATGTTTCTCGGTTTCGTTCTCGTGTCGGGAGAACAACAATCAACAGCGTCGCGACGGTTACGGAAAAATAATGTGGATTGCTACGATCCTAATTGCAAGTTCGAAGTGATAGGAAAACATACCGTTTTGACTGGCTGAATATCATGAGCGCTGGTACTTTTTCGTTCGTACTCCGTACCCGAAATTTTATCGAGCATCCGCGTCGCGCACACTCGTGTTATAAGCTATTGAGTTGCTTAGTACTGTTGGGAGAACTATGCCAGTCGTAGACTTATAAAAGATCCGTTGAATAGTGATTATTTTGTGTTCTGTGCACCGTGGTTTTGCACTGTACGCTGTCATTTAGACTGAAACCTTATACGTCACAACGGACACGTACTTGGAGTACAAATACTGGTCACATCCATTGTGTAATAATGTTAATTGTGAACAGTGCAGCTCCACCCAGTGGGAGTGTTTTACAGAATATAGTGAATTCTACCAGTTCTAGTTGGTACTGTTGGTGTGAGTGGCTCCTCTCCCTGATAGGCAATAGTTATTGAAGTACACGCCATAACAGGCAGTGCAAAGAGCAGCAGATCAACCGCCGCAGGATGGACCAGGTACGTGGGTTCAGGCACACGTTCGTTAACTATCCGGTCCCGTTCCTGTGTCTAGGGAGTGTTGTACAGTCTCGAGTGCTAAAGGCTAACATTTATCAGTACTGCATATCGACCCCCTTTCTTCCCGGGTGTGTTACATCCTTGTGGTATCGATAGCTACGATGCCACAACGTAGGTGCGCTCTCGTGGATTGGCACTACGAAAGCGGACGACTAACTGCTAACTTTGATACATGGACAACGGCTTCGCAGCTACGTGCTCATCTTTACCAAAAGTTACGAATATATCATTGAATAATATTCTCTATTAAATGTACTTTTACTTTACTGCCAGTACCGAGATTTTTATCTCACTTGCTCCTACTCACCTCCTATATTCGGCCTACCATTCAATTTACAGGAGCAGACCCACGCGCCGCCTTCCAGGCGGGATACAAAACTCCCCTTTGGTTAAATTTTGTACATGGCTGCACGTTCAGAGATCGTGAATAGTTACAACTGAAAAAGAAACAGCCCTCGGTCACTATATTTTTTTAACAAATTAACCTGGTTTCAACACTGCTGGGAGTATCATCTTCAGAATTTAAAACAAAGAATGCTCTATATTCTATACCGACTAAAAACGTATGAACCTAAGTACGGAATCATCGTAAAAGATTGACAGTACTTATATGTCATTTATAAAATAATGAATATGCCAAAAGGGCATTAGTCACAAAGCTATTTAAGATAAAGAAAACTGTGATGGCGAGCCACTGAGGGCTGCTAGTTACTTGCGTGGTGCAGGTTGCAAAACGGACGTTTTTAAAAGAATATAGTGACCGAGGGCTGTTTCTTTTTCAATTGTCCCATTTGGTTCTCATCCGCAGTACCCCTACAGCAAAGCGGTTCGTCGGGCATGTTCTACGTATCGTTTTGTTGAGCTTCACGACAAGTTATCATGTGCTTGCTTTTCCCACACTGCTTGTCTCCTTGCCTGCCAGTCCCCTTGGATAGCAAAGTCACCGGATGTCTTTCCAACTGAGAACATCTGGAGCATTATGGTTAGGGCCAGCCAACCAGATCGGGATTGTGACGATCTAACGCGCCGGTTGGACAGAATTTAGTACCATATCCCTCAGAAGGACATCAACAAATTCGTCAAGGAATGCTAAGCCGACTGACTGCTTGCGTACAGGCCAGATTTGGAGCTGCGCTCTATTGATTTTCTCAATTCGGGAAGCTCTTCCTTGAACAAAGCATCCAATTTCTCTGAAACATTAGTTTGCCTTCTTCAGCGTCTCCAGGACGGGCTCCCACGAGTCAAATAAACTTACGAACATATGTTCGCTCATTCTCCGTGCATATTCAGTACCCCCGTTAGTCCTCTGCGGTATGGATTCCGCACACTTGAGCAACATTCTAGGATGAGTAACACAAGTATTTTATTAGAAGTCTATTTTGTAGAGTGACTTTATATTCCCACTATCCTACTAAGAAAGTCTGCCACCTGCTTCTGCTGCTACGAGCAGATGTCATTGTTCCATTTTATATCCATAAATAATACGATACACCAGTATTTGTGTGGGTTGACTGATTCCAGTTACGACACCCTGCGTTATAGTCATAGATACCAACATTTTTCATCTTGTGGCATTTACAATTTCTCATTTATTAAAAATTAAAGTGAATTACCAATCTTTGCACCCCTTTGAAAGCTTATCACGATATAAATGCACATCAGTTTTTTCTAGATTATAGTTTATTATGGATAATTGATTCACCTGTAAACGGTATGGGGAGTCTGTTACTATCGTCCGCCATGTCATGAACATATAACATGAGCAGAAAGTGTCTCAAAATACATTCCTGGGGGAAGCCTAAGGTTACATCTGTCGACGACTATCTAC
The DNA here is from genome assembly GCF_021461395.2 of Schistocerca americana. Classification (NCBI taxonomy): domain Eukaryota; kingdom Metazoa; phylum Arthropoda; class Insecta; order Orthoptera; family Acrididae; genus Schistocerca; species Schistocerca americana. The sequence continues at coordinate 189,286,600 of NC_060125.1, read as the reverse complement.
ACATGATAACGCACTGCGTCCTCCCTCCCAAAAAATCATCAGTATAGAAAAAATTTCGTTTTAGACCCCACGCGATCGTGCTTTTCTTAATACAATGTCCAGTCACATTAATGTGACTGAATATCCTCATTTCACTGGGGAGCCAAGCTGACTCCCGTGCCTACATCTACATCTGCATTTATACTCCGCAAGCCACCCAACGGTGTGTGGCGGAGGGCACTTTATGTGCCACTGTCATGACCTCCCTTTTCCTCTTCCAGTCGCTTATGGTTCGCGGGAAGAACGACTGCCGGAAAGCCTCGGTGTGCGCTCGAATCTGTCTAATTTTACATTCGTGATCTCCTCGGGAGGTATAAGTAGGGGGAAGCAATATATTCGATACCTCATCCAGAAACACACCATCTCGAAACCTGGACAGCAAGCTACACCGTGATGCAGAGCGCCTCTCTTGCAGAGTCTGCCACTTGAGTTTGCTAAACATCTCCGTAACGCTATCACGCTTGCCAAATAACCCTGTGACGAAACACGCCGCTCTTCTTTGGATCTTCTCTATCTCCTCTGCCAGCCCGACATAGTACGGATCCCACACTGATGAGCAATACTCAAGTATAGGTCGAACGAGTGTTTTGTAAACCACCTCTTTTGTTGAAGGACTACATTTTCTCAGCCTGGCACCCGCCTACCAAAAATTAATTTTACATGATCATTCCACTTCAAATCGTTCCGTACGCATACTCCCAGATATTTTACAGAAGTAACCGCTACCACTGTTTGTTCCGCTGTCATATAATCATACAATAAAGGATCTTTATTTCTATTTATTCGCAATACATTACATTTGTGCCTATCCGCTGCACATCTTCCTGCATTTAACTGCAATTTTCTAATGCTGCAACTTCTCTGTATACTACAGCATCATCCGTGAAAAACAGCATGGAACTTCCGACACTATCTACTACGTCATTTATATATATCGTGAAAATCCATGGTCCCATAACACTCCCCCGTGGCACGCCATAAGTTACTTTAACGTCTGTAGACGTCTCTCCATTGAGAACAACATGCTGTGTTCTGTTTGCTAAAAACTCTTCAATCCAGCCACACAGCTGGTCTGATATTTCGTAGGCTCTTACTTTGTTTATCAGGCGACAGTGCGGAACTGTATCGAACGTCTTCCGGAAGTCAAGGAAAATGTCATCTACCTGGGAGCCTGTATCTAATATTTTCTGGGCCTCATGAACAAATAAAGCGAGTTGGGTCTCACACCATCGCTGTTTCCGGATCCATGTTGATTCCTACAGAGTAGATTCTGGGTTTCCAGAAACGACATGATACGCGAGCAAAAAACATGTTCTAAAATTCTACAACAGATCGGTGTCAGAGACATAGGCCTATAGTTTTGTGCACCTGCTCGACGACCTTTCTTGAAAACTGGAATACCTGTGCTCTTTCCCAATCATTTGGAACCTTCCGTTCCTCTAGAGAGTTGTGGTACACGGCTGTTAGAAGGGGGGCAAGTTCTTTCGCGTACTCTGTGTAGAATCGAATTGGTATCCCGTCAGGTCCAGTGGACTTTCCTCTGTTGAGTGATTTCAGTTGCCTTTCTATTCCTTGGACACTTATTTCGATGTCAGCGATTTTCTCGTTCGTGCGAGGATTTAGAGAAGGAACTACAGTGCGGTCTTCCTCTGTGAAACAGCTTTGGAAAAAGGTGTTTAGTATTTCAGCTTTACGCGTGTCATCCTCTGTTTCACTGCTATTATAGTGTTTGTATATGCTGCTATTATAGTGTTTGTATATGCTGTTTCGATCCACTTACTGATTTAACATAAGTGTGGTGTCACCGCCAGACACCACACTTGCTAGGTGGTAGCCTTTAAATCGGCCGCGGTCCGTTAGTATACGTCGGACCCGCGTGTCGCCACTATCAGTGATTGCAGACCGAGCGCCGCCACACGGCAGGTTTAGAGAGACTTCCTAGCACTCGTCCCAGTTGTACAATCGACTTTGCTAGCGATGGTTCACTGACAAAATACGCTCTCATTTGCCAAGACGATAGTTTAGCATAGCCTTCAGCTACGTCATTTGCTACGACCAAGCAAGGCGCCATTATCAGTTACTATTGATATGGTGAATCATGTACCGTCAAGACCGACGTTCTTCATTAACGGATTAAAGTTAAGTATTCCACCAGCTACGTCCGTTTTTCTAGATTCTAATTTCCCTGTCCTGTTCCAGACCTCACGCCAGCCTGCGTGAGCTAAATCGCGTGCCTTTCGGCCTCCTTCTAGTAACATGGTGTTGGCTCTCCTGCCAACCATAACAATAAGACCAGAACTTCCTAGGATTTTCTGTCAAGTCGGTACATAGAATTTTACTTTCGAATTCACTGAACGCTTCACGCGTAGCCCTCCTTACGCTAACTTTGATATCGTTTAGCCTCTATTTGTCTGAGAGATTTTGGCTGCGTTTAAATTTGCAGTGAAGCTCTCTTTGCTTTCGCAGTAGTTTCGTAACTTTGTTGTTGAACCACGGTGGGGTTTTCCCGTCCCTCACAGTTTTACTCGGAACGTACCTGTCTAAAAGGCATTTTACGATTGACTTGAACTTTTTCCATAAACACTCAACATTGTCAGTGCCGGAACAGAAATTTTCGTTTTGATCTGTTTGGTAGTCTGAAATCTGCCTCCTATTACTCTTGCTAAACAGATAAACCTTCCTCCCTTTTTTTTATATTCCTATTTGCTTCCATTATCAGGGATGCTGCAACGGCCTTATGATCACTGATTCCCTGTTCTGCGCTTATAGAGTCGGAAAGTTCGGGACTGCTGGCCGCGGTGACCGAGCGGTTCTAGGCGCTACAGTCTGGAACCGCGCGACCGCTATGGTCGCAGGTTCGAATTCTGCCTCGGGCATGGGTGTATGTGATGTCCTTAGGTTAGTTAGGTTTAAGTATTTCTAAGTTCTAGGGGACTGATGACCTCAGAAGTTAAGTCCCATAGTGCTCTGAGCCATTTTTGAAGTTCGGGTCTGTTTGTTATCAGTAGGTCCAAGATGTTATCTCCACGAGCCGTTTCTCTGTTTAATTGCTCGAGGTAATTTTCGGGCAGTGCACTCAGTATAAAGTCACTCGATGCTCTGTCACTACCATCCGTCCTAAACATCTGAGTGTCCCTGTCTATATCTGGTAAATTGAAGTCTCCACCTAAGACTATAACATGCTGAGGAAATTTATGAGAAATGTGATCCAGATTTTCTCTCAGTTGTTCTACCACTAATGCTGCTTATTCGGGAGATCGGTAAAATGAGCCAATTATTAGCCTAACTCGGTTGTTGAGTATAACCTCCACCCATAATATTTCACAGGAACTATCCACTTCGATTTCACTACAGGACAAACTACTACTAACAGCGACAAACACGCCACCACCGGTTTCATGCAATCTATCCTTTCTAAACACCGTCTGTGCCTTTGTAAAAATTTCGGCAGAGTTTATCTCTGGCTTTAGCCAGCTTTCCGTATGTGTAACGATTTCAGCTTCGGTGCTTTCTATCAGCGCTTGAAGTTCCGGTACTTTACCAACGCAGCTTCGACAGTTTACAATTACAATACCGATTGCTGCTTGGTCTCTGCATGTCCTGACTTTGCCCCGCATCCTTCGAGGCTGTTTCCCTTTCTGTACTTGCCCGAGGTCATCAAATGGCTCTGAGTACTATGGGACTTAACTACTGTGGTCATCAGTCCCCTAGAACTTAGAACTACTTAAACCTAACTAACCTAAGGACATCACATACATCCATGCCCGAGGCAGGATTCGAACCTGCGACCGTAGCGGTCACGCGGTTCCAGACTGTAGCGCCTATAACCGCACGGCCACTCCGGCCGGCGTCCCGAGGTCATCAAACCGCCTGGTCCACGCCACACAACTCCTGCTACCTGTGTAGCCACCTGGTGTGTGTAGTGGACCGCTGACCTATCCAGCGGAACGCGAAACCCCACCACCCTATGGCGCAAGTCGAGGAATCTGCAGCCCACACGGTCGCAGAACCGTCTCAGCCTCTGATTCAGACCCTCCACTCGGCTCTGTACCAAAGGTCCGCAGTCAGTCCTGTCGACGATGCTGCAGATGATGGGCTTTGCTTTCATCCCGCTAGCGAGACTGGCAGTCTTCACCAAATCAGATAGCCGCCGGAATCCACAGAGGATTTCCTCCGATCCATAGCGACACACATGATTGGTGCCGACATAAGCGACCACCTGCAGATGGGTGCACTCTCTACCCTTCATGGCATCCGGAAGGACCCTTTCCACATCTGGAATGACTCCCCCTGGTATGCACACGGAGTGCACATTGGTTTTCTTCTCCTCCCTTGCAGCCATATCCCTAAGGGGCCCCCTACCAGACCTCGAGACGACCTCCCACTCTACCACGGATGAGGTATCAGCCGCAGTGTGGGCAGTATCCCGTACAGCCAAAGCCGATCGGGGGATGCGTGGGACGAGCTGGCCGTCCCCGACAAACCCCCGTCCGGACCCCGACAGTGATGCCCATTGGCAACAGCCTCAAGATGTGTGATTGAAGCCAACACTGACTGAAGATGGGAGCGAAGGGATGCCATCTCAGCCCGCATCCGAACACAGCAGTGGCAGAGCCGTGCCGTGCCGTGGCCAGCTGCGCTAGGTATCGGTTGAGAATCCGTGGCGCGTACAGTCAGATCGAAGTGGCCTCACAGATTCTCGACTGGGTTTAAAGCCGGGAACTTTAGTGATCACAGGAGCATAGTAACCTCATCCTCTTCGAACCACGCTCGCACTCCACGAGCTGTGAGACACGTCCAGTTGTCCTGCTGGTAAACACAATCGTGTCAAGGCAAAACAAACTGCTTGTAGTGAATATGGCCCCAAGGATAGATGCGGACTTGCGTTGATCAATTGTCTCTACCATGATGACAGGATCACACAGGAAATGCCGCGAAAACATTCCACTGACCACAACGCTTCTTACTGGTTGCAGATGCTTCACGCTGTACGTGCCAGCAGCCATCCAGCCATCTGTTCGATGGATCAGAAAATGTGTTTCGCCTGAAAAGATCACCTATCGGCACTATGTTGACGTCCAGTTGTGACGCTGGCTTGCAAATTCCAGCCTTCGTCGCCAATGAACCGCATTCAGCATGGGTACAAGAACCAGTCGCCTGGTGCGAATGCCCATATGCAGCAACGTTAGCTGAAGTGTCGTTGAGGGGACGCTGTTGGTAGCCTCAGTTGCTGAACAATTGCACATCAATTCGCCTGTACATATTTCGTCATGCACGGTATACTTTAACCACGGAGGCATGAAAACAATTTCCAACTTCCCGTGAGATTAAAACTATGTGCCGGACCGAGACTCGAACTCGAGACCTTTGCCTTTCGCGAGCAAGTACTCTACCGACTGTGCTACCCAAGCACGACTAACACCCCTTCCTCACAGCCTTAATTCCGCTAGTACCTCGTTTCCTATCTTTCAGGAGTGCTTGTATTGCAAGTTTCGCAGGAGTGCTTCTGTGAAGTTTGGAAGTTAGGAGACGAGGTACTGGTGGAATTAAAGGTGTGAGGAAGGGTCGTGAATCGTGCTTCAGTTGCTCAGTCGATTCGACTTTTGGCCTCTACTGATGACGACACATGCAGCTTTCAGCCGCCACCCGAAGTACAGAACCAGTTTCGCAAATTATATAGGTTCATTATTTGCGGATCTTCCTGCTCACTGGGGCGTTCCGTGTATGAGACGCTGAAAATCCTCGAACATATAGATCCTCTGCGGACGGAATAGGGGGGAACCTTTCGCAACAGACGAGAAGAAGTCTCGGACGCTCGGCTACGGCAGTTGTAGGATCTTTTTGTAATGAAACAAAAATAAATCCTTAAATACAATACAAAATAAAAATTGAAAAAAATTAAAAATGTTATAAAAATTAAGTAAATAAATAAAAGTCGATAGAGCACTTGCCCGCGGAAGGGAAGGCAAAGGTCCCGAGTTCGAGTCTCGGTCCGGCACACAGTTTTAATCTGCTAGGAAATTTCATATCAGCGCACACTCCGCTGCAGAGTGAAAATTTCATTCTGTGAACAGTTTTCAAATTTAGCTGTTTCGGAAATGCTTCCACCGTTGACTCATAAGCCAATGGTCACGCCCCTTTTGGAGGTTAGATAAACCGCTGTGTTTGCGCATTGCGACAACGACTGTAATGTTTCCGGTGTTCCACCGACATGCTTTATATACTCTCCACAGCCAGTGCTGCCACCTGACGTCTGTGAGTGATTATTGCAGGTAGATGCCGAACATAGACAGTGGCCAAATTAATGTGAATGTATCATGTAAGCGTAAGTGTGATACCGAATCAAATGCATTGCTATTCCACTCACATAAGAAATAACACCGAAGGAAATATAACTCTTTACACTGTGAAAACCTCCGCCAGATTTTACCAAACTGAAACTCTTGTATTTCCATATAGTGGGATATGTCGATTGAAATGTCGTTCCGATTGGGAACTTATTTTCCGCACAGAAAAACTCGATCCGTCCAGATAAAGAATGCTGTGAGTATGTGATAACTAGTGGGTATGTCGAACGTTACTGAAACATGAAAGATCGAAAAAGAAGGAAGGACGACTGGGTTCACCATTCCGTCGATATCGAGGTCATTAGAGATGGAGCACAAGCTCAGACTGAGTCAAGGGAGGGACCACTCCGACGTTTGACTGGAGCGATTCAGGGATATTACAGAAGGCCTAAATCTAGATGGCCGGACACGGGTTTGAACCGTCGTCCTCCCGAATGCGTGTCTAGTGTGTTAACCACTGCCCCACCTCGCTCGGCTTTTAAGGTGGAGATAGTAACACAGCTTTTTCAGAGGGTTTAAACATGCGGGTTATCGCCATTCTTCTGACTGACGGAGGTTTAATCATGGACATGCCACATATGCGACTATCGTACCGACAGACTGCACAGACAGTTTGCTGTAGTGCGGTGACTGCAGAACATTTGGTGATGATATAGGTACAGGACAACGGAATGGGCAGAACATTAGACACCATTCCTTCCTCCCACTGTCCACCAGATCACCGTAGAGTACTTATACGGTCTCTGACGAACAGACGGATAACAGCAGCTGTAATCAGCGCGGGGTTTACAGGCAGAGTGTCACTACCAACAGATTACTTATGATCTCGAATTCCCAAGTGTGATTTACCGCTTATAATATCCGACAGACAACGGAGAACTGCATGGCGTAGAACCAGCGTCAGCTGGGACACTTGGTAGCATTGAGTTGTGTTCAGTGATGTGTCTCACTACTGTTTTTGGCGGTTCGATCGACGCAAACTTGTTTGTAGGTGATCTGGTGTAAGGTCACAGGAAGCAGCGAGTCTTGAGATCCGTATTTCTCCAACTTCTGGAATCCTTGTGTCGAAAGTTAATGGATTTGACAACAGGACTGATTTGATAATTAATCGAATGAAACGGACTGCTTGCCAGCTTGTGGCAATAATGATAACACCTGTTGGCATTTCATTCATGATCAGCATACCAAATGCCATATTCCAGCAGGATAACGCAAGAACTCACATTTCAGTTGACACTACAAATTCCTTGAGGAACATACGAATCGCTGACTGGTCTGGTTGGCCCACTGATTTGTCTTCCACATAGTATGTCTGGGATACGATGAGAAGACTTACACTTTAGTACCGACCTTCAGCTAAGTACCTTCAATAACTGATACGCCATCAGTTCCAGACATGCCAAGATGTTATCTTACGCTAATTTTGATAACAGGCATCCGTTCAGAATCCAATGAAAGCTTAATCATCTGTTAGCCCCTATGTGATGAACATCCCAACAACGTTTGATAATACCGCACTCGTTCAAATGGTGCAAATGGCTCTAAACCCTATGGGGCTGAACATACCTAAGGACATCACACACATCCATGCCCGAGGCAGGATTAGAACCTCCGACCTTAGCGGCAGCGCGGCTCCGGACTGAAACGTCTAGAACCGCTCGGTCACAGCGGCCGGCATCGCACTAGTTCTCTACCGCGTATTGCTTTCCTTTTCGTCAGCGTATTAGTTGATTTCACTGCTGGCAATTAAAACTGCGATATCAAGAAGGACTGCAATGATTAAATATTACTCATTGTGCTTTGTCAGAACATCAGGAAGAGTATATGTTTAAATACACTCCTGGAAATGGAAAAAAGAACACATTGACACCGGTGTGTCAGACCCACCATACTTGCTCCGGACACTGCGAGAGGGCTGTACAAGCAATGATCACACGCACGGCACAGCGGACACACCAGGAACCGCGGTGTTGGCCGTCGAATGGCGCTAGCTGCGCAGCATTTGTGCACCGCCGCCGTCAGTGTCAGCCAGTTTGCCGTGGCATACGGAGCTCCATCGCAGTCTTTAACACTGGTAGCATGCCGCGACAGCGTGGACGTGAACCGTATGTGCAGTTGACGGACTTTGAACGAGGGCGTATAGTGGGCATGCGGGAGGCCGGGTGGACGTACCGCCGAATTGCTCAACACGTGGGGCGTGAGGTCTCCACAGTACATCGATGTTGTCGCCAGTGGTCGGTGGAAGGTGTACGTGCCCGTCGACCTGGGACCGGACCGCAGCGACGCACGGATGCAAGCCAAGACCGTAGGATCCTACGCAGTGCCGTAGGGGACCGCACCGCCACTTCCCAGCAAATTGGGGACACTGTTGCTCCTGGGGTATCGGCGAGGACCATTCGCAACCGTCTCCATGAAGCTGGGCTACGGTCCCGCACACCGTTAGACCGTCTTCCGCTCACGCCCCAACATCGTGCAGCCCGCCTCCAGTGGTGTCGCGACAGGCGTGAATGGATTGACGAATGGAGACGTGTCGTCTTCAGCGATGAGAGTAGCTTCTGCCTTGGTGCCAATGATGGTCGTATGCGTGTTTGGCGCCGTGCAGGTGAGCGCCACAATCAGGACTGCATACGACCGAGGCACACAGGGCCAACACCCGGCATCATGGTGTGGGGAGCGATCTCCTACACTGGCCGTACACCACTGGTGATCGTCGAGGGGACACTGAATAGTGCACGGTACATCCAAACCGTCATCGAACCCATCGTTCTACCATTCCTAGACCGGCAAGGGAACTTGCTGTTCCAACAGGACAATGCACGTCCGCATGTATCCCGTGCCACCCAACGTGCTCTAGAAGGTGTAAGTCAACTACCCTGGCCAGCAAGATCTCCGGATCTGTCCCCCATTGAGCATGTTTGGGACTGGATGAAGCGTCGTCTCACGCGGTCTGCACGTCCAGCACGAACGCTGGTCCAACTGAGGCGCCAGGTGGAAATGGCATGGCAAGCCGTTCCACAGGACTACATCCAGCATCTCTACGATCGTCTCCATGGGAGAATAGCAGCCTGCATTGCTGCGAAAGGTGGATATACACTGTACTAGTGCCGACATTGTGCATGCTCTGTTTCCTGTGTCTATGTGCCTGTGGTTCTGTCAGTGTGATCATGTGATGTATCTGACCCCAGGAATGTGTCAATAAAGTTCCCCCTTCCTGGGACAATGAATTCACGGTGTTCTTATTTCAATTTCCAGGAGTGTATGTTGGTAGCACACATCAGGAAGAGTATATGATTAAATGCACCCGAATCTAGCTCCAATACCAGCTCCTGCTCGGTTGAACATCGAGTGAACTAAGCATCTGTGACAGAGAGGCATACGTCGTTCCATGCAGCTATAATCTTTTTGTTAGATAACGTGATGGAGGACTCGAAGTAGCACACAGCTACTGGTCATAAGACGTAAGAAATACAAGGTGTCCGGGCTAGAGGTGTACAGAACCATTTGTTTATATTTCTGTACCTGTAACGTTGAACACAGGATCTCAAACATGTTTGTGCATGCTGGTTCAGTTCGATGTGGGCACAGCAGATCGACAGATATCCAAAAGGTACTCAGTTTCTCGCCACATGTTCATAAGCAGTTGTGGCCTCGACTAGATCCGTTGTCCCAAATCTGCCAGATCTCGAAAGCTTGTTATCGAAACCATCGCCTTGATGAACACCCCCCTGCGGTGAAACGCAGCAGAGTCAGAGCATTGTGATCACCCCTTCCGATCCAATTCCTGCTGGAAAATGATATCGGGACGCATCTGTGGAACTGCACAGCACGCCAACATGTCGGGAAACGGGTGCCCTGTCACTGGCGCGCTATTCATGAAATTGTGAGGATCACTTCTTGGAGAGTGTCTCTATCGACTGTGTATTTAAACGGAAACGCAAAATGTCGAGCTGTTTCGTTATTAGGATTTGTTTGGGTCTACCTCTATCCCGGACACCCTATGTAACAGCTGCTGCCATCCGTTATGCGTACCGTAGGTGGCAACCACACGTAGCAACCAACACCAGCACGGAGGTGCTGCCCCCGTAAGGAGATGACACATGCAATCTGGGCACGTTCGTGCACCACACGGGGCCTCCACACATGATGCTGTTATCAGTACTTAGACTCGTCTGAAAAAGCGACGTGATGCCTAGTCTTCTCACTGGGCGCATCACTATCGTCGTGCCTATCTAATGTTGTCCCAAAAATGATCGCCATGGTAACAATCCGAGATGCATGAGACGTGTTCGCACTGTCCCTGTGAATCTATTACATGCTTTGCAGCTAGTGTCTGGGCACATCGGCTGCACCTAGGTACCCACGTAAACAAAGTTAGGCGTGGCCAACGGAGTGTTCTGCTCCGATTGTCAGGGGCGTTCAATACCACTTCCATCGAAGCCTTGTGTGTTGTACTAGGTGTATGCCCAATTGATCTTACCATCAGGCAACGTGCGGCAGCCTACTGGTTGAGGAGAGGGGAAGAAGGGAAGGTGAGAGATATTACAGGGCAAAATCTAAGGAACATGAAGGGTTTAAGAGACTGGAAGCTACAGACATGGCAGTCTGAATGGGAAGCGACAGACAAAGGACGACGAGTGTACAACTTTTTTCCTGACGTACGTGAGAGATTAAGATTGCGACACTGTGATCCTACGCGCGGTATGGTCCATTTCCTGACGGGTCATGGACCATATCCTGCGCATTTACAACGAGTGGGATTAAGAGAGACAGATGTATGTGTGTGTGGTCAAGTCGGTACACCGGAACGCGTCGTCCTACACTGCCACAGGCTTTCAAGGACACTACAACCAACTGTGAGTGAGGTCTTGTATAATTTAATAAGACAGCAGGATGAGTGGGTGAGGCTGAATAATTTAAGCAACGATATTTCAAATGTACTCCATCAACAGTTTAGGGAGGACGGCCTCATGCACGGGTCACACTGGGTGCACAGGTTAGGCAGCATCAATGGAGCGACACTGACACAGACTCAAATTCACTCTTAGACTCAGATGAAGTTGTGAATGAGGACGTGGAATGAAGGTTCTGGCATCCCAAGAGTGACTGGCTCGAAGTCAGTTCCGAGCCCTCGCACTTGGGTGTTAATGTATACAGGTAGATGTGTATTGATAATTCATATAATTGTATAACTACTATGTATTGTTTAAAATTGTTCCTGTTTTCGTAACTAATGTTAATGTGATGATTGGTAACAAATGTAATGTACTGCTAAGATTATATATTAGTGCACATTTATCATGAACATGGTAGTATGCTTCTTGTTTGCATAGAGTAATGAATGTATAGAGGCTCGAATGTACAAAAGCCACATCCACTATGACAGGCTCGAGGATTTGCCGAGCCCTCATATGGGTGGAATCAGAGCTTGCAGTTTTTAGTCACTTTGTTTTGGCCATCTGCCAAAGAAGTAGATCCTAAGTTCATAAATATCACATGTTAATTTTATTCTTCTTTGATTTTATATATTTCTAAATCTCAAATTTTCTAAATTGTTTTAGAGTTTCTCTGTATTAACAATATAAACATAAAAAAGGGAATAATAAACAGAGGAAGGTTACTGGCACACCGAGGAAGAAATCTGGTCCGCATCCACGTGGCTAGGGACGGGCAACGGTGTGAGAACTTTTACGACCATCTAGAAGTTCTCACACCGGCTAAGAGACCATGAGTGCCACTAACGCTACATATTGTAGTAGCAGTACAATCCACCATAGCTACTAGACGGTGGGTTCCTCTGTAAGTTAAATGAATGTCCCTGTCAGGTTGTGAAGCTGGAAAGACAAGGGCGTAGTGTGTTTGCTCACATGAAAAAGTGGTGCTCAGATAATAAACTGGAAATCGCACCAAATAAGACTACATACTTTTGTGGCGCCGTTCGTAGCGACAAACAATTCGCTGTAGAAACGGCTTACGAAGTCACCGCCACACTTTTAATAGTGGGCCGACCGGTCCGCTGGAACAGTGAACAGAAAGATGAAAACCCAAACACTCTGATTAAATAAAAGTCGGTACTTATCTTTATTAACGAAGATACAGAAACACAGTAGTGAACTCCGTGTCTACAGAGATCTGTCTAGTTCGAGTCGGAGCGGCTAGGTCAGCGTCGGCTGACGACAAACAACTCTGCTGCGATGAACACACAACTGACTAGCAAGTACACAATTCGGTGGCGAGTATACAACTGAGCGGCGAATACAGAACTGTCCTAGCGCACGCGACTCCAGCGCTTAAGAAACCAGAAGCCAGCGGTGGCGCGCGCAGACTTGCGGCGATTTCCTGTCTCGCTGGCGCTGCTTATGCGGACGGCGTCCGGACTTTGATGCTGCCAACCTTTTGGCAGCGGGCTCGGGTGGCATTACTGGCTAGGATATAACACATACCGCTTCACACAGGCAGCCTCTCCGGTTTGCGGAATCCTGAGAATTGGGGGGCGCAGCAGTGCATGGCAGTGAGTTACCTCTGCACTTGGGCGTACACGTGAACGAGAAACGTAACTTCCATTCACAGATACCTGTTGGATATGTCAGAAAGCTGTTAAAATTGTATACAAATTGACAAGACAAAGCACTGTTGACTTTAAGATCCTTTTGCAGATGCTTACATTCTGTCACAGTGCAGTGATCACTGCTATCGTAGAACGGGTACACAAACACAGTCGATACAAGTCAACCTCAGGGCGTGCACAGAGGAGTGTGGTGCTGAACCTCGCAAGAGCCTATGGGACAACACCGGTGGAGGCAGTATCACACATACTAGTCGTGTACCCAGTAGATATTCCTATCAGATACGGAGGATCTCTGCTGTCTTTGCAAAGGCTGTCTCCCCAAGGTGACAGAAATTACAGGTCAGGAAATAGCAACCAAACAAGAATTAAATTTGTAGAGAGTGCGCGAGTGGCAAAGAGACTCGGATGCTATCAGAACATGTCGCTGGGTATATGTTTCCAAAAACCAAGAAGAGGATGCTTGTGAGGCATGTAAGCCCATCTAAAGGCGTGGTTCACTGTCTACCATGCCATTCGTCATGCTATGAATATGTACAGAGTAAAAATAAATATCCGTCAAATATGTGTACATGTTTATTAGAAACAAAGAGAAATGATACCTGCCCGAACGAGGTAGCCAATAAGATATCTGGGAGGTACAGAAAGTATTTAGGGTACAAGAGAAACCCAGTTGGATTGATAATGTTGACGTGAATATTGTAATGGAGTGAATGAATGCCACTGGCGATTCACCAGCGCAACAATTTATTTCTAGACAAAGGACGAATAGAAGCAGTAGTTATGTGGCCAACAACGTGGCAGCAGTGGGACCGCAGGTAGAATAAATCTGAAAGAGTAGGGAGCTTATGTGGGTCTCCCAGCAAGTGCGGACTGCGGGGAGCTTGGTATAGTCATTCCACTAGGTTCGGTTACTTGACTCCACTGGGACTGTGGATGACGGCGCTAGCTCATCTGGAGTATTTCAGGGCTGACGCACATCAGGTTCGGGATTGTCTGGAGGTGGTTTGAGTTCCCTGGGATCCCAATTCTGAAGATTTAGTGTGTTGCCCCCAGCAATCAGGGACTCTCTCGCACAGAAGTATCTAGTGGTGGCATGGGGGCCATGGATGTAGCATATATCATCCTTAACCCTGAGGTTTCTCAGTGGTTAAGAGGAGGTTTTCCAGTAGGCCATTTGCTGCGATGGTAGTGGAGATGATTAACAAATGTAGTACCATGGGTCGAGTTTTGGATGGTTCATCTTTTCATCTAACGTTCTACAAATTTAATTTGATTCTCGAGTAGATGTACGTGATGTGGCCGAACGACAGGGCATGGTTTAGTGAACAATATGGCAGTGAGTTACATCAGCACTTGGGCATACACTTGAACGAGAAACGTAACTTCCATTCACAGGTACCTGTCTTCTCGGGCGCTAGCCGGTCGGGCTGTTGGAATTCCCCATAGCGCTGAGTGCGACCCTACTGCACTCATCGATCCCATATTCGGATGACTGTCGTAGGACCCCGATCAACGCGAGAAGCAATACCGTGAAATGATAAACCACTCTCTCTGTAGGCCAAGATCCTTTCCGTGCCGAAATCAGGCATGTGGTGCTAAACTTTTCTCCTTCGTACACAAGACATAATTCCATCTTCCCACAAATAATGTACACTGAAATGCGATTTCTGATCGAGAAATTCGCTGCGTAATCTTCCTTTATACAGGGAAAGTAGATCGTGTTAACTAATTTGCGCCATCGCTCTGAAATGCGACAATCATTTGCATATCCAAACATGTGGTATACTTTACGTAAATCTGAACTTTGATGCATGCCGGTTTCATGGTGTTGTAGTTTTAAAGTCAATTAGTGCAGTATGGGTAATATTCATAATGAAAAGCTCTAAAATTATTTTTTGTTACTTACGTCGGTGATTTTCGTCCGCAGTGCTCTGTGTTCATTGAGTGATTTCCCATACCACTGGTTGGTGCAATCAAGCTACGTGCATTGCTCTTTTTTTTTAATTTCTGGAGCGAAAGTGAGTGATCGAACACAACGTATTAAAGAGGACAGTGAAATTTTGTTTTCACGTAATTACATGTTGCATCATCTGAAATATTTCAAAACACGATGTTGTTCAGACAGGGAGTTCATATTCAGCGCACAAACAAGATGTTTCTTCTCGAAGGCTTGTTTTCGTGCATACTCAACACCTGCTTGGTGACAGATATTTTGGAAAAAGCTTGCCGATAAGACAGTCGCTTTTGTAGTTGGAAGTGTACCTCCAGTTGATGATCATTGTTCTGGAGATAACACAGCCAACTATTCTCCGAGGCTATTCTTCAGTTCCAATACTTTTCTTTTCTTTTTCTTTTTTCCTGCCGTATTTTACTGCAGTCCAGTAAAGGGCGATAAATCAAATCATCTGACAATAATGTTTCATTCCACTGCTGGTCATTTGATAGATCTGCAACTGGGAATCGTTCCTATCCGCGCCTTCCAAATTCTTGTTTTAATCCATGACAACAGTCGGTTTTTGCACGGTGCCACCACTCTTGGACTTTACTACTTGAAATCTATCGTCATGGAACGTGCTGCTGACCATCGCGACATCTCTCTTGTTCTGGCACTTATCAACATGTGTTCGTGTCTGTACACTGTTACGTATTAGCCCTTCTTCATCAGTTTTTCATTTTACCGCATTGTCTGACTACACAGGTGTTCTTACTCTTTACTTTGTCAAGCAATTTAGGACTAATGTAGTAGTCACCGAGGTAAACGCAAAAACTTTTTCAGAGTTAATCATGAGCAAGCTCCAAAACAGTTTTAGAAATTACTTTTGTCCTCAAGATAATCACGTAAATCACTTAATGAAGGCAAGTCTTCTGGTGCAGATGGTACACCAGTAAGGTTCCTTTCTGAATATGCTAATATAATAGCTCCATACATAGCAATTTTATAAGGCCGCTCTCTCGACGAAATATCCGTACTCAACGACTTAAAACCTGCTGAGTCACACCAGTACACCAGAAAAGTAATAGAAGTAATCCGCTGAATTACAGATTCATATCACTGACGACTAGTTGCAATAGAATTTTGGAAAATATATTGTGTTCAACATTATAAATTACGTGCAATAAAATGATTTATTGGCACATAGTAAGCATTGATACAGAGAATATCGCTCTTGTGCAACACAGTTAACTCTTTATTCAGACGAAGTAAAGAGGGCTGTCAACATAAGATATATAAATGCTCCCATATTGCTAGATTTCCAGAAGGCCTTTGACCTCTTTCCTTATAGGCCGCTTCTGATCGGATTGCCTGCTCAGTTGTTTGACTGATACAACGTCAGAAAGGTCACAGCTCGTAGAAATTGTCGGGAAGTCGTCGAGTAAGACAGAAATGCTATCTGGCGTTTGCCAAGGAAGTGTTATCCTCTGCTGTTCCTAATCTATTTGAACGATTTAGGAGACAATCTGAACAGCCCTTACAGATTGTTCGCAGACGATACTGTTGTTAACCGTCAAGTAAAGTCGTCATAAGATCAGAATCAACTGCAAAATGATTTCAACAATATATCTGTAGGGTGCGAAAAGTGACAACTGACTCTAAACAACAAAAAGTGTGAGGTCATCCATATCAGTAGTGGAGCGTATTGTATCTAGAGAACAATGTGTCTAGGAACACACAATGCTCTTTAGTCCGCATTTCAGTATAGTGACTGGTTTTAGAATCACATGAAGGAATGCTCACTACAGACCGCCACAAGCAACTTCCGCCATTTTCTGCAGTGCCTCTTGCTGCTAGATGTAAGGTTGTGTTCTGTGCATCATTTATAATTTTTTGCATCCTATACATTTAAGTGCTGTATAATATATTTAAGCTGTTTGTAATACATCGTTTACTCTTCATGTACAGTATTTTATGGTGAGTAAACAGTAAATATTTTTAGAACTGTTTACATAGCTCGCGGACAGTAAAGCAGCACTTTGTCTAGTGTGCACCGTCTTATACCTTGAGACACAAGGAAGCCTTTTACCATGGAACATGTGATAATTCTAAATGAACCAAGTTTCTTTAATGTTTAAACAGTTTTACCTGTCTTGAAAATCGAAATCTGTGTTACTTCACAATAGTTTTTGTTTCAAAATGCCTTTAATTTGTAACTGGTTTTTGATAATACTTCTGCTTTATTTGATTTCACTTACTGAGTATAGCAGATTAATAATGTAACACATGACTATTAAATGCAGTAACGACAATATTTTCTAGATTCCAGTGCTTCTAAATTTCATTTGAGTATTTGTTCGTAGCTACAAGCGTATACTGTACCTTGGAACATGTCTTAACATTTGGAAAAACTTTAATTTTCCGCAGTGACTTTTGTAATTTCAGATAAAGAAAGCTGCATGTAAAAAGCGAATGCTGTCATTTTAAAAGGAGCTTCAGTATACTAGACTTATATGAAAGGGCTGGCTAGAAGAGGAAGTCTGAAAAGTGTACCAAGGTATGTCACCGTCCCCTAGTAATAGGACTCAATTAATTTCGGTTACATGATAGATCACACAAAGCTAAGGTCTGTGCATCAAACTACAAATAGGTCCCTGACAGCTGCAGTGGGCTGGGCGCAGCAAATTGGCCAGCCTGCTGTAACCAATCACTTTACGTCTCTGTGGCAACGTCTAAGTGTTGCCGGAGCTCTATAGATGGCTACTATTTTCACCTGCAGCCGCTTGCACTCAGTAATTGAAAGCTGGCAACAGCGCTGCCAGCTGTCAGATATCAACATACCCTAACTCGACTGTAGGGATTATAGTTACGAACAATTTAAAATGAGACCGTCACATAGAAAACATTGTGGAGAAGGCGTTTTATTGGCAAGACACATAGAAGACGCAAGAAATCTCGTAAAGAAACTGCCTACACTATACCTGCCCGTTCTCCTCTAGAGCATTTCTGCACGGTATGGGTTGTTTACCGGAAATTATTAATAGAGGACATCAAAAAAGTTCAAAGAGGAGGAGCTCGTTTTGTGTTATCACGAAAAAGAGGAAAGATTGTCACGAATATGACATGTGTTTTTCATTGCGGCAAGACGTTTTCAAGAAATTTCTATCACATCTTTCTCCTCCCGGTGCGAAAATATTTTATTAATGCTCATCTAATTTGGGGAAAATCAACATCGTAATAATATAAGAGAAATCAGAGCTCTCCTGAAAAGATCTCCCACGCGCTTTAGAGAGTGGGACGGTAGACGCGTAGTGCGAAGGTGGTTCCATGAACCGTCTGCCAGGCACTTAAATGTGAAAGAAGATGACTATCACAATATATATATCTTACCAATCCTTATTTTGAAATAGCTTTCACGGTCTTGGGCGTCTTGTCAAGGTCCTCGCGGCTCTCCCCCCCCCCCCCCCCCCCCAGCCGCTCCCTCGGACATGGGTGCATGTGTTGTCCATAGCGTAAGTTAGTTTATGTTAGATTAACTAGTATGTAAGCTTAAGGGCCGATGACCTAAGCAGTTTGGTCCCATAAGATCTTACCACAAATTTTACTATATGTCATCTTGAATGAAGAGAGGTTCCAAGTGGACAGAATTGTAACACCTGACGGCATGAATCTCGTAATTCCTGTCTTCCTCCCCTATTGTCTTCTCCAAATATATAAAGCGCCCTGCTCGCTTTTTTGGGCATAATCGGGCTAGTCTCAGGAATTACTTTAGGTATTTTGATACTGTTTCTGCTTATAGGATACACTGACTTACATGAAAGGTATGTGTGTATAATTTTGCTAAGATTTCGTGAAAATTTGCTGAACTATGATGAATCAGTCTACCTATATCATTATTTATTTACGGTACATTTAAATTTTTATAATTTTTTTGGCTTTAAAATTTCCTACTATTGGTATTACCTTTTCTGTAGATGTAAAGTAAAGTGTGCTACATAGGAGTTTGAATTCTTTGCATTGTATGTGAGTAATGTATGTAAAATACTGTGTAAATTGTTTATTACGTTAAACAATTTTCTGATGACATTTTGTATTTGAAAATATTTGTGAGTATAAATTGTTCATGTTGATGTAAATTTGACAATTTAAGAAACGGTCACGCTTAGGAACAATGTAAGAAATAGGTGTTACGTGTTTGTTTGAAACGAAAGTGGCTCTCTGGAGTGGAAAAGGTGGCAAGGGCGAATTGGCGCGTTACCTAGACTCCTAGAGCAAGCGAGGGAAGTAAGTGACACAGTCTGTAGGCAGCAGTGATTGAGGCGACACCTTTGTGGAGCAGGAGAAACTTTGCCTGCAAATTTGCACAAAAATGCTGCTAACGGCTTACGGCACAGCTGCGAGTTGTTGGGCTACTGTATGTAAAACTGAACTACTCCAAGAAGAGAAATTGAGCCCATACAGCAAGGTAGTGTGGCCGTCATAACTGTTCGCCACACCCAAGCCTACAGCCACAATATAAGATTGTTTTGTATTTTTAGTTTTGTAGAACGTGAAGCATTAATTTAAACTATATTTTAGTAATCATTCTTGAACTTTAAATAAACTGGTTCACCCTATTATTTCATTCTAATCATACACCTATAAATGGTTCCTTCCTTGTGTTAGATTAATCTGAGTATCCTGTTTTACAGACTTACGAATTGCCAAATTAATATAAAGAGGAAGCATTTAAATTGTTTTTGTGCAAATAATAAATAAGTTTTCTCAACTATTGCAAAGTATTACAGTAAAAATTTGCTTAAGTAAAATTCAGTCTGAGTGAAGCCAAGTTACTAGAATCTGTTAAATGAGTATACAGAATTATTTCTAAGAATAACAGCTTTTGAAAGTAAATTCCAGTAAGAAAGAGGTTTCCTTGAAGTGAAATGTTTAGTATAAAAAGTGTGTAATTGAGTATATAAGTATTTTAATACCTAATTTTGTTGATTATGGAAAGTGCTTTTCTAAAGGTCCCCCATGGCCAAATTTTTTTATCTTCCTTGAAGTTATCTACTGCACTTTTTCTCTTTTAAAAACGTAATGTATACGGGTGTGGTCCAACATTGTTTAAGTGGAGTAATATGTATTGGAAGAAACCATTTAAACAGTAACGAGAAAGTAGGCAAAATTAATACTTCTGCTTTTCCAACACTTCACTGTTTCATTTCCTGGATAGGCTGGCCACCCTTAGTAAATGTTTTAAACCACTGAATGAACTGTGCCCGTGGTCTAGGGGTAGCGTTTTTGATTCATAATCAAAACGTCTTCGGTCCCGGGTTCGATCCCCGCCACTGCCTAAATTTTGATAAATAATCAGGATTGGCGGCCGAAGACTTCCGGCATAAGAAGTCAGCCTCTTTCTGCCAACGGCCTTGTCAAAGAGGGCGGAGGAGCGGATGGAGGTTCAGGGCACTCTTTTGTCCTAGGGGTGGGAAATTGCCCCTAAAGGCGGAAGGATCAGCAATGATCAACGACATGAGGATGCAGAAGGCAATGGAAACCACTGCATTAAAGACACGTAACGTGTATCCACAGGACATATGGCCTGTAATTGAAGAAGTGTCATGATGATCTCTCCATTGGCAAAAGATTCCGGAATAGTCCCCCATTCGGATCTCCGGGAGGGGACTGCCAAGGGGGAGGTTACCATGAGAAAAAGATTGAATAATCAACGAAAGGATAACGTTCTACGAGTCTGGGTGTGGAATGTCAGAAGCTTGAACGTGGTAGGGAAACTAGAATATCTGAAAAGGGAAATGCAAAGGCTCAATCTAGATATAGTAGGGGTCAGTGAAATGAAGTGGAAGGAAGACAAGGATTTCTGGTCAGATGAGTATCGGGTAATATCAACAGCAGCAGAAAATGGTATAACAGGTGTAGGATTCGTTATGAATAGGAAGATAGGGCAGAGGGTGTGTTACTGTGAACAGTTCAGTGACCGGGTTGTTCTAATCAGAATCGACAGCAGACCAACATCGACAACGATAGTTCAGGTATACATGCCGACGTCGCAAGCTGAAGATGAACAGATAGAGAAAGTGTATGAGGATATTGAAAGGGTAATGCAGTATGTAAAGGGCGACGAACATCTAATAGTCATGGGCGACTGGAATGCAGTTGTAGGGGAAGGAGTAGAAGAAAAGGTTACAGGAGAATATGGGCTTGGGACAAGGAATGAAAGAGGAGAAAGACTAATTGAGTTCTGTAACAAGTTTCAGCTAGTAATAGCGAATACCCTGTTCAAGAATCACAAGAGGAGGAGGTATACTTGGAAAAGGCCGGGAGATACGGGAAGATTTCAATTAGATTACATCATGGTCAGACAGAGATTCCGAAATCAGATACTGCATTGTAAGGCGTACCCAGGAGCAGATATAGACTCAGATCACAATATAGTAGTGATGAAGAGTAGGCTGAAGTTCAAGACATTAGTCAGGAAGAATCAATACGCAAAGAAGTGGGATACGGAAGTACTAAGGAATGACGAGATACGTTTGAAGTTCTCTAACGCTATTGATACAGCAATAAGGAATAGCGCAGTAGGCAGTACAGTTGAAGAGGAATGGACATCTCTAAAAAGGGCCATCACAGCGGTTGGGAAGGAAAACATAGGTACAAAGAAGGTATCTGCGAAGAAACCATGGGTAACAGAAGAAATACTTCAGGTGATTGATGAAAGGAGGAAGTACAAACACGTTCTGGGAAAATCAGGAATACAGAAATACAAGTCGCTGAGGAATGAAATAAACAGGACGTGCGGGGAAGCTAAGACGAAATGGCTGCAGGAAAAATGTGAAGACATCGAAAAAGATATGATTGTCGGAAGGACAGACTCAGCATACAGGAAAGTCAAAACAACCTTTGGTGACATTAAAGGCAACGGTGGTAACATTAAGAGTGCAACGGGAATTCCACTGTTAAATGCAGAGGAGAGAGCAGATAGGTGGAAAGAATACATTGAAAGCCTCTATGAGGGTGAAGATTTGTCTGATGTGATAGAAGAAGAAACAGGAGCCGATTTAGAAGAGATAGGGGATCCAGTATTAGAATCGGAATTTAAAAGAGCTTTGGAGGACTTACGGTCAAATAAGGCAGAAGTGATAGATAACATTCCATCAGAATTTCTAAAATCATTGGGGGAGGTGGCAACAAAACGACTATTCACGTTGGTGTGTAGAATATAAGAGTCTGGCGACATACCATCTGACTTTCGGAAAAGCATCATCCACACAATTCCGAAGACGGCAAGAGCTGACAAGTGCGAGAATTATCGCACAATCATTTTAATAGCTCATGCATCGAAGCTGCTTACAAGAATAATATACAGAAGAATGGAAAAGAAAATTGAGAATGAGCTAGGTGACGATCAGTTTGGCTTTAGGAAAAGTAAAGAGACGAGAGAGGCAATTCTGACGTTACGCCTAATAATGGAAGCAAGGCTAAAGAAAAATCAAGACACTTTCACAGGATTTGTCGACCTGGAAAAAGCGTTCGACAATATAAAATGGTGCAAGCTGTTCGAGATTCTGAAAAAAGTAGGGGTAAGCTATAGGGAGAGACCGGTCATATACAATATGTACAACAACCAAGAGGGAATAATAAGAGTGGACTATCAAGAACGAAGTGCTCGTATTAAGAAGGGTGTATGACAAGGCTGTAGCCTTCCGACCCTACTTTTCAATCTGTACATCGAGGAAGCAATAATGGAAATAAATGAAAGGTTCAGGAGTGGAATAAAAATACAAGGTGAAAGGATATCAATGATACGATTCGCTGATGACATTGCTATCCTCAGTGAAAGTGAAGAAGAATTAAATGATCTGCTGAACGGAATGAACAGTCTAATGAGTACACAGTATCGTTTGAGAGTAAATCGAAAAAAGACGAAGGTAATGAGAAGTAGTAGAAGTGAGAACAGCGAGAAACTTAACATCAGGATTGATGGTCACGAAGTCAATGAAGTTAAGGAATTCTGCTACCTAGGCAGTAAAATAACCAATGACAGACGGAGCAAGGAGGACATCAAAAGCAGACTCGCTATGGCAAAAAAGGCATTTCTGGCCAAGAGAAGTCTACTAATATCAAATACCGGCCTTAATTTGAGGAAGAAATTTCTGAGGATGTACGTCTGGAGTAAAGCATTGTATGGTAGTGGAACATGGACTGTGGGAAAACCGGAACAGAAGAGAATCGAAGCATTTGAGATGTGGTGCTATAGACGAATGTTGAAAATTAGGTGGACTGATAAGGTAAGGAATGAGGAGGTTCTACGCAGAATCGGAGAGGAAAGGAATATGTGGAAAACACTGATAAGGAGAAGGGACAGGATGATAGGACATGTGCTAAGACATGAGGGAATGACTTCTACGGTACTAGAGGGAGCGGTAGAGGGCAAAAACCGTAGAGGAAGACAGAGATTGGAATACGTCAAGCAAATAATTGAGGACGTAGGTTGCAAGTGCTACTCTGAGATGAAGAGGTTATTTTAGCACAGGAAAGGAATTCGTGGCGGGCCGCATCAAACCAGTCAGTAGACTGATGACAAAAAAAAAAAAAAAAAAAAAAAAAAAAAAAAAAAAAAAAAAAAAAAAAAAAAAAAAACGAACTTGGAACTGAGTTGTCCTAGCTTCAGTATAATATTATTCATACCGCGTGTCTATCTAACCGCTGGGTAAGATCTTAGGAAAAGAAGTGAATAGTCTGATTTACTTGTCCATTAGACACTACACACGATCAAATCCTGCACAAAGGGTAACTCTATTGATTATATTTTCCTATAAACAGGACTATCCTCCCATAGTGTACTTTATTTGGAAACTAAACTAAATTTTACTAAGGGGGCTATACGTGGAACCACAGAGACAGGGTTTCTGTTATTTAGGTAAAAGCATACTAAATTACAATAGTAGTGGTAGGGTTATAAACCGTCCTGTGAAAACGATACCATTGTCATCTAGCGGTGAATGGCAGAACTCTCTGAAACCACTCTTGTGCCCTGCGCGATGCAGCAACGTCCAAGCAGCGGTCGCAAACGCTCCGCTTCGTTTGATGAACCGACAACAGACGGAACGGCTGTCGGCGGTTCGCGGTCAGTGTGGACGTGGTCTAATGTACTCACACATTACTTGTTTGCACTCTTTCATAAATGGTTCAAATGGCTCTGAGCACTATGGGACTTAACATCTGAGGTCATCAGTCCCCTAGAACGTAGAACTACTTAAACCTAACTAACCCAAGGACATCACACACATCCATGCCCGAGGCTGGATTCGAACCTGCGACCGTAGCGGTAGCACGGTTCCAGACTGAAGCGCCTAGAACCCTTGGCCACACCGTCCGGCTTGCACTCTTTGAAATTAAGCTACATTTCGTGCGCGGAACTTACTAACTTGAAGTGCACCAACCGAAAAGTTGCAGCATTGCTCATAAACGTTGATGGGTTCGTCAGCATCATAAAGAAGGAGACACACAAGTGTACGATCTTCTTCACACCGTGAAAACAGAGGATGGATGGGATTTCTGAATTCCTTGCGGATGCCTGCAGAAGATTTCAAAAAATTTCTAGAGATGATTGGGGGACTCATTTCTAAAAAAAAAAACACAATCGTATCAGACTGTCGATTTCTGCTTTCCTCAGATTTGCAATTGTAATTTACACTCGTAATTCGCTGCTCATTCTTCGCACAGCAAGCAAGTACCATAAGAAATCGTTTGAGAAAAACTGCGCAGCAAAAAACAAGCGAAATCAAAATAAGTGGTTTTTCATTTCTTACTGAAGAAGTAATAAAGTTTCTGAAAAACTCCTTTAGCATGCAAGGCTGCTTTTCTCGGTTTACACGAGGAAAGATTTTTTCAGCGTCACATCACATGCCAACTTTCAGCTTTCTTCTTCCTTTGAGTGAAACTCAGATGCGGACACGATTCTTTGCGTGGCAGGGCGAATAAGTCTGTCGTAAAGAGTCTGCGAGAAAGAATTGTGGCAAGAAGTCTGAACAATGAATCAGAGCGTACTAAAATTTACAAGAAGAGTGCTGTCACAGGTGACACATCTACATGATGCAAGGTTTCCCTGGTTCATTTTATTTGTTGCCTTCGGACATGATCGACTTACATTAAGTTCTACAAATTCAGCGACATACGCAGTCACACCGATAAGGTGCATAGAATATTTACATTGGTTGTAAACATACTAATTACTTAAATGTTTCACTTAGGCCTATATGAGACTGATCATATTACATTACCTAAGACTGTTCTCTGAATTTTATGCATAACTCCAAGCAGCGGCCTGTAAACGAATTTATCGCTACGCCAGGTATAGATATTATTACTCTTGCGAAGCCAAGGTTGGTCGTTAGTTAACTTTGGAACTCCTCACAGAATAGAAGGAGTGACTCATGAGAAAACACTACAGTTTAGATTTGAAAGCACGTGGATTACTGCTAGGATGTTAAGATTCTTGTGGTACATTGCTGTAAACGGATGCAGCAGAACACTGCACAAGACTGAAGGAGGTGCGATCCAAATGCAGACTGGATTTCTGCCTGTTACTAACTGAGATAAAGTTGATAATTGTTGGGAATAAGCTGCTATTGGTAACAAGAAACGACATTAAAGTATATATATACATACTGAGAGGACAACGTGAGAATACCAAGACTAATGGACAAGGGTCTACAAGAGGTTCGCGAACTTACACCACTTACTGCTCGAATAGTCCGTTTCTGAATGATGGGATGAGTTACCCCAAAATATAACACCATACATCATAAGCGAATAAAAATAAGCAAAGTAGAATACTATTCGTGTTGAACAATAATTTACTTCAGATATTGTTCTAATACTAAAAATGGCAGCGTTATTGTGACTACTTTCAGTATAGTTCCCACTTTGTTCGTGTCGAACAATCATTTACTTCAGATATTGTTCTAATACTAAAAATGGCAGCATTAAGCCTTCGAACAAGATCCTGAACACGGGTTTTCCACGACAGTTTACTATCTATCTGAACACCTAGAAATTTGAACTGTTCAGTCGCACTAAACAAATGTGCATTCTGTGTAGTTAAAACGTCAGTTTTGTTGAATTGTGTGTTAGAAACCGTGAAAACGGAGTCTTATTGTGATTTAGAGTTAGTTTATTTTCTACAAGCCATCAACTTAGGTCTTGAACAACACTATTTGAAACAGTGCCAACTTTGCACACAACATCCTTTACCACCAAGCAAGTGTCATCAGCAAACAGAAATGTTTTAGAAGGACCTATAATACCATAAGGTATATCATTTATATAAATATGGGACAGGACTGGCCCCAGCACTGATCCCTGGGGCGCCTCCCATTTAACTGTGCCAACTCGCACCCCAAATCATAGCCAGCTTTCTCAGTGCTGTGAAGAACTACCTTTTTCTGCCTGTTCTTAATGTAAGAGATGAGCCTATTGTGAGCTACACCCCAGATTTCATAACGGTCCTACTTCATGAGCAATATTTTGCGGTCAAAACAATCAAACGCCCTAGTTAAATCAAAAAATATGTCTAGTGTTCGAAACCTTTTGTTTAATCCATCCAGTACTTCACAGAGAAAAAAGAATACTGCTTTTTCAGTTGTTAAACGACGTCTTAAACCCAAATTCTACATTTGACAGCAAATTATATCAAATGATACGATCAATTATCCTTTTGTAAACAGCCTTTTCTATAACTTTAGCAAACACTGATGGCATATAAATAGGTCTCAAATTGTCTACAGTATCCGTTTCTCCCTTTTTATAAAACAGCTTTACTACTGAGTACTTTAATCGTTAAGGAAACTGACCATTCCTAAAGGAAAAATTACAAATATGGTTAAGTACAGGACATACAAGTGCAGCACAGTACTTCAGTATTCTGTTAGATACCCCATCATATCTATGACAGTTCTTAGTCTTCAATGATTTAATTACTGGCGCAGACACACCCTTGTCAGTATCACAGAGGATTATTTTAGATATCAGTCTCAGAAATTTATTTTCCAAGAGAGTTATATGATTGCTTGTAGAAACTATGTGTTTATTTAATTCACCAGCTATGTTCAGAAAGTGATAGTTAAATATTGTACATATATCTGACTTGTCAGTAACAGAAACATTTCTGCTGCACACTGACTCTATATCCTCGACCTTGTGCTACTGAACGGACACATCCTTCTCGACCGACCATATTGTTTTAATTTTATCCTGTGAATTAGCTATTCCAGTTGCATAACACATACTCCTTGCCTCCCTAATAACATTTAAGCACCTTACAGTACTGTTTGTACTACGCTACTGTAATTCTATTGTGACTACTTTCAGTATAATTTCCACTTTGTTCAACCATCCAGGCTGTCTTTTACTGCTAAAACTCTTTTATGAACGTTCTATTTGAAGGTAATCTATGTAATTAGCACTATAAACATCCTGCCACTCTTGATCCTTAACAATGTTTAAAAAACTCTCTAAAGCCATTGGAATAGCTTTTCTACATAGTGTTTCATTATATGTGAAAGTTGTTTGAGTACAAAAACCATTTAGTGTTAAAATTTGTGCATCGTGCTCTGAAAGGCCATTCACCATTTTACTAACAGAATGCCCATCTAGTAATGAAGAATGAAAAAAAATATTTTCTGTGGTTGTAGTACTGTTCCCTTCCACCCTGGTTGGAAAAAATACAGGCTGTATCAGGTCATATGAATTTAAGAGATCTTCCAACATCATTTTTCTTGCACAATCACATACAAAATTAACACTGAATTCACCACATACATCACATTTTTGATACTTAATATAGAGTGAACCAACAACCCCCTCCCGCCTGAGAAAAAACGGTCTGAAGTCAGAATTAGGGGATTTATGAATATCAACAATTGGGAGTTAAGTTTCACTAAATTCAACTGCCCTAGTACTACATTCAAGTACCTGTTCAATGCCAGTGACACACCTGCGGATTCAAATGGATACTGTTTTTCGCTTACATGGCCACTCTCCCACTCCGGAAAGAACTTCTTGAAACAGGAGTAAATGAAGCCTCGTAAGTGCCACATTATTTAAGTGGTGCAGTGATATACCAATAATGTCAGAGTCAACATCTACCGAGTCATCAAAAAGTCAGTATAAATTTGAAAACTGAATAAATCGCGGAATAATGTAGATAGAGGGGTACAAATTGACACACATGCTTGGAATGACATGGGGTTTTATTAGAACCAAAAAAATACAAACGTTGAAAAAATGTCCGACAGATGGCGCTACATCTGATCAGAATAGCAATAATTAGCATAAAAAAATAAGATAAGGCAAAGATGATGTTCTTTACAGGAAATGCTCAATGTATCCACCGTCACTCCTCAACAATAGCTGTAGTCGAGGAATAATGTTGTGAACAGCACTGTAAAGCATGCCCGGAGTTATGGTGAGGCATTGGCGTCGGATGTTGTCTTTCAGCATCCCTAGAGATGTCGGTCGATCACGATACACTTGCTACTTCAGGTAACCCCAAAAGCCAATAATCGCACAGACTGAGGCCTGGGGACCTTGGAGGCCAAGATATGACGGAAGTGGCGGCTGAGCACACGATCATCACCAACCGACGCGCGCAAGAGATCTTTCACTCGTCTAGCAATATGGGGTGTTTTTTTTTTTTTTTTGTTCTAATAAAACCCATGTCATTCCAAGCATGTCTGTCAATTTTTACCTCTCTGTCTACATTATTCCATGGTTTATTAAGTTTTCAAATTTATACTGTGAAAGGTGGCTACACTGAGCCAATGCGGTGTGGAGATATTGTAATGTTTAGAGTGCTTTCCATCAATATAAATGAAGGTAAAATTTTTTTTTTTTTTACCTTCATTTATATTGCTACTACCACATCTCAACAAGAACTCTTCAGTATCACATCTCAGCAAGCACTCTCTGCTAGCACATCTCAACAAGCACTGACTACTACGAGTTCTGCCCACGCACTGACTACTACAAGACCTCGACAGGCACTGACTACTACGAGCTCTCCCCAAGCACTGTGGAGGCGGCTGAATAATACTCTTTGGCGCAATCTCTGGCGCAGTGGCTCAGTGTAGCCACCGTTCAACTGACTTTTTGATCACCCGGTATAAGCAGATCACTAACTTACCCGTCGACTCGCCTGAGAACGTGTGGTCACGGCAGGTACTTCACACACCTACTAGAGGGGTTAAATACTGAGTGTTAGTATTTCAAAAATGTCATCTGCGATATGACTTCTTTGTCGTCATATTAGGATTCGCCACACTAAAAGTGCAAGTATTAGCGACTTTCATTCAAAGGAAACTTGTATCATCACTGCCCTGCGATCTTACACACTTTTGGTCACTACTTTAGTAGAGTAGTGTCCCACGGAAAGCGGAAGTTGGGGCGACGCACAGTAGTCACCTCCTGACCGCGGCGCCGCTGCGGCAGTAGAACCACGCGCCTGTCCTACGCTGACTCCGTGTGCAGAGGGCAGCCCGCCTGCTGGCTTCCGGCGCCACTCAGCCGCCAGATGCACAATTAGCGCCGTGTTTGCTCTGCTCTCAGGACACAATTAACCGGGGAGTCGTTGGCGGTCGGGCCGCCCCCACAGAGCCACGAGCCACGGGCGGCCGCAGTCTAAGTGCCGCCGCCGGAAGCAATTTAACGAGTTAGCTACTTACCGGCCGCGACACTCAGACGCGCCGCCGCCTCCGTTTCCTGGCCAGCGATTCGTTTCTGCAAGTGATACTAATTTCGTTACGAGCCGTCACGTACACTGAGGTTCCAAAAGTCATGGGGCAGCGACATGCACATACACGGATGGCTATAGTATCGCGTAGAAATATCGGAACACGTGAGGCAATACTGACCCTACGACTTATCTTAGAAGCTAGATTAAGGAAGGCAAACCCACGTTTCTAGCATTTGTAGACTTAGAGAAAGCTTTTGACAATGTTGACTGGAATACTCTCTTTCAAATTCTGAAGGTGGCAGGGGTAAATTACAGGGAGCGAAAAGCTATTTACAATTTGTACAGAAAGCAGATGACAGTTATAAGGGTCGAGGGACGTGAAAGGGAAGCAGTGGTTGGGAAGGGAGTGAGACAGGGTTGTAGCCTCTCCCCAATGTTATTCAATCTGTATATTGAGCAAGCAGTGAAGGAAACAAAAGAAAAATTCGGAGTAGGTATTAAAATCCATGGAGAAGAAATAAAAACTTTGAGGTTCGCCGATGACATTGCAATTCTGTCAGAGACAGCAAAGGACTTGGAAGAGCAGTTGAATGGAATGGACAGTGTCTTGAATGGAGGATATAAGATGAACATCAACAAAAGCAAAACAAGGATGATGGAATGTAGTCTAATTAAGTCGGGTGATGCTGAGGGAATTAGATTAGGAAATGAGACACTTAAAGTAGTAAAGAAGTTTTGCTATTTGGGGAGCAAAATAACTGATGATGGTCGAAGTAGAGAGTATAGATTTAAATGTCAGGAAGTCGTTTCTGAAAGTATTTGTATGGAGTGTAGCCATGTATGGAAGTGAAACTTGGACGATAAATAGTTTGGACAAGAAGAGAATAGAAGCTTTCGAAATGTGGTGCTACAGAAGAATGCTGAAGATTAGATGGGTAGATCACATAAGTAATGAGGAAATATTGAATAGGTTTGAGGAGAACAGGAGTTTGTGGCACAACTTACTAGAAGAAGGGATCGGTTGGTAGGACATGCTCTGAGGCATCAAGGGATCACAAATTTTGTATCGGATGGCAGCGTGGAGGGTAAAAATCGTTGAGGGAGACCAAGAGATGAATACATGAAGAGCAGATTTAGAAGGATGTAGGTCGCAGTAAGTACTGGGAGATAAAGAAGCTTGCACAGGATAGAGTAGCATGGAGAGCTGCATCAAACCAGTCTCAGGAGTGAAGACCACAACAACAACTACATAGTATCGCGTATGCAGCGTATAGAAGCAATAAACGGTTTAATATTGGAAATATAGTGATTGCCCTTGGTATTTCTGGTTCTCAAAGTTTCAACATGTACTACATTGGGGTGAGGAATGCAGCGAATTCTATATGGACCAGCGTATAGAAGCTCAAATTTACTGCATCTACTCTCTCTCCTCTGTTGGATAAATAGTGTTTCTTCTGTCCTATGTGAAAATCACGGCGTGAACAAACCTGTTTTTGCTGTCTTCTCCGGCGTGCTGCGGCACGTTTGATGTTGTTGAGCGCAATGTCAATTACTTCATGGTGACGTAGTAGACGAGATGTAGGAAAAGATACTAATTCTTTAATTTTGTTGGGTAGTTCAACATTTTTCAATATAACAGTCGGAGATAGCATAGTAGATTCATTTGGTAATTTTGACGATACTAATAATTAAAATTTTGTCTGTTATTGAAGTTTTGGTGGTTGTCATTCCTGGAGCGTCTATTACCTTTGCTATTAACATAGCGTAGCTGATCGTAATTACTGTATGCTTGGTGGCCTTGGTTATGTTGTGAAAAATTTTGTTTATGAAGGAATAATCTGATTGCTGAACTTGCAAAAGCTGTAGCAGATCTCCAAATGCCGAAATATTTTCTTTCTGCTGTCCTGTTAAAAGTGACACTCTTAAAGATTGTGGTAGTTTTGAAATACATAATTGTATTAGTGCTGACTCACTGTATGGCTCACATAAACATTGGTTTTGCTGTACCATGTGTTGAAAAAATTGCGTGACAGTGGAAAAATTTGAGTTTTCATAATTCGGTAAGCTAATTAACTGATCCTTGATTCTGCGCTGTGTCGTCTTCGACCAATACGCTGACAGAAAAGCATTCTGAAATTCTTCTAGCGAATAATATTGTCTCGTAATCGGTCTCATACGAGTTGCCGGTTTGCCTTCCAGAAAATTGCAAGTAAAGTCAAGTTTGTGTGTTACGGGCCAAGTTGGTGGAAATGCAAAACGAAATTGTTGTATCCAGTCCAAGGGGTGCATCTGTGTTTTATCATTTTTAAATAACTTAAATTTCCTAAGCGACAGAAAGTGTTTGTAATCAGAATTATCGTCTTAGCAGGTTCAGGGTTGTATGATAATCTGTTTGTCTGTGTCTGTTTGGAATCTAGGTCACGTACTCTCTGTAAATTACCGAAGTTATACTGGCTGTGTGAGTGTGACAAATGTTCAGAATGTGGCGTATGGTGTAACGAATTAGAGGTTGAAACATTTTTCATTTCTGTCACTTCT
Organism: Schistocerca americana; assembly: GCF_021461395.2. Lineage (NCBI taxonomy): Eukaryota > Metazoa > Arthropoda > Insecta > Orthoptera > Acrididae > Schistocerca > Schistocerca americana. The sequence goes on along the minus strand of NC_060125.1, from coordinate 189,254,444 downwards.
TGCTGTAAAGATGACAATTTTCTACGCAATGTATTGTTGGACTAACTTCTCTCATTGTCTGCTGTATGCTTTGGAATTCTGCTGTTTGATTGAACGAAACTGGTCACGTATCGTCTGATTTGGTGTCATTGTTATTTTCGATAACGGCAATACGACTGGCCAGTTCATCACATTTTTCAGTCAGTGCTTTTAACTGGTCGTCATTTTTAGTGTCACGAGCATACGTGTGGTTTTGTTTAATTTCTTAACGTCTGCTTTAATGGCATCGGGATCCTGTGTTAATTCCAATTGTTCAAGTCTGCTGATCACTGTCTGAAGGTCTACTGTGTATTTATTTTCCAAAGTCTGAATATCAGTGTCTGTTTTTGTTTTTAGATCGGAGATTACATCATGCAATTCGGTGTTCAACTGTTTTATAGCATTGATTTCGTCTGATACTGTAGCAATGTTGGTGTCTACGTATGTTTGTGCTTTCGCAAACAACTTCGCGCTTGTTTTCCTCTCTCTGTGTAGTAATTGTTTCCATGAATTGTTTCTTTACTTTGTTGTGTTCCTGTATGAAAATTTCTTCCCGTAATTGTCTTTCAGTTTCATTACATTGCTCGGCAACCGCTGTCATCTGTTCAGTAAGCTGTTAAATAGAGGTGTTAAGTTTTTCATTAATTTTTCTGAAATTTTCATCGGATTGTTTGATTGATTTGTCTTGTTTTTCATTAAGTTGTCTGAAATTTTCTCTAAGTTGTTTGTTCGATTCATTGAGTTCTCAATAACTGTTGTCTTGCTCTTCATTCAACTGTTTGAAATTTTCATTACGTAGTATCAGTACTGCCATAACTTGATCCATGCCAAAATTAGCGACTCTATTTTCTGTGCTGTGTGATGGTGTATCTCCACTTGTCATGTTTTGTGTAACCATTTTGTCATTGCCTGATTCATGAAAAGGTTTGCTAATTGGATGTGCAGTGCTAGTCACTACATCAGAATCAAATAAATCTGACGTGTCTTGAGTATATTGTTCATCTTCGTTAGAAACATTTATCTGTTCACTGCGTAAATTTTGCAAATCCCGTGTGTCAAACTGGGCAGCGTTCATTGTAGCGGAACGTGCCGCGTCATCAATTGTTAAATTTACTGTGGACATAACTAAATTTGTTTATTCATCATTTGGATTAAAATCATTACTGGGGGTCGGCACGCACTGATTATCTGTAATTGGAAGATTATCATTATGAAACTGAGTGTCGCTAGTATTATCTGTCAATTTATTCAAGTCGGCTTTTTCACTCATTACGCATCGCGATGTACTTTTAGCAGTTTTTCGCGGCATTTTCACAAGTCAGAGGTAGGCACAAAATCAAAGACAATGCAAAAATGAAACAAATACAATAACAACAAAGAGCAATAAATTGCCGATGATCTGTAAAAGAAGGAGTGACAAATTAGTAAATACGTTGCGTCACATAAAAACTACATTTAATATTAGCTAAATAAGACCGGATATATAACTGACTACTTCTCAGAAATTCACAAGAAATGCCATCCTGGCCTACTGTCGCCAAGTGTAACCTCCCAACAGTTTACTTCCGTAACCCCGGCATAATAAAGTGTGACTAACCTCTCAATAAAATTGTTGCTCACATATAACCTTTCAATAATTAACTGACTGTGAATTTAAACTGGTAAATTTTGGACGTCAGCAGCGCTGCGCCATGGCCCTGAAAGATCATTCTGAACAACTTGAAAATTCTTATCTCAATGAAGTCGCCGGATAACGCGTATATATCTGCTCCTATAAGAATGTTTTCTGGCACAGCACAGTGCAACGCTGGCCGCTAGATTTGTCGTGTATAAAAAGAAACAGCTGATTTTTCTCTACGATAATACGGATTCTGTTGGATGAGTTAGGGATTACAGCGAGTATAGGAGAGCTGGAGCTTTTTTTTTGTTGGCTACCTAAATCATCAGCCAATAGGAATTAAGTATCTTCCATGCTTTTTGTAGTGCTTTGGGCTACAAAAATCAGTGTCTCTAGCAGTCGCTTGAGAGATATCTTACTGTGCAGATCAGTGCAGAATTGCACCACAGATATTTTCGTTAAGATGAAGAACATCTTCCATTCTGTCTGTTCTTATGTCGTGTTTGGGAAGCGACTACAGTTTGGAATGTTTTGGCGAAACTTCGGAAGTTTTAAGTGACTTACTTTGGAAGTTATTTCCATGTGAACTATGTTCTCGTACTTAAAAACCTGCTGGCATGTTTCCTGAACATCTTGGAACATTTAGGCAAGCATTTCTTTCTAAGAAGACCGCTGACCGACTTGCTGCAGTAATTCCAGTAACTTGTGAATATCTGTGGGACAGTGACTGTATAGGATGTGAAAATAATTCGTGTTGGATAGGTGGTCTTATGGCTGCTTTCGTGTGTAACGTTGTAGTAAAATCAGCTGCTAGCTTGCACCAGTAACAGTTCTAAGAGTAAGTGCGGACTTCGTAGCCATTTAAAACTTGTTTTGGGGGAAATAAAGCCTAATTAGTTGAACTTCAAACATTTTCAAACAAATTATTTAATATCCCGAATGGCCAAAATGTTTATTAAGTTCAGGAATTCTGCTTATAAGCTCGATTACTATTCATGATTAGAGTATGTATGAGTGAATCAAGAGCAGTAGTACGTGCTTTCCAACATAACAACTGGATTAATATACCGAGATGCGCTGTCATGTGTACTGTTTAATCTCGCCCTGTAGAAAGTAGTTATAGAGAGCAAAGCTGAAGAATGTAACCGGCTACGAATAGAAGGTTGCAGGTTTGACATGTTTCCCTACGTAGACAACATAGCGACAAGTTATTGGGGATTTCTACAGAAAGTTAGGCGTAGTAGCAGGACTACTCATAAAAAAAGAGATATGCAAATAGACAGCAACAAATGTGCACAAGAGCACTAAACACTGAACGAACACAAGTTCAAGTCTCTTGATCATTTAGGTACCTGGAAGCTAACACAACTGTTAGTGAAATACCCATTGATGCAAATGAAAAACTTTCTTCTGGCTCCAGATGCCTCAGAAACACGTTCAGGTCTAAAGCTATATTCTGCGAAAATGATCTACAATGCTATTATATGTCCCATTGCCCTCTATGATTCAGAAGTCTGCACATTAACTAAAATGGACCTGCAGAATCTTCAAACATCTCAAAGAAAGACAACAAAGAAAACATGGGCTGCAGTGAGAGATGGTGATGCTTCGAGAACAAAAAAGAATAATGAAATTTATGAAATCAATAACCAGCTCAACGTTTTACGATATCAGAAGGGCATGGGCGGGTTATCTAATCCGTATGACAGAGCGCCGACTTCGTAAGAAATCTTTCATTGTCCACATAACAACAATAAGAGTTGTAAAGACCAAGGAAGAAGATGGATATATGGCGCAACGAAAGATGCGGAAGCTTTGAATGTAGTCAACTCTGAGGAACAGCAACGAACAGAATTCAGAGGAGACTGATTATTGACTCAGTGCATGATTTACAGGGCCTGTGGCCACTGAATAAGTAGGTAAATAACCGAAGTTAAACGTAACGTATAAAACGTTAGTCGCCAATACCGTGTAGCACCACCTCTATTCTTGATAATGGGCTAAATTTGGAGATGAAGGGTGTCCACAAGTTTCTTTACGTATGTCACATCCAGCTTAAGCCACTCATTGATGATTGACTGCCTCATTTCAGGGCTTTTACTGGTAAGTTTCACCGGCAGTTACAGTCACAGTCACAGGGATTAAGACTGGGTGATTTACAGGGAGAGTCGAGTTGTCGGTTCACACAACATACTTTCAGGCAGCTTCTGCGCAGTTTCTCTGTTTTTTTGCATATTCACGATTTGCGGATTTATGTACCTCTGTGAGCAATGGATTTTATGGATGTGCCTGACTCCAAACGTGCATTGCATGCAGCTCCTTTCGAAACGTTCTTTAGAAAAACTGTGATGGATCCGCATTCTCTGGCAGCAACAGTGCTGTCGGGCTTGGGACGCATTGCTATCGACGAGGTGTGCCACTTGTGACCGGTCACTGACTGATTGGATATTCTTACGAAAACAGTTCTCATGCTGTATTGCATGACTACGAGTGCTGCACTACACTTTGGAGATACATTAAACAGTTCACGTTGATAAGACAACGAATCAGGCAATGACACTGTCAACAAGCTGTTACACCGGTCACTGAGCGTTTGGATATTTCTACGGCAACTGTTCTTACGCTGTAATACATCACTGCGAGTGGTACACTACACATTGGAGATACGTTAAACAGTTCACGTTGATAAGACAATGAATCAGGCAATCTGGCAATCTTGCCAACGGTCACTGACTGTTTGGACCTTGTTACAACTATTCTTACGCTGTAATACATGACTGCGAGTTCTGCACTACACTTTGGAGGTAGTTAAACAGTTCACTGACAGTAGCAGCGCAGTCGGGCTTGGGTCACATTCCTATCGACAAGTTGTATCACTTATCACCGGCACAGTCCCTTTCGATCTTCTTAGAACTACTGTTCTTATGTTGTATTATATGACTGCGAGTGCTACACTACACTTTGGTGATGCGTTTAACAGTTGACGTTGACATGACAGTGAGTCGGGCAACTTCATAAACGGTGAGCTAATGGCAAAACCCAAACACGATGGGCCATTCCTGTCACGTCTCCAGGCCGACACACGTTACGGCGCTGTTTCCGTACAACCGACTGGCATACCCACAGTACTTCGCTGCCATGACTCACAGTGCACCAGAGCGATCAGTGTGCTCTGTTAAGGTGGAGACTAACATGTTATCCTCTGTACGTATTTGTAATGTCCTTACGCCAGGACGAATACCTCGTTCAGTGGTGTCTGCCAACGATCGGCGGCGACGGTTCTGCACTGCACGTGGCCTGCAAAAGTCATCGAGCTTTTTCTTTATACACATAAATAAATACACGATAACATTCACTTCATTTTGATATATTTGTCTAGCACTTGTTGTCTCAGAAGTAGCTTACAAATATTTTCCATCCTCCCGACCTGACCAAGATTTTCGGTGGGTTTTCGTTGATTGTATGGCAGTTACTAGAACTAAAACTACCCTCCAAAATATTCTCAACTGGGACTTCCTATGCCTCACGACAAGTTCACCTGTGTTTTAGTTTTTGTGGAAAGACTCTGACTCTAAAAATGGGCAGAACTCGAGCAGCTTGTAACACCCTGAGAGGTAGAGAATGAAAATAATTAAGAAACGAACTAGACGGGCATTGAACAGAGGCTTACGGAACAAAGACTGTCGCAATTCCCTACTTTCATTTATTTATGAATCTCGGACATTTAAAGAAGTTCTTTAAAGTTTTATTTCTTTTTCTCCGCAACATGCATGTGCTGAAATCTTGTTGCAATAGAATATATACACTACCTGAGAAAAAGAAGTGACACTCCAGGAAGGAGAGCAGTAAAAGAAATGTAACTTCAGAGGTTGAGAGACTGTGATGTCATTTCAGTGGTTACAAAATCACATTAAATTTACAAATAACTTGGCAGTACGAACCCGCTTATCAGAACGGCGTTGCAGCTTCTTGTGCCAGATACAGCTTGAATTCAACGAAATAGTATCGGCAGCAACTGACCCGTCATGTTAGCCGAGAGCGCTAATGCGCTGCTTTCTGGACTCGGGTAGGCGCGCTGGCCCCGGATCGAATCCACTCGGCGGAATAACGACGACGGCCGGTGTCCCGGCCAGTCTGGATGTGGTTTTTAGGCGGTTTTCCACATCCCCCTAGGTGAATACCGGGTTGGTCCCCACATCCCGCCTCAGTTACACGGCTCGCAGACATTTGAAGACTTTCCCACTCTTCCATGGATTCCACTAGTCGCAGACAGTCGGAGTACACTAATTCCGTCCAGGGGGTATGGGATGGCGGCAGGAAGGGCATCCGGCCACCCCTTAAACTAATATTTCCAAATCTGACTAACCATGCCGACCCTGCCCAACTGCAGGAAAAGGCACAAGTGAAAGAAAAGGAAAAAAGTATCGTCAGCAACTGAGAGATTTATACCAAATAAATTAATAAACGACGGAGCTGATCCTCCTTGGTACACAGAACAGGTCAGAACACTGTTGCCGAAACAACGAAAAAAACACGCCAAATTCAAACAGACGCAAAATCTCCCAGATTGGCGATCTTTCACAGGAGCTCGAAATTTAGAGCGGACTTCAATGCGAGATAATTGTTTCCATAACGAAACTTTGTCTCGAAACCTGGCAGAAAATCCAAAGATATTCTGCTCGTATGTGAAGTACACTAGCGGCAAGATACAATCAATGCCTTCCATGCGCGATAGCAGTGGAGGTACTATCGAAGACAGTGCTGTCAAAGCTGAGTTACTGAACACAGGCTTTCGAAATGCCTTCACAAAAGAAGACGAACTAAATATTTCAGTATTCGAGTCAAGAACAGCTGCCAACATGAGTAACGTAGAAGCAGATATCCTCAGAGTAGTGAAGCAACTTAAATCACTTAATAAAAGCAAGTCTTCTTATCCAGACTGTATACGAATTAGGTTCCTTTCAGAGCGTGCTGATGCAATAGCTCCATACTTAACAATCATACACAACCGTTCACTCGACGAAAGGTCCGTACCTAAAGACTGGAAAGTTGCACAGGTCACACGAATACTCAAAAAAGGTAGTAGGAGTAATCCACTAAATTACAGGCCCGTATCATTAACGTCAATATGCAGCAGGATTTTGGTACATATACTGTGTTTGAACATTGTGAATAACCTCTTCCTAGTCACACACAGTCCACACGGAGTTAGAAAACATCGCTCTTGCGATACGCAATTAGCTCTTTACTCGCATGAAGTGTTGAGTGTTATTGACAAAGAATATCAAATTGATTAAATATTTCTGTATTTCCAGAAGGCTTTTGTTACTGTATCACACAAGTGAATTGTAGTGAAATTGAGTGCTTATGGAATATCGACTCAGTTATGTGACTGAATTCGTGATTCCCTGTCAGAGAAGTCACAGTTCGTAGTAACTGACAGAAAGTCATCGAGTAAAACAGAAGCGATTTCTGACGTTCCCCAAGGTAGTGTTACAGGCCTTTTGCTGTTCCTTAATTATATAAACAATTTGGGAGACAATTTAACCAGCCGTCATAGGTAATTTGCAGATGACGTTGTTTATCGACTTGTAAAGTCATCAGAAGATCGATACAAATTGGAAAACAATTTAGAAAAGATACCTGTATTGTACGAAAATTGGCAACTGACCCAAAATAACGAGAACTACGAGGTCTTCAACAGCTACACGATAAATCAATCAAATCTAAAGGCAGTAAAGTCCACTAAATATCTAGGAATTACAATTACGAACAACTTAAATGGGAAGGAACACACACAAAATGCTGTTGGGAGGGTAACCAAAGACTACGTTTATTGACAGGACAGTTAGAAAAATGTAAGAGATCAAGCAAGCAGACTGCCTACACTACGCTTGTCCGTCCTCTTTTAGAATACTGCTGCGCAGTGTGAACTCCGTACCCTACAGGATTGACGGAGCACGGCAGCACGTTTTGTATTATCGTGAAATAGAGGAGGGAGGGTCACTGAAATGATACAAGGTTTGGGATGGACATCATTAAAACAAAGGTGATTTTCGTTGCGGAGTAATCTCCTCACGAAATTCAAATCACCAACTTTCTCCTCCGAATGCGAAAATACACTCCTGGAAATGGAAAAAAGAACACATTGACACCGGTGTGTCAGACCCACCATACTTGCTCCGGACACTGCGAGAGGGCTGTACAAGCAATGATCACACGCACGGCACAGCGGACACACCAGGAACCGCGGTGTTGGCCGTCGAATGGCGCTAGCTGCGCAGCATTTGTGCACCGCCGCCGTCAGTGTCAGCCAGTTTGCCGTGGCATACGGAGCTCCATCGCAGTCTTTAACACTGGTAGCATGCCGCGACAGCGTGGACGTGAACCGTATGTGCAGTTGACTGACTTTGAGCGAGGGCGTATAGTGGGCATGTGGGAGGCCGGGTGGACGTACCGCCGAATTGCTCAACACGTGGGGCGTGAGGTCTCCACAGTACATCGATGTTGTCGCCAGTGGTCGGCGGAAGGTGCACGTGCCCGTCGACCTGGGACCGGACCGCAGCGACGCACGGATGCACGTCAAGACCGTAGGATCCTACGCAGTGCCGTAGGGGACCGCACCGCCACTTCCCAGCAAATTAGGGACACTGTTGCTCCTGGGGTATCGGCGAGGACCATTCGCAACCGTCTCCATGAAGCTGGGCTACGGTCCCGCACACCGTTAGGCCGTCTTCCGCTCACGCCCCAACATCGTGCAGCCCGCCTCCAGTGGTGTCGCGACAGGCGTGAATGGAGGGACGAATGGGGACGTGTCGTCTTCAGCGATGAGAGTCGCTTCTGCCTTGGTGCCAATGATGGTCGTATGCGTGTTTGGCGCCGTGCAGGTGAGCGCCACAATCAGGACTGCATACGACCGAGGCACACAGGGCCAACACCCGGCATCATGGTGTGGGGAGCGATCTCCCACACTGGCGGTACACCACTGGTGATCGTCGAGGGGACACTGAATAGTGCACGGTACATCCAAACCGTCATCGAACCCATCGTTCTACCATTCCTAGACCGGCAAGGGAACTTGCTGTTCCAACAGGACAATGCACGTCCGCATGTATCCCGTGCCACCCAACGTGCTCTAGAAGGTGTAAGTCAACTACCCTGGCCAGCAAGATCTCCGAATCTGTCCCCCATTGAGCATGTTTGGGACTGGATGAAGCGTCGTCTCACGCGGTCTGCACGTCCAGCACGAACGCTGGTGCAACTGAGGCGCCAGGTGGAAATGGCATGGCAAGCCGTTCCACAGGACTACATCCAGCATCTCTACGATCGTCTCCATGGGAGAATAGCAGCCGGCATTGCTGCGAAAGGTGGATATACACTGTACTAGTGCTGACATTGTGCATGCTCTGTTGCCTGTGTCTATGTGTCTGTGGTTCTGTCAGTGTGATCATGTGATGTATCTGACCCCAGGAATGTGTCAATAAAGTTTCCCCTTCCTGGGACAATGAATTCACGGTGTTCTTATTTCAATTTCCAGGAGTGTATTTTGTTTGCACCGACCTACGTAGGGAGGAACGATCACCACGATAAAATAAGGGAAATCAGAGCTCGTACGGAATGATATAGGTGTTCATTCTTTCCGCGCGCTATACGAGATTGTTATAATAGAGGATTGTGCAGGCGGTGCGATGAACCCTCTGCCAGGCACTTAAATGTGATTTGCAGAGTATCCATGTAGATGTAGATGTAGATGTAGATACGTGCACTGAGTAGGTTGTGAAGGGTGTCATAAAGCTGTTGTATTCTCATCCGTACCAAGCTGGCCCACAACTGTGGTAACTCGTCCTATCAAGGACTGCATGCTGACACCAGAACAGAGTTGACATCAGACATGGTACAAGTCCTATGGTTGTCAGATCTATGGATCGTGCTGGCAACCGAAGTCCTCAACATTACACGACAGTTCATAAAAGACACGTTCCATACACGGACGAGCATTGTTTTGTTGAAAAATGGCAATACGGTACGTTCGCATAAGATGTAACACATGGCGGCACAGGTTGTCTAGGACGAACTACTGTACTGTCAATGTCACCTCAGTCACTACTGAAGGCTCTCCAGACTATAACGATAGAAGTAACAGAGCTCTGCCACTCCAAAACGTCGGAAGAATGGAACCCCTTTCCACATTGCCGCTGTAGTCGCCGACGATGATCATCCAGCTGGTGTAGAATAGCTGTCCATCGTTGCACACATTGGTACGCTGTTCATCATCAGTCCAGGCTTCCCAGTCACCGCAGCTCTCCAAAATCAGTCGATTGTTTTGTGGTGTTGACGGCAGCCTATTCAAGGGACGGTAATCCCCGAGTCCGGCTGCTGTTACTTTCGGCCAATTGCATAGGATAACACAAAATATTTCAGGGAATCCATTGGTTGTTGTTAGAAGGCAGGCGCAAATGTGAATGATCTACAACGTGCTTGGTGACAATACGGCGAAACTCTCTGGTGGTGGTCAGACGTGCTGGACCAGAGCATTGACGACCAGTGTGCGTAACCTCACGTTCTCCTGCAGTCCTATATCGGGTCGCTGTCACCTTATAATGCCCGACAAATCTCGATATTAAGCGACTAGACCAGAGGCCGCTGTCAAACTCTGTCAGGTGCTGTCTGGAATGACTACGTGGCATCTCCGTGTCCTTCACGGTGATCAACATCTGACTCATTTCACGCCCCCTATTATCCTACCGCGGGGCAGTGTGGCCGAGCGGTTCTGGACGCTTCAGTCTGGAACCACGCGACCGCTACGGTCGCAGGTTCGAATCCTGCCTCGAGCATGGATGTGTGTGATGTCCTTAGGTTAGTTAGGTTTAAGTAGTTCTAAGTTCTAGGGGACTTATGACCTCAGATGTTAAGTACCATAGTGCTCAGAGCCATTTGAACCATTATTATCCTACCATGCTTGATGATAATACTAAACACGCGATCAACACGAATACACTCCGATGGAAGTTCTACCTCATCATCATCATCATCATCATCATTTAAGACTGATTATGCCTTTCGGCGTTCAGTCTGGAGCATAGTCCCAATAGCCCCCCTTATAAAATTCCTCCATGATTCCCTATTCAGTGCTAACATTGGTGCCTCTTCTGATGTTAAGCCTATTACTTCAAAATCATTCTTAACCGAATCCAGGTACCTTCTCCTTGGTCTATCCAGACTCCTCCTACCCGCTACTGCTGAACCCATGAGTCTCTTGGGTAATCTTGCTTCTCCCATGCGTGTAACATGACCGCACCATCTAAGCCTGTTCACCCTGACTGCTATATCTATAGAGTTCATTGCCAGTTTTTCTTCGATTTCCTCATTGTGGACACCCTCCTGCCATTGCTTCCATCTACTAGTACCTGCAATCATTCTAGCTACTTTCATATCCGTAACCTCAACCTTAATGATAAGGTAACCTGAATCCACCTCAGGTTTCGCTCCCATACAACAAAGTTGGTCGAAAGATTGATCGATGCACAGATAACTTAGTCTTGGTACTGACTTCCATCTTGCAGAAGAGAGTAGATCGTAGCTGAGCTCTCACTGCATTAGCTTTGCTACACCTCGCTTCCAGTTCTTTCACTATGTTGTCATCCTGTGAGAATATGCATCCTAAGTACTTGAAACCGTCCACCTGTTCTGACTTTGTTCCTCTTATTTGGCACTCAATCCGTTTATATCTCTTTCCCACTGACATTACTTTCGTTTTGGAGATGCTAATCTTCATACCATAGTCCTTACATTTCTGATCTAGCTCTGGAATATTACTTTGCAAACTTTCAATCGAATCTGCCATCACAACTAAGTCATCCGCATATGCGAGACTGCTTATTTTGTGTTCACATATCTTAATCTCACTCAGCCAGTCTATTGTTTTCAACGTTAGACTGGCTGGGTGCGATTAAGATCTGTGCCACAGAGAATAGCAATTCTAATAATTCACATACCTGCCGAAGGGGGTACGTGTACGATGCTGCACTGGCATCCGATCATGACCCCTGGATGCTTTTCGTCAGGTAATATGTGTAACTGTTTCACTCACCAACATAATTCATGCTTGTCTGCAGTACTTACGGATGAAATAGATTCTTAATGGTCCGAAAATTACCTTTTATTTCAATTTTAGTAAACGCCCATTTTATTCTCAGTTTTCTTTTAATTATTGGTCGTACATCTAGACTCCAATTATTTATTAGCCACTTGCCACACATTAATACAAGAAATAATTCTTGCAACAACTTCATTGGAGCTACGTGGTGTTTTACTACAGAAAATTTGATACTGAATGCTGATGAGATAAAACATTCTTGGGGGACCTCGTAATCTTTCCCTGGAATAAAGATGAAAACTGGCTAACAGTTACAAGCATTGTGTCCAACAGATCGTTGGAGAAAAATTATACATGGTGTTATTACCACCAAACACCTCCGAAACGTAGAGGGCATCGTAGAAATATTTGATGTGAATGAAAATTATTATATCTAGTTTGATACTATCTTTTTCAGTTTAATGCCGCTTTGGAAACTACCGTGTCAGTATCGCCGCTTTCCAGTTGAAGTAGTTTATCATCTGGTTTTCCAGGTTCAGCATATCGCGTTTCAAAACCCCAACAGAAAATTAAAGAATGGTCGCCCGGAACCGACCCATTGGCGTAAAGAGGTATGGTGGGCCCAACATTTGAACAGGAAACCGTGTTCAGAGAGGAAGAAACGTGAACAGAAATACGTACAACACTCCCGAAAATGCTGGGGAGAGTAGCCACAGCAGTTCGCCGTTACTCCGGTAATTACTACATGTGAAACAGTTACGTAACGTATGTTACTCAGTTTATATGCCAGATCATGCAGCCTGGGACTCTCCTTCCACTGTCGGCCCAGTCCACTATTACAACAGTAACTTTTACGGGATATTGGTTCAAATGGCTCTGAGCACTATGGGACTTAACATCTGAGGTCATCAGTCCCCTAGAACTTAGAACTACTTAAACCTAACTAACCTAAGGACATCACACACATCCATGTCCGAGGCAGGATTCGAACCTGCAACCGTAGCGGTCGCGCGGTTCCAGACTTAAGAGCCTAGAACCGCTCGGCCGCCACGGGCGGCTACGGGATATTGTTACCCTCATTACTTAGTTTTTTATTAACACAGTAATTGCTTGAGTAACATTGAATTACAATTGCTCTTCAATTCTGAAGTCGTGATACAGTTGCTCGTGTTGCTTTCCGTGAAAACCAAGTGAAAGATACGTCTCCGCATAATGGTTTCCATTCAAGACATCAACTACACAACGCCCTCTGCACAGCCTAGAAGTTTTTGGCAGTGCAATTTAATCTTGCCCGGTCTCCTGATAAACAGCGGATCCCATGTTCGGCATCATGATGTTTGAAGCGTATTATTTTATTCAAATGTAATTGATGAAGGTAAGATGTACTAAAATTTTGTTTCTGTACTTGTTGGACAAAACTTATGCTATAGGCCTTGATTTTCTAGCGATCATTTCACAACTATAGTCAATACTGTAAAACTTCCGTCAAAGTTGACTCTTAACAGATACATTCACATAGCAAGGAAAAAATCATGAAATTGAAACAAAAATTTTAGATCACAACCCACTTAAGCCATGAATAGACTGAAACTGTCCATGTGACCAGCGCGCTCTTATTCTTGGTTTGAAAAAAAAAAAAAATGGTTCAAATGGCTCTGAGCACTATGCGACTTAACTTCTGAGGTCATCAGTCGCTAGAACTTAGAACTAATTAAACCTAACTAACCTAAGGACATGACACACATCCATGCCCGAGGCAGGATTCGAACCTAAAACCATAGCGGTCGCTCGGCTCCAGACTGTAGCGCCTAGAACCGCACGGCCATTCCGGCCGGCTCTTGGTTTCACTAGGTCGTATATGGTAACCAGTGGTACATGTTTATACCGTTTCTCGAATTACCAGCAAACAGGTATGACATATGACCTACTTTTATGGACAACGACTTATGGAGACTGTTGCGAAATTGATTAGAAATTACTGGACGTCATGCTAATGCATCGTATTACGGACTTATTAAGTTTAAACAGCTAGAGTGAAAAAATTTCTCAGTGGGTTAAGAATTAAAGAATGAATGGAATATGGAAGCCTAAATTAAGTGATGACGCCCACTGTCTCCATTTTTACTGGTCAGTAATTCTAATGGAACTGATATACAGTGAAAATCAGAAACTCAGCGACATAAAAGTGGTGAAAATTCTCAGAATTCTTGGGAGCAGAACGGCAGTGCTGTTTGGCATACAGGTACGCCTGGATGGGCATCAGCCGCTGACACCGATCGGCGCCTGCTGCGATCGCAGAGAGGCGCTGCGCCGTGCTGTGTGTTCGCTCCGCTGGGGCCTGACGATGTGCAGATGCGGGGGATCACCTCCGCCACACGCCCGGCTCCTGTCACATATGTGGCACACATCGCATGTCGCGGGGCTGCAGGCTGTGCCGATAAGCTGGTAACCAGCGTGTTCGGCACGTGTGCCGCGAAGAGAGGGGGCGTTTCACTTCGTACATCGAGTCATTTCTCCCGTGTATCAGTCTAAGCTGAAAGAGCATCCAATGCTGTAAGTTAACTATTAACACAGTGGAGTACGAAACTTAGTAACGAAGGTAATTTTCACATGAGAGGCCACTGGCAAGCAAGTGAGCTCAATGAAACTTGGGCCATACACAAAAGAAGGTAACTGAAAGAAATACCCAATGAGACGAGCTAAAACGACTCTGCGATTTATGTTGGTACGCCGGACATTACAAAATGTAGGGCATGTTTCGTAATAGGATTTGTTATCATCACTGAAGGCAGTGCATACTCTGCAACTTGCCCCCATGCTGACCCGATGTGGCAAGGGGATTCTTGTAACAGGCTGTTCCATTCCTGCACCAGCTTGGTACACACCTGCTGGATAGTTGCTGGTACATGTGGACGCGCTGCAATAATCTCCCCAACGCATCCAACACGTGCTCGATCGGCTTTAGGTCGGGGGAACGACCAGAGCAGACTATTCACCGATGATCCTGTCGTTCGAAGAGCTGCTATACCCGCGCATTTCGATGCGGTCACATTTTATCATCCAAAAAACGAAGCCAGTGGTGAATAGACCCATGAAATGAGAGGAGTATAGTGTCACAACAACAATGACCAGCGAGTGTACCATATTCTGAGATCTGAAGGTCAGTAAGCACATGCTACATTATGCCTCCCCACATAGTAACATAGGGAACACCAAAACGATCTTGTTCCACAATGTTCCTTGGTGCATAATGTGTTCCCACCTCTCACAATATGAGGGTGCGCGATGCACCCAGGAGCGTAGTCGAATATGGTCGTTTCGATGGACCGCGTCTTTTAATGTGGAGAGAAATAATGTTAAATATGTACACTGACCTCTGAACCTTTGAACACAGTATTCTCACATATTAACATTACTGTGACAGTGTACTCATTCCCCACGTGCGTCTTTCCAGGAGTGCAAAATCGAGCCCTGTGGCATTCCCTTCGCGATTTCTCGCCATTCACTAAAATTTTCGACCTTTCCAAAGTTTTTTGAGTTCTCCAGTACAACTTTTTGCATTCTGTTTGTTGAGTATTTTTCAAACAGGTTGTTTGTAAAGTCATCAGTTCCATAAAAAGTAAGTTTTCCAAGGGTGTGATATGATCCACACGTTCAAACTTCTTGGAAAGATTACGAAAAATACCAGATGGCGATATTTTATTACTTAAAACTTGTGATATTGAGAAGGTGATTGCATAAACAGCATTTTCAGTCAAGTAGCTGTAGTGGAATGCGAAGTATAATATGCTAAGTAAATTGTTTCTACTTAAATGTGGAACTTCTCTTGAGAACATTACATTTTCGAGGATTTTGGGAAAAGGTGAGGGGAGGGTACTTCGTGCCAACCTTCTGAATACATTATAACCCAGTCAGTTACTTTATATTTTAAAATTAAAAAAAATAGTTATTATTTTTAATGAATTCTTCTACCAGATTCCATAAATGTTTTAAACTCTTCACTCAAAAGTAATGGAAAAATTTGTCTCATTAGTAAAAGTTATAGTCAATCTTTTCAGATTCGGGACCTTACTTACGCATCAGTACCTCCTTAACAACTATGTTACTAATGAAATTCAACGACAGTTAAGGAACTGTACTTTTTTATGGTGGCCATAAAGTACCCCCGTCCCACCCCAACCCCGCCGGTAGCACACGTCACTGAAAGTTCGTTGATCTTGAAAAGTATGTGCCAAAAGGTACTTTCACGTTCTGGACTATACTTACACATGAGTATCGCTTTAAAAAGTATTTTTAATATAAGTCAACAACAACTAAAGAATTTTTTTTCAGCTGTTTATGGTGGGCATAAAGAACCTCCCATCCTTGGTAATTCACGTTATGGCAAATGCTCTGATATTGTTAGGGTTAAGTCAGAGCAACTATTCATAATTCTGTCTGAAAGAAGCTTTCGATTTTTAGAATTTTTGTAATTCTGTTACTTTCCATGTTACTTCTAGTTGCTTAAATTTTTCTGTAATGACGTTTTAATACATTGTCTTGCTTCTTTAAATGAATCATTTAATCCTATTTTTCCCGATATATTTAGAAAGTGATTGTTAAAAATACCTGCAACTTGTGAATTATCAGTCACAGCATTGTCCATTGTCGTTTGGTTTAACTGCTATGGTACCTTTCTCGTCGAATGGGTGTCGTGTCTCCCATTGCCAGTATCCCAATTAGTTTTAATCTTATTTTCTCCATTGTTTATTTCTTTCAGGACATGCATACTTTTGGGTAGTTTAATGACTTTCCGTAAAATACAACAGTATTATTTGTAGAGTGTAAGTAACGTCGATTTCGGCATTTATATAACTTCCCTTTTCCTATTTAATTCTCTTAGTTATGCATGGCTATACTTGTTTTTTAAATGGATTTTCTGGATAACGTTTTAGTAAAGATACTTCCGAATATTGACATATTGAATCTGACATTGGCATTTCTTTCTACATAATACCTCATCTGACACCATCTCTTTTAACTTAATATTAAAACAATGCGTCCTTTTCTCATCATTAAGTCTCACTGATTTGTATGAACGCGCCTCAGGGCTGTAAGGTTCTGTATTGATTACTTACATTAGCTGTGCATCAAGATCAGATAACAATTGGATGAACATTAATCGTTTTAACCTGAGCACAGTTTATAAATAATCAGTCAAGATCCTGCTATCTTTCTGCACACGAGTTGGAATATTAACTACGGAAATTAGATAGAAATACCCAAATAACTATTCCAGAACCTTTTTCTGTCTGTATGTTTCAAAAAAGCCACTAACTGTTTCTTTTTCTCTGACAGACAGCGCAATAATGCAATTACATTTCAGATAAATTACTGAAAGTGTCAAGAAACGGAAATGTAGACGTTGCAGCTCCCAGAGAAGTACTATGCAGAACAAACACAAGCGTCTAGGTTCTGAGGTACAAGAAAAGTCTGTATTTTAATATTTCTGCCTTTGTGTCCAACTGTTACACGTGCTGCAGCTCCTCCTTTCTCATGTTAACTCTAAATTAAAATGACGCTAGTCTAGCACCTCTATTATTTAACTTCTGCATCATTGTTATTACATGGTGATCAGAGACGCACAGAACATCTTTCACTTCAGAATTTTCTACATCTTCTAATCATTCAAAA
The DNA here is from genome assembly GCF_021461395.2 of Schistocerca americana. NCBI lineage: Eukaryota > Metazoa > Arthropoda > Insecta > Orthoptera > Acrididae > Schistocerca > Schistocerca americana. The sequence goes on along the minus strand of NC_060125.1, from coordinate 189,237,039 downwards.
ATCTCGTCTTGTTTTTCAGCCCACTAATGTTCTGTTGAAAGAAATTAATTTTAGATTTCTAAACACCATTGCATATTCTACAGTAATGTTCCATTACAATTTCTTTGAAGACTGTCTGTCTATGACATGACTCTAACCTCAAAAATCTCCCCCAAAGACTCTGTTAACCACAGAGATTTTGTCTTGTGTGCTTGTGATCCTTCCGTCCCCCTACCCTTCTGCAAGATGCTCAGTTAATATGTCCTTCTCCCCCCTACTGAGATTCTGGCCATGATTTCTGTACCCACATCTCCCAATTGCAACAACGGCTACAGCACGGATTCTAGACTAACAATCGAAAGCAACCCACTTAGCTCTTTGTTTACGCGGCTAACAACCGTGTTAACCCAGGACTGATCATGGCGCAGTAAAATCTTCAGCAAGCCTACAAGAGTGTTTCAGCTACATAATCTACAGCTACATGGGAGAGCTTCATCTGATGCTATACTTGCTTCCTCTCTACAATCACCCCAATGATAAACCAAAAATACGTAGGGATTTGAAATGTAATTGTCTCATAGACCCAATTGTGTGGAAAAGTAGGTGGTACCCCTCGGTTCATTTATAGGATACTGCCAAAATGCAATCAGCCTACAACAGCAATGGCTTAGAAAATACTCGTTCGACCCACTGTAGAATATCGTTAATGTTTGTTGGACAAATATCAAATAGGCCTGACAGAGTTGTTGAATGTATTCAAAGAAGAGGAATGGTCACATTTTTGTTTGATCCATTGATGAACGTCACGGAAGTCCTAGAACATAAGAACTGGCAGACGTTTGGATAAGACACCAACTACACCACGGAAGCTAACTTACGAAGTTTCAAGAGCCAGTATTGTGCAATCTAAGAATATAATGCAATCTCTGTGCATCGCTCCCGTAGGAAGCACGATAACGAGCCTGGATTAATCACAGCACTCAGGGCCATTTAATTCTAGATTAGTTAACCTTCATAAAATTTACGATTGCAGGAGGGTGTATTAGAAGGCCTTTTGTACTTAATTTGGTACGTGACATACCATTGGATAGCTACTAATTATAATTAGCTAATTCATAACATACAAATTATGACTTCCCCTGAATAAACTGTGGAGTAGTAAACTTTACGATGATTTACCCTTCTTAGTGTTAAACAGCTGTTCTTCCCAGGATCCAGTCACGAATGCAATAGTAAGAGACCATAGTACGCCATACGAAAACTACTCTTTGCCATGCACTTCACCGTTGTTCGTAGAGTACATCTGTAGATATAGATTCCCCGTTGCTATTTGATATTATGATGGCCAAGTGAAGACGCAGAGTATCAACTAGAATGAGTTAAAAAAGCTTCATCTATGTGTGAAGAATCTCTCAGTCGGACTGAACTCAACCCCCATCCCTGCCTTTGGTGGGTAACGAGCACCCGCATTAGATCGAGGAAATAAAACACGGGAACACAAAGTAGACGTCCTGCTTCCAAAGCACAACACGGTATATGCTCAATTTGCAGCTTGCTTATAAATATAGCTGTGATTAAAGAGTTGTATAAACGTCTAGCACGTTTATAGGAAAACGATACTTGTTTTCTTCATTGGGAGTTTGTCATCGCCATACAGCCATCCATCACATTTACATAGTATAATTGTTACGATTATTTTACTATACACTTCCTTAACTGTTATTTAGAAAAGAATAGGGTATGAATAAATAACTGAATCACAACAACACTAGAATATTCACGCATTACGTACACACTATACGTCTTGACAGTTACATCACACATTTGTGAGTGGTTTAACATTTTATTTAATACTGGGGCACTCTATTCGGTTGACAGCAACACTGCTGCCAATGTTGGAAGGGGAACCTTTGTGTTAATCAGTGTTCTGATAAAATACTTTTCTGTCTTCTATGTGGTACACGTCCCTTCAACACCGGATAAATCGTCAAATCGTCATTCATTAAATTGCTAACAAAACTGAACTGATAATACATAAAATTATGTGCAACTTTTCTTTGTGTTTGAAATACATCCCACTGAGCGGGACTTTAAGTATAACAGCCCCGACTTACGATGATTATAATACTGGCGACTTTGTATCGTTCTTGAACCCTCTTTCAGTACAATTTTTTGCCTATGCTGTAGACACATTTCTTGCATAGATTTAATTTGGATCGATACATTTGTGGAACTCAAGTATATATAGAGGATTCTAGTGGTGTAAGTGCAGATATTTTTATTGTTGACTGAAGACAGCGTACTGAACCACATTACATCAGTATTTATTTCATTTTCAGGCTATTATGTATCACTGTTAGGAGTAGCATGGTTTTAGGGCGGTTAGTATCTACCAGTATCCATGGCAAGAGCAAACCATTAATGATTATTGTCCTCTGGGTAGCAGATGAGGTACTGAAATGTGAACATGTGGACACAAAACGGTTGGTCTCTACTGACAGGCGTGATCCACATAGTGGCGCAATTACGACCGTGCAGAAAACATCAGGTAGTAAATTAGTGGTGTAATTGCGGGAAGACTGTTAGACGCAGAGAAAATACAAAGCACTGAGGTAGGCACATAATGAAGTACCACTGTATCTGTACCCAAACCCCCTATCACCCTGTACATATATTTGTGGCCGAAGTTGAAGATACCTCTTAAGAGTGTTTGAAGTAGTTGGCATCTCATCATGGTGTTAACATCTGTTTCTTCGGCGTCAAGGTTACTTTGTCTCGATTTCACTATTAATGAGTATTTTTGAGCGTGAAATACCAACATTTCTACGATTTTATTGAACATTCATTTTTACAATGTTCTCGAGTGTTGTGGAATGTTCTCGAATATTTTAAAACGTTCTCGAGTATTATTGAAAATTTCATGATTTATCGCGATAGTTCTGGTATGTTTGAGAACTGTTAGCAGGGAGTGATGGCGACAGCTATCGACATTATATGGGGCGAACAATGACGTGCATGTGTCAGCACACTTTTAGACATAGAAGAGAACAGGTCGGAGAACGGAGAAATTGTAAAGATGTAAACAAGTAAAGAAATAGAACAGTAAAGCTGTAAATAAGTAAGTGAATGACAGAATACGAAGGCTATTCGGAAAGTAAGGAACGATAGGTCGTGAAATGGAAACCACAGTGAAAATCAAAACTGTCTTATTTGCAACAGTTAGCTACACGTTCCAGCTACTTTTCTACACAGTCGCCGCTCAGACTTAGACATCTGTTGTAGCGTTGTACCAACTTCTCAATTCCCTCGTTATAGAAAACAGCCACCATGCTTTTCAACAATTTTCTACTCTGGACTGCAGCTCGTTGTCTGTGTCAAAATATAGTCTTCATAACCAGTGGTGCATGTGAGCAGAGATGAACCTCAGGGGTAGCCAATAACGGGCTGCATTGCGGGTGATCAAACACTTCCCATCGAAAACGCTGCAGGTGCATCTTCATTGCCCCTGCAGAGTGCGGCCGCATGACGGTTATGTTATGTGGAAATATTTCGCGAAATCTTTCGCCAGGCTCTCATACTTGGAAGGAGACGCTAATTTCTAGCCATCTTTGTGTTCTCAATGTGAGCTCAGAACTGAAAAGAGCGACGTGATGCGATCGACGGGCGTATTAGACAAAGTGCCCAATGCATCTGTGCAAAGATTTATCAGATTTTCACTGTATTTTCCAATTTCGCGACCGATCGTTCCCTACTTTCCGAATAACCCTCTTACTTTTTGTTCATTCAGGAGTACTTTTGTAATTCTTTTAGGAGTATTTTTGGGGTACAAAGTACTTAAGTGTTTTTTGGGTGAAGAAGTCAAGTCGCTCTTTATACCATGAGTGCCTTTCATTTCAAATAACTAATGATTCGGACTTAAAAGACTGCAAGGCTATAATTTCCAGTAAGATTAACATAAAACATCGCTATCAATAAAGCACAAGGGCAAACATTCCAATGTTGCGGAATGCATTTTAAAGAAACCTTCTTGTAGAACTGACAACAGACGTAGTGTATACGTGTGTTGACAACAGCAAAACTTATTCATCTTTCCAGTCAAAAGGAAACTATCAAATACACGAATACACTTTGAACAAGTTAAATATTATTTTACTACTAAAAATGTAGAAAACATTGCAAATAATTAAAAACGGGTTTTAAGTCAGAACACTTGAAAGCGACCACCACTAGCTGACTGTATTCGGCAAGGACAAGAATTTGCAGCACCTCTCTCGAGCCGGTTGTGTCAGACTTACTACATGGCGTTTTCTGGTGGTGCTTAACGATATCTCTACAACAAACTGTACGAACTGAGGGAAATGTTAAATGTTGGAAAACGATCGTCTACTAGTACGCGACGATATGTAGTTTTTTTAGTAATGTCTGAAGTATAGTCACTTTTTCCTTTTTCTCTCTGTTTCAGCCTCGTAATTCACAGACGGGAAGTACATTCATTGCACAGTTCATGGCTTAACAAAAGTGTGACAGTTAATAATGAAGAAAAAGTAGGATAATCTCTGCTCCCTCGCTTCGCTGGCTTCCATCATGATATATTTGAAGCAGCGCTAATGAGAATGCAGAGTCTAAAACAAAGTAAGCAAAATAACAGGTTTCATCTCTAAAGACTTCGCCGCCGATGATGCATTAGACACTACCATTCCGTTCTTTCTTAGGCGTCCTTTCCTCCTTGGTAAAGGGCACTGACAGCTGCTGACGAGTATCTTGAAGCAACAGGTTTTGAGTCCAGACGTAGAAAAGAAAACCCAATATTGCCTAATACAGTGGGGTGGTACAATGTTAGCTCATTTAAAAAGCAATCAAGTGAACTGCGCGTCTGAAAGTGCGCAAGACCAGCTTAGTACATAAACGGATTCCACAAAAACCGAAACCACCGCTTATTGGGCAGCTACCACGGGAACTTCATCGAAATTGCAAGCTTTTCAGATCCCTATCCGCCGCCCCTGTTTTACATCTGACGAACGATTGCTGCATTGGTTACATAAACAAGAGTAAGGCCGATTTCCTTGCTTGTCATTACGGAAACCAGGCTTGTATTCTGCTAATATGCATTAAACTTCCGTATTATTTTCTGATATAATACCGTATGGTCTCGTTCCTACCATTTTTTATTTTTTTTTAAAAGTATGGGTATTTATTAATAGCTTTACATCTTATTGTACATAGTAATATTACTATAAAAAATTTACGTTTGGAAGTAGAACACAGAAAATTTGCGTTGTGCTGTATCTGGAATTTCTTCCATCTTACAAACGAAAGCTCGGCAATTCAGTCTTAACCTACCACTGCTGCAGGATTTCTTTTTTATCTACCGTAAAGCACTCCTTTATTTGTAATGAAATAATAGAGTGCTACATAATAATAACAACGTGATGGGTAAGATATTTATCTCAAGTTACTAATTATAGGCAGCAAATGGGGAAGGTGACTCCACTGGCGTATCTTTTCACGAGTTAAGGTGTGTCATCATTAGGTTCAGCATGTTGTCAAATGATTCTATGTAGTTCTTATGGAATTTCATTGTTTTATGTTCTGATTCAATGTATGAGTAATAATCGTTGAAAACGGCAGGTCGATTTCGAATTATGAGGGTAGCCCTGCGTCCGATCATCCAGATTGCTGTGCTGCCTTAGAATTGAGTGTATCGCTCCTTTTGCGGCCTTAAATTTCCATTACGTCGGTCCAATCTTTGGATGTGCAATATACGACCGCAGATCTCCTATGGATCTGAGACCAGTTCTCAGATGCGGATCCGCAGGGGCATTTGTAAATTAACGTAACGTTTCGACGAGTTCACGTGTTTCACAAGTGAAAGCCGTTCTGAAAACATTGTTGAAAAGTTGCTATTTTTCGTTGACATTTATGTACTAGATGCCTTTAACACTAGACATTTAACTTTATCTGAGTGTAGAATTCCTCTTGGTTATTTTGTTTGCTGTTTTTCGTCAAAAAGTCGTATATTCGAGTCTTTATTAAGATACGCTGTTGGTTTTGGTTCTTTTATATGTAGCTGGACTCAAAAAAAGCTCTTGGTATCATTATGTCTACCGGCAGCACCATTATTAAAGACTCCCACCCATATGTTGATTAAGATCTTTGTAACGCTATAATTCTAGTTTCTCATACTTTTGCACTTGCGGTTCGTCAGAGGAGATATGCATTTTTGCCTTCCGTCCGCGAGATCGAGGCCACCCCTCGCGGTACGCACAAGAGCCCGTTAACGACAGCAAGAGTCCAAAACGTCAAAACCTACATGAGGACTCTGGCTGTACCCCCCTTATTTGTATATTATGTGATGAGATACACTCACCCATTTCGTGATGAAATACACATATATTTTGAAACGAAATACTCATATAACTTGTGCCACAGCATATTTGGGTTCCAGGAGCACCCCCTGGGATACTACATATTGATCTTGCCGAAACCCTAGAAGCGTACGCATATGGGTAGGTATATCTTTGTTTGGTATTGTCTTTGGAACTATGTGACCACGGCTGTATTATCTTACTTCGTCTCTGGCGCTCACGCTGTTGTCTGAGCTGTAACGCACTTGGAAAATATTTCCCTTCATAGTAAATCATCAAAGCGCTTGTTAGATTATCTAAAGAAACACTTTTTAGCCGAGGAGGATGCAAAAGCAAGTCGACCTGGCATACAGACCGTTAGTGAGTGATTGATAGCTTTAGAAATTTGTCCACAAACGGATATAAGTTTATATAAATTACTGCGAGTCATAATGTGTGAAGATACTATGTGGGATGAGTGCTTAAGGTTTGTTGTAAGAAAATAAAATTATATTAGAGATTCTTTTTCTTCAATAAGAATCTTTGGCAACAGCACATAGTCTACATTGGGTTTGTTTACAATTCATGTTTGCGTTCACTATTGAAATACTATCCATATGGACGTGCCACGTAACTCATCAGACAACAGAACATCTATCACCTACAAAGGTGGTCCGTGTGAATTGTCACACTTTTGGCTGACGTGCAATGCAAGCGCTGGAAAATATTCATTTACTGAACGAGAAATTAACCGTGCCACTAAGGGTGCACACTCTGATGTGTATGAATGAGGTGAATTATCTAAAATGTTGAAACCCCTTTGTCAGTCTCTAATATAGTTTTAAGTGTATTAAAGTCTTCATTTGTAAAAGTAATTTGTAAAATGGCTCTGAGCACTATGGGACTTAACAGCTGAGGCCATCAGTCCCCTAGAACGTAGAACTACTTAAACCTAACTAACCTAAGGACAGCACACACATCCATGCCCGAGGCCGGATTCGAACCTGCGACCGTAGCGGTCACGCGGTTCCAGACTGAAGCGCCTAGAACCTCTCGGCCACACCGGCTGGCGGTAATTTGTGAAAATCCTGTATATTAAGCTAAATCCGATTCAAAATGTGTTGTAATTCTTTCTTCTAAATCTCAATCAAAATTTTTTTCTGATACTTTCTTCAGATACCTGTCCACATATTTATGCTAACTACCAATCTATTATCAGTTTCATATTTCAGTCTTTGTAGGAGATATGCAACGTATCGATGTGGCGCCGATGCGACACTGGAGTGACTCTATTACAAATTTTGAATGCTTATTATTCGCTTATTGTACGACTTGTACCTGCAGTCACCTGGAGAATAAGTCAGAGAGTTACAACTAATTACACAGCATAGAGCAATTTACATTTCAAAATCCAATCAGTGCACACCTTTAGTTGCGCTGCCCGCAACAAAAATCTGACAAGGGGAGGCCACGACGTTTGGAACGCGGATTTACTGAAAACTTCGTACACTCGTAGCACTCCCTGAGGACAACAAAACGTGTAAGCGTTATTGAGAAAATCGCAAGATAATTTCGGTCGTCGAATATGTATTTGTGCGTGGCAATTTTAAGCATGAAGCGGCGGCGGCCAAGCGGTGCCAGCACGGTAGCTCGGCGTGTTCGGTAAGAGCGAACGGATGAACGAACCAATGTAACGAGTGTCGTCGGGCGTCCGCCCTGAACAAATTCAGCGAACAATACAAAAAAATGTATTTTTTTTTCAAAAAAAAGTTTTTGGCGTTCAAGCCATCGCTGGATCGAGTTCCGTTCGTCAGTTTTTCTTATTTTCAACACAGTCATTTTCTTTACTATTTTTTTATTACAATTGATATAATGGGAAAAATACGTGTAATCGGATGAACTTCTATTAAATTTACAATGCAATTGGGCAGTCTACTAATTTTTATTGTCACAAATAATGTAATAGTCATAACTATCGACTAATAAACGACCAAACGCATGACTTGATACAGAAAATGTATGCTTGTCCGTGTCTTCAAAACTGTTCGTATTTAATCGAAAGAGAAAGAGAAATTGCTTCTCGGAAGACGCTATTAAAATACTCTGAAAGAGAGGTTTCTGAAATTGTTAACGAAGTTTGTTTTTCCACGGAAACCGTCAAAAGACCTTGCATATGCCGAAACATAGCATTTATTCAATGCAGCTGGTGCCATTCAACTTTATGATTTCCATGTTTTTACGAAAAGTACCATCCTGCAACTTGTACTCGTAATGTCGAAAGGGACGATTAATTGTACGTCTTTCGAAAGCCGTCTGTGCCGGTCAAAACAAGTGGTTTTGGGCTCCTTCCGGGTATAAGGGATTTTTCAAATCACGGACAAGAATACATTTTCAGCATCACTTTATGCGATTGGCCGTTTACTAGTCGATAGTTATGAATATTACATTATTTATGATAATAAAAATTAGTAGACTCGATCCAGCGATCCCGCGGCTTCAACGCCAAACATTTTTTTTTTTTTTTTAAAAAAAGATTGTTCTATGTTATTCGCTGAATTTGTTGAGGGCGGACGTCCGATGCCACCCGTGCAGTTTGTTCGATGATCCGTTCGCTCAGTTTTTTTATTATAAAGGGTAGCTAACGTTTTGACCGAACACGCTGAGCTACCGTGCCGGCACCACTCGGCTGCAGCCGCTTCATGGTTAAACTGCCCACGCACAAATACATATTCGACGCCCGAAATTATCTTGCGATTTTCTCAATAACGCTTGAGAAGTACGCGCTGCCGGCCGGGGTGGTCTAGCGGTTCTAGGCGCGCAGTCCGGAACCGCGCGACTGCTACGGTCGCAGGTTCGAATCCTGCCTCGGGCATGGATGTGTGTGATGTCCTTAGGTTAGTTAGGTTTAAGTGGTTCTAAGTTCTAGGGGATTGATGACCTCAGATGTTAAGTCCCATAGTGCTCAGAGCCATTTGAACCATTTTTTTGAAGTACGCGCTACTGCTTACACGTTTTGTTGTCCTCATGTAGTGCTACGAGTGTACGAAGTTTGCAGTAAATCCGCGTTCCAAACGTCGTGGCCTCCCCTTGTGAGACAATTACATCGTGCATTGAGTAACGGGTTCCCCATTTTTCTTGTGATCGGAAACAGAAGCCAACTCACAGTACGAACTTGTACTACAGAGCACTGGAGACGGAAAAGTTGCAGCTTTAATGCAAGACACCGAAAAGGTGCCTACATTAGGAAGAATAATCGGTTACTGCATTCTTCAACGTTTTTCAGGTGGTACTTGCAACGGTATGTCCTTCCATTCTAGAGTGGGAAACAAAGATAATGGCGCAGCTCGACAATGACAAGTCTACGAATATCTTATGGTGAAGATTTGGACCAAAAGCAATCCCGTAAAGTAAAGACACACGCATTAGTGTCTCCCTCCACCAAAAACCCGCTGCATGCGCGAAGTCGCTATAGTTGGAAACTATATGTATTCTGATGCAGTGAGAGAGATGATATGGTTTTAGTTGACATTTCTAAGTGAGAAAGAAAATAAATATGTTGTAAGGCGGACACTCAGTAAGGTACGTTTTGCTGTCACTGAGGGAGAGAAATTGAGTGAGTGAATGAGAAGAGGAAATGGGACATATCTAAACTGAGGAGAACATGAAGCAGAAGTTAGCGGAGGAGGAGGAGGAGGGGGGGGGGGGGGGAGGTGGATGAAGACAGGGCAACATCAGTTTATTCTTGACTGTTGCCCAACGACTTCCACCGCCGAAGGTTTGGCAAACAATGAAGTGGGTCAGGGAAGGAGGGACGATCGCAGCGCCTCTGCCGGCCGCATTCTGCAGGCGTAGCCAGGCACCGGGGGGACCCCCGCCGTGTAATTAAATCAAGTCAGCCCTGGGGGGCCCCCCTGACCGGCCAGGCCCAGAAATAAACCCCGGCAGGACGGATGGACGGTGGGGGAGCAGCCACTGGAACTGATGCGGTCGGGTCCGGCCGCTTCTGGCCGGTTTTGCAGTAGGAAGTTGTACAAATTGTGTAATCTCATCCCGCCACCACCACTTCGTACTGAATGCCAGCTTAACAACATCACCAGCTGTTACTGGTAACACCTGTTATTCCCCCAATAACGTTACACCTACTAGCCAAACCAGTTGCATTTATTATGCAGCTAGCTAGGAGTGACAAATACAGACTCTCTGCAAGCGCAGAACGTTTAATTTTCTCTGTCGCTGTATTTCGTCTTGTATTTTGTTCTTTCTAAGTCACTGTAATTTTTGGTTGCCATACGACGAAACCCATTCTGTAGCTTCTACCGCTGTTGCAAAGAAATGTAGTGTACCTTATCGAACAAAAACTGTGTATACCCTGAGGAAGACCTCTGTAAGGCAACCGAAACGTCGCTTATTTTAATACGTTGAATTTAATTCGGGCGTTGCTTTCCTATTCGACTACATCCTGCCACGAAGAGCGACTAACAGATTTTTTTTTCTCGACAATTTTGACTCGATTGCGCGTCATGAAATTTAGGGTTGGTTTTCCAAATGACGGGGGGCTGTTGAGCCAAAATAACTTCATCGCAAATCAGTCTACGTAGTAGTGCAAAACCGAATCGAAATCCGTCCAGTGGTTCCTAAGATCAGCCTTCGCATACTGGCAGTGAAAAGCAGCAGCAGTCTTTAATATAGTAATGCGTACGTATAAATGTAATTTTATAAATAACGCTTCCAACTGTCGGTATTCAGAGTCAGACGATGTTTAATATCCTACAATGGAGTTAGCAGCAGTTATATCACTGGCTCCAGACATTCTGATTAACGACACAAGGAATGGGTAGTAAAGTAATATTTTAATGGTGTTTTTAATATCGATCCATTTTCAAACTTCTTTTTGATACATACGCGCAACGTTTGCATTGTGAACACTAGATAAAGGTACATAGTCCATATTCAATTTAATTCTACTTCTATTACTGTGGTTTTGAATTTCGCATTTCATGCTAAATTAATACTGACAAATACCACTAGTTACACGTATTGACCTACAGGTGTAAAAATACTCTTCGAAGAGGCTTCTACAAGATGTTTCGTTATTAACCTTATGTAATATTCTTAATGCACGCTTGTGTAGAATAAATACCCCCAGAAGATTGATAAATAGGATCGCATTACGTGTACGAATGCAAAGTACGCTACTCATTCCGTCTATGGGTCAATACATGACAGCTTGAAACTTCCTGGCAGATTAAAACTGTGTGCCCCACCGAGACTCGAACTCGGGACCTTTGCCTGGTCCCGAGTTCTAGTCTCGGTCGGGCACACAGTCTTCATCTGCCAGGAAGTTTCATATCAACGCACACTCCGCTGCAGAGTGAAAATCTCTGGAAACATGACAGCTTAGTCGACAACTGTTTGTGCCATCCAGAAATGCAAAAGAAAGCCTTTTTTCCCTGAAAAAAGAAATATAATCATTAATTTCCCATTAGGACAGAACGAAATTACGAAAGAGTTATGTATACTAAAATATATAGAAACAAATAACGGCTACCATGTTGATAAGGTAGACAAAATATATGCTACCAAATTATATAACAAACCATAGCAAAGAAATAACATTAACAAGTGAAAAAGAACCAGAAAAAAATGAAATACACTGGTTTACCTTATTTTGGTGCCACATCAGACAGAACAGCCGATAATTTTCTTAAAACTAATGCCGAACCGGGCACCGCACGAACAAGAAAGTTAGGAATAATAATCAGAGACACAACCTCCAAGCCGGCCGCGGTGGCCGTGCGGTTCTGGCGCTGCAGTCCGGAACCGCGGGACTGCTACGGTCGCAGGTTCGAATCCTGCTTCGGGCATGGGTGTGTGTGATGTCCTTACGTTAGTTAGGTTCAAGTAGTTCTAAGTTCTGGGCGACTTATGACCTAAGATGTTGAGTCCCATAGAGCTCAGAGCCACAACCTCCAAACAAAACCGTTTACACAATCAGGGAACTAAAACATCAAATGTGGTGAAAGTGAAAATTGTTTTGTGGAGCAAATAGTGGATCTTTCGACACCAGATTCAGAGAGCACACCAACATAACCGAGAACTGTAATTTTTCATTTAATGCACAATTGCGAAACTACAATCGAAACACCGATAGCAACGATAAATCTTTGAAGGTTCTGCATACGGTAAAGAAAGACAGTTTAATGGATGCTCTAGAAGCAATTGAAATTTAAAGCGCCTTGAAAGAACAACCACAATGCGTAATCCATGAACAAACAGACCTCAAAATAAAAAAAAATTCTCCATTGTTTTAGAGATTTACTCTAATGTATTGTTAAGTGTGCACTTTGAGATGTCTGATATATGCAATCCACTTAAAATCACATTACGTAAAGTGGAATAATGACTAGTATCGCTGAACAGTTGTTCTTTGATTAGCATATCACGTTGTTACCTCTGCCTAACGTAAGCCAATGTGTTAAAATCTTGTTAGTACTGTATCTGACTGTCAACAATCTGCAAAACTGGTTGTAGCTAGTGTTCTCGTTACATAGTATTATGTTTTGTAGATAACTGAAAATGGCTTAATGCCGAAATTACAATCGTTAAAAAATAAGTTCTAACAGTTGGAACCAAGATGACAAAATAAAAGTCAGAGAGATTCCGCCAAATTACCAGTTGTGATGCAACCTCGGTATATTAGCGATCTGGATGCCTATGAACTTCACAAACGTTGGATCATAGATAATGCACGGACTGATATCTACTTACATCGTTTCAAATTGGGTGATATGAGTTTCATCATATTAATGCTTGAGCTGTCCACTGTGAGCCAGTTATATGCTGGTTACGTTATTCCCTTGGTTCTGCCTCGTACAAAGGTCAACCCCTTTATCAGTATACGTGAATGTACACTAAACGTCAGTATTCCGATGGACTCACCAGTGTCTAGGATAAATCGTTTATCCAGGTCAAGAGTAGGATTGGGCCAAGTGCTGAACCTTGTGGGACACCATGGTTAACTTTGCTGTTTAATGTTCCCCCACTCTGTAATTAGTCTTACGTTTATGGTATCATTTGTTAATGTGACTCTCCATATTTTATTACCAGTAATCAAAAATTCCATACTGAGGAGAAAGTCAGGCGCTCGACTCGGTTTGCCAGCGACGCTTCGCGGGCAGCCCCAGTGGCCGCGTATGAGCCGCACCTCTGTGCAGTCCCCCTGCGCTGGCGGGTGGGCGCGCGCGTGTTATCTGTCAATGGCGCGCCATATGTTTTCATTACGCGGCGGCATTATTTGGCGGGGGATCCAGGAGGCTGACGCGGCCGCTGACAAATGAAACGGCGGGCCGACGTGGCGCCGCCCGGCGTCGAGAGAGGCGGTGGCCGCCGACGCCGGCGCCAGCGTCGTGTGGGCGTCGCCAGTCAAGGCGGCTCAGCGCCCCCGTACTTCCGCGTCGGTGGGTTCGCGTAGGCTTGGGGCGGCGGCGTGCTTCGCGGTAAGCGGCTAGACTGACTCTTCCCCTGCCTCCCGTAACATCTCTCTCACAGAAACACGTAGACGGCCTACTGTTCTGCATTCACAGGGTTACCCAGGCGTAGAGAAACAACTGAAAGGTTTGAAATTGAATGAATCACCCAATACGGATTTACGAGGAGTAATCCACGACGTTGGCCCCTTGCATCGCCTGCATGTGAACCTCTCGCCTAGCACAAAGTCCCAAACGGCTGGAAAAATCTATTTAATTATACAAGAAGGGTAAAAGAACGGATCCGCAAAATTAGGGGCCAATATCCCTAACTTGAGTTTTCTGCAGATTCTTTGAACGTGTTTTCAGTTAGAATATAATAAACTTTCTTGAGACTGAGAATCTTATGTCCACGAATCAGCATCGTTTTGGTAGGCATCGCTCATGCGAAACTGAGATTATTCTTTTCTCTCGTTATATACTATGTATCAAGGGAAGCAAGCAGATACCGTGTTTGTAGACTTGCGGAACGCGTTGCCCCATTACAGGCTGTTAATGAAGGTAGGAGCATATGAAGTCCGCAGATGATTTCTTAAGCTCGAAAGTTTCTTAAGCAATAGAGCCCAGTATGTTGTCCTCGAAGGCGACCGTTAGTGAGAGACAAGGGTATCATCAGAAGTGCCCCAGGGAAGTGCGATAGGACGGCTGTTGATCTCCATACACATAATTGATTTGGCGGCCAGGGTGGACAGCAGTCTGCGTTTGTCTGCTGATGATCCCGTGATGTACGGTAAGTGGTCGTAGTTGAGTGGCTATAGTAAGATACAAGCCGATTTAGACAAAACTTCTAATTAATTTGATGAAAGGCATAAAGTTGCAAAGCGCTATGAAGTGGAACTACCACGTAGGAACTGTGGTAGCGAAGGCGAATGGTTGATTTCGGTTTATTGGGAGAATTTTAGCAAATAGTGGTTCACCTGTAAAAGAGGTGGCATATACACTACTGGCCATTAAAATTGCTACACCAAGAAGAAATGCAGATGATAAACGGGTATCCATTGGACAAATATATTATACTACAACTGACATGCGATTACATATTCACGCAATTTGGGTGCATAGATCCTGAGAAATCAGTACCCAGAACAACCACCTCTGGCCGTAATAACGGCCTTCATACGCCAGGGCATTGAGTCGAACAGAGCTTGGATGGCGTGTCCATGCAACTTCAACACGATACCACAGTTCATCAAGAGTAGTGACGCGTATTGTGACGAGCCAGTTGCTCGGCCACCATTGACCAGACGGTTTCAATTTGTGAGAGATCTGAAGAATGTGCTGGCCAGGGCAGCAGTCGAACATTTTCTGTATCCAGAAAGACCCGTACAGGACCTGCAAGATGCGGTAGTGCACTATCCTGCCGAAATGTAGGGTTTCGCAGGGATCAAATGAAGGGCAGAGCCAAGGGTCGTAGCACATCTCTAACGTAACGTCCACTGTTCAAAGTGCCGTCATTGCGAACAAGAGGTGACCGAGACGTGTAACCAATGGCACCCCATACCATCACGCCGGGTGATACGCCGGTATGACGATGACGAATACACGCCTCCAATGTGCGTTCACCGCGATGTCACGAAACACGGATGCGACCATCATGATGCTGTAAACAGAACCTTCATTCATCCGAAAAAATGACGTTTTGACATTCGTGCACCCCGGTTCGTCGTTGAGTACACCATCGCAGGCGCTCCTGTCTGTGATGCAGCGTCAAGGGTAACCGCAGCCGTGGTCTCCGAACTGATAGTCCATGCTGCTGCAAACGTCGTCGAACTGTTCGTGCAGATGTTTGTTGTCTTGCAGACTCTGTCATCTTGACTGCTAGTGATACGAGGCCGTTGGGATCAAGCATGGTTTTCCGTATTACCCTCCTGAACCCATCGATTCCATATTTTGTTAACAGTCATTGGATCTCGCCCAACGCGAGCAGCAATGTCGCGATACGATAAACCGCAAGCGCAATAGGCTACAATCCGACCTTTATCAAAGTCGGAAACGTGATGGTACGCATTTCTCCTCCTTACACGAGGCATCACAACAACGTTTCACCAGACAACGCCGGTCAACTGCTGTTTGTGTATGAGAAATCGGTTGGAAACTTTCCTGATGTTAGCACGTTGTAGGTGTCGCCACCGGCGCCTACCTTGTGTGAATGCTCTGAAAAGCTAATCATTTGCATAACACAGCATCTTCTTCCTGTCGGTTAAACTTTGCGTCTGTAACATGTCATCTTCGTGGAGTAGCAATTTCAATGGCCAGTGGTGTAGGACGCTGGTGTGAACTATTCATGAGTACTGCTAGAGTGTTTTGGGTTCGTAACAGGTCGGATTTAAGGAAGACATTGAAGCAGTTTCGAGGCGGGCTGCTAGATTTGTCACCCGTAAGTTCGAACAACACGTAAGTGCTATGGAGATGCAACACAAATGGGTATACCTGGAGGGAAGGCGACGTTCCGAGAAATAGTACTGAGCAAATTTAGAGAACCGGCATTTGGAGCTGACTGCCGAACGATTCTACTGTCACCAAGATACATACCGTGTAAGGGCCACAAAGATAAGATTCGAGAAATTTAGGCTGATACAGAGGCATGTAGACAGTCGTTTTCCCCTCGATCTATTTGCGAGTGGAACAGGCGACTGGAACAGGAAGGGAAATAACTAATAGTAGTACAGGGTACCCTCCGCCACGCACCGTACGGTGGCTTGGGAGAAGATGTATGTGTACCAGATTGTTGTAATGAGATCTGGGTAGGTGACAAGAATTAAGTAAAGTAATATGACATAAAAGATTGAGACAGTGACAGAATGTATAATAAAAAGAATATTATCGGCGGACGCAGAGGTCAACAGGCTACAAGGAAATGTTGAATAATGCGCTACTACATTACCTGATGAAAAGAATCGAGACGCGTCTTATTGGATTTAATGTCGCTGTTTCACTCGTCGCCTTTACGACCGCTTGACTCTGCTGGGGAAACTTACGAGATGCCAATGTCTGTGGAGGAACGGTAGCTTATTCTTCTTCAAGAACCGAAACCAGAGAAAGTGGTGATGATGGGCACCAGGACTGCAGCGAAATCGACGTTCTAATTTACTTCACAGGCGTTCCATTGGGCCCAAGTCTGGACTATGGACAGGCCAGTCCATTTCAGGTATGTTACTGTCCACGGTCAATCGGCACACTAGTGCTGCTTTTGACAGGGTACACTGTCATGCTGATACAAGTATCACCGCCTCAGAACTGTTCCCCTGTAGTATGTAGCACGCAGTGCTGTAAAATATCTTTATATACCTTCCGTATTTATCGTTTCCTTAAGCGCAAGACAAGGATTGCACCCTAATCGTGAAAAACACCACAACAGCATCTCCTCTGTAATTCATTATTGGCGCTACACATGATGGCAGTTTAAGTTCTTCATGCAGTCGGAAAATTAAAAAAAAGCTTGAATCGTATTGCCATAGCCCATAGCGTGATTCTTCGCTCGAATTTAGTCGCTTGCAATAATCTATTGTCAGCGACACTGTTGTTTGCATCATTCAACCGTCGCTCACCACTGACTGTATACATGTGTCGCTTTTGGGGAGCTGTTCGAGTATTATACCACTTTAGTTTCGTCTACCGGCTTTTGCGTAACTGTATTTTGTGTTGTACGTTTTAAGCATGTTACAGGCCTATTTATATTCGTGAAGGTATCTTCGAAAAAGCAACTGCGCAAAGGTAACTGGGCTAACCAACCAAATAAATTACAGTTACGTTATTACTCTGTAAATACTATGTTAAATGACGATGAATAATTCATTTATTATCAACTGCATTACAACGTAGATGTAGTGCAAAAAATTATGTAAACTATACAACTGGTTTCAACAGTTAGCGTCACAAGCTACAATATTCTTTTCACTATAAATCTAAAGCATAACTTTCCTTATTTGTACACTCTTCGAAATATAAATTACTCCAATGAAAATATATTATATAAATTAATTATGTTCTAAGACCGTAATAATGCACGCATTTATCGTACGCTCAGCAACTTAAGCCACGCAATTTCCCCGAGCATCACTTCGTCACGACCGTCATCATTATTCAACAATGAGATCTGCTTACAAATGATAACACCTTCTTCAGTTGACACTTCTTTTATCTAGTTGTGGACACTTCCACAGTTTCGGCTCTATAACCATTTTGAATTTCTTTATTATCATCTTCTGGTAATTAGAATAGTTAACGAATTACCTGAAAACGCTCATAGAGCCGAAATTTATGACGAAAATGTTATCATTTAGGCAATTCTACATTACTACGACTACCAAAACTGCGAAAATTAATGAAAGCTACGTTGTCGGTATTAACTGCATATACGCAGCCGAAATCTTTTTTTACATTCTATCGGAATTTTTGGAGGGTTTTGTAAGTCGTCTTTCGATAATACTCTACCACGGTAGTCGTTGAAAGCTTCCTACTAGTGCCAAACATGTTTCATTCAGTAGTTCTCTATGTATAGGCATATGCTTTGCCTTAAACTTGTTGCACACTAATGACTGTTTCCTAAGAAGTTCCAATGTGGTGAGTATACACCATAGACGATTCTTGAACAGATTTAGAAGAAAAACTGTGAGTGTGTGTGTGTTTTTTTTTTTTTTTTTGTTCGGTTTTAATGGCTCATCGACAGCGTAGCCGTTAGCTACTGAAGTCAGTGTTATTACTGGGCTGATGTCTGGTGATAAATCCCACTGTTATACCGGCTGGTCCATTGATCGTGACCGGACCAAATATCTCACGAAATAAGTGTCAAACGTAAAATCTACAAAGATCGAAACTTGTCTAGCTTGAAGAGGGAAACAAGATGGCGCTATGGTGTGCCCGCTAGATGGCACTGCCATAGGTCAAACAGATATCAACTGTTTTTTTTTTATGGGAACCCCCATTTTTTATTACATATTCGTGTAGTACGTAAAGAAATTTGAATGTTTTAGTTCGACCACTTTTTTCGCTTTGTGATAGATGGCGCTGTAATAGTCACAAACATATGGCTCACAGTTTTAGACGAACAGTTGGTAACAGGTAGGTTTTTAAAGTAAAACACAGCACGTAGGTACGTTTGAACATTTTATTTCGGTTGTTACAATGTGATACATGTACCTTTGTGAACTTATCATTTCTGAGAACGCATGTTGTTACAGCGTGATTACCTGTAAATACCACATTAATGCAATAAATGCTCAAAATGATGTCCGTCAACCTCAATGCATTTGGCAATACGTGTAACGACATTCCTCTCAACAGCGAGTAGTTTGCCTTCCGTAATGTTGGCACATGCATTGACAATGCACTGACGCATGTTGTCAGGCGTTGTTAGCAAATATCCTTCAACTATCTCCACAGAAAGAAATCCGGGGACGTCAGATTCGGTGAACGTGCAGGCCATGGTATGGTGCTTCGACGACCAATCCACCTGTAATGAAATATGTTATTCAATACCGCTTGAACCGCACGCGAGCTATGTGCCGGACATCCATCATGTTCGAAATACATCGCAATTCTGTCATGCAGTGAAACATGTTGTATATATTACGTAGAAAATGAGGATACATTGCAACATTTAGACTGCCGCCGATAAAATGGGGGCCATTTATCCTTCCTCCCACAATCCCGCACCATACATTAACCCGCCAAAGTCGCTGATGTTCCACTTGTCGCAGCCGTCGTGGATTTTCCGTTGCCCAATATTGCATATTATGCCGGTTTACGTTACCGCTGTTGGTGAATGACGCTTCGTCGCTAAATAGAACGCGTGCAAAAAATCTGTCATCGTCCCGTAATTTCTCTTGTGCCCTGTGGCAGAACTGTACACGACGTTCAAAGTCGTCGCCATGCAATTCCTGGTGCATAGAAATATGGTACGGGTGCAGTCGATGTAGATGTAGCATTCTCAACACCGACGTTTTAGAGATTCCCAATTCTCGCGCAATTTGTCTGCTACTGATGTGCGGATTAGCCGCGACAGCAACTAAAACTCATACTTTGCATGTCGTGGTTGACGTTTCACGTGTGGCTGAACACTTCCCGTTTCCTTAAATAACGTAATTATTCGGCAAAGGATCCGGACACTTGGATGATGTTGTCCAGGATACCGAGCAGCATACATAACGCACTCCGGTTGGGCATTTTGATCACAATAGCCATACATCAACACGATATCGACCTCTTCCGCAATTGGTAAACGGTCCATTTTAACACGGGTAATGTATCACGAAGCAAATACCGTCCGCACTGTAGGAATCTTACGTGATACTACGTACTTATACGTTTGTGACTATTACAGAGCCATCTATCACAAAGCGAAAAAAGGGTTACAACTAAAACATTCATATTTCCTTACGTACTACACGAATATGTAATAAAAAAATGGGTGTTCCTATTTAAAAAAAAACCGCTCTTGATATCCGTTTGACATGTGGCAGCGCCATCTAGCGGGTCAAACATAGCGCCATCTGGTATCTCCCTTTAAGGTAGACAAGTTTCGTTCTTTGTACTTTTTCGTTTGATGCTTATTTCGTGAGATATTTGGCCCGGTCTCTATCAATGGACCACCCCGTATAGCCGTCATGACATTCTACGTCGAGCGGCAAGGAAATATGGTACAATCCGAATTACGACAAACATCGTGGAATTTTCCCAGGCTTCTTCGCGGCTGGGCTGCGAGCGTGGTGGTTGATCCGCTCTGGCTTATCGCCGTATAAGAGTGTTATCGGTGAGCGAGGACGCATCTCCACGTCCCATCTGTGCAAACATCGCAATTTACGTGAGCAGCGCAGCCCCTCCGCGTGCGTTTGCGCGCTGCAAGGTGTAGCGGCGTGGCTCGTCAGCTGTCCCCCTCTTTGTCCGCCGACACCGTCAATATTTGAGCAGTCTGGCTGTGCGCGTCAATCACTCCGAGGAGCTGCCCGCCCTTGAACGCGCTTATTGCTGCGTCCGCAGTGTCGCCTGTGGGGTAACGCAACCATCGAGCACCGACACTGCCGGCTAATAGCCTACAAACACAAATGGATGCTTATCCGGAGGAACGACGCGTGAAAAGTCGTTCGTTAATCGTGAACAATGTCCCAAAAGCTTCTGAAGAGACAGCTTTAACAGAGCATAAACGAGAGATAAAATTATCTCTTCAATGCTTTAATGAATGAGACTCTTCCCCTTCTGTCGTATCGAGACGCCATTGTGGTGACATACAATCCGAATGTGGATGGTTCCATACCTGGGAGGGCGGCTGAAATTTATAGCATCAGTTACGTCGATAATTTTCAGTTTAGGTCCGCCAACGCGAAGTCAATAAAACCAGTTTTACATGGCCATAGTTGTTTCGTCTCTTTTTTTGTTTTGGAAGGCATCAAAAATCGTTCAGATGGCTCTGAGCACTATGGGACTTAACTTCTGAGGTCATCAGTCCCCTAGGACTTAGAACTAATTAAACCTAACTAACCTAAGGAAATCACACACATCCATGCCCGAGGCAGGATTCGAACCTCCGACCGTAGCGGTCGCGCGGTTCCAGTCTGTAGCGCCTAGAACCGCTCGGCCACTCCGGCCGGCTGGAAGGCATCGCCAGTGGTATAATTGGTAGATGATGGTCTACTTGTGTGTTACTTTGTTGGTTTTAAAGCTGTTGTTCCGCTTTCAGTCCATAGAATTTTGCTAGCACAGTACTGTGTATGAGAACATAGGTACGAACTCCAAACAGTTCATTAAGAAAGTATGTGTGTCCATATATTCAGTGCTGTGCAATAGAAGTTCGACAGAATGAAAGCTGAAGAGCAGCTTTAAAACCAGCGAAGCCGTCACATAGGTAGAACAGCATCTACTAAATTTGTCACAGATGATGCTTTCAACAGATATAGTCGAAAGGCGTATGACACTGTACAAACGACGTACAATAATTAATGCAACTCGTTTTTTCTGAATGCCGTTTGGTTTCATTTAGGATTACATTACGCCATATTATTCCCCAGACCTTTGGCTGAAAAGCCCTCTGTTTCAACATAATCTACGTTCAATCTATCTATCAATCTATCGCTTGAGCCTTGTCCCGCAATTACATCGTTAATCGGATCTGGCTTGTTAATGGTTAAGGGGTGGCCAGATGCCTTCCTGCCTCCACCCCGTGCCACCCGGGACGGAAATAGTGGACCCCAAGTGTCTGCGTCGAGTGTAATCCATGGAATAGAGAGAATCTGCTTAGATGTATGCATGCCGTGTAACTGAGGCGGAACATGAGGACCAGCCCGGTATTCACCTAGCGAGATGTGGAAAACCGCCTAAAAACCACATCCAGGCTGGCTGGCACATCGGCCCTCGTCGTTAATTCGCTAGGCGGATTCGATCCAGGGCCGGCGCGCCTACCCGAGTCCAGGAAGCAGCGTGTTAGCGCTCTCGGCTACCCTGGCGGGTAACATAATCTACTTTCAATGCGAGGGCCTTATTTCACGTTACTGGGAGGGCTTGTGTGCCAGTATGGTACCACTCTACTGGTCGACGTCTGAGCGAGCGCCTCACTTCATCAATAACCTCTGTATCATCTAAGTACTGCTTCCCGTGGAGTGAATCCTCCATTGTGCCAAAAGATGGAAGTCAGAAGGTGAGAGAGCTGGGCTGTAGGGTGGATGAGGAAGAACAGTCCAATGAAGTTATGTGATCACTACCAACAGAGGCGTGCAGTTGCGGAGCAAAGTATCTGATTGTAATCCGTCGATCACCTAAAATGAGAGTGTCCGCACCTTTCAACAATTCAGGAGTCACGGCTGTCTGTGGTCGACTGGTTGGCTAGAGATCGAACAGGTTTGCGCGACCTTGTTGCAATGATGACAGACGCGTCGCTTAACGGCTCACCGTGCTTTTGTTCACTGCCAGGTCTCTGTAGACATTCTCCAAGCGCCTGTGAATGTCTGTACCAACAGTCAATAACAGCTCTCTACCCGGAGTGCACCTCCGTTACAGACGCCATTCTAAAGGCAACGTCGGAACTTCATGAAACTATAGGGGCTGATTATTTTATTGGTTGGTTGGTTTTGGGGAGGGGACCAACTAGCGGATAGGGAAGGATGGGGAAGGAATTCCGCTGATCCCTTTCAAAGGAGCCATCCCGGCATTTGCCTGAAGCGATTTAGGGAAATCACGGAAAACCTAAATGAGGATGGGCGGACATGGGTTTGAATTGTCGTCCTCCCGTGTGAGATTTCAGTGTGCTACCCCCTGTGCCAACTCGCTCGGTGTATAGTGGTTGAAGCGGATGTATTGCACGATGTCCCGCAACAGATTCCCCGTTTTCGCAACCGAAATTCGCCGAGAAAAAAAATGATTCAGTGTAAATTATGTATTAGATAATGACGGAATTTCCATGAGACTTTTGGCGGATGACACTGTTTTACACAGAGAAATAGCAACGCTGTAAAATGACTGCAGAAGATCGACGTTTGGAGCAGAGATCCTCAATTGACCCTCAACATAAACAAATGTAACGTATTACGAATATATAGACAGAAAGACCTTTTATCGGATGATTTCACGGTTACAGAACAATCACCGGAAATAGTTAGTTCCGTAATATGTTAAAGAGTATGCGTTGAGGCGGTTTGAAGTGCAGCGACATATAGAACTAATCGTAGGTGTGTCACATGCCAGACTGACATTCATTGGTAGAATCTTCAGGAACTGCAGTCCATTAACAGAAGAAGTAGCTTATAAACCACTCTCTCGACCAATACTGCTCTTCTGTCTGGGATCCGTACCACATACGACTGATAGATGACATAGGATCCGTACTACATACACTATGTGACCAAAAATATCCGGACACCTTCGATTCCAGCTCGGGCATTGATGTGTGTGATGTCCTTAGGTTAGTTAGGTTTAAGTAGTGCTAAGTTCCAGGGGACTGATGACCTCAGTTGTTAAGTCCCATAGTGCTCAGAGCCGTTATTTTTTTTTTATCCGGACACCCCCAAAAATATACTTTTTTCTAAATAAGTGCATTGTGCTGCCACCTGCTGCCATGTACTCCATATTAGCGACCTCAGTAGTTATTAGAAATCTTCAGAGAGCAGAACGGGGAGCTCCGCGGAACTCACGGACTTCGAACGTGATCAGGTGATTTGATGTCACTTGTGTTATACGTCTGTACGCGAGATTTCCACATTCCTACAAGTCCCTAGGTCCACTATTTCTGATGTGATAGTGACATGGAAACGTGAAGGGACACGTACAGTACAAAAGCGTACGGGCCGACATCGTCTGTTGGCTGACAGAGACCTCCGACAGTTGAAGAAGGTCGTAATGTGTAATAGCCGGACGTCTATCCAGACCATCACACAGGAATTATAAATTTAATCAGGATCCGCTGCAAGTACTATGCCAATTAAGCAGGAGTTGAGAAAACTTGGATTTCATGGTCGAGCGGCTGCTCATGAGCTACACATCACGCCGGTAAATGGCAAATGACGCCTCGCTTGGTGTAAAGAGCGTAAACATTGGACGACTGAACAAACGTTGTATGGACTGACGAATCCCGGTACACAATGTGGTGATCCGATGGCAGGGTGTGGGTATGGTGAATGCTCGGTGAACGTCATCTGCCAACGTGTATATTGTCAACAGTAAAATTCGGAGGCGGTGGTATTACGGTGTGGTCATGTTTTTCATGGAGGGGGCTTGCACCCCTTGTTGTTTTGCATGGCACCATCACAGCACAGACCTGCACTGATATTTTAAGCACCTTCTTGCTTCCGACTGTTGAAGAGCAATTCGGAGATGGCGATTGCATCTTTCAGCACAATCGATCACCTGTTCATAATGCACGGCCGGAGTAGTTACACGACAGTAACATTTCTGTAATGGACTGGCCTGCACAGAGTCCTGACCTGAATCCTATAGAACACCTCTGGGATATCTTGTAACGCCGACTTCGCGCCAGGCCCTCCGAGCGACATCAATACCTCTCCCCAGTGCGTCATGGACTGTGCGGCTGGTCCCGGCGGATGTTCGAGCCCTCTCTCGCCCATGGGTGTGTGTGTTTGTCCTTGGGATAATTTAGGTTAAGTAGTGTGTAAGCGTAGGGACTGATGACCTAGGATTTCACACACATTTGAACATTTTTCTCCTCAGTGCAGCACTCGGTGAAGAATGCGCTGCCATTCTCCAAGAAACCTTCCTGCACCTCATTGAAGGTATGCCAGCGACAGTGGAAGCTGTCATCAAGGCTAAGGTTGGGCCAACACCATATTGAATTCCAGCATTACCGATGGAGGGCGCCACGAACTTGTAAGTCATTTTCAGCCAGGTGTCCTAATACTTTTGATCACATAGTGTACAACTGATAGAGGGTGTAGAGAAGATACAAAGAAAAGCAAGATCATTTAGTTAACTCGCAAGAAGAAATGCTCATACAACTCCAATGGCAGACGCAGCAAGAGAGGCGTTGTACTCAACTTTGTGTTTCACTGTTGAGCGTACGTTCCCAGAAGAATCAGCCAATATGTTGCTTCCTTCTACGTATACTTCGCGAAAAGACCATTAAGATTAAATGATTAAAGTGGAGAGATCCGAGACCTCACGAAGGCTTACCAGCTATCGTTCTTGTCTCGAACCACACGTGACTGGAAAAGGAAAGGGGAAAGTGACATTGGTACAGGTGACTTCCGAAGTAGATGTCAGTGTAGTAGATGCAGATATAAATACTAGCAGCAGAAATTATTATAATTCCATTTACAAGATCGAAGACGATACCAAAATCTCTCTACCTAATATAGCGAAGAAAAGCGAATTTAAGTCGTTTATAAGGAATTTTTCCAATTCATTTAGATAATAGCATAATTGCAGTATCTTAAGGGGAGTTGGAACGCCCTATCCCGACAATGTTAAATTTAGTGACTTGGCTTCACTGTATTTCAGAGACAACTGTGCCAGTGACATGAAACTTTTCCAGGTCATTAAACTGTATGTTCTCAGTCTAATGAACTAAAAAAATTGAATTTCAATCACTGCTTTCGAAAATACAAATTTTTAATCACACGTTTAAAATTTTGTACACTTTTTTGTACCTTATCATAAATAATTGCATTTACAAATAATGTTTTGTTCTTCTTTTAGTTCAGCAGAATCAGGATATGTATCTTATTACTCTCTGAAAATATGAATACTCTACTTGAAGTGGTTTCTGAGATGTAGGAGAAAATGCAACAGGAAATAAAAATGTTCAGAAACGGTTTCTAAAGTTTCAAAAGGCTGTAACACACTTAATATATGCTTATTTTTTTATTTTTATTCACGCTGCACCATACTGTATTTTATCCTCTTGATCTTTTTCCAAGTTTTTTCTCCTTTTCTTCTTTTTGGACTCCTTAGTCGCCAACTGTGCTACATACTCGGCCTTATCAGTGTGGATCTTCTTGTCCATCCATTCAAGTTCTCGATGCAGTTTGCTCCAGGATTAATTACATTAGTGTCTTCATTCCATCAAAAACATTTTTTGGTAAGCGAGCAATTATAAGGTTATTGAACGACTCATTGGGATTTTGAGTCTGAACATGCAGTAATTCAAGATTTACCAGGTCTCTGTTAATAGGTTTTATGATATCCATGACTGCTGCTGCGATTGAATGTTTATGGCTGTATGAACTGTTTTACTACTGGACATTGCACCATGAATCAGGTCCAGGAGGGCAAAGGTGGTGTACTAGTTATCCATCAGTTGACAGTCTGTGGAAGAAGGTAGCCGATACAACCTGTTTCATTTTCAACTAATCCTCAGTATTACATATTTCTAATGGCTGTCCCATAATACTGCTGTAGTTCATCAATCATTTTGTCTGTCTGACTGACTCTAAGGGTTTTACCATCAGAAAGTTTCTTCTCTCTCTAACTTTGTTTCAACTTCCTCAATCTGGTGCCCATGACCTTTATAACAAAGCAATCCACTGCCTTCTATGTAAAAAATTACCGATTTTATTAGATCTTCAAGTAACGCACGTAAAAATTTTAACATTTTCAACTGGTGTAGATTATGGCTAAAAAAATAAAATAAAATACTTTCCATGTTAGTTTATAAGTGATATATATAATTTTATTCGGAAAATTGCAAATTTTATAATGAGATAAAACTCCGAAAATGTTAAAATAACTTTTTTCCGTTCTAACACCCCTTAGGATGTTCATGAAATTTCTGAAGGAAATGGCTTACGTGAATCACTGTATATTATATAGATGCGTGAGCTGCACCAGTTAGGATGTTACGTTTCTTGGATTAGTGATACACCTGTTATCTCCACGGCTATTAAGTGCGACACAACCGTACGTGGGTACAACTAATATTAATGCTTGGAAATGGTAAAACACCGAAATTGCAGTTACAGAATAAAAACTTTTTGAGGCATAAGCGGTAAATGACATCCTCTGAATTTAAGGTATTGAATTTTTATGTTGTGCAATCGCCGATAATCAGAATTTAAGAATCCACTGACTCATATTAAGTATCTTGTAGTGCGCAGCGTCGATGTCATGTTCTTTCTACGTATGTTGCAGACAGACGCAAAGCGATCCGCAGCACAGGCAACTGGCCGTCACGGCGAATTCTAGGACTGCAGCATACCGTATGTATTCGTTACTGTGTGAAAAATTTGTTTACTAGAATGTTTACGTATGCGCACAAAGTTCGTCTCTGGCTCGGGCCAGGTCGTCAGTTTCCGTCTTTCTCCAGTTAGTTATTTTAAGGGGCTTCCCCGCACTCTTCGTGACGACTGGATAGTCCCACATTCCTCCGGATCGGTCAGTCAACAGTATTCGTAATCCTTCGGGTCCTTACACCCACAAACGTTTCGAGCGAACAATAGACGGAATGAGTGGATTGTTCGGAAGCTGTATGTCTCTGCCAGACTACCATGGTTATGATGATTATAATTCTTGTGGGTATTGTACCGCGTCATAATAAAAAACACTTTGATTATAATCGTCTTGATACTGGCTCTGCCAAAGCCTACGTAGTTATTTTCATCTATATTACTTTTTATCAAAACGTTGAGTTCGACTATAAAATTAAAATGTGATCGGCAGTGAATGGAGAGATTAGGTTTTTTTTTTTTTTTTTTTTTTTTTTTTTTTTTTTTTTTTTTTTTTTTTTTTTTTTTTTTTAGAACGATCCCTTATATTACTCATAGCAATTCACTGAATTGACATTAATGATAGTTTGGTATATTTATCGTTGGGCAGTGCAATCATCACGCAGTAGAAAAAACAAACTTTGGGCTCTTTCGGAGAAGAATCATGAAACGAATAAAAATTTAACTTATATCGACAATCATAATCAGCCAGAGGAGAATATACAACATTTTTCGAATAGAACTGCTAACGGGACTTCGATTACCAATAATAATTTACTTCCATCAGACCTGGGACACCTACAACAGGTTTTTACCTTATTGTTTCCGTTGTTTCAAATCAGCAGTATAAAAGTGTCGGAGGAAGTGATACCAGTGCGTCCATTGTACACTCTCAAGGCCGAAGTAGGAACAAAACAGGGCAACCAATCATCAACTTACAGAAAAACACTCCACCATTTTTCTGCTATACAAGTTTCAGGTTTTACAGAAGTACCACATGACGTGGAGTGCAATTACAGAACTTCACAGCAACATTTGCTAAGAAGTGGTGTACTTTACGCGTATTTTATGTCAACAATGCAATTTTCCGTCTCTTTATACTAAGAAACTGTAACAAAAATGGTCGTTTCTGACAGCTCTTCGGTGCACCGCTGCCAGAAGCAGCATTTTCTTCGTCGTACATAAACTGTAACACAGAAAGTACCACATAGAGCACTTAACTTTCAGAACTTTGAACCAAATGAGACACCGGAAAACAACTATATCTAGAAGTCTGATATTGAAAAAAACCGTTTGACCTGTATCTTTCTTTAGTTCCCACTCCGCTACCTGTCGCGTCATTCATATACCAGCAAACATCAGCGCGCTCGTTGCACAGCAGTAACGTCGCGCTTTACAGTCTTATATATACGTAATGAGATCCTGTAACGAAAGAAACGAATACGGAATACTTTGTAGCGCGACTCTGATGAGACTACACTGAATAAATAAGATCCAGATTTTTGTCGTTACTTTTAAAGTCCTAGTAAATTCCGTAAACAGCTCCTGTATTGTTTCATTTAAACAGCATGAGAGAGGAAAAAACTTATGAAGTGCCTGCATGAAGAGGAACAAGTCTGTCTCTCTTGCCATTGTTCCTTTAGCTGCGTCGTTTGCATAGCACTGTTTGGCAACACGGTCAGTCTTGACCCACATATCGTCAAGTCACACCACTTCGTCGATATTTATGCTACGGATGTCCCTCAAAAATCGACATCGCCATGCAGCTATATCCTTCCTCTCCATAAAAAGCTTACAGCTACAGAAATGGCCCTAGTGAAAGCCTAGGTTGTGCAAAACAGTGGACAAGGATATGCGTCTCTTCTGAAGAAGTCCTGATTTTTAAAGTGTGACCGGTAACTTCCTAAGTGTCGGATGTTCCTTCCTACGATAGTAATAATAAGACTGACGACGAATCACATCCTCTGCAAACGAATCTCTGTTGGTAATTCGCTTATCCATTTGATGTTTTTCCCTAGGGGTGTTAAGATTCGATGGGTCTTCAGCTTCCTTTCCTTTGTCGAACATTTTATTTTCAATATTCACAACACTGTTTTTGTTGTATTCAAAGCTGCAGCAGTTCTGCCGATTACTCTGTTAACTGACAGCACCAATATCCTGTACCAGTTTATTACACTACTGGCCATTAAAATTGCTACACCAAGAAGAAATGCAGATGATAAACGGGTATTCATTGGACAAATGTATTATACTGGAACGGACGTGTGATTAAATTTTCAAGCAATTTGGGTGCATAGATCCTGAGGAATCTGTACCCAGAACAACCACCTCTGGCCGTAATAACGGCCTTGATACGCCTGGACATTGAGACAAACAGAGCTTGGATGGCGTGTACAGGTACAGCTGCCCATGCAGCTTCAACACGATACCACAGTTCAGCAAGAGTAGTGACTGGCGTATTGTGACGAGCCAGTTGCTCGGCCACCATTGACCAGACGTTTTCAATTGGTCAGAGATCTGGAGAATGTGCTGGCCAGGGCAGCAGTCGAACATTTTCTGTACCCAGAAAGGCCCGTACAAAACCAGCAACATGCGGGCGTGCATTATCCTGCTGAAATGTATGGTTTCGCAGGGATCGAATGATGGGTAGAGCCCCGTGTCGTAACACATCTGAAATGTAACGTCCACTGTTCAGACTGCCGTCAATGCGAACAAGAGGTGACCGAGACGTGTAACCAATGGCACCCCATACCATCACGCCGGGTGACACGCCAGTATGGCGATGACGAGTACACACTTCCAATGTGCGTTCACCGCGATGTCGCCAAACACGGATGCGACCATCATGATGCTGTAAACAGATCCTGGATTCATCCGAAAAAATGACGTTTTGCCTTTCGTCAACCCACGATCGTCGTTGAGTACACCATCGCAGGCGCTCCTGTCTGTGATGCAGGGTCAGGGGTAATCGCAGCCATGGTCTCCGAGCTGATAGTCCATGCTGCTACAAACGTCGTCTAACTATTCGTGCTGATGGTTGTTGTCTTGCAAACGTCCCCATCTGTTGACTCAGGCATCGAGACGTGGCTGCACGATCTGTTACAGCCATGCGGATAAGATGCCTGTCATCTCGACTGCTAGTGATACGAGGCCGTCGCGATCCAGCACGGCGTTACGTATTACCCTCCTGAACCCACCGATTCCATATTCTGCTAACAGCCATTGGATCTCGACCAATGACAGCAGCAATGTTGCCATACGATAAACAGTAATCGCGGTAGGCTTCAATCCGACCTTTATCAAAGTCGGAAACGTGATAGTACGCATTTCTCCTCCTTACACGCGACATCACAACAACGTTTCACCAGACAACGCCGGTCAACTGCTGTTTACGTGTATGAGAAATCGGTTGGAAACTTTCCTCATGTCAGCACGTTGTAGGTGTGGCCACCGGCGCCAACCTTGTGTGAATGCTCTGAAAAGCTAATCATTTGGATATCACATCATCTTCTTCCTGTCGGTTAAATTTCGCGTCTGTAGCGCATCTTCGTGGTGTAGCAATTTGAATGGCCAGTAGTGTATTTTCCCACATCTAGAGGTAGGCACGTAATGCGCAAACCATTTCTTACGACTGCCCTCGTACGGCAATCCTCTGTCCGAGAGAACAAGGTCGAAATTTTCCACTTGCAAATTTCGAAGAACTTCCCGCTGACATCGTTGAGTACCACACAACGAATAAAAGTAACAGCCAATAAAGGGAAAAAGGTATAACAATAAGAACAAATAAAATAATAATAAGCCCTACACACAGAAAGTCACAAGGCGCAACGATCGCACAGATCAGCAAGCCGACTGCAGCTGAATCTCACTGCAAGCAGGAAGCGTTGTATTACGGTATATTGATAATTTTTACTTATGGACCGTTTGACAGCATCTGAATAAAACACAATTTTAGTGCCATACGCGTTTCGCCGTTATTTTCTGCAAGGCATCATCAGTGGCCTGGAATATGTACATATGTCTGCTATTTAATTTACATTTTTGTCACTGTGGCTATAGGTTATAAACAGTTCTGGTGGTTGGTATTTCCTATCAAGTAGTAATGTTTTTGTGGTGTCACCGCCAGACACCACACTTGCTAGGTAGTAGCCTTTAAATCGGCCGCGGTCCGTTAGTATACGTCGGACCCGCGTGTCGCCACTATCAGTGATTGCAGACCGAGCGCCGCCACACGGCAGGTCTAGAGGGACTTCCTAGCACTCGCCCCAGTTGTACAGCCGACTTTGCTAGCGATGGTTCACTGACAAAATACGCTCTCATTTGCCGAGACGATAGTTAGCATAGCCTTCAGCTACGTCCTTTGCTACGACCTAGCAAGGCGCCAATATCAGTTGCTATTGATACTGTAAAGAATGTACAGACAAGAGCGACGTTCAACATTAATGGATTAAAGTTAAGTATTCCACCAGTTACCTCCTTTTTTCTGAAGCCTAAATTCCTTGTCCTGTTCAAGACCTCACGCCAGCCTGCGTGAGCTTAAACGGGTGCCTTTCGGCTTCCTCTACCATTAGTGGGTTGGCTCTCATGCCAATCCACAACAGTTTTGAACTGCACTTACAGGTTGCGTGGACAATTTCTTACATATTGCGCTCCTGTTGCATTCTTGTTGTTGTTCTTCTGCTTATGAACGCCAATTTGCGGTTTTTTTCACATTCCACAGCACAATGAACTGAAGGCTTGTTTCAATGCAATGTTTCGGTTACTGTTGCCGACTGTCAAATGTTTCTGCCAAAGATCGAATATTATTGCCAAACTTCCGAGTGTAATTATTGAAGTATCTGTGATCTGTTCGTGTATGCATGTGTCTGTGTGTGTGTGTGTGTGTGTGTGTGTGTGTGTGTGTGTCCAGATGGTGAAAGGGGAAGAGTTTGTTTGTTTTATGTTATCATTTCCTTTATTAAGTGTAGTAGGGAGCATGTGCTGATGTGTGTTTGTTCATTTATCACATGTTTGTTTTCTGCTATGGCTTTCTAGATATGGAAGTTTTCTTGCGTTTGTATAAGATGTTTGTCATGGTTGCTTTTTCTCATTATTTTCATCTCTTGTTCCATGTTTGTAGGATGTGGTTATGGGGTTTTCGAATGCTCTGCAAATGTGGAATGGTTTGTTTCATACTTCCAACATCTGATATGTTCTTTGTATAGTGTTTCAAAATTCCTGCATGCCATGCATATGTATACTGGATCACTACTTTGACATTCAAGATTATATATTCCTGATTGTTGGAATTTGTCCCTCTTGGTAGCTGGCTGGCTTAGTTGTGATTGGAAGGTTTGCCCAGGCTTATATGTTATTTTGAAGCCCTGTCTCTTTAGGATGTTTGCAACTCTGTGTGTTAGTTTAGTGTGTAGGTTATGGTGTACCATCTGGTTCTTTTCTGTGTGGTGCTGTCATTGTGTGTGTTTGTTGAGTGTGTTTGTAAGTTTTCAGCTTGTGAGTTCTCTTGTATTTTGCAAATGTTGTGTTTGTTTTGTATTTGTGTTTTTATTTTTTTATTGAGCCTGTGTACCACATGTGTGTCATACCCGTTGTTCCTAGCTATTTGTATGATTGTACTCATTTCTTATTCATAGTTTGTCTTGCTGAGTGGGATTCTGTTTAATCTATGTAACATTGTAAGGTCCACTTAGAAAAATTATACATGACTGTGCTTAAACTGACACACAATATTTTTTTAGCGCAACGCAATCTGACTTTCAATAATCCCTACAAGAGAATGGCCCTGACTAAATTAACCTATACGTTTCACAAATCACTTACCTCACAAAAATCTTCGTTACTCGAACTACTGCAATACAGCGAGCGCCACTGCTGCTAGCTAAATAAAAGATTCAAACTACTGAAGGCACTAACTACTGATAGGCATAGTTAGCAAATGAAAGATTTTGATAGAGAACAAACAATGTACACTCCTGGAAATGGAAAAAAGAACACATTGACACCGGTGTGTCAGACCCACCATACTTGCTCCGGACACTGCGATAGGGCTGTACAAGCAATGATCACACGCACGGCACAGCGGACACACCAGGAACCGCGGTGTTGGCCGTCGAATGGCGCTAGCTGCGCAGCATTTGTGCACCGCCGCCGTCAGTGTCAGCCAGTTTGCCGTGGCATACGGAGCTCCATCGCAGTCTTTAACACTGGTAGCATGCCGCGACAGCGTGGACGTGAACCGTATGTGCAGTTGACGGACTTTGAGCGAGGGCGTATAGTGGGCATGCGGGAGGCCGGGTGGACGTACCGCCGAATTGCTCAACACGTGGGGCGTGAGGTCTGCACAGTACATCGATGTTGTCGCCAGTGGTCGGCGGAAGGTGCACGTGCCCGTCGACCTGGGACCGGACCGCAGCGACGCACAGATACACGCCAAGACCGTAGGATCCTACGCAGTGCCGTAGGGGACCGCACCGCCACTTCCCAGCAAATTAGGGACACTGTTGCTCCTGGGGTATCGGCGAGGACCATTCGCAACCGTCTCCATGAAGCTGGGCTACGGTCCCGCACACCGTTAGGCCGTCTTCCGCTCACGCCCCAACATCGTGCAGCCCGCCTCCAGTGGTGTCGCGACAGGCGTGAATGGAGGGACGAATGGAGACGTGTCGTCTTCAGCGATGAGAGTCGCTTCTGCCTTGGTGCCAATGCTGGTCGTATGCGTGTTTGGCGCCGTGCAGGTGAGCGCCACAATCAGGACTGCATACGACCGAGGCACACAGGGCCAACACCCGGCATCATGGTGTGGGGAGCGATCTCCTACACTGGCCGTACACCACTGGTGATCGTCGAGGGGACACTGAATAGTGCACGGTACATCCAAACCGTCATCGAACCCATCGTTCTACCTTTCCTAGACTGGCAAGGGAACTTGCTGTTCCAACAGGACAATGCACGTCCGCATGTATCCCGTGCCACCCAACGTGCTCTAGAAGGTGTAAGTCAACTACCCTGGCCAGCAAGATCTCCGGATCTGTCCCCCATTGAGCATGTTTGGGACTGGATGAAGCGTCGTCTGACGCGGTCTGCACGTCCAGCACGAACGCTGGTCCAACTGAGGCGCCAGGTGGAAATGGCATGGCAAGCCGTTCCACAGGACTACATCCAGCATCTCTACGATCGTCTCCATGGGAGAATAGCAGCCTGCATTGCTGCGAAAGGTGGATATACACTGTACTAGTGCCGACATTGTGCATGCTCTGTTGCCTGTGTCTATGTGCTTGTGGTTCTGTCAGTGTGATCATGTGATGTATCTGACCCCAGGAATGTGTCAATAAAGTTTCCCCTTCCTGGGACAATGAATTCACGGTGTTCTTATTTCAATTTCCAGGAGTGTATTTACCTTAATAGTGCTCAAAAGACATAATATATATATCAGTCCACAATATTACAAATTTACTCTTTCTGATGGACACACGTCCAGATCGTCTGCTCTCAAAATTCCTCCATCTCTCTCCCCACATCCACCACTGCTGGCGGCTCACCTCCAACTGCGCAATGCTACGCGCTGTTAACAGCCAACTGCCCAACACTACAATAGCAAATTCCAACAATGCCACCCAGCCACAGACTGCACACAGCACAGCCAGTGATTTTTATACAGAGCGCTAGGTGGCGGTGGCGCTACCAATATAAGAACCTAAACAGCCTACTTACAACATGTGTCTTAGTGCTGCAAGTTTCAGGCTGTGGGGGTGGTTGGATTTGGAATGTATTATTGTGTCTGTGGCTACTGGTTTTCTAAAGCTGTTAAATGTATGTTTGCCATTTTCTTTTTTTATTGTAATGTTAAGAAAATTTATTTGTGTTTTTTTCTCTCTCAAGTTTGAATTTTATGTACTAACAATTAAATTAAATGTAAATGAAATAGGAAACATCTGTACATAATCCAGGCCACTGATGATGCCCTGCAGAAAATAAAGGCGAAACGCGTATGGCACTAAAATTGTGTTTTATTCAGTTGCTGTCTGACGGTCCATAAGTAAATATTATCAGTATACCGTAATATTACACGCAACTGAGGAAGGCAGGACTACAAAAGTTGAGGAAGCGTTGTGGTGGTGGAGTGAAGCTTTGGAAAGTTCGGGATTTTTCTGCAGCTGCAGGTATCTTCTGTCCTCGCTATCAATCGTATGAACTTTTTGGTTAGGTCCTAGGCTTTAGTTATGCAGACACGAGGACTCACCGCGCCGAGGAAGACGTATCCCAGCTCCTGGGCCAGAGCTCCGGCCGCCCGCGGCCCGCCCTCCAGCCGCACCACCCACTCGTTGCTGAAATGCAGCGCGTTCTGCACTCCGTCGTGCGCCAGGCCGGCGCCAGCCAGCACCGCCAGCAGCAGCTGCACCCACATCGCCATCTGGAAGCATTACGGCACCCGCGTAAACAGCCGGCACGTTCCTTACCCAGCCTCACACCAGTTCTACAGGGTGTTATTGCGAACACATAGAAAGAAGGATCCTTTATTGTATGATTATATGATAGCGGAACAAACACTGGCAGCAGTTACTTCTGTAAAATATCTGGGAGTATGCGTACGGAACGATTTGAAGTGGAGTGATCATATAAAATTAATTGTTGGTAAGGCGGGTGCCAGGTTGAGATTCATTGGGAGAGTCCTTAGAAAATGTAGTCCATCAACAAAGGAGGTGGCTTACAAAACATTCGTTCGGACTATACTTGAGTATTGCTCGTCAGTGTGGGATCCATACCACATTGGGTTGACGGAGGAGATAGAGAAGATCCAAAGAAGAGCGGCGCGTTTCGTCACAGTGTTATTTGGTAACCGTGATAGCGTTACGGAGATGTTTAGCAAACTCAAGTGGCAGACTCTGCAAGAGAGGCGCTCTGCATTGCGGTGTAGCTTGCTCGCCAGGTTTCGAGAGGGTGCGTTTCTGGATGAGGTATCGAATATATTGCTTCCCCCTACTTATACCTCCCGAGGAGATCACGAATGTAAAATTTGAGAGATTCGAGAGCGTACGCAAGCTTTCAGACAGTCGTTCTTCCCGCGAACCATACGCGACTGGAACAGAAAAGGGAGGTAATGACCGTGGCACGTAAAGTGCACTCCGCCACACACCGTTGGGTGGCTTGCGGAGTATAAATGTAGATGTAGATGTAGATGTAGATGTGGTCCATTGATGGTGACCGGGCCAAATATCTCACGAAATAAGCATCAAACGATAAAACTACAAAGAACGAAACTCGTATAGCTGGAAGGGGAAACCAGATGCCGCTATGGTTGGCCTGCTAGATGGCGCTGCCATAGGTCAAACGGATATCAACGGCGTTTTTTAAAAAATAGGAACTTCTATTTTTATTACATATTCGTTTAGTACGCAAAGAAATATGAATGTTTTGGTTGGACCACTTTTTTCGCTTTGTGATAGATGCTGCTGTAATAGTCACAAACGATCGTGTGAAACCCAGCTCGCGCTATTCGTCCACGAGACTCAGAGGGTCATAGACACGGGTTCCCATGTAGATGCCGTGCTTCTTGACTTCCGCAAGGCGTTTGATACAGTTCCCCACAGTCGTTTAATGAACAAAGTAAGAGCATATAGACTATCAGACTGATTGCATTGAACAGTTCCTAGATAACAGAACGCAGCATGTCATTCTCAATGGAAAGAAGTCTTCCGAAGTGAGACTGATTTCAGGTGTGAAGCAGGGGAGTGTTGTAGGACCGTTGCTATTCATAATATACATAAATGACCTTGTGGATAACATCGGAAGTTCATTGAGCCATTTTGCCGATGATGCTGTAGTATTTCGAGACGTTGTAACAATGGAAAATTGTACTGAAATGCAGGAGGATCTGCAGCAAATTGACGCATGGTGCAGGGAATGGCAATTGAATCTCAATGTAGACCAGGGTAATGTGCTGCGAATACATAGAAAGAAAGATCCTTTAGCATTTAGCTACAATATAGCAGGTCAGCAACTGGAAGCAGTTAATTCCATAAATTATCTGGGAGTAGGCATTAGGAGTGATTTTAAATGCAATGATCATATAAAGTTGATCGTCGGTAAAGCAGATGCCAGACTGAGATTCATTGGAAGAATCCTAAGGAAATGCAATCCGAAAACAAAGGAAGTAGGTTACAGTACGCTTGTTCGCCCACTGCTTGAATACTGCTCAGCAGTGTGGAATCCGTACCAGACAGGGTTGATAGAAGAGATAGAGAAGATCAAACGGAGAGCAGCGCGCTTCGTTACAGGATCATTCAGTAATCACGAAAGCGTTACGGAGATGACAGATAAACTCCAGTGGAAGACTCTGCAGGAGAGACGCTCAGTAGCTCGGTACGGGCTTTTGTTCAAGTTTCGAGAACATACCTTCACCGAGGAGTCAAGCAGTATATTGCTCTCTCCTACGTGTATCTCGTGAAGAGACCATGAGGATAAAATCAGAGAGATTAAAGCCCACACAGAGGCATACCGATAATCTTTCTTTCCACGAACGATACATGACTGCAATAGAAGGGAGAACCGATAGAGGTACTCAAAGTACCCTCCGCCACACACCGTCGGGTGGCGCGCGGAGTATGGATGTGGATGTAGTGTAGAACGTATAAGTATGTGCTATCACGTAACATTCCGCCAGTGCAGGCGGTATTTGCTTCGTGATACATTACCCGTGTTAAAATGGACCGTTTACCAATTGCGGAAAAGGTCGATATCGTGTTTATGTGTGGCTTTTGTGATCAAAATGCCCAACGGGCGTGTGCTATGTATGCTGCTCGGTATCTTGGACATCATCCAAGCGTCAGGACCGTTCGCCGGATAGTTACGTTATTTAAGGAAACAGGAAGTGTTCAGCCACTTGTGAAACGTCAACCACGACCTGCAAAAGATGACGATGCCCTAGCATGTGTTTTAGCTGCTGTCGCGGCTAATACGCACATCAGTAGCAGACAAATTGCGCGAGAATCGGGAACCTCAAAATCGTCGGTGTTGAGAATGCTACATGAACATCGATTGCACCCGTATCATATTTCTATGCACCATGAATTGCATGGCGACGACTTTGAACGCCGTGTACAGTTCTGCCACTGGGCACAAGAGAAAGTACGTGACGATGACAGATTTTTTGTACGCGTTCTATTTAGCGACGAAGCGTCATTCACCAACAGCGGTAACGTAAACTGGCATAATATGCACTATTGGGCAACGGAAAATCCACGATGGCTGCCACAAGTGGAGCATCAGCGACCTTGGCGGGTTAATGTATGGTGCGGCATTACGGGAGGAAGGATAATTGGTCCCATTTTATCGATGGCGGCCTAAATGGTACAATGTATGCTGATTTCCTATGTAATGTTCTACCGATGTTACTACAAGATGTTTCACTGCGTGACAGAATGGCGATGTACTTCCAACATGATGGATGTCCGGCACATAGCTCGCGTGCGGTGGAAGCGGTATTGAATAGCATATTTCATGACAGGTGGATTGGTCGTCGAAGCACCATACCATAGCCCGCACGTTCACCGGATCTGACGTCCCTGGATTTGTTTCTGTGCGGAAAGTTGAAGGATATTTGCTATCGTGATCTACCGACAACGCCTTACAACATGCGTCAGCGCGTTGTCAATGCATGTGCGAACATTACGGAAGGCGAACTACTCGCTGTTGAAAGGAATGTCGTTACAGGTATTGCCAAATGCATTGAGGTTCACGGACATCATTTTGAGGAATTATAGCATTAATGTGGTATTTACAGGTAATCACGCTGTAACAGCATGCGTTCTCAGAAATGATAAGTTCACAAAGGTACATGTATCACATTGGAACAACCGAAATAAAATGTTAAAACGTACCTATGTTCTGTATTTTAATTTAAAGAACTTACCTGTTACCATTTGTTCGTCTAAAATTGTGAGCTATATGTTTGTGACTATTACAGCGCCATCTATCACAAATCAAAAAGAGTGGTCCAACTAAAACATTCATATTTCTTTACTTACTACACGAATATGTAATAAAAGTGGGAGTTCCTATTTTAAAAAACGCAGTTGATATCCGTTTGACCTATGGCAGCGCCATCTAGCGGGCCAACCATAGAGCCATCTGGTTTCCCCCTTCAAGCTAGACAAGTTTCGTTCTCTGTAGTTTTTTTCGTTTGACGCTTATTTCGTGAGATATTTGGCCCGGTCACGATCAATGGACCACCCTTTATAGATCGACCCATATCTTTGAGGCCCTACACTCCTGCACTGCTTTCATTGTAAACCACCTCCAATATGTACACCAGCTCTTCTCTACCCTCGTCCACGGTGGACCTATTCAAACATCGTACACGATGGTGGATTGGAGTCCAAAGTCCCATACTATTCACTCTAACCTGCGCGCTGTTGGCCTTCCCTTGTTTCTCCATTGCTTCCAGTTCTTGAACTTCATGCACTCCTATACTCTCCCTCCCCAATATCCTGTACCAGTTTATTATTTTCTCACATCTCTTCAAACACCCGGAACTCCACCAGTTTTTTGCACTCCACACCTTGTGACATTCTGTATCAACTCCCTATACGATATGACATAGCATTTGTAAGTGACTTTCTTTTGGTATGAAATTGCAAATCTTATTATTAAATACGTATATGGCCCGGCCGGCCGGGGTGGCCGAGCGGTTCTAGGCGCTTCAGTCTGAAACCGGGGGACCGCTACGGTCGCAGGTTCGAATCCTGCCTCGGGGATGGATGTGTGTGATGTGCTTAGGTTAGTTAGGTTTAAGTGGTTCTAAGTTCTAGGGGACTGGTGACCTCAGAAATTAAGTCCCATAGTGCTAAGAGCCATTTGAACCATATATGTCACGTTCTTTGTCCGCCATATGTCATCCACACCTAATTTCCTAAATAACTACGTAATATTTTCTTTTATTTCTATTCATTCAGTACTTTAAGATGCAACTAAAACGTTACGAAAACGGCTGTGTGGGTCTCTAATGGACTTAAATAAACACAGCTACAGCGGACTACTGGAATTTTCATCCAGTTTCATATTTTGATTGTTTTAACACCTGTTTTAAACACCTACTGTACTGTACAATTTGTCAGTCAATCATGTACGTTATGAACTATTTGTTACCCTACCTTTTTCCTCTCCAAGTAAAGGTGTCTAACTATCCTGTCCGTGCATATCTGAAATCCAGCCCCTCTCCTACCACCGACATCCTCCCTCCTAACAGTTACCGACACTCATCCCATATCCTTTCTTGTATATCGTCTATTCCATCTGCGTCCAAATCCTACACCTAGGAAATTATATGAGGAGGCCACAGAACCATCACTCTTACAGATCTCAAGATTGTACACATCATCATTTTGTCGATATTAAGATAGTAGTTTCTATTCCTGTATTTATGAGATCGTTGTAAAGAACTGTTATTGCA
Source organism: Schistocerca americana (assembly GCF_021461395.2). NCBI lineage: Eukaryota > Metazoa > Arthropoda > Insecta > Orthoptera > Acrididae > Schistocerca > Schistocerca americana. The sequence continues at coordinate 189,196,103 of NC_060125.1, read as the reverse complement.
ATTTCCCCCCTTCACAACCTAGGAAGGAACGTAAGTTACAGGTAAATAAACAAAAATATGCAGGAGAATCTTTGCCAACACATCTTACGAACCCCTCAACTCCTTTTCTTGTCTCTTTTTCAACAGTTTTCCATTCGCTTTCTGTCAAGTGTAACACATTTCATCTTATTCCCACATCAGGACTTTCCCTTGATTTCCATCCCTCCCATCACCATAGTCCTGTTTCGATGTTGTTTACCTCCATCCAGAAACCCCAGAATCCTACCCCCACTGTCCACACTAAACATGTGTCCAGCTGTCAGTCAACCAACTCCATTGCTACCTTATAGGTTACACCACCATATATCCACTCGAGTTACTTCTGTTATCGCATCCACTCTGTACTTTTAGTGTGGTGCAGTGCTCCGTATTGATCGTCTACACATGCATCGGCATTTTTACTTAACAAATAAACAGGTTTAATACCATAAATGCGCAAATTTCCTTTCAATTTCTTTTAAGAAATAGCTAATATATATTTTATCTCCTTTACATACTAGAGCTATCTATGTTTTAAAAATTACCTTCTGCTGAGAAGCGTCAAACAGAACAACTGCCAGACTACTCCTGATTGTGGTGGTTGAAGGAACAAATGGTACCACCCTAGAAAAGCTTAACAAATATTATTAAATGTCAGGTCGTAACGAGAGAAATGATTCTGTATGCAACCCGGCTCCCGTGTGTGACAGTCAGAAGCCAAATAAGATATTGGTGGCAGGTAACCCTTCCGAAAGCACCTGGACACTATATACGAGGTCTGTCCAAAAAATTCCCGAACTTCGTCCACAAAGTTTTTCTGCGCTTACCTTTTACTTAACGTACATGCTCTTCTTCGAAATACTCTCCTGCCCAATGGGTACACGGCTCCCAACGCCGTTTACAGGAAGCAGTCTTTGCACGCCTCTCGCTGGATCGCGGCAAGCGCCGTCTGCAGATTTTCTTTTATCTCCTCTGTCGTTGCAAATCTTGGTCCATTCAACGATGTTTTCAGCTTTGGAAATAAAAAAAAGTCCTGAGGGACATGTTCTGGCGAGTACGGAGAATGAGGCACCACAGGGATTTAACACTTGAAGGTCTCTCTGGTCTTGACTCATGAGCAGGATTTCATGACATGATCCAACTGAAACGTTACATTCTTCTGCAATCTCTCGGACAGTCAGTCATCGATTAGCACGCACGATTTCATTGGCGTTCCTGACATGAGAGTCGTCGATAGACGTCGAAGAGCGTCATGGACTAGGGTCATCTTTTAACTTCCGTCCGGCCATGTTTAAACCTTCTAACCATTCGTAACACAGAGTATAGTTCAAGTACTCATCGCCGTTGCGTTCTTGCATCGTTTGGTGCATCTCCGTTAACGTTTTCTTGAGTTTCACGCAAAATTTAATGCAGACGCTTTGCTCCTCTAACTCTGCCATCCCGAAATTCGCAAACTGTGCGACACATCGTTATACTCACTATAGCACTGAACAATAATTAACAGACATATAACAATGTAACTTTCCACAGTTACTCATTAAACACAGGCGCGTACAGGATTGCCAGTCGCATTTCGACGAATGTTTCAAATTTTTTTGTACAGATCTCTTACTTCTTTGAGGCTTGTCAAACACGCCAGAAAGTAGTACACTTGACATCTCGCCATTGGTGCCGAGTGTCGAGGTCAACGGAATAACAAGAAATCTCCCAATGCGCTTAATGGAAGAACAACGAGTACGATTTAGAGAGACAGTCAAACATAAAGCGATCACATGTCGACGGAGGGACATTCAATTTCAGTACCGAGAACAGAGAGGGCAGTGACGCAATCGCAGCAGCACTTGATCGATCAGTAAACACATTAACTATGAGAAGACGGTGATAGGCACTTCGTGGACACTAAGCAACTGCAAATTAGGTAATGTTTTACAATATTCATTGGAGCATTATTGAACAGAGACGGCCTACCTTTGTCTCAAAGAGTTAGAATAATGGAATATTAGGGAATAGCAGCGACAGATTACTGCTTGGTACTTGTCTCTTGTACGGTAGGCGAAGTGGCCTGTGATTAGCTCACAGTGTTGATAATTGTTTAGTAAGTCCAAGTGGCCAACGGTTAGCACAGCGAGTGATAGTCAAGCACTTGTGTCTAATAGAGATCTTTTCTAATTATTATTGAAAGCATATGACATTATGATAAGGGGTTTTGTTGCGACACTTCACTAAGTGAATTTGTTCGTTAGAACAATTACTTGATTAAGGAAACAGTAATAACATACTTCGTCAGGAAACCATTCCTGCCAACTCCACGAGAGTTACCGATGTTCTGAAACGTAACCTCTTCCAACTAACAAGATTTTCTCCCTCTCATCTCCGCTATAAAGGTCGATAACAAAGCAAACGATAACAAAGCAAACTAAACGCACAATGTTTTTAACGTCCTGACTGCGCCACGCGTAGGGAACCTGTGCTAGGATGCGATAAGTTATTTGCCCTCTTTACCACTGTCACTTTCCCCTTTCCTGTTCCAGTCGCAAAGAATGATTGCCGCTGAGAGTCTAATTTTCCTTTCTTGATCTTTCCGTGAGATATACGTAGGACGAAGCAATATAATGGTTGACTCTTCTGGCAATGTACGCTCTCGAAAACTTAACAGTAAACCACAGTGCTATGCTGAACGCCTCTCTTGCAATGTCTGGCACTGGAGTTAACCGAGAATCTCCGTGCCGTTTTCACGTTTTCTAAATGAATCTGTTACAATATGTGTTGCTCTTCTTTGGATCTTCTCTGTTTCCTCTAGCGGTCTGGTACGATCGCAGAGTGACGAACAGTGTTCAAGTACTGGATGAGGGTATTGTATGCTACCTCTTTTGTGGGAGGACTACACTTCCTGAGGTTTTGTCCAGTGGATCTCAGTCTGGTATTCGCGTCACCTACGATTACTTTTATGTGCTCGTTCCACTTTGAATCGTTCCAAACGCATGCTCCTAGACACTTTATGGATTTTCAGTGAGTACCTTGCAGTCGTGTGCTCACAAAATAATGCATATTTATGCCTATTTATGCGCAATAGGATAGATTTCTTTACATTGAGTGTCAACTGTCAATTTCTGCACCAACTGATAGTGAAATATTATTAAAAGCAAAAGAACAGTTTAAGTTCAAAATGGCTCTGAGCACTATGGGACTCAACTGCTGAGGTCATTAGTCCCCTAGAACTTAGAACTAGTTAAACCTAACTAACCTAAGGACATCACAAACATCCATGCCCGAGGCAGGATTCGAACCTGCGACCGTAGCGGTCTTGCGGTTCCAGACTGCAGCGCCTTTAACCGCACGGCCACTTCGGCCGGCAACAGTTTAAGTATTCGTATAGAATGTTGAATTTAGTTTTTCTTTTTTTTCCTATGCGAGTAGAGTCCTGCAGTATGAAAGGTTTAATGGTTGCTCACAGTATTGTCGGTTTGTAAAAATAAGAAGTTATTGCCTCTGGAATTTTGCTGTGAAAATGATTATTATAACGGTGTTTTACTACAAATTTAGCTGAATATGTCGATCTCCATGATCTTTAATGTCTTTCAAATACTCCATCGCCACCTACAGATTTGGAGATCTAGCAGTATGGTACTGTAATTCTGCAGCATTAAGTTATGCATGGTAGTCGTTGCTGAGTTCCGTGGATGTGGATTACATTACTTGAAGAAGTACAGCAGCCAGACACTTTTTGTACAGCTTTGTTTACACCAACCTATTATGGCATTCTGACTAATATTAGCGTGTACAGAAATGAAAAGGCGCTTTATTTCTTCAACTCATTACTTGTTTGAGTTGTAAACGATCTCATTCAAGGATAGACTGTTTTTTCCCACAAAGACATGTGTATGTATCTCTGTGACTTCATTTAAAAACAGCACCTTTGCAAGTGTTTCACGTGGATTTCATGTGGTAGACCAACTAACTTTGGCAAATTCTGTGAGAATGTCATGCTCACCTACTTACCAAAAAAACAAACGTAATACGCTATTCTTCACGTTGTGCGATTTCCGTTGTACAATGGCGCAGATTCTAACCGGTGCTAGATATCTTTCATAGGATTTCAGTTGCTGAAATGCATCATCAATTTACAGCTAAAGGCATTCCCCCGACGTGTGCACGGAAGAAGATTATCACTGAAAGCATACAGCACGTTTCATGTCTCCTTGAGTTTCGGAGTCAATATAATTTTAGGAAGTGGTTCATATGGCTCTGAGCACTATGGGACTCAACATCTTAGGTCATAAGTCCCCTAGAACTTAGAACTACTTAAACCTAACTAACTTAAGGACATCACACACACCCATGCCAGAGGCAGGATTCGAACCTGCGACCGTAGCAGTCCCGCGGTTCCGGACTGCAGCGCCAGAACCGCACGGCCACCGCGGCCGGCTTCAGGAAGTGCCTGATTCCTTAATTTCATATCAAAAAGAAATGCCGTCTTTATAATTCTATCACCATACCACTGTTTTACTCCCCGTAGAAATGCAGTTCAGGCAGAAATCTTGTAAACGTCTACCTGCACATATACTAGGTCCTACCAGATACTACTTTTTCATTGATAACAACGTCATTTATACAAAGTTCGATGTCAGGCATTAAAACTGCCAGTTAACTAGTATTCAGGATCAGTATTTTAGTTAAACTCAAAGCAACGAATGAAAGCATACCTAAGATTGTTTACGACTCAGCGCTAAGGAGATCAAGATCACATCTTCCGCTGAAAAATTTATTCATCAAGTTATTTACGGCTATACACTTCATCTGAACGTTTAGACTCTACTAGGTGGAGAAGGGACCAAATAGAGAACTGTTTGGAAATCACCGACATTTTGGATGTTATGTATAAAGAACTCGTCTTGAGCTGCATCTATGCTGGCCGAAAACCTACTGATTTACAGAAAGAAGACATATGTTTCACAATATAATCCTTTGATATGGAACATAGAATTTATTAGATTTCGTCGTGGCTCTCTGAAATGCAGACTGTAGGGAAAGTGTCTATTGTTCGTGACCAACATAACTGAGAGTGTCCCAAGAGCATAGATCCGGCGATGGAAAAAGCTTTTTTGAATGGAACTGAAGTTGGTGTTTACAGCCAATGCATTTCTTAAGGATGAATAATATCAAAATGTAGGTATGTACGCCATTTTAATGGAACTGTAAACTGAAGTTACTGATATTAAGTAATTTATTTCGGAGAGCAAATTGGTATTTCGTTCTAGTCTCGGTCTCGAAGGATAGGCAATAAAGTGATATGTTAAAATTTGGCAAATCCTAACAACTAACTTTATTCCAAGCTTAATCTAAGAAATTCATTTATTTAAGACATGTCTTTATGCGACTTACGTTAAGCTTATGTCGTTAAAGAGAAATTCCACCCGTAAGGTGTAGAGTGTGTTACCTGAGTGAGTTTTCGGCGATAGAACCACCAGAAAGGCTCGGTGTGGAAAGCTGAATAGCACAAACTGTACTGCCGTTCGACGAGTAACAGCAGCAGCATTAAGTCATTTATGTTATACTGGTTTTGTCGGCTTTGCTACCCAAGCTACTTTATGACGCACGTCGAGAGGTACAGGCGTGGAGAATACAGTGATCTCTTCACGAACGACCTACGTCAACGCGTCTCTTTATCAATTCTCTGCAAACAGGGCATTCTCCGGCTATGGTACAATGCAGTCATAAAACCAGCAGTTTTTGAATGTTGAAAGCATGAAACTACGTGGCATACAGTTACTTGGATGATTCTACACCGCATTCCATCAATAGCAAAGTGGACTTTCAGGGATTTCTATTCATTGTGAAGCGTCCCAAGAGACATGAACATCGCAAAGTAACATCAACTGAATGAATTAGAAAGAAGAAAGGAATAATTCATTGTAAACAGTTGTTAGGATGTAAATGGTGTAAAGAATTATTTATACAGGAACGGAAATTAAACTGTCACCATTCGCTCTTGCACACTGTGTAGGATGGAGAAAACTATCTAGTAATAAGGTCAGCAAAGGAACGACAGTAGGAGCAGCGAAGTTTAACGACCCGTTGACAGCAAAGTTATTAGAGAAGGAGCGCACACTAGGGCTGGTTAAGGAAGCGGAAGGAAATCGGCCGTTAGAAGGAACCATCCCTGCAGTAAGACATGATTAGGGAACGTCGAATCTAACAATATTTCACAGGTACCTACCTATACGTCGACATCCACCGTTGTGAACCTATGAAGGTTAAACAACAGCCAATCAGCAACAAGTTGGTCTGGTAACCGAACGTGCTTGAATGCGTGTGTCACTGCGAATATTCCCGGGTAATTTGCTTCTGTATTGTAATGCGTTTCTTGTGCTTTGTAGCTGTGTTACGGGCAAGACATGCTCTGCAAAAAACATTATTTCAAAAATTTTGTTTCTGTTTTCTTTTTAACCAATGTCTTAGTTCATGTTTGCTGATGTACAGTACTTATTAGAATAAAAGTTCGTTCATGCTCTTTGTGTACTAGTAAAAACTGAAGCAGGTGCCCTTTTTCGCTTCTGTTTTAGGGTGCAAAAACAATTAGGGTCATAAGCGCCAATGTCAGAACCATGAAGCACGAAGAAGAAAAAGGAGTTAAAAACGACTACTTGTTCAACCCAATCGACGGACGGAAAGACAGCTAAAGACAGGGACTTCGAGAAAGGTCTATAAAATATTCCACGGAGAAACGAAGGTCCTGAACTAAAGATTAAATGTCATTCGCCATACTGCTACGATGGATAAATAGTATGAGTAAGACGCGGTCGACAGCCCGTGAGTCATTCGCTAAAACCGACGATAACTCAGATGGCTAACATAAATAACAACGTCAGTTGTTAAAAAAAATTGGCATTCCGTCAGGAAATGGTGAACCGTCAAAGATTGAGGGCAATGAACACAAAGTGGACTGGGAGCACAACTTAACAAATGGCGTTGGCTAAAAAGACAGTGCCTAATATGCAACCTAGCTAAAACTATTTCCTCGGGCCGAGAGGAGGTCATCCAAGCCACTGGGAGAAGATTAATTCCCCGGAACTTGTTACCATGGGTGGAGGACCAGTGGTTATGCCAAAGTGACACCACCTGCTGACAGACAGCAACACAGAGACCATCGGAGGGAATGGAAGAGCTAGCGGGCCGAGGTACGAGCCTTGGCAGCAGCGTCAGCAGCCTCGTTTCCCGTCAGAGCGGCGTGACCAGGAACCCACATAAACTGCACAGTGGCTCCACCAAGAGTGAGCAAGTGACAGTTTTCCTGGACCCGTTGCACTAACGGATGGGAGTTCCCTTTACATTTCATTACTAACAATATTGTGCCTTATACAACAGCGTGTTGATTACCTTACTGCATTGCTACTTCTTCTTTACAGCTTATTATTTTAAAATATTAATGCCATTACGGTACTTTTCATGTAAATTATTAAACAGTAAATATTTAGCCCATAAACGGCACTACATCGGACTAGTTAGTTCAGATGCACACAATTTTGCATGCTCCACGCTGATTAGCTGTCACGTCCTAGCCATATTTCCACAATCTTTATCTCCAAATTGGTTATTGGGAAAATTTTACTCGGTTGGACGGCGTTTGCTTCGCTCTGTCCTTACTGCCAGACTGTTTCTGTTCACCCTGTCCTATTGTCCAAAATCATTTCGGTCAAAATTTTTGAGTATCCCAAACTGGGTAGGCACTTCAAGATGATGATCAAATGATCGGTATTTAAAATTTTAGGTTTTATGTGGCAAAATTACTTATAACAACGTTTTGCTCTCACTGCAACTGTTCAAAGTGACGACCGTCACTCCTAATATATTCATTACATATTCATTCGTCATAGATAACTGCATCATCTGCGAAAACTCTTAGGTTACTGTTGATATTGTCTGTCAGGTCATTAATCAAGAACAGGAGCCTGGACACACTTACCTGGCGGTACGTTACTCCTATATCTATCGATGACCATTTATTAAAGGTAGTGTGTTGGAACCCGTATAACAGCACTGTCATCAATAAGTGTTGGTGTTGTGCCGAGTGATATATTTTATCGAAACCACATTCAGTTATTTGTTATGAAAAGTAATCAGTTGACGAACACGAGTTTCTCACATGTTACTCCTTCAAGGGCTCTTACCACAAGAGCATCGCTTCGTCATATTTAATTAGTTCTAAGGGATCCTATGCGGTCTGCATAGTTTTGCCTTTAAATTTTTTGAACACTCAGTGACGTATAGACTCAATAATTCTGATGATGTAAAGATGCAAAGACGTAAAGAATTCTGACGACTTCCATACGCAATGAAAGGCGTGACGGAATACAGTTACAGCCAAGTCACCGCCATGCTGGGCTGTGTGCACTTCTGCCGGTAACTTTGGCTATCATTCCTTTGCTGTGTCTGGCGCGTGCAAACTGAGGCGTCTCGCTACGTACATAAACAGGGTTGGTGGGTGCGGAAACGGCGGCGGTGCAAGTTTCTGGCAAGTTTCCGAGCCGCTCTACTCCTTTAGTCAGCTTACAGTTTCGCAGCAGGCACGGTAGTACTCAGTTTTGCTCAAATAATAAGCCCCATAAATTTGCACACACGCTTGCGCGTCCCTGAAACAGAAGCGTAGCGCTTGCAGTAACTTCACGTGACCGCGCACTCTCGCGCAGCAGTAACGTGTTTCACTGGGGAAGACTCTGGAAATTTCGTGGAATGAAAATGGATCAGGAGAAAGGCTAAAGCCTTTTAGTGGTATGTACATGATCCAGGTACCATGGCCCAGCCTTAATTCATCTATATTACTAAATGCCTAAAACAGATACAAGGGCGAATCGGTGGTTGCCTATGTAATGGCGCCCAGGAGCAACAAAAATTTGATTTTTAATTCTTCGTGTAATTGTTAGCCGAATTAAAAATTTAAAATGCTGTCTTAATCTACTCATTAAGAGGTATAATATTATAGGTTACAAATTTCACGCATTAAGTCAAGTATCTAAACTAGAAACAGTTTATTTATCTTGAGGAACCGCAAATAAAGACCCGCAAATTACACAGATTATACTCAACTAGTATTTGACAATGAAAGCAATTAAAGACATTCAGCAAACTGTTCATACTTTTTTGATATTTTTTTCTCGCTGAACCCTTGCACGCACACACACATACAGACACACACACACAGACACACACACACACACACACACACACACACACACACACACACACACACACAGATGACAGGAAAAATGAAGATATGAGGATGAAGCATTGCATCAAAGCATGCATCTATCCGAGAGATTAATTTTTTAGAAACGTTTTCTCATTGAACCCTTGCGTGCGCAAACACACACACACACACACACACACACACACACACACACACACAGCAGGCCGGGGTGGCCGAGCGATTCTAGGCGCTACAGTCTGGAACCGCGAGACCGCTACGGTCGCAGGTTCGAATCCTGCCTCGGGCATCGATGTGTGTGATGTCCTTAGGTTAGTTTGGTTTAAGTAGTTCTAAGTTCTAAGGGACTGATGACCTCAGAAGTTAAGTCCCACATTGCTCAGAGCCATTTGAACACACACACACACACACACACACACACACACACACACGAATGGCAGGAAAAAAAATGAAGCATTACATCAAAGCATGCATCTATCAGAGAGATTTATTGAGGTGACAAAAGCCTTAGAATACCTCCTAATGTCTTGTCGGACCACCGGTGTGGTGCAGCAACTCGACGTGGCGTGAACTCAAAAGATCCTTGGAAGTTCCCTGCAGAAATATTGGAGCGTGCTGTCTCAGTAGACATCCATAATTGCAAAAGTGTTGCCGGTGCAGGATTCTGTGCTTGAAATGACCTCTCGATTATGTCCCATAAGTTTCCTGTGAGATTCGTGGTGGACGATTTGTATGGTCAAACCATTCGCTCGAATTTTCCAGAATGGTTCTTAAAATAAATCGCGGACAATTGAGGCACGGTACGATGCAGCATTGTCATTCTTAAAAATTCCATTGTTGTTTGGGTGCATGAAGTCCGTGAATGGCTGCAAATGGTCTCCAAGTAGTCGGACATTACCATTTTCTGTCAACGATCGGTTTAGTTGGACCAGAGCACCCAGTGTTTTCCGTGTAAACACAGCTCACACCTTTATGGAGCCACCATCAGCTTCCACAGTGATCTGTTGACAAATTGTGCGCACGACTTCGTAAGCTCTGCGTCTCACTCGGAATCCACTATTAGCTCTTACCAACTGAAATCGTGACTCATCTGACAAGGCCATGGTTTTCCAGCTGTGTAGGGTCCAGCCAATACGGTCACGAGTCCTGGAGAGGCGGTTCTGGTGATGTCGAACTGATAGCAACGGCACTTTCGTCGGTAGTCTGCTGCCATAGCCCATTAACGACAAATTTCGCCGTACTATCCTAACGGATATCTTCGTAAGTCCGACATTAATTCCTGCTGTAGTTTCAGGTAGTGTTGCTTGTTTGTTAGAAATGGGAACTCTACACAAACTCCGCTTCTCTCAGTCGTTACCTGAAGGCCGCCGAATGCGTTGTCCGTGTTGAAAGGTTAATGCTTGAAACCTGGTATTCTTCTTACATTCCCGACACTGGGCATCTCGAAATATTGAAATCCCTAACGATTTGCGAAATGAACTATGCATCTAGCTCCAACTACCATCCCGCGTTCGAAGTCTTTTAATTCGCGACGTGCGGCCGTAATCACGTCAATAACTTTTCCACGTGAATCTAGTGAATACAAATGACAGTGATCGCGATGCTACCACCTTTTTTGTATGTGCCTGTCGTTAGCCCATCACTTTTATCTCTTCAGCGTAAAGTAATCAGACGTTTGAAGCCGTTTTGTGCATCGGAGTTTGATTTTTTGAAGAATGGGAGGTGGGAGGGTGTTATTGATCTAAGAATAAACGGTGATTAATCTCCCGTTCAAATGTCATCGTCCTGGAACGTGCTGAGAGAATAAAACTGTGTGTCGGACCTAGAGGCAAACCCAGAACCTTGTCTATTATGGTTTCAAAACTGAGTTATCCAGGCACGAATAACGACGCGCTTTGCCTGCTTCATTTCTGCGAGCAATAGTCAAGGTTTTCGGTTCATGTCGCGGCTGGACGCAAAGTTTTAATCTGCCAGGAATTTTCAAATCAATGCATGCTCCTCTCGAGAGTGAAAGATTACTCCAATAAATAATCAGCTAGGCTGTGTCTTACTATTTCCTCGCAGTATCCTTTCTTCTAGATGTGCTAGTTCGGAAAGGTATGATCGAGAGGTTCTACAAAGTTTGGAAATTGCGAGAGAAGTGCTTACAAAGGTGAAACTGTTATTGATGGGCATGAGTCGACTGGAAAGCTCATTCGGAAAGAGCATTTCCCACAAATCGAAAGGTTCCGGGTTCGAGTCCTTGTCCGGCACTTAGTTTTTATCTGTCAGCAAGTTTCGAATCAGCAAACATTCGACTGCAGGGTGAATGATTCATTCGGTAGATAATTATGTTACTACACAATTCCCGTAGATGTTCTTTCAGTCAATGTGCGAGAAATATACCGTAGTAGAGTTTCCCTACAACCAGTTCTGTATTTATTAGGTCATCCTACTGCCTATGGCGAAGAGCACGTCTCATTTGCGGAAAAATATTCCTAGGATGTCGCTGGATTATCGCGAATTTTTCCTATTTTACCGTCACGATCATTACATGGTAAGTACATTCTTCTTCTGCCTTTGTTCAGTGTCGTTCACGGTCGACGTGCTTAGGAGCGCATCTGGCACGGTTAATTTAAAGGATTGCCACATGCCCTTGTCGTCTCCCAGTTACCACCCAAGGCGGAATTCATGCAATCTAACTGTCTGCGTGCAGTGTTATTCGTTTAAAAATCAGCGATAGTTTTCTAAATTTCCCTGAGACGGACTGCGACACGAGCCCAGTATTCACCGAAGGAGATAGGGAAAAAAAACCTAGAAACAACATTCAGGTTGGCTGGCAAACCGGGCGTTGTCGTTAATCTGCTGGGGCCGGCAAACCTCCCCATCCCGGAAGTGCTGCTCAAATATGAAGGGCCATCCGGAAATAATTACTTGGTAAGTTCATTGCCTGACAAAAACAATACAGTTCCCCTGAAGGAAAGTATAAAATAAAAAATGATATTTCACAGCTTGAATGAGGATGCGAGGTTTTTTAGTCATTATGAAATCGGGTTAAATTGATGAAGAATTTTGAGGCATGAACTCATTTATTAGTATGACCCTTGATATTGTAAGCTTACGCGCTATTGTCTCACTTGTGGTAGGAGTATTTCCGTTGGAATTTTTAATCTTCTTCATTTGGCGCTGTGTACCTGACGTAAGTAAATCATCACCCATGAGAACAATGCTAGGGGAATGCTGCTGACTATTAAGTGAGACAAGGGTCTCAATGAACTCAGTTCATTATAAATGTATGTGATTAAATTCACAACAGACAGGTGGGTTAGAAATAATTTAAAGTAACAAGCTAACGTCTTGGAAAATCTGTATAATATATCCAGAATAAATTTAAAGTGAATTCGTTTTTGGACAAAAAAATTACATTTGCGGGAGTTTTACCCCGAAGGTTCCTGCACTGAGATGGAAAAGAGTACAGAAGGATATGCATTTGCATCTCCCGCCCGAATCTCTAACTGCAAACAAATTTTCCCTACTGATTACTTCATTGTTGCGATTGGATCTCACCCTACTCAAAAAATGCAAATGATGGCTGAAATGGTTGCTAAATCAGTTGTTAAGTCTGTGCCGAGGACTTATCTGTGTCTCCATCTAAGTTCATCGAAATGGTTGCTAAATCAGTTGTTAAGTCTGTGCCGAGGACTTATCATTGTCTCCATCTAAGTTCATCTCAGCCAGATAAGAGCCTCTCGTCCCACACTAGCCGGGAGAAGTGGTGCAGAAGTAAAGTCAGCCCTTGGAGGAGCTTGCAGATGAAGTCTGCACCTAAAGTCTCCAGTCTAAAAAATAACTTTTTGCATAGGGCTTCTGACAGTAAAATGTAAATATCGTATGACTAGGGCCTCCCGTCGGGTAGACAGTCCGCCGGGTGCAATTCTTTCGATTTGATGCCACTTCGGCGACTTGCGCGTCGATGGGAATGAAATGATGATGATAAGGACAACACAACAACCAGTCCCTGGGCGGAGAAAATCTACGACCGAGCCGAAAATCGAACCTGGACCCGTAGGATTGGCACTCTGTTGCACTGACCACTCAACTAGCGGGGACGGAGCTTCTGTCAGTGACATCCTTATGATGTGCATTTTCGGCGTCGCATAATTTGTGGTTCGATGGACAAGAAGTCTTGTGAGTGCCGACCAGTAAGACATTATCTTACAAGAAGCTGGTCTCCCTCACTTAGTCAAGTTTTGGGTGGATAACCAGTTATGGAATTTGTTTGACTTGGCAGTGAAAAACGTGTACGAATTAGTTCCTCCCCCTACCTACTATTACGCACTGGCCAATCTGGGTGGGCCTCTGTAAGCATAGTCACACTCTTGCTACCATTTCTAAATAATTTTTCATGAAACACAGACAGGAGTTTTCACACTTCTCTGATTGGTTTTCCAGCGCCTGAGTGAGGTGTTGGCATCCCACGATCTTCAAAGGGTGCCTAAGCTTTCTTTTCCATTTCTGCTTTCTAAGATGTTATCATAACAAGCCACGATTTTCGGATAATTTTGAGTACCTGCTGGTTCTCCCCACACTTCCGGAAGTCTGCCATGAGGAGGGACACATTCTGTGACAACAAAGCTAGCTCACAATAATCTCTGTGGTCCCCACACATCCTGAAGATATAATCTGCATTACACGACTGTGGAGGGCGGCGCCAGAGTGGCGTCGCACAGGGGAGGCTGCCTACTCTGCGGATAAGGGTGGGGGCTGACTCCCTGCAGTTTAGAACCTTACCACACTTCCCTCGTTCTCCATGGGGTCCAGACTGCTTCCATAGTGGCTTCTCAATTAGCTCTGGATGTAATTTTGCACAGGAAGTTGTAAGCCTATTAGTTAAGTACTGGAAGTCTCTGGTACTGATTTATTATCCTATGGGGATTTACTTATTCTAATTACATTTCACTCTTTCTTACTGGTCTTACGTAAGTTATGGGACAGTTTGGGGAAAACAGTCGCATAAGAACTTCCTACCTATTGGTATTAGGACAGAGTTGATGTCCAAGCTGTTCGCACACTTATTCTATGGGGACAGATCTGGAGAGAGACGGTCGGCGTCAGACGGAAACTTGCAACTGCTGGTCAACTGTAACACTCGTGTGATGATATCGATACATAATACCACAACGATACTGTCAATGAGAGGATGTGTAATGGCCATGGCATACCGTTGTAGCCGGCCGTGGTGGTCTCGCGGTTCTAGGCGCTCAGTCCGGAACCGCGCGACTGCTACGGTCGCAGGTTCGAATCCTGCCTCGGGCATGGATGTGTGTGGTGTCCTTAGGTTAGTTAGGTTTAAGTAGTTCTAAGTTCTAGGCGACTGATGACCACAGATGTTACGTCCCATAGTGCTCAGAGCCATTTGAACCATTTTGAACCATGCCGTTGTACTATCAGAATTACCTCACTCTTAACCAGTCGTGACCTGAAGTCATACAGGATGCACCACCAAAGAATGGCACCAGGTGTAACATCATTGTGCCTCTCCGAAACATTGAAAGACTGGCATCTCTCCCCGGGTAACCACCACTCTCGTTTGCAATGCCCTGACGGGGTAATGAGGAACTTCAGTTATTCTTTGAACTCAGTGTGACGCCATACATTAGTAGCGAACGCTTCCCGATCATGGGACCACTACAAACACGGTCTAACGGCAACGTATGCATGGGACAGTAATTCTCTTGTCGCGCTGATGCCCTATGATGCGAGATAACACGGGGTGTTTTAGGGAGTCCATTACTTATTCTCGAATGGAATGCAGAGTTTTGAAGGGATTACGATGTGCTTTTTGCTTTGTTTGGACTCAACTATTCCTTTGCACAAATATTCCTTTGTGGTGGTCAGACGTGATCGACCAGCACCTACAGGGAAATTATTATGCCTGCCCTCACATATCCATGCAGTTTAACATCGGAGCACTCTCATATTCGAATGTCCCACAAATCTGCACAATGACGCCACTTTCAAACTCTGTCAGGTGATGAATACGCAGCCTGAGACAGGAAAGCTGGATCTCTGTGCCTTTCATAGTGAACGCTCGACATCTGACACCATCATGTCCCTTTTAATTCCTAACGGGCCTGTTAACAACGCTAAACGTGAGGACAGTAATCGACTCTCGTGGTATTTCTAGTTGTGACAGAGAATCGCAACTCTATTCATGTAGATGCGTGGCGCAGATCAGCAGGTGTACGGAGTTATACTGACATCGAACAATGTCTTCTGGGTCCTTCACACTTATTTTTAGACAGTGTATGTAATGTAATTTTCAATTTTTTTAACGGTATTGTTATGTACGGAATCAAAATTTGAGTACTAAGGACTTGGGTGATCCATAACGTCTTTGTAGTTGAGTCCCCACACAGAGGTTGTTTTGCATTTCTGATATGTTCCTGTATTTAAAAAAATAAGATCTCAGATAAATGGGTAGTCATTGTCTCCGGTATCTTCCTGTTATTCCAACTTGGGGAGAGTTCCATTCTGACACACACTAACAATTCCGTAAACACCGTCGATCGTAAATCAATTGGGCGTTCGTAGAATTCTTGCAGCTACTAAGACGTCCTAAAGCTTATGTCTCCAAATTTTTTATGTGGCCAGTGTTACAGATTTTGAAATGAAACCAATGTTATTAACATTCTAAACCCTTATTCTTCCTGTATACATATTTATTTCTCAATAGAGTCATCTTGACGACGAAGTCGTTTCTCCCAATGAGAGACCAGTTTGTTGATACTGTCACTGTAGATTGTTTGACTTTAATGAATGAAAAGCACAAGTTTGCTTTTGTTCTACAATATTACTTTTATTGTTCTCAGCTTACAAGGCCATCTTCAGACATTCACTGATTATTATCACCAAAGAAGTTAAAATGTTAGCAGACAACATTGGAAGAGAAGTAACACATCTAGACTGAAGTAGAAACATACAGTAAATAACATCTTTGCAATGAAAGAGTAAAAACTGAACAGTACATAAATAACAATGGAGTTGGCAGGAAAACCATTAGCACAAATTAGGAATAGCATGCCTACATAACAGTTTCTATTAATAAACAAAGCTAATAAAATGAAATAAAATTAGTACTAGACAAGGCTGCATCAGGAGGTATGAAACATGGAGAGTGATACATAACCAATTAAAAGAAGAGACAGTTGTCACTGTAAATACAAAAGGCATAAGGAAATTAAGCAATATCAATAAGATAAACAGAAATTAATAAATGCAGGAAAATGGAGGTGTTTGAGGGAACCTACAGTTTGAGAGTGTGGTGGTGCTGCATTTTAACATTAACATTATAATGAAAGCAGTGGCTGTGTACCAGTTTTCATTAAATAAATAAGCAAAGTAAAATATGAACAGTATTTGATGAGACAACTACAAGAGGAGTTAGACATGGACAGTAATACAAGTACCAGTTAAAAGAAAGCCTTAACTATTGAAACTACAGTCTATGTGGAATACAAAGACAACTTCAACAAATAAAACAACTTAATGAATACAGGAAAATGGGAGTATGTAGGAAGAGAGAGTGTGGGAAGTAATGAACAACAAAGATGATTATGTGAAGTTTAGGAGAGGGGAAGTGTTGAGTTATGTCTGGTCATTTAGGATGAGATCTGGACTGTGAGCAAGACGTTTGGCTTCGTTGGCGGTGTCACAACCCCACCTCCGCCTGGGTGAAGTCGCAGAATGTGTTCTTTAAGTTCTGGAAGCAGATAAAAATCAAATGGGGCGGAGGATGATTGGTGACAGTGATCCCTGTGCCTCGGATTGTTGCAGATGTCCAAGCGCTCGCGTGTAGTCTGGCATAGACATGGTGAAGGGGAGGGTGTTCCATCTGTGGACGAACTCTTTTATATTAGACGCAGCACGCCGTTTCTCGCAAGCTACAATACAGGCTTCTCAACCCGCAGAGGGCTGCAAATATGTGGACTGGAATAATACAGATGTCGAATGTTAAAAACGATTGCTTTATTTTGAATTTTTTAAGAATTCTCAAATAAAAATTGGGAGGCACTACTTTTCAGCACACCCTCATTCACTGGTGTGCAAATCTTAAGCAGGAAAGTAGCTTTCGCATGATGTGTCACTGCCAAGTAACGAGCTCGATGAAACTAGGACCGTACACGGAAAGAACTGCTACATTACAGAACAGAAGATAACTGAAAGAAATACGCAATGAGATGAACAGCAACAATCCATTTTTTCAGAGACATTAGTGACACAGAGCTCACGACAATTCGTGATGCTCTCCTGAACATTACAAAAGGCTTGCAAGGTTCTGACTCTTTCATTTGCAATCTAGACTATAATAAAATGGCAAAGGTAATGTTAATCAGAACACTGGGATAAGTTCTGGTCTAAATATTAACAGATTTATTAATTCTTAACATCACATCACAAAAGATGGCTAAAGAAACGCCACACAAACATTTTTATTTGACAAACGAATAATATGCGACTTGTGGTTAACAAAGTGATCTGCTTGGGACCAACACACCACACTAACCAGAACTAATCGCTTTATCTGACTTCATAAAAGTGAATCCGTGGTGTGGCCCAAAAACTACTATTCCATAAAGAAAAATATGGTTCAAAGAACAGGGTGTTGAGAAGCATATATTGGAGCCCTACGCCATAACAACGAATGCTTTACCCCTCTGCGGGTCAGGGCAGCACAGCACGACACTCGTTGACTGCAGTCCCGTACAGTGACAATCTGCTATTAACAGCGCGCGCCCAGCGCCCAGAAATATGCAAGTACACGGCCTAGTGTTCGGGTGATTCGGAACACAGGTACTTCCCTATGAGCCTCAGAACCCCCGGTGAATTCTAGTGGACCCATTTTCTGGTCTTCCAAATCAATTTGACTACGTGATACGACTATGCATGACGCAATATGTCAAATCTTTAAACGGCCGACATAAAACAAATAAGTACACCCACGCATTACTCGCTGTGTGCATGATGCAAGAAGCAGTACCTCTGACAGTTCAGATGGTGACTGGCACAGGCTCTAAGTGGCACATCAGCAAAGGACACAAGTCTCACCATTTCGGTAAAGACCTGCCATTCTTTACTAACGAAGTGCCAGTACAAGAGCCAGCCGGGGTGGCCGAGCGGTTCTAGGCGCTATGGTCTAGAACCGCGCGACCGCTACGGTCGCAGGTTCGAATCCTGCCTCGGACATGGATGTGTGTGATGTCCTTAGGTTAGTTAGGTTTAAGTAGTTATAAGTGATAGCGGACTGATGACCTCAGAAGTTAAGTCCCATAGTGCTCAGAGCCATTTGAGCCAGTACAAGAGCGAGATCTTGTCTTTTTCTACAGCTTTCCTCCGCAGCTCGGTAGCATAACACACCCACTTTTGCACAAGCCAATCACCATCTGGAGCGCGTCATTCGAAGCTGGGAGACTGCCCCCCTCCTCTCCATACACAGATTTGACCAACGAGCGACTTTAAAAATTATTTGGGAGAAAAGAAAAAACATCAGCTTCCCGCCCTTATTCCCATGTGTTTACGCCATGTCTTTGCTAAAAGCATGGCTTGGATGGAACCACAACTCCCTATAAAAAGATCATTATCTCTCCTGCTGCGTCCATTTCGAACGTTCCAAAGAATGGCCATAAACTCTCTAAAAGCCTCATGCCTACACAAATGCGTTTTGTAACAGATTCTCGTCATCTGGATGCCACTGCTCTGTCCCACGGAAATTCACAGAAACTCACAGCCATCTCACATGCTTTCTACTTAACAAGGGTAAATCCTGTGTTTTATTACTGGTCTTCAGATCTACAATGCTCTGTTCACAGCTGCAGTGACTCCTTGGCACTAGTCAGCCTACCTGGATGCGACTGCTGAGCAACTGGCGTCAACCCTGTGTCTGCACAATGAGACAGAGGGACTTGGCTATTCGCAAACGTTTTCACCAGGTTCCACAGAAAAGAAGCTCCCTTTGGACCTCAGCCAACGTACGCTTTTACTGCAGTCAATTAACTAGGCACTCTTTTCCTTCGAACGCAGGTAAAGCCTACTGCTATGTCTTCACTAGAACACAGAAGCAAGTGCATTAACTACTGCCAACCATTTCATCATATGATTGATCGTATCAAATATAGCTACTAAGAAATAAAGACCACCTTCCCTTTGAACATTAGGCAGCATGACACCGTATAAAAAGTGAGAGTGCCCTGCAATCTCTCAGGCCGACCATGCTTCTTAATAGAGTGTGTGAATACACAGACATAAATATATGCTCTGCAACATGCTCCTGTGCTATCCGTACATTTAGTATGCAACTCTTGTGGTAAAGCGTTCATTTCTCCACCAGCTCACGTGACAACACCTGTATGGTTGTTGATGTATGTGCACATGCTCCAATACATCTCCTCATCGCATCATACACATGCTCCATGGGGTTTAGGTCGGGGAAACGAACAGGGCAGTCGTTTTGCTGAATATCCTCTCGTTCCAAGAGAGCCTCCAACTGCACTTCTCAATGTGGTCGCGCATTGTCATTCATAGACATGAAGTCATGGCTGAATGCAACCCTAAAAAGACGCATATGGTAAAGGAGTACAGTACCACAATAATGATGCTTGTGAGCGCACCGTGTTCAAAGATTTAGAGGTCTGTATATCAATGCAACTATATGCCTCCCCACATCGTAACAACTGGACCACCATAACGATTACATTCTACAATATTCCTAGGCACACTGCATTTTTGCACGTCCCCTCATATGAGAGAACATCCAGCATTGTGGCATATCGTGGTTAGAGACTAACTGGTCTATAATATTACCATCCCATGTGTAGGCTGTCATGAATACCACAAGAAAAATGGCTGCATGAATGGAAAGCATGGACTGATGATGATTGGCATAATATTGATTGCAGCAATTAATTGTGGTTCTGCACTATCCTGGACGAGTCATAGAGCGAGGCGGTGCGGTGATTAGCACACTGGACTCGCATATGGTAGGACGATGGTTCAAACCCACGTCCGACCATCCTAATTTAAATTTTCCGTGATTTCCCTAAATCGCTTCAGGTAAATGCCAGGATGGTTCCTGCGAAAGGACATAGCCGACTTCCCCCCCCCCCCCCCCCCCCGCAATCAACTGTCGTTGCCGAATATAACAATGACCTGGGTGATGGTCTCTTACTTTCAATATTTTGGACAAGCATGGTGATGTTCGTCTGGTGTTATGGTGATGGAAGCCATCTACCATGATTTCAGGTGATGGGTGGTAGCGATTGTGGGAACCCTGACGGCACAACAATACATCACGGACAACTCATGTGTTACCTCTCATGGGGCAGTATCATGGTGCCACTTTGAACAAGACAAAGCCCTTCCACACGTGACACATGTTGCTACAAACTGTGTGTGTGGTGTTGCGGTATTCATGTGACAATCAAGATCCCAGATCAGTCTCCAATAAAATATGTAGGAGACCAGCTAGATCATCAAATCCGTTCCAGTGTCTGTACGTAGGCTATCACGGACCAGTTACAACAATCGTGTGCCAGCTCGCCTCTGTAGAGAATTAAACGACGTATAACACCCATCCCAATCGAAGCAGCGCTGTATCCAGGACAGATGGAGTGTAACGGCATACTAATTTTTCGGTTCATAGCGCCAATTTCTGACAGAGATGACAAAGAACTTTGAGGATCAGTTTAAAGGAGTGAATAGAATACTGAAAGGAGGTTACAAATGAGCACACGCAATATTTCAATCATTGCACTGACATACCCTCTCAATCCGTCATGATTCACTTCGTTTCCTCCTCTCTTTCTGTGTGGTACGCTGTTTTTGTCAGCCAGTGTATTTACGAGACAAAGTTTCTGGCAAGTCGCGGGAATATTGGCTGAACACGGTACGGGACGGTACTGAACCTTGAGACAGCTCGCTTTTCAGTTTGCTCAATCTACTCTGGAAATGTTCGGAGAAAACTTGAAACGAGCGCTTATTTAGCTCATTGTTCAATAGGGAGATGCTTTATAGTCAGAAAACTTCCTTGCTCAGTTTTATTAAAAATCCTTTTCCGCAGAGTGTGTAGTATGCTGCGGACGGGTCTAGGAAGACATTAACACTTCTCTCTTTCACCTCACAGCTAGTTTTGCACATAGGTACATAAGGATAGCGCACGATCATTTCAATGACGGGGCGGAATCCAGCTTTTTCTGCTGTGAAAGTGAATTTTACAAATAAGGTAAGAATGGAACCCTTCATAAATACATTTTCAGGGAGTAAACATGAATGTTCCATAGGTGCAACGACTAGCTAATGAAGAAGTGCCAACATGAATGGGGGGAAAAAGGAATTTTATGAGGCATCTAAGTGAAATAGGGTATGGTGACAGGTCACATCCTCAGGCAACATTGAATAGCTGTGGGGTAAATATGTTCAGATTGCAAGTTACAGTAAGCCACCTAAAGAGCTGCATCGAATCAGCCTTCAGTTTAAAGACTGGAACAGCAAAACATAAGTGTTCGCATAGTCACCTAAAGGAGATGGCTAGTCTCCCTACTAAATTTGCTTCTGATGTCTGACCAAAATGGAAAAATGCATTTTGTTTCAATATGTTGCATTAAGGCTACGCCCACTAAAGTGTGGAGTCATTCGTTACACTATGATGATGTGTCATTCCTCCTTATATCAGGGGAACAAAGAGGTATTCGTAGTAACACTGAGGATTTTACCGTGGCTACGTCAAAGGTTTGGTGGGTCAGTCATCCTCGTGCTCTGATGAGACCATCCTATGGCACTCTCTCGAAGCTTAGACGTAGCCGGCGGATGCAACAAACGTCCATTTCGCCTTCCTGAGCTTCCATTGACGCTCAATGCTTAACAATACTCAGATAGTGGTGTCTCTCACTCGTGTCTCTCACTCGTGTCCACATGCAGAAGCGGACAGCCGATTGTAAACCGTTGACCTTCTCCAAATGAACTGTTTTGGTGTCGCCATTAGTGTATATCGAGATATGGATGGTAGCATTTCTGATGTGCGCTGTTTGATCTGCGTTGAAGAGGTATGTGGATGAAGAAATACATTGCAGGGACTGGTCAAAAGTGTAGAATATGTGCAGGAAGCAATGAGGAAATCAGTTGCATCTCATCAGTCACCTACAACAATCTTCCAGATCTCCTTGCAGTGCTGCTTTAGAAAATGTTTGGAAAAGCAATAGATGACACAGAGCGTGCAACACGACTGCCAAGTTGGTGTGCAGACACAGAGATATGTTGTTACAGTCATCAGTCTTAAAACTGATTTTATGCAGCTCTTCACTTTGGTTATCTTCTGCAATCCTTTTCATACCTGAATAACTCGCTCATCCTTCTTATTTTCTTAGTGCCGTGGCGTTTTCTAAAAGTTTTGTACCACAAACATCACTTCATTACCAAATTAACCGTTCCTCGAGACCTAAAGACTATTCATATCAACCTATCTCTATTTTAGTCAACTTTCACCATTGAGTTCTTTCTAGCCCTAATTCGATTCGGTACCTCTTCGTTAGTTTCTCCATCTAATCATATAATATACAGCATTCTCCTGTGACATCACATTTCAGATGCTTCTATTTTCTTCGTGTTTTGACAGCTTACGGTCCACGTAGCACTTCCGCTTCCCTATAAAGCTGCTACATTCCTGACACTTTAATTCACATTCGATGTTAACATATTTCTCTTCTTCAGAAGAGCTTTCCTTCCTATTACTAAACTTCATTTTGGGTCTTCTTTAGTTATGCCCTCGTCACTTATTTTGCTGCTCAAATAGCAAAATTAGTCTTCTACTTCAGCGTTCTATTTCCTAACCGAATTCCATCAACATCAACAAATTTAACGGGACTACAAACGATTACGTTAGACTGCCTTTTAATTACATTCATCTTATAACCTCTTTTGACGACTTTATTGCTCTACCCACTTCTCTGAACTGAACCTGCAAATTCCTTGTTGTCTCTGTCAGAATTACTATGTCTTCAAAAATCTTAAACTTTAGTACCCCTTCGAAATTTCTTCTTAGTTTCTTTTACCGATTGCTCAGTCTTCAGATTTAATAACATAGGGGTAGGCTACGATACTGTTTTACTTCCTTCTTAATTAATGCTTCCCTTACATATCTTTCCCTTCTTAGTACTGCAATGTGGCTTCTGGAAATTTGAAGATAACCACTCATTCTCTGCATCTTGGACCTTATAACTCCAGAATTCCAAAAAGTGCCAACACTGCCAGCAAGTATTTTTAAATCTAAGTAGGTTATAAATATGGGTTTGTCATTGTTAAATCTATTTTCCAAGATGGCCCACAGTGTTGCTGCCTGTTTCCAATCCGAACTTTGTTCAGGTAGTTCCATCGTTATGCAGATAATTCATACAGCATTTTACAAACATATGATGCAACATAAACTCTTAGAATCGTTCGTTGCGTTAGAGATTTTCCCGTTTTGTTAACCAATTTCATTTACGTGTACTGTCAATTTCGGATCAATTCTATTTACAGCGTACACTGTAGAATACTGCAGCTTTATTTCAGTAACGCTTCCGTCAACCAGCTGAGAACATTTATTTTATTTTCTTGGGTACTTCTAGAAAAAATAGCCCGTTCTCGATATTAACTGTAACAACAAATTCGTTTGCCTGAACTCAAGAATTTTCGCAGATTCCACAATGCCGAACAAACGGAATGGACCTGCGCCAACAGTAGAATGATTTAATCACTGCGGTTTGAGCATGTGCGTAATACGGGACACTGCAGGCTACCCGCATGACACACAGCGCCTATTAAAAGTACAGCAAATAACGCCATAATTAGGAAGTGTACACACCAAGTCGGACGTGATTGGTGAAGAGTGTAAATCTCGAAATGGGAACAGATGAAACGATTTCGACCGTGTCAGCCTTAGTCAATGAATTCGGTATTAAACCGACGGTTACTGCAGACTGACGCCTCGTAGTGTTTTCCACTGCAGTAACAGACGTTTCATTAACTCGTGTGTCGCGGGGTTCTCCACTTGACAGGACGTAAAACCATCAAACTTTACGCTTCGTTACGTTTTCTTGAGTCTTAAAGTCGTATTATAAAAGAATGACCACTACACATTTTTCTCTGTCTAGTGGTCTGGTGAACGTATGAAATAAGAACTGCTAAATGGAAATAATTGAGCTTCCGATCTTGATTTAATTGGAGCTGCTGGTAACGTGAAAGCTTTACCTTATCCCAATCGGCAGTAGTTACGTCTACATGCAATTAGATGGTTTGTAGAGCTTTTGGACCCACTAGCTGATGTTGCATAGATACATGTTGGAGACATTTGTACTTTCTGTTCTTCTGCTAAAATTAGACACAAAATTATCAGTTAGAGTGTTTAGAATTGTAATGCCATTCCAATTTGAGATTAATGTTACATTTATCTATTTTCTAGGGAAAATGCTTAACTGTTTCTCTAAAAATAATTGACACCGGGAATTTCTTATTTTCCAGGTTGACAGCATGGCGTATTCTACGATTTGGAATATTAGAAATATTAACATCCATTGATTTCAGTATATCCTGGTGCAATACTTCTTGCAGCAGTTATCAATTATATACTTTTTAACACACACCCAACATTGTTTTCGCATGACAAGCTTCAAAAGAGCGTACAGATTCACGAGCCGTATCTAAGACTGTAAAACGATAATGTAAATTAATAGGAGAGTGCGGTCAAGACATGCTAGGTATGACTCAGATGATCTTGCGCCATTAGCAGAACTGCCGAATCTAGGTTCCCCCCTTCGCCCCCCCCCCCCCCCCCCGTCTCCCCGCCGCCATCACCGTCTTTCCATGAAATTACATTCCGGCACTTTTTAGCAAATTTTGTGAGCAAGTTTGATAAAAATTTAGGATAATTCAAAAATATTACTAAACGACCTACACTGAAGAGCCAAAGAAACGGGCACACCTGCTTAATACCGCGTAGGGCCCTCGCGAGCATGCAGAAGTGCCGCAGCGCGTCGTGCCATGGACTCGACAAATGTCTGAAGTAGTGCTGGAAGGAACTGACACCATGAATCCTGTAGGGCTCTCCATAAATCCGTAAGAGTAAAATGGAGTGGAGATCTCTTCTGAACAGAGCGTTGCAAGACATGACAGATATGCCCAATAATGTTCATGTCTGGAGAGTCTGGTGGCCAGTGGAAGTGTTTAAACTTAGAGGAGTATTCCAGGAGCCACTATGTAGCAATTCTGGATGTGTGGGGTGTCGCATTGTCCTGCTGGAATTGCCCAAGTCGACCGGAATGCACATGAGCATGAATGGTGATAAGACAGTTTGCTTACGTACGTGTCAGCTGTCAGATTCGTATCTAGACGAATCAGGGCTTGCACATCACTCCAACTGCACACGCCCCACACCATTACAGAGCCTCCACCAGCGTGAACAGTCTCCTGCTGACATGCAGGGTCTGTAGATTCGTCAGGTTGTGTCATACCGGCACACGCCCATCCGCTCGCTACAATTAGAAACGAGACTCGTCCGACCAGGCAACACGTTTTCAGTCATCAACAATCCAAAGCCGGTGTTGACAAGTCCAGAGGAGGCTTAAAGCTTTGTGTCGTACAGTCATCAATGGTACAGTGAATGGTTTGCACGCTGACACTTTCTGATGGCCCAGCATTGAAATCTGCAGCAATTTGAGGAAGGGTTGCATTTCTGACACGTTTAACGATTCTCTTCAGTCGCCATTGGTCCGGTTCTTGCAGGATCTTTCCCCGGTAGCAGCGATGTTTCACCGGTTTCCTGATATTCACGGTACACTAGTGGAATGGTCGTACGGGAAAATCCCCACTTCATCGCTACCTCCGCGATTCAATGTCCCATCGCTGTGCGCCGACTACAACACCATGTTCATACCCACTTAAATCTTGATAATCTGCCACTGTGGCAGCAGTAACCGAACTAACCACTGCGCCAAATACTTGTTGACTTATACAAGAGTTGCCGATCGTACATCCATATTCTACCTGTTTACCTATCTCTGTATTTGAATACGCATACCTATAACTGTTTCTTTGGCACTTCAGTGTATATTGATGAAAGAATACTCAACAAATCAAATGTTTCACTAGGAAATAAGTTACAAATTGTATGAACATTATAATAAAACTGGAAGTAAAAGAAAATATATATCTTATTGCTTATGGAGGCTACCGGTCAGGATGGCTTTAATTAATCTTCCGCTACTTGAGGAAGTGTAGGCACAAAACTATCTTCCATGTGGATACTACACTTCATAGGAATGACGTTCAGACTATGTGCCGCAGGACTTCTGTTGTTAGTTGTCGTGACTTGTCCTTAGGTGCCGGTACTGGTACGGCGATGTAGGGGCAAAACACAAGCATCAGCGTGCGTAACAGTTCCAAACAGTCAACGTTCGTCTGGGCAAGGTCAGCAGAGCTTTATTCGCGAAACTGTTTTATAGAAACAACAGCAATAGTGCTGCTGTTCTTCGCAAGTATCGTCGCAATAAAGGAACACGAGGTCCTCTTTCTGCACCGGCGTTTAAGAACATTATTCGAAAATTTGAATGAAAAGGTAATTTGGGAACTGCTCCTGGGAAAGGCCAATGGCCCTTTGCACTACATATTGTTCAATAAGTTGCTGTTACCATGGCTAAAAATGCTTGACGCAATATGCAGTCTTCAACCAGCACGCGAGCTGTGTCACGGTATCGGAACATTGCATGGTCCACCGTTCGAAAAGTCTTGTGAACAATTGTGACATTGTATTTAGGTTGTGAAGGATGCAGGTAGCCGGCACAATGAGGCACGTTTATGATATGTAATGTGCACGTGACGATTAACAAACGTTAGCCTCACATGTGGAAGTTAAAATGTGTTTCATTCGATGGTTTATTTGTTATTTCTCTTCATCATGCCCTTAAGAATGTTTCCACAAAGTTTCGTTGTCCTACGATCATGTATAATATAGAGATGCATTTATTTGCTTCTCATAAACTATTAGTAGTCCTTATTCGATAGAAATAGGCAAAAATCAGAAGCTTTCGATCAACCAGTGTGTTTGCTTCAGCACGCATTCACCGACGTTTGGAATCCCTCAGTACCGTAGCGAAGCAGCGCTAAGAACTTGCAAGAACCCCCCACTCATATTAAGCCTCCACAAATGTCTCAGTTTAGCCTGTGAGTCCGTAGATGGTGGTATAGGGCGCGTACAGTATAACTGGCCACGCTTTCCCACCGAAGTTTTGCGATACTTAAGCTACTCAGTCCTTGAACTAAGTGAGCCACCGCTTAGGAATTCTTCCTACGTGTTATGTGGAAATGCTCTCGTAGTTTCACGTCCCCTTACAAACTCGTAGCCACGCCTTCTGGTTCTGAAAGTCCAATAATACTCTTTTTGTTTTACGTAATTTGACACAATATTTAGAAGATGGTTACGAACGTGAACAGATAACTGGTATTTCATTCGTCGATCTCACTGCCTCCTATGACACCATGAACCAAAAGAAATTATTAGAAAAGACCTATGCTGTTACGAAAGACTATCATCTAAAGCAATTTATGAGATGTCTATTGCAAAATAGACGCTTCTTTGTTATTCTACAAAACAAAAGAATTCGATGGAGGATACAGAATGATGGCAATCCACAAGGAAGTTTGTTAGTCCCATTGTTATATCATATCTATACCAATGACCAACTAATTGAACCTGTCAAAAGATCTTTCATCCATGCAGATGATACAGCAGTTGCTACCCAAGGAAGAACCTTTCAGGAGTTGGAAGGAAAAGTAACTACAGGTCTTCAAACACTGTCTGCCCATTATGATCACAACTACCTGAAACCAAATCCCTCTAAAACAGAAGTGTGTGATTTCTATTTACGGAACAGAGAGGCTAGAAGGAACCTAAACATAACCTGGAGAGCCCGCATCTCGTGGTCGTGCGGTAGCGTTCTCGCTTCCCACGCCCGGGTTCCCGGGTTCGATTCCCGGCGGGGTCAGTGATTTTCTCTGCCTCGTGATGGCTGGGTGTTGTGTGATGTCCTTAGGTTAGTTAGGTTTAAGTAGTTCTAAGTTCTAGGGGACTGATGACCATAGATGTTCAGTCCCATAGTGCTCAGAGCCATTTGAACCATAACCTGGAGAGGACAACAACTGACCAACTGCGATACCCCAAAATGCCTAGAAGTAAAGCTAGACCGTTCCTTCACCTTCAAAGTCCACTGCAAGGACAGAAAAATGAAAGTATCTGCTAGGAACAACATAATTCGGAAACTGACAGCTAACAATTGGGGCGCACAACCAGATGTTCTTCGCACATCTGCATTGTCCTTTTGCTTCTCCGCTGATCAATATGCAGCACCCGTGTGGCAGAACTACAACCATGCCAAACAAGTGGACATTGCCCTTAATGAAACGGGACGCATTGTCACTGGCTGCTTGCGGGCAACTTCTATTAGTAAAATATATCATCTGATGGGCATAGTACCTCCACATATCAGAAGAAGAACAGCAGCAGAAAAAGATAAGCGGAAACAGGAGACAGATCCAAGACACCCCTTGTTCGGACGTGAATACCAGCATCCAAGATTAAGATCAAGAGATAGTTTCCTCCGTTCAACAGAACCACTTTTAACGTCACCTGCAAATCGTCGAATACAGCTTTGGCGTAACTCACCATCAGAGAGGTACCAGAACAATCCTTGCTAAAAGACGTCACCTCCCGTATAAAACATAGAAGGTCCTCAACGGGCTAAGAAGTGGTATATCCGGATGCAAGATCAATTTGAAGAAATGGGGTTTCTCTCCAGGAGATTGTTAATGTGGCGAACAGCAAGATCATCAACACCTGCTCAACCGCAGAAACCTCCCAGCCCCTTGCCCGATGGACGATCTGGTTATCGCCAAAGATACAGCACTTCAAACGGCAGGAATTTTAAAGGTCATATGGAATTTAATCACGTACTTATATTGTTTGTAAACTGATGTCATACGGAATTTAATTATGTACTTACATTGTTTGTAAATTTCTGTCTATCGGCTATATATGGACACGAGTAAATAAATGTAATGATGCGGGAAGAAACGTCTTTGGGCAAATAATTATTACAAGGGATGCCATTATAGTGCGTTTATTTAAGAGTCACCGAAAATGAACTTGTTCACACTGATCGTATGCCAACTATTAACTGTACGAGAGCATTGTCTACCGCATGACTGGATCGAAAGGCATGCTATCGACGACTGCCGACTATGGCGCACAGCCTGTAGCTTGATGGTATAATCGGTATAGTTCGTGTAAGACTGCACATCTTCGGTTATGCCAAAGTTATTCATTTATTCGTTAATACTCGTATTAACGTTTCCTGGCATTGTAAAATTACTGAAAGATACCATTTTTGACCTGTAGGCTCATCCTAATCTCTGAGTGACAAAGGCAACTTTGATTTATTAATTATTTGTTAGTGACATACAATTTTGAGTTTCACAACAAAATTAATTTAAATTTTGAAACCAGTGTCACAGAAACTGATGACGAATTTGTAAAATGTCAGGTTTAAGTAATAGTGGTGGTCGCCTGTTATCAATCTTGGTTGTATTTCATATTGTTCCTGCTTGTCTTGAGCAACTGTTTACAATTCTCTGTCGGTGGCATGGGTCAAAGTCTGCTTGGGTGTGTCCTTGCATGGCAAAACCACTCCCAGCACAGTCATTTCTCCGGGGTGTGTGTGTGATGAACCGTCTCTGCATGAGGCTCTTCATCATTTTACCATACCACAAAGCTTAATTTGTTCGCCTCTGGCACCTCAACTGTTGGTGCAAGTGGTCTAAAGTGGTCTATTACCCTAGATGTAAAGAAGAAAAGGGAAAAGACAGAGCAGCTAGTGTGTTTGTGGTGGCCACAAAGCTTAATTTGTTCGCCTCTGGCACCTCAACTATTGGTGCAAGTGGTCTAAAGTGGTCTACTACCCTAGATGTAAAGAAGAAAAGGGAAAAGACAGAGCAGCTAGTGTGTTTGTGGTGGGCACCGTATACTATCCACATTTAGTTTTAACATTCCATTAGGTTATTGGTACTTGCCGAAGCCCCACACGCATGTATGATACATTTAAAATTCTTTCCTCTTCTTTTCCGATCAGTTGAATCTATGAATGAGTATGTGCAAGGATTTCAGTGGGGGGGGGGGGGGGGTGTAGTAGTCTGTAGGAAACATGTATCACGTAACTAAGAGGTTTCTGGTGGCCTTGGACGAACCTATTGCATATGGGGGTTCCTCTGGCCACTTCCGTAGGTACGGGGAGCGGTTTTGGTTGGAGAGGGAATGCTCGTGGAGTGTTCCGTCGAACGGAAGTATGCCTTTTCGATGAGAAATTAGTGTTGTGTTATATGTAAGCTTTTCAAAGCTAGTCAAAGTAAATGATTCCTTAAATAATTCATAGTTTAATTTCAAGTGTCACAAATATTACATGCTAATTTGCGAGTGTTGAATGCGTTATAATCCAGGGACGGTATAGGCTATCGTTCAGTTGAACTGTCAATCAAACATGTGAGGCCTTGTTGAGTTTCTTGTGATTCAATTCTTTTTGTTTATGTTCTTTCCGCGAGAGCATGTATATTCCGTATGATTTCCGTGATTTTATGTCTGAATTTCGTGCAGTTCGTCTCGCTTGATAACTTTCTTTGTGCTCGCTTTTGTTTGTGAGGACCACGTGGTCGTGATCTAGTGAAAAAGTCTACAGTGCCAAGGCCACAGTGATCTTCCGCTGTGGAATATCTGAATTAATTGTGATTCTTATTTATGCTCATTTTATAGTAATTCACTTTAGTACAAATTTCATTCATTTATATCGCATGTTAAAATCAAGGGAACAGCCTCTCTTGTTACCTACGTGTCCTGTGCTGAAAGTTTTTAGTCCTTTTTCTTCCTGTTAGTCTCTCAAGTGCGTGTGAATGTGAGTGTTCGTGATTAAACGATCTTTTGATCATTCCTCTCCCATAGATCACAGATCTTGCAGGGGACTCCGAAGTAAAGTTCTAGATTTAATTAATATGCGACGTAATAGACTGAAGGCAACAGCAACCATCATATTATTCACTATACATATTCATGAGTGCAATTAATTTAACCGATATAATAAACGTTCTCTTACCAGAAGTTTTGTTTACGCTCTCACTGCTAAAATTCCACTCCATGCTTCATCCAGCTCAGATGTACGGCACATCCTACTGCATTCCGTTTGCGCGACAGTTGTACTGAGGCCATATTTTACCTCCCCCCCCCCCTCCCATATTCAGATTAATTCTAAAGATACCCCGTAATTTTAAAGGCACCTTTCACAATTACTTGATTCGCGCCAGAATGAATGTACTTTCTCTACGTATCTCTTTGCTGACGCCATGAGCGACTTCTGCATCGGCACCTGATCCCACTGATTCTGAAAGTGGCAGATGGCCAACTGTCTCAGCTGTCCAGCGCGGGAACCCACCGCTCGCTCCAGATCTGTACTTACTACAGCTCTGATGCATTCACTTCACGTATATGAAATAGCAAAACTGAAAATAAAGTAAAATTTGGTCTAACCTGCGAAAAAGGGGTGCCCTACAAACTCTGTCGCTGAACATCAGTGAGGTGTGGAGCCGACAGCTGTGTGGAGCAAGCATGTTGTGCCACACAAACAATGTTTGCAATAGACGTGTGTTCAGTTGTGGTCCTTTACTTATGTTGCTACTTACACCAAATCAAACCATAAGAAACTGCATAGTGATAAAAGCATGTGATTATGGTCGCAGACCGAGGAAAAGGCTTCTTGTCATAAGAAGGAGGTAGGAACTCGTGGGTAAGGAGAACTTACCTGCAGCTCCCGGTTAGCTACTAAACAGATTTTTTTCCTTGTATTCTTTTTTCTCGTCGGTCTTTTGTGCCCCCTCTGTGCATACGCCCTTGTCGGGGCCTATCTCTCCATTCCCTCGGTACGACCCCGCACACATCCCTGAAGTGCACTTGTTGCATGAAGGCAATGGCCATTGACCACCTTCCGCCTTTGCGCATAGTCTGCTCCTGTAAACCACTACTATGCAGAAGTGTCGTTGACAATGCAAAGAAAGGCAGCTGTTTGTCTATCGACTTCCGTACACACATACCATTTCCACGTGTTATCCTCTATTGTCGTATTGCCTTCTGGTCTTTAAACCTTTTATTGAAACCTAAGAACGAGTGGACTGTTTATCTCAATACTTTACAGTTATTACGATAGGAAAGCAGCAGTGCAAGCAAAGACGAGAAACTTTCGGGCCCACAGATGGACCATGCGTTGAAGTGTACATAACATGTTAGGGTAGAAAGAAAGAAACTTGAAAATTAAGGCAACAACGTGCCTCAGTTTATAAGGAGACTTGGACGTTCCACGATTTTGGAGGCAATCTTTCTGTTAGAAGAAGATTTGCAAGCAAATGCGAGCCTACACTTTTGAGGAGAGATGGTTAAAAAGAGATCTTATATTGTATTTGAGCAATCATAGAAAATATTTGGCTACTTAGGCCCTTCACGTGGATACTTCTAAACTTCCTTTCTTGTTAGAAGTTCACATGTTGAGAGACATGGCTGCAGTAAAATCACAAATCAAATCTTTATTGTCTCTCTACTTCTCAACGGAAGTCGGAAAGGGCATACTTCGTTTTATACGACTTATACATGAACTCACCTGCTCGTATAGTATCATAAAGTGGATCACCTACAGCTGTCTTTACGATGTTATTTATGAAATTGGTATCAGTTTCTGGGCTACAGCGCACCACTTTCAGGCCTTAACCGACGCTGAGGGGCTTAACTACAGTCGTATACGCGGTTAATCAGTCGCCAACATCTATGGTTCTTATGGCTCTGAGCACTATGGGACTTACCATCTATGGTCATCAGTCCCTTAGAACTTAGAACTACTTAAACCTAACTAACCTAAGGACAGCACACAACACCCAGTCGCCAACATCTATGAAGTGTTAACAACGATGTTATGTCTCCAACCATCAACTACCAACTCGTACAATGTAACGCGATGCTCGCTAACTTGTGACACATACTTTGAAGCGACAAAAGTCATGGGATAGCGATACTGTTGTAGGTGGTTGTAGTACCGTGTACACAAGGTATAGAAGGGCAGTGCATTGGCAGAGCTGTCATTTGCACCCACGTGGTTCATGTGTAACGGTTTACGACGTGATTGTGGCCGCGCGACGAGAATTAACGGACTTCGAACGCAGAATGGTAGTTGAAGCTAGACGCGTGGGACGTTCTATTTTTGGAAATATTTGGGGAATTCAATATTCCGAGAACCACTATGTCAAGAATGTGCCCTGAATGCCAAATTTGAGACATTACCTCTCACCATGGATAAAGCAGTAGGTGACGGCCTTCACTTAATGAATGAGATGGTTCAAATGGCTCTGAGCACTATGGGACTTAACTACTGTGGTCATCAGTCCCCTAGAACTTAGAACTACTTAAACCTAACTAACCTAAGGACATCACACACATCCATGCCCGAGGCAGGATTCGAACCTGCGACCGTAGCGGTCACGCGGTTCCAAACTGTAGCGCCTATAACCGCACGGCCACTACGGCCGGCTAAATGAATGAGAGCAGCGGCGTTTGTGTAAGACAACAAGCAACACTGCGTGGAATAACCGTAGAAATCAATGTGCGACGTACGACGGACGTATCCGGTAAGACAATGCGGCGAATTTGGCTTTAATGGGCTGTAGAAGCAGAGGACCGACGAGGTGCCTTTGCTAACAGCACGGCGTCGCCTGCAGCACCTTTACTCCGCTCGCGACGATATCAGTTGGACCCTAGAGGACTGGAAAACCGTGGCCTGGTCAGATGAGCTCCGACTTCAGTTGGTAAGAGCTGATGGTACGTTCAAGGCGTGGCGCAGACTCGTCGAAGCCATGGAGCCAAGTTGTAAAGAAGTATGCGAGCTAGTAGTGGCTCCGCAATAGTGTGGGTTGTGTTTACGTGGAAGGGACTGGGCCCTGTGGTCCAACTGAATCGATAACCGAATGGAAATGGTTATGTTCGGCTACGTGGAGACCATATGCTGCCATTCATAGACTTCATATTCATCAACAACGATGAAATTTTTGGTGGGTGACAATGCGCCCCGTCGCCAGGCCGCAATTGTTCGCGATTGATTTGAAGAACATTCTGGACAGTTCCAGCGAATGATATGGCCACCTAGATCGCCAGTCTTCAATTCCATCGAACATTAATGGGGCACAATTGAGAGATCAGTTCTTGCACAGCATGCTGCACCAGCATACCTTTGGAATTATGGTAGACTATAGAGGCAGAACTGCGGAAGAAGTGTGAGGCTAAACAAAGCCAAGCTCTAGAAAGCATCGAAGGTGAGTTAAAGAGGCTCCACAAGAAAATGCAGAAGGAGTTTTAGGTTTAAAAGAAAGGGTGAAAAGGGCAGGATGGTACGATAAAGATTGTAGAAAGGCAATGGAAGAGAGAAATGAGTGCAGGAAGAAAATGATAAACAGGACAACAAGATCTAATACAGAAGAATTCATAAGAAAAGGAAAGAGGCAGATAGGATTTGCAGAAGAAAGAAACAAGAGTTAGAGAGGAGATGGATTACGGAGCTAGAAGACGAGTATAATGATCAAGAAGTAAGAAAATTCTACAAGAGAGTTGAGGAACTGAAGAAAGGCTTCCAACCACGTACAGTATTGTGCAGAGATAAAGAAGGAAATTTTATAGGAGGAGAAGAACAGGTTCTAGACCGATAGGCCGAATATTTCAGCGAGCTGCTGAATGTCACTACAGAAAGAGAAGTTCTGGAAGAAAATGGAACAGGGTGACCAAGGGCGGCAGAATGTTAGTCAGGATGAAAGACCTGTGCCTATACCAACAATAGAGGAAGTTGGGAAGGCAATTAAAGGCCTAGGGAATAATAAGGCTCCAGGTAACGACATTTGAGCAATGATGATCAAGGGTGGAGGTGAACATCTAACAAGATTGTTACATCAGCTGATAGTGGAAATATGGGAAAATGAAGAGATGCCAGGCCAGTGGAACACGGCCATTATATTCCCGATTCATAAGAAGAAGAACAAAGCAAACTGTGAAAGTTATCGCTTGGTGTACAAAGCATTAGCCAAAGTCATTGCTATGAGACTTGCACCAATTACAGAAGAAATACTCGGAGACTACCAGTGCGGTTGTAGACAGGGCAGATAAACAACTGACCAGATCTTCATTATAAGGCAAATAAAGGAATAATGTTATGCATATAATTCGGATGTACACTAGCTTTTTGTAGACTTCAAACAGACCTACGATAGTATTAAAAGGAGAAAGCTATATGACACCTTAATGGAGACGAAATTCCCAAGTAAATTTACGAGGCTGGTACAAATGACCCTCACCAGCACAAAATGTGAGGTAAAAGTAGAATGAAAACTTTCTAAAGAATTTGAGGTCAGCCAAGGGTTAAGACAGGGTGTTGTAGTATCCACGCTACTCTTCAACATAGTATTGGAGAGAGTGATGCGAAGGGTGGAGATTGATAGCCGAGGTGGCACTCTGTTTAACCGTATGCACCAAAAAATAACTCATACCGATGAGATGCGTATGCTGCCTAGAAGTTGGAAAGAAATGGAAGAATGATTTGGCAGACTGGAAAAGGAGGCAGAACAGTTAGGTCTTAGAGTAAACAACACAAAAACACAGTACCTCTTTGCTTCTAGAAAAAATGTTGTTGTTAAAGAGAAATATATTAAGTTGAACAGAGGCAATTATGAGAAATGTGAGAAGTTACAATAGCTGGGAGTGCTGATTACGGAGGACAGTAGAATAAGAGAAGAAATAAAATATAGGATTGCTGCCGGAAATAGAGCTTACTGGGCTCTGATCATGATCCTTCAGTCACGTTGCCTGAGCAGAAAATCGAAGGTGACTGTCTATCGAACAGTCATAAGACCGGTGGTAATGTAGGGCTCAGAAACATGGACAATGACCGTAGCAGAAGAAGAGCTCTTGGGAAGATGGGGGAGGAAAATATTAAGAAAGATTATTGGAGCCGTGTGTGAGGCGGGGCAGTGGAGGATAAGGAAAAACAAGGAATTGGAAAAGCTGTATAGAAGTCCTGATTTGGCGAGTGAAATTAAGGGTAACACATTTAGATGGCTGGGCCAAGTAGAGCGAATGTCAGAGGATCGAGCTGTCAAAAAGGCTTACACAGGAAATCTAGGTGGCAAAAGAAACAAAAGAAGACACCGGAAACGATGGCTGGATGATGTGGAAAATGATTTGAGAAAGATTGGAGTCAGGAGATAGAGCAAACGATCAGAAAGTCGTCAGGATTGGGCTGTGATCATCAGAGAGGCCAAGGAGTAAGTAAGTAAGCGTTAGTATAGAGGCAGTATGGCACAACATTTCTGCACGGGACTTCCAAGAATTTACTGCACTATGCCGGGCAATAGGAATTCCGACAGATAGTAGGGGTCTCCCAAGACTCTCCTCACGTCAGTGTATACAAGGTTGGTTCCTTTCAGAGCATGCTGATGCAGTAGCCCCAGAATTATAAATTATATACAACTACTCGCACGACGAAAGACTGATACCAAAAGACTATAACGTTGTCCAAATTACACTAGTACTCAGACAAGGAAATAGGAGTAATCCGATTAATTATTGATCTATAGCACATGTATCGATCTGCAGGAGAATTTAGGAATATATACTGTGTTCGAATATTATGAACTGCCTCGAAGTTAACGGTCTATTGACACATAGCACAAATTTGGGAAATATCGCTGTTGTGAATCATAACTATCTCTTTTTTCGCAAGGACTAATAAGTGCTACCGACAGGGAGATCTCAAATTGATTCCGTATTTCTAGATTTTTCAGGTGGTTTTTGACATCGTCCCACACAAGAGACCTCTAATCAGATTGTGTGCCTACGGAATATCGCTTTAGTTGTGTGGCTGCATTCGTGATTTGCTGTTAGGAAGGTCACAGTCCGTAGTAATCGACTGTCAGCCGTCGAGTAAAACGTAAGTGGTCTGTACTGTTCCCCAAGGACTCTGAGCTGTTCCCCAAGGACGTGTTATACGCCCTCTGTTGCTCCTAATCTAAACAAACGATTTATCAGACAATCTGAGCAGTCCTCTTAGAATTTTTGCAGATGATGTCTCATTTACCGCCTCTTAAAGTCGTTTGGGGATCAAAAGCAATTGCAAAATGACCTATACACGACAGGTGTTTGTGCGAAAGGTAGGAATTGTCTCTGAATAATGGGAAGTGTGAGGTTATCCACGTGAGTACTGAAACAAATCCGTTAAAATTTGGTTACACGACAAGTCACACAAAGATGAAGGCTTTCAATGCAACGAAATACCTAGAATTACAGCTACAAACAACTTAAATTGGAGCCAACACATGGATGATGATGTGGGGAAGGAAAACAAAATACCACGTTTTATTGACGTAACACTTAGAAGCTGCAACATATCTACTAAGGAGACTCCCTGCACTACACTTATCCGTCCTCTGTTGCAGTACTGCTGTGGTGTATGGGATCTTTAACAAGCAGGATTGACGGAGGACTTCGAAAAAATCCAAAGAAGGGTGGCTTGTTTTGTATTAGCACGAGATAAGGGAGAGGTTGTCACGGGTGTGATAAGCGTGATGGGGTGGAAATCATAAACACAAAGGAGTTTATCGCTGTGATGAGGTCTTTTCACGAAATTTCAATCACAAACTGTTTCCTCTGAACATGATAATATTTTACCGTCGTCAACCTACGTAGAAACGAATGATCATAGTAATAATATAAGATAAATCAAAGGTCTTATGGAAAGATGGGGGTATATCGAAGAACTCTCTTTCAGGAAATAACAGTTATATTCCAGAGTCGTCATGCAGATGTAGATGTGGACGGTATCTTCTATTGTACGATTGTCTTCAGTTGTTTAAATTGCTTACTGAGACATGAGAATCAGTGGATTCTTTATTATAATTATTACGTTAGAAATCAAGTGGAAGTGACGAAAAGAAAGTTTCGGGCCCACAGATAATTATGCGGTGAACTGCACTTAAAATATTAGAGGACAAAGAAAGGAACAATAAATATAAGGTAACTGTGACGCTCAGTTTATGCAGTTTCTGGTGGCAGCCTTCCAGTTAGACGTAAATAAGCATATGAATGCGATCTTACACTTTTGAGTAGAGCTGTTTACAGTTGGTGTTTGACAGCAAGTAGAGGAAAGCTTTGGCTACGTAGGCTCTAAGTACGAAATACGCAAAGCTAATTTTGCTTTCCCCTTGCTTTTCGAAGGAAATCGGCAATGACGTATTTTGTTTTACTTGACTAATACAGTAACTCACCTGCTCTTACAGCGTACGGCGCAGCACACCAGCTGGCGACTCAGGGGGTTGCACCAAACGGTGACCGCACCTGCGCGGCGTATTGCCAACCAAGCGCTGGTACAGTGGCTAACCTGAGTGTGATTAGGCGGTTTCCCACACTCGTTTGGGCAAATGATGTGCTCATCTCTAAATTCCTCTCAGAGAATATGATACGCAGAGGTTTATGATGCGATTACATGCGGAACAAAGTTTATATGATTCACAGGTGACACACGCTACTTACGGCAGACATCCGGCCACAGAATTAAATTAAATAAAATTTGCAGTATACTAAAAAGCGGACCCCGTACTAGAAGGGAAATTGATAGGGAAAAGAAGAAGAAATGAACTTTCCGTTCCTTACTCTGTTGGGAAAGAAGCAGAAACACGGTTTTTGTGATAATTTACGGTCATGAATTTAGATACACACCATTTAGAAGCGTATTTAGTTTCACTTATTGTGCGACTGTCTTTTTCCCACACACCATGTAGATGTTATTTGCCACCATTAGTAGCGTAGAAAACATTTAAGAGCCTACAGTATGTCAAAAACCTATTCCCTACTTGACACTTTGATTTACATAAAACTCCACCCGGTTTCAGTAAAGGTGTATTCTATTCTAAAAAGTAAGGCTAATGAATAATACACATAAGTAATCAAGACAAATCAAAGGAATCATTGGAGCACTAATGTACTGAAGGCAACAAGTAACACTGAACTTTGTTGTAAGTTGTGAATTAGTGGGCGTCTCAAAGTGTGAAGGACAAATTTTAGATTTTGTGGTGTGTCTTCCTACATTGTTTATGTTCCTTTTATTCTTAACTTTGACTGTAGCCAAAAAAGTACAAAATTACTTACATGTTACGTGCGGTTTATAAGGACTGAATGTGACTACGTCTTCATAATCTCCCATTTTCACGATAGCAAACAGTCATCAAATATCACGGCAACTGAGATATGTAAAATACCGATTATACGAGAAAGAACATCATTGGAGAAGCAAGGCATAGTTGGACCACTGGAGAAAAAGCATTTCCAAATATGGAGCCCTCACAGATGGAAAACGTCACGTATGTAACACGAGAACTATAATTATTAAGGTAGCTTATGCAAAATTTTCTACTTTTATCGAGTTTTATAGTACGAGATGGAGTTAATTAACATTTAATACATATTACTAATTAGTGCAACCTGATAGATTTCATAGTTATTGTTTTAAACTTATTAATTTCAATTTAGCACAGACATGAGGTAATGTCGTCAAATACTTTTATAATCGATTCAGAATTGAAGACCTAAGGCATCTCAGATTCCGATACATGCAAATAATGGAGGTGTGGTTTGACTCTTCGATTTTTCTTTGTCGTCGATACTCACAAAAGCATGTAAGGCTAAGCAAATCTGGAAATCGTACCAATTACCGAACACAGAAAGAAGTTCTATATTTGGTGGTATAAACCTAACGTATTTGATAGTGTGGCATTGCGATTTATTGCTCTTACGTTTCCAAAGAAGTAATGTGTAGGCGACCACGTTATAGAGCAGTCCACTAATTCTTGATCGACGCTCGGCAGACATCTGTTCAAATTCTTGGAAAAATAAAAAAGCTTGGTGAAATGTGAATGAAACTACAGACATTAATAAAGTTATGAAAATAAACTTACTCGGATTTTTTATGACGGTCTTAACTTATTTTTATCTCATTCTCTCTTCCTTATCGCACAGTAATTACATCAACAGATTAATAGAGATGATGAAACAAAAGTACTTCCAGCTCTGTTTGCGAGTTTCTCGGAAATCAATGAAACTAATCCCCACCAAACAAAAAGTCAATAGCGTGAACATAGAAAGTACAAACCTGTAGTATTCGCCAGTGTTATTGTGAAACAGCTATTAAAACAGTGCAGAAAAGTACAAAACATTTTGAATGAAAAAACACGCGACACTGATTTTATGTTCCACAATATTTACTACCTTAAAAGCCCGTTTTCAGCTGTTACGCCAAAGTAGGGCACAAAAATAAATATGTGTAGCTGTAAACGTGTCTCTGAATCTGACGACAGCTTAACAAAAAATAATTTGAAAAATAACAACCACTGTACAATACTGCGTCGTTGTTTGTTTTTTCATTCATAATGCATAAAATATTCTGCCAGAAACGAACGGAACAGACGGTTAATGTCACCGTGGAATAATTTCAGGGAGATGATATAAACCCTTTCATGATGTCTTGTTATAGATACAATATCTTGTATCACTCAAGATTCGTATAGTATGTACATATTACTCTTAACGTATTTTATGCTCTTAATTGTGTAGTAAAAATGAGAGACCTTTTGTTCCCTTCTTCTTTTGGTTTTCTATAGTAACATTCAAGGAATGCACAAATGAACCAGGAAAATATTCCATTTAAATTATTAGACTTTCAAGGCATCTTAATCATATAACTAAGCGTTATAGCTACTCTTATCGTTTACAAAAATCTGACCGCACGTTTTGACCTTGACCTAACGCCACATTAATTTTCACTACGGTTTGTGTTCTTGGAAAAAAACTGTTCCATAATATGTATGTGGAGAGGAAAGCAAAGGTATTTTGATGGTTAGTACCGTTAATGTCATACTAAACGACCGCTCACTGTACCTCAGAAAAGACTGATTGGTGCCCTGTCGCTGTAAGTCAGTGTGAGTCATATCGAGGTTATTAGTCACACACGTAAAATAATCAGTACCTTATGTAAGCAAATATGCGAGGCGTACGTACGATTTTGTTTGGTGGTATAGCGTGAAGTCGCTGAAAGTAACATAAAAGTAACAGAAGTATCACATAACTAGCCACCAAGCTTCTCTAGCCCACGATGTGGTTCAGTTTCTTCTGGAGAGACTGCAGCAAGTAATGACTGTGTGGTCAAAACATAGCACAAATGTCGAACGCAGGGCTCTTCAGTATAAATGTACTGATCAAATCATATAAGACGGCAGCAATTTCAACTTTCGCCTGAGGTATGCCGGTGAATTAAAATCCGATACTGTAAAGTTAAGGTGGGTGAGGCTTTTGAAACGATTAACAAGTGTTGGGCTTAGTGAGTAGTTATCTACGTGTTTTTGCTCTTTTGACGAAGTAACGTAAGCTGGCGGGAGCAGCCTTTATGAATGCAGTTTCACATGAATGCGTGGAGGCGGTTGACCGCTGCAGCGAACTACTTACCAGAAGCTCTGGAAGCGAGGCGTGGTGCGAAGGACCAGCGTACCACTGCGACGAGGCTGGTTTATTTAACAGTAGGTGGGAGTGGCGAGGAATTGGGACACCCCGGGCCTGAAGAAGAGGGAGAGTAGGGGGAGAGGTCCGGTGAGCGACTGAGGAAGGGGTCCGTGGTGGGGAGGGGGAGCCACAGTGCAAGCCAAAAGACTCGTTTTCCGATTGGCCGGCCTGCGAACGTGCGTCAGAGGCGGTGCCACCGCCGGCGGCCGCGCCGCGCCGCGCACGCGACGTGAC
Source organism: Schistocerca americana (assembly GCF_021461395.2). NCBI lineage: Eukaryota > Metazoa > Arthropoda > Insecta > Orthoptera > Acrididae > Schistocerca > Schistocerca americana. The sequence goes on along the minus strand of NC_060125.1, from coordinate 189,153,927 downwards.
TGATAGAGGCGGCACCACCACGCCACCAACACCGCCCGCCACCACCGCGGCACCAACACCAGCGCAACACCGGCCTGCCAATCAAGCTTTTTAATTGAACCGCGCCGGTCTTGGCGGGGAAGCCTACCGCACAGAGACGGCTAATGCGTGCGTGGGCGGCTGGCTGCCTACCCACCGATGCCTACCCGCATACGTAAGTCCGTCATCCCACGCTACTACCCACGGGGTGCAGCCCTCGTCCTTGTTTGTTTCGTGACGTCACATCTGCAGACGATCAGGCAAGGTCTTATCTGGACGCGGAAGAGAGAGGTACTTTTGCCAAATAAGTACATGTAGAACAGGAAAACTACCGTAAGCTACCGTAGACTATCGTAAGAAAGCGTAGACCGCGGTAATTTTCCTTGTAGGTTTGGTCAGTTAAGATCGTAACCGTATTACCGGTATATTAGGTGTGTTGCATATCTGTCTTTCCGGATTAGGCTAGAAAACTGAGGTGGTGAACTATCTAGAAACTGAGTTTGAATATACAGCGTGGTCCATTGATCGCGACCGGGCCAAACATCTCACGATAAAGCGTCAAACGAATAACTACAAAGGACAAAACTTGTCTAGCTTGAAGGGGCAAACCAGATGGCGCTATGGTTGGGCCGCTAGATGGCGCTGTCATAGGTCAAACGGATATCAACTACGTTTTTTTAAATAGGAACCCCCATTTTTTGTTGCATATTCGTGTAGTACGTAAAGAAATATGAATGTTTTGTTGGACCACTTTTTTCGCTTTGTGATAGATGACACTGTAATAGTCACAAACATATGGCTCAATATTTTAGACGAACAGTTGGTAACAGGTAGGTTTTTTAAATTAAAATACAGAACGTAGCTACGTTTGAAGATTTTATTTCATTTGTTCCAATGTGACACATGTACCTTTGAGAACGCATGCTGTTACAGCGTGATTACCTGTAAATACAACATTAATGCAATAAATGCTCAAAATGATGTCCGTCAACCTCAATGCATTTGACAATACGTGTAACGATATTCCTCACAACAGCGAGTAGTTCGCCTTCCGTAATGTTCGCACATGCATTTACAATGCGCTGACGCATGTTGTCAGGCGTCGTCGGTGGATCACGATAGCAAATATCCTTCAACTTTCCCCACAGAAAGAAATCCGGGGACGTCAGATCCGGTGAACGTGCGGGCCATAGTATGGTGCTTCGACGACCAATCCACCTGTCATGAAATATGGTATTCAATACCGCATCAACCGCACGCCAGCTATGTGCCGGACATCCATCATGTTGGAAGTACATTGCCATTCTGTCATGCAGTTAAACATGTTGTAGTAACATCGGTAGAACATTACGCAGGACATCAGCGTACATTGAACCATTTAGATTGCCATCGATAAAATGGGGGCCAATTATCCTTCTTCCCATAATGCCGCACCATACATTAACCCATCAAGGTCGCTGATGTTCCAGCTTGTCGCAGCCATCGTGGATTTTCCTTTGCCCAATAGTGCATATTCTGCCGGTTTACGTTACCACTGCTGGTGAATGACACTTCGTCGCTACATAGAACGCGTGCAAAAATTCTGTCATCGTCCCGTAATTTTTCTGGTGCCCACTGGCAGAACTCTACACGACGTTCAAAGTCGTCGCCATGAAATTCCTGGTGCATACAAATTTGGTGCGGGTGCAATCGATGTACATGTAGCAACACCGACGTTTCTGAGATTCCCGATTCTCGCCCAATTTGTCTGCTACTGATGTGCGAATGAGCCGCGACAGCAGCTAAAACACCTACTTGGGCATCATCATTTGTTGCAGGTGGTGCTTGACGTTTCAAATGTGGCTGAACACTCTTGTTTCCTTAAATAACGCAACTATCCGGCGAACGGTCCGGACACTTGGATGATGTCGTCCAGGACACCGAGCAGCATACATAGAACACGCCCGTTGGGTATTTTGATCACAAATGGCTAAATGGTTCAAATGGCTCTGAGCACTATGCGACTCAACTGCTGAGGTCATCAGTCGCCTAGAACTTAGAACTAATTAAACCTAACTAACCTAAGGACATCACACACATCCATGCCCGAGGCAGGATTCGAACCTGCGACCGTAGCGGTCACGCGGTTCCAGACTGAAGCGCCTTTAACCGCACGGCCACACCGGCCGGCTATTTTGATCACAACAGCCATACATCGACACGATATCGACCTTTACTGCAATTGGTAAACGGTCCGTTTTAAGATGGGTAATGTATAACGAAGCAAATACCGTCCGCACTGTCGGAATGTTACGTGACACCACGAACTTATACGACTGTGACTATTACGGCGCCATCTGTCACAAAGCGAGAAAAGGGTGCTAACTAAACCATTCATATTTCTTTACGTACTACACGATTATGTAATAAAACTGGGGGTTCCTATTTTAAAAAAAAAACGCAGTTGATATCCGTTTGACCTATGGTAGCGCCATCTAGCGGGACAACCATAGCGCCATCTGGTTTCCCCCTTCAAGCTAGAAGAGTTTCGTTCTTTGTAGTTTTTTCGTTTGATGCTTATTTCGTGAGATTTTGGCCCGGTCACTATCAATGGACCATCCTGTATAAAGTTCCATGTAAGCTATGAGATATTGATGTTGCACATGGTTATCCTCCAGTCTTTTTCTTATAAGTATACAGTACTCACAGCAGAATTGAAATTTGTATTGTTGGTTGGTTGGTTGATTCGGGGGAGGTGTCCAAACAGTGAGGTCATCGGTCCCCTTGGTTTAGGGTAAGATTGGGAAGGAAGCGGGCTGTGCCGTTTCAAAGGTACCATTCTGGAAATTCCCTGAAACGATTTTGGGAAATCATGGAAAACCTAAATCAGGATGGCCGGACACGGATTTGAACCGTCGACCTCGCGAATACGAGTCTAGTGTGCTAACCACTGTTCCAACTCGCTCGATAATTTACATTGTTAAGTCAGGTTTTATTGGAAATCTGATGGTTTGTAACGTGAAACAGATGTATGTTGTAGTAAAGAAAGGAAAAAAAATCAATACGGATTAATCACATAGCGCTTGAAAGCGCAATTTCCTCAAAAGAAGGTAAGATTTCAAAAATGCAAAAAAAAAAAAAAAAAAACCATATCAAACATCGCTTCGATACTGCACCCAGCGTAAATAACACATGTTTCTGTTGATGTTAAACAACTTCCGCATTTATCAGTTATAACGGGAAACTCCTGCCTTTGATCATGATGAAGATCGTTCTGTTGAGTACAAAATAACGACAATAATTGTATACATTTTTTGTGTTCGTGGATGTCAACTGGGCTTGTATCGAAAGCATTTGTTCTGGTTACATAAAAGCGCAGAAGTGAAACGCGCAGCTAAACGTTTGCACTTATAAAATGCAGTTTATGTTTTGTAAAATTATAAAATATGCTGTGGACTAACGCTGAACAATGTGCGGCTCTAATTATGTGTAAAACAAATAAACAAACAAAAAACAGTTCCTCTCTCACATTGATATATGTTTCTTTCCCTACCAATGCTACAGACACTATAGGTAAATCTACCATTTATTACGTCATTTATATAGTGCACCAAAACTACCGAACCGCAGTTTCAAGAGCGCAACTTTAAATGTATGGGCTTGTTCTTCCTTTGTGCAGTCTATTGTCGGAAGCAGGAAAACCTACGGCTACACTCCAAAAGCCACCTTACGACGTGTAACGGAGGCTACTTCTGTTACCACAATCTATTCCCCCTTCCAAGTTCCATCAGTGTTGGAAGAACGGTTCAAATGGTTCAAATGGCTCTGAGCACTATGGGACTTAACATCTTAGGTCATAAGTCCCCTAGAACTTAGAACTACTCAAACCTAACTAACCTAAGGACATTACACACATCCATGCCCGAGGCAGGACTCGAACCTGCGACCGTAGCGGTCACGCGGTTCCAGACTGAAGCGCCTAGAACCGCTCAGCCACACCGGCCGGCGTTGGAAGAACAAGTATCGGTAAACTTCCGTAACAGTTTTAATCTCTCCGGTATACATCTACTCATACAGCTACATGACTACTCTGCAGGTCGCACTTAAGTGCTTGGTAGAGTGTTCATATAACCACTTTACATTATTTTCTACCGTTTAAAGTTGGAAAACTAATCTTTCGTGTGCGAGCTTTAGGTTTCCCTGTTGGTATTTTATTACGACGATTGTTGTCCCTTCTTAGATGAATTACATTTCGTTAAGATTCTCCCAGTGAATCTTAGCCTAGAATCTCCATTTTCTACAGTTGGTTTAATGTAATCATTCCACTCAAGGTCGCTAGCGATGGTTGTTCCTAGGAATATTACGATTGTTTCTGCTTCCAGTGTACCGCCGATAAGGTTCTCAAACACTATTTTATCCCCTCGACTATTTGTTCGAAGTACATTTATTTACTTTTAGTGTGACCTGCCAGTCTCTACTTCAACCGTCGATGCTCAGCAGGTCTTTCTTCATTTCAGTACGGTCATTAGACGTTATAACCTTTCTAAAGGCAACAGCATTGTCCACGAACAGACCCTTGAAGTTTCCGAAGCTGTTCATTAGATCATTTGTATGTTGTCTTTACGAAATAAGTGCAGAAGCTTTAGGAGATGATAGGCTGAATGTAGATGACTGTTTTGGCTAAATGAACGTGGGTTCTGTAAAGCATAACAATGGCGCCATAAAAAATCAACATGCCTTCAGTTCGTTTCGTACATGGGTAAAAGACGATAGAGAATTGTATGTTGTAACTTGTACAGTTATAGATGGAAAGAACTTGCAGGCATACAGTCGTCCTCTGTTGGTGCTGAAAATACAAAAAGACGTATTGCATCTGCAGTCGTACTGAATTCCCAAATGGGAGAATATTTGAAGGTGTTCATTGTTAGAGGGTTAAACTAGGTGAAGATATTCACGCTTCTGATCGATATTAACGTGTATTTATGTGGTTTAGTTTCGAAGAAGCAGTCTTCCTCCTGTTGGATTGCAAGTAGTGTATATTTCATTCTTAATATATTTAACGCTACGTGCAAAAGTATTTGATGGGCTGTAGATGGTCGTCATCTACAAAAGTTGAATCAAATGGAGGAATTGATAGTAAATAATTTTCGCAGATAGATGTACGACTTTTGCACCAAAGGGTATTAGCATCGGTTTTGCTTAGCACAAAAACTATGAATCGCGATATCTACTGTGGTGTCACCGCCAGACACCACACTTGCTAGGTGGTAGCTTAAATCGGCCGCGGTCCATTTAGTACATGTCGGACCCGCGTGTCGCCACTGTGTGATCGCACACCGAGCGCCACCACAAGGCAGGTCTCGAGATACGGGATAGCACTCGCCCCAGTTGTACGACGACATTGCTAGCGACAATACGGACGAAGCCTTCCTCTCATTTGCCGAGAGACAGTTAGAATAGCCTTCTGCTAAGTCCATGGCTACGACCTAGCAAGGCGCCATTAGCCTTACCTACTTTGAGAGTTATCGTATAAATGTCTCAAGAAGAACGTTGTAAGCCAACAAAGATTAAAAGTTAAGTATAAAGCAGCTACGTACTTTTCTTGCTACCATTCAATAGTTATCCTGTTCCAGACTTGACGCCAGTCGGCGTGTGTGTACGCGTGCCTTTCGGCTCCCTTCTCAATGTGGCGTAGCTAGCTTGTTACGCCACAACATCTACCGTTGATTTCCTTGAACTGAAAGTATAGACTCCTCCCGTCTTGGGTCTAACATTTCATATTACCATGGGGAGAGTTGATACGCATCTCTCTAAATTATTCTGAATATATTTACTGTACGAGGAAGATTACTGTGTATGTTACTGACGGGCCTTCAATATTATATAACAATCCTATGAGCACTTCATAGACGGGCTGTCTGCAGTTCACTGCTCATTATGTGTAACATATAATGTTCGTAGTTGTAGTAGGTTCGAAGGACGACTAAGAAACTGCTAATGATATAAACTACCATAATTTTAATCAATATGATTCGGACTTTGATTCCCCAAATATACCATCACTTACCGTAAAATCTAGAACGTCATGTTCTCCACTACGCCTTCTGTGTTTGCCCAGTCTTTCCCACACAAATCTCTCTCTAGATAAATAAGTTCCCTCCAGATGTACCACTTCCATAATGCCATCAGAACTTCTGTGCGTCCAGCAAATATCTTAATCAAACGTAAATTGGTCTCTGTTCCTGCATACGATTAAAGCACTATTTACATAATCCATAATCATCGTCGACAACAGCAGCAGCAGCAACAGCTTCACAACCAGACCTAGAAAACAGTCCCCTAAAGTCTGACGCACACATTACGGTTTTCAGTATATTGCATTAATGTCAGTTCCTATTGTCAACTGCCGACCTCCCATTCCATCGTCGTCTCGGTCTTTTATTATGATGCGGAACCTCCTACCTCCATTTCATTCCTATCTCTGTCATTTGTCCACTCTTGTCCATTAGCTTGTTTTCCTGTCTACTCCAGCAGTTACCATGAGGCTTCACTCCATTATTTGTTGAAAAGTTTCAGTTTTCGAACGATTTTAGCGTTTCAGTCCATGTCTAAATGGTAATACACACTGACTGTAAACTTCCCCTTTTAAGTATAATGAAAAATTCTCGAAGCGGATCTGATTCCCACTATCAGTGTAATACCTTTGACGTATACGTTCTTCAATAATGCCAGGTGACTCAATGCCTCCTTTCTCAAAGGAAGAATATTGTTTGTTCAGCATTGCCCAGGCATGTATTTATTGTTAGTCCATCTCCTGCTTTCCCCTTTCCCGCTCTGTCTTCTTCCTCCCTTCTCTCTGTCAATCTCTTCCACCTCCCCTCTCTGTCCACCTTCACCAGCTCTCACTCTCTGCTCACATCTGCTCTTGCCCCTTTCTCTGCCCATTTACTCCATCCCATTCTATGTACCTTCTCCCCAAACCTCTACGTGAATTTCCTCCTCCACTCACTCTTTCTCCTTCTCCCCAATCTCTCTGTCCATCTCGTCCTCCTCGACTCCATTTCCTTCACACCGTTTCTCTGACCACCTACCCCATCTCCATTCCCTATGTAGCTCCTCCTGCTCCTCTCCCTCCCCACCTACTCCGCCCATCTTACCCTTCCATATATCTGTCTGTCCTTCTCCTGCTCCCCCTTCTGTCTCCGTATTATCACCCACATCATAACAGACTGTTGCTGGTCCTTATCCTCACAGTGTTATATTTCCAGACAGTAAGTAATACGTCTACCAAATTTGGTCTAATCGGTCCAGGTGTTTAGAAGGTGCTTTATACTCGTGTCTTTGCCAATGTACACACATGTCAAGCACATTTCACATATACTTACCACGTTCCACACACATTTGTAAAATTTTTCATCTGTATCTCTACCTAATTTCGCCCTGCAATTTAGTTTCTACACCACTCAGTGTTTATGATGTCTTGTCCCCTGAACTACGTGCTATACAACACTGACCCTCATGTTAAGAAGAAAACAGAACCAGAACACCTTGAACGGCTGTATATAGGCCGTTAATAGTCACAGAACATGTACATTATGATGTTCTGTAGAAATGATTAGCATTTGAACCATGTATACCCGCGGTTTCACGTTCAACATTGATATAGCTGGTCAGCACCACCTACCGGTGAAATGTACCTGGGGCTCTCGTTGTCGCTATAAACCGAAGGTAACGGATCAGTGTGACTTGATCAGACGTGTAGGATGCCTCGCAGACGTATGTGCGAACAGTACTGTCAGGTCAATGAGTTGGAAAGAGGGCGCATTATTGGCATGAGAGAAGTGATGCTTCCATCCAGGAAATTGCTGCTCTTTGCGACAAAGTGTTTCGGCAGTGCAACGGGTGTGAGCAGAATGGTTCACTGGAGGCCGCAGAACACGAAGATATGGGTCAGGTCGCACCACCTAGACTACCCCCGCCCCCCACCCCTCCCCGAGAAGATCGACACCTCATCCGAATAGCACTGCAGGGCAAGGCTGCGTCCTGCTCTGCTCTGGCGCAACACTGGAACAATGTAACACACCATACACTATCCGGGGTGACAGTCCGCCGCCGTTTATTACGGCATGGATTACGTGCACTTTCGCCACTTCTCTGCCTTCCTTTGTCGAATGTGCAGAAACATGCTAGACGGCAATGGTGTATGGGACGACGTCAGTGGGAATAGGAATGGCATCAGATAGTGTTTTCGGACGAATTCAGGTTCTGTTTATGCAAGAATGGTGGCTGAATTTTGGTTCGTCGCAGACAAAAAAATGGGTCTGAGCACTATGGGACTCAACTGCTGAGGTCATTAGTCCCCTAGAACTTAGAACTAGTTAAACCTAACTAACCTAAGGACATCACAAACATCCATGCCCGAGGCAGGATTCGAACCTGCGACCGTAGCGGCCTTGCGGTTCCAGACTGCAGCGCCTTTAACCGCACGGCCACTTCGGCCGGCTCGTCGCAGGCAGGGGGAGCGTCATCACAGTGGCTGCATACGTACAAGACGTAGCGTGCCAACTCGAGGTCTTGCGGAGTGGGATGCTATTGCGTTCAATCCTAATCACAGTGGTGCGTGTCCAGGGCACTGTTACCAATGTGACTCATGTGAATGACATCCTGTGAAACGTAGCCATATTCTTTCTGCACTGCACTCCAGAAGCCATTTTGCAGCACAACAATGCATAACCACATGTTACTACACGAACACGTCCCTTCTTGGTATCATAGGATGTCAGCCTTTTGCCCTGGCCCGCCAGATCACCAGACTTGTCGCCAGTCCAAAATGTGTGGGATATGGTGAAACGACGGGCGCAGTGCTGTGATCCAGTGCCAGCCACCACAGATGAACTTTGGAATCAGGTGAATGCGGCATGGATGGCTATACCACAGGACACCATTCACGCCTTGTACACGTTGGTGCACTCACGCAGGGAAAAATTTACCAGGGCCCATGACGGACCCTGTGCCTAGCTGAACCGAGGTGACTGAAATGTTAATTATTTCTGCAGAAGATACTAATGTACATGTCCTGTCAAATATGAAAGCGATATGTCTAGTCGCTAAAGGTGTTGTGCATTTTTTTTTTTTTTTGAACATGAGTTAATTTTGTTGATTGAGTCAGTGGTATACGTAAATGCTCTCGGCAAAATGTGTAGCGAATACAGTCAGTAGTAAAGAAGTTAGTAAAGAAGTAATAAATTAAAATGTCGTGTCTGATGCTAAGGTTCCACTGCACGAACAGCGAAAATACAGGAAGCGATAAACTTTTTCCTTTCTCCATTTTGTGGAGGTTGTCAGCGAGAAAGTTGTAAATCATGTGTAAAGTTCGTTGCAAGTCGCTAACTGGTCTCATTCTCAAGTACTGGATGAATATAATCGGGCTCTTTTCGCATCATGAGTTACGATACTTTTTCGCTCCCATACCCACCCCTTTGACTGGTAGGTGGTTATTACGTCACAACAGTTATTTTCAGATAGTGAGAGATATGTGTACCAAGTTTGTACGAAATCAGTTCAGTGGTTTAGGAGAACTTGTGGGACATACATACATCATCCAAATAGACATACGTACGATTATGTACATTTATTTCTATAATATGTATGGATTCACGTCTTGAAACCGATATTCACTTCAGACGATATTTCATTTCTTTGTTAGATTAAAATCTAATAATTTTTATATAGTTAGTAAGAATTTTAGTACAGATCTTGCAACGAAGAGAGGGAACTGATGGTTGTACATCTATAACTTTCTGTGTATTGCCTGTCTCCTTTATTATGAACTGGTACAAAGCTGTAATCATTACAACAGTTATCAGTTTTCGAGATTTGTCTCCCTTCAGTGACATTCTGTAAATAAATATATTCGTTCGTTTGAATTATTTTTTCTCCAGATGAATCCTTTTACTACTGAAATACCTTCATATCCATACGCCTTTCTTATTGTCGTATCAGCCATCTTAGTGGACGTATCGTATGTAATTACTCCCAGAATATCATTGCTTCATCACAATTATTAAATATTTCTCGAAAATTACACAAACATTTTAATAAACATTCAGTACGACGGGAAAGCTTCAAGAATAACACGTAAATAAACGTTGGAACACTGGTGCAGTTTTTTTTCCGTTTCTCAGTTCCTTTGGCATCTGCCATCATAAATCATGAAATAAAATATTCTGTCAAATTTTGTTTCTGTTTTATTTTCTTCATACATTTATAGTTTTTAGTCTTTTACTTCCCTCATACTGTAAGTTTTATTACATTTGGCATATTTAATGTGGCATCTTTTCTGTCATTCGCACTGTCTCTTCGATAGTTGCCGAGAGCCATTTTTAATTTCTTTATTTTTCTTCCTACCTACAAATTTTTCTGTGTTTTTCGTAAGTCACGTTGTTAAATGGTTTCCTCCTCCATCTGTGTTTGTTTTTTTCATGAACTTGTTTCTTTTGTCCACTTAGTATACCCATCCATTAGTATGTAATTTCTGATTTCCTACCTGACGAATTGGTTTCTTCCAAGCTTCTATTTTTACGTACTATTTGTATTGCTAATGTGTCGCCGTTTGAAACTTCAAAATACACTCCTGGAAATTGAAATAAGAACACCGTGAATTCATTGTCCCAGGAAGGGGAAACTTTATTGACACATTCCTGGGGTCAGATACATCACATGATCACACTGACAGAACCACAGGCACATAGACACAGGCAACAGAGCATGCACAATGTCGGCACTAGTACAGTGTATATCCACCTTTCGCAGCAATGCAGGCTGCTATTCTCCCATGGAGACGATCGTAGAGATGCTGGATGTAGTCCTGTGGAACGGCTTGCCATGCCATTTCCACCTGGCGCCTCAGTTGGACCAGCGTTCGTGCTGGACGTGCAGACCGCGTGAGACGACGCTTCATCCAGTCCCAAACATGCTCAATGGGGGACAGATCCGGAGATCTTGCTGGCCAGGGTAGTTGACTTACACCTTCTAGAGCACGTTGGGTGGCACGGGATACATGCGGACGTGCATTGTCCTGTTGGAACAGCAAGTTCCCTTGCCGGTCTAGGAATGGTAGAACGATGGGTTCGATGACGGTTTGGATGTACCGTGCACTATTCAGTGTCCCCTCGACGATCACCAGTGGTGTACGGCCAGTGTAGGAGATCGCTCCCCACACCATGATGCCGGGTGTTGGCCCTGTGTGCCTCGGTCGTATGCAGTCCTGATTGTGGCGCTCACCCGCACGGCGCCAAACACGCATACGACCATCATTGGCACCAAGGCAGAAGCGACTCTCATCGCTGAAGACGACACGTCTCCATTCGTCCCTCCATTCACGCCTGTCGCGACACCACTGGAGGCGGGCTGCACGATGTTGGGGCGTGAGCGGAAGACGGCCTAACGGTGTGCGGGACCGTAGCCCAGCTTCATGGAGACGGTTACGAATGGTCCTCGCCGATACCCCAGGAGCAACAGTGTCCCTAATTTGCTGGGAAGTGGCGGTGCGGTCCCCTACGGCACTGCGTAGGATCCTACGGTCTTGGCGTGCATCCGTGCGTCGCTGCGGTCCGGTCCGAGGTCGACGGGCACGTGCACCTTCCGCCGACCACTGGCGACAACATCCATGTACTGTGGAGACCTCACGCCCCACGTGTTGAGCAATTCGGCGGTATGTCCACCCGGCCTCCCGCATGCCCACTATACGCCTTCGCTCAAAGTCCGTCAACTGCACATACGGTTCACGTCCACGCTGTCGCGGCATGCTACCAGTGTTAAAGACTGCGATGGAGCTCCGTATGTCACGGCAAACTGGCTGACACTGACGGCGGCGGTGCACAAATGCTGCGCAGCTAGCGCCATTCGACGGCCAACACCGCGGTTCCTTGTGTGTCCGCTGTGCCGTGCGTGTGATCATTGCTTGTACAGCCCTCTCGCAGTGTCCGGAGCAAGTATGGTGGGTCTGACACACCGGTGTCAATGTGTTCTTTTTTCCATTTCCAGGAGTGTAGTTTAACATCGCCATATTCTAAACAATTTTTATTATTTCTTAAAATACAATTTCGTATTTTCGATATGATTTTTGGTAGCTCAGTTTACTATTTACTTTCCCCTGAAAAATATTTACAGAAAGAGAATTATTGTTCTTCGAAAATTATATTAAACGTTTGAGCGTTATCACTTCTGGTATCATAGTCGGGCGTGTGGATGCTGAAGACGGGCAGCAGCCTTTTCAATAGTTATAAGGGCAGCAGTTTGGATGCTCGACTCATATAGCCTTGAAACACCAACCAAATTGCCTTGCTGTGCTGGTATTACGAACGGCTGAAAACAACGGGAAAAACAGTCATTTTTCACTAGGTAAATGATGATGATTATCTTCTTTCGTATAATATTCCGGAGATAAAATAGTTCCCCCTTCGGATCTCCAGGCGGGGACCACTCAGAAGGATGTCGTCATCAGGACAAACAAAACTGGCGTTCGACGGTTTGGAGCATGGAATGCTGGGCCCCTTAATCGGGTTGGTAGATTAGAAAATTTAAAAAGGGAAATGGATAGGTTAAAATATCTCCGGCGTATTACTGATGTAAAGACTTACTGTCGGCCTGTTCCCATTTTGGTTTGCACTGGACTACGATACGTGTCGTTATAAGGACATCGCGCATTGTTTCAAAGTTTTGAAGAGGGACATTTACCTGCTGGGATATTTTTATGTGCTGTATGTAATATACTCATCGCTACCAAATATCAGCCAATTCGAAGATATCTAAATAAAGGTCGCGAAGTAACAAAAATTTTAACACTGCAACCAAGACTGCTTGTTTCTTCGTATCAGTTTTTGATGGTATTAATCAAGAGGATTAGCCCACTCTTCGACAGTTACTTTTGTACACTTTTCAAAAGCACGGTTGAATGTAAGAGATTAGGGTTATAAGATCCCGTCAACGACGGAGCTGTTAGAGACGTGGCACAATCTCGACCGGGAGAGGGATGGTAAAGGAAATCCGACGTGCCGTTTTCAGAGAAACTATCCCAATAATTGCCCCTTAGGAGCTTTAGAGAAATAACTACAAGTAGAAACTTCCTGGCAGATTAAAACTGTGTGCCCGACCGAGACTCGAACTCGGGACCTTTGCCTTTCGCGGGCAAGTGCTCTACCACCTGAGCTACCGAAGCACGACTCACACCCGGTACTCACAGCTTTACTTATGTCAGTATCTCGTCTCCTACATTCCAAACTTTACAGAAGCTCTCCTGCGAACCAGGCTGTTCTCATTTCTACTACTTCTCATTACCTTCGTCTTTCTCCGATTTACTCTCAAACCATACTGTGTACTCATTAGACTGTTCATTCCGTTCAGCAGATCATTTAATTCTTCTTCACTTTCACTCAGGATAGCAATGTCATCAGCGAATCGTATCATTGATATCCTTTCACCTTGTATTTTAATTCCACTCCTGAACCTTTCTTTTATTTCCATCATTGCTTCCTCGATGTACAGATTGAAGAGTAGGGGCGAAAGGCTACAGCCTTGTCTTACACCCTTCTTAATACGAGCACTTCGTTCTTGATCGTCCACTCTTATTATTCCCTCTTGGTTGTTGTGCATATTGTATATGACCCGTCTCTCCTTATAGCTTACCCCTACTTTTTTCAGAATCTCGAACAGCTTGCACCATTTTATACTGTCGAACGCTTTTTCCAGGTCGACAAATCCTATGAAAGAGTCTTGATTTTTCTTTAGCCTTGCTTCCATTATTAGCCGTAACGTCAGAATTGCCTCTCTCGTCCCTTTACTTTTCCTAAAGCCAAACTGATCGTCACCTAGCGCATTCTCAATTTTCTTTTCCATTCTTCTGTATATTGTTATTGTAAGCAGCTTCGATGCCTGAGCTGTTAAGCTGATTGTGCGATAATTCTCGCGCTTGTCAGCTCTTGCCGTCTTCGGAATTGTGTGGATGATGCTTTTCCGAAAGTCAGATGGTATATCGCCAGACTCATATATGCTACACACCAACGTGAATAGTCGTTTTGTTGCCACTTCCCCCAATGATTTTAGATATTATGATGGAATGTTATCTATCCCTTCTGCCTTATTTGACCGTAAGTCCACCAAAGCTCTTTTAAATTCCGATTCTAATACTGGATCCCCTATCTCTTCTAAATCGACTCCTGTTTCTTCTTCTATCACATCAGACAAATCTTCACCCTCATAGAGGCTTTCAATGTATTCTTTCCACCAATCCGCTCTCTCCTCTACATTTAACAGTGGAATTCCCATTGCACTCTTAATGTTACCACCGTTGCTTTTAATGTCACCAAAGGTTGTTTTGACTTTCCTGTATGCTGAGTCTGTCCTTCCGACAATCATATCCTTTTCGATGTCTTCACATTTTTCCTGCGGCCATTTCGTCTTAGCTTCCCTGCATTTCCTATTTATTTCATTCCTCAGCGACTTGTATTTCTGTATTCCTGATTTTCCCGGAACATGTTTGTACTCCCTCCTTTCATCAATCAACTGAAGTATTCCTTCTGTTACCCACGGTTTCTTCGCAGCTACCTTCTTTGTACTTATGTTTTCCTTCCCAACTTCTGTGATGGCCCGTTTTAGAGATGTCCATTCCTCTTCAACTGTACTGCCTACTGCGCTATTCCTTATTGCTGTATCTATAGCAATAGAGAACTTCAAACGTATCTCGTCATTCCTTAGTACTTCTGTATCCCACTTCTTTGCGTATTGATTCTTCCTGACTAATGTCTTGAACTTCAGCCTACTCTTCATCACTACTATATTGTGATCTGAGTCTATATATGCTCCTGGGGACGCCTTACAATGCAGTATCTGATTTTGGAATCTCTGTCTGACCATGATGTAATCTAATTGAAATCTTCCCGTGTCTCCCGGCCTTTTCCAAGTATACCTCTTCCTCTTGTGATTCTTGAACGGGGTATTCGCTATTACTAGCTGAAACTTGTTACAGAACTCAATTAGTCTTTCTCCTCTTTCATTCCTTGTCCCATGCCCATATTCTCCTGTAACCTGTTCTTCTACTCCTTCCCCTACAACTGCATTCCAGTCGCTCATGACTATTAGATTTTCGTCCCCCTTTACATACTGCATTACCCCTGCAATATCCTCATACACTTTCTCTATCTGTTCATCTTCAGCTTGCGACGTCGGCATGTATACCTGAACTATCATTGTCGGTGTTGGTCTGCTGTCGATTCTGATTAGAACAACCCGGTCACTGAACTGTTCACAGTAACACACCCTCTGCCCTACCTTCCTATTCATAACGAATCCTACACCTGTTGTACCATTTTCTGCTGCTGTTGATATTACCCGATACTCATCTGACCAGAAATCCTTGTCTTCCTTCCACTTCCTCCTCTTATCTGTGCCTATCTCTTCCTTCCTCCTTGTAGACTGTCCATCTCCTAGTCTTCCCTCCTTTCTCCATGTTACCACACTCACCCCATTAGGAGGCTGGTGGTTCTTACCCCTACAGTATTTCTTTCCAAATTGCAGTCAGTATGTGTTCCAGTTATGACTGAAATCTTTCCAGGGGTTTATGTTGAGGATTTTACCCATGGCTTTGTTCGCATGTGCACATGTCAGGTATACAGGGTGAGCACGAAGTCTTGCCCTGTATATAAAAATGTGTAACAGAATAACCGTTTGACATTTTATGCCGTTACATAGGTTAGTGTTACTAGTTATTTTTTTTTTTAAGACCACTTACGCTAGTAAACCTCAGCGTGTGCTCCCTTGGTAGCTCGGAGAATATCGAGGCGGTATCTCAGTTCCCACTAGGTGATTCATGACGTGTTCTATCACAGTATCCACAGCAGCTTGTATCCTAGCCTTCAATCGTCAACGTCAGCAACTGGTGTGACGAACACTCTTTTCTTGGTATAGGCGCAGAAAAAAAGTGAAGGGGCGTAATGTCTGCAGAGCTAGATGGCAAGGGTGCTGGACTGTATCTTCCAATCCACCGATCCGGACATTACTCCCCTGTATATAGAACGTTCATAGTCACAGGACATGTATATTAGAATGTTGTGCAGAAATGATTAGCATTTGAACCACGTCGGCCCTCTTGCAATCAGTGTGAACAAGTTCAAATGGCTCTGAGCACTGTGGGACTTAACTGCTATCGTCGTTAGTCCCCTAGAACTTAGAACTACTTAAACCTAACTAACCTAAAGACATCACACACACATCCATGCCCGAGGCAGGATTCGAACCTGCGACCGTAGCGGTCGCGCCGTTCCAGACTGTAGCACCTAGAACCGCTCGGCCACTACGGCCGGCAGTGTGAACAAGTTCCTATTACGATGCATCTTAAATAAACGCACCATAATGGCATCCTGCCTAAAAAATTATTTTCACAAAAACACCTATTCCTGCTTCATTTCGCAAAACATAGGCAGTAGTACTCCACTTTCAGAATCCTAAGGCGCTGCTAAGGCTCTGCAAGGGGACATAAAACTGTGACAGTATCTCCACATAACATAATTCCTACGCGGCGATACACTAAGTCAGGTCAAGGACGGACTGGTTTAATTATCGCAACACCTGGGGAAGGGGTGGGTGGGCGGGGGGGGGGGGGGGGGGAGGGGCGGATGGGGGCGGGGAAGAAAAAAAATGGCTCTGAGCACTATGGGACTCAACTGCTGAGGTCATTAGTCCCCTAGAACTTAGAACTAGTTAAACCTAACTAACCTAAGGACATCACACACATCCATGCCCGAGGCAGGATTCGAACCTGCGACCGTAGCGGTCTCGCGGTTCCAGACTGCAGCGCCAGAACCGCGCGGCCACTTCGGCCGGCGGGGCGGGGCGGGGAAGACTGACCAGTTATACTGTAAGTCCCTTATTACAATATCTACGGACTCACCGGCAAAACTGAGATATTTTTGGAGGTTCAGTAGGAGTTGGGGGTTATTGCTCTTATTGTGTGACATCTACGACCTGTCAGCTACACTACCACTTACCGCTACTGCCTTCTTTTGCAAAATAGCAGAATTAAAGTTGTAGGCCTATTAGTTCCTACATTTAGTTTACTCTTGATTTACGTCAGTGGGCAACACATATCAATGTAATAAAAAAAATTTATTCATATCAACGTTAACTCTGTACCGGTTTGAAAAATTTCCTCCTTGTCATAATATTTAAAGTCACAACTTGTTCATGTGGTATGAATTCTGTCCTCCATGTCTTCGTATCTTGTGCTAAACTTTTATCCACTAAGTATTTCATACACCCAAGACCTTCGATAAGCTATCTTCTGGACCCTAAATTTTGTCGCCCCCTAGAGTGCTTTTTGCCAACTTGTTAGTTTCTTTACGTTTTGCGCCCTTTCTTTTCACTTCATTTTTAGTGTCGCTCTATGCCTTTCCATTTCCGGTGATCACAGTGTTTTATGCTGAATCTAGTTGAATTTAATCGCGCTATAGATGTCAACAACCTCATGGAAGTTGAGGGACACGTAGCATTGTAAAATCACCGACGTTGAAACAGAACTGCTGTATACCAACCAGTTTTACGACACTAGAGCGACTTGTAGTTACTAGACGTTTATTTCTACAATCTTTATTGAAATGTTGTGGGTATGTGACCTTGTGCCTCAGGTCTGACATAATGGTCCATATCTGGAGCGCCTTTCATAAACATTATGATGTTCCATATACATCTCCTATGGTCAGAATGTCGACAGAGGGGAGAAATCAAAGGAAGAAATACGGTGGATTAGCAGATGAATGAAGGATTTAGGGAAAGAGGGTAGGATAAAATATTTTCGTTAAATGTCTGTCGCTGTCATTCTCTTACGACTGGATGAGATTTCCAGATATACAAGAAGCCATCAGTGTAAGTGCAAATAATCTAAACGTTTGTATGGTGGGAATCTGAACCGTGCACCCCAGAAAAATGTGTAAAGTGCCTCAACCACTTTAAAATCCCGCCCAGTTTCGACTACTACATCGCCCCGTATTTTGATGTTTGGTCAGTTGTTTGTCATTCACTTCGCTATATTCGTTTGTACTATGTTTACTTCTAACTCAATTTCGTTGCTGATTGTTAGCCCGTTCCACATAATATCCAATGCGTTTTCCTTGCATATAACGAGAATTATTGCGAACTGAGCACTGGTATTTGTATCCCTATATATTTGAGTATGCTTTAGTTTTCTTAAATTTCATTCGTTGTCGTTCAAATAAACGAGCCTTACAGTACTGATAGTAAACTGCAGGCCAACTTACACTCATTTTCATACAACTTTATAAATAAGTCTCTTTCACTTTTATTATTCCCTATTGTAATGTAGAAGTCTGCATTTTTCGTGTACTCGCCATCACATCAAAGAATTTATTATACTTCACACTGAGGACACGTTTGTCTAACGCTAAACGTATACTGAATTTAATGCGATTTCTCTGAAATTTTACTCCTATTATTATTATTATTTTTTTCAAAACAAATATTCAGATATAAGTAATTTCCCTGATAGTGAGTACACCTTCATTCTGCACGTCTTCGACATTTCTTTCTTTCATTCGGTTTTCAAGTGAACCGTGAGTAGACTATGGGTTTTCTGTTCTTTCACATACTGCCCCTCTCTTCTTCTGTCACCTCGCAGTAATGCTGTTCACGTGACCCAGTTATTCGGTGATCCGTTCCTCATTTCTATCCCTTCTTCTGAACCACACAGATAATCCTCGTGTGTACACGGAAAGACCAGTTGTGACATGTTGCTGAGCAACAGCATTTCATTTAAGCGTTGTTCCATATACAACCATAGATTTTTTTATATCTTCAATTTTCAATGATATTTAACTGTTTATTGATTAAACTTCTATGCTGTGAACTCTGCTGATGAGCATTCTTTATTCTTCTTTCATCTGCTCGTTCTAAATATTGTCCCTGGTAAACAGAGAAGTGTGAGTGAGGGCAGCGTGCCGTGGCCTGAAGAACATTAAAATGAACTGTTCCTTTAGATAAATAACTGCAACAATCCTGGATATTTGTAAAATTAGAAATAAATCGAGACATATCCACTGATCCGCCAAAATATTATGACCACAGTCCACCGTCCGTTGAATGACGCCTGGTGGCGTTGCAGGCTCGTGACGTGGTAACAAAAGTATGTAAGAGGAGAAAACTTGGACAGCAGATGACCCTAGCGAAGATACGGTGTGTAGATGGGGAAATCCTTTGATATATGAGACTTTAACAAAGAGCAGATTATTACGAGGTGCATTCAAATTCTAAGGCCTCCGATTTTTTTCCTCCGGACTGGAAAGAGATGGAAACATGCGCAATGTTTTAAATTGAGGCCGCGTTCATTGTCAATACGTCCCAGAGATGACAGCACCGTACGGCAGATGGAATTTTACAGCCAGCGACGAGAATGAGAACTGTTTTAAATACTTAAAATGGCGACGTTTTCCTTACTTGAACAGCATGCAATCATTCGTTTTCTGAATTTGCGTGGTGTGAAACCAATTGAAATTCATCGACAGTTGAAGGAGACATGTGGTGATAGAGTTATGGATGTGTCGAAAGTGCTTTCGTGGGTGTGACAGTTTAATGAAGGCAGAACATCGTGTGACAACAAACTGAAACAACCTCAGGCTCGCACAAGCCGGTCTGACGACATGATCGAGAAAGTGGAGAGAATTGTTTTGGGGGATCGCCGAATGACTGTTGAACAGATCGCCTCCAGAGTTGGCATTTCTCTGGGTTCTGTGCACACAATCCTACATGACGACCTGAAAATGCGAAAAGTGTCATCCAGGTGGGTGTTACGAATGCTGACGGACGACCGCATGGCTGCCCGTGTGGCAAGTTGCCAGGCACGTGGAACGACAGCATGAATGGGACTTTCTTTTCGTTGGTTGTGACAATGGATGAGACGTGGATGCCATTTTTCAATCCAGAAACAAAGCGCCAGTCAGCTCAATGGAAGCACACAGATTCACCGCCACCAAAAAAATTTCGGGTAACCGCCAGTGCTGAAAAAATGATGGTGTCCATGTTCTGGGACAGCGAGGGCGTAATCCTTACCCATTGCGTTCCAGAGGGCACTACGGTAGCAGGTGCATCCTACGAAAATGTTTTTAAGAACAAATTCCTTACTGCACTGCAACAAAAACGTCCGGGAAGGGCTGCGCGTGTGCTGTTTCACCAAGACAACGCACCCGCACATCGAGCTAGCGTTACGCAACAGTTTCTTCGTGGTAACAACTTTGAAGTGATTCCTCATGTTCCCTACTCACCAGACCTGGCTCCTAGTGGCTTTTGGCTTTTTCCAACAATGAAAGACACCCTCCATGGCCGCACATTCACCAGCCGTGCTGCTATTGCCTCAGTGATTTTCCAGTGGTCAAAACAGATTCCTAAAGAAGCCTTCGCCGATGCCATGGAATCATGGCGTCAGCGTTGTGAAAAATGTGTACGTCTGCAGGGCGATTACGTAGAAAAGTAACGCCAGTTTAATCGATTTCGGGTGAGTAGTTAATTAGAAAAAAAAATCGGAGGCCTTAGAACTTGAATTCACCTCGTATTACGCATACCCTGTGAATGAGGATCTGGAAAAGAGATATAAGGACATTGGAACTACGGCTAGGAGCTAAATGGTCGGACGTCCACGACTCTTCACAGTTCGGAGGCTCGTCTGATGTGTAAAGAAGGATAATGGTGATCTGTGGCATCTCTACCGAAGGAGCACAGTACTGGTGCACAGGCAAGTGTTTCTGAGCACACCGATCACCGTACATTGTTGAACAAACCATCCTTGCTGGTCACATGTTGACCCAATGATATCGTCAATTACGATTGCAGTAGGCACGGGACCATGGGGATTCGAGCGTCGATCAATGGAAACGTGTCAGTTCTTCTGGTGAATCACATTTTTGCTACACTAGGTAGATGTTCGACTCCACATGGCGGCTCGAAACGTGCAGCGTGGCATGAACGCAGGCGAGATATTCTCCTGCGCTTTCATGGCACTGTGGTAGTAATCGAAGACACGCTGACAGCTGCGGAGCACCTGCATCCCTTTATGCTTGATGTCTTCCCCGGTGGCGATGTCGTATTTCACCAGTATAATTATCCGTATCTCGGAGCCAGAACTATGCTACAGTGGTGTGAGGAGCATTGCAATGAACTCACATTGATGTCTAGGCGACCAAATTCGACCGACCTAAATCTTAAGGAAACCAACTACCTAGCTATCGGGCATCATCACCACGTATGCAAAGCAGCGGCTCGTTATTCATGCGAATTATATGACCTGTGCGTAGACATCTAAGGCCACATAACAGCACATACCTACCAACAAACTGTCGGATACCTGGCTCTCAAAATCAGTTTTGTATTTCGTTCCAAAATCGGACACACAAGCTATTAAGCAGGTGGTCATAAAGTTTTGGCTCATCAGTGCACGTATGAGCTACAGTCTCCAACATACCACAGACACAATGTTCTGTAACAATTATGTATTTACGCCGGTTGTTATCGTCCATGCTAACAGCAATATTGACAATGACATAAGCGCACTGGACAAACCTTTAGTTAGCCCATTAAAAAAGGTCACTGGTGCATCTGAAGGACTGTAGATGATACAAGGCTGGTACCACGTGGACATATAACGCGCAACCCCCGACACAACAGTGACGTGCTGTGCTTGTTCCTGTCTGTCGCGTGCAATCAGCTCAGTGACAAGGGCCAACGTGGAGACGTCATAGATTGGCAGAAAGGATCAATGGTGTTTGGACGTACCCATGGCAGCACGGTGGATGAAGCTGTCAGTTTTGTTTTGATGAACAAACTCTCACTGTCCGAAGTGTCTACAAGATATGGCGTACCTTTCACAACTATGGGACAAGGAATAAGACAGTGTTAGTAAAACATAGAAGACAGCGACCGGAGACGAATGTAACGCCATATCAATGGCAATTGGTGGAAACCCGTCAGGAATTACTGCTATAAGTGAATGTAGGTCCAACTCAAACAGATTCCCAGTTAATAGCCGGCCGCTGTGGCCTAGCAGTTCTAGGCACTTCAGTCCGGAACAGCGCTGCTGCTACTGTCGCAGGTTCGAATCCTGCCTCGTGCATGGATGTGTGTGATGTCCTTAGGTTAGTTAGGTTTAAGTAGTTTTACGTCTAGGGGACTGATGACCTCAGATGTTAAGTCTCATAGTGCTCAGAGCCATCTGAACCCAGTTACTACTCATTGCTCACAACGGCACAGTTTCAGCGGGCCAAACAACACATTGATTATACAGAAACCCTAACGGGATGTGTAAAATGGTCCGATCTGTTGGGATTTAGTCTCTTTTCAAATGATGCAAGACGTCGAGTGAACCGAAGGCCAAATTTGGCGACTAGCCCACAGTGTATGGAGGGTGCAGTTGAGGCTGAAATAGATTCTGTGAGGTTTCAAAGAAGTTTTTTTCTATTTTGAGATGAGTCCACTTATTCAGGTTACTGTGAATATGAACCTGAGTGTTTACTTCAACAGACTCGGTGATCTGGTGTTGCCCTTTCTTCCGTATCTTCATGACGAGTTTGTTGTGGACGCTGCCGTCTTCCGTGCTCCCATGGCTGCACACCTAAGTTCTTGGTTTTACGAAAAGTCAGCTGTCCTATCGCAACTGGCCTGCTAAATCACCCATTCTTCATATCATAGAAAATTTTTGGGTCTGTATGGAAAGGCATGAGGCAAAACAAACGCTGTGTCATTGTAAGAGGTACAGAGGTGAGTGTGTGTGCTAGGGCTTAGCTCATTACACTACTACCAGTGCCCCGTCATCATAACGCATCTTTGCTTAACATACAAAAGATTTCACCGTAGCCTAAGAGTGAAATTAAAAATTAAAATAACTATTGCAAACTTCATCAGGATGTGCTTCAGTATATTAATGTTAATATTGTAAGATGTCGGAATGATCAAATGAATATGCTAGGTAATATTTAAGAGAAAATAAACAAATAAGTGGCGCTAAATAATACGAAGGTAATCCCAAAAGTAAAGTCTCCTATTTTTGTAAGTACATAGACCTTTTTATTTCTAAAATTGTTTACATCAGTTTACAGCTTGAACATGTAGCTATTTTTCGACATAGTCAGCATTTCTGCCGATGCATTTTTGTAGACGCTGTGGCAGTTTTTGTATATCCATGTCATACCAGCTCGTCAACATGCTGTTCAGAAAGTTAGGGACCTCATCTTTCACCCCGTCGTCGGAGCTCAATCGCCTTCTGGCCAAATGTTCTTTTAACCTAGGGAACAGGTGATAGTCACTGCGCGCCAAGTCAGGACTACAGGGTGGGTGGGTTGGGTTGTTATGTTCCACTGAAACTGTTGCAGGAGAGCAACGGTTTGCCGAGCGATGTGTGGGCGAGCGTTGTCATGGAGAATGTGTACGCCCTTGCTCAACATTCCATTTCTCCGGTTCTGAATTGCCCGTTTCAGTTTTTTCAGAGACTCACAGTACCTGTCAGCATTAATTGTGTCCCAGCGATTCAGCTCCGACGACGAGGTGAAATAAGAGGCTCATAACTTACTAAACAGCATGGCGGCGAGCTGGTATGACATGGGCATACAATAACTGCCACAGTGTCTACAAAAATGCATCGACAGAAATGGTGATTATGTCGAAAAATAGCTAAATGATCAAGATGTAAACTGATGTAAACCATTGTAGAAATAAACAGGTCTATGTACTTATAAAAACATTGGAGACCTTACTTTTGGGATTACCCTCGTAATAGTACAAACGCTAATAACGGTCAGAATATGCAAGTATTTTTCATAATTAAAATTTGTAAATCTCAACTTGATCAGAGCAATAATTAGGTCAAAATCGTCGTATTTACGAAAAATTTAAGGCCCTAAATATTAGTCGCACATAAATGGAAATGCGTATGTAACCTAAGTTAGATAAAAAACATTATACAGGGTGTTACAAAAAGGTACGGCCCAAGTTTCAGGAAACATTCCTCACACACAAAGAAAGAAAATATGTTATGTGGACATGTGTCCGGAAACGCTTACTTTCCATGTTAGAGCTCATTTTATTATTTCTCTTCAAATCACATTAATCATGGAATGGAAACACACAGCAACAGAACGTACCAGCGCGACTACAAACACTTTGTTACAGGAAATGTTCAAAATGTCCTCCGTTAGCGAGGATACATGCATCCACCCTCCGTCGCATGGAATCCCTGATGCGCTGATGCAGCCCTGGAGAATGGCGTATTGTATCACAGCCGTCCACAATACGAGCACGAGGAGTCTCTACATTTGATACTGGGGTTGCGTAAAGAGCTTTCAAATGTCCCCATAAATGAAAGTCAAGAGGGTTGAGGTCATGAGAGCATGGAGGCCATGGAATTGGTCCGCCTCTACCAATCCATCGGTCACCGAATCTGTTGTTGAGAAGCGTACGAACACTTCGACTGAAATGTGCAGGAGCTCCATCGTTCATGAACCACATGTTGTGTCGTACTTGTAAAGGCACATGTTCTAGCAGCACAGGTAGAGTATCCCGTATGAAATCATGATAACGTGCTCCATCGAGCGTACGTGAAAGAACATGGGGCCCAATCAAGATATCACCAACAACGCCTGTCTAAACGTTCAAAGAAAATCTGTGTTGATGACGTGATTACGGAATTGCCTGCGGATTCTCGTCAGCCCACACATGTTGATTGTGAAAATTTACAATTTGACCACGTTGGAGTACATACTGACGAAACTAAAATGAGCTCTCACATGGAAATTAAGCGTTTCCGGACACATGTCCACATAAGATCATTTCTTTATTTGTGTGTGGGGAATGTTTCCTGAAAGTTTGGCAGTACCTTTTCGTAACATCCTGTATATATGATGCCAATAAGCTAAAAAGTACCTCTATTAGTTTTCAAGTTATTTACTAAAAATCAGAATTGGGAAAACGGCCTTATCATGATAGATTAAGTATCATTTGTATTTGTGATAGAAAGTTCTACTTTCAGCACACCATTACATTCGTGCAATTAGGTCTACAACTTCGCTTCCACCGTTTTGCAATAGACGGCAGTAGTGGCAAGTGGGGTTCAGGTAGTTAGTCATAGGTGTAATATAATAAGCTTAGGCATCTGTAATGCCATAAAATATAAGTCGATTTGTGATTGTATCATAAGGTTATTCTCGATTAAGTACGTCAGCCGGCCGCGGTGGTCTAGCGCTTCTGGCGCTGCAGTCCGGAACCGCGGGACTGCTAAGGTCGCAGGTTCGAATCCTGCCTCGGGCATGGGTGTGTGTGATGTCCTTAGGTTAGTTCGGTTTAAGTAGTTCTAAGTTCTAGGGGACTTATGACCTAAGATGTTGAGTCCCATAGTGCTCAGAGCCATTTGAACCATTTGATTAAGTACGTCAACTTACGTACCCATTTCTCGCCATTTGCGGGAAGTTTTAATTTTCTGCTTTAACATGAAGAAATCTGTGCCTGTGGCTCTTAAAATGCTGGTTAAGACCAATGGTGAGGACACTATTAGTGGAAGAACCTGCTGAGAACGTTTTCAACGCCGTAAGAACGGAGATTTTGATGTCGAAGACCGGCATGGCGGTGGAAGACAGAACGTTTTCGTAGCTGCTGAAACAGACGAAGACAGTCACAAGACATCATAATCGAAAGTAATTGGTGCGTTAGAGTTCAGCACTGAAACACAAACGGCCACAATACAGCGATAGACACGTAAAGGTAATTTTGCAGCAGGTCAGTGCTCGACCCCATTTCGCAAAACCTGTCAAAATATACATTGAAACGTTGAAATTAGAAGTCCTATCCCTCCCACTGTATTCTCCATTTGTTGCTCTCTTTAATTACCACCTTTTTCGATCAGCGGCATACAGTCTGGCTGACCAGCACTTCCGATCGTATGAACAAGTGCAAAATTGAATCGATGGATCCTCACAAAAGACGCCCAGTTCTTCCGTCACGGGATTCGTATGCTATCCGAAATATGGCAGAATGTAGTGGCCAGCGATGGGCAGTACCATGAACCATAATTTTTTTGTAAGTTTTTCACAATAAAGCCACGAACTTCGAGAAAAAACGGCGGAAGCAAAACTGTAGACCTAGTATAATACAGATGTACAAAGTTTCAAGACTGTATCGTAAATAGCTACGGTTACAAGGGATCTTAAAGCGACAATTCGGAGATTATGTTCTAATATTGGTTCAAATGGCTCTGAGCACTATGGGACTTAACTTCTAAGGTCATCAGTCCCCTAGAACATAGAACTACCTAAACCTAACTAACCTAAGGACATCATACACATCCATGCCCAAGGCAGGATTCGAACCTGCGACCGTAGCGGTCGCGCGGTTCCAGACTGAAGCGCCCAGAACCACTCCGCCTCATCGGCTGGCTATTGGTTCCGTTGTAAAACTTCTAGCTGGCAAAGTTCAAATGCAGTCTCGCCAAAACTTTTTCAGTAACTACAGCAAACATAAATCTGTTTATATAAAAATTAAGAAGATTGTAAATTGTTAAACGACAGATATATTAATTAATATGTGATCGAGAAAGGGCCCATCTAGACACTGCTACTGTGCCTCGAGCGACTGATAGCGGATGTTCCTTTGACGGTCCACTGCGCCCCTATGTAAATACAGCCAGAGAGGCAGTTGAGAAGAGACACTTCGCACCGAGATATCAATGTGTTGACGTCAGCCAAACACGTGCGCGTGTTGTGCCTCGGATGACGTCAAAGGTGAGCAGACTTGAAGGTGTTTTCGGTATAAGTAGGAAGTGTACTCACGAGGACTGCACAACATCCTGGATCGCTTAAATTTCACGAAAGTAACTAACTGTTTGTGTGCTGCCCGTAATGTTGACGAAACCGCGTGGTAGATGGCAAGATTATTTTCTACTTTTAAGGCAAACAATCAACTTTTGGCGATTATAAGACAGAGCGACAGACCCTATTACTTGGAACTTGCCGTAGAGGTCACCCCTGAACTATTAGTTTCTGTTTCCAATGGGGACATCATTATAATTATTATTATTGTTACGGATATTATTATATTTTGTGTGTGTTTTTCAATTTTCACAGAATACGTCGATTAGTTAGAATTCAAACCTGTTATTTATGGTCATAGTTCCTGATCTTGCTGAATGACTAGCAAGTAGGAACATCTTCTTTAGTGCATACAATAGCAATGTGGACTTGCAGACTGGAAATTATGGTCAGTATATTCTACATCGCTTTCTGGCTGAACGCAAAAATAATTTTAAGGCTCTTGTGAACGGCGAAGGTAGATTTAAAGCAAGCACAGACAATTTAAGTGCCTCTTCCTAACGACGTACCAAAAGTTTGACCATTTTGATTATTTACCGGCTGCCCCACAAGCAGGTGAAACGCAGCAGTGAACATCGTCGCTATTTGAATAAAAAGTTCTCGAGTTTCCAACCGCGTCAATTGCTTTAAAGAAACGACACGAGCTTTCGGCCAAGCACTCCTTGGCCACTGTCAAGTGGTATAACTGCCAGTGGGCTGTTGGTGCGCCCTTATATACGCTAGCTGCCGGCTGTGACGTCACTGGTGCCAGGACATTGCCATATATGGGCGTGTTTAGAGTCGGCGTTCGATGTGCCCTCTTCAGTCGCGCGATCGCTGGATCCCACGCAGCGCTGTGCTGTAAGCCACAGTCTTTATTCAGGGTGTTTGCGGTAGTTTTTATTTCAATAGCTTCCTTTATTAAACTGTCCCAGACGCCGTTAGTTCGACTCACGACAGAGGTATCGTCAAATTTTATGTGGTGACCGTTTTCTAACGCATTCTCAGCTAACGCAGATTTCTCTGGATAGCGTAGGCGACAATACCTCTCATGTTCTTTCCTGCGTTGTTCCATAGTGCGCACTGTTTGTCCGATATACTTCTGGCCACACTCACAAGGTATTTCGTAGACTCCAGGTGTTCTGAGACCTTCTGCGTCTTTAACTGGTCTCAGTAATGACGGATTTTCGTTGGAGACCTGAAGATTGATTTGATCTTGCGTCTTTTCAACAGGCGGCTTATCTTGCCCGACACAGAGCCACAGAATGGCAGCAAAGCAAGTTTCTTTTCCTGTTCTTCGTCGGTGGTCTGATTTTGATATTTCCCAGAAATCACTTCTTTCACTTGATGGGCGCTGTAGCCGTTATTCCTGAAAACCTTGGGTAGGTGGCTCAGTTCATGGGGCAGGTTATCGTCGTCTGATATTACTCTTGCACGATGCACCAATGTTTGTAATACTGTGCGCTTCTGTGCTGGATGATGATGGCTGGTGGCGTGCAGGTACAGGTCTGTGTGGGTGGGTTTTCTGCAGACGCTGTGGCCAAGGCACCCATTTCGTTTACGGTGAACAAGGACGTCGAGGAAGTGCAATGCATTGGCTTTTTCCACCTCCATGGTGAACTGGATATTACTGTTGATGCCATTGAGGTGTTCCAAAAACTCGTCCAATTTCACGCGTCAGTGTGGCCAAATGACGAACGTGTCATCAACGTATCGAAAGAAACACTTCGGCTTCAATGGCGCAGTATCTGTGGCATTATCCTCAAAATTCTCCATGAAGAGGTTTGTAACAGCTGGAGCCAACGGGCTACCCATTGCTACGCCGTCTGTCTGATCGTAATACTGGCCGTTGTACACGAAATAGGACGTAAGAGTGTGCCTAAATAACTCGACCACGTCACATATAAAGTACTGGGAAATTAAGTCCAAAGCTCGTGTAGGTTTTTTTTAGGCAATTGACGTGGTTGGAAACCCGAGAACATTTTATTCAATGTTGTCGCCGCGAGACTCTGCATTCATACATCGTCGCTATATTTTGGCCTGTGGTATACTGTCGTACAGGGTGTTACAAAATGGTACGGCCAAACTTTCAAGAAACATTCTTCACACACAAATAAAGAAAAGATGTTATGTGGACATGTGTCCGGAAACACTTAGTTTCCATGTTAGAGCTCATTTTAGTTCCGTCAGTATGTACTGTACTTCCTCGATTCACCGCCAGTTGGCCCAATTGAAGGAAGGTACTGTTGACTTCGGTGCTTGTGTTGACATGCGACTCACTGCTCTACAGTACTAGCATCAAGCACATCAGTACGTAACATCAACAGGTTAGTGTTCATCACGAACGTGCTTTAGCAGTCAGTGCAGTGTTTACAAATGCGGAGTTGGCAGATGCCCATTTGCTGTATGGATTAGCACGGGGCAATAGCCGTGGCGCGGTACGTTTGTATCGAGACAGATTTCCAGAACGAAGGTGTCCCGACAGGAAGACGTTCGAAGCAATTGATCGGCGTCTTAGGGAGCACGGAACATTCCAGCCTATGACTCGCGACTGGGGAAGACCTAGAACGACGAGGACACCTGCAATGGACGAGGCAATTCTTCGTGCAGTTGACGATAACCTTAATGTCAGCGTCAGAGAAGTTGCTGCTGTACAAGGTAATGTTGACCACGTCACTCTATGGAGAGTGCTACGGGAGAACCAGTTGTTTCCGTACCATGTACAGCGTGTGCAGGCACTATTAGCAGCTGATTGGCCTCCATGGGTACACTTCTGCGAATGGTTCATCCAACAATGTGTCAATCCTCATTTCAGTGGAAATGTTCTCTTTACGGATGAGGCTTCATTCCAACGTGCTCAAATTGTAAATTTTCACAATCAACGTGTGTGGGCTGACGAGAATCCGCCCGCAATTGTGCATTCACGTCATCAACACAGATTTTATGTGAACATTTGGGCAGGCATTGTTGGTGATGTCTTGATTGGGCCCCATGTTCTTTCACCTACGCTGAATGGAGCACGTTATCATGATTTCATACGGGATACTCTACTTGTGCTGCTAGAATATGTGCCTTTACAAGTACGACACACCATGTGGCTCATGCACGATGGAGCTCCTGCACATTTCAGTCAAAGTGTTCGTACGCTTCTCAACAACAGATTCGGTGGCCGATGGATTGGTAGAGGCGGCCAATTCCATGGCCTCCACGCTCTCCTGACCTCAACCCACTTGACTTTCATTTATGGGGGCATTTGAAAGCTCTTGTTTACGCAACATCGGTACCAAATGTAGAGGCTCTTCGTGCTCGTATTGTGGATTGCTGTGATACAATACGCCATTCTCCAGGGCTGCATCAGCGCATCAGGGATTCCATGCGACGGAGGGTGGATGCATGTATCCTCGCTAATGGAGGACTTTTTGAACATTTCCTGTAACAAAGTGTTTGAAGTCACGCTGGTACGTTCTGTTGCTGTGTGTTTCCATTCCATGATTAATGTGATTTGAAGAGAAGTAATAAAATGAGCTCTAACATGGAAAGTAAGCGTTTCCGGGCACATGTCCACATAACATATTTTCTTTCTTTGTGTGTGAGGAATGTTTCCTGAAAGTTTGGCCGTACCTTTTTGAAACACCCTGTATAACTTGCATACTCTCTTCCTCACTGTAATGAGACCTGTATCAAGGTAGAGGATGTATACATGGAATTAGTGTGATTTCTCCTGCAGTACTACTTACTAGATTGTGCTAATCGTCAGATGTCATTTTGACAAAGACTCGTAGCGGACGTACAATTGTACCAACACTGTCTAGAAGGAATGGTCGAATAAACTGCATAAATGCAAAGAATGCAACCTTTTCGCGGCATAATTAGTCGTACGAAATGACGACGCCCGCTTCCAGCTCACGAACGTCGCGGAACAACGAGAGCGAGCAGCGGAAAGAGCGGCGACCTCGACCATGGCCGCTCTGGGGGCCCCGTGTTCCTGGCCAGGCAGCGCATCACCGCCCTAGCCGCCGTTGCACAACAGCCTAGCTCTAGGCGGAACGCACGGGCGCAGTGTGTGCTTCTGTCACAGCTCACGGAAACTCTCTTTCAACACGCAGCGCCATTGCTAACGTGTTTATTCCCCAGCGGCTGACTGAAAAAGGGAGAAAAATGCCTACTTGGAAGTCACATTTCGCTTTTAGAACCGGGGGTGACGGTGTTCTGCGTGTATGCCGGTCTCTTCTTTCGACGTACACCAGCGCTACACGGCACCGCATTCGCAAACATTTGTCACCGTCTCCAGAGATGAATGTGTCGCCAGCACGTAACACAGTTTTCTACAATTTACCCTTCGGTAGTGTCTTTCGAACCTGTCTAACGATACAGCGTTCTTGCATTACTGAAGCCATTCGTTTACGTTTATAGTGTTTTGACCACACGAAGATTGCAGTGAATAATTTATTTATGCCTATGTCTTAATACCGTTTTCATTGAAATAATTTTAGCTTCAAGACACTACTATTAATATTTTTCAGATAATCGGTTTCATGAGTTTCAGAGTAAATAAATAATTAGAGCGTTATAGCTGCGCTTGCTATTTTTTATTTATTCTGTTTGGCGCTGTGACTGGTCTTTCACAATCAGTGTTTCTCACTATCTTATTTATTTAGCAGGAGCCGTTATCGTCTAAAGCATAGATCGTTGGTCGGCAGCCTTGGACGTCCCGGGTTCAATCGCGGGTAAGGGTGAGGACTTTTTCCTTGTTCTAGTTCCTCCAGGACATCACCAGGCCCAATCAGGTTGCTATCAAATGAATACCGGGGATCTTCTGTTATTCCGCGTACTTCGTGCTTGTCTCTTACATATTCACACCATTTGGTTGAAGTTTGATTTTTTTTTTAATTTACTAGGAATTTTGTCTTCTTACTATTTATCTGTATCTGTGTATTCCTCAAGTAAACTTATGCGTTCTGTCTATTGATTTTTGAACACTGTCATTAAATTAAGCTACAAATGTCAGATTGTCTGTACTACACTACTGGCCATTAAAATTCCTACACCAAGAAGAAATACAGATGATAAACGGGTATTCATTGGACAAATATATTATACTAGAACTGACATGTGATTACGTTTTCACGCAGTATAGGTGCATAGATCCTGAGAAATCAGTACCCAGAACAGCCACCTCAAGCCGTAATGACGGCCTTGATACGCCTGGACATTGAGTAAAACAGAGCTTGGATGGCGTGTACAGGTACAGCTGCTCATGCTGCTTCAACACGATACCACAGTTCATCGACAGTAGTGATTGGCGTATTGTGACGAGCCAGTTTCTCGGCCACCATTGACCAGACGTTTTCAATTGGTGAGAGATCTGGAGAATGTGCTGGCCAGGGCATCAGTCGAACATTTTCTGTATCCAGAAAGACCCGTACAGGACATGAAACATCCGGTCGTGCATTATCCTGCTGAAACGAAGAGTTTCGCAGGGATCGAGTGAGGGGTAGAGCCACGGGTCGTAACGCATCTGAAATGTAACGTCCACTGTTCAAAGTGCAGTCAGAGCGAAAAAGAGGTGACCGAGACGTGTAACCAATGGCAGACCATACCATCACGCTTGGTGATACGCCAGTATGGCGATGACGAATACACGCTTCCAATGTGCGTTCACCGCGATGTCGCCAAACACGAATGCGACCATCATGATGCTGTAAACAGAACCTGGATTCATCGGAAAAAAAGATGTTTTGCCATTCGTTCACCCAGGTTCGTCGTTGAGTACACCATCGCAGGCGCTCCTGTCTGTGATGCAGCGTCAAGGGTAACCGTAGCTGATAGTCCATGCTTCTGCAAACGTCGTCGAACTGTTCGTGCAGATGGTTGTTATCTTGCAAACGTCCCCACTGTTGACTCAGGGATCGAGACGTGGCTTAACGATCCGTTACAGCAATGCGGATAAGATGCCTGTCATCTAGGCTGCTAGTGATACTAGGCCGTTGGGATCGAGCACGGCGTTCCGTATTACCCTCTTGAACCCACCGATTCCATATTGTGCTAACAGTCATTGGATCAAAGTCGGAAACGTGATGGCACGCATTTCTCCTTCTTACACGAGGCATCACAACAACGTTTCACCAGGCAACAGCGGTCAACTGCTGTTTGTGTATGAGAAATCGGTTGGAAACGTTCCTCATGTCAGCAGGCTGTAGGTGTCGTCACCTTGTGTGAATGCTCTGAAAAGCTATCATTTGCAAATCACAGCATCTTCTTCCTGTCGGTTACATTTCTCGTCTGTAGCACGTCATCTTCGTGGTGTAGCAATTTTAATGGCCAGTAGTGTATTTGTGACAAATTTAGTGAATAACATGTATATTTCTGAGACAAAACTCATGGCTGTATAATTTTTTATCTGCTTTATATCTACAAAAAGATCAAATATGTGTGAAATCTTGTGGGACTTAACTGCTAAGGTCATCAGTCCTTAAGCTTACAAACTACTTAACCTAAATTATCCTATGGACAAACACACACACACCCATGCCCTAGGGAAGACTCGAACCTCCGCCGGGACCAGCCGCACAGCCCAGGACTGCAGCGCCTGAGACCCCTCGGCTAATCCCGCGCGGCTTTCTGTCTACAGTCGAGTTAAGTAGAATAATTAACGTATTTTTCCAGTTTTGGGGAACAGCGTTCGTCTCCAAACATTCTTGTAACAATTTTGCGAGTTCTTTTTATATCAATATAACACTTGAATTACACGTTTTTATAAGCAATCATTACTTTTCGGATTACCTTTCTTCGTACACTGAATGGATTTATCCACCTCTTCTAGAAATACTAACAGAAGGTCATCGTTTTCATTGATCCACGTTTATTTTTCATTTCTTGAGGTGCACAAATATTCACAGTAATCTTCGGAAAACTGTACTGTTTGGCTCTCTTGTTATTTACTATGACACATTTCATTTTAAACCAAATACGTAATATCGACACAGTATTTGTTTCTGTTTTGTCCCTTCAAATTCTTTTTAATTTTTTTTCTTCCATGTAATTTTTATTGTACTTCTTCATCTCCTCCTAGAAACATTTCCAAATGTCTTTACTTTTTTAGTTCATCGTAACGTATATTATTTTTATTCTCTAGTAATTATTAATTCATATCATTCGACACTTTCTTCTGTTTTGCTGTTTTTGTATTTTACTGCTTGTCTAACTACCTTGGTTAATTATTTCTGTTGCATCATCGTCATTTTCTAAGGGAATAAACATGTCGAATAATGTGATCTGACGTTTCTCCCAATTTTTAAATTATTTTCCATAATCTATTTATCGAGCTTTCTTTATCTACATCTACATAGATACTTCGCAAGCCACAGTACAGTGCGTGGCGGAGGGTACCCTTGGTATTTCCTTTTCTGTTCCACTCGTAAATAGAGTGAGGAAAAAACGACTACCTACATGCCTTCGAATGAACCGTAATTTCTCGTTTTTTATCTTCGTGGTCCTTACGGAAAAATTTACGGTAGGGTCTTGTGGAACCAAACTGCTTAGGTCTTCGGCCCCTAAGCTTACGCACTACTTAATCTAACTTAAACTAACTTACACTAATGAAAACACATACACCCATGCCCGAGGGAGGACTCGAATCTCCGGCGTGAGGAGCTGTGCGGAGCGTGATAAGACGCCTGCGACCGCGAGGCTACACCGCGAGGCCGTCCTTACGGGCAATGTATGTTGGCGGCAGGAGAATCGTTCGGCAGAAAGCTTCCTTCCAGGGATTCCCATGTATGTTTCTACTTCATTACTTTGTATCTTTCTAGGTTTATGTCTGCATTTGCCCTGTACCTTGTTAGTCTAGTATCAGTTCTAATTATTAAGTGGCTTAACACCGTCAAATTCAGCATTATTTTCTTCTTACTGGATAACTTACAGTCACAATTTTTGGTTTTAGATCCTGATCGTCTGAAGTTGCCTTCTATCGAAAGAGTGTGTTAATCACAAATGTCTTGCATTGTTAGCCACCTCATGCACTTTTCTGCATCCACGAATTTGGGTTTTTTTGTGGGAAAAGCAGACGTTACTGTGCTCATCTGTGGAACACTGAAACGGAAGATGTAACGAATCAGCTATCTGTTCAATTACACGTTTATTTATATAAAGAAGCCAATTTACTCTAGTTCATTTATGTACAAGCCAGATGACGAGTGCAGAATAAATTTGTTTCAGAAATCTACATCCTTAAACAAAATGTGTCGTTCAAGTGATTTCCTATGTACTTTCACTGATTGTATGCAAATTCGTGTGTGTTTTATTATATTTTCTGTATTTTAGAATTTGAGTACCACGAAAAACGTAATTTGAATCACATCATCAGTTTGCACTTCCACTGTTTTTGACATTGGTATCCTCATTCGTAGTCTCCATCCGCAACTGAGTGGTTAGTGTGTCTAACTTCCATGCAGGGGACACGGGTTCAATTTCCTGTGCGGCCAGCGATTTTTCCTTGGTGGGAGGACTGGTGCGGGGTGCAAAACGCCTTGCGAGGCCAACTGCGTGGCTACTCGAGCGATTAGCAGCGGTTCCAAGGACAAGCAAGATGCCCGACGAAGATTGGGACTGCAACGTGCTGACCACATGCCCCTCCATACCGCATCCGATCACGCTATCGACAGAGGATGAAAGTCCATTGGTGGTGCCCCATTGGCGCGTCAGGACCTGAACGCGTTACTTTAGCTTACCTTCTCCTCTTTCAGACCGATGTTCGCCGTTATATCAGAGTGTATAGTGTATCTACGTGAATACAAGTTTAAATGCCTACTAGTTCCGCCGATGAAGAGATAGAAAGACGATACAAAAAATATTCAGATAGCTTACGAAGGCGTAAATTTAGTTGTTGTGGAGGGATGGAATTTGAAAGTGGGGAAACGAAAAGAAATAAAATTGTAGAAGAACGTGGACTGTGGGAAAGGAATAAAATTGGAGGTCGTCATGCAGAATTTTGCACAGGATGTAATTTAATCATTGTTAACAATTCTTTTATGAATTATGAAAGAAGATTGAACACGGTGGAGGGATCTGGAGATTCGGGATGGTGTCAGATACATTATATAACGCTAAGGCAGAAATTGTGAAACAGGATTTTAAAATGTTGAATATTCCAGAAGATGATGTAACCTCTGATCGTTATTTATTCATTACGAAATGCAGAGTAAAATGAAAGAAATCACAGTAACGTAGGCATAAAAAGATAACGCTGTGGCGCAAACCGATGAGCAGGCTATTGGTCTGGCTACTGGTAGAGAGCAACCTTTCTTCGTCGTGGTTCTAGGAGAGGTGGAGGGTGGGAGGGTGTTGTGCCCATCGTTTCAACCTCCTTTTACCCCCGGGAAAGATCCCATGTATTAATTCTATAGATGGCTGAGTGGACCTGGACGCTTCCTGGAGCGACTGGAACGAGGAAAATTACTCATCCCTGTCCAGGACTGATCCCAAGACTTCTACAGTTGGAGTTTGATTCTCTAACTGTACCTGCTAGAGCACCATGGCCATCTGCTACGGAAAAGTTGAGAAGAGAACACCTGAAAAAAAAAAACAGTTTCAAGGGGTGCATTAAGCAACGATTGGCTGAAGTAGGGGAAAGTAATACAATAGAAGACTAGCAGGTAGCTTTGAGGGATAAAATAATAGCAGCAGAGTATCAGAATAAAAAAAGAAAGCCCAGTAGAAATCCATCTAGACACATAAGTACTACTGAATGAAACTGACGAAAGAAGAAAACATAAAAACGTGGCAGTAAAGACATCTAAAAATAAACTGACGGGAATGCAACGTCTCAGGAGAAATGGCTAGAGGAAAAATCCACGGCTGTGGGAACATGCATAGCTATGGGGATCACAGATGTCGTCCATAGAAAAATTAAAGAGTTTTTTCAGAAAAGAGAAGTATCTGTATGAATAACAAGAACTCAGATGACAAACAAGTACTAAGCAATGAATGGGAATTGTAAGAGAGTGAAAAACGTATGGAAGTTCTGTACATGGGAAATGAATTTATTGCGATATTATAGAGATGTGAAAGGTAACTGATGAGTATGAGATGGAAGATACGATGTTGCGAGAAGAATCTGACGAAGCTTTGAAGATGCATCAAGGTCCCTTGTGTACACGACATTGCCTCAGAACTAGTGAGATATTTGGGAGAACGCAGCATGACAAAATTGTTCCACTTTGTATGCAAAATATATGACTCAGGCGAAATACCCTCAAACAAGAAAGATGTGATAATTCTATTTACAAAATGGGCAGGTGCTTCCATGTACGTTATAACCGAAACATCACTTAGTAAAGCGTGGTTGAAAAATTACGCAAATTATTAAAATATGAATGGAAAACGTTGTAGAAGACGAAGTTGGGGACAATCAGTTTGGTTCCGGAGAATGTACGCCTACGTGAGGTCATGCTGACCTTAAGATTATTGCAAAAGATAAACTGATGAACAGCGACTTTAGTTTATAGTATTTGTAGATGTAGACAAAACGTTTCACAATTTCTACTGAAATACATTCTTTATATTTTTGAACTTATCGGGAATAGAACCTATTGACCGAAAGTTTATCTATAACTTGTACATCAACCAGATGGCAGTTATTCAAGTTGAAGGACATGAAATGAAGGCGGTAGTCGGGATTGAAATGAGACATGACCGTAGCCAATCCTCCGTTTTATTCAATATGTACATTCAGCAAGCAGTAAAGGGAACCACGGAGAAAATGAGAACGGGAATTAACGTTCAGAAACTATTGTGGTTTGGTGATAACATAGTCATTGAGTTGTAGACGGCAAAGGACTTGCATGAAACTACATCTACATCTACATCCATACTCCGCAAGCCACTTGAATGTGTGTGGCGGAGGGTACTTTGAGTACCTCTATCGGTTCTCCCTTCTATTCCAGTCTCGTATTGTTCGTGGAAAGAAAGATTGTCGGTAGGCCTCTGTGTGGGCTCTAATCTCTCTGATTTTACCCTCATGGTCTCTTCGCGAGATATACGTAGGAGGGAGCAATATACTGCTTGACACCTCGGTGAAGGTATGTTCTCGAAACTTCAACAAAATCCCATACCGAGCTACTGACCGTCTCTCCTGCAGAGTGTTCCACTGGAGTTGATCTATCATCTCCGTAACGCTTTCACGATTACTAAATGATCCTGTATCGAAGCGCGCTGCTCTCCGTTGGATCTTCTCTATCTCTTCTACCAACCCTATCTGGTACGGATCCCACACTGATGAGCAATATTCAAGCAGTAGGCGAATAAGTGTACTGTAACCTACTTCCTTTGTTTTCGGATTGAAGTTCCCTAGGATTCTTGCAATGAATCTCACTCTGGTATCTGCTTTACCGGCGATCAACCTTACATGTTCATTCCATTTTAAATCACTCCTAATGCCTACTCCCAGATAATTTGTGGAATTAACTGCTTCCAGTTGCTGACCTGCTGTATTGTAGCCAAATCATAAAGGATCTTTCTTTCTATGTATTCGCAGCACGTTACACTTGTCTGCACTGAAATTCAGTTGCCATTCCCTGCGCCATGCGTCAATTCGTTGCAAATCCTCCTGTATTTGAGTACAATTTTCCATTGTTACAACCTCTCGATGTACTACAGCATCATCTGCAAAATGCCTCAATGAACTTCCGACGTTATCCACAAGGTCATTTATATATATTGTGAATAGCAACGGTCCTACGACACTCCCCTGCGGCACACCTGAAATCACTCTTACTTCGGAAGACTTCTCTCCATTGAGAATGACATGCTGCGTTCTGTTATCTAGGAACTCTTCAATCACACAATTGGCCTGATAGTCCATATGCTCTTACTTTGTTTATTAAACGACTGTGAGGAACTGTATCGAACGCCTTACGGAAGTCAAGAAACACGGCATCTACCTGTGAAACCGTGTCTGTGGCCCTCTGAGTCTCGTGGACGAATAGCGCGAGGTGGGTTTCACACGATCGTCGTTTTCGAAACCAATGCTGATTGCTACAGAGCAGATTTATGGTCTCCAGAAAATTCATCATACTCGAACATAATACGTGTTCCAAAATTCTACCACTGATCGACGTTAGAGATATAGGTCTACAGTTCTGCACCTTTGTTCGACGTCCCTTCTTGAAACCGGGGATGACCTGTGTCCTTTTCCAAACTTTTGGAACGCTACGCTCTTCTAGAGACCTGCGGTACACCGCTGCAAGAAGGGGGGCAAGTTCCTCCGCGCACTCTGTGTAAAATCGAACTGGTATCCCATCAGGTCCAGCGGCCTTTCCTCTTTTGTGCGATTTTAGTTGTTTTTCTATCCCTCTGTCATCTATTTCTATATCTACCCTTTTGCCATCTGTGCGACAATCTAGAGAAGTAACTACAGTTCAGTCTTCCTCTGTGAAATAGCTTTGGAAAAACACATTTAGTATTTCGGCCTTTAGTCTGTCATCCTCTGTTTCAGTACCATTTTGGTGACAGAGTGTCTGGACATTTTGTTTTGAACCACCTACCGCTTTGACATAAGACCAGAATTTCTTAGGATTTTCTGCCAAGCCAGTACATAGAACTTTACTTTCGAATTCATTGAACGCCTCTCGCATAGCCCTCCTCACACTACATTTCGCTTCGCGTAATTTTTGTTTGTCAGCAAGTAGTGGAGCACGTAGAGGAGCATGGCATGAAAAGTGATCATAAAATGAACACCAACAAAAATAAACCAAAGGTTAAGGAACGTAGTCGAAGTAAATCAGATGATGTTTAGACAATACACGTAGTAGATGAGTTTTGCTACTTGCACAAGAAAATAACTAAGTATTCATACGCGTCTGCCTATAATTGGGAAGACTCCTTCCATTAGATGAAAGATTTATCCACTAAATGCTTCCGAAGGAACAGGATTTTGTATGAATAAAAGAACTGAATGGTATCTGCAAGTAGACGGCATTCTGATTCCGCCTTCTGAAGGCCTTAAGAGGTACCAGTAGTGTAGGAATCGCTCAAAAGCCTCAAAAATTGTGCCACTTTGCACTCAGCTTAAGAGAAGCTGGAGATCTTAGGTTCTGTTGGTAGACAGACAGATCATTGCCCAGAGCAGTCAAACGTTGTCATTTCTATAGCAGAGTAGGCAGGTGTCACGTGGGACAGAGCGATAGCTGGAAGTTTTGGCGCACTGTGAGGGTGTGGGCGCAGCGGTTACGGAAAGACACGAC
Source organism: Schistocerca americana (assembly GCF_021461395.2). Taxonomy (NCBI): domain Eukaryota; kingdom Metazoa; phylum Arthropoda; class Insecta; order Orthoptera; family Acrididae; genus Schistocerca; species Schistocerca americana. Next base: position 189,113,807 of record NC_060125.1, on the reverse strand, counting down.
AATCTCAATCGATTTCCGGTCTAGGTCAGAGGGACTTTGGTAAGTTAAAGCAGTGCTGTAAATTTAGAGTATTAGAATGTGAGGCTATGCAAATGCAGTTAACAGTTTCCTAGTTTTTTTCGTGTAGAGTTGGTTCAAACAGTGTTATTAGATTTTTTTGCAGTTTTTAGTTTATTGAATTACAAAAACTGGTCTTTGTGATTGCTACCACGTGTGGTGAGATGGGGCTTTTTAACGCCTTGCATTACCAATCAGGATCGTAAATTTTTTTTTGTAAATACACTCATACATAATGAAACGATGCATCATGAAGAAATTATTCGAATGGGATGGAAATCGGTAGGTGAGATAAACTTGTACAGACAAACGAATAATTACAGTTTCAGGAAAACTGGATGATTGGATTCACAAATTGAGCAAGTCAATAATGCGCTGGTCGACTTTTGGCCCTTACGCGAGCAATTATTCGGCTTGACATTGATTGACAGGGTTGTGGGATATCCTCCTGAGGGATATCATGTCAGATTCTGTCCAATTGCCGTGTTAGATCTTCAAAATCACAAGCTGCTTGGAGGGCTCTGCCCGTTATACACCAAACGTTTCTCTCCAGGGGAGAGATTCGATGATTTTGCTGACCAAGGTAGGCTATGACAAGCACGAAACAAGCAGTAGAAACTTCCGCCGTGTGTGAGCAGTCATTATTTTGCTGAAATGTAAGCCTACAATGGTTTGACATGAAGTACAACAAAGTGGGGTGCAGCATATCGTCATGTACTGCTGTGCCTTAAGGGTGACGTGGATAACAACCCAAGGGGTCCTTATAGCAATAAAATGTAGTGGCACCTTTCAGCGTGTCTCGCAAGTGTCACGTCGAATGGCGGGTGACAGTCCCGTTGGTAGCTCACCGCTATCCGGGACGTCTCCACACACGTCTTCGCTGGTCATCGAGGCTCAGCTGGAAGCTGGGTTCTTCAATGATTCAGGTATTTGTAGTCAGGTGGCACATTCTAAGTTGGGACGTGCACTCAGGTGAAAGGGCAACATGGTTCCTCAGGTTGCCACCATGAAGCTGTAAGGTGGCAACGGCCTTGCACCTTACATGAGTCCATTTAACGTGACACTTAAGGTTTTGTTGGAGTAATACTCTAAATTACGGTGTAGGACATCTATGTGGAAACGTATTAGCACGTGAGAATTCCGCGATTTTGTAATTATAAGATTTTGCGGTATGAATGGTGAACTGGGGGATTTCTGTAATCCGTTTAGAGAGGCCACAGCGGCCGCCAGCCTCTGAGGGACGCGCCGCTGCAGGTGTTCAAGTGTTTACCAAAACAGAGCAGTAGATAGCTGGACGGGGTTTCCTGTGCGTGCTCTCGCCTATGTCCCACAAATTTTCCGCATTCGAGTAACTAAAGTGGGGCAGGCTAGGAGTTCCGAATAACAAAACTTTCAATGCAAAAGTCTGTGTTCGCTACGACAGGAAATCTTGCCGGGAAAATCTCGATTGCTCCCTTAGGAGAAAACTTCCAGTAAAAGTGTTATTGCCCACAGCTGTGGTCCTTCCTAGCCGGCGTGGCCGGATTTTACTTGTGAAATTTTGTAAAAATAAAAGAATTGTGGAAAATAGTTCTATTCCCAGGCCGCACCTTGGTCGGCACTGGCCAACTGGATATTTTGAGAGCTCCTAGTGATGTGAATCGCTCTGTAAAAGTTGAGGTGGGAAAACAGAGGTGAAGAGCGATCTTGCTCGACTCTCGGTAGTGGTCTTCCGTTATGGGCTCTCATACTTTCGTTCTGAGAGGATGTTAGCCGCGCCAGCTCATTGCTGACGGAACCATTGTCGCAATTACAGAAGCTTACGGAGAGGAGTCTATTGTTCGAATACTGTAGGATTGCACTTTCTGAGACGCCACACGCCGATCGCACGGCCGCGCCGTCGCCGTCGGAGATCACCGCTACAACGGGAATATTACGGTGAGATCGCTCCCGCCACGGCCTGTGTTAGGAGCAACGTTAAATAGTTGGATCAATTGCTGTTTCCACAGAGGTTTCACGGTACTTTGAGGTTTAGTGGTTCTTCGTATGTACTGTTTGTGTCGATGTCAGTTGGTCAGCCAGTTTATAAGAGATCCCGTCTTGTACCGATTTTGTCACAGTTCACTGCCGGTGCCAGTTAGAGGGGTAATTTGTAAATTGTTCATTGTGTTTTATTCAGCATTGATCTGAAGGTTATAATAAAATTATTGTGATCCAGTAGAGCCTTTACTTTCAGTAGTTGATCCTGAATTTACCCTTACGCTTATTTTTTGTATTTGTGGGTGTTCAAATGGTTCAAATGGCTCTGAGCACTATGGGACTCAACTGCTGTGGTCATCAGTCCCCTAGAACTTAGAACTACTTAAACCTAACTAACCTAAGGACATCACACACATCCATGCCCGAGGCAGGATTCGAACCTGCGACCGTAGCAGTCGCGCGGTTCCGGACTGCGCGCCTAGAACCGCGGAACCACCGCGGCCGGCATTTGTGGGTGTGTTTGATGTCATTGAACACCCTAAGTTTTCGTGATCGTTCATGTTTGGAAGGAAAAATAGGTGTGATTTATCGTCAACACCACCACCACAGATTAATTAGGGGTGACAGGGCCACATTTAAATTTAGCGTTATCCATTTTTGCGTACAGTTCCACTCCCAATTTCTCTGTAAGTTGTTTGTCACACGCAAAATCGGACAAGCAACGGGTGTGGTGTTTAAAACCTGTGCTCCATCACCGACGAGCAGTCTTAATGTACTAAGTTCAGTCACATGGTGGCCGTGCGGTTCTAGGCGCTTCAGTCTGGACCCGCGTAACAGCTACGGTCACAGGTTCGAATCCTGCCTCGGGCATGGATGTGTGTGCTGTCCTTAGGTTAGTTAGGTTTAAGTAGTTCTAAGTTCTAGGGGACTGATGACCACAGATGTTAAGTCCCATAGTGCTTAGAGCCATTTGAACCAGTCACGTGGACTTGGCACTTCCCAGTTGGTGGGCCGCCTTGGGCTCATTTCGACTGCAGCTGGACGTCTGGGTTGGAGGGCAGCCATTTGCATCCATGGCGCACTTGTACAGGCAGACTGATGCTGTACGCACACAGGCGGTCACCACTGCTGGGGGCTATCTTCCGCTACAAGAATAGCGGCTGACTTCTACACGCGCAGGCCGGAAACTGTCCTGAGTTACTGAGCAGCACCAGGATGCTGCACATGCTGTCGGTGGCGTACCACCTTATCAGTGCTGTTCCGCGCTGAGAATATGCTGCGCCTCGGCAAACACTAGCTTCGCTGCATTCAGAACGCACGGAGGTGGGTGTAACTGCTGCGGAACGACACTACGAGTGCGGTAGCCTGTTTGCTAATAAAATGTGTGACTGTTTATGCTGTTTTCACGAGACAACCCTGATTAACATCTTGGCGTCAACCCGCTGCCTCAACTCAGCCCTGTCACTGTAGAGGCCAACCACCCTGGTACTCTGTAACACGAAATATAATTACCTCGTTCCCTGCATGTCAATATTTACAAAAATTATCGCACCTGATAAAATATTACACTCTTTCCCAAAACAGAAGATCGGATGCAAAGTAACACTGTAGATTATATCGAAATGGTACTGGGTGGTAATGTGACAAGCCACCGCTAACTTAAGTCATGGATGTGAAGGGATGTGTATGTGCCAGTCGGTTGCAAGGAATCAGTGCGAGGTATCACAGAGAAGAGCTACCGTGTTTGGGCGTATTTATGACAACACCGTGAACGTCGCTGCCCAATTTGTTCGTGTATAAATGAAGACTTTTCAGTGTAACTGTAAGGAATGATGAACCACTCTGAGCCACGACATACGATTTAAAAATAGAAGTAGTGAAAAGATCACGAGTGTCGTATCTTGTCAGTGATATCTAGTAACTCTTCCGCTACAAGAATCACAGCTGACTTCTACACCAGCCGGCGGGCCCTACTGCCAGTTACTGTCAATGATTTAAGGTCAATCTCAACACTTTCTAACACGAACTGCGAAAGGAATTTCTTGCAGTTGAATCACAAAAGGCCACAGCCGACAGCAGCACATTATGCTGTGTGTCATAATGGACTACACAACAGAGACACTAGGCAGTAGCTACCTGGACGCGTGTAGTAGTGTCTGACAGGTCACGAATTTTCATTATTTCAGACAATTTAGTACGTTGTTAAAACGTCGAAAATGTGATAAAAGAAGTCAGATGCATGTCATGGGTGTCGAGTTTTATTGATGTAAGAAGTGAATAATAAGGGTGAAAGACCAAGAACGAACTGCTCGTATTAAAAAGGGTATAAGGCAGAGGCGTAGTCTTTCACCCCTAATGTTCAATCCACACATTAAAGAAGAAATGACGAAATAAAAGGACAATTCAAGAGCGTAATTTAAATTCAAAGTGAGAGGATATCAATGATAAAACTCGCTGATACTGCTATTGCCGGCCGGTGTGGCCGAGCAGTTCTAGGCGCTACAGTCTGGAACCGCGCGACCACTACGGTCGCAGGTTCGCATCCTGCCTCGGGCATGGGTGTGTGTGATGTCCTTAGGATTGTTAGATGTAAGTAATTATAAGTTCTAGGGGACTGGTGACCTCATAGTGCTTAGAGCCATTTGAACCATTTGAACACTGCTATCCTCAGTGAAAGTAAAGATGACTTACAGTAGTTGCTGATAGGAATGAAAAGTCTAATGAGTACAGAATATGACTTAGAGTAAATCGAAGAAAGACGAAAGTAATGACAAGGAGCAGAAAAGAGAGCAGCGAGAAACTTAACATCAGGATTGGCGATCACAGGGTAGATGATCTTAAGTAATTCTGCTATCCAGGCAGCGAAATAACCCATCATGGATGGAGCAATGAGGCCATAAAAAGTAGACTTGCACTGGCAAAAAGGCCATTCCAGGCCAAGATGGGTCTACTACTGAAAAAAATTTAGGCCTTAACTTTAAGAATAAATTTCTCGTAATGTACGTTTGGAGCACACATTGCATGGTAGTGAAAAATGGACTCTGTGGAAACCAAAACAGAACAGAATCGAAGAATTCGAGATGTGATGCTACAGAAGAATGTTGAACATTACGTGGACTGATAAGGTAAGGAACGTGGACGTACTCCGCAGATTGACAAGGACACAAACATATGGAAAACACTGAAAATAAGAAGGGACAGGAGGATTGTATATCTGTTAAGAGACCACGGAATTGCTTCCATGGTTCTAGAAGGTGTTGCAGATGGTGAAAACTGTAGAGGAAGACAGATATTGGAATACGTAAAGCAAATAATTGAGGATGTACATTGGAAGTGCTACTCTGAGATGAAGAGGTTGGCACAGGAGAGGAATTCATGGTGGGCCACGTAAAAGAAGGTAATATTTAAGAGAATGCATAGTGACAGTTGGACATAAGAACGTGGGTCAGCGTTCTGTATAAAGTCGGACTTGCTAACAAATTGCTGAGAAATAGACGCCGACATACAGCAGAACGGTCGAGAATATTTTGGAATTTCTGGAAGAATCAATAGGAGGTCCTTTGTCAGATCCACAGAAAACATCGCAATGGGATAAACTCACACAAAAACCCGTGAAAAAAACAGTATATATATTATCAGGAAGGTGTACTAATGGGAACGCTTAGGTTCACTATAGAATGACACTTCGATGCTGCTGGAATAAGAACTATGAGAAGACTGTAGACATTTGAAGCAGGGCAACTGAGTTTCCGATAAGTATCCCGCAACAGTTAATATCTTTTCTACCTTTCAGTAAAAGAGAAGCTCTGTATGGTTTGTGTCTAGTAGTAGCAACAAGAAATAGAAAATTTCTACTTGTCGGAATAAAAGGAGAAGAATCTGTTTATTACAAAGTCAGTAAAATAATGAATTCATTACATGAAATGCTGAAGACTGAAGTATCATGCAAATGGAGATGTCAGCAACGAGCAGCACTTGCGAAACAGAGATCAGTATATCGTCCCACAGTGGGCTACCCATATTTCTTGAAACCATCTATAGTGACTATTGTAGCCAACGGAAAAGCGTTGGAAGCAGTTCTGTTACAAAGCAAGATAGGTGCAGATTTCACAACTAACTTGCTTCATGGTCATTGAATAAGGCTAAAAGGAACTATTCTGCAATAGAGTTACAGTGCTGACCAGTTGTATGGGCCATAGAGCTGTTTAGAATATATGTTTAGGGGAGACATGACATTTTACCTTAGTAACCGATCAGAAGCCACTGACCGACACGGATTTTCAGTGACAAAGATCTAATGCCAAGGTAACTAAAATGGAGGTTCAAACTTCACGAGTATTCATATGACGTAGTGTATAAATCCTGAAATCTCAATGCTAATGTAAATGTAATAAGTCAAATACAACCTGATGATGTATAGAATGTAAATGGAAGTGTAGTACGTGTAAGAGTGCTTAGGGGAAATAAAGAACAGGAACAAAAAAACTGGGGACTTAGTGAAGAAGGAAAGGCCGAAATCATGAAGAAAATGCACAATAATCCATTAAGTGGACGTCAAGAAATGCACAGAACCTTATCCCTAATTAAGAATTATAAACAGTGGAAAGGAATGAAAAAAGGAGTAGAAGAATACATTAAGAATTCAACAAACGTTAAAGGAATAAGTTCAAATAGAGCTAGTCAAACTTTCCTCTAACTATTACAGACAGAGGACGAAAGCATTCGAGAAGTGTAACATGGACACTGTAGATCCGTTAGATACTACAAGAACTGGCAATCGATATATCTTGACATTACAAGATGACGTGAGCAAGTTCACTGTAGCAGTGCCAATCGAGAGGCAGTACGCCGAGACAGTGCCACAGACATCTGTAGAAGACATTATTCTGAAGCACAAAATTCTGACAGTGCTGTTGACCAAACAGTGATTGAATTTTTTAACCGAAGTGTTTAACGGCGTATGTAAATTACAAAGGATCCGGAAGATCCAAACCACGGCATTTCACCCACAGACAAATGGGGCGCACAAGAGAACACACAAGACGCTGTTGGAATATTTACGACACTTCAGTAGAGAGGAACAGACTTATTTTGATCTATGGTCACCATATAGTTCGACTGTATTTAATGCAGGAGCTCATAGTAGCACTGAGTACACAAAGTTGGAGTTAATATTTGGGAGAAAATTAAACACTGCAGAAGGGCTCTAGAAAGAGGAAAGAATTATTGGATATAAGCATGATGATTATGTACAGGGCGTTTCACTAAATCTACATCTACATCCATACTCCGCAAGCCACCTGACGGTGTGTGGCGGAGAGTACCCTGAGAACCTCTACCGGTTCTCCCTTCTGTTCCAGTCTCGTATTGTTCGTGGAAAGAAGGATTGTCGGTATGCTTCTGTGTGGGCTCTAATCTCTCTGATTTTATCCTCATGGTCTCTTCGCGAGATATACGTAGTAGGGAGCAATATACTGCTTGGCTCGTCGGTGAAGGTATGTTCTCGAAACTTTAACAAAAGCCCGTACCGAGCTACTGAGCGTCTCTCCTGCAGAGTCTTCCACTGGAGTTTATCTATCATCTCCGTAACGCTTTCGCGATTACTAAACGATCCTGTAACGAAGTGCGCTGCTCTCCGTTGGATCTTCTCTATCTCTTCTATCAACCCTTTCTGGTACGGATCCCACACTGCTGGGCAGTATTCAAGCAGTGGGCGAACAAGCGTACTGTAACCTACTTCCTTTGTTTTCGGATTGCATTTCCTTAGGATTCTTCCAATGAATCTCAGTCTGGCATCTGCTTTACCGACGATCAACTTTATATGATCACTCCACTTTAAATCACTCCTTATGCGTACTCCCAGATAATTTGTGGAATTAACTGCTTCCAGTTGCTGACCTGCTATTTTGTAGCTAAATGTTTGCCTCTAATGGTTATGAAGTAATAGGCGACAGAAATATTTATTGCCGTAGGTCACCATAAGAAACACGTCCAGAACAAATGTTAAAGCTCCAGGAACACTCTTTTGAGTTTAAACACTTCCGCTGGCCACCAAACTCCTCAGACATGAACATTAGTGAGCATATCTGGGATGCCTTGCAACGCGCTGTTCTGAAAAGATCTCCATCCCCTCGTACTCTTACGGATTTATGGACAGTCCGGCAGGATTCATTGGTGTCAATTCCCTCCAGCTACACCTCAGACATTAGTTGAGTACATGCCACGCCGCGTTACGACACCTCTGCGTGTTCGCGGGGGCCTTACAGTTTCTTTAGGTCTTCAGCGTATAACTATGGACATAGGCTTAATCTTAACCACACTGATAGTTGTAGGTTGCTGTTGCCCGCTCTGCCTATGTTTTAGATACATACGTAAGTTTTCACATTCCATTTTCGTGTTGTACATTGTTACCAGTCATATTGTGTTACGACTATCATATTTAATATACCCTAGACTACTCGACTGTGAAGGGCAGATGACTGTCATCTATGCGACACATCTTCCTGAAGAAGAAGATAAAGTGTACTTAAGGATACAGATACTTATTAATGGTGGAATAATCGAAATTATTTATGACTTTATTAAATTCTACAGTCTTTCCTGTTTACATTGATACGTACATTATGGGGTTTCAAATGAAAAATGACCTATATAATTTTAAAGTTACGGTCATGTATGCCGTCACGCCCCATTTATTTCTGTTGTAGAAACCAGTATTCGGAAAGTACTGTGAACGTTCTGTTTCCAGCGATTATACGTATGATACATTGTATATGTTGGTAACAGGGCAGGTTTCTAGTGTCTGTAATTGATTATCTTTCATATTATTTACTTTTGTTTCGCTGACGCAGTTTGTTCACGTGTTACTGAATGCCTGTTGCTACATATATTTGTGGAAATACATATCCTTTAGTGTGAAATAAATACGAACTAAGCCACGCATCAAGAAATTCAATAAAAGGAAATTTCGTGGTAACCAGTTCACAAACAAAGCAAGCCACGCTGTTGAAAGTAACCTATGTATCAATTCAGCAGGCAAGAAACTCCCACATGGCGTGCCTCCCGGTGATTCAAGTTTTTGTGTTAACAGTGATGCTGTTTGTAGTGGATTTGTTGTTGTTGATGTGGGCATCTTATCTCCTTTGATAAAGGAAGTGGCAAAATGTAAACAATGTGATGGTGTAGGAAATAAATGAACAACAAAGTAGCAGGAAGTGTTTAGCATCAAAATTAGTTGTTCTGTGTAGATCCCCCAATAAATATACCTCGAAAATGACTTCGAACATTGTGCATACTTCATATGATGTGAATTTGAAGTTAGCGTATGCAATAGGTGCAATAGGAAAAGGAAAAAAGGCTGCTCAAACGTTTTGTTGTTAGATGGACTTCCCTCTTCCTCCCACTAGGTTTAGCAAGTACAGAAAAATACTTTTAGGTGCGTTGACGGTTGTGTCTAAAGCATCTATGAAACGTGTAGTAGAAGCAGCTGTAAACATTAGTGGAACCAGGGACATTGCTGTTGCACTTGAAGGGACATAGTAACGGCGACGACATCGTTCCCTGAATGGTTTTGTAAGTGCTACTTCTCTGGAGAGAGGAAAAGTTGTTGACATTGAGTGCTTATCTAAGAACTGCCTCACCTGCCATGGTAACACAGAAGGACATATTGAACATTAGTGTTCTAAGAATGGTGATGGTTACAGTGAAGGTATCGAGTGTGATGCAGCTCTAAAAGTATTTCAGAGGTCGGCACCCGTTTATAACGTTAGATATATACGAAGTACCTAGATGATGGGGACTTTAAAGCTTTCAATAAAATTAATTAATGAGTTCATTGTTTATGGTGATATCTTGGTAACAAAATGTTGTGGACATACGTAAAAGAGGATGGGTGCAAGATTGAGGAAGCTGCGAAGAGAAATGAAAGGAAAGTTGCTATGTGATGGAAAATCTCTGTCTGGGTGAGGCAGATTCACAGAAACTGAAATAGATCTTCTTCAGAGTTATTATGGACTGGCCATTACACGATCTGCACCTCTGAACGGTGTTAAAGCAATGAGAAAAGCTGTATGGACCACCGACGTTCGTAAGTTGTCCTCAGATGACCACCCTGTTCATGGACGTTGCCCTAAAGGAGCAGATTCTAGGCGTGGTTACCAAAAAGCAAGAGAAAGTGCTCAAATATACCATCATGAAGATTCTCTTCCTGAGCTTGTTATGAATGAAATAAAACCAATTTTTAGAGACCTGAGTGACCCAGTTTTGATTAGTAAATGTCTTCATGGGGGCCCTCAGAATATAAATGAAAGTTTCAACCATTGCATGTGGGAAAGATTACCCACGAATGTTTTTGTAGGACCAAATACATAAAAGTTGGTGTAATAGATGCAGTGATATGTTTCAATGATGGATTGATAGGAAAGTTGGAAGTACTGAGAAATTTAGACGTAAAATGTGGCTCTAATACGGAAGATCAATTGCTTGCATGTGAGAGACAACGGGTGCATGAAGTTGAAAGATACGCTCTTCAAGTTACCAAAGAAGCAAGAAGTGCTAAAAGGAATGCCAGGAGGAAGCTTGAAGATGAAGAAATGCCGCAGAATGAAGACTACGCTTCAGGAATGTTCTGAGGCACAGTTTAACTCGACTCATATCTTCATTCGCAGTTTCCCACAAGTTGTATTTTTCAGAATTCAGGTACAAATATTTCCTAAAGTTTATAAAACATTAATCTAATTTTTTTCTGTAACTTGCGGTAGTCCATACTTATTTAGTAGACCTTATTGCAGAATCAACTAAATTATAGAAAAAATAACATTTTTATTAGGAAAATAATTATAAAAACTAAAATGTAAGATGTGATATTTTTTTATCCTTGTAATATACATAACAGGTCTAGTACCTCAGTCATCATGTCATGCACATCTGGTAAAAATTTGATCTCCTTCAAATTATAACATTGGATTAAATCGTACCTCAATTTGAGGAAGCATTGTGGAAAAAAGTTGCATCAATTTGTATGTAATTTTTTTAATAACTCTAAGCAGTTTCAAAAATATTCAAAATACTTCTAATGTGTTTGGATCGTATGCTGCATTACCTGATATCAAGAAAAAATCTGTAAAAGATATACATTATAAACAGAGCCTGAAGGAAATAGGTGTTGACTTTTACATAATATTGAGCCAGAAAAGTACCCTGCATCCTTAAAGAATAGAAAGTAGAATAGAAATACGGATATCATGTAACTAGGTTATGAGAAACATCATGTGAAACAAATGTATTTAAATTTAAAGGAATTAATGTCACTGAAAAACTGCTCATAAATTATTTTAAGGGGGTGGGAGCGGCGTCAACGGCTATCGAATTTTGTTTATTTGAGAAGTGGTGTGGCTGTGATGAAAGGAGAGAAATCTTAATTAAAGGTAATATTCAAGACAACACACAAGGTGTTGTGTCAGGTGGACAACAGAGAGTAGACTAGTGCTCTCAATAATGTCGTACTTGTTGACAACCTGCTGAGGAAACGGCAGTTCCGTAACCGCTAGGAGAGGACAGCACCTTCAGGCACCAAGGCGAGAAGCAGACGCTGGTTTAGAGCTAGAATGTTCGAGTACCTTCTGGAATTTTCTGGAAAAATTCTTAGGAGAACCTTCGGAAGAATCAGAGAAAATATCTCTACGTGAAAAACTCACACAAATGTTACTGAAAAACCAGTATATAAACGGTCAGTGTCATTACCAGGAAGCACAGGAGTGGTACTACATCCGAATCTCAGTCATTACAAAGTGAATGTCGATACTACTGCGGTACAAACTGCGACTCAATATACAGTCAAGAAAGGACAACTGAATTTTCGAGAGGTATGCAGCAACAGTTGTTATCTTGAGTTTCCTGCCTGTTAGTAAAAAACAAGCTCTGTAGAGTTTGTCTCTTGTAGAAGGGACCAGTAACAGTTCAGATTTTCTGCGTGTCAGAATATGAATTGGAACAAACGTTGCCTCGGACTTATCTCCCATTGTGGTTAAAGTATTTGACTGTATACTGTCGGAAAGAGTTGCAAGCAGAACGTTCGTCTTTTATAACGAAAGAGGGAACTCAGAAAATGGGAGTTGTTGAAAGTAAATAACACGTAGAGCGGTGGGCAATCCTCATATTATTGTTAAGATGTAAAGCCACTGTAAGACACCTATCAAATGTGACTGAACTGCAGGAGATGTCAATTGTTCTGAAACTCAATCCTTAATCCTACGAAGCCAACGACTTTTCCTCTCCGCTGCAAAATCAACTGTGCTAAGAATCCCAGGAGACATTCTCCCTCTCACTATATTAAAGGTAAATTTGCAGACCTCGGGCCACAATGTCGTGAATATCCTGACTGCGCTACGCAGACCACAGCTTCGTCCAAAAGTGGTGATGGGACGCGTGCACGGACGCGACAAGCAATTTGATATAAATCTGCACTCACTATCTCTCAGTCTCGCCCATGACCATCCGCACAATACCACTAACTCAGTATTGAAACGGTTGGATGTTCGATATCTATCGATTAAAACGCAAGTAAGACAAGAGCAAAATTAAAACAGATACGGAGGATATGTTCAATTATCGCAGTTGTTGACAGGGCTGCACAGTGTTAAAATTTCTTAGATACAGAGGAATATGTAACGGGCTGATCACTTACGAAAACACCGAATGAGCCAGCAACCCTGACATAACGTTAAAAAACTTGTCCTTATAATTTTAGGGCTAGTTTCTGACTTTTCACAAAACCTTGAAAAATGTGTCATTTTCAGCTAAAATAGTAATGTATCAGTAAATGATATTCGGTAGGTGTATAATCCATGCGAAGACAAGTGAGCATTACCTCATGTTGTCTGCATGATTGGAAACAGGTACGCTATAGCCGAGTTGCAGGCTTTCCTAGATGCAGTTTATTGTCGTTCGTTTCCAGCCACTCTTCTTCCTACCGAGGCATACCTCTGTACCATAACAACGAGGAGAGACCATTTAGCGGGATGGTACACAGGATTATCTTCTTATCGTGGCATTCCTCCTTGAACACTATACCTGCCGATCCGTTTCGCTTTATAACAATGCGCCCTGGCACCCAGCAGGAAGATACCTCCTTCCTCAGTCTTTGTAGGTGGACGACGATATCTTGCGTATAGTGGACTGTTTCAACCATTGCGTTCAAGCGTTGCACAGAGTGAAGGTCATTCACGAAGTCGGAACAGACGAGGAATTTAGTGGGCATCTGCTCCAGTTCCTTCAACATCGCGTACAATTCTGCATCAAACACCGTAAATTCTTGGGACAATCGAATCTTAAGGACATGGTCAGAGAAAACAACAGAGCAACCAACAGAATCCCCATGTTTCGACATATACGTAAAATCAGATAAATTGTTGTGGTGCTCATTTAAAATGGGGTAAGATGTGGTTTTAAAACAGACGCAGAGTGCCACCTATCCTGCACCGTACTAAATCTAAAATTAATCCTTATATCTGCAGTGACCAGGGTGGCAATAGGTTACAGCTGAAGCTGCCACTCATCGACTGTCGCTAGCATACGCTTCACACAGACCCAAAACTGCTTTGTTGCTAGCCGACGATTTATAAAAAGGTGCTCCATAACTGTACAGGTAACAGTACGGACTGCCAGTGAATTGGGAGTAGCGAGGAACTTACTGCTTGACCCATCATTAGGAGCTGCCGCCAGATGGTGAGTGGAGGTTCCATAGCCTCAGCACAGAGACTGTGGATGGGGACTTTCCCGTAAGTACCAATCGCCAATATGATCCCCTCATGGTTGATAGCACTGGTGATCCTCAGGTGAGCTGATCTGTACACCGTGCATCCATAGTCTAGACGTGTTCTATAAAACCGAAAAAGACGCGCCATGTCCTCTCCACAGGACTTGTGACTGAGGAACTGGAAGGTATTAAGAGCTTTCTGGGACCTTTGTTTCATGTCCTTTAACGTGCAGTAAACACGACAGTTTGGAATCGCAAATTAGGCCAAAAACCTTACAGAGTATTTCGAATAGAGAATGGTGCCCCTCATATGCAGATCAGCCAAATAAAAATTACGCCGAGAACGATAAAATGATACAAACACACTTATCAGAGGGAAGTGTAAAATCTTTCTTTGTAGCCCGCTTCTCCAACTTCCTCACTGCAAGCTATAACTGAATGGCGGCTGTTGCAGTACTAGAGGAGGAACAGAAAACTGTAGAATCGTTCACAAATAAGAAGCACTGCACAGGACTCCTTATCGTACACGTCATATAAAGTGGATGACAAAACACAATCCTGGGGAACACTATTTTTAAAAATGTATGTGAAATCTTATGTACCGAAAAAGGCTGAAGAATATGGGGAGGTGTCCACGAAAGCGCTATTGGTGGAGCTGCCCAAGAATATTGTGCTTCCAAGTAATGTCGTACACGCTATTGACGTCAAAAAATATCTTAATCAATGCTGTCTACGTAGGAAAAACTGCTGGATAGCCGCCTTTAGCAGGATCAGGTTGTCGACAATGGAGCGACATCTCCTGAATTCGCAATGCGATAAGCTAAGGAGTTGTCTGGTCTCAAACATACAGACCACACGGCAGTTGACCATGCACTCCAACATCTTACCTACACGGCGCTTGAAGGCGACGCTCTGGTAACTATTGGGACATGGTCGCTGCTTTCTGGTTTGAGGAAAGGGATTCTCTCTGCGAGACGGGAAATTGTCCTGTATGCTTACCTAATTAAAACCTTCGAGGAGAATTACCTTTGATGTTGTTGGAAATTGTTTTAGAATGGTGCACTAAATTTGGTGCAGCCTCACAGACCGTCGAAACCAGCTCTCACATGAAAAATGTCAGAGTATAAAATTGAAGCCCAACTCGCATCACTCCATGGTCGTACGGTAGGAACGCTAGATCCCGGCCAGCAACTGCAGCGGTCGTCACAAAATGCTCTGTCATTGTCAGGAAGGTCTCCTGGCGGCTTTGGAGGCACCCACGTATCAGTACCGCTGCTGTTGGTAAAAGAGTGAATTTACAGGAAATCCCTCTCTTGACACATTTCTGTCAGGTCATGAATACAGTGAAAGGCGTACTCTCGTAGCACAGGGGCATCAATAGAACTGAAATGTGTGTTCTGTAAACACATGCACATGGGATATACCTGCACTAGGCCTTTCAGCTCATCCACATGGGTCCTTAACCCAGTGAGGATCTACTGAACTACAGGAACCATTTACCGGTGAATATTTCCTTTCGCCCTGTCTCACCTCTGTGCTACGGATCCTGCATGGGATGGAGGCTTAGCCTGGGTGTTAGATAGTTGCCCAAGTAGACTTCATATGGCACTTTGCTCCAAAGTCGAATCATTAGAACCGTCAGGGAGACCGAAGTCTACATGGTGCGCCAGTCTGCGAGCTGTCTTCTTCTGTGGTTGATGATATCCATTTGTTTTTTTTGCCGTAAGATGCTTCGTAGGAACCTCCGTGGCACTGGTAGTGGCAGTGGTGGTCTGTTTACTAAAGTGTTTCCTCTAGGGTATTGTAAGCTCTTCATTGTTGAGAACTGTGCCGTCATCTGATGTCCTGTGGACAGCATTTGCTCCAGAAGAATAGCACCTTTACAACAGCAATGAGAAACGCAGGTAGTATTACCGACATTAGCAACCTCTGTTTGTGTAGAGGCAACAGTTTTTGGAATAAGCTGTTTATACACACATCCATGCCCGAGGCAGGATTCGAACCTGCGACCGTAGCGATCACGTGGTTCCCGACTGTAGCGCCTAGAACAGCTCGGCCACCCCAGCCGGCGCAGGTTCGAATCCCGCCTCGGGCATGGATGTGTGTGATGTCCTTAGGTTAGTTAGGTTTATGTAGTTCTAAGTTCTAGGGGACTGATGACCTCAGCTGACCATAGTGCTCAGAGCCATTTGGGGGGGGTTCAAAAGGCACAAAAGGCTTAAATTCTTCATTAGGACGAGAAGACCGCCTTGGCATTCTTCATACATGTCTGGAATCTGCAAATCAGGCATCTGAGTTTGACCATACTCGATGTACCGTCTTCTTTTGTGGTTTGAACGCAGAATTAAGGAAGCCACTAGTGAAACGCCTGATATGGAGCCTTATCTTGTCTGGAGCACAAACATGGACATTGACAAAGGCTGGCGAGAGGAGAATTGAAGCACTTGAAATACGATGGAATGGAGACTAGCTGGATTGATAAAGTCAAATGAGGATGTACTGCGAAGAGTTAGAGAAGACTGGAGGATGTTGCTGACATTGAAGAATGGGAAGCTAATCTCGGTAGTACATAATTTGGGACGAGATTACCTTCTAGTTGAGGCAATTGAAGGTTCTAATCTGGGAAAGAGAAGGGCAGAAGAAGATACCAGGTACTGGGTGTCATCTGTAGACGGCAAGCAGGTTACCAAAGAATGAACGGAAATGCAGAGAGAGAGAACCGTCTAGGGCTACGAAGTCTGAACCTGCTGACAGTCAGCACAGGGCCCTAAGGATTGCGGTGCCGGCCGAAGCTGGAGGCTCTGACTTTGCTTGGAGGTGAATGGTCACTGATGAGGAATTGTTGGAGATATACCAAGGGAAGCAGTTGTGAAGGAAGCCAAGTCCAGTACCTTCGCTGAGTTGGTGTGCAAATGAACACTGGATTGACATTATCAGGATGGTCGGTGATGGCATGTGGACAACTACCTGTTGGTGTGCATGTTTTCTTTTTTTCTCTGGTCGCATACGCAGCATTTGTAGGAAGATGAGGAATGACTTCAGCAGGTTACAAGGAGCACAAGCAGCGTCCTTTTGAGTCAATGTTGGTGTTCTGATGTTTATGTTTGGTCACTGTGTTATATACAGAGATGCATTAAGTGAAGTCAGTGGTAGCTCCTTTCATCAAGAAAGGAATTATGGTCTGTTGTGACTATTGCACATGGTGTCGTGCTAAGTGAATATTCCATGCAGGGTGCGCTGAAGTGAATACTGTGTCATACAACAATTCGATTCATACTAGTGTGCACTGTATGATTATACAAAAGTTAAATGTAGTTTAAAATCTTGCTATAACTGTGGATTTGTTCCATACTCTGAGGATTTTATGTTGATTCAGTATGAATTATATTATTGAACCTTTGATTCATTTATGTTTACCGTGAATTGCTATATTCTTTCATGTAAATAAATTTTTGCATAGGTAGCTGGTGTATCTCCTAATCAATTGGTAGTTGAGCAGTATATTGGTTGTTCTTGTCTTGGTGATTGAATGTTTCCAGCAAGCGTTAGCTCTTACCGATTCTACACAATTTTCTGTAGCAGATAAGTGAATATTTTCTTGTATAACAAGTTACTATTGTCATAACTATTGAAGGCGAAGGGCTGTATATTTTAATGTCTTACATATTGTTTGGGTTACCTCTATGATACCATACTGAATTGTTTTGTATTAATTATTGTTATTGTTTCAAGAAGATATATTGTATTATTCAATTACCATTCAAATTTATTTGAGCTTCAAAGAACCTGTCTTTCTAATAGTGTTCTCTATCTTGTTAAATTGGTCACTGCATGGTAAATAAAGTCGGAATAAAAATAATCAGCTCATATCTGCGCAGCCTCCAGCCTTATCCCCACCCCACCTGAATCCCACGCTATGTTATGGTAACAGAGCGTGGTTGTGTGGAGTGCAGGTAGGGGCATACTCTGATAGTTTTAAGCCTATTTTCATTTTTTCTCCTTTTATTATTTTGATTCATTTATTGTATTAAGCAACGTATGTCATTACGTTCAAATATTATAAACACACCAGTATGCAAATTATTGACTCGACGGCATGACTCGTGGATTGTCTTTCGCATGCGAGGACATGGAAAATACATGCATTGTACCTCTGTGAGCGGCAGAAAGACAGCTACTGCTGCTAATTAAACAGTGAACTGTGTCCTATACTTCCATTCTTGAATGAACTATGTCAGTTACCGCGTGTGAAACGTACGAATATAGGTGGGCCATTGGTGAAACAGTGTTTGTGCACGATATCAGATCTGTACGTAACGATTGCGGTTTGATGCGAATACGCTCTTAACCGTGATGTGTCACTGAATGAAATGAAACTGTTCCGCGAGTACCACGGAGTGTGACAGCGTACAGAAAAATATATTCCGCAAATACACTCTTGGAAATTGAAATAAGAACACCGTGAATTCATTGTCCCAGGAAGGGGAAACTTTATTGACACATTCCTGGGGTCAGATACATCACATGATCACACTGACAGAACCACAGGCACATAGACACAGGCAACAGAGCATGCACAATGTCGGCACTAGTACAGTGTATATCCACCTTTCGCAGCAATGCAGGCTGCTATTCTCCCATGGAGACGATCGTAGAGATGCTGGATGTAGTCCTGTGGAACGGCTTGCCATGCCATTTCCACCTGGCGCCTCAGTTGGACCAGCGTTCATGCTGGACGTGCAGACCGCGTGAGACGACGCTTCATCCAGTCCCAAACATGCTCAATGGGGGACAGATCCAGAGATCTTGTTGGCCAGGGTAGTTGACTTACATCTTCTAGAGCACGTTGGGTGGCACGGGATACATGCAGACGTGCATTGTCCTGTTGGAACAGCAAGTTCCCTTGCCGGTCTAGGAATGGTAGAACGATGGGTTCGATGACGGTTTGGATGTACTGTGCACTATTCAGTGTCCCCTCGACGATCACCAGTGGTGTACGGCCAGTGTAGGAGATCGCTCCCCACACCATGATGCCGGGTGTTGGCCCTGTGTGCCTCGGTCGTATGCAGTCCTGATTGTGGCGCTCACCTGCACGGCGCCAAACACGCATACGACCATCATTGGCACCAAGGCAGAAGCGACTCTCATCGCTGAAGACGACACGTCTCCATTCGTCCCTCCATTCACGCCTGTCGCGACACCACTGGAGGCGGGCTGCACGATGTTGGGGCGTGAGCGGAAGACGGCCTAACGGTGTGCGGGACCGTAGCCCAGCTTCATGGAGACGGTTGCGAATGGTCCTCGCCGATACCCCAGGAGCAACAGTGTCCCTAATTTGCTGGGAAGTGGCGGTGCGGTACCCTACGGCACTGCGTAGGATCCTACGGTCTTGGCGTGCATCCGTGCGTCGCTGCGGTCCGGTCCCAGGTCGACGGGCACGTGCACCTTCTGCCGACCACTGGCGACAACATCGATGTACTGTGGAGACCTCACGCCCCACGTGTTGAGCAATTCGGCGGTACGTCCACCCGGCCTCCCGCATGCCCACTATACGCCCTCGCTCAAAGTCCGTCAACTGCACATACGGTTCACGTCCACGCTGTCGCGGCATGCTACCAGTGTTAAAGACTGTGATGGAGCTCCGTATGCCACGGCAAACTGGCTGACACTGACGGCGGCGGTGCACAAATGCTGCGCAGCTAGCGCCATTCGACGGCCAACACCGCGGTTTCTGGTGTGTCGGCTGTGCCGTGCGTGTGATCATTGCTTGTACAGCCCTCTCGCAGTGTCCGGAGCAAGTATGGTGGGTCTGACACACCGGTGTCAATGTGTTCTTTTCTCCATTTCCAGGAGTGTATGTTATCCTCAGATGTTGCAAATGGTGTACACTCTGGAACTGGAGTCCCGCGACATCAGGCTACCACTGTCTTGGATTCCTGCAACGGTATGAGGTGCAGACAGAGCAGAGAGTGTTGTAACAGACTGTTGAATAATATTAGGTTCTTAACTGCAAAAGTGTTGTGTTTCGTATCTACTGTTTAAAATAAAATTTTGTTCAGCTTGTAATATGGTCTCAGGTCGATAATACCGTCACGAATTTCCGCAACATTAATAACGTATGACTATAGTGCTTGCTACATATCCTTTAATACAATTTTTCTCTTAAACTGTAAATAGTAGTATCGCATGCTTCCATTCAGTCAGATTCTGATTTCGCACATATTAAATAACTTAAACTGTGAAGCGGATGGATTAGCCAGTCCCCATTTATAAGACGAGCGCTTGAACTTCACGTAATAAATAGTTTCAATTGTGAAGTGAGCAGGTATGGAAGCTGCCATTTATACGGCGTGCACTTAAACCAATCATAAATACCCTTTGTTGTGATTGGTCGGGAACCGCAGCAGGGGCTACATTCAAACCTGCCAGCTGGCGTACACGTGTCTGGAATTGGTTTATTCACAATAATGCGCGAGTAGCGTGACTTGGTCCCCTCTGTGTATTTTGTGTGATTGAGGGCATTTCTGGGTACATGCATACTTATTATTCAACAACATTCGTACCGTATAAGTATCGATGCTGTTTATAATGTCAGAGAATAATGTTCATTTAATTCTCTTGATTCTTCTTTCCCATGCTGCGGTAATGGTATACGGTGAGTATCTTAGTACAAATTTACTGATTTTTATTTTTATCACAGAATCGCAAAAGTGTAATTAAACGCTCTTGAGTAACACAAATGTGTTCCATTACATGCTGTCAATGTTCGAGTTTCTCCTCCATGAAAGTGGCATAAATGTATCTTTGTCAAGCTGTTTGCGATATTCTGACATGTAGGTAATCGCAATGCATTGCTGTTTGTAAGGTTACTCTTTGACTGCATTTCTGTATCAATGGTAGCACTGTCTACCGGGCTTTGTCATTCCTTTGATAGCTTAATCGCCACATGCAGTTGGTCTCTGGTTCTCTTCGAACAGACAACGACATCGTCAAATATGCCTCTATGAGATTAGATCTGTATTATGTTCAGTCTATGTGCTCACTTGCGTGAGCTTTTTAATTATCTCAGATTTAATTATAAGCACAATACGAATTGAAGTTTCTGTATATGGAATACTATGATGCATACTCATGTTATTGCGTACATATTTACTATTGTTAATTTTCTAGTACACTTTATTACACGGATTAAGACGTATGGTAAAATTCTGAAACGCATAACACCACTACATTACTAAAAACATTGAAAAACTTAGTCACAACTTCACCTTTGTTCAAATAATAAGTAAAAGGAAAAAGCAGTATGCTGGAAGAACTTCAAACACGTTTGTTAGAAACACCCTATGTTTTAAGAAAAACTAACTATTTTTCATTACAAGAATCTTTTTAACGGATTAACATATATATGTTTGAACATTTTGCAGCATGATGAAAAACAGTATAAACTTCAAATCTCTTTATAAGAGTCTGACAGAAACATACTGTATCAGAAGTAGACTTAACAACGAACGAAAATCTTTGCAGCAACTTATGTCTTATTGATTGGCGACTCCATGTTGTCTTGTGCACTACGACCAGATAACAGGTATACTTCAAAAAAGAGACAGCATTGGTCGTATATTTTTTGCTATTGCAAAATCGATTTTCTGTCACTGAGTGACCATCTTCAGTGCTAGAAGTTAAAAATTTTTTTTCACATTACGATCAGAGAGTACAACATAGAAAATCACAATTACATCTGCATATGAACATAACACTTGTTAGAAACAAACCTATATTGTATAACTTAAATTGGGATGCACTGTTGTCACTAAGCTTACGGCAATCACACAGACTGAGGTCGCTGTTTACTTGCACTTGTTCAGCAGACCTCGGTGTGACGGGGCTTGACACGCCCTCTATGTGACATGTGTCACGTGAAGACATAGTATTATGAATTATTAACACTAAATAACTCTTGTACTTTTATGAATGGTGTAGTAATTCAAATTTAAAATGTACGTACAACACATAGCAGACGCAGGAGAATATCTAAAAAACATTGGCGTATTGTTTTTAACTATTAAACATAAAATAGATCGATGATAAGTTGTTAGAGTGCAGAACATATAAAAAGCAAAAGATAATGCCAAAGAATAAGAAATGAACAACATAAAAAGAGGCGCAACACAGGTCTTTCTTAAAAAACATAACACCCACCATCTGCCGTGGGAAGTCAAAAGTACAACGTTCGTAAATTATGTAACAGACGTTAATACCAAGGAGTCAAATATATAAAAAATAACGTTAATACCAAGGAGTCAAATATATAAAAAAATCACAGTACGAAACTGCCGTTACTTAATAATTAAAATACCGTGCAAATATAAGGTGTGAACAAGTAGTATACACCAATCATCGAGAAACCATCATGAGGAAGAACAATTAATAGTGTCACTTATACCAAAATGTACATCGTACTTTAGAGAAATTAAACATAGACTATGCACGATATCCAGCACTTATTCAAATAGCAAAGGAATTGTTAACGTACATTACAAATAATTACGTAAAATGATAACCGGTTTGTATTACTTTGTGTCAACGCCTACGAGATGTCGACTGTCGTAAAATTATGTTCAGTAGGCGTCCATAAGTTCTGTAAATTACAGAACAAAAAAGAAAGAAGCATCTTTTAAAAAACCGAAATTAGTAATGTTATTAAAACAAACTGAAAACATATGTGTCAATGTGTTGAGATAGTTGAAATAGCGGCCATTATACGTGTTCTCGTAGCGACTATGACTGAGGCGTTGTATATAAGGGATAACAAGCAGCTGATTATGAATTGCAAATTGTGATAAATGACCACAAGTTGACTTTATTTCATAGTAAATCGGAGAAGCATTCCCAAAAACGCTCGATGATTGGTGTATACTACTTGTTCACACCTTATATTTGCACGGTATTTTAATTATTAAGTAACGGCAGTTTCGTACTGTGATTTTTTTATATATTTGACTGCTTGGTATTAACGTTATTTTTTATATATTTGACTCCTTGGTATTAACGTCTGTTACATAATTTACGAACGTTGTACTTTTGACTTCCCACGGCAAATGGTGGGTGTTATGTTTTTTAAGAAAGACCTGTGTTGCGCCTCTTTTTATGTTGTTCATTTATTATTCTTTGGCATTATCTTTTGCTTTTTATATGTTCTGCACTCTAACAACTTATCATCGATCTATTTTATGTTTTATAGTTAAAAACAATACGCCAATGTTTTTTAGATATTCTCCTGCGTCTGCTATGTGTTGTACGTACATTTTAAATTTGAATTACTACACCATTCATAAAAGTACAAGAGTTATTTAGTGTTAATAATTCATAATACTATGTCTTCACGTGACACATGTCACATAGAGGGCGTGTCAAGCCCCGTCACACCGAGGTCTGCTGAACAAGTGCAAGTAAACAGCGACCTCAGTCTGTGTGATTGCCGTAAGCTTAGTGACAACAGTGCATCCCAATTTAAGTTATACAATACAGGTTTGTTTCTAACAAGTGTTATGTTCATGTGCAGATGTAATTGTGATTTTCTATGTAGTACTCTCTGATCGTAATGTGAAAAAAATTTTTAACTTCTAGCACTGAAGATGGTCACTCAGAGACAGAAAATCGATTTTGCAATAGTAAAAAATATACGACCAATGCTGTCTCTTTTTTCAACTTACTGTCTTCTACACGTTTAACATATTCCCTATAAATATTACTCATGAACCTTAATAGACATATGTAATACCACAGATGTGCTTCTAATAAAGAGGCACAAAGATATCGGCGTTAAGTTTTCAGTGCGAGTGCTTACAACTGTATATTTGAGCATTGTTAAACAAAGTTTCAGAAATATGTGACAGAGGAAGGAATTTCAGAATATTTATGTAAAAATTACACAAGACATGTAAATATATAGTATGAATGTAAGCAGTACCTAAGAAGAATGGAAACGATTGGACATGCTTTGTGCAGCAACAAATATGTACTTGTTTGAATGTGGAAGCGAATTTAAATATGTCACTGAGTTACATAGTAGTAAGACAAGCTATATTAAATGTGGAGCAAGCACAACAAAACCTGCCACCACTAATACAAATATTCAGCACAGCACTGCTTTAGCTTAAGCTCTGTCATGTTGAATGTTGCCTGTCACAACCACAACATAGAATACTGACTTTGTTTCACGTACTTGAAACAATCTGCAAAGATGTGCTCTTTGCAGAGCAATCGATCTCAGAAAGCATGATAGTCTTCGAAACGCTCAGTAGGTTGCTCGTAAGAAAATCTTTGAAGACCTGACAGTGAGAAGCGCAGACATCGCGTGTTTCGTTGGGAATGTTCGTTTCGAATGCACACAAAGGCTCCAGTGTTGTAAGTAAGATTTGAGCAGAAGTGAAGTCAGAGTCTGTCGTTCATTAGCAGATCATGTGCTATAAACATATGCTTATTCTCTGGTGCGAACTGCAAAGCTTGACGAAATGTAATTTATAATACGTTTAGGACCTCGGCGTGTATTTTATATACATGCTGTTGGTACGTGTAGTGTTCTATGAAAAGGTAACTTTCGAATTACGGTATAGAATTAGGACTCATTAATCCATCCAAATACTACAGCATTTAAGTTCATCACATCCCCATTCAGTGAACTACGTTCAGTATTTTCTGAGACATGTAAAGTTCATTTTGTTTAAATATTTAATAAGTAGTGTTTCCTTGTACCATGTAGTTTACGCATGGATACTGTGTGTGTAATGGTGGCCGTCATCAGGATTTAAATGCAATTACATTTTTCTTTAATTTAAAGCTTCTGAAATTTGTTCGTGAGTTCGACTTTGCAATCGGCATTGAAAAGATATAGTACCTTCTAAAATATTATTACAAGCAATGTTTATATTTTAAAACCACAGTGAATAGAACACTTAGTACATTTTTCTGTGCATGTTTGTGCAGAACTTACGCAGGCGTTGCAGTTGTGGAGGGACCTCGCAGTTCATCATTTTACCTAACATCTGACAGTTTTAGATCTTTGGATTTTCAGATTTATTGATAGAAAGAGTAGGCTGACTAGACTTGTCTTGTGCCCGTAACTTGGCTATAGAACAGTTACTTACATTGTTATTCAAGTTAATTTATATGTTTACCACAGTTTAGTATATACAATTTAATCAGCTGTTTACTTATGGCCAACATGTTGCTCAAGGTAAACTGGCCCTGTTCACCTGTAGTTTTCTTAAAGGTGTAGTCAGGTGACGTCACCACATGATTTCTTTTTTCGTATCTAGGAGAGCATGTTATTTCAGAGTGTATTTCAGGTTACACACTAGCGTGTAATCAGAATTTGAAAAATAGACAGGAAGCTTACAATGTAACAGAAATTTTAGCCTAACAACGAATCAGTGCCTGCGTTTTGATGTTAAATCTCCCACAGCAGGCCCTCGACTCTCAATAATGTCCCTCCTGGACGAGGATATACGTAACGTAAGTGTGCAGGTTGTAACACAAAAACAACGACATATGGAAGTTTTGGTGTGAACGTTATTCGTGCACGAATAACCGTAGCGGCTGACGAATACTGGTGGGGTTCGGTTCCTTCGTGAGTGCAGGTGCACTACTTAAACTAAGATACGACGCCCTTTCCGACCCTCTTAGTAGGAGTGGACTTGGTCTTCCGCATGTTCACGATCGGGCGGTGGCACTATATATCAGCACAATGTTAAAACTGCGGTGACGACGTCAGACTCGTTTGACAGCGGTTTCAATAGAAGAACTAGCACCAGTTTCTCGAATGGCACCAGTGGCGGTCCAGCACATTTCCCAATCGCTCCACCATATACGAGCCTTTTTTTTTTATAGAGAACAGCTACTTTTAGACGGCTCGGCCGGAAACCAGACCTGCAACGGCGCGTCACATCTAGCGGATACTAACTACCGGATGACACAACAATCCTCTTACGAGCAAGCATTCGAATGAATGGCCCTGAGAACTATGGGACTCAACTACTGAGGTCATTAGTCCCCTAGAACTTAGAACTAGTGAAACCTAACTAGCCTAAGGACATCACAAACATCCATGCCCGAGGCAGGATCGAACCTGCGACCGTAGTGGTCTTGCGGTTCCAGACTGCAGCGCCTTTAACCGCACGGCCACTTCGGCCGGCAGAGCAAGCATTCATATATAAATTGGCAAGTAGTATGTCGATCGATACACCATGTTTCCTTAGACACAGAGACACGTGCAGTGTGGTACCTAACAGTTAATGGTAAAAATGTCACCCGATCCAGACTCCATGCGATTCATACGACAAATTCACCATCGTGCCGTCAGGGCCAAACTCTGGACGACGGTGAACACCGCCTGATACGCGGCCTTTCGGTAGAAGTGTGGCGTCTGACGACACAAATGACCGCTTTCTTTCTTCGAATGGGACTACAAAACATTGGACCACTGATTATCTTCTTCCCGGACGGGACGTACAACCCACCTACTAAAACGAATGCCATATCGTGGCTTCGAGGCTAGGAGAGGCTCTATTTGTTCAGAGATGGCCCAAAGAATGTGATGGACTTTTGGACCTTTTAGCAGGAAGGACGTCTAAAGATTGTGAGCAATCGGAAATACCGATAGTATTTCTCTAACATCGTATGGAGTGCATTTCAAGATTCCCCCGGAAAGCTGGAACGTCCAGGGACGGAGAAGTTAATTGAGAAACAATGAGCGGAAGGTAAGAATCGGTGGATACCATACTGACTAGGAAATGAACATTAGTTCAGTTTAGTAGCTTTATTTGTGGTATGACAGTGAAGTGGTTGTTACCGAAATTGAACTTACCTTAAATGTTATACATGAACCAAGATTTGCTTTAATTTGTGAAATATATTCGTTGAAATTTTAAGCATAGATGGAGAAGTATTTTTTTAACGTAATTTTACTGAGTTTTCCCGTTTCTGATCTACGAGTATATTTAACTTTTAAAAGAGTGCTAGTTTGTACAAGGTTAATTTTACATCAGTCTGGTTTATGGCTTGTATATATATATATATATATATATATATATATATATATATATATATATATATATATATATATAAAGAAATTATTAATCTCATTTCGGAATTCCAGCAAAAAGGTAGTTTGCTATTGTTCCTGTTTAAATGTAACAAAAGGGGTAGAACATTTGCTGCACAGAAAAACAAGAATATCCTATTCTTCCCTTTAAGAAAAGCAGTTAATGCGACCGTTTGCGTAAACCGAGAAATCCGAGTTCGAGTCTCGGTGTGGCAAAAATTTTCATTTTCTTCATTCTAATACGCAGCAGAAGGTCGTTCCTGTTTGTAACTACGAATAAATTTCCTGTAAATGAGTTAATGTATTTCACAAATTAACTCTTTCATTCTTTCAATATAGTGATTTACGTTTATGGATTCAACTATTTTACGTCCCACGAAAGGCGTTAGTTGATGCGATAATGAAAGGAGCCCGCTGTTATCGGCTGCTCGTGCTTCTTAATATTACGTTTAGATTTTATGTGTTACCTATGTTACGAACTGATTAACAAGTTGTATAAGTAAAGCTATACAGTAAGCTCCAGACAATAAACTGTCGTGATAGACCAACTAGTCATTATTGACTGTAGTGATTCCATTACTATATCTGGCATGCAGTGGAAGAGTTCTTTTTCAGTGTCCTAACACAATCCAACTAACTTATGTTTGAACTCTACAACCCATTCAGATATATTGGTATAATACATGTTGTGTAGGAAAACCCTAACTGACGACTAGAGAAAACATTATCAACTGTAGATTGATTTGAAGTCAACGAAGAAATACTCGCAAATTATAAAAATAGAAATATGTATGTATATTTGTATGTACGACTACTGAAGAGCCAAAACACTATGACCACCTACGTAATAGCTTGCTTGTCCGTCTCTGGAACGAAATATACAAGTGATTCTGCGTATCAGGGATTCGACAGTTTGTGGATAGGCTTTTTGGGGGTATGTGGCATGTAATTCACGTAAATAAAGGGCTGCTGATTTGCGTACGTGGTGATGTTGCGTGACAGCGACCAAGATAGGCTCCAAAAGATTTACAACAAGTGAAGTTGGCCACTGAGATATCAATATGAGTTTACTAAAATGCTCCTCAAACCTGCGCAGCACAGTTCTGGCTCCGAGACACTAATGGTTAAATTTCTGAAAGATGACATCGCCGTCGGGGAAGACATCAAGCATGAAGGAATGCAGGCGGTTCGCAGCTGTCACCGTGTCTTCGATTACTGCCACAGTAACACGTGTACATTCGACCAGCTTCGCCGTTTTCGAGACACTCAACCACACGATCAGAGTAGTGACAATCTGCCCGTTGTCAAAGTCGCTTACCTCAATGGGTTTACCCGTTCGCAACCCTTATATTCGCCAGGGTGATCCCCTGTTCCTTTCTGCTCCGCTTGCATATTTTCGTTACCACGTCACGTGCCCGCAACGTCACCAGGCGGGAATCAGCATGGCGGTGGGCAGTGTTCTTAATGCTTTGGCTGATCAGTGTATGCATATACGTATGTACTCTGTTCCACATCCCGTCCCAAAGCACTGGTCCGGTTCCAACTAAACTTGGTACACGAATCATTTACTGTCTGCAAAGACTCACTGTGATGGTAAGAACCACCCACCTATGAAACGGGTGTGGGTAGGGCTGAAAAAGCAGTGTATGCCATGACGCGAGAGTACCAGTACTTTCGTTATCCAGTATCTGAGAATGAGAGCACATATAGACTTGAACAACATACTTTACATATGATTTCACACCTTTTCGAAACTTTTTCTCCTGACAACACCCGCTAAATTGTGAAGCAAGTTTGTAACTTACCACATTTTTGCTGTTCGTGTAGCAACTCTGCCACATGAAATATGGCATTTTAATTTATTACTTATTTCCTAATGAGTGTATTCGTGAAACATTTTTCAGGCAGAATGCACATACACTATTGAATGTACCAGAAAAACTATACCACTATACGACATTTAGTTCAGGAGGTACGACGTCATGAACGCTGAATGTATGAAAAGCTGCAGAATCATGCAAGACGTTTAAATGTATTACTTCGTGTATACAAATTCCATTCAAAACACTTCTCGCAGACAGTATTCACACTTGAATGTGCCTACAAAAATAAATCATTTTACGACATATATTTCAGGACATATGACGTGAAATACGGAGATGTGAGAAAAACTGCCGCATCATGCATGACGTTTTAATTTATTACTTCTTTGTTACTAAATCTGTTCGCAACACATTCGGCAGGCAGTAGGCTAATATACCACTCGATGTGTCTGCAGAATAGTTTCATCGTGCAGCACATAGTTCAGGAGATACGTTGTCATAAATGTTACGCTGCCTGATAAAGGAAATGCAGAGCGAAATTCGCTAGACAAACAGGTGAAATACGTGAACAAATACCGCGCGTGAAATACTTTAAATATGTGTGAAACTTATTTGACATGTGCATATGCGAGGAAACCATGGGAAAAAAGCTCTTTCTAAATCCCTCGATCGATTGCAAACAAATTTCGTACACGGATTAATCACAATCTGGAAAGAGATTCTGTCAGGGTAAGAAACACTAGCCTCCAGTTAGGGCGACCGTGATGTAGGGAGCGGAGGGAGTACGAGGAGGTGGACAGAAAGCGATGGGGAAGCAGGAGATAGGCACAGACAAGAAGAGGAAAAGATGGACATAGAGGAGGAGGAAATGGACAGGGAGAGGGGAGAGGAGGAGGTGGACAGAGAAAGGAAAGATGAGGAGTGGACAGAGAGTGAGGGTTGGAGGAGGTGGATAGAGAAAGGGAGTGGTGGAGATGGATAGAGAGAGATAGGGTGGAGGTGAAGGTGATGGAGAGGTACAGGGGCTGATGGATAGAGGGAGGAGGGAGGAGAGATGGATAAAGGGAGAAGGGATGGGTAGAGAGACAGAGTAGGAGAACAAGCTTAGGGAAAGGGAGAACCAGGAGATGGGCAGAGAGAGGAGGGAGGAGGAGTTAGACTGATTGCCTCGTGGTCTCGCGGTAGCGTTCTCGCTTCCCGAGCACTGGGTCCCGGGTTCGATTCCCGGCGGGGTCAGAGATTTTTCCTGCCTCGAGATGACTGGGTGTTGTTGTGTCGTCTTCATCATCATCATTCATCCCCATTACGGTCGGAGGAAGGCAACGGCAAACCACCTCCATTAGGACCTTGCCTAGTAGGGCGGTGCGGGTCTCCCGCATCGTTCCCCTACGCTCTGTAAAGAAGCATGGGACTTCATTTACAGGTAGTCTGACAAAGCCGGTTTTAAGGATCACCTCTAAGAAACGTAAACTTTTTTTCAATTTTTATTTTATTTTATTATTATTATTATTTTTTTGGCAGGTAATACGTGCGTGCAGTCCTGGCATACTTTTAACTTCTCCTGATAGTAACACAGCACGCAGTTAGTACAGCTAAAACCAGAATGGTGCAGTCAGTTTCCAATTTATTAGTGAGCTTTTGGCACTCACCTCATTGAAAGGAAATTTTAAAAAAGTGGCGGAACGTAAATTCTTCTAGGCGGCAATCAAGTTTTGTCTACCCCTGGCATTGTTTACGAAATTAGCCGCGTTCAAATTGAACACAATACTCATTAGCTTTGGATTTTACGTTAATAAACGCATGTTCCACGTTCCACCAACCCGAGCGAAATTAAGGTTCGCCACACACTTGAACTCCAGTGGAATAATTTACGGTTCACATACAGCGAGCATAGGTGACAGCAATTTCACGTTATTTCAGTTTAGAAGTTCATATTTGTAGATAAGGCAACAAAAGCGTTATTTGTTGGCCAACTTTGCATCATCACAGCTCTTCCGAATATCATGTCAAACACGGTCAGAAATGTCAACCGGTGGGCCATCGTTTACCCATAAAAGTGACGAAGCAGCACAGCTTCAGTGGAACATAAAAATTTTCGAACTAACACTACTTCGTGGTAAGTCGGATAGTTCAAATAGATTCAGATTTCACGCCACCATTAATTAGGTAGACATTAGGTAGACATTAGGTAGACATTAGGTAACTGACTGCAACACGCGAAGGGAACGAGAAGTCGAGCAAATGGTTTCAGTGTGATCTAATTATCAGTACCTACAGAGAGTAGCTGTCAGCATGGGAAATTGAATGGTGAAAAGGATTTCATGATGAATTCAGTGTGATAGTCTATGTTGTATCTATTTCATCATTTTATACACTTTATACCCTCGCCGTCGATGTTGCCAGGTTAACACCTACAGTGATATTCGCACATGTCGTGTTTAGATGGCCACTTATGCAGACTGTTTCGCTGCTCCTACCCAGGCGTTTTATGGAATCCACAATGTGTGTGAATTCCTAAGCTACCACACTGCTGAGGTCACCGGTCCCTAGACTTACATGCTACTCAAACTAATTTACGCTAAGGACAACACACACATCCATGCTCGAGAGACGATTCGAATCTCCGGCGGGAGGGCAATCCACAATGCCTTCGAATACCATGTGCCAGATTTTCGTATTCTCTCAGCCACTTCTAGCAAACTTTTAGTTCAAATGGTTCTGAGCACTATGGGACTTAACATCTGAGGTCATCACTCCCCTAGAACGTAGAACTACTTAAACCTAACTAACCTAAGGACATCACACACAGTAATGCTCGAGGCAGGATTCGAACCAGCTACCGTAGCGGTCGCACGGTTCCAGACTGAATCGCCTAAAACCGCTCGGCTAAAACTTTTAGTTCTATACGAAAAATGAACGGATTTTTTTGAAATTTATTGTAGTTAAATTTTGTGTGTGATACCTTTTCGATGCAGGCCGTTGTTTCCGAGTTACTTAAGAAAAGAGCGTTTGAAGGTCATCATGGTACGTTTTTCTTCAATTCGGACACTATGACCGATCCCAGTACAGAAATTAACTAAATTAAAATTACTACATAAATGTCCGTTCATTTCTTCTGTAGGAGAAATAGTTTGCACCTAGTGACCAAGAGACTATGAAGATGTGGCACATGGTTTTCATCGACGGAGGTAGTGCAGTCTTTAGCACTTTGGATTCGCATTCGGGAGGACGACGGTTCAAAGCCGCGTCCAGCCAACATGACTAAGGTTTTCCGTGACGTCCCAGAATCGTTTAAGGCAAATTTAGGTATGGTTCCTTTGAAAGGGCACGGCCGACTTCTTCTCCATCCTTCCCTAATCCGAGCTTGTGCTCCGTTCCTAATGACCTCGTTGTCAATGGGACGTCAAACACTTGTCTCCTCCTCAACATGGTTCTCGAAGGCATTGCGGGCTGCATAAAACAAATAGGTCGGGGCAGCTAAATCACCCTGAATACCCACAAGCTGGACAGACACGCGTCATAAAGCATCTCGCGGAATCATCTAGTTCGATAATGTCACGCAAGCATTACAAATATACAGGTTGTCAAAATTTGAACAATTTTCCATCTTAAGGGCTGGTGCGAGGCACTTGTGTGCCGGGCTTGCAAAAGCAAAAGTCAATTCAGAGACAGTATTTTTAGCGGCACCAAGTCGACTGATCCATAACAAATCAGTCACAGAATGCAGCATAGTGTTTGAGGGCTAATCTTATGGATGAAGAGTCAGATCGAATGAAAATCGGGATAAGGTAAACAGAGCTGCAGCATACGTTTTTTTTTTTTTACCCGATCAATAGAAAGCGATTCCGTCGCAGAAAAGTACATTGTCATTACTCAGCATACGCCCTAAGGGAAAAAAAGTAGGCACACCACGAACGAATTATCTGAATGGAACGGAAATCAATAGGTGCGATGAACAACTACAGAGACGCAAATGCTTACAATTTCATAAAAATTGGATGATTTGTTCAAGAGAACGATATTCACAATATGAACAAGTCAATAACCTGTTTGTCCATCTCTGCCCCTTATGCAAGCACTTATTCGGCTTGGCCCTGACTAACAGTTTTTGGATGTCCTCCAATGGCTGCCCAATTGGTGTTCTAGATCGTCAAAACCACGAGCTAGTAGGAGCGACCAACTCATATGCTCCTCTTTGCGGGTCATCGGGGCTCAGTTAGAAGCGGGACTCATGACTGATGGCAGTTCTATTCCAATTAATATGAGATTCCAGGCCGAAGATATGTCTGGAGACGCTTCGGAGAGCGGTGGAATAACAACGTGACTGTCATCCGCCATGCGGCTCGACAAACAGGAAAAGCGGTGTGTAAACGATGTTCAACGTTCCGTTTTGTTGCCCTTCGGGGCAAGCCATCCTGGGCTTACATTTCAGCAAGATAATTCCAGCGGGCACGCGGCGTGGTTTTCTACTACTTGTTTTGGTGCTTGCCAAACCCTACCTTGGTCAACCGAGAACGTCTGGAGCATTCGGGTAGAGCCCTCGAGCCACCTCGGGGGATGGTCTATCTGTCACACCAACTGGACATAATTTGGCACGATATCCCTCGAGGGAACATCCAACAATTCAGTCAGTTTGTGCATGGACGAATATCTGCTTGCTTGAGCGCCAGATGTGGACCAACGCTTTACTAACTTCATCAATTTATGCATTTTATCACCAAATCTTTCTGAAACTGTAATCACTTGTTTGTCTATACATGCGCATCACATGCAGCGATTTCCGACACATTCGGATAATTCCTTAGTGATGAGTCTTTTTTTCTGTCTTAGAGTGTATCTTGCCTGAATACCAACAACGGCAGATACTTACGAATGAAGAGCTGGTCCAGATGATCTGTATAAGGGAAATATTTTTTAGAAGGTATGAAATTTACTACATGTGGTGTTACTAACGTATTTCAGGTTGGGCGAAGTCACCATGTTTATGTAGGTAAATTATATAAAGTTATAGTTTCTCTCTCCATTAAATCTTTTCTTAATTTAAAATTTTACAAATGACAGAGAGAGGAATATAAAGTACACGTTTTCGTCCGTCTTGACATAACCACATCAATCTACGGATATATGTTTAACTAGTATGTTTTTGGTTTATTAGATATCCTGAAACGCGTACGTTTCATATGTATTCATTACCAGCGATGGCGAGGCATGACAGTTTCTCTGACCAGAGAGTTGTTTATCGTTGCTAGTCTGCGCTTGACTGCGTGAGAGTTCAGTTGCGAGTTGGACTCAGTCGGAGTAGTGTGTGAGGAGTCGGCGGGCGTCGACATGGGTCTCTGGTCAAGGTTCGGGACGAGGTATATTGTTAAATAAGGTAATGAAGCAGCATTGCGCAGATCTGATAATGTAATGTATGTTAATTGTAATTAATTTGTTCAAGAAATGCCCCAATAATAATTTTGTTTTCAAGGCAATCGTTTTTAAGAAAAGAATCATTCCAATTGAAACACTATTTCCTATGCTTTTCCTCCCAGAATCAATTTATCAGATTAATTATTGCACAGGGCCTAAGGTCAGCGCTGCTGCCCTATTATTGTGGGTTTAAGGATTAATCTTCATTTCTTAATTTTTGTGTCGAGTTTACATTTGGGTCATTATTCTTCTGTAATTTTTGTGGGGAGCAAACATTTGGCTCGTTTTCATTACCATAGACTTTTCTTTTATTTCTGCTGGGAGGTTACGTTTAGCACGATGTCCATTATCATTTAAATATAGATCTCTTTTATTTTTGCTGGGAAGTCACACTTTGGGTCTATACCCATTAACATTTAATTATTGTCATTTTTCAAAATTTTGCGGGGAGGTTACAATCCTTAAAATTAAATGTTGCGTATTCACTTTTTTCAGCAATTTTTATCGAATGAGCAGAAACAGCCAAAGAATACGCATCGTCCTCTTTCGAGCTCGACACACTTATTTCAAGTAAGCGAAAAGGTAGTAAAGCATGTACGTTTATCGTGCTTAGAGTAAGGGATGTGTTCGTGCTTCCGCAAAGTGACCGAAAATATAAACTTCTCAGGCCTCGAATTGCCTTCATAGCTAGTTTTATGGTAATGTCCTTTTCCATAACAGCTGAGGGCAATTATTTTTTTATTTATAATCGCGGGTTTCAGCTGCAGATTAGTGTTGTGCCATACGAATCCGCGTAAAACAGAATTGCAGGCGTTCTCGTACGCTAATGTCGCAACACTGCACTGGACAATGCTGTAGCTCAAACATGAATTGGTCATCTCTAAATGAAACAGTGATATCGATCCGATATGAGAAAAAGGAGAGTAAGAGTAATGCTTCGATCAAATCCTCTCGAAATCGACAGTTATATCGTATCTCGCAAAACATTCTCTTTAATAATTGCTTCGATTTTTCCATCTGAATTTTAAATTTTCTACAACCTCTCCTCTGTTATACCTCCATTTGGCGTCAAGAACAGAAATTCATTACATAGTTTTGAGGTATGGATTTCTTTTCGGAAGAAGCAGGTCTGCTTTTAACTACTTCAGGTAACGTGCAGTACAGCGCGGAGAAAAATTACATTATAATAATTCATGGATTGGTAGGGGGCGTCAAAATTTCCCAAATTACCACAGGTCAGAAATACAATGAATTAGCGACTAGAGCGCGGAGGGTGCACGTTTAATTAATTTTTCCAGCTAAAACTCTTTTATGTTTAAATAGTGCTCTTACCAATCAAATTAACTGAGGATAATGGTTTCAGCTGAACACTGAAAGCCAGGCGGACTTTAAATTTCTATCTATGGCTGGTTACGTTAGCCGTGGTTTTTATGTTGTGTTTACTGAGTGAGGCTTCGCTATTAAATCAAGTATGCAAATAATACTCTAATGCCATAAAGTTTTTGAGGCAACGAAGTATTTTGCAGAATACCACTGTAGCAAATAGTTGACATATGGTACTATAACGTGCAGCGTTATTAACGATGACATCTAAAGGTCACATGTTTAATTTTTTGGTAATGTACAGAGACAAGGAATGAAGGTTTATTCTACCAAATACAGTAGTAATTGCTCACTAAGACGATGTTGGAACAGAAATCAGAAATTAAGTTTCAAGTACCCTTCCTTCGTCAATGACCCTTCTTTTACGGAAACGTTGACGTCGTAGAACAAATGTTTGGCGGGTAAAAATGCACGGTTACACACACTCAAACACATTTGCTTATCGAACCAACATCTGTGTGCTCGTCGCTGACTGACTGTCGTTTTATGGCAGTAACCTCAGATAGACGGACATCACACGGTCACTGGTTATTTGAAACAATTTGTTCGATTCGACTGACACCCCTCCATTCTGAAGCTAATGCCATGCCCCCCATGAACCATGGACCTTGCCGTTGGTGGGGAGGCTTGCGTGCCTCAGCGATACAGATGGCCGTACTGTAGGTGCAACCACAACGGAGGGGTATCTGTTGAGAGGCCAGACAAACATGTGGTTCCTGAAGAGGGGCAGCAGCCTTTTCAGTAGTTGCAGTGGCAACAGTCTGGATGATTGAATGATCTGGCCTTGTAACATTAACCAAAACGGTCTTGCTGTGCTGGTACTGCGAACGGCTGAAAGCAAGGGGAAACTACAACCGTAATTTTTCCCGAGGACATGCAGCTTTACTGTATGATTAAATGATGATGGCGTCCTCTTGGGTAAAATATTCCGGAGGTGAAATAGTCCCCCATTCGGATCTCCGGGCGGGGACTACTCGGGAGGACGTCGTTATCAGGAGAAAGAAAACTGGTGTTCTACGGATCGGAGCGTGGAATGTCAGGTCCCTTAATCGGGCAGGTAGGTTAGAAAATTTAAAAAGGGAAATGGATAGGTTAAAGTTAGATATAGTGGGAATTAGTGAAGTTCGGTGGCAGGAGGAACAAGACTTTTGGTCAGGTGATTACAGGGTTATAAATACAAAATCAAATAGGGGTAATGCAGGAGTAGGTTTAATAATGAATACAAAAATAGGAGTGCGGGTTAGCTACTACAAACAGCATAGTGAACGCATTATTGTGGTCAAGAGAGACACAAAGCCCATGCCTACTACAGTAGTACAAGTTTATATGCCAACTAGCTCTGCAGATGATGAAGAAATAGTTGAAATGTATGACGAGATAAAAGAAATTATTCAGGTAGTGAAGGGAGACGAAAATTTAATAGTCATGGGTGACTGGAATTCGTCAGTAGGAAAAGGGAGAGAAGGAAACATAGTAGGTGAATATGGATTGGGGGGAAAGAATGAAAGAGGAAGCCGCCTTGTAGAATTTTGCACAGAGCATAACTTAATCATAGCTAACACTTGGTTCAAGAATCATAAAAGAAGGTTGTATACCTGGAAGAATCCTGGAGATACTAAAAGGTATCAGATAGATTATATAATGGTAAGACAGAGATTTAGGAACCAGGTTTTAAATTGTAAGACATTTCCTGAGGCAGATGTGGATTCTGACCACAATCTATTGCTTATGAACTGCAGATTGAAACTGAAGAAACTGCAAAAAGGTGGGAATTTAAGGAGATGGGACCTGGATAAACTGAAAGAACCAGAGGTTGTAGAGAGTTTCAGGGAGAGCATAAGGGAACAATTGACAGGAATGGGGGAAAGAAATACAGTAGAAGAAGAATGGGTAGCTCTGAGGGATGAAGTAGTGAAGACAGCAGACGATCAAGTAGGTAAAAAGACGAGGGCTAATAGAAATCCTTGGGTAACAGAAGAAATATCGAATTTAATTGATGAAAGGAGAAAATATAAAAATGCAGTAAATGAAGGAGGCAAAAAGGAATACAAACGTCTCAAAAATGATATCGACAGGAAGCGCAAAATGGCTAAGCAGGGATGGCTAGAGGACAAATGTAAGGATGTAGAGGCTTGTCTCACTAGGGGTAAGATAGATACTGCCTACAGGAAAATTAAAGAGACCTTTGGAGAGAAGAGAACCACTTGTATGAATATCAACAGCTCAGATGGCAACCCAGTTCTAAGCAAAGAAGGGAAGGCAGAAAGGTGGAAGGAGTATATAGAGGGTTTATACAAGGGTGATGTACTTGAGGACAATATTATGGAAATGGAAGAGGATGTAGATGAAGACGAAATGGGAGATAAGATATTGCGTGAAGAGTTTGACAGAGCACTGAAAGAACTGAGTCGAAACAAGGCCCCGGGAGTGGACAACATTCCATTAGAACTACTGATGGCCTCAGGAGAGCCAGTCATGACAAAACTCTACCATCTGGTGAGCACGATGTATGAGACAGGCGAAATACCCTCAGACTTCAAGAAGAATATAATAATTCCAATCCCAAAGAAAGCAGGTGTTGACAGATGCGAAAATTACCGAACTATCAGTTTAATAAGTCACAGCTGCAAAACACTAACGCGAATTCTTTACAGACGAATGGAAAAACTGGTAGAAGCGAACCTCGGGGAAGATCAGTTTGGATTCCGTAGAAATGTTGGAACAAGTGAGGCAATACTAACCTTACGACTTATCTTAGAAGAAAGATTAAGAAAAGGCAAACCTACGTTTCTAGCATTTGCAGACTTAGAGAAAGCTTTTGACAATGTTAACTGGAATACTCTCTTTCAAATTCTATAGGTGGCAGGGGTAAAATACAGGGAGCGAAAGGCTATTTACAATTTGTACAGAAACCAGATGGCAGTTATAAGAGTCGAGGGGCATGAAAGGGAAGCAGTGGTTGAGAAAGGAGTGAGACAGGGTTGTAGCCTCTCCCCGATGTTATTCAATCTGTATATTGAGCAAGCAGTAAAGGAAACAAATGAAAAATTCGGAGTAGGTATTAAAATTCATGGAGAAGAAGTAAAAACTTTGAGGTTCGCCGACGACATTGTAATTCTGTCAGAGACAGCAAAGGACTTGGAAGAGCAGTTGAACGGAATGGACAGTGTCTTGAAAGGAGGATATAAGATGAACATCAACAAAAGCAAAACGAGGATAATGGAATGTAGTCAAATTAAGTCGGGTGATGCTGAGGGAATTAGATTAGGAAATGAAACACTTAAAGTAGTAAATGAGTTTTGCTATTTAGGGAGTAAAATAACTGATGATGGTCGAAGTAGAGAGGATATAAAATGTAGACTGGCAATGGCAAGGAAAGCGTTTCTCAAGAAGAGAAATTTGTTAACATCGAGTATTGATTTAAGTGTCAGGAATTCGTTTCTGAAAGTATTTGTATGGAGTGTAGCCATGTATGGAAGTGAAATATGGACGATAACTAGTTTGGACAAGAAGAGAATAGAAGCTTTCGAAATGTGGTGCTACAGAAGAATGCTGAAGATAAGGTGGGTAGATCACGTAACTAATGACGAGGTATTGAGTAGGATTGGAGAGAAGAGAAGTTTGTGGCACAACTTGACTAGAAGAAGGGATCGGTTGGTAGGACATGTTTTGAGGCATCAAGGGATCACAAATTTAGCATTGGAGGGCACCGTGGAGGGTAAAAATCGTAGAGGGAGACCATGAGATGAATACACTAAGCAGATTCAGAAGGATGTAGGTTGCAGCGGGTACTGGGAGATGAAGAAGCTTGCACAGGATAGAGTAGCATGGAGAGCTGCATCAAACCAGTCTCAGGACTGAAGACCACAACAACAACAACAACAACAACATACAGGGTATCCCAGGAGGAACCGTCAATATTCAGGGATTATGAAAGGAACGATCATTCGTTGCAGAAAAGTCTTGTGAACATCGACTCTAAAATGCGTGCTTTAAGAGCTCCGAGCAGTTGTTCAGTGGAATAGATGTGCTTCACAGTAGCTTAGATGAGCAAGTGCTCATGTCTTTTAAGGTATGCATTTTGGGACTCATGTTTATTAGACATTTTTGCTTCGAATGGTCGTTTCTGGCGTCTCCTTAAATACCGATCATTCATTCTGGGCCACCCTGTATAGTGAATGAACTGAAAGTTGAATAACTTTCCAGTGAGTTGTAAACTTAGACTGTCAGAACGAGCTTGTCACATAGTTATCACTTATATTTAGCAGTTTTTGGTTTTCAGTATAGTAAAAAGTCAAAGTACTGTGCACAACGCTAAGTTAACATTTCGTTCCGAAAATATGACGACGACTAGCTAAGTTGTCGAAATATTATGCAGAAAAATGCAACCGTTAACTAGAGCTGTACTTTATAAATCAATTGGTCCATTAGCCACGCAACGGAAATGTCACATCAGCTAAATCGGTACTGAGAAGTAGTTTCCATCTATCGTGTGTGGCACCGTATGTTCCCCATCGGCTTTTTACTGACTGCTCCAGATCGTAATAAATTCAAAAATACCTTGTATGCGTCTCACTTTTCTCAAGTGTGATCACATATAGGGGAAAGGTTGTCAAAAGAGACGATAATTAATTCTTACAGAGGTGATAAAGTCAATCTTTGGCGTAACAGTGGAGAGTTTGGCGCTCACCTGTGATCTCGTCTCCCGTGGCGGCAGAGCAGCGGCGGCAGTAGCAGCAGAAGACAACAGCTGCGGTGGGCGTCTGCGGCACTAATGAACAGGTGTCTGTGGCAACAGCAAGGACGCGGGCCGGGCTCACATAATCCCAGCCGGAGCGGCACGGAGAGCTCCGCCTCCCCAAATCCAGACCTGTGTCAATAATTCACGACTTGCGGGGCGCCGCTGCGCCCAACAACTGGTAAATATTAACAGCAATGGTGGAGCGTTAGCTTAACGCAAAAACAGTAAGCTCGCCAGGCAAAAAATCCGATATAAGCGCTCTATATGGCGACACACGGGAACCGAAACTGCTGTAAGAAGGCGGCGGCTCGTTCCTCGGACACTTGGCAGGTGGCGTTTCGGTCTTAGCTGAGGGTGAACCATAAAAGGTACGACCGGTCTTGGAAAGGACTACGACAAACTCGTTGCTGAATTTAGACGTCACCATGGCGTGTGAGCAGTTTATGCTCACAGAGCTGCGCACGAAATCAGAACGGAAGTAACGGTGGTGCACATATGTATACAGCACCGTTTACTGTGTCAATCACTTGTTCATTTTACACTAGGCGTTTCGGTTGCGGTAGCGAGCATACCCCTGGTACGGACAGGATAAAACTTTGGTGAACAACACAACAACGAACCATCCAGAATGATCATGCGAATTATTTTTAAAATCAGTATATTGTCACGCAATGGAAACATGTTATTTAAATGAATATTACTAGGGTTGGACCAATGAAGCATGAACCAAATGGGTAACAAATCATTCACAAAGACATATTAATGGGAGGAGGGAGCTTTTAGCTATATGTTGTTGTTGTTGTTGTTGTGTCTTCAGTCCAGAGACTGATTTGATGCTGCTCTCCATTCTACTCTATCCTGTGCAACCTTCCTCATCTCCAAGTACGTACTGCAGCCCACATCCTTCTGAATCTGCTTAGAGTATTCATCTCTTGGTCTCCCTCTACGATTTTTACCCTCCACGGTGCCCTCCAATACTAAATTGGTGATCCCTTTGAAACGTCCCCTTAGAAAAATTATACATGTCTGTGCTTAAACTGACACACAATATTTTTTTAGCGCAACGCAATCTGACTTTCAGTAATTCCTAAAAGTGAATGGCCCTGACTAAATTAACCTATACGTTTCACAAATCACTTACCTCACAAAAATCTTGGTTACTCGAACTACTGCAATACACGAGCGCCATTACTGCCAGCTAAATAAAAGATTCAAACTACGGAAGGCACTAACTACTGATAGGTATAGTTAGCAAATGAAAGATTTTTAATAGAGAACAAACAATGTATTTACCTTAATAGTCATAATATATATATCAGTTCATGGCATTCATTCTTACAAACGTACTGTTTCTGATGGACACACCTCCAGATTATCCATTCTCAAAAATCCGCCATCTCACTTCCCCACATCCACCACTGCTGGCGGCTCGCCTCCAACTGCGCAGCGCTACACGCTGTTAACATCCAGCTGCCCAACACTACAATGGCAGACAACAGTGCAAACTAGCCACAGACTGTACACAGTACAACCAGTGATTTTCATACACAACGCTACGTGGCGTTAACAATAAGAAAACCTAAACAGCCTACTTACATAGCCCCCATGCTCCCCACAAAAAAATTTACAAATTGTTTTGGGCACTAGCCAATACACATTTTTTAAAAAAAATCACAATTACAATAACAAAGAAATCATATGCACACACTTATTGATACAATTTTGGTCAAAAGCTAAGATTTTTCTCACAGTCCATAAAGACAGTCCTGATCATTCACCACAGTAAAGTTGCAGTGTTTTTTTGTCAAAGTCTGATGTAAAAGGAAATGCACATGGAAGTAGTGGATTTCCACGCAGTCTTGAAGAAGTATTGTTGTCCTTCCAACGGAAAGACAGTGCT
The DNA here is from genome assembly GCF_021461395.2 of Schistocerca americana. Taxonomy (NCBI): domain Eukaryota; kingdom Metazoa; phylum Arthropoda; class Insecta; order Orthoptera; family Acrididae; genus Schistocerca; species Schistocerca americana. Next base: position 189,071,675 of record NC_060125.1, on the reverse strand, counting down.
GACTCTTGACATGCAGACAGGTAATGGGCCACAACAGAGCAAACCCACTGCAGAGTCAGTCGAAGTTTTGAAGAATATTGGTAGGTAGGTCATCACAGAGCAGACCCACTGTAGTCCTGGTAGAGATTACGGTATTGGTGGATCATCAGAGGTCCAGACCCACTGCAGTCCTTGTAGAAATAATGGTATTGGTAGGCCATTAAAGATGCAAACCCACTGCAGACCTTGTAGAGATGGCCAGCAGCCATCTGATGCGACTGTGTAGGTGCACTATCACCATCGAAGAGTCTTGCGGACAATATAGCAAGTCCACAAACCACCACTTGTGCTCTCACAAAGTTTTGGAATTGTCCTTAGAACCAGCAATGCTGTTAATCAGTCCCTTGCTGAATTATTAACATACGTCGAAACACTAACAGTCCCAACTTCTCACATATTTTGCATATACTATGACCAATAGAAATGTGTGCGGTGAAATGAATGCTTAAAAGTTACTTGATTTGATAAACTGGTGTCAATTACAATTTTATGACATGAAAATACAATTACAGAGATACAGAAAACATCATTAAAAACATAATAATACAGATAACATTTGTAGTGATACAGGCTTTACAAAAGAATAGAAATACACATATACATCAGTGTTACAGGAGTTATGACATAAGTAAATATATAAAATAATGAGAATAGTTTTAGAAACATTAATTTCACATATGAGCATTGAAACAGAACCGAATTAATAATGTCTATAAACATCTTTACAAAGTAAATAACATATTATTAACGCAAATTATATTTGAGGATAACAGTATTCCTCATCATAGTGAATGTAGCTTAGTACTACAAAAATTCTACAACATAAATCTTAGTAGCTAAACACATAAAGACAGGAAAAACACAAATACACAAGAGTACACAAACACATAGCAGAATAACACAGGAGGAAAGGACAGGGTTTGTTTTCAGTGTAACATTTGGTACTGCAGTCCAACCCAAAACTTCATTCCATAGATCTTTCGTCTTATTTCAACATTTGTTTCCACCAAAAAAATCCTATCCAAGCATGCTTTCTGTATTTATATGTTCACATATTTCTTACCTCATTATTTATTTTCCTTTAACTTTCCTCACCATTTATTTCCAAGAAAATCCTACCTAAACCTGTTGTCCCTAAACCCTACTTTTTTGTTCGTATCCTCTTTCAAAATACTTTCTTGGCCAAACCATTTTCTTGTAGCTTCTCAATGCATTTCTTTCCATTCATCACAACTCGTTCTCTTATATAGCCTACCCCATCTTAAGCTAACTTAAATCAACTGAGCTCAAATGCTAAACTAAGGGACGAGGTAATGCAGCAGCGCAAAACAATTAACACAAACAGCAATGATAAAAAATTCAAATTGTCAAAGCAAGCAGCATAAATTAGCAAAGCAAATGCAATGTTACAACTAATATAAGGCAATGCGCAGCAAACAATAAAAATAAATCATTAGTAAAACTGGCTTAACAGAATAATACAAAGTCAAATTCAGTAACACTATGCCTGGCAAACAGCAGCAGCAAATGCAGTAACTTATACCTAAACGTGACATAGCTCAAGCACAAAAAATATTACACTAAAGACAACAATGCAGATAAGGGAAATGTCTATCCACATCTTAATGTCTATGTAATTAAAGTGGTGCACCACAACTTATTCTACGAGAAATATTACCAAGTAGATGAAAAGAAAATTATGTATCCAAGTCCTGTGAAGGACACACGTAATTAGTGTACCGCAGATTAGACATTTGGCTTTATCGTCACAACGCACAAAAAAGTAGGAGAGTTCCCATTCCGGTTTAAATTGACTTTCGGCGATTTTCCCTTTTTTTGGAGCAGATGGTTCCATTATTCCGGTAATTGTCTTGCGCTTACGTATTCCAATGTTGACTAAGCCGTCTGGCAGCGCACAGCGTCGGCCTCACCCAGCAAGCCGAGTTGAGGCGAAGTATGCCGAGTTGAACCGATGCACTGTGCAGGCACTCGCTGCACCTCGCTTCGCACGCGTGCAGTTTTCCGTGTTTTTGCGGCTCTGATCTAGAGCATCGTCGATAGATCCGACTGTGGTTTTCTGGTGTAGAGCCGAGTGGAGGGTCTGAGAGGCTCAGGCGGTTCTGTGACCTGTAGGCTGCACATTCCCTGACTTACGCCATCGGGTGGTGGGTTTCCGGGTTCCGATTAATAGGTCAGGAGCCCGCTACACACAGGAAGCGGCTACACGGGTAGCGGGGGCTGTTTGGAAGGGACTGGACGTTTTTTTTTTAGGTTATAGGGTCTCAGGAAACCACAGAAAGAGCGTCCGTCTAAAAGAGGGTAGGTAAAACACACTAAGGTAGTTGTAGAAACTACCGGTATTGTAGTTGTAAATTGTAGTAGCTGTGTTGGGAAAAAACCAAAACCTCAAGATCTAATAGAAAGCACTGATGCTCAAATAGTTATAGGTACAGAAAGCTGGCTAAAGCCGGAAACAACTTCAGCAGAAATTTTTTCTAACTATCTTACAGTGTTCAGAAATAATAGAGTAAATACAGTTGGCGGCGGAGTGTCTATTGCTGTCAGAAGTAGTTTGCCTAGTAACGAAATTGAAGTGGATAGTTGCTGCGAAATGCTATGGGTAGAGGGTATTCTTGACAATCGGACTAAACTGTTAATAGGATCGTTTTACCGAAGATATAATTGCTGAACAGTTCAAAGAAAACTTGAGTCTCATTTCAAATAGGTATCCTACTCATATAATTATAGTCGGTGGTGACTTCAATCTACCCCCGATATGCTGGAAAAATTATACGTTTAAAGCCAGCGGCAGGCATAAAACGTCATCCGAAATTGTACTGAATGCTTTCTCAGAAAATTATTTCGAACAATTAGTTCATGAGCCAACTCGAAGGGTAAATGGCTGCGAAAGCATACTTGACCTGTTAGCAACAAAATATCCTGGACAAATAGGGAGTATCGTGATGAATACAGGGATTAGCGACCACAAGTTGCTGCTAGGCTGAATACCGTAATACCTACAACCATCAAAAAGAAACGCAAAGTATATCTATTTAAAAAGCCGATAAAAATGCTCTTAACGCCTTTTTATGAGACAGGCTTCACTCCTTCCGATTTGGTCATGTAAGAATAGAAAAGATGTGGAATGATTCCAAAGAGTTAGTGTCGACGTCAATTGAGAGATATATATCACATAAATTAATAAGTTATGGTGCCTGATCCTCCATAGTACACAAAATGGGTCAGATCGCTGTTGCAGAAGCAACGAAAAAAGCATTCAAAATTTAAAAGAACGCAAAATCCCCCAAGTTTTATAGAAATTCGAAGTATAGCGCGTACTTCAATGAGAGATGCTTTTAGTAACTACCACGACGAAACTCTGTCTCTGAATCTGGCGGAAAACCCAAAGAGATTCTGGTCATACATAAATCACACCAATGGCAAGACGTAATCAATATCATCACTGCCCGAGAACAACGATGAAGTCACTGATGACAGTGCCACTAAAGCAGAGTTATTAAACACTGTTCTTCGAAACTCCTTCACCAAAGAAGACGAAGTAAATATTCCTTAATTCCGATCAAAAACAACTGCCAATATGAGAAACATAGAATTAGATATACTTGGCATAGCAAATAACCATAATCACTTAATAAATGCAAGGCCTCCGGACCAGATTGTATACCAGTCAGGTTCCTTTCTGAGTATGCTGGTACAATAGATACATATTTAGCAATGATATACAACCACTCACTCACAGAAAGATCTGCACCTAAAACTGAAAAATTGCTTAAGCCACAGCAATAACCAAAAGGGAAAGTGAGAGTAATCCGCTGAATTACAGGCCCATATCACTAACGCGGATTTGCGGTAGGGTTTTGGAGCATATTCCGTGTACGAACATTATGAATTACCTCCAAGGAAATGATTTATTGACACATAGGCAGCACGGTTTCAGAAAATATCGTTCTTGTGAAACACAACTAGATCTTTATACAAATGAAGTAATGAGTGCAATCGACAGGGGATGTCAAATTTTTTACACGTTTTCAGATTCCAGAAGGCTTTTGACACGGTTCCTCACAAGCGACTTCTAATCTAACTGCGTGTCTATGGAATATCGCCTCAGTTGTGCGACAAGATTCGTGATTTCCTGTCAGAAAGATCACAATTCGTAGTAATAGGTGTAAAGGCATTGAGCACAACTGAAGTAATATCCGGTGTTCCCGAAGGGAGTGTTACAGGCCCTCTGTTGTTCCTGATCTATATTAACGACATAGGAGACAATCCAAGTAGCCCTGAATAAATAAAAATGTGAAGTTATACACATGAGTACTAAAAGAAAACCGACCGCTGTGGCGGAGCGGTTCTAGGCGCTTCAGTCCGGAACCGCGCTAACGCTACGGTCGCAAGTTCGAATCCTCCCTCGAACATGGATGTTTGTGATGTCCTTAGGTTAGTTACGTTTAAGTAGTTCTAAGTCTAGGGGACTGATGACCTCAGATGTTAAATCCCATAGTGCTTAGAGCCCTTTGAACCATCTTTTTGAACTAAAAGTGTAAGTAGGCTGTTTAGATTTTTATGTTGGTAACCCTACGTAGCGCTCTGAATGAAAGGCACTGTCTGTGCTGTGTGCAGTCTGTGGCTGGTTCGCACTGTTGGAATATTCACTATTGTAGTGTTGGGCAGTTGGATGTGAACAACGCGTAGCGTTGCGCAGTTGGAGGTGAGACGCCAGCAGTGGTGGATGTGGGGAGAGAGATGGCAGAGTTTTGAGAGCGGACAATCTGGACGTGTGTCCGTCAGAAAAAGGAAATTTGTAAGACTGGATGTCATGAACTTAAACTGATCTATATATATATTATGACTTTTGAACACTATGAAGGTAAATACATTGTTTGTTCTCCATCAAAATCTTTCATTTGCTAACTATGCCTATCAGTATTTAGTGCCTACAGTAGTTAGAATCTTTTATTTAGCTGGCAGTATTGGCGTTCGCTGTATTGCAGTAGTTTGAGTAACGAAGATTTTTGTGAGGTACGTGATTCATGAAAGGTATAGGTTATTGTTAAAATGGCTCTGAGCACTATGGGACTTAACATCTATGGTCATCAGTCCCCTAGAACTTCGAACTACTTAAACCTAACTAACCGTAGGACATCACACAACACCCAGTCATCACGAGGCAGAGAAAATCCCTGACCCCACAGGGAATCGAACCCGGGCGCGGGAAGCGAGAACGCTACCGCACGACCACGAGCTGGGGACTATTATTGTTAGTCAGGGCCATTCTTTTCTAGGGATTGCTGAAAGTCAGAGTGCATTGCGGGAGGGGAAAAAAATGTGTCTGTTTAGTTTTGATCAGAATAAGCAAAGAGAGAAATGTCTGAGTACGTTCAGTTTTGCTCAGCTGTTTGAAAATCAAATAACGTAGAGGTTTACCAGCACAGTAATTTGTAATTTTTCTAAGGGGATATTTTTAAAAAAATCGATTACGCGATAAGCCACACAAATCTCAAGGCTGTAAATTCAACTAAATACTTCTGGATTACAACTACAAATAAACTAAAAGGGAAAGATCACGTGGAAAACGTTGAATGTAGAGCAAACCAAAGACTGCTATTCATTGGCAGAACACTTAAAAGGTGCAACAGGTCTACTAAAGAGCCTGCTTACATTACCCTTGTCCGCATTATTTTGGAGTATTGTTGTGCGGTGTGGGGTCCGCTTCAGGTAGGACTGACGAATGGCACTGAAAAAGTTCCAAGAAGGGCAGCATGTTTTTTATTATCGCGAAATAGGGGAGATAGTGCCTCAGACATGATACGTGAATTGCAGTGGCAATCATTAAACCAAAGGCGTGTACAGTTGCCACGGAATTTTCTCATGAAATTTCAATCACTAGTTTTCTCCTCCAATTGTGAAAACATTCTGTTGGCACCCACCTACATAGGGATAAATGTTCATCACGATAAAATAAGAGAAATCGGGGCTCGCATAGAAAAATTTAAGTGCTTGTTTTTCCCGCGCGCCATTCGAGAGTGGAACGGTAGAGAGACTGCTTGAAGGTGGTTCATTGAACCGTCTGCTAGGCACTTTGTCTCCTCTCTGGAACCGAATTCTAATTAAGTGTAGCCATTTGGAGTGTATAACGATCAGTTACGACTGTTGAAGATTTATGTAAATCGACCACCGCCGCGCACGAAATGGCAGCACTATCAAAATACCGAAATTCTTCAACCAAGATTTACCTTCGTTTATGTGGGAATCCAACGAAGCCTTCAGCAACGGAATCTCAGCAGTGAACAAGAAATTTCAGAGGACCAATTGGCAGTCGATAATTCGCCTCGGATATGTGAAATTTCGCGAGAACCATATACTGAGACAGCCGATTCGGGTTGTGCTTCCAGTTTTTTTAATCAAACGGTACATGAGCCATTATCTATTACTATCAATTTACACTCAGTCGTTCCAAAGCCAGTAAACGTGAATGCGGAAATCAATAATTCCACTTTGCTAGAGTTGCTGCAAACCATGAGTTAAACCTGGAAAGACTATATATAACATTAACCAAAATCACTTACGAGGTTTAAGGTCTCGCTATGCAGCCTTGAAACAGAACAAAACAAAATTAAAACCTTCTCAACAAAAACGCGAAGTAGTGTTGACACAGAAAACGATGGTCATGGATGCGCAGATGGAAGGCACGTGTGGGCAGAGGAGTAGTGGAGGGGGTTATGGGCAGCCGTTGTAGGGCAAATGCGGAACGCTGGAGGGGAAGTGTCTTTCTAAATTGAAGACTATGATCACATTTTTTTTTCTAAATATTAAGTAGGCCTCCTCCACGCTCACACTTACATGATGACCATTCAAAACGACTATCACCGGTGCTTTGGTTAGTATCTTAAAGGAGTTTCTCCGAAAATGAAGCGATTTACTTTCGCCTGGCATGCTAAACAAAATGGTTCAAAACGCTCTGAGAACTACGGGGCCTAACATCTGAGGTCATCAGTCCTCTAGAACTTACAACTATTTAAACATAACTAACCTAAGGACATCATACACATCCATGCCCGAGGCAGGATTCGAAACTGCGACCGTAGGGGTCGCATGGTTCCAGATTGAAGCGCATAGAACCGCTCGCCACACCAGCCGCCCATGTTAAACATTTGATATGAGTGGCGGTTTATGAGTAAAACTTACACATTTCTCTTGTTGCCTGTTAAACATTTGATATGAGTGGCGGATTATGAGTAAAACTTGCACATTTCTCTTGTTGCCCTGTTGTAATTCGTTTATTTAGCCTAAAAGCAATAGGGTTTACACAGCCTCACTTCTCTAATATGTGGTACAAATACAAATGCGAGAGAATTTTGAAACAATGGTTTATTAAGATTATTAAGGGAGGAACTGAAGGAAAGCAAGTTCAGTAGCTTACAAAAAAGCAAATCCTCAGAACAAATGTTTTGACCTGTGTTGTCCAAAACCCATAGCATTTCTCGTTTCACCAGCTATCAATGGCCCTTAAAAGTCGAATTCTTTCGTCGTCAAGGTCTGTAGTTAGTGGAATAAATGCTAAATATTGAAGTTTTGCATAATGATGACAAGGCAAAATACTTTCCTTTTTGTGTGTTATCATTTGCGGAAATCTCATTTCGATATATGTAACCGTTTGTGAAATATAAGGGATGTTGTGGCTATTTCACTCTGGCCTTACCGCTGGAATGTCGCGCTCGCAAATGAGTGTGCTACGTTAGATCAATTTTCTCGAGATTGGTGACAGATACACACCTGTACCCAAGTCTAAAGAAATCAAAAACGCCCATACTTTTCAAGGCAAACTTTTTCGAATTTCGCGCACTGTTTACTTGCACGTAAATATCACAATAACTATGACCACTGATGAAATGACGGGCATGTCATCATGGGTCTGACATATAAAGCTAAAACTGAAACAAAAATGATATCGTTTCACCGAATACTTTCTGTAAATCATTTGAGAAATATTGCTGCGCGTGCGCCTTGAATCTGTCATCGTCGACAGATAGAAAACACTTGTCTGCCTCCCCTTCCGAACAGACGAATGAACTCGTCCAGACCTTTGGACGAAAATTGGCCACTATACATTGGCCACCGTATCCAGCGTGGGGTCTAAATGCAAACTCGAAATTAACTGCCAGGAGTCTAAACAGTGAAACGAAGCCGCGCAACGGCAAAGTAGAACAACCATCTAAACAAGTCAATATACAAATAATACCCTGTACCATTACAGCTCATGGAGAGCAACAGATCGAACCTCGTGCTATCCCTGCCCTGAAGAACACGAAAAAACAGCGATCAGTACGGTTAACATAAGCAGAAACACAAATAACGTTTTTCTAGCTTGTTTTTCACGAACTGAGAAATGTCAAACTCTGAAACACCATCTAGACGAACGTCTAAGAATGATTAAACAATAGCTTGCACATAGATGTTAATGCGATGATTTTGCTTATTCTTATCTACATTTTGGCATTTTCCGTCATTGTATATATTCATGGCATATGTGTGACCTTTTGCGAGAACAGTTTCACTCGCAGTCGGAACAGTGAACAGTCTCGTCGGCATATCAAAGAAGTGTTGTAGCCACGAAATATCACAAATGTTTTCATACAGTGAACTTAGGTGATTATTCTCGTGTAGAAAAATATACTTACACATAAGGGAGTGAACAGTATGCATGCTGTTCTACTCACTTGAGCAAAATAATTACGAGATGAAGAAACAATATGAATTCCATTTATTTCCCTACATTCAAAATAATGTAGGTAGGGCATTCATTATACTTTTTGTATACATAGAGTGGCGGCATTGCCTCCTCAAGGTGGGTGTTATTGTTTCTCAGTTTCTTGGTAACTCGTCTTCTCTCACTACCCGTTATATTCGATAAGTACAACGAATTTTCTTCTCTACCGTAATATAAATTTGTTGATAGTAATTTTAATGATTTGTATGGTATGATTACAAATCTGTCATATTGGCCACAAAGTACATTCTGATTCTGACAACACTGAAAATTCCAATTACACACATTTAGTGACCCTGAAAGGATTTTTTTCGGTTAAAAATTTCTGTATGATTGTCCCAGTCACGACGTCAAGGGCAGCCGGAACGATCCATCTCGAAGGAACATTTTTTTCTAAAACCATTAAACATATTGCTCTGAAATATGGACTACATGTTCAGTGAATATTGCTCTACAAATTTACAATGCTATGTTAAGAAATATTTATTGGTTTTTGCTTTATAATTTTTTAAACAGATTGTTATTTTTCTCTAAAATTTTACACTATTTCTTCTATAGTTCTTGAATTATATAATATTTTTTTACAAATTGTTATAAAAATGAAAGAAAAGAAGTAAACAGTATTTTGTATAAATTTCATTGATGTATTGTTAGCAGTTTCTGAGAAAATGTCCCTCAAAACTGAAACTTTTAAAGTTATGGGAAATGGCTTCCAAAGCTTTTTAACACATACCTGCCCCATATGATGGATTATCAGCATCCTCTTCTTTTTCCAGTGTTAGATTCATTTCACTGGCCTTTTCTTCCCTTTTGCTGCATGTTGTAGGCTTTGTCTCATCTTCCTGCACCTCTTAGTCTTTCTTCATCAGTTAGGCGCATTGTGGAAATTGTGTACTGGTTGGAAACCTAAACGTTTCAGCACATCACATTTGATAATGTTTCCTTCATTGTATGTTGCCACTGCATCATACACTCCAAAATGAAACGTTTTGATCTGTACAAACACTCTTTTGGGAATCCTGATCCAAATTATATTATTTACACCTTCATTTGGATTTTGTTTTCCCATGTAAACACTTTTCCAATAAACTTGGTTGTGATAAATCTCTGAATATGGGCTTAACTACATCAATTACAGCACTTGGCAAACTGTTTTTATGGGCATATTCCTTTCCTGATTGGTACTTACACCTGTGGAACAAAGAGCATGTTGTGGGTGCTCATTTGTTGATGCAGTATGAAAAAATAGTGCCCATACTGCTCTCCTAATATGCTCAATGCTTCTTGTATTTTGCTTAATTGCAGACCCATAATACCTCTGCAGCCGGCCGCGGTGGTCGTGCGGTTCTAGGCGCTCCAGTCCGGAGCCGCGCTGCTGCTACGGCCGCAGGTTCGAATCCTGCCTCGGGCATGGACGTGTGTGATGTCTATAGGTTAGTTAGGTTTAAGTAGTTCTAAGTTCTAGGGGACTGATGACCACAGTAGTTGAGTCCCATAGTGCTCAGAGCCAATACCTCTGCAATCTATCAATTGCTTCGTCTGAGACTCTTCCTCCAAGAGTCTTACCATCACCAAGCTTCTGGGATCCTAATGTCTGCTTTAGTTTGCGCAAGAGAGCCCCCATGCACTTCTGCACATGTCCAATGCACTCCTGTTTTTTAATGTGAATTTCATTGCCATAAGCCGGTTTGAGCTCCTCTGCAGCTCTATATCCCTTAGAATCACCATCTCCTAGATGGTTAGTATATCGTACATTATACCACTCCTGTGATCTGGAGAAAAATGCTTTCACTCCCTCTACTTCCATCGCTTCACTCGTGTCGTGAAAATTTGCTTCACAACTTTCACTATGTTCGTCCTTGGTATTGCCCTTTAGAGATTTATGAACTCTACGTTGCCATGATCCATCTAAAGCAACAGTTAAATCTCTACAATTGCCATTATCTGTCACAGCTTCTTCAACTGCTTTCTTCATTGCTGCTTGAGCAATATCTTCAGCAGAAGATCCCACCAATTCATTATAAAATCCAAACGCGGTTGGTGGTTTTGGCAAGTTCATAATTCCACATAACACTGTCTCTGCAGCACTGCCCCTGCCAGTGCAACACAAGCCATACACTAGCCTAACATTTGTATCATACACCTTCTTTCCACTATTACCACTACGAGGAGTACCGTTAGGATTACGAAACGAAGCTTCTGCAGCACATCTGTTACACGTCAATAACATTTTACATGCCAAACCAATGTGTGAAGTTATTTTCAATTCCAGTCCTCTTTCTTTGCAAACTTGGAATAATACGATATGTTTCAAATATTAGAGAGCAAGGACATGTTAATTATTTTATTTACATCATTACTGTCAATTTCATAGTTTTCTAATTTTTCTTTGCTGTCACAAAGTTTCTTGCTGGAAGAAGTTCTATCTCATTCATTAGGAGTAGTCGGGGAAGAAGTCTGAGCAGCATCTCCCTTCGAAACAACAGAAGATTTCTTCTTCCACTCATTGTGCCATTTCTTAAGCACTCGATTACTGAAACGGGGAATATTGATATCCACAAACCAAATACGTAAAACAGGTACGAGCAAAATTCGTCAAATATGCAAAATTGAACAGCTAAACAACACAAATCAAAATCCGCAAGTCAACACATATGGTATAGTGTTCATGTTTACCGATATGAACAGTCACAGAGATAAAGCCATACAACGTTGGAAACACTGTCTAATTCCGCAAAGATACCCTGCTTGCAGCCAGCGAGCGGCTCTGTCAGAGGTGACACACCAAGTCGCTACAACCGTTTACGCGGCGTGTCGACTTTGCAGCGATAAAAAGTACACTTAGAATTCACTTAGAAGGGTGAAACTTGATTTGTTTTATTCAGAAAACACCAAATAATTTTATAACGAAAAACACAAAACTTTAATTTCGTCATTTTCATCGTTCTGGCTCCCCTCAAACTGCAAAAAATGAAAAAAATTTATAGCAGTTGCAGTCATGAGCTATAAAATGAAGATTCAGTACCAGTTCTGAAAAGAATACAGATTATTGAGAATATAGTTGTGCTGTGCAAAGTGACAATAAATTTTTTTAAAAAGTAATGGGATTGGTGAATTACTAGTATATAAAGGATTTTCAACCAGTTCAAGGAATAATTTTAGCTCGTTAAAGATAAGATTGTGCTGTCTGGACGAAATTATCAGTATATGAGGTGTAAGTAGGCTGTTTATGTTTTCTCTATGTAAGTAGGCTGTTTATGTTTTCTTATTGGCAACGTTACGTAGCGCTCAATATGAAAATCACTGGCTGTGCTGTGTGCAGTCTGTGGCTGCTTTGCATTGTTGTAATTCTCGCCATTGTAGTGTTAGGCAGCTGGATGTGAACAGCGCGTAGCGTTGCGCAGTTGGAGGTGAGCCGCCAGCAGTGGTGGATGTGGGGAGAGAGATGACGGAGATTTGTAATTTGTCATGAACTGCTATATTTATATATGATGATATCAAGGTAAATACATTGTTTGTTCTCTATTAATATCTTTCATTTGCTAACTATCCCTATCAGTAGTTAGTGCCTTCCATAGTTTGATTCTTTTATTTAGCTGGCAGTAGTGGCGCTCGCTGTATTGCAGTAGCTTGAGCAGCGAAGATTTTTGTGAGGTAAGTGATTTGTGAAAGGTATAGTTTAATGTTAGTCAGGGCCATTCTTTTGCAGGGAATTTTGAAAGTCAGATTGCGTTGCGCTAACAAAATATTGTGTGTCAGGTTAAGCACAGCCATATATAAATTGTTCGAAGGGGACGTTTCATAGAGGGAATATGGATTTTTATGAAGATTGTCTTTTCATGTTCAGATGTGCACTAATGAAGGTATGTTAGCTCAGTAGGGTTATTTATCAGGTGTGACTGTGGAATACTTCTCATGTATGGACTGATATATTAAAACAGAGCTAGCAGTATTTACTATTGATTAGTTACGATATATGAGTATATTATGTGATCTGACATGATGATGATACAGTAGAGACAAAAATGTTGAAGATACTAGTGATTATTGATGATGATGGTTAACAGGATAGTGACTAAAATACGTCAGTAAAATCCAATCGTTAGGAATTTTGATGTATGATGAGGAATGAATAGCCTAGGGTTAGAGTTCATGTTAGAAACCCTGTTTTTGTTTACACTGCTTTTCCTTTGCACATATATATTTCACTAACTTGCATGTAGCAAAAAGATCTGAAATTGTAAGTAACACCAATATGATAAATGGCAATAGAGTTGTTTTTATGTGAACTCTTTTGGGTAATAAGGTAGAACTGGTATGTCATACATTTCTGTCTTAGGTATATACACTCCTGGAAATTGAAATAAGAACACCGTGAATTCATTGTCCCAGGAAGGGGAAACTTTATTGACACATTCCTGGGGTCAGATACATCACGTGATCACACTGACAGAACCACAGGCACATAGACACAGGCAACAGAGCATGCACAATGTCGGCACTAGTACAGTGTATATCCACCTTTCGCAGCAATGCAGGCTGCTATTCTCCCATGGAGACGATCGTAGAGATGCTGGATGTAGTCCTGTGGAACGGCTTGCCATGCCATTTCCACCTGGCGCCTCAGTTGGACCAGCGTTCGTGCTGGACGTGCAGACCACGTGAGACGACGCTTCATCCAGTCCCAAACATGCTCAATGGGGGACAGATCCGGAGATCTCGCTGGCCAGGGTAGTTGACTTACACCTTCTAGAGTACGTTGGGTGGCACGGGATACATGCGGACGTGCATAGTCCTCTTGGAACAGCAAGTTCCCTTGCCGGTCTAGGAATGGTAGAACGATGGGTTCGATGACAGTTTGGATGTACCGTGCACTATTCAGTGTCCCCTCGACGATCACCAGTGGTGTACGGCCAGTGTAGGAGATCGCTCCCCACACCATGATGCCGGGTGTTGGCCCTGTGTGCCTCGGTCGTATGCAGTCCTGATTGTGGCGCTCACCTGCACGGCGCCAAACATGCATACGACCATCATTGGCACCAAGGCAGAAGCGACTCTCATCGCTGAAGACGACACGTCTCCATTCGTCCCTCAATTCACGCCTGTCGCGACACCACTGGAGGCCGGCTGCACGATGTTGGGGCGTGAGCAGAAGACGGCCTAACGGTGTGCGGGACCATAGCCCAGCTTCATGGAGACGGTTGCGAATGGTCCTCGCCGATACCCCAGGAGCAACAGTGTCCCTAATTTGCTGGGAAGTGGCGGTGCAGTCCCCTACGGCACTGCATAGGATCCTACGGTCTTGGCGTGCATCCGTGCGTCGCTGCGGTCCGGTCTCAGGTCGACGGGCACGTGCACCTTCCGCCGACCACTGGCGACAACATCGATGTACTGTGGAGACCTCACGCCCCACGTGTTGAGCAATTCGGCGGTACGTCCACCCAACCTCCCGCATGCCCACTATACGCCCTCGCTCAAAGTCCGTCAACTGCACATACGGTTCACGTCCACGCTGTCGCGGCATGCTACCAGTGTTAAAGACTGCGATGGAGCTCTGTATGCCACGGCAAACTGGCTGACACTGACGGCGGCGGTGCACAAATGCTGCGCAGCTAGCGCCATTCGACGGCCAACACCGCGGTTCCTGGTGTGTCCGCTGTGCCGTGCGTGTGATCATTGCTTGTACAGCCCTCTCGCAGTGTCCGGAGCAAGTATGGTGGGTCTGACACACCGGTGTCAATGTGTTCTTTTTTCCATTTCCAGGAGTGTATTATGTCTTGTGACTTTTTTTGATTGGATGCTTATAGCATATCAGAACATCATCCCATTTAAGTGTCTACGTTTTTTGTAACTAACTACACACATCTTATGTTTTCAGGTCAGATAATGACAGACTTGGTCTCATAGATATATATGAAAACGAGTTTAGCGAACAATTCACATATTCCAGATTTATGATATACAGTTGCAGATAGGATCTGTTGTTGAATAGTAGTTTTTATTAAGGTACCAGGCAGAGACAGATGTATTTTCTGGTAAAATAATTGTTTCCAAGATATATTTGCTACTAATCGATGATGTTTTCTTCCTTTTACCATTGTTGCGTTTATTAATTAGTTTTATTGTCCTGGCCAAGGTTATCAAATGTTTATAATCTTGTTGCATAATATTCTATTGTACTGTATGTTAACAGGGGGCACTAGAAACGATGGAGAGGATTATTGTGCAGTTTTGCCCCCAGTGGACCCCAACAGGGAAGGTCTGACACCAGACGAGTATAACCCCAATGTTTGCATGGTAGAGTAATGGTGATGTATGTGTACGTGGAGATGTTTGTGCAGCAACCATCGACATAGTGTAGCTGAGGCGGGATAAGGGGAACCAGCTGGCATTCGCCAAGGCAGATGGAAAACCACCTAAAAACCATCCACAGACTGACTGGCCAGTTCACTGGACCTCAACACAAGTCTGCTAGGTGGATTTGTGCCGGGGACCAGGCGCTCCCTCTCACTCTGGAAAGCCATCTGTTACACCTCATGGCTAACCAGGTGGGCTGCATAATATTACTATTCCTTAACATAGCTTTGCCTCTCTTGTATTTATCCATTACACAATCATTGCTGCACGAACAAACTTTTGACACTGTTGTCTTATTTGCATTTTGAGATGGCACAGATAGCTTGCAAGTTTGTTATCACATACTTGGCTTTAATTGTTGCATTGCTTTTATGATGAAACTTTTGTGTACAATTTGTCTTAGCCTAAGAATGTGTTCTTCATTTTGTTTTGTGGCTTACCATAATGATATTTTGTTGCATATGTGTGGGATCAGATATTTTGCTGTGTTTCCTTTGTGATGAAATATTTGTCATTTTTGTATACATATGACAATGAATTTGGCTTAATGAATTTGGCTGTATTGCTTTCCTGATGAACTATTTATGTGCATATGTGTATAACATGAAGCCTATAATTTTATGAGACCTTACTTAGGATAATCATTTTCTGTTAGAGGCTATAAATAAGGTAAATGTCATGATACAATATAATTACGAAAAATGGGTATAGGAAGAGAGAAAGTTGAAAATATAGCAGCTGCACTTAGGATGAGAGAGATGTGACAAAAAACAAAGTGTAGTAAGATGTGTCAGTAGGAATTTCAAATAAAATTTGACACATGCTGTGGTGGAAGGAAGATAATGTTAATTGTTATAAGGAAAAATAAATGAATTTAGGTAGGTTTAACAATTATTATATTATATGGTTATGATGAAGTGACAACGATATGATTAAACTGGCATGAAATGTATTATTATATGAGCATAATGTTTTTGGCAGATAAACTGAGTTAAAGGTATTATGAGAAAAGAATAACGATTCAGAGAAACCATGCAATCAGTACAGAAGTCAGAAAGATGATCAGTACATGACACTAGGATAAAATATCACACAAATTGACAGACACTTTGACTCTGAAGAGCACTTAATTCCCTCCACTTTTCCTTTGCATGAACCATGATTCTTTTCTTTGTTTGTGCTTTATTTCCTGTCTGTTAACTGTCTTCCTGTTATGCTGTGGGTGGGTGTGTGTGAGTGTGTGTGTATGTTTTTATGTAAGTGTTTTTATTAGCATTGTTCCTGAGTTTTGCATGTCAGTTGTTAGTTCTGAGTAACTATATGTCTTCTCTAACATTAGATCTATTATTGAGTGCACACTACGCTTTCTTGTACATTTTCATTGCCATTTGTAACTATTAGAAGGTAATGATGTTTAGTCAGTTCCTCCTTTTGTTAACTTTACTTTCTATCAGGCACACAATATTGCATAATTCTTTCTGTATGTTGATATTTTCTGATCACACAGACTATTATAATCTGCAAATGTTCATGTTTTCTATGTAACTTTCATCTTAAATTTCCAGGCAATGCTATTGTACTATTTCAGATATTTGCTAGGAATAAGATAATTTGTTAGAGAGACAGTACTCTATGTGCAGTTTACATAGCTTATTTGTAACGCTAATCACAAGTTCAATGAAGTTTCCAGGGATTAGAATAAGTCCTGCACATACTTAAATGAAATAGGTGAACTTAGTTTATCTTCCACACATATGCTGCACATACGGGTTATTAATTTTTCTATTGTCAATGTAACACTGCCTCCCTGAGTCTGTTCACATCTGTCTGTACGTTTACAGCAAATCTTCCGAGTGTTGTCAGCAATGGAAATTTAATTACCTTATGATGAAAGTTCTCTTTTAAATAATTAAAAATAATATATAGTGAACAGTCTTTTTATGTAATTTAAATATGACTGAATCACTGTTTCTGATTGAGCTGTAATAATAAATGAACTGTCATAATGAAACTTGTACTGTCATAATGTGAAAGTAAAGCTGCACTATAATGATAATTAATTGTTGTAATGGAAACAGAAGTCTTTCATACTGTAGAAGTTAGCAATCTGACTGTAAGAATTTTGAACAGTATATACTGCCTGAATAATGAACTTTGACATAAAACCTACAGTAATTGGTTTTGAAAAACTGATCACAAAAACTGTCCCTGAATGATTTAAGTTGTTCCCGAATGAATAAAGACAAAAAATCAAAATACTTAGTCCTTACCTCAATTCTTCACAAACCTGTATGACGTGTTGCAGTACTGCTCTCTCTTGTACGCCACTACGCTAAAGCTTCAATTTACTGTATCTACACAAAGACAGTCGAGAGATGCAATGAGTTCTCTGTTAACTGAAAATCGAACAGTTTTTCGAACACACTTGGTTCCATGATCCATTTTAAATTGTAAGAGGAAGGTTGGTAAGAAAATGAAATATGCACATAAATGTCAACACTAAGTTTTTTGTATACTGTGGAATAGCGCTCAAGGCACATTTTAAATTTAGTGAACTTCTTAACATCCAGACAATACACTTTTCTGTCTCTCAAATCTAGCAACTCTCAGTACAATATCAAAGTTGGTCCGCTGACACAGCAATAATGAAAAAATGTAACATCATTAGAATATTTAGCTCTGATACTCCATTACACTTCTTCCTATACAAAGCAGTTTCCGTTACAATCTTGATATAATGATGTTGATTGAACAAATTGATAAATTGAGATACCAAATTTTAAACGTAATTTTGCTACTGCTTCCTCACAGTAACACAGCTTAACATTGTCTGCTTGCTCACTCTAATACAGCTAAACATAGTCTGCTGCACTGCACCTTCCCACACATCAGAGATAATAACTTAACTTCTGCGATATAGCTTTACAACATCGCTGCTCGCTCATAATCGATTCAGCTACCAAAATTATACATGACACCTATTATTACCCTGCAGCCCGGTGGCCCAAAATTTCACAGGCAAGCTGATGTCAGTGAGATTGCTGAGACTGGGAAATTTTACTTTCTGAAAACAATATTCTGATAGAAAGATGTAGAAAGGTGAGTACAAAAGTTTGAAGATACAATACGAATACAGAGGTAATAATAAAACTATACATGACAGAAAATAAATACAAAGTATTGATCCACATGAACAGTTACATGACTGAAAGTAAATACAAACAGTTGTATAAGTGAAAATAGGTCCAAATCATTGCTGGACATAAACAGTTTCATAATTGAAAATGGGTACAAATCATTGTTGAACATAAACATATCGTTACCAGTATAGTATTTGCTAAATATTTGCGTACACTCACAGTTGTTCAGACTGTATTACATCTGTAGACTGTTAGTACAGAGAGCTGATAGAATACATATATGCACCGCACATACTAACGTTCTAAGCACAAAGAAAATGTTTCTGACCACCCTGGGTTGTGGCATGAAAAGTGTCCTCAGAACAATAAAAGTTGTAAATAACTGCCAATCATAAGTGTGTAGGCAAACTATATGACACACTGCAGGAAAATCTTGTATTCCCACAGACAATGACAGTACAAATATTATTTGAAAAGCACAGTGAGACAAGCTTGCAGACCCACTGGCACTGGTAAAACTGACCATTTCAGAATAATCTTGCAGTCCTGCTGGCACCAACATCAGACGTTAGCAGTGATGAGGATGTTGGAAGATATGAATGTGTTAAAAAAGTTGTCCATCGACACTGTAGCAAGAACCTAACCACTCATTACAAACATGTCTCCACTTGACATCGACAGCATGTATAATCTTCAGTGCAGGACAGGCCGATCACAAGTCAGGGTATAAGAGTCTACAGTCTCTGATCAAATAAAATATGAGAGCTAACAGCAGCTCCCAGTTAAAGTATTTCAATATCTGTGCAGAGTGCAAATAAAGTACAAACGCTACATATAAAACAAGAGGGTATGTCCAGGCAATGAAATACAATGGTGAACTAGTATACTTATTAAATTGAGAAACAAAATGAGAAAGGTATTACCTTAAAGAGAGAAAAAACAGAACACAGTACGTTTTAACACTGATGAAATGGCTAAAAGTAAGCAAATAATCAGTTTTTCAAAAGTATTAACAAACGCCACATTTCAGAGTAATGTGCAAGCTTAGGTGATATGTGAAAAGAATTTTTGACCTTAAATAGGAAAAATATCAGAATACAGAACATCTTAACACTAAAGAAGTGGCTTAAAACTAAGCTAATAATCAAGAGAGCAATATCAGCAAGAAAAGAGTATGCTTGAAGTCCAGTATGTCATAGTAGATACGAATGGCATGGGAACACCCTGTTACATTCAGTGTAATGTGCAAACTTAGTTGCAGTATGACCAGATACGTCACATACAAAGTTATAGAGGTGACATGTGGAAAACAGTTATCAAGAGAAAAGTATGTAGCATTTGGTAACACGAGTAACACAGTTCCTTGAAACAGTTGTTGTATATATTCAGAGAATTGTGCAAACATAGTTGCCTTATGACAATATACTTCCCATATGATTGCACGAACATCAAGGTAACATTAACATAAAAACATTAACATAAAAAATATTTATACTAATATCTAGGCTATGTCTGCAGATTAAACACACACAAGAGAAAAATAGGTGCTCCACTAACTATGGGAACAAATAGGACATGAGGAGAAAAAGGAAGGTTTGTATAGTGCGCTAGGACTATTGTACCTGTGGAAAGAAGTAATTTAAAGTCATTCGTCGTGCAACAGTCAACATAGCAACAAGAAGAATTTGGCCAAAATAATGAATATATTTCAGACTTGAGAAGATAATTACCATCACATAGCAGAAAAAGAGGAATCACCAGGCAACAAGAATTTATGTCTCCAACCACAAATCACCATAGAGAAAAAGAAATCAAGTCTAGCAAAGCAACAAATCACTTAAAAAGTAACCCTAATCTCACACCATCGATATCAGAAAAAAATATCATCATGAAATCCCAAGAAAATATCATCATCCACACCAAGTCTCTTCTTAATATAATAGCTTCAAAAGAAATAAATCATAAAGGTTCATTGTAATACTAGAAATACGTGCAGAGTTTCATAAACGCCATAACATTTGCCGACAAAGGCAGAGCATGAGCTATTCTCAATCCAGTTAGACCCGTTAAAAATAGATTGGTACAAATTTTGAAAACTAATCAGGTGCAAAACAATGATTCATGGTCTGCCAAGGCGTCAGCCACATGACCATTACCTGAATGCTGACTATTTACTTCTGTATGTACCAAGCTGACTGTACTACGCTACTCAAGTATATAAATCTCTTACTCCTTAACAAAATTAGGGTAAGACGATGGAAAAATGAAACATTTTCAAGCACAAGGTGGGTCTCCAACAGTTAAGTGCATAGGATTAAAATATTATAGTGGCAAAAAAATTGCAAGACTAAGGTTCACTGTAAACATAAAAAAATATGTCATGGTCTATAATATAGCTGCCTATAGGTAATAAAGCAAATGCAAACCAATCTACTATGTGTATAAAGTATAAGACAAATAAAGCATTGTATGACCTGCATAAAATATTCTTGAAAAGACAAAGCATGAGTATGGAAAATGATAAGACAATAGATTCCACAAGAACAAATAGTGAAGATAAAGCAGTAGTTTATTGTTAGGCAAGGAAAAAAAGTCATTGTACATATTAGTAATTAGACCATAAATGTATACTGCTGTAAGATGTAGCATGGTATGTAGCCTGTTGCGTTACTCTCATAGAGAAAAAGTATTACTAAGTATATCGAGGGTTTTATGAAAATTTAAAGAAAGTGACAACTGCATATCATACAAAAGAAACGAAGTGTAGTAGCAAATAGCTGTAAGACAGTTACCATTGTCAACCTGCCATGACTGATTCAAACTCATCTCTTATGATTATAAAAGAGAAATATCATCATGTGAAATAAAATCGACAACGAAAACAGGATCATTAAGCCCTAACCATTACCTCAATACTATTCTCCATCTCATTAGTAACTTCACATAACACATCATATACGTAAGCCACATCAATCATAATCATATACCTCATTAAATATCATCAGAAATCATTATCATCAAATACACAAATATGCAGTAAACTTCATAATAGCCGGCCGTTGTGGCCGAGCGGCTCTATTCGCTTCAGTCTGGAACCGTGCGACCGCTATGGTCGCAGGTTCGAATCCTGCCTCGGGCATGAATGTGTGTGATATCCTAAGGTTAGTTAGGTTTAAGTAGTTCTATGGGACTGATGACCTCAGATGTTAAATCCCATAGTGCTCAGAGCCATTTGAACCATTTTTGAACTTCGTAATACAACTCATGTGAAATACACCAAAATAAAATTCCCTGTTCTGTCTACATCAGTTGTCTCCCACACGAAAAACACCTAACAGCCATAAGTATGAAACACCAATACTGTACACACAACACTTGCAATGACAAAAGATCATGAGAAGAAGAAAGTGTAGCTCTGAGGAAATATTCCTTCTGACAGTAGACAAAAATGAATGAAGGTAACAGGCTGTAGAAAGCATCAGACAAATGGTAGAAAATTCTCCTGAGAAACAGAAAAGTAAATCCAAATATAAATGCAAGTCCCAAGTTATAAGATAAGAAAAATAGACTACAGTGATATCAGTCCGGTAGTAATCCAGATAACAGTGTAAGTGTGTTGTCTGTAAAGCTGTGTATGTGTGTCCTATTCATAGAACTCCTTGGTAAGTCACAAAATCAGGGAAAATCGCAAATTATAAAACAAGAAATGACAAAGTAGGTTTTGGTCATACCAATCCGATAGTAAACAACTTCTCAGTGTAGGTACTTCGTCTGTAAAGCTCTGTGAGTGTGTCCTATTCGTGAAATTCTTTGACACTCGTAATATGGTGTACACCCATACTGCTTCTGGTTCTCAAACTTTCCACTTCCAAAGTATTCGAATGACAAATGCGAAGAATTCTGCACATCTGGAGAATGCGATGTACCCTGTCTTGGAGCGGCGTCGGCATCATCTGACGCCTGGTCCGCTAATCATAGTTGCGTGGGGCGCTGGCAGCTGCGCCTTCAATGATTTGAACTGCGCGCTGGGGTTCTGAACGATTTTGATTACGTTGTCACTGGTGAAGATTTGAGTCTGGTTAATTTAAGCATAAAGTCTGGTTGTTATTAAAGTGCCCTTTATTCCTGTAATTATGATCAAAATTTCTATTTCCCCGACTTATTCCTATTGTGACCTTGAAAATGTTGGACAATGCCACAATAGTTATGCTGGTACGGTTGATGCCTACATTTACGTAAATCGTTCCTGTGTACAGAATTTTACCAGAATCATTTTGCGAGAATAACTGCTGCTGTGACAGCTGTTGCGGCCAATACTGATTTCTGTTTTGTCCGGAATTAACATATTGCTGACTGGACTGCTGAAGATTGTGATTCTTCTGTTGGTAGTTATTAGGAAGACTTTCGTTCTGGTGAAAATGTCGTTGCTGAATACCATTAAAATTCTGGTTGTTGTTGTCAAAATTTCTGTTACGTCTTTCATTCCCAAAATAGTCACTCATATTGTGATTCAAAAACGTACCAGAACGACCACCGTTGTGTTTGTAGTGAAAACTGCGATTGTTGTTAGAAAAATTATTTTTATTCTTCTGCTGAGAAAACGAGTGGCCCATTTTAAGTAACAGTACAACGTCACGAAAAGCATGTATGTTAGGTGTTTGTTGACCTACTCTTAACGCACATATCAAATTTCCTGGAAGTTTTGAAATACAGAGGTGGTTCAAGCCTGACGAGCTGAATAGCTCAAGTAAATGCTGGTTTTGTTGTAACATGTATTCAAAGTATTGTGTTAAGTTTCAAAATTCGAGTTGTCGAAATTCGGTAAATTTACCAATTTGTCTCTTACAGCACATTGTTGCGTCTCAGACCAGTACGCTGCGATGAAAGCACTTTGGGAATTCTTCAAATGAAAATCATTGGCGTGCAATGGATCGCGTTCTCGTCTATGGTACCCCTTCCAAAACAGCTACAAATAAATTCTAATTTATGAGAGACAGGCCAGCTTGGCCGCAAAGAAAAAGTAAATTACTGAATCTAGTCCAAGGGATGTAGACAATTAGGACCATTACGAAATACTTTGAATTTCCTGACAGATAAAAAAAGCTTGTAGTCAAATCCGTCGATTCCAAAATTATCAAAAGAATGCTGTAGGCCGGAAAAGGAGCGAGAGTTGTGACGTTATTGCAGAAAGTTTCTTTCTCTAACTGGTTTAATAAGCTGAGGTTGAGGAGAATGTTCTATATTCTGATCGATACAATGCGTGGCAATGTTATGTGAGCCGTCCTGAGAAATGGTATAGTTCCTATTGTCAGACAAGCGAGCATTAAGTTTATTAAGTTGCTGTGTGATTTGACAATTAATTTGCAGCTGTCCCTATCCAAAGTTTTCAAGTGGTTGAAATTCTTCAGCGTCAGTGAAGCGTACCGGTTGTGTGCCTTCAGAGTGATTGTCATGATTCAATTTTAATTGTGCTACTGTGTCAGTGAGTTCATAATATTCGGCTTTCAGACTGTCGTATTGATCGAGAATGGTGGTAGTATCATCCTTACGTGACTGTAACTGAACAGCATGTACAGCATGGCTACGCGTTTCCTTTTGTAGCGTAGCAACAATTTCACATGGTACCGACTATCTAATTTTAGCAATAAGTAGGGCTTTGTCTTGCCGCTCACCTTCAGAAAAAAATGGTACAAATGGCTCTGAGCACTATGGGACTTGACTTCTAAGGTCATCAGTCCCATAGAACTTAGAACTACTTAAACCTAACTAACCTAAGGACATCACACACGTCCATGCCCGAGGCAGGATTCGGACCTGCGACCGTAGCGGTCGCGCAGTTCCAGACTGTAGCGCCTAGAACCGCTCGGTCACCCAGACCGGCCCATCTTCAGATATGGTATGAAGATGTTCATCAATGGCTACTTCTCTGTCTGACACACGTTGACTGAGGTTGTCATGAGCTGTAGTTAGTACGCTCAAACAAGATGTGACATTGGTAACCTCAGTTGAAACATCGTTTATAAGGTCTGTTAAAGTTTTATGGCTGCCTGTTAGTTCGGCAGAGAGTGCTTTCTGGTTCCGACAGAGAGCATCTAAAGATTTTTATGCTCTTCGAATTTCTGATTAAGCTCTTCCAAATGTGTAGCCTGTGCATAAAAACACTCTGTAAGAGATTCATAATTTTTAGTACATTTGTCATTAAGTTCTTGAAATTGCTTCGTAAGGGACTCGATACTGTTTTTAAGTTCGTCAAAACGAGTGGACTGTTCATCAAAACGTTTCGTAAGTGCCTTGATATTTCTTCAAAATTCTCGGTAAAACAAGTGGATTGTTCCTTAAAACGTTTATTATTTTCGTCACATAATATTTTAATAGCTTGCAACAGGCGTACAAAATCTGATTGACAAAAGGAATGGAAATTGTTGGTTGTCAGAGAAAAGTTTTGTCGAGGCTGGGGGTCGGATTTTGTCAAAGGGAGTGAATCTTCAATATTACTATACTCAGAAAACAAAAGATCAGTATTACGACAAATATTAATATCGGAATGTTGAGTTATGTCAGAATCAAGAGTGTGTACAATGTACATTGATTGACTACCCCGTTGTAAAAATACAGCTTCATCCATTATTACGTCAGAAATATGGTTAATATTAGTAGCAACAGAATGATCAGCAAAGGTATTATTTCTGTCGGTCGGATTTTGCGAATCATATTTTTGAGATTTCATCGTATTGCCTGATTTGCTGACAAACGTACCAGGCAGCATGATAATAGAGAAATATATAAAGATATTATAGACGTAATAAACAACGTCGAAAACAATAAATGTCTAATTTGAAAAGAGATGTAGAGTATTCGTACAGGAATTCACGTTGCGCCAAAATTGTAATAATAAATGAGACAGAGCAGTACACAATTTCTGACTGTTTCTCAATATATTCCTACGTCGCCTGTACCGTACAAGGACATCTCGAGAAAGTTCTCTTTTAAAGAAAATAAAGAACAATATATAGTGAAAGTTCTCTTTAAAGTAATTAAAAATATGTCTTAAGTACTTTTTCAGTTTGCATGCCCTGTTCTGCAATAATAAACTGTCACAATTAAACTTCTACTGGCGTAATGTGAAAGTAAAGCTGCACTGTAATAATAGTTAATGGTCGTAATGAAAATGGAATTCCTTAAAACTGTAAAAGTTAGCAATCTGCAAGAATTTTGAACAGTATGAACTGACTGACTAATGAACTTTGAAATAAAACCCACATTAACTGGTTTTGCAAAACTGATCACAAACAATGTCTCTGAATGACTTCATTTGGTCGTGAATAGTAAAGAAAAAAAATCAAAATACTTAGTCCTTAGCTCAATTCTGCACAAACCTGGATAATGTGTTGCAATACTGTTATGTCTTGTACGCCACTATACTAAAGCTGCAATTTACTGTATCTACACAGAGACATTCGAGAGGTGCAGTGAGTCCTCTGTTAATTGCAAATCGAACTGTTTCTCGAACACATTTGGTTCTATGATCTATTAAAAATTCTAAGAGAAATTTTGGTAAAAGAAACGAAATATGTGCATAAATCGCAACAGTAAGTTTTTTTATATACCATGAAAAAGTGCTCTAGGCAGATTTTAAATTTAGTGAACTTCTTAACATCCAAACAATAGACTTTCCTATCTCTCAGACCTAGTAACTCTTAGTACATTAATTCGATGACGCAACAATAGTGAAAAAATGTAACATCATTATAAATTTTACCTCTGATACAGTGTTAATCTTCTTCCTTCACAAACCAGTTTCTGTTACAATTTTGGTATAATGATGTTGATTGAACAAATTGATGATTTGAGACATTAAATGTGAAATGCAGTATTGCCATTGCTTCCTCATAGTAACACTGCTTAACATTGTCTGCTTCCTCGCTCTAATACAGCTAAACATGGTCTGCTGCACTGCGCCCTCGCACACATCGGAGAAAATAATTTCTATGATGCTGCTTTACAACATCGCTGCTCGCTCACAATCGAATCAGATGACAAAATTATACATGATGCCTATCAATGGGCTGCTCCTAAGCCTGAAACAATTTTAATATTCTTCTGCTTTGTTGACCTGCTGGATCTGTAGAATCAGCGCTAAATGGTCAGCCTCCTGATCGGTGGCCATACATCAAGAAATGTAACAATATTGCGCTAGTTGCCTTCCTTTTCTTGACCACCAGAGCAATCTCAATGAACAGTAAAAGTATCTTCACTGGTGCCGAGTAACATAACATTTTATCTTCAATTGTATTCACATACTAGCCTAAAGATTAGTGATATGAGACTTTAAAGAAAAACTTTTATTGTCAGTTGTACAACAATTACCTACAATCTATAGAACCCAGCAAATAGTTTGTATGTTTTCTCCCTATGCAAAGACAATCTTCATATGTTTAAAACAATCAGAGCATTTTTTGTGTATTTTGTAACTCCGTTCCTCACACTTATAATGTTATTTATGCTTCTAACTTATTGTACACAATTCTATGTAACTTTAAAAAAAATTCATTTCCTTGCCTTAACACTGCTAACACACCCTGTATGAAATTTTTTCCGGAGGGCAGACTATAATGTAAGGTTTTCATCTGTTTTGTGCTATTGTAAAAAAATTCACCTTTACTTACTGGGGCAAAGATGAACGAGTACATGGCAGTAGTAGTGAATAAGACCCTTGACTCTGTGTTTAGTTTTATCTGATGTTGACTTCTTAGTCAGTCAATTTACACAATTGACTGACTAAGAAGTCAACATCAGATAAAACTGAGACGTTCTTATTTGAGGTACAGTAGCAAGCAGCTGAGTTTCTCAAAGAATGAGATTTGTTTTCTGTGAATCTGGGATAATCCATCTAGAATACTATTATGGAGTTTAAAAGTGACATGTAATGCTTTGTTGTTCTTATTATTGACAGAAAAGATTTTGGAGGATTTTTAAAGACATTTTTTAGGTTTCTCTGTATCGAGAGAATTTTGTAATTGTTAGAGTCTTCTTATAGTTATGCAGTCTTTATAATAACAGTTTTATTTCCCAAAAACGATTTTCTTCAAAGTAAAACCCACCTACCGTCTGTGCATTGCACCTTACACCATTCACAGCAACAGATTGTTTCTGGCAAAAAGAATGTAGAGTAGATCATTTATCTTTAGCTGTTGCAACTGCTGATTTTTATTCGCTTTCGACAACATCAATACTCTACGCACAAGAACAAATGCTCAGCAAACCCCAAGTATCTTTTATTTCAGAAAAGACCTCACCTTGCATTCTTGTGTGTAGTCAGGATTGTCAGGTATCGTATTAGCTAGTACATTAATTCTGTGTGAACAGAGTTAGTAATTTCAGAGTTATTTTCTTCAAAATACAGAAGTAATTTATTTTTTGTGGATTTTCCAACTCTAACGTTGTACTATATATTACGCAACGTTCATAATGTGCTTCAGTACTGAGTTTTAATTATATAATTTTCATTTAGCACACAATTAGTTTGTTTTGCACATTTAATTAGATTCACTCTCTTTATTTCAACTTTTGCATTTCATGAAATTTAAACTTTTATTTCACGACTCTGTTCACATGCACAACACAGGGCCCACCAACGGTCAGTTTTTCTTAGGAACTGAATACGTTACCTAAAGTACATGTAGCATGAAGAGAATGTTTTCAGAATCGATGTGTTCAGTTCTTCTAGATGCAGAAAATTTAACTTAATAGAAAGTTTTAAGTACAGTTTCGGAATGCTGATCCACCAATTGCTTCAATACTAGATCATAATTCCAATGTGAAATGGGATGTCTACTCAAAGCTACTTAATTTAAGCCTGATATTCAGTATTTAAAATACATTGCCAAATCCGTTGTAACCACGCCGACCCTGCGATAGGTGCGGGATTATGGCGTACGCGAAAGAAAGAAAGAAAGATTCAGTATTTAAAATGTTATGTGGTGGGTTCTTACGAATGATTGCCCTAGCTGTAGCAACACCGCTTCTACACTCCTGGAAATTGAAATAAGAACACCGTGAATTCATTGTCCCAGGAAGGGGAAACTTTATTGACACATTCCTGGGGTCAGATACATCACATGATCACACTGACAGAACCACAGGCACATAGACACAGGCAACAGAGCATGCACAATGTCGGCACTAGTACAGTGTATATCCACCTTTCGCAGCAATGCAGGCTGCTATTCTCCCATGGAGACGATCGTAGAGATGCTGGATGTAGTCCTGTGGAACGGCTTGCCATGCCATTTCCACCTGGCGCCTCAGTTGGACCAGCGTTCGTGCTGGACGTGCAGACCGCGTGAGACGACGCTTCATCCAGTCCCAAACATGCTCGATGGGGGACAGATCCGGAGATCTTGCTGGCCAGGGTAGTTGACTTACACCTTCTAGAGCACGTTGGGTGGCACGGGATACATGCGGACGTGCATTGTCCTGTTGGAACAGCAAGTTCCCTTGCCGGTCTAGGAATGGTAGAACGATGGGTTCGATGACGGTTTGGATGTACCGTGCACTATTCAGTGTCCCCTCGACGATCACCAGTGGTGTATGGCCAGTGTAGGAGATCGCTCCCCACACCATGATGCTGGGTGTTGGCCCTGTGTGCCTCGGTCGTATGCAGTCCTGATTGTGGCGCTCACCTGCACGGCGCCAAACACGCATACGACCATCATTGGCACCAAGGCAGAAGCGACTCTCATCGCTGAAGACGACACGTCTCCATTCGTCCCTCCATTCACGCCTGTCGCGACACCACTGGAGGCGGGCTGCACGATGTTGGGGCGTGAGCGGAAGACGGCCTAACGGTGTGCGGGACCGTAGCCCAGCTTCATGGAGACGGTTGCGAATGGTCCTCGCCGATACCCCAGGAGCAACAGTATCCCTAATTTGCTGGGAAGTGGCGGTGCGGTCCCCTACGGCACTGCGTAGGATCCTACGGTCTTGGCGTGCATCCGTGCGTCGCTGCGGTCCGGTCCCATGTCGACGGGCACGTGCACCTTCCGCCGACCACTGGCGACAACATCGATGTACTGTGGAGACCTCACGCCTCACGTGTCGAGCAATTCGGCGGTACGTCCACCCGGCCTCCCGCATGCCCACTATACGCCCTCGCTCAAAGTCCGTCAACTGCACATACGGTTCACGTCCACGATGTCGCGGCATGCTACCAGTGTTAAAGACTGCGATGGAGCTCTGTATGCCACGGCAAACTGGCTGACACTGACGGCGGCGGTGCACAAATGTTGCGCAGCTAGCGCCATTCGACGGCCAACACCGCGGTTCCTGGTGTGTCCGCTGTGCCGTGCGTGTGATCATTGCTTGTACAGCCCTCTCGCAGTGTCCGGAGCAAGTATGGTGGGTCTGACACACCGGTGTCAATGTGTTCTTTTTTCCATTTCCAGGAGTGTAGATGGATCCTGCTTCAAGCCTTTTTACAATAATATCTGCATACCTGTCAGGCGATTCTGTAGTGACCAGTGATAGATCAGGGCGCCATTTGACAAAAAATGCTATCGCGTCACATTTAGCAAGGAATATGTAAGTTATTTATGAATCTGGTGATTGCAAGACGTACACTGAAGGTGTCAGCAACAAGTTTAACTGCCAACTCGTTCTTCACAGTTCCCTAGCAACCACTATTGACCCTTCCCAGATATGAATCACGTTGATGGAGGTTCAGTAGCAAGATATGTAGTTCCTCATTGATTCTTTGTTGTCCTATTCAGATCCTCCGATGATCTCAGCCATTCACCTTGGTAGCCTGCAGTGCTTCATTAATAGGTATGTCTATACAACCCACATACACATCAAAATGAAACATCACTGAAACAGTTACCAATGAACACTTAATATTATCATGTTTTCGAAACTTCTCCAACTGCGTGGTATATGCAAATTGAACAGTAAATATTCCAGAACATGATGACAGTCGCAACGATACTAGAAATTAAAGCTAATGTCCCAAGATATGACATATATGGCGTAAGTTCCGAAGTTCGTATCAATTTGTGCAGTAAATAATGAGATACCGCATTATTAACCATGCTGAAAGCAAGAAACAAAACTCTTGAAACAAATTTCACAGTATCTGCGGCTACTTAATCTTTCTCCTCTAAATATCCTCTGCGATTATGCGTAAATCAAGTACTTATTTAGTAGCAGTGTGAGCAATACCCATTCAGAATCAACAACACAAATAAGACAATACTCAGTGGCACTGAAAAGCAAACGAGGTCTCAAACTGCCGGACTGTTCACTCACGTCAACATAAAAGAATTAACGTTATCTTTCTCATTACGATAATTACCGAATAACAGCCCCAACACACTACTATGAACTAAAATCCATATACTGGCCGAGAATGTCTAGTGTGATTAAGAAACGTATAATGCAGTTCCTAACTCACGAATTAGTACCATAATTATCCTGTTTCAAATCGTAAACCGAGCGAGGTGGCGCAGTGGTTAGCACACTGGACTCGCATTCGGGAGGACGACGGTTCAATCCCGTCTCCGGCCATCCTGATTAAGGTTTTCCGTGATTTCCCTAAATCGCTTCAGGCAAATGCCGGGATGGTTCCTTTGAAAGGGCACGGCCGATTTCCTTCCCCATCCTTCCCTCATCCGAGCTTGCGCTCCGTCTCTAATGACCTCGTTGTCGACGGGACGTTAAACACTAATATCCTCCTCCTCCTCTCAAATCGTAACTCTACAGATACAACTTCCTTAAACAGAATGCTCGCCTTAAAAATAAAATTCAGTCATAACATTAGCTGATCTGCAGTTTACAGTTTTCGTGTGCAAAGAGTGAGGACATAAAATCTACTTGATATGGAAATAAATGATTCACTATCTACTTAAGTAAAAACGTAAGTGACCAAAATAATTAAATAGTCAAATTGTTGACCGTCTGTACAAATTATGTAGTCTTAACCACCACCGAATCAAATTTCTATCTCAGACTCATTAAAAGATTCTTTTCCATCAAATTACATAAATCATTCTAAACCGTTAAAAAGCATCACTTCATTAAATAATTTATACGACTGCAAATCTCAGCTCTGTATTTAATTAATTTTTGGTGACAACAGGATATATATGACGAAAACGCTCGATATTTGCAGCCCAATTAATTAGTACATTGCTAATGCACAACGCAATACTCTTTTACCTCTAACAGCAATATCAAGCGAGAGAGAAAGAGAGAGAGAGAGAGAGAGAGAGAGAGAGAGAGAGAGAGAGAGAAAATCATGTATAATTTACATTGCACTCTTTAGTGCAACGGCGACTTTTGTTAAGATAAAAAAACTACATTCATTCCGTACAGAGCGCACAGAGAAATTGTCCCAATACAATAGTGAAATGAATAGGCGCGTTTAGATAGCCTATTACAGATAGAGTGCGGTCAATGAGAATACAGTCGACGATTGACCGAAAGGTCAGGGTGCCATTTTTTTCCGTTCAGTTGTGTGAAACTACAAACTCTCTGTTCGGCCCTTGTTATTTGCAGAGCATCAGAATATGTGTCTAGTCTCTCTATGCTTCTTCCGTTCGCTGGATACATACGTTCTGCAAGGCGGACTGTTTAATTTCTTCCCACACTCAACTGTGGAGACCTGTAAGACTGATGTTCACTTTATCGAGGGAGGTGGTGCAGTGGCTATCACACTGGACTCGCATTCGGGAGGACAACGGTTCAAACCCGCGTCTGGCCATCCTGATTTAGGTTTCCTGTGATTTCCCTATATCACGTTTGAAAGGGCATGGCCTACTTCCTTCCCCATCCTTCCCTTATCCGATGGGACTTTTCACCTCTCTGTTTGGTCCTCTCCCCAAAATCAACCAACCAACCACTTTAACCTATTTTCAAGTAGAAAACTGGAAGTATTGGTTTGATGCCACTTACATAATCCATGTTCTGTAACATACGCCAGGTGGCTATATTTTTCTTAGTTACACTGCCTAATTGTACATAAGTGCATTCTCGTAAAGACGTACGGGAGGACTGAGCACTCTGCAGGTGCGGTTAGAGCTCTGCATAGGGAATGGATAGCTATCCTTCCCTTCCACTTGCGTTGCCGAGTCTGGATCACTGGGTCCAGGGTTCGATTCTCGGCCGGGTTGGGGATTTTCTCCGCCCGGGGAACTGGGCGTTTGGTTGTCCTCATCATTTCATCATCATTTGTGGAAGTAATGACACTGGACTATGTAAAACTTGGGAACTTGTACGGGCGCTGATAACTGTGCAGTTGAGCGCCCCACAAACCAAACATCATCACCATTATCATCATCATCATCATCATCCTTGCGCTTGTCGCTCTGTACAGCCGTGGACAAAACGAGAAAAACCCCTCGCCTTTTCGTTATGCTGATCCGCACAGCTTTAAAGTCTGCTACACAGTATAACAGGCAAGGCGACATACTATGCACAGGCGTGAAACTGACAAACTATCCGAACTTTGTCAGTGTGTTAAACACAACACGTAAATATAAGATATAAATGAAACAAGAAACGCTAATTAGTATGAACTGTATTAATAAAAATGAATTTCAGCTTATCGAGATAACACAACTGTTTTAGTAAGACAAAGTACCCAAGATCGTTACGAATTAGCAAAATATTATGCCCATTCGGAAGCGAATCGGTTTATGTCAACTTTCAGACCAATCATGGTGGATTACCGTTGCTGACCTACCATGAAAGTGTGCAATTTTAGCAATGCGTGAACATTCATAACGAAATTCAGTTAAAAATCATTCAGTGTCACACGTAAGTCACTTCATTTATGGACAGAAGCGGAAAAAGGAAGACAGTAACAAGTATGAAGTTCTACAAGAGTTTCATATTAACATCCAAAGGGCGCCAGTACAGAATAAAGGCAAAAATAAAACGTATTGGGGGCGTGACAATTTCTTAAAATTGCTTTACTGATAGTCTATCAGCCTCCATCGAGATTAGAACCGAAAACAAACCAGACCTCCCTTGCAGTAGCAGACACCTTTGACTACGCTAGAAGACAACCTAGGTAAAAATCCCTCTGTTATTACCACAGACATGAATAAGCCAGCAATTTGGCAATGAAAATGGAAAAATGATCTGCAGTTTCTGTTGCATAGAGCTTTCTAGACTCTAAAACATGAATTTTCTACCTTTACGTCACCGCTTATGGGACAATCATTCGAGATGTTTATCGAAGTAACAAAATACTGCTATTAGCGAGTAACGGCAACGGGTACTACACAACGCTGGTGACTACTTTGAAGGACAGTAACAGGTGCAAACATGTGACTCTTTTGTATTGGTTGTGAATAAATATTTGCCACTATTTAAGTTCCAACCCTCGTATAGTCTTACATATGATTGAAAACAGTCTGACAAAGTTTGGATACTTTGTCAATTTTACGCGTGTGCATAGTATGTTGGTAGCACTTCGTCGCCTTGCCTGTTATACTGTGTAGCAGACTTTAAAGCTGTGCGTATCAGCATAACGAAAAGGCGAGGGGTCTCGTTCGTTTTGTCCACGACTGTACACTTCTTGATTGGCTAAAATCGCATCTTGTGGCACTTTCGACCATATTGTTACGTGAGTAACATATGTAATGATACAAATCGACTTTAACGTTTTAAGTTTATTGCTTATCCAAGGAAGTCGCAATTCAGATATCTCTCCCTACATTTTTCTGTCGCCACGCACATAGATTGTGTTCTTTGGTTTCGGGAGTTTCGAGTGAATTAATGCTACAATGGCCTACTTTCGCCAGCCGCTTTCCAGTCGACCAATGAGGAAAACTTTTAGGATTCCTGATTAACGGAAAGATGTTGCAAGAAGAAATTTTCATACTGTAATATAAATCATCTTAAGATTTAAGATTCGCCAACGATCATATCACGTAAGAAAGAGCTGAAGAATTTTAAATTAAAGTTGCTGTAGATTGGTGAGCGCTAAACTCTGGACGTATTCATGAGCCTTATGTACCTGCAGATAATTGAAACACGAAAGCAGAGATTAAGTAAAACTAGCTGTGTTATTTTGTTTCATACGTAATGTTCTTGACGACAACTACATGTTTCTTCATTTGTTCATTTGGGTTTAAATCACAATTAGACCAAAAAAAAAAAAAAATAAAAGAAGATAATAAAAGTTCAAAAGACATGCAAATGTACCCGGAACAGGACAGTCAACTTTTTAAATATTCGATTTTTACATCCGACTCTGTGCTGGCCAAGAGTTTTCAAACGAAAGTACTAGATTCAATTGTGGAATCTACTAATGTTAGTTGTATAATTTTGAGATTACGTGAGAACATAACACAGTGATCAGTATATCATTTTTGTATCAATCACGCTGTATTCGAGATATACGTTTGTGAGCTGTTAACAAGGAAACTATGAATGCTTTTTGCTTGGCTGATAGAACTGTACATAGCATACTGTTCATTTGTACTAATGTTTTGTACAACATGTTGCGTTGCGTGAAAATTCCTTGACAAAAATTCAGGAGTATTACACTGTCCTGTCAAATTACTGTGAAGACTTTTCACAATCGTGAATAACAATCTTTGGTACGGAGTTGAGCAGGAAGAGATTCAGTCAGGTTCTGGAAGGTACCATCAGGGATGTGGATCCATGTGGACTCCAGTGACGTGGTTATCTGCGCTAGGTTTGTCGGTTGAGGATCCATGGCTCCATCACATATATTGCATCTCATATGGCATATTTCCGGTTTCTGATATAGGTCGGATTTTCCTATTGGTTTTGGAAAGTACTCTTGAATTGAATTGTTTGTTTGCTGGTCTACTTTTACGCCTTGTTTCTTTGAAACATGGTGGAAGATAAGTACGTCAAGATAGGAGAACATTTGACACCAGATACAAAGAACATTGAAGAACATGGAAATAAAGGACAAATCATTCAACTTTTCACAACGCTTACACCAACACCAACATAAAATTACTACCATGGACATGGACATGAAAATCGTAATAACAATTAAAAGAAAAAATACCTCCTCCCCTTACAAAAATACTACCATATCCAGAAAACCTAAAAGAAAAGAAACAACACTTAAATGATCAGACTAATCTGACAAACTACGCACTCTTTGAACTAACTGACCAGTTATTATTAAATATATACACATTACCAGACCCCGTTCACCACTGCCATATCCTCAAAGTTTCATTCCTATAATCACTATTGCCCCAAAATTCGTACAATAGCTCAACCCTCCCCCCCCCCCCCCCCCAAACACCAACCACTCGCATTTCTTCTAAACATACAACAAAGCTCACCCCCACCCATCCATCTACACTCACTGAAACACACACACATTTTCTCCTCTGGTTCCTCCCATCGCCACAGTCTAATCTTCCTTTCTCTCCCCCCTCCACCTAGACACACACATACACACACACACACACACACACACACACACACACACACACACAAACACACACACGCGCAAATGAATTATATTATTTAAAAAAGTTCACAGGTTGGCAACGCTCACAACCTACACGAAAAACGAATGAAATAACGTAAACAATTTAATACTAAGCTCAGTGCGAACACATACCACCGAATTTCTGTTTCCAAAAATAAAGTGAAGTGCAAATGACGCTACTGCAGGGTAAGAAAGTGCAAAATGACAGAGAACTGCGAAGTGTATATGCACAAAAAAGTTTCTTTCATCTTCATTCCCCGCTTGCAAAGAAAATTGTTGCTGCCTCTTCTTTACATATTTTGGAAGCCACTGTGCTCGACTGCTTGTTCCCTCTTTTCCATGTTGCCCCCCCCCCCTCCTCTATTTTCAGTACAGTGGCGGCTGAAACGGTTAGACTGGATTCAAAAAAGGGGGCTCCATCGAGCCGGGGCTTAATATTAGGGACTGATCTGCGGGTAGCCCATTGAAAATGGAATTTGAAAAATTTAAGGTGTGAATTTCCAATTATTTCATTGGAGTTTCTCCACTGATGAACATATTAGTTAGCATGGTAATAATTTCGAGTGTAGTTTTAATATCATTCTCGAATTTTTGGTAAGAGTGAGCTGGGCTCAGTTGTGAGAACAAACGAGACTTGGTTTCAAAGAACAGAAACGTAGCGCATTCAATATAATGAAACGATAATTAAATCGACACCCTAGCTGCATCGTTGGGGGACATGTTGAAAATGTGTGCCCCAACTGGGACTCGAACCCAGGATCTGCTGCTTACATGGCAGATGCTCTATCCATCTGAGCCACCGAGGGTACAGAGGACAGTGCACCTGCAGGAATTTATCCCTTCCACGCTCCACGTGAGACCCACATTCCAAACCTGTCCACGTCATTACATTCGTAGTGCGCCTAATAGATGTTTGCCCATCATAATCATTACTCGTGGCAGATTAATCTACCAAGTCCCATACAAGTTGGAGCATAGCGTGTGCGTTCTCTGAAGGAGGTCAATGGCTGGGTAGCCATATTTTAACTATACATGAAGGTAGTATCTGTCCCCGAAAGAACAGATACATTGATGACCGTGTGATGGGCAAACATCTATTAGACGCTCTACAAATGGAGTGGTGTGGACATGTTGGGAACCTGGATCTCACGGTGAGCGTGCAATGGATAAGTCCCTGCAGGCGCACTATCCTCTGTACCCTCGGTGGCTCAGATGGATAGAAGCGTCTGCCATGTAAACACAAGATCCGGGTTTCGAGTCCCGGTCGGGGCACACATTTCCAACATGCCCCCAATGATGTATATCAACGCCTGTTTGCAGTTAGGGTGAAGATTTAGCTATCATTTCATTCTAGAGGAGCTGCACGGTCATCAATGGTATCGGTTCTTTCTGTAACAGATACTGCCTTCATATATAGTGAATAAATATAAATATACAGAGTAATTTTATTAAACGGAATGGCGAAAGCGTGAGTTTTGATAAGAACATTTTGTGTATTACTGAGCTGGGCTCCACGTGTGAGATAAAACGAAAGAGGCTTGCTTTGCCAGACTGGTGTGGTAGTAGATCCCTTCTAAAATTATATAAAGTACTGATTAGGCGGTATTGCGAGATTCGCGAATTCGAATTTTAATTCATTTGGGAGTTTGGGAACTTGAAAGTTAGTGAATTTGTACAGCCCAACTGCCACGTGCTTGATGGTGGAATCGAACTTCCATTCCTTGGTAACGCGTAGTAAATGTGTACATCTTCAGTGCACGAGAATTTATGAAAAACATTTTTTACCGATATTGAGCTTCACGCTGTAAATATACACCTTCTCAGTGTAGGACTCAAAGTTTCTCAACCATTTGTGAACAGTGTAAAGTGTACTGCATTATTAAATCAATTTTTAACATGGAATATACAGGGTAAACATTAATATAACCAATAAACTGCAGGACTGCAGGGCCGGATCCCTGACTGGGAATGGAGTAAAAAGGTCCTATGAACATGTTGAAACCTCCCCTTAGAAAAACTATTGCATGACAGTGCTGGTAAACCCCTTACGTTACTTGATTTTCAAACAGCTGAGCAAAACTGAACGTACTCAGACATTTCTCTCTTCAGTTATTCTGAGCATCACTAAACTGACACACAATGTTTTTGTTTTCTTTTAGCGCAACGCAGTCTGACTTTCAATAATCCCTACAAAAGAATGGCCCTGACTAATAACAAAATATACCTTTCATGAATCACTTACCTCACAAAAATCTTCATTACTCAAACTACTGCAATACAGCGTGCTCCAAAACTGCCAGCTGAATAAAAGATTCTAACTACTGAAGGTACTAACTACTGATAGGCACACTTAGCAAATGAAAGATTTTGATGGAGAAAAAAAATGTATTTACCTTAATCAAAAATCATCAAATATATACCAGTTCATGATATACAGTATCACAAATTTACTCTTTCTGATGGACACACGTCCAGATCGTTCGCTCTCAAAATTCTGCCATCTCTCTCCCGACACCCACCACTGCTGGCGGCTCACCTCCAACTGCACAACGCTACGCGCTGTTCACATCCAGCTGCCCGGCACTACAATAGCGAATATTCCAACAATGCCAAACAGCCACAGACTGCACACAGCACAGACAGTGCTTTTCATAAAGAGCGCTACGTGGCGTTACCAACATAAAAACAAAACACAGCCCACTTACAATGTATGCGCAAGTGGACAGTGTGCCTGCAACGACAACAGATCGTCCCGGAAAACAGAACAGAGCTGCAGCGCATCCATGTCAGATCAGATATTCAAAGTCGGCACAACGGGATGCCATGCACACGTTCACATGTCGCATTATGGATTGCCACTCTCTTTCGCACGTTCCGGCCTCTCTCCGAATAGCGTCACAGGCGTCGTGAACATGCTGCTGAATGGTCTGTACATCAAGAACTGGTTCGGTATACAAAACACTTTTCAGATGCCCCCAGAGCTAAAAGTACAGGCGGTTTAAGCCTGGTGATCTAGCAGGCCAAGCTACAGGACCTCTGCGTCCTATCCAATGTCCGGGGAAGATGTTGTTGGTATCAGCGAACTGTCAACAGGAAGTAGGGTGGTGTTCCATCATGCAAAAACCACACAACCCGTCGTATTTCCAAAGGCACGCTCTCAGCAGCCCAGGCCGAGTATTCTGCACTAAGTCCAGGTACGTTCCTCCGACGAGGTGTTGTGGAATATTAGCCAGTCCAAGTATGTGGTCGCCAAGAATGCCTGCCCACACATTGATGCTGGACCGATGCTGATATGACGCCTCAACCATTGCCTGAGAACTCTCTGTATACCACAGATGACGATTATGCAGATTGATGATGCCATTTCTGGTAAAGGTTCCTTAGTCAGTAAGAGGACTGATGGCAGAAACAGCATAATTGTCATGGTATGATGAATAAACCATCGACAAAATCCTTCCTGCAATGGGAAATGCACCGCTGATAATCCCTGCACTCGTTGCAGTCGATAAGGATAATAACAGTTGTCATGCAGGATACACACAATCGCATTTTGGCTAACACCATGTTCCAGGTCATTCTCTGTAGCTTGTACTAGAGTTCGTCTCAGTATCCTGTAAAACATGGTCCTCCAAATGTGGTTTACGCACAGTCCGCCGCCTCCCTCCGCATTCGTCTGTCTGAAAGGACCCATGATACACAAACACCCAAAAAGGGCTTGAGATGTTGTATGATGTGGTTGGTGTTAGTTACGACACTTTTTTTGGTGTAGCCGACTTTCAAAATGGTTGAAATGGCTGTGAGCACTATGGAACTTAACATCAGAGGTCATCAGTCCCCTAGAACGTAGAACTACTTAAATCTAACTAACCTAAGGACATCACACACATCCATGCCGGAGGCAGGATTCGAACCTGCGACCGTAGCAGTCGCGCGGTTCCGGAATGAAGCGCCTAGAACCGCTCTGCCACGGCGGCCGGCTAGCCGACTGTCCTCTCGACCGTTTCCACTCGGCTTGTCCCCTACATGAACACCGGGCCATTCTGTTGCCTGAATCACTCAGCCTGCAACACACATGCGACATGTACGCTGTCAGAGGAACTTTTTTCATTCGTGAGTGTCGTCCACTGTGGCAACGGTGCTTTTCCGGGTATATGTTCATAGGACCTTTTTTTCTTCATTTCCAGTCAGAAATCCGTCCCTGCGGTTTGAGATTTTACTAATGTTCACCCCATATATTTGCTTAGTTAAATTATTGGATGCTTAGGCAATACACTGCTTTAAGATATTTTCGCTGTTTGTGGTACTGGTTCATGTTGGAACTTCCTTGCACGCCTCGTTGTCCTTTAAAATATACTGGATCGAGGAACAGATGCTATTCATGAACGAAGAATTCCGATATTAATTGTTTCCAGTCCTAATATGAAATAGTAAAAGTAATACATTGTTGCTGTAGTTTCAGCGTCAGTTGCTAACACTAGCTTTGAATGTTGAAACATACACGGATGCCGCAAGTTCACAAAGCAGTCGGTCTTCAATACAGGAATCATTTAGTAGGTCACTGGCCACTATGAAAGTCTCTAAATGTCATCCAATTGCAAATACACAAAATGAGCTCAGTGTTTAGTCTTACACACACCGCTGCAGCTCTGGAGAGGCTATGCTTGCATCTCATTGGCTGCCGGGTAAACGTTCGTGGCAGGCAGCGCCCTCGTGCCCCAGTGGCGGTTGCAGGAAACGCAGCGGCGAAACTGGCGGCGCGAATATTCGAAAATGTGGCCGGTCGGATGACGGCCGATATCGCAGTTCCGTTTAGACGATCCTCTCATGAATGTTTTTTCGATAAATTCCCACGCCTTCGGCATTTGTGGATCTGTGCTTAATATATTTCTGCAAATTTTGTCGACGCTACAACTGGAGCTTTCCTTGGACACATTGTGCCTTACGTGACCAGTTGGTGCTCTCAGTCCGCCCCGGTAGCTGAGTGGTCAGCGTGACAGACTGTCAATCCTAAGGACCCGGGTTCGATTCCCGGCTGGGTCGGAAATTTTCTCCGCTCACGGGCTTGGTGTTGTGTTGTCCTAATCATCATCATTTCATCCCCATCGACGCGTAGGTCGCCGAAGTGGCGTCAAATCGAAAGACCTGCACCAGGCGAACGGTCTACCCGACGGGAGGCCCTAGCCACACGACATTTCCATTTTTTTTACTTGGCGCTCTGTTAAAGTTTTATCTCTTACAATTATCGAAGATACTCTCTGTAGTATGTCGTTGGATTTTGTGGTAGTTCTATAAGTAGTAGTCCGGTATTTATTCGTATTGTTCTGTAATGGGCGGGTGTAACAGTGTTACATTCGTTTCCCGGTTTCCTATGTTCTCTGACCATCCTAAACACCCAACAACAGTGTTTAGATTAATGCATTAAAATTATTCTTTAAACGTTTGTTTAATATTGAGGATCCAACAGCTTACTGATATTTGAATACTATTGTCTTGTCTGGACTTGATCCACAAACAATCAAATTGTTGAATAAACCATGCGGATCATATGCCAAAATATTCCTTTGTTTCAAGACTGCAGTCCCATTCCCATTCCTTAGTGTATCTGTGAGAAGACTTAGTTGAAGAATTCACTGATGAAATTAGGTCTCCTATTCTCTTCCTTTAATTAATAAGCTAATTGAGTAGTTGTGCAGAATAACTGTCATTGTAGGTCTCTACCTCACACCTCGTTGTTGCAGACGGACGTTACTCCACGACACATACACAAATTTGTATAAACCGAACAGAAAAAAAAAATTGCATATGGAGATGGAATAGGGCTCGCCTGCCTTGCAGTCCAAACCAATAACAACTTAGCCACTATACCATTTCCCTTCTCGGTTGCTCTAGAATGTATTTCCTATCTTTGAATCGTTTATGTTGCTACTATGTTTTTTTTCCACAATATAGTGCACCTCATCATGTTTTGATGCTTGATCTGTGTTCCGTTTTTGACGGTCTGTCCACTGAGCACTGTTACCACTAAATGTGAGTGATGGGAAGTTTCCCTTGTTAGTCTGTATGTACTAAATTGCTGCAAACTGTTCGTTTTTCTGCAGGATGCTAAGCAGGTAGGAAGTGATACAATGAATTAACAACCGTAGTTCAGCCTGTCATTGCATCTTATGATACTGATTGCTTTATTGTTAATTTACGAGTTGAAAATAGGTCACAGTTCAGACACAATGTAAATATTTCAGTAGGTAGCTTGTTGGCTATTGTGATAAAGCAGGCATAGATTCCAAGTAATCACTACATACTAAGGAGAATTAGTTCTAAAAACATTACTAGACAACCGTGTAAGTAACAATAGAGCTACTAAATTAAAAAAAAAAATTGTACGGTTCCAGTGGCAAAGAAAGTTTGAATGGTTCTCCAGCGCACATTTTTCATCAAGTCATGGGACGTTACATACTGATATGTCATGATCGCTCCATTTCATAGCTGTTGGTAGTATAACCCTACACATTTAAACGAATAGACAGCCATAAAATTCTCAGCACTATTCTTTTGAGTGGAGTACTGTCGATCCAAATAGCCATTCAGCGGTGGCACT
Organism: Schistocerca americana; assembly: GCF_021461395.2. Lineage (NCBI taxonomy): Eukaryota > Metazoa > Arthropoda > Insecta > Orthoptera > Acrididae > Schistocerca > Schistocerca americana. Next base: position 189,029,274 of record NC_060125.1, on the reverse strand, counting down.
CTCCTCTAAACAACACCATCATCAGTTAACAGTAAGGAGTGCCGTTGATTGTACCTTGTAATTCGTTTATATGTACTAGGGACAGCAATGGCCCAATTACATTTCTTGTCCATTACATGATATTACCGTCGTTTCTGTTTAACCTTTTCCGTCAGGTACATCGTGCTAGGTTCTATTAGCCAAACATTACGAGAAATCGTGGGTAGTATCAGCTTACGTAATTAAACGTGACAGGCACAAATTTTGACAGCTCACTAACAGAGGACTATATTTGTTACTGTAAGAAGACTGTTTCTCTTTCAGTGGTACTAATGGATACTAGTACAGAGTAAGCGATAATGGATTAAAATATTAGTTGTGAACAAATATCTGTCCTACAAATATTATATTTATATAGGTTGTAACTATTAGCTGTAAGGTCGAACGTAAGCCGATCCTCAAATGTGACTACTTAGGCTAAAATGGAAAACATGTCTCCCCACAAATGTGTATCTACTAGGTACGTTTGGTATTTCGTAATCTCTTAAAGAACAAAATAAAAGATGTTGTTTTTCGTTGTCAAGTACCTCTACTACAAGCTGCATTAAAATCTTTTCGGTATCACTTTTGTGTCATTGTGTTTTTCGGTATGACGATATAAAGAAACGGTCTCTATATATATCACGACCAATTTTTCTGTGTATTTTATAAAGTGGATCTATAAGTAACTGCTACAAGGTCTTTGTAATGTGTGCTTATAATCCTTGCGTAAGGCACCTTGTTTCAGAATACATCTCTGTCCTGTTCATGAGCGTTGCCGTTCAAACTTAGTATCGTTTATATTCAAGGTTTAAAGGTAACTCGAGTAATTTCTCGTATGTACCTCACCCTTACTTGACTGGTTTCCTGTTTCTCCTCTATTTTTCTCTGGGGTATTTTTACACTGTTGGTGATCCAACATGCAAATTTTTCACGGATTGCCTTTTGAGGTATTTCGAAAGAACGTGCTATCAAAATCTAAATACCACATCCTTATATTTTTCTTTTAAAAAGACAGTCTGATCTAGTACATGTCGCAAGTATGTGATAGATCAGACGACCGAATATTGCTAGAAAAAATAGTGGGTTTCATTGTTGTAGTGTATATATTATATAATGTACTTGCTATGGAAAATAGATAAGCTGTAGGTTAATTTCCATCCCCCTGACCTTTCGATATGAGGTTTCACTTCAGTTTCTATAGTATAGTATTGATTTATTACTTAACAGCTGTCTTTATTCTTTTATTAAATTTTAATTACCCTATCTTGAGAAACAGCTGTCAAACATCAATACAACGGTTCTCGGAACACAGAGAAAATACATTAGTAAGTAAGATTACGAGAAACGGACAGGTTGGTGAGAGGAAGTGGTGCGTATCGACAGAAGTGAGAGAGAGAGAGAGAGAGAGAGAGAGAAATGGGAAGTGATACGACAGTGGCACTGATGAAGGCGCTCGTCCAATACGCAGAGCCATCTGTGAGACGAAATGAACACCGCGACGGCGGCTTCTCCTGCATGCTAGCGCTCAGCGGCAGATATCGGAACCAACTGGTGGCGAAAGGAATGCAGAACCTGTAAGCGGGAATGCCGAATTTTTGCTATGCACAAAACACAATTCTCTCTCACAGACGTGCCGAATGCTACATACAAAAGTGGGTTCTTATGTTTCTTTAGCTCACTCTCTGTTGCTGAAAAATAAAATTATAAATACCTTAGGAATATTTCAGTGCACATCGTTCCTTGCTTACGTCTACAAACTGCAATTGTCTGACCATTTTCCTTTTCCTTATTTTAAAATTTTCGTAGAGTAAAGTTGTGGTTACATTCGAAATAAACATTACGTTTCAGTTTTATACCTTCTGTACCACGGCAATTAGTGAGAAATCCTCGACAGTATGGATGTCAAAGCATATTCAGTAACGGTTACAAAGCCTTCAGACGACGCAACAAATTACGATAACGTTTTCTGATAATGTCTTTTTTTTACTTTATTGTATACACATCTATTTAGAGCACGGTTTGTGATGATTTTGGGTCTGATCAGAATATTTCTACGTGTAACTGATTTCGGTTTTCAACTAATTGTTCCCAGTTTGTCTTACAATAGGTTATCAATAGCTGCCTGTCAGTTTGACAAGTTAGCAAATTCCTATCTTCGCGGTCAGTGTTCCTGCAGCAGGTATTATCCAATCGAAAACTGGATTTGAAATGAGAAGTCAATATTTGAAGTCTCTTGCAGCTAATCATAGGAGTGAAAAGAACTTCGTATTTTTTTCCTATGCAGAAACCAGAACTTTTGCCTATAGTTGCATGTAGCTACCTCTGTCTATGCGCAGGTAAGTTTGGAAGCCGTTTCTATCACTGGAAGTTGTTCACTGAATACGCGTCCGTGACTTTAGAACTTCCCTTGTAAATACCAGAGACACGGAACTACCGTCCTATTTCTCAGTCACTTTTCCTTGCAGTAGAATACTGTTAACTCATATGGAATTAAACATTATGAACTACCTGGAATAAAATAATGGTCTCCATGTAAATCAGCATTCGTTCCAAACGCATCGATCTCGTAATGCTCACTCAGATGGTGCTCTTCACACTTGACATCCCCAGTACCGTGGAAAAAGGAAAGTGGGTTAAATCAGAATTTCTAGTCCCTCAAAAAGATTTTAATTGACTAGTACATCAATGACTGCTGAAAAAATTGTGTTCTTATGAAATATCTAACTCGGTTTGCACATGGATCGAATATACCCTCACCGACAGGACGCTGTACGCAGTCTTAGATGAACTGTCATCTACAAGCACAAAAATGCTATGTGGTATGCCGCAACAAAGCACAATTAAACCAATGCTGTCCATACTGAATATTAATGACAATGGATACTATTCACTAATATCTCATACTTTTCGTAGATGACGCAGTTAATTACAAGGAAGTTCTACCCAGTAAAAACTGCGGTATTGTCTAGTAATTTCTACATATCATATAAACGGATGTTCGTACGAATGTTCATCAACTCCTCCTAGACAATCAGATCGATTTCAACAAAATTTGGTACACATACCAGTTCCTATCCAAAAACAAGCACGGTGGAAGTAAGAATCGCTTAACTCTCAAACGGGTGGGGGTGGCGGTGAAAAGGAAGCGTAACCCATCGTGCGCAAAACCAAGATTGAATGCATCCAGTGTTTGAGAATGAGAGTTGTTAGCGACTTGCGACAAACGTTAAACGTGTCTTAAAACATTTATGAAACTTTTTCCCCCTAAAACGAAAATGATGAAACGAAAAAGTTTATTGGTTACTACATTTGGGCTATTCATCCAATAAAACTGACGAATCGCGTTTGACGTTTTAATTTACACTCAAGACAAAAAATAAAAAGATATACCACAAAGTAATTGTACTTTCTTTCTTTAGCTTGTGCATTTTTCTCACAATGACTCAGGGTCGGCATGGTTAATCGGATTTGGCAAGGTTAAGTTAAGGGATCGCCGGATGCCCTTCCTGCCGCCACCCCGTACCCCCTGGGACGGAATTAGTGTACCCCAAATGTCTGTGTCTAGTGTAATCTGTGGAACATTGCAAATGTGTGCAGATGTCTGTGAGCCGTGTAACTGAGGCGGGACGTGGGGACCAGCCCGGTATTCACCTAGTGGGATATGGAAAATCGCCTAAAAACCACATCCAGGCTGGCCGGCACACCGGCCTCCGTCGTTAAGCCGCCGGGCCGATTCGATCCGGGGCCGGCGCGCCTACCACGAAGTAATTATACCAATGGGACGAAAATTGCTAGATGTGATGTACATGTGCAGACGAGCAAAGATTACAATTTCAGATAAACTGGATGATTTATTCAAAAGAAAGAGCTTCACAAATTGGGCAAGCCGATAACGTGTTGGTCCACCTCTTGCACGTATGCAAGCAGTTATTCCATTAAGCCTTGATTGTTGGAATTGTTGGATGTCCTCCTGACGGATATCGTACCAAATTCGATAGGACTGGTGGGGCTCGGCAAGCACGAAGACAATGAGTAGAAAGCATCACGTGTGCGGACGGGCATTATCTTGCTGAAATGTAGTCCCACGATGGCTTGTCATGAAGGGTGACAAAACGGGCGTGGAATATCGCCGACGAACTGCTGTACTGTAAGAGTTTCGCAATGAGAATCAAAGGGGTCCTGCTATGAAAAGAAAAGTCTCCCGACACCATCAGTCCCGGCGGTCGGGTCGTATGTCGGGCGACAGAATGTTAGGTATTGCACGGCTGCCCAAGGCGCCTCAAAAAAACTTCTTCACTGGTCATCGCTGCTCAGTTTGAAGCGCGACTAATCACTGAAAACAATTTTAGTCTAGTCAATCACATTCCAGGCTGAAGACATGTCTGGAGACGCCCTGACTGTCGCGCAACATGTGGCCCTGATAACCAGGAGTCTGGGTGCCATTTCATTTCGTAGTAAGAATCTTTTGGTTGCCATGCGGGCCATCGTTACAGCAGTGGTAGTCCGTGATATTTTACGCCCCGTTCTGTAGCCCTTTATACCAGCCATCCTGGGATTACATTTCAACAAACGGCAAGAGTATTCGCTGCTTGTCTTCTTGCTTGCCAAATCCTATTTTGGCCACCAAGATCACCACACCTCTCCTCAGCTGAGAACATTTGGAGCATTATGGCCAGGGCTCTCCAATCAGCTCTGGATTTTGATCTAACGAGCCAACAGGACAGAATTTGTCGCGATATCCTTCAGCAGATCATCCAAAAACTCTTATCAGTCAATGCCCAGCCGAATAACGGCTTACATAGGGGCCAGAGGTGGGCCAACGCGTTATTGATTTGCTCAATTTGTGAAGTTCTTTCTCTTTAATAAATCATCCAGTTTTTCTGAAGCTTTAAACATTTATTTGTCTGTACATGTCAACAGATCCACCGACTTACGTACCGTTCGGATTATTTCTTTGTGGTGAGTCGTTTTTCATTTGTCTTAGAGTGTATTACTTCTTTACTACTAACTGGATTTGCAACAAATTTCTTATACAGTATCCATATATACGTCTGAATGTCCCTACAATTTCATACAAATGTACGACTCATAGTTGTTTACTTACAGCCATTTACCCAGTCTACACTCATCAAGTACTTGATAATGGGGGCACTTAGCGTTGTCCAAGAAACTTTAAATGTAGTTTCATACCTTTACTCACTTGCTTGATTAACAAAAATAATTTAGCAGCTATTCTCCTTTATAAAGCAATTAAAGTTTATAGCTATTTTATAGAGGGGAGTTCGATTCTTGAAACTTTCTATCTGGAGAGAAGCAGTGTGCAGTTAAGACCACCTACGTACCACGTGGAAATGAGAAGGGGATGACATTGAAGCACAACTAAGGAACTCCTGGAGGAATTTTTACCACATTTGTGAGGTACAAGACTTATTATTTGTATAAAAACACTGTTGGAAGAGTATTCCCCACTGCCACTAGTGGTATGCGTGTAAACGAGAAGAGGTGACGTCCAAATGCTCGAAAAACATATGTTGGAATTTGCTTGGTATAACTGATTGACATGAAATATGTTTAAAGGTGTGTAAAGTTCAGTTTGTCTCTCATTTGTGGTGTTGAGTGTGTGACCGGATCGCGAGAATCAGCAGTGCAGCGAGATAGTAATTTGGCAACACGTTTCGGGACAAGATCAAGGCACACGACTGAATACTACAGAAAAATTTAACACCCTCGTTGGGGGTCATATGGTGTAAAACAACTGAGAATCATACATACATACACTATGTGATCAAAAGTATCCGGACACTTCCAAAAGTATACTTTTTCAGATTAGGTGCATTGTGCTGCCATCTACTGCCAGGTACTCCGTATCAGCGACTTCAGTAGTCATTAGACATTGTAAGAGCGCAGATAGGGCTGTCCGCGCAACTCACGGACTTCGGACGTGGTCAGGTGACTGGGTGTCACTTGTGCCATATGTCTGTACACGATATTTCCACACTCGTGCACATCCCCAGGTCTACTGTTTCCGATGTGATAGTAAAGTGGAAACGAGAAGCGAAACGTACAGCACAAAAGCATACAGGCCGACCTCGTCTGTTGACTGACAGAGACCGTAATGAGGGTCGTAATGTGTAATAGGCAGACATCTATCCAGACCATCACACAGGAATTCCATACTGCACCAAGATCTACAATAAGTGCTGTGACAGTTACGTAGGAGGTGAGAAAACTTGGATTTCATGTTCGAGCGGCGCTCATAAGCCAAACACCACGCGGGTAAATGCCAAATCACGCCTCGCTTGGTGTAAGGAGGGTAAACGTTGGACGATTGAACAGCGGCAAACGTTGAGTGAAGTGACGAATCATGGTACACAAAGTGGCGATCCGGTGGCAGGGTGTGGGTGTGGCGAATGCCCGGAGAACATCATCTGCCAGTGTGTGTGTGGTGCCAACAGTAAAATTCGGAGTCGCTGGTGACATGGTGTGGTCGTGTTTTTCATGGAGGGGGCTTGCACCCCTTGTTGCTTTCCTTGGCACTATCACAGCACAGGCCAACAATGACGTCTTAAGCAGCTTCTTGCTTCCCACTGTTGAAGAGCAATTCGGGGATGACGATTGCATCTTTCAACATGATCGAGCACGTCTTCATAATGCACTGCCTGTGGCGGAGTGGCTACACGACAATAACATCCCTGTAATGCACTTGTGTGCACAGATTCCTGACCTGAACCCTACAGAACACCTTTGGGATGCTTTGGGACGCCGGCTTCGGGCCAGGCCTCACCGGCTGGCATCGATACCGCTCCTTAGCGCAGCACTCCGTAAAGAATGCGCTGCCATCCCTCAAGAAACCTTGCAACATCTGATTGAACGTATGCCTGCGAGAGAGGAGGCCGTCATCAAGGCTAAGCCTGGGCCAACACCATATTGAATTCCAGCATTACCCATGGAGGGCGCCACGAACTTGTAGGTCATTTTCAGTCAGATGTCCGGATACTTTTGATCACATAGTATATAAAAGTGACACCACTCCCCCAAGCTTAAAGGACATGTAAGTATCCGTCATACAAACACGCAACGTTTATCCTAGGAACAAGGTTTCGACCACAGAAAGAAAAGGAAAAATTGTTTCAGGGTGAGAGTGAAGCGTGGCTTGTTGACCTTGCGTCGCTGGCACACTTGCAGTGAAGACACTCGTATCCGTAGGGGGTGGCGTAAATTTCCGGGTGGCAAAATCACCGATACACATCAGAAACAACAGCACCATAATCGCCATTTTAACGAACTTTACTATGTATTTTCACCTCATATCGATAAGAGTCAAATCAATTTTTCTCCGATAGTACTGCTGCTCTGCCGTGACGGTAGTGATCGTGACGATGTGACGAATGTGATTGGTTTGGTTTTAGGCAGCGTAAACGGATAAGCATTTTGAAACCAAACAATATTTCCACATAAAAGTTTTCTAGGTATGGTACCGTGTAATATTGTATAAAACTACTGCTGGAGAAAATCAACGTTTCGGCCACGGTTGAAGCGGCCTTCTTCTGAGTCTACTGTCTACAGTAGACACGGAAGAATGCCGCTAGAGTTACCATATCCTTACTGTTGTTGTTGTGGTTTTCAGTCCTGAGACTGGTTTGATGCAGCCCACCATGCTACTCTAAATTGTGCAAGCTTCTTCATCTCCCAGTACCTACTGCAGCCTAAATCCTTCTGAATCTGCTTAGTGTATTCATCTCTTGTCTCCCTCTACGATTTTTACCAACCACGCTGCCCTCCAGTACCAAATTGGCGATCCCTTGATGCCTCAGAACACGTCCTACTAACCGATCCCTTCTTCTTGTCAAGTTGTGCCACAAATTTCTCTTCTCCCCAATTCTATTCAATACCTCCTCATCTGTTATGTGATCTACCCATCTAATCTTCAGCATGCTTCTGTAGTACCACATTTCAAAAGCTTCTATTTTCTTGTCTGAATTATTTATTGTCTATGTTTCACTTCCATACATAGCTACACTCCAAACAAATACTTTCAGAAACGACTTCCTGACACTTAAATCAATATTCGATGTTAACAAATTTCTCTTCTTCAGAAACGCTTTCCTTGCCATTGCCAGTCTACATTTTATATCCTCTCTACTTCGACCATCATCAGTTATTTTGCTCTCCAAATAACAAAACTCCTTTACTACTTTAAGTGTCTCATTTCCTAATCTAATTCCCTCAGCATCACCCGATTTAATTCCACTACATTCCATTATCCTCGTTATCATATCTTTACCCCAACAAATAACATAAGTCACTCTGAATAGATGTAGCTATGAACAAGCAAATTACTTCTCAGCCGGCCGCTGTGGCCGAGCGGTTCTAGGCGCTTCAGTCCGAAACCGCGCTGCTACTACGCTCGCAGGTCCGAATCCTGCCTCGGGAATGGATGTGTGTGATTCCTTAGGTTCGTTAGGTTTAAGTAGTTCTAAGTCTAGGGGACTGATGACCTCATATGTTGAGTCGCATAGTGCTTAGAGCCATTTGAACCATGGTGAACTACTTCTCATTGGGAAGCAAACGGAGCTCTCTCCAGCCCCGAACATAACCCAATAGCATTATTAATTAAAGCTGACTTGTTACGGGTAAAATGATCAGTGTATGACCATTCGCGGTTTTCTCAACCTAATTTTCCTTACCTGTATAGGCACCTTAAACGCTCACAAACGTCAAATTCACTTTATCTAACCCTTCGTGAATGTAACAAAAGTACATACTACCAACTAAACAGCATAACTTTTACCGTCCTCAACCTGAACAAATATTGTCTCGGTTACGACTTTAAGCCTCACCCTAAAGTCGACTTACACATCTCGTAGACAATTATATAGTCAACACTGGACCAATTACGCTACAAGAGTTCTTTTGTACATTTGTATTAGGCAACTACCCTCATGGTCATACCAGATCTGAGGGACAATTAAAAACCGACAAACCGAAAGCGCTAATAGTATCTTTAAACAATAAGTATACTGTGCTAGAAGACCGTCGGAGAAGTGTACAACTCTGCTTCGTATTTGAAGAGCACACGACAATAATGATGATAGTCAATTTTTTCCTACTTTCAGGTTGGGACAGGAATTTGTAGCTCAAATACGGCCGAATTTGTAGGGGGGGTGTACACGGCAAGAATGCTTGCTGTTACCAAGTTATTTGCCATTTTATTTTTGTTGTGCATGGTAAAACCGATGAATGTCATCTGTGTTCACGGTACATATGATGAGTCATTTCGTTAGGTTGGCAAAACCTGATTGATCAGGAGTTCAACGTGCTGTCTTCATTCTTTTGTTTACTTTGTGTTTGTGATTAGAAAGTTGCCAAAGTTTATAACTTGTGTTCTTGGTAGTAGTTTCTGTGAAAATGAGTGAATAAATTGAGTCAAGTGTGGATGAAGATTGTGAAAACGTCAGTAAACCTAGCACAAAGAAGAGAAAATCCCATGGAAGGGTAAGAGATGTAATGAAAAAACTTAAAATGTGCACTCACCTCTGTGGTTATGAAGCATTTTTGTCTATTTTTGGTGTAACCGGGAGAAGGGTTCAAACTATTCAAACGAGTCTGAAAGAAACAGGTGAACCCCAACAGACAAGAGAGGAAAGTATGACCACAAATATTGTAGGACCCCAGAAGAAGTTGAGCAAAGTGTCATTGATCACACTGCAACGTTTAAGGGCACTTACCAGACACTTTAAATTTGAAACAAATGTACACATTGTACAAGACAGATAGGCCTAGTGGTAAGATTGTATCCTATGAATATTATAGGCAGATGTTCGTATCTAAGTTTAACATAGCTTTCGGATATCCCAGAAGCGACACCTGCAGTACATGTGACAGGTACCAAGCAGAAATGAAAGCTCTAAACCTCCAGCTGGAACAGACTAATGATGACAAGGAAAAAGCAAATATTTTAAGCAGCATTAAGACAAAACAATGTGAGAATGAACTACACTTGAGGAAAGCTAACATGTTTTATGACACAAAGAGAAAATACAGGAAAATTTCGAGGAAAAAGGACAATACTGAGGCACTTACCATCGATTTTCAAAAACATTTAGGCTTACCTAATTTGACCACAAATCACGTTTACTACCGTCGTCAATTTTCATTGTATTTGTTCAATGTACTCAGCCTCTTTACTAGAAATGCAACTTTTTTTGCTTACCCGGAAACAGAAGGAGGTAAAGGTGCAGACGAAGTAGTATCGATGTTGCACTATTATATCTTCACCATGTTACAGTCCAATGTTAAAAACTTGTACATATTTGGCGATTTTGTAGTGGACAGAACACGAACTACACCATGTTTCGCTTCTGTCATTGTTGTTGTTGTGGTCTTCAGTCCTGAGACTGGTTTGATGCAGCTCTCCATGCTACTCTACCCTGTGCAAGCTTCCTCATCGCCCAGTACCTACTACAACCTACATCCTTCTGAATCTGCTTAGTGTATTCATCTCTTGGTCTCCCTCTACGATTTTAACCCTCCATGCTGCCCTCCAATGCTAAATTTATGATCCCTTGATGCCTCAAAACATGTCCTACCAACCGATCCCTTCTTCTAGTCAAGTTGTGCCATAAACTTCTCTTCTCCCCAATCCTATTCAATACCTCCTCATTAGTTATGTGATCTACCCACCTTATCTTCAGCATTCTTCTGTAGCACCACATTTCGAAAGCTTCTGTTCTCTTCTTGTCCAAACTAGTTATCGTCCATGTTTCACTTCCATACATGGCTACACTCCATACAAATACTTTCAGAAACGACTTCCTGACACTTAAATCTATACTCGATGTTAACAAATTTCTCTTCTTCAGAAACGATTTCCTTACCATTGCCACTCTACATTTTATATCCTCTCTACTTCGACCATCATCAGTTATTTTACTCCCTAAATAGCAAAACTCCTTTAATACTTTAAGTGTCTCATTTCCTAATCTAATTCCCTCAGCATCACCCGATTTAATTTGACTACATTCCATTATCCTCGTTTTGCTTTTGTTGATGTTCATCTTATATCCTCCTTTCAAGACACTGTCCATTCCGTTCAACTGCTCTTCCAAGTCCTTTGCTGTCTCTGACAGAATTACAATGTCATCGGCGAACCTCAAAGTTTTTACTTCTTCTCCAAGAATTTTAATACCTACTCCGAATTTTTCTTTTGTTTCCTTTACTGCTTGCTCAATATACAGATTGAATAACATCGGGGAGAGGCTACAACCCTGTCTCACTGCTTTCCCAACCACTGCTTCCCTTTCATGCCCCTCGACTCATGTAACTGCCATCTGATTTCTGTACAAATTGTAAATAGCCTTTCGCCCAGTTTTCCATTCGTCTGTTAAGAATTCGCGTTAGTATTTTGCAGCTGTGACTTATTAAACTGATAGTTCGGTAATTTTCACATCTGTCAACACCTGCTTTCTTTGGGATTGGAATTACTATATTCTTCTTGAAGTCTGAGGGTATTTCGCCTTTCTCATACATCTTGCTCACCAGATGGTAGAGTTTTGTCATGACTGGCTCTCCCAAGGACATCAGTAGTTCTAATGGAATGTTGTCTACTCCCGGGGCCTTGTTTCGACTCAGGTCTTTCAGTGCTCTGTCAAACTCTTCACGCAGTATCTTATCTCCCATTTCTTCTTCATCTACATCATCTTCCATTTCCATAATATTGTCCTCAAGTACAGCGCCCTTGTATAAACCCTCTATATACTACTTCCACCTTTCTGCCTTCCCTTCTTCGCTTTGAACTGGGTTGCCATCTGAGCTCTTGATATTCATACAAGTGGTTCTCTTCTCTCCAAAGGTCTCTTTAATTTTTCTGTAGGCAGTATCTATGTTACCCCTAGTGAGACAAGCCTCTACATCCTTACATTTGTCCTCTAGCCATCCCTGCGTAGCCATTTTGCACTTCCTGTCGATCTCATTTTTGAGATGTTTGTAATCCTTTTTGCCTGCTTCATTTACTGCATTTTTATATTTTCTCCTTTCATCAATTAACTTCAATATTTCTTCTGTTACCCAAGGATTTCTATTAGCCCTCGCCTTTTTACCTACTTGATCGTCTGCTGCCTTCACTACTTCATCTCTCAGAGCTACCCATTCTTCTTCTACTGTATTTCTTTCCCCCATTCCTGTCAATTGTTCCCTTATGCTCTCCCTGAAACTCTCTACAACCTCTGGTTCTTTCAGTTTATCCAGGTCCCATCTCCTTAGATTCCCGTCTTTTTGCAGTTTGTTCAGTTTCAATCTGCAGTTCATAACCAATAGATTGTGGTCAGAATCCACATCTGCCCCTGGAAGTGTCTTACAATTTAAAACCTGGTTCCTAAATCTCTGTCTTACTATTAAATAATCTATCTGATACCTTTTAGTATCTCCAGGATTCTTCCATGTATACAACCTTTTTTTATGATTCTTGAACCAAGTGTTAGCTATGATTAAGTTATGCTCTGTGCAAAATTCTACAAGTCGGCTTCCTCTTTCATTTCTTCCCCCCAATCCATATTCACCTACTATATTTCCTTCTCTCCCTTTTCCTACTGACGAATTCCAGTCACCCATGACTATTAAATTTTCGTCTCCCTTCACTATCTGAATAATTTCTTTTATCTCGTCATACATTTCATCTATTTCTTCATCATCTGCAGAGCTAGTTGGCATATAAACTTGTACTACTGTAGTAGGCATGGGCTTTGTGTCTATCTTGGCCACAATAATGCGTTCACTATGCTGTTTGTAGTAGCTAACCCGCACTCCTATTTTTTTATTCATTATTAAATCTACTCCTGCATTACCCCTACTTCATTTTGTATTTATAACCCTGTAATCACCTGACCAAAAGTCTTGTTCCTGCTGCCACCGAACTTCACTAATTCCCACTACATCTAACTTTAACCTATCCATTTCTCTTTTTAAATTTTCTATCCTACCTGCCCGATTAAGGGATCTGACATTCCACGCTCCGATCCGTAGAACGCCAGTTTTCTTTCTCCTGATAACGACGTCCTCTTGAGTAGTCCCCGCCCGGAGATCCGAATGGGGGACTATTTTACCTCCGGAATATTTTACCCAAGAGGACGCCATCATCATTTAATCATACAGTAAAGCTGCATGTCTTCGGGAAAAATTACGGCTGTAGTTTCCCCTTGCTTTCAGCCGTTCGCAGTACCAGCACAGCAAGGCCGTTTTGGTTAATGTTACAAGGCCAGATCAGTCAACCATCCAGATTGTTGCCCCTGCAACTACTGAAAAGGCTGCTGCCCCTCTTCAGGAACCACATGTTTGTCTGGCCTCTCAACAGATACCCCTCCGTTGTGGTTGCACCTACGGTACGGCCATCTGTATCGCTGAGGCACGCAAGCCTCCCCACCAACGGCAAGGTCCATGGTTCATGGGGGGCTTCTGTCATTATGTGGTACAAATACTAAAGAAACTAGACTGCATAACAATCATATTCCCTATTCGCGGTCACTCTTACCTAGAATGCGATAGAGATATGGCCCTGATAAGCGGCAAATTTCCCGCAGAGATACCAGAACATTGGGTAAATGAAATAAAGAATGCCAGAGTAAAGTCTTCGCCTTTCACTGTGATTGAAGCTGACCAAAACCTATTTAGAAAATGGACTGCTTTTTTGGAAAATCACCATCATAAGAAATGCCCATTTCCTACACGACCAATTCGTGAAATAAAATTTTCAAAAGACCATTGCAGGTTAGTTGAACACAGATCATCTTACACTGGGTACTTTCTTATGTCACCGATCCTAACACAACACCAACTTACGAAGCTTTCAAGAGAGACAGAAGACCCTGGTGATAATACGTCCTTCTCTTTACCACCAATTCTGCGTGAAGGTAAGAGAAAATGACTCATCCATTTACCTTTGCTTTCACATATCAATAATCTATAGGCCTATAATGAGTTATAGAATAACATCTCATAACAATAGTGTAACCTTGAAAGTAATGAAAACTTATCAGTACAGGAAATATTTTTGCCGTTATTGCAACAGATATTTAGTTAGGTTATTATTTAAATTCATAATACGCTATGTAAGTGGGTAGGTTACTATTTTATGACAAAACCACCGGCAGGTTCCCTTATTTTAGCCCAAAAGTTTCCTTATTTCCAGATCTGATTAAACTAAAACCTTAAAAGTACCAAGACCTGCAGCACCTGAGGCAGTTTTGCAGTCCATCTGCTCAAAAGTACATCGAAGAACTTCCTCACTGACAAACATAAGTTGTAAGTAACAGTATTAAAATAAAATCTATATGGGCCTAATGTGTTAAAATCTAGAATATTATAAATTTTATGAAATAAACAGTAAACAGAATCTGTTTACAGGTTACAAGATCCACTGAAGAAATACGGAAAGATAGTGGACTTTCATCGTTTTTACCAAGTTTTTTATGACTGCCATCACTTTTACCATGTTTTTTATGTAGTTATTTAAATTCTTAATTAATAAAGTACCTTCAAATTGAAAATGTGTTTGTTGTATTTCATTTATTACCTAAACAAATAGATATAGAACAATAAAAATGTTGTTGTGATAATTATACTGTGAACGTTTATGATGTACGAGAGACTACAGCAGAAAATTTGTCGTCCTGAAAAGTTACAAAACAGTGACTATCATCGTTTTTGCCTTGTGCTCCTCATTTGTGAATTTATTTTCATTCATGTAAAGTACGTTTCGTACAAATTTTTACGTCAAAGAAAACAAAATTGTGCCACACAAGAATTATTAGTAAATTATGTACACTGTTAACTATTTGCAGCTATCCTGTAAGTGAAACTGGACGATGATATTCCTCGTGACACCAGCCACACTAATTTTGGCACGTCAGGAATACTATGAAGGGCGTTTGAAAAGTCCGTGCAAAGTCCGAGAGATGGCACCACCGGCGCGTATCGAGGTCATGTGTAGTTATTAGCTTCTATGGAAAGAACGCACACCAAGTTTCAGCCATATTGGTCTATTTCTTTGTGTTTGGTATTCGTGTGAATCAAGGAAGTCGAGTGATTGTCAAAAAATGGACGAAGAAGAATTTCGTGTGGTGATTAAACATTACTTTATGAAAGGCAAAACACCTTAGGAGACTAAAGAGAAGCTTGATAAACATCACGTTGACTCTGCACCTTAGATTATAACAGTTTAGAAGTGGTTTCAAAACTTTCGGAATGGCCATGTGGGTACAAGTGATGCTGAACGTTCTGGACGCCCTGTGGAGGATTCCATAAATCATTGATAAAATTCATGATATGGTGATCGATGACAGAAGAGTTAAGGTGTGTGCGATTGATAGTATTGTGGACATCTCGAATGAATGGCTACATAATATTTTGCATAAACATTTTGACATGAGAGAGCAATCGACAAGATGGGTTCCGCGATTGCTCACGCATGACCAAAAACGGAATCGTGTGAAGTGTTGCAAGGATGGTTTGCAGCTGTTCAGGAAGAATCCGCATGACTTTAAGCGTCGTTTCGTCGCTGTGGATGAAACATGGATACATTACTATACTCCTGAGACCAAACAACAATCTAAACAATGGGTTACCAAGGGAGAATCTGCACCAAAAAAGGCGAGGACCATTCCTTTGGCTGGAAAGGTTATGGCGACTGTCTTTTGGGATTCGCAAATGGAATCGGGTCCAACTATTACAGGTGAACATTATTCATCGTTGTTGGACCATTTGAAAACAGAGCTGCAAGAAAAATGCCGGCGATTGGACCGCAAAAGATTCTTTTTCCATCACGACAATGCACCACCACACACCTCAGCAGTTGTGATCCCAAAATTAATGGAAATAGGATTCCAACTCGTTTCACATCCCCCCTATTCTCTAGACTTGGCTCCTTCGGACTATTATTGGTTCTCCGATTTGAAGAATGGCTGGCGTGACAAAGATTTTATTCAAACGAGGAGGTGCTTGCAGCAACTAATAGCTATTTTGCAGACTTGGACAATTTCTATTATTCGGAAGGAATCAACAAATTAGAACAGCATTGGACGGAGTGTATAAGTCTAAAAGGAGACTATGTCGAAAAATAAAAAATGTCTACCCCAAACATGTAAATAGTTGTTATTTTTGCAAACGACTTTTCAAACGCCCCTCGTATGCTTTAATCATCCATCAGCTCACGGGTGTCAATGAATTAGTTTTGTGCGACTGTCGCTCACGGGAGCCCAAGAAGACACTCGAACGAGTCATTGTGCCAGTCAGTTAGCAGCCTGTACTTCCCTCTGCATTACTTTAATATCGTTTTGTAGTAACTGCAGCTCAGAAAATGTAAGTAATCTTCCCAAACGGCTTATGGGAGGCAGATCCCCTTTGCCTATACGTTTCGAATATATGTTTATTTTTGTAGTAAAGAGGACATACATAGTTTAAATACAGGGCTGAGATTCGCTGACTACTTTTCGGAGGACTCCTGATTACTTTTTTTTTTTTAAGGCTTACATGGCTGAATGAACAGTTGCTTTATGCATCGCTGGTGGTCAACGACTTTTTAGCCTGGGATCAGCCGTATCGCATTCCAACCCACCGTTTCACAAAGGGCTGTTCTGTCTCTCAAACTCCCGCCGAAAGCGACGACCCACATTCAATTGTAATCTGCGCTCATGCCAATTTTCAATACAACCACAGCTCCTGACAGTGAACTGGCTGTCTTCTTTTTTATTCGCTCATTTCCATTACACTCTAAGCGGAACTGAATCATGGTATCAGGAGGTTGAACGATAAAAGGGATAGGGTTAAGGATAACTGTGGAACACCACAAGAAGCATCAACTAAGCATAGAAAACGTACAGCAGTAACTGGGCGACAGCGGGTAATGATGTAATCTGTGTATATCAAGACCTCTTCTCAGCACTTTTTGAACTACGTTGATACTTCCTCCAGACTGAAAGAAGGTAAATACATTTGTTTGTCAACTAACACTCACTAACATACAGCTGCATCATCAACATCTAATGGTCCTATTAGATACACTGAGACACGCCCGAAATTTAGTTGGTATCTGACAGTGACTTTCCATTCAGGGTGACGCACAAACATGGAACAAAAATACGAAAACACAGCGAGAGATGCATGACAGTGACTTTCCATTCAGGGTGACGCACAAACATGGAACAAAAATACGAAAACACAGCGAGAGATGCATGCTGGAACATAAATGCAGATGCTAGTCAAGCATTTAGGTTGCACTGTTGTATTTGACAACGTGCGGCAGCTGTGCAATGTACTCAATACATCACACGTGCCAGTTGTGGTCAGACAGTGTTCTGTGTAGTGCTGAGTGCATTACGTCGGAGCTAAGTGAAGTGGAAAGTGGGCAAACTGTTGTTGCTCGTATGGTGGGGTCTTCCGTAACCATTGGAACCGAAATGTTGGGTGACACGAGAAGTACCGTATCAAGGATTTATACTGCATACTCGGAATTGGTGAAAACGTAATCAGCTAAGTTACAAGTCGGACCAAAGTGTGTGTCGAGTGATCGTGACAGATCGTCACTGAAGAGTATTGTGACAAAAGTTAAGAAGACGACAGCGGCAAAAGCCACTGCAGAATTGGATGTCACACTCGCTGACCCTGTCAGCATCAAAACAACACGAAGGGAGCTCCAGAAGTAGGGAATTGCAGGAAGGGCTGCCATTCCAAAACTACTCAAGCGCGTTGCAAATGCCTCTAAGAGGAAAATGTGGTGCCCTAGTCATAAAACCTGGAGCAACGGAAGAAAGTCGTTTTTCCGTACGAGTCTTGTTTCACACTGTCTCCAACTCCTGGTCGAGTTTATGTCCCGATAGTGAAACACGGCGGGGATTCGGTGACTACTTGGGCGGCCACACCGTTGTATTCCATCACCCCTGGTTACTATGTGCAATCACATTACTGCCAAGAATTGTATTTTGGCTGACCAGGTCCATCCCACAGTACTATGGAAAAAATTGGAAACGAGCGTTTGGCGTCATTGGCCGGAATACCCCTTGCGGTGCAGGTCCGGTCACCTTCGCGCAGATCTTATTACAGTCGACCCAACACTGGGCGATCTGTGCGCCGGATGGGGATGAAATGATGATGAAGACAACACCACACCCAGTCCCTGAGTGGAGAAAATCTCCGACCCAACCGGGAACCGAACCCGCGCCCATAGGACAACAATCCGTCAAGCTGACCACATTTTTTTTTAAATCTCGTTTTGTTCGATATTGTTTGTTGCCTTTATTCCGGGCAGATGCCCCATGACACCCGTTCAAGTTCACTGTTGATCCTTTCACTCAGTTTTTTTTTATTACAAAGGGCAGCTAACCCTCTGACCGAAGACGCTGAGCTACCGTGCCGGCAGCTACTCAATTCTCGGGGCGGACATGGTACAATGTCATTGCCCCAATGGTGGTGCAGTCCTCTAAGACGACGGGATCTCTGTCTACACAGGTCGCATCGTCCAGGACTGGTTTTGTGATGACGTGGATGAATTATCGCATCTACCCTAGCCACCACAGTCCTCATATCTCAATATTATTGGTCCTTTGTAGTCTACTTACGAGAGAAGCCGCGTGATAGCTGTCCACCTCCATTAAGTCGCCGGAATTTGAAATTGTTTTGAACGAGGGATGGTATATGATTCTCTTGGGCACTGTGCAGGACCTACATTTATACACTGGTAGAAAATTGGAAGCTGATTGAGTGCCAACAGTCTTCGTACACCATATTTGGCTCAGTAATGTGTTGTATTTTTGGTATCTTCCTATTTTTGTGCTCTACATGTTGAGCAGTTTCCAGTCCGCCAGCAAATCTGGCTCCATACCTTGCACGCGTGTATTTTCGTACGGAAATGTAGATCATCGACAGCTTTTTTCTACTGACACCACTAACACACGTTACTTGGTGAGGAAAAAGGTGACACTGAAGTAAAGAAGTAAAATGATTTCGCAGACGTCGAAAATCGGACATCCTGACTATGTACGATAACAAGGTGCAATTCCACGATCCGGCCGCTGTGACCGAGCAGTACTTGGCGCTTCAGTCCGAAACCGCGCTACTGCAACAGTCGCAGGTTCGAATCCTGCCTTGGGCATGGTTGTGTGTGATGTCCTTAGATTAGTTAGGTTTAAGTAGCTATACGTCTAAGGGACTGATGACCTCAGATGTTTAGTCCCTTAGTGCTTGGAGCCATTTGAACCGTTTTTGCAATTCCAGGAAGATGCGTGTGTGATAGTAAGACCTCAAAAAAAGCACCACCGAGGATGCCTGGTAAATAAAGAGAAGCTAAATTCGTATTAAGTAGGAATCTAGAAATGTCCTTCAGTCCCCTAGTTAATGTTTTTGCAAGGAACGCATATACAAGTTTACACTAATTACCGCACACTGAGACAGATTATGCAGTCATTCTTTCCCCGCTCTATAAATGATTCGAACGGGAAAAAACCGTAACACCTGGAAAAAAGTTAAATAACCTCAGACAAGCACTTCACAGTGGTTTGCGTAGTGTATCTGAACACAATGATACAGGTCACGGTAACATGTCGGAAAAAGTTCTACAACTTTAATGCGAATGACATTAAAGCTGCTGCCTCACCCAGCTGATATCAATTACTAGAGTATAAATCTTGTATGGTAATGTACATTTCTGAGACTTTAAAATATTTTCCAGACCGCTGCTCAAACCGGGCTGTTGCTTTTTGTTTATCGAAACATTTTTATCTTCATTTGAGCAACTATAAATGACATGCACTTGCAATTCTAAGGCCTTTAAGTACTTCACAGAGGACATGAATTCGTAAACAATAAACACAGGCAAATTTAAAACTTAAGAAACTTCCCTGGGAGACTTACAAAAGCAAAAAAAGAAAACTCATGTAGAGCAACACTGCTGCTATCTGCATATTTTGACAAATGTTCACCATACTTTTCTTAATAAATTCAACCCGATAATGGACAGTTCATTGACTAGACACGACCAGTTCTTGCAACTAAAGTCCGCATTTGCCCCTCCTTCCAAACCTTCGTTGGACGAGTCTGGTTCACACAGTTGGTCTCTTGCGCTACCCTACTGAAATAGTCGTGCAGAGATATTCGTAATCTCATATACAACCACTGAATTGATGAGGCAGTAAGACGTCCAAGGGGAGATGGACGATTACTTAAAACAAGAAATCTCCGAAAGATTCAAGCAAATTATCGAGGGAATCCATGAGACAAAAACTTAAGGAAATTGCTCTAAAAGTTGGGAGTATTTTGAACACAACGTCCTGACTTGAAGGATGTTTCTGAATGTGAACAGATAGATCTGTCACAGACTCTTAAAATCTAAATAACACGAGAGCATACCCGAACTACCTTCTTGACTCAAATATACTATCATCAGGGAAAAAAGCCATTTTCTCTCAAAATAACACCACAGATTCAGGCTACTCCACTCATATGAAACGTTTTTTTTTTTTCACAAACGATACTTCGCAAATCGTAGGCTGCATCTAGATTTTTAAAGATATTGTTCTTTGTGGCACGCCGTAGACTAATAACCATCTACATCTAAATCTACTTGATTACTCTACTATTCACAATAAATTGCCTGACACAGGATTCAATGAACCACCTGCAAGCTGTCTCTCTGCCTTTCCACTTTCGAATGGCGTGCAGGAAAAACGAGCACTTAAATTTTTCTGTGCAAGCAATGATTTCTCATATTTTATCCTGAAGATCATTTCTCCATATGTAGGTGGGTCCCAACAGAATGTTTTCACAATCGGAAGAGAAAACTGGTGATTGAAACTTCATGAGAAAATCCCGTCACAACGATAAACGTCGTTGTTTTAATGATTGCCACTCCAACACACGTGTCATGTCTGTGTCACTATCTCCCCTATTCCGCGCTAATACAAAACAAGCTGCCCATCTTTGAACTTTTTCGATGTCATCCGTCAGTCCCACTTGATGCGGATCCCACACTGCACAGAAATACTCCAGGATATGGCGGACAAGCGTGGCGAAAGCAGTCTCTTTAGTAGACCTGTTGCATCTTCTAAGTGTTCTGCCAATGAATCGCAGACTTTGGTTTGCTCTACCCACAACGTTATCTATGTGACCCTTCCAATTTAGGTTATTTGTAATTGTAATCTGTAAGTACTTAGTTGCTTTTACAGCCTTAAAATTCGTGTGACTTTTCGCGTAATCGAAATTTAGCGGATATCTTTTAGTCTTCAAGTGAATAACTTCACAATTTTCTTTATTCAGGGTCAATTGCCAATTTTCGCACCATACAGATATCTTATCTAAATCGTTTTGAAATTTGTTTTGGTCATCTGATGACTTTACAAGACGGTAAATGACAGCAGCATTTGCAAACAAACTAAGAGGGCTACTCAGATTGACTCCTATATCGTTAGTATAGATGAGGAGCAATTGAGGACATAAAAAACTTCCTTGGGGAACTCCGGATATTACTTCTGTTTTACTCGATGACTTTCCGTTTATTACTACGAAATGTGACCTTTCTGAAGGAAATCACGAATCTAGTTGCACAAATGAGGCGATTTTCCATAGGCACGCAGTTTGGTTAGAAGACGTTTGTGAGAAACGGTGTCGAAAGCCTTCTGGAAATCAGAAAATATGGAATCAATTTGACATCCCCTGTCAATAGCTCTCATTAGGTCATGAGTATAAAGAGCTAGTTGTGTTTTACAAGAACGATATTTTCTGAATCCGTGCTATGTGTCAATAAACGTTTTCTTCGAGACAATTCATAATGTTCGAACACAGTATATGTTCCAAAACTCTACGGCAAATCGACGTTAGTGATACGGGCCTGTAATTCGGCGGATTATTCCTATTTCCCTTATTCGGTACTGACGTGACGAGTAATTTTCCAGCCTTTAGGCACGGATCTTTTTACGAGCGAGAGATTGTATATAATTGCTAAATACGGAACTATTATCAACGTACTCTGAAAGGAGCCTGTCTGGTATACAATCTGGACCGGAGGCCTTTATTAAGTGATTTAAGCTGCTGTGGTGCACCGAGGAAATCTACCTCTATGTTTCTCATCTTGGCATTTGTTCTTGATTGGAATTCAGGAATATTTACTTCCTCTTCTTTGGTGACGGAGTTTCGGAAAACCATGTTTAATAACTCTGCCTTAGTAGCACTGTCATCAGTGACTTCACCGTCATCACGCAGTGAAGGTATTGATTGCTTCTTACCACTGGTGTGCTTTATGTATGACGGAAATCCCTTTCGGTTTTCTGCTAGATTCCGAGACAGAGTTTCGTTGTGGAAATTATTAAAAGCATCTCGCATTGAAGCACGTGCTAAATTTCGAACTTCCGCAAAACTTTCCCATCTTAGGGATTTTGCATTTTTTTTTTTTTTTTTTTTTTTTTAATTTGACATGCTCTTTTCTTTGCTTCTGCAACAGCGATCTGACTCCTTTCGTGTACCATGGGGGATCAGTACCATCACTTATTAATTTATGTGGTATATATCTCTCAATTGTCGTCTATGCTATCTCTCTGAAAACATTCCACAACCTTTCTACACTTATATGATCAGATCGGAAAGAGTGAAGAATTTTTCTTAAAAAACATTAAGATCACTTTTATCATCTTCATTTTTAAATAGCTGTACTTTGCGTTTCTTTTTGATGGTTGTGGGTGTTACTGTATTCAGCCTAGCAGCAACTGCCTTGTGGTCACTAACCCCTGTAACTGTCATGATGCTCCGTATTTGTACAGGATTATATGTTGCTAAGAGGTCAAGTACGCTTTCGCAACCATTTACGCTTCGGGTGGGCTCATGAACTAATTTTTCATAATAATATTCTGAGGAAGCATTCAGTACATTTTCGAATGACGTTTTGTGCCTGCTGCCGGCTGTAAACGTATTATTTTTCCAGCATATCGAATGTAGATTGAAATCATCACCAACTATAATTGTACGAGTGGGTACCTATTTGAAATGAGTCTCAAGTTTCCTTTGAACTGTTGAGCAACTATATCTTCTGAGTCGGGGGGTCGGTAAAACGACTCAATTAATAGTTTAGTCCGATTATCAAGTATAATCTGTATCCATTCTATTTTGTAGGGACTACCTACTTCAGTTTCACTACAAGGTAAATTACTCCTGACAGCAATAAATACTCCACCACCAACTGTATTTAATCTATCCTTTCTGAACACTGTTAGGCCGTTTGAAACAATTTCGGCTGAACTGGATTTAGCCAGTTTTCGGTACGTATTATTATTTGAGCTTCAGTGCTTTCTTCTAGGGCTTGGGCCTCTGGTTCTTTCCCAACTCAGCTACGACAATTTACAACTACAGTACCGTTTGTTGCTACAACTAACTTACTGTGTTTTACCTGCCCCTTTTATACAACTGCCTGGTTTCCTGAGATCCTCTAACCTAAAAAACCGCCCAGTCTCTTCCACACAGCTCCCGATACCCGTGTACCCGCCGACCTGATAAGCGGAACCCGGAAACACACCACCCGATGGCGCAAGTCAAGGAATTGCAGCCTACACGGTCACAGAACCGTCTTGGCCTCTTATTAAGAACCCTCCACTCGGCTCTGCACCAAAGGACCACAGTCGGTTCTATCGACGACGTTGCAGATGGTGAGCTCCACCTTAATCTCGCAAGCAAGACTGGCAGTCTTTACCATTTCCGCTAGTCACGCGAAACCTGAGAGAATCTTCTCCGATCCTAAGTGACACACGTCATAGTTACCGACACGCAGCTGGCTGCACCCTGACTCTTCATGGCATCCGGAAGCAGCCTTTCCACGTCCGGAATGACTCCTCCCAGTATGCACACGGAGGCGCACTGGCTTCCTTCCCTTCCTTCGTTCTCATGTTCCTAAGGGGCCCCACTACGCGCCTAACGTTGGAGCTCCCAACTACCAGCAAACCCATCCTCTGTGTACAGCTGGATCTTGCGGACTGAGAAGCTTCCTCTGCTAGAAAAAAAAAACTGTGTGAATTCCTATGGGACCAAACTGCTGACCTCATCGGTCCCTATGCCTACACACTACTTAAACTAACTTACGGTAAGAACAACACAAACATCCATGCCCGAGGGAGGACTCGAACCACCGGCGGGAGGGACCGCGCAATTAGTGACATGGTGCCTCTAACTGCACGACCACTCTGCGGTGCCCTCTGCAAGAGGGTGAACGACTGCATCCGGCTTAGAGACTTCGTCAGCCACAGATAACGCCCGAAACCTGTGCGCTAAAGGAACTGTGGAGGCCCTACGAGTGGCCCCTCAGAAAGTCTTACGCTGTTTGCCAGACTTTGGAATGGTCTCCCACTCGACCACGGCTGAGGGGTCAATCTCAGTGCAGACAGTACCCGGTGTGGCCACAGCAGTGGACTGATCAGTGGGCACGTGGGACGTGCTCGACATCCCTTGCACCCCAGCGTTCGAACCTCCACAGTGACGCCCTTTGGCAGTAGCCTCAAGCTGTGTGACGGAAGCCACAGCAGCCTGGAGCTGTGAGCGAAGGGTCACCAACTCAGCTCGCATCTATAGACAACAATCACTGCTCCTATCCATTACTGAAGTCGCTCCTGTTTGAAGCTCGTAGTGATACGTAACAAACGAACGGTGTACTTGGCTTATTAGCAGCAGAAACTCGAGGTGCTGTCTCACTAATGGTCTAACGGACACTGAGCTACACTAACCAAAACAAACAAAATCCTGTACGACACGAAGGTGATAGATGCGTCGATAACAACGGCGGTACTGTACGCTACACTGTTATTAAAATAGAAGGTTGTGCATGGCAGGCACTCAAACACCCAATAAATTACAAAAATAAACTAGTAACTACACAGAACACTGAAAATAAGTCGCTTCTGTTTGAAGGTCCTAAAAATATATAACAAACGAACGGTGTACTCAGCATATTAGCATATTAGCAGTGCTCTCTCACTGACGGTCTAATCGACTATACTATCACTGGATTAATTACATTATGTTTGCACCTCTCTCCTCCTGGTCAAGCTTCTGTCTGAAGAAATGTAATATTCCTACGGAATGGTAAGGAAATGCTGAAAGAATGATACAATATTTACTCTTAACACGAAAGCCATGGCTAAAGGCAGTTAGATGGACACAATATTTCTTGACTCCCAAAAAATATTTAACTTATCACCGCTTTATCACCCAACGCTTATTAACAAAAGCAGGTTCATTTGGCATATAAACAAATTGTGACTGGACTGACGAACCATGTTATCTTGAATGCAGTGTCGTCCACATACTTAAAAGTGGCCTATGCTTTATATGCACAAACGTGTGTGGGAGCTGCCATTGTTCGTGTTGTGTATTAATGACTAGGCAGTCAATAGTAATAGTAACCAGAAACTTTTTCAGATGATTCATTTTCCTTTACTGACGTTCTCTTTGTAAAGAGCTATCCAGATATAGGGATCCTGATAATATTTCACAGTGGTACAAAGACTGGCAACTTGACTGAAGTATTCAGAAATGTGAAATGGTGCACTTCAAAAAAAGAAGAAATCTTATGAATACGATATCAGTGACTTTCAATGTGAATGAGTTAGCTCTTACGAATACTAGAACGTACCAATTTCTGGAGCTATGAATCGAAATGATCATAATTGTTCAGCCATAGGTAAAACAAGTGCCATATTTGGGTTTTGACGGGATGTTGAGAAAATGCAAACAGTCTACAAAAGGAGTTTGCTTGCAAAACTTTCGTGGGACTTATCCAAGAATAATAATAAAACTCTAGAACCGTCGTGTCTGTCTGTCTATTTGCACACACTAATATCGAAATCTACCAGGCAAACTATCATGGCGTTCTGGACAAAGAGCGTAGCCAGGACAAAGTTCAGGCTTTATTTCAACACAATCTGATTACGAAGAAAAATATATCGCAATTTAGTTTTAGGAGTCTGCAGCTTATTACTTCAAGAATTCAGTAGAGTGACGGTATAGTACCCCAAAGAATAGATAGAGGGCTTTATTCTTTGTTTTACCTCTGTGAAAGAAGTGTTTTTGGATATTAATGGCAGTTACGGAACTAACGCCACAATTTTATCTTCACGAATACAAACTTATACTGAATTTACTTGTCTTGGAGATACGGATTTATTGATTTCGTTTTGTGTATTAAGACTTTGACGAAACTGTTTTGCTTCTGTCGATAAATTTCATATATATTTGACTTCTTGGCAAGTAAAGACGAATTTGTTGAGAAAGTGGTCCTATGAGGGTACCGTTTTTACTGACTGAAGTATGATACCACAAAAAGCAGCGGTATACAAAGTTTATTTTTTTCATTCCGTCGCGAACCACGGGCCCATAGCTAGTTCTACAGTGCTACTCAAGTGTGTGCAACCCTTACAAAATATGACTAACAAGGGATATTAAACGTACACAAAGAAGGCAGCACCAATATACGCAGGTTTGTTGACACATGGAAGAGCGGCACGAAAATGATGTAAAAACTCTATTCGTACACTCTTGAAGGTAGACACAAGTAATACTGCTGAAGCCTGTTTGGGAATATAGGCTACAACAACCCCAAAATTATCACTCGGGTACGGACCGCGAGGACAAGACTGGACTAAGCACAGCTTCCACAGGGCTTTTTTCCAGGGAATGAAACAGAAAGAAATACCAACACATGACGGGGTGGGGTGTACCACATCAATGCCATTCACCTCTGGTGTGCGGCTCATAGATATAGACGTGTTGCAAACGTCTTTAAATCTGGATAAATGCAAGACAGCGACGTATGAAACGGAAGTGGATGACACTGTGAAGCGATATGAAAGGTGACTGAACATATTTATAGAGTGTGTCTAGCCAGTTAAGGTCGTAATTGTAATACTTAGAACACCTATCGCGTGAACTCAGTAACTACGAAAATAATTAGAAAGAGATTTATTGCAAGAATTATGGAAACCTTTAGAGACTCTGGAAGTAAATCGAATATAGCCTAACGTTTAGTTACGTAGAAAGTGACTCACTGTTCATTATCAAGTCAGTCTCTCTCGACACATTTCAGGAATACACAGAAACGCCATAAGCGCCTTAACAGGTCTGTACAGCGCAACGAATGTGTATCAGATGAGCTGTGGAATTTAAGCGTTTATTGTTAGTAAAAACGGGTCGGTAATCGTGTGGATGTTTGGTGATTAATTTAGAGATCTTTGGCATAGGTAGCTATGAATTCTCCTCCCCTTTATTGGATGTGTAGCATAACTAAGAGAGATCAGGGCAGATGTGGCCTCACGAGGACAATCATCCGTTCCATTACATATAAACGATATACAGGGTGATTCAAAAAGAATACCACAACTTTAGGAATTTAAAACTCTGCAACGACAAGAGGCACAGCTTAGCACTATCTGTCGGCGAATTAAGGGAGCTATAAAGTTTCATTTAGTTGTACATTTGTTCGCTTGAGGCGCTGTTGACTAAGCGTCAGCGTCAGTTGATACTAAGATGGCGACCGCTCAACAGAAAGCTTTTTGTGTTATTGAGTACGGCAGAAGTGAATCGACGACAGTTGTTCAGCGTGCATTTCGAACGAAGTATGGTGTTAAACCTCCTGATAGGTGGTGTATTAAACGTTGGTATAAACAGTTTGCAGAGAATGGGTGTTTGTGCAAAGGGAAAAGTTCTGGACGGCCGAGAACGAGTGATGAAAATGTAGCACGCATCCATAAGCATTTGTTCGCAGCCCAGGTAAATCGACTCGCAGAGCTAGCAGATAGCTGCAAATTCCACAATCAACTGTATGGAGAGTCCTAAAAAAAAGGTTAGTTATGAAACCTTATCGTCTGAAATTGGTTCAAGCACTGTCTGCAGCTGATAAGATTAAAAGAATCGATTTCTGTGATTTTATCCTTGCTCAAATGGAAACAGATGAATCTTTCGTTTCAAAGATTGTGTTTAGTGATGAAGCAACTTTCCACACTAACGGGAAAGTCAGCCGTCACAATGTCTGTATATGGGGCACTGAGAATCCGCGGGAAACAACTCAGTATGAACGTGACTCACCTAAGGTGAACGTTTTCTGTGCCATTTCAGCCAATAAAGTTTTTGGTCCCTTTTTCTTCGAAGGTGCTACTGTAACTGGACTACAGTATCTAGAGATGTTAGAGAATTGGCTGTTCCCTCAGCTCGAACAAGAAGCACAACAATTCATATTTCAGCAGGATGGAGCGCCACCACATTGGCACTTATCTGTCCGTAGTTGGAGTATCGGGTTGATATTGCTCGAGTGTCTGGAGGGGGCCATATTGAACATCTCTGAACTTGTTTTTGAGTGAAAAAAAACCTTTTTAAATACTCTTTGTAATGATGTATAACAGTAGGTTATATTATGTCTTTCATTAAATACACATTTTTAAAGTTGTGGTATTCTTTTTGAATCACCCTGTACTACTGGGGAGGTATTAACACCGATACGATGTGTGTACGATGACAGATTACTTCTCTAGATGCGGCATTCAACATCTGCTCTGTTTACTCCCAAGATACAGTTGGAAACCTTAACTGGACTAAACGGAGAGATGAAATTAACGTCAAGTCACCCGAATCTTCCCACTCTCTACAAAAATGTGAGCAGCTACTTTCTTTTGGCCTAAAAAGGAAATTTGTGCTTTCATTTTCATATTCCAGAGATATTATTATACAATATAGTTCTCAGTCATGTTCATGGAGCTTGGAGGTGACGACGAACGCCTGCGTGTGATACAGCTGTGACATTTGACATTTTGATCAGACATCACCGTCATACGCACAGTTATCCTGGCTACGTGCATACAAGCTAAAGTGTTTCATACACTCTGTTTCCTTTATCATTTGCTCAACATATAGAGTGCCTCGAAACCTCATCTCGATTTTCACTCCCTTGTCCGAACAACAACACAGGAACGGCCTCCACCATCAAACCAAAACTCTTACTGCAAGTCAATTCTTGCAAATAAGAAAACAGCAATCAGTCACTGTTATTAATTCTATTTATTTACATGCGTAGTGCTGTTACAGTTACGAACCAACAGGTTCATTTTCAGATTGCTGTTCACGTTAAGATACAAAGTTTTTGTTCTTTACATTAGTTTGCAGCTCTTTATTCGTCGTTCTGGAGAAAGCTGTTTGGGATGGTGGTGTCCAACAGCAAAAACGATGTGAGGAACGGCCTATCGAACTGTACATGTACTTAATAAGGAATGAACAAAATGTAGAGAAATGCTTAAGGTATCAGAATCATTCAAAACTAAACTAGCCGGAGGCTGTAAAATGAAAACCGCTGAAGGGTATATTCCACTGTCTCCAGAGTAGGATGTGCTCCATGTAAGAGGCTGCATACTCACCTTTAGAGGGAATGATCACACAACAATGGAGCGACAGAACGATCACGTGAACGCGTTGACTGTCCACTGCACTCAGTAGTGTTGCAAACAGAGAAATGGATTCTCTAAAAGAGACCGGGAGTGGGGGGGGGGGGGGGGGGTACGGCGTTTCGTGACAGCGAAAGGAGTGCAGGGAAAGGAAATTCATCGAGGAATGACGAAATTGTACGAAGAGCACTGCATGGCCGTTGCTGTGTCGACGCTCAGTCAGACCTCTAGGCAATGGATGCGATGGTAACTACCGCCGTCTTCAATAATGGGGACAACCACCCACTGGACAATGGGACTGGTAATACTGTGTGGCGCTCCAGATCGAGTGTCACTGACCTACGACACCGTCCTTCCTTGGGACGGTTCTGCGATGCCTTAACCCTTCAATGCAACGAACATACATTTTGTATTCAGTTTGAGACGTCAAGGCGATTTTACAGACACAGTAGGTCAAATCTTGAAACGGTTTTAACTACCGAGATTGAGAATGTTTTGTACAAAAACAGAATATTCTGCTTCTGATAGCTCATAAACACATGATTACAGTGCCACACCAGATGCCATTATTTACAACAAACGAAGTAAAATGGTAATTCGCACCAAGCCGCAGCACTGGAATCGGTAGTACACTGAATTAATCGACATGGAGGCATCTCGATCGGACTGAGGTAAAACTGCGTGTAGTTCGAATCGACGACTATCAAGAAGAAACGAATGGGAACCGGTTTGAGCGCTCCCTATTGGAATCATTAGTTTCGCAGCGTCAATAGCCAACCTATAATCCTTAACACGGTGTTAAAGTACACTCATGCTCATAAATTAAGGATAATTGCAGAATGTGGAGCCACACAACGTGGCACTGCACAAAAGTGGTGCTAATAGCATAGGCACATAGTGAACACACACGACACAGATCTGTAGGACCACGGTATTGCTGATAAATTGAGAAAACCGTCCCGAAACACATGTGCTACAAAATACCACTGCTTCTTGCGCATGTACCCCGACATCAATTTGGGATACGATGACTAGGCACACGTACACACGCCGCACAACGGATTGGCATACTCTGAACCGGATGGTCGAGCAGCTGCTAGGGTATAGCCACCCGTTCTTGCACCAGTGCCTGTCGGAGCTCCTGAAGTGTTCTAGGGGTCGTCCGAGAGCATCCCAGACGTGCTCGATAGGGTTTAGGTCTGGAGAACAGGCAGGCCACTCCATTCGCGTGATATCTCCTGTTTGAAGGTACTCCTCGACTACGGCAGCTCGGTGGGGCCGTGCGTTATCATTCATCAGGAGGAAGGTCGGACCCACTGTACCTCTGAAAAGGCGGACATACTGGTGCAAAATGATGTCCCGATACACCTGACCTGTTCCAGTTCCTCTGTCAAAGACATGGAGGGGTGTACGTGCATCAATCACAATCCCACCCCACACCATCAGTCCACGACCCCCATGCAGGTACTTTTCAAGTGGTTGGTATCTGGTACCTGGTTCACGCCAGATGAAAACCCGGTGAGAATCACTGTTCAGGCTGTACCTGAACTCGTCCATGAACATAACCTGGAACCACTGTTCCAATGACCATTTACTGTGTTCTTGACACCAAGCTTTATGGGCTCCGATGTGACCAGGGGTCAGTGGAATGCACCTTGCAGGTCTCCAGGCGAATAAACCATGTCTGTTCAGTCGTCTGTAGACTGTGTGTCTGGAGACAATTGTTCCAGTGGCTGCGGTAAGGTCCCGAGTAAGGCTACCTGCAGTACTCCGTGGCCGTCTTCAGGCACTAATGGTGAGATATCGGTCTGTGTACACTGTGGACGTCCCGTACTGTGGCGCCTGGACACGTTTCCTGTCTGCTGGAATCGTTGCCTTATTTTGAGATCACACTTCGTGGCACACGGAGAGCCCATGCTACAACCTCCTGTGTTCGACCAGCCTCCAGTCGCCCTAGTATTCAACCGCTTTTCTTGCTGTTACACCTCCAGCAAGGCTCTCCCCGATAGAAGTGGGTCGTTTGCGAAGATACGGATACAACGGAACGGCCCACTAAAATACAGGGAAGGACCGAGGAACGAATTCCAAAGAACGGCACTTTACCGTTCATTCTGTCGGTCTTGCTTCCGTCTCCGTCTTCTCCTTTAGCACCCGTTCTTTTTCCGGCGGTGATTCCTCCATCGTTTCAGTTCTGCCGTTATGCATTCAGTGCTGTGATGTAGTTCGTTTCTTCCACTGTATTGACGCGTCCTGAATTAATTTCAGACCGGTCTCAAAATGTTGCCTTCCGGGTCACGGCGTACGCCGCTCAACGTCCACGTCTGGTGATTCACTGCTTTATTTCAAGTACGAGGCATATTCAGTAAAAAGGAGTACTCTGACCTTCAAGCAGATGTTTTTCGACAAAGTTTGCAGTATCCCGTTCAAGGACAAAGTACTGGCAGTAAAACGCATGCTCATTTACCTCAGTCAACTGAGAACTCTTTTCCTTCGTCCACACATTGATGCCAACGCTGGCGCCAGCATTGGCCAATATTTATGTGACTACGCCCACAGTGCGCATCTTGTGGTCGTGCGGTAGCGTTCTCGCTTCCCACGCCCGGGTTCCCGGGTTCGATTCCCGGCGGGGTCAGGGATTTTATCTGCCTCGTGATGACTGGGTGTTGTGTGCTGTCCTTAGGTTAGTTAGGTTTAAGTAGTTCTAAGGGGACTGATGACCATAGATGTTAAGTCCCATAGTGCTCAGAGCCAACTACGCCCACACACTGGAGCAAACATTCAGTAGAATTCGTATAGTCAACATAATCACGTCCTACACACAGATAGCGGCCAGTGTATTTGCTGTTTCGAGCGTGAAAAACATTTTGTCCACTGTTGCTGAGACATTTCGAAAAACACAAATTGGAAATAAACATGAGGCAAAGACCGTACGAACACATTCGATTTCGATACGGTAAAGATAGAGAAGATAAAAACTTTGGCCCCAATGTGTGATCGGCGTGTCGATATTGGCATTACATTCCTTGCTGTTTCGTCGAAATACTGACAAGCAACGGCGTCTTACTAACAACGGGGCTGTGGCGTTTATGCCACATCCCTGCCCAAGTTTGTTACATTTTGGTGCTATGTTTTCATACACAGTGTAGGAATATTTTGTTAGTGCAGGCTAGTGAGAACGTAGGACCACAAAGCAGACTCATCGAACTACGAGCCAGCAGGTCACATAACGTGACAACGGCCGGGCGAGGTACAGCCATATTGTAGTGAAGCAGAGAGAGAGCCAGTGGCGGGATTCATGTACCACGCTGGAGGCCAAGAAGCCAATGTTCTATTATTTATATTTACTGTTTGAATATTAATATAGATGTCCAACCGTAGTGATGACATTACTTACTCCGAGAACCTGCTATAAAAATTTCGGTATCACTCAATTAATCAGGAAATGCTAATTATGAATTTTAGTCACGGCCAGTGCTTATTGATCGAAAGGATGGCTCAATCATGAGTGCGCCCTGGAAGTGCTGGCGCCAAACTGTTAAGATAACTCACTAGCCAATCTACGATCGGGTTTCGAGGTGGCAACGCGCGAACTAGGGTGTGTAGCACAACTCTGTTTAGAGACAGAACTAACTGTCAGAGTTGCCACGGAAAATATATTTGAGCATTTGGTAACTTTTGCGATGCTGGAAACTAATGGTTAATGACCGGAAATCTTGTTACGAATAACAACGATAGACTCGCTCTAGAAATCATTTCACTAATTTTGCGATGGGTGAAAAAAACACCATTAGTTGGCTTCCTAACATCTTACGATTCTTACTGTGTATAGCATTTAAACCTACCCCTTGTCACGTTATTATCAATTTTTTGTGGCACAAACAATAGGGCTCGTGAAAGACAGGAGAAACTAACTGGGATAACATCTGCGAGGAGCGAGGTAAGCAAGTTGGCTACATGTCAGTTACGAGAAGCAGAGGGCGGACGCACTAGATTTTCATCTCTAAATCACATGTAACATCACTGTGCGTCCCCGTGTACATATTGTGACAGACGATGTGCGAACCTGTCTGCTGTGATAGTGTTACAGGACCAACGTTCTTATTGACGTTATTTCAGCGGTCCACACGTTGGACAAACACTGTTGTTGCCAACATTGGCCCAAGTGTGGGGATCCGGTCTTATAGTAGTCCCCTGTCGAAATAAATGTCTCTACCCGAATTCCTCAAGATGCGAAGTGAGGAATATAATCCGGTTTCATCTTCCAAACGTTAACTCGCTCTTCCAGATCTCTAACGAAATCATTACTTTTAACGGGTGTGGTGTGATTAAACCAACTAATTTCTGTAAGTGGTGTCATGAGTTTAAAGGTGGCCGAATGAATGTTCATAATGATCAAATGTGTGGAGGTACATCCATTAAGACTGATGAGATGGTCAACAAAATGGATGGAATGATTCCTGGGGACCGTCGATCGCCTTTGATGAGTTTCGCAAAAACAATCAACGCTGTGGCGACATCGTTTCTCCATATCAACTAAAAAATTCAAAACCATTGTTTCGGCGTGAAAAGTCGTGGTATCTGCCTTTTTGGGACTGCAAAGAAATTCTCTTCGCTGAGTTTATGCCCAAGGGAGCTATAGTGTGAAACCCAAAGAATACTATGGAGGGCGATACAAGACGACAGAGGGGGAGTGTTAACGAAGGGCGTGTAAATGTTGCAAGACACAGTCAATGTCACAAAGCAACCCTTATATTCTTTCTTCACCAACCATCCCGCTCACAGACCTTATCTAGCACCTTCAGAAATTTCATCTTTTTACCTCTCTGAAGTTGTTAATAGGTAGAAAAACAATTAGATCGAGACATACTTCAAAAATGAGCCAAATGGGCAGATGGAGACTTTTTTGACGGAGGCAGTGCCTGATTTTTAAATAAAGAGATTCTGGTACTGTTACCTTCTGGGGGTAGGGTTGAATATAGACGTCTTAAAACCTTATTTTAACCCTTTTTTTGTCAGAGCACTGGACGAAGACATCGAAAAGTTCATCCCCCGGCTCACAATTTGCATAGATAACTTAAGCGACTACGTCAAAAAATATTGTTCAATTGTAGCGAAATAAGCGCTGTATCATTTGAGAGATACAGAGGCGAGCGAGTGTGCCGGGACCCAATTCACTGCTACTAGCGCCACGTCACCAACACGCGTCAGTGCTTAGCGTACAAGTATTGCATCATAATTTGAGAATGAAATTAAAAGTTAAAGTTGCTTTTCCAAACTTTGTCAGCTTGTGCTCTAGAATATTAAGGTTCAAAAAATTTTCATAACGTGCAGATGTATGTCAAAATTAACTGCTACACGTCTCAGTGCAATATTTTAGCCGGAATCCACGTTTTTAAGAGATATTGAAGGCGCTAAAGGTAAGACAGAAATATGAAAAATTTTATGAAGCTTCAGTTCAACATAAAAATAGTAACTACGTGACCCCATTGAGCTACGTCTAGTAGTTTTCGACCAATTTACTGAAAACTAAATTTGGATCAAAAACGTCCTTATTTGTAGTAGATTAAGTATCTGTTATATTAATGCTAGAAAGTTTTGATTACAGCACGAGAAGAAACCAGTTAAATAATAGAGCTATAATAAATTACAAGGCCTGGATGTAAACAATAAAAAATAGGTCTCTTAAAGTTGTCGTTCATAAGTCATGTTCTACTGTTAGTTCCTTTCTAAAATTTCTAGACGGAAAAAATTTGTCTGTAGGCGAGCTAAATCTTTTTTCTGTGATTTTAACCAACTCAAGTACATTCATAAAAAAATTACGAAGATTCTAAATTGACTCATGGCATTGTTATAAAACATTAGGTGTCGGAGGAAGCGGCCATTTAGAGGTTACTACTGGGGCCATAGAGAGGCAGGCGTTCCGTTGTATATAAATACGGCCCGAGAGACAAGACTTTACTTCACTTCGCACCCAGCTACCGTACGGTCCGCGTCAAAGGCCGGAGTACGTGCTGCCTCGGAAGACGTCACAGACAGACCGCAACTAAACTCGTATTTTCGGTACAAATAGGAAGTGAAATATCGAGGGCTGTACACCGTCCTGGATCGCTTGGATTTCGCGGAAATAACTGTTAGGGTGCCGCCCGTAATGTTAACAGATCCGCGTGGCAAGTGGTGATACTTATTTTCCACTTTTGTGGTGAGCAATTATTTTGAGTATTAGACGTCTAAGCGAAAGACTATTTAATGGGAACTTTCTGTGGAGGTCGACTCTGAACTGCTCATGGTGCTGTTTAGGATAGAGAGATTTATTATTACTATTAACATCAAAAATATTATGATGATGTGGTTGTGAAAATTTGTCAAATATTCTATCAATTAGATCTCAAAATCTTCATTTACAATCACAGTTCCTGACCCCGCTGAGTAAACAGAGAAAAAAAATCCGTTTTGATTATTTGCTGTTATGAGTGTCCATGTTTATTTGTAATAGTACAAAATGTGTACTAAACATCCTTTAAAACTGTTATAGGGGACTTACAAAGACATTTGTAATACAATCTTAATGTTGCAATGAATTCCAAGAGTATCATCACTATCCTACATTGTGGTACCGTTACAATAAAAAGGGGGAGGTCCATGGTTAATGCCAATATTGTAAAGTAATCATCAGCAAAACTGGTGGCTCCATGGGTAACTTAAAAAGGAATCTCATAAAGACAATATCAGAGAGCCGCGGGAGAGGACGGGTTCTCGACTTTGGCCTCCTCTTCAATAATCGAGATATGCATGAACGAGCTCAGTACTTGAACTCAAACTTCTCAACGTTCCACCCTTGCTTCTTCTACCGTCGTCTCATTTGCCTCAGCTAACGGAAGCGAAAATACCGAATCTTCCGTGGAGTTGATTCATTATCACTGAAGAATTTGATTCTTAAAAGACAAAAATCGCGCGACCGAACCCTGGGTGATGACATTGATGGAAAGGATTTTAAACCTTTTTATGAATGGAAAGGCTCGTGGGAAGCAGTAACAGATGTCCTCCTGCGTTATATCTTTACAGGTGCTAGACTTCCAAGTGGGTTCCATCTACGACGCAAGATCAAGATTGAACCAGAATGGGTCATGGCCGATGCAGAGACGCTCTGCACAAGTGCAAAAAGCTACCTAATCCAGACTGTGACTATGGAGCTCCACACCACATTGTCAGTGACTGCAAGATTAGATTCTGTCACTGTGATAAGGAGGCCACCCCGCTGGGAACTCCAGATGCTGTGTGTTGGATTGAAGGACTGGATATCCAATTGTGAAGCACAAGTTTCTCGTATGTAAATATGTGTATGAACATATGTATATGTAACCACTGATACGTATGTACTATCCACACGCTAAATAAGTAAGTAAATAATGAGGAATTCGATGAGTAGCTCACTTGAACCCGTTTCTATAGGAGTAGTACAGTCCTCTCTGACAAATTTTGATCAACGTTATTAAGCTCTTTCCAGTTTCTAGAAACAAAGGAACCGATTTTCAGTTATTGAAAATCATTCGTGTAACGTGCCATCACCATAGCATTCTGGAAGGTATGGAATTCTGGTATTTTGTTTACTGGATCTGCTCCAAGTGGATGAACGCTGTCAACCAGGTTGTTACTGCAACTTTCCAGTCAGTTCTGCGATAATTTGCAAGATAAACTGAACTCTGCGACAACGGTCGCTTCAACGGCTGATGGGCGCACTTCCCTAGTTAACAAAAGTTTTGTTGCTGTTAATTCGCGCTGTCTTGATCGGAACACGAAGCTTCATTCGAGTGTATTTGATTGCCTGCTGTCTGGAATTTTTCCCACGGAACGTATCTCCCGATTATGTAGCTGACTTTCTAAAACAAGCAATTGCTATTTTGGTAACACGTGACTAAATAGTGGTAGTTGTAACTAGTTGTAACTGACAGTGCTAACGAAACTTGTAAGCAGACGCACATGCCCGATTCATGTAACTGCAATCAGGTATAAACTCAGCCGAGTACGTAATCGAAAAAAAAAATCTCTCGTTCGGAATTCATTTGAACTGAATAAAATGAAAGAAACGCAGACCCGAATAAGTTTGCCAATATTAAAATTAAATCAAGAATTCACGACTTGTTGGAATTCGCCCACGTTTTTGGGTACAAAGAACTCATATTTTCCACTTGATCCGTTCTCAGAAGCGACGAAAATAAATTGACGCCAGGTGAGTGGGAAACCATTGGATGTACGATAAAACTGTTTAAACTCTATCATGAAATGCCGACCGCTGTGCCCGAGCGGATCTATGCGCTTCAGTCCGGAACCGCGCTGCTGCTACGGTCGCAGGTTCGAATCCTGCCTCGGGCATGGATGTGTGCGCTGCCCTTAGGTTAGTTAGGTTTAAGTAGTTCTAATTCTGGGCGACTGATGACCTCAGATGTTGAGTCCCATAGTGCTTAGAGCCATTTGACCCATTTCTTATGAACTAACTATAGACGTGAGCGTTGAGCAAATTTTCACTTTACCAAAGTTGGAGTTACCAACGTTCAAAAACACGAGAGTGTGGCCCCTGGTAGCAGCTGCAATGCCTGACAAGACGATAGAAGCTGGCGAGGGGTATCTTACTAATATGACTTATACTGCTGACCACGTAACATCGTTTGATCCCCGTTGAAACAAGAAACCAGGTTCAAAATAGGCAAAAAGATATATGTGCAGACGTATGATGGAATCGTGGATAAGGGTAGACAGTTATTAGAACGACGAAAGGGTAATGAACTTCTTTTACCAACTTCCCTTTAAAGTGTTCTTAATTATTTCTCACGATAATAAATTTTAATTTGTGTGAAAACTCTTGCACTGAACTGAGAGCATGTCTGATATTTACCTAAATAATTGAATTTGTAAAAGACTATTTCATTACCTCTGTATACTAGTTCTTTATTGCACACTGAGGTGAAGAATTATGGGATAGCGATACGTACATATACAGATGGTGGTACTATCGCGTACACGAGGTATAAGAGGAAAGTGCATTGGTGGAGGTGTCATTTTTACTCAGGTGAGTAAATGTGAACATGGCAGCGCAATGGGAAATAACAGACTGTCAATGCGGAATGGTAGCTAGACGCATGGGACATTCCATTTCGGAAATCATTAGCGAATTCAATATTCCGAGATTCATAGTGTAAGGAATGTGTCGAGAATACCAAATTTCAGGCATTAGGGGAAGGGTGGGCATAACGGCCAGTGCGGGCATAGTGGCCACTGGCTGTTACTGCACTGTACGGTGCTGCTACACAGCGGCGGACGTGTCAGCTATTCCATTGGTAAGCCATCTCAGATGTGTTGAAGGTGGAAGCTGTTTCCATCACTTGTTTAAAAATTATTGAATATTTTCGTGTTTTTCAATGACCTGGTGTAAGGTAAATGTATTTAATTAACTATTATAACCAAACTTTCATTCATAATACAGGCAACTGATAGTAACATCTTAATAGTGTTGATGTGTCTGTGTAAAACGTCGCTCGATTCGTTTAGCCGGTAGTGTGGCATTTATGTAATGACAGCGAAGACGGCAAAGTAGTCATGTCTGTGGCCACTATGCCTGACTGTGGCCACTTTGCCCGGCATAAAGTAAAATATATTTTCATTGAAAAAATTATAGTACTGTCTGTTGTTTACAAAACTATTGGGGGTATCAAACCGCCAATCCAGCCAACTGCCTCATTGCAGTACTTCATGATTTAATCAGCATCTCCATGACCAATAGGCCCTATACTTTTGCTGTAAGCCCACAGGATATTGTTCCAATCCCTAAAGCAAATATTATAAAACGAGAAAATAAACGAAAAAAAGGAACAGCTGCAGTTTTGACCTCAAGCCCTTTCAAGATGGAACTAAGAGCCGCAAAAGCAGAAAAAGAAGAAAAGGAAAAACTTAAGAAAATAAAGCCGGAATTGAAGAAAGAAAAACAGAGTAAGAAGAGGAATGAAGGAAGCAAAGAAAAAGTTAAAGGAAAGCTGGATACCAAATCAAAATCAGCGAAGCGTGCTTTGTTTAATGACTCGGACAGTGACTTGAGTGATACTGACTGCTTTCTCTGCAGGGACTTATATTCCAAGTCAAGGGAAAATGCAGGATGGATAAGATGTTCGGTCTGTTTACG
The DNA here is from genome assembly GCF_021461395.2 of Schistocerca americana. Taxonomy (NCBI): domain Eukaryota; kingdom Metazoa; phylum Arthropoda; class Insecta; order Orthoptera; family Acrididae; genus Schistocerca; species Schistocerca americana. The sequence goes on along the minus strand of NC_060125.1, from coordinate 188,989,641 downwards.
ATGGGTACATGAGGCTTGTGCCGGGTGTGAAGAAGAAGACAATGACTTTATTAGTGACGTTTGTAAATAAACTCAGTGTGAAACTTTCTTTTTCTACGATGGTAATAATGTTTTTATTTGAAAAATACACTTTCATGTAGTATACAAATTCATTTTAAATATTATCTTGTATATACACTACTGGCCATTACACCAAGAAGAAATGCAGATGATATACGGGTATTCATTGGACAAATATATTCTACTACAACTCACATGTGTTTACATTTTCACGCAAATTGGGTGCATAGATCCTGAGAAATCAGTACCCAGAACAACCATCTCTGGCCGTAATAACGGCGTTGATACGCCTGGGCATTGAGTCAAACAGAGCTTGGATGGCGTTTACATGTACAGCTGCCCATGCAGCTTCAACACAATACCACAGTTCATCAAGAGTAGCGACTGGCGTATTGTGACGAGCCAGTTGCTCGGCCACCATTGACCAGACGTTTTCAATTGGTGAGAGATATGGAGAATGTGCTGGCCAGGGCCGCAGTCGAACATTTAATGTATCCGGAAAGGCTCGTACAGGACCTGCAATATGCGGTCGTGCATTATCCTGCTGAAATGTAGTGTTTCGCAGGGTCCTGACACATCTGAAATGCAACTTCCACTGTTTAATGTGGCGTCATAGCGAACAAGAGATGACCGAGACGCGTAACCAATGGCGCCTCATACCATCACGCCGGGTGATACGCCAGTATGGCGATGGCGAATACACGCTTCCAATGTGCGTTCACCGCGATGTCGCCAAACACGGATGCGACCATCATGATGCTGTAAACGGAACCTGAATTCATCCGAAAAAATGACGTTTTGCCATTCGTGCATCCAGGTTCGTCGTTGAGTACACCATTTCAGGCGCTCCTGTCTGTGATGCAGCGTCAAAGGTAACCGCAGCCATGGTCTCCGAGCTGATAGTCCATGCTGCTGTAAACTTCGTCGAACTGTTCGTGCAGGTGGTTGTTGTTATGCAAACGTACCGATCTGTTGACTCAGGGATCGAGACGTGGCTGCAAGATCCGTTACAGTCATGCGGATAAGATGCCTGCCATCTCGACTGCTAGTGATACGAGGCCGTTGGGATCCAGTGCGGCGTTCCGTATTACCCTCCTGAACCCACCGATTCTATATTCGGCTAACAGTCACTGGCTCGACCAACGAGAGCACCAATGTCGCGATACGATAAACCGTAATCGCGATAGGCTACAATCCGACCTTTATCAAAGCCTGGAACGTGATGGTACGCATTTCTCCTCCTTACACGAGGCATCACAACAACGTTTTACGAGGCAATGCGAGTCAACTGCTATTTGTGTATAAGAAATCGTTTGGAAGCTTTCCTCATGTCAGCACGTTGTAAGTGTCTCCACCGGCGCCAACCTTGTGTGAATGCTCTGAAAAGCTAATCAATTGCGTATCACGGCATTTCCTTCCTGTCGATTAAATTTCGCGTCTGTAGCACGTCATCTTCGTGGTGTAGCAATTTTAATGGCCATTATTGTACATTTTGCCCCACCCCGAAGGGCAAAGTGGCCATTTGGTAGGGATACTTTGCCCACCCTTCCCCTACCTCTCACCACCGACAATGCAGTGGCTGACGGCCTTCACTTAACGACCGAGAGCAACGGCGTTGGCGTACCGTGTCAGTGCTAATAGACAAGCAATACTGCGTGAAAAAACCGCAGAACTCAATGTGGAATGTGCGCCGAACACGTCTGTCAGGACAACGCGGCTACATTTGGCGTTGATGGTCTATAGCAGTAGACGACCGACGCAACTACCTTCGCTAACAGCACAATATCTCTTGCACCCCCTCTCCTGGGCTCGTGATCATATTTGTTGGACCCTAGATGACAGCAAAACCGTGTCCTGCTGAGATGAGTCCAGATTTCTGTTGGTAAGAGCAGTGGTAGCGTTCGAGTAGGGCGCAGATCCCACGAAGCCATGGATCCAAGTTGTCAACAAGGCACTGTGCAAGCTGGTGATGGCTCCATAATGGTATGAGCTGTTTACATGGAATAGACAGAGTCCTCTGGTCCACCCAAATCTCTTGGAGACCATCTGCAGCCATACATGGACTTCATGTTCCCAAACAACGATGGAATTTTTATAAATGACTATGAGCCATGTCACTGGACCACAATTGTTTGCGACTGGTTTGAAGAACACTCAGGACAGTTCAAGCGTCGCCGGACATGTCCACTGAACATTTGTGGTACATAATCAGGAAGTGAGTTAGTGTAAAATATCCTGCACCGACAACACCTTAGCAGTTGTTGTTGTTGTTGTGGTCTTCAGTCCTGAGACTGGTTTGATGCAGCTCTCCATGCTACCCTATCCTGTGCAAGCTTCTTCATCTCCCAGTACCTACTGCAACCTACATCCTTCTGAATCTGCTTAGTGTATCATCTCTTGGTCTCCCTCTACTATTTTTACCCTCCACGCTGCCCTCCAATACTAAATTGGTGATCCCTTGATGCCTCAGAACATGTCCTACCAACCGATCCCTTCTTCTGGACAAGTTGTGCCACAAACTTCTCTTCTCCCCAACCCTATTCAATACTTCCTCATTAGTTATGTGATCTACCCATCTAATCTTCAGCATTCTTCTGTAGCACCACATTTCGAAAGCTTCTGTTCTCTTCTTGTCCAAACTATTTATCGTCCATGTTTCACTTCCATACATAGCTACACTCCATACAAATACTTTCAGAAATGACTTCCTGACACTTAAATCTATACTCGATGTTAACAAATTTCTCTTCTTCAGAAACGATTTCCTTGCCATTGCCAGTTTACATTTTATATCCTCTCTACCTCGACCATCATCAGTTATTTTGCTCCCCAAATAGCAAAACTCCTTTACTACTTTAAGTGTCTCATTTCCTAATCTAATTCCCTCAGAATCACCCGACTTAATTCGACTACATTCCATTATCCTCGTTTTGCTTTTGTTGATGTTCATCTTATATCCTCCTTTCAAGACACTGTCCATTCCATTCAACTGTTCTTCCAAGTCCTTCGCTGTCTCCGACAGAATCACAATATCATCGGCGAACCTCAAAGTTTTTATTTCCTCTCCATGGATTTTAATACCTACTCCGAATTTTTCTTTTGTTACCTTCGCAGTTATGGACGCCTATTGAGAAACCATGGCTCGATGTTCCTGCAGGGAACTTCCAAAGATTCACTGAGTCCGTATCACGTCGAATTGAGGCACAACGCGTAGCAAAAGGAGGTTCGACACGATTTGAGGAAGAACCCCATGACTTTTGTCACGCCAGTGTAATGTAGTTCTTGTAATGAGAAGTTTCCATTAGACTCATGTTATGAAATTCCCTTTTTTAATTAATTTTGACTTTCAAACACATGCAGAATTGCACAACGAAATTGAAAAAAAGGGAACAGCGAACAAATAGAAACGAATGGGATTAAAAATAGATCGGTCATCAGAACAATGTGAAACTAAGCGTTTTAATTCATTTCCAGTTTACGAGCAACTGTCGATAGATCAACTGCGCGACTTCATGGCCTGCAGCGCACTAGCGGACGACATAGCACTCTGTCGTGGCCACTGCCAACTTTATTTCATTCGAGCTCTACTTTCAAACGTTTCAAAGTTTTAACGACATCATCTAACAAGACGACCGAGATGCCCAGTAGCGAACCGAAGCCCGTCGGCGACTTCACTATATACCTGTGAGCATGCGGACGTGATTCATAAAGAGGCAGCAGTTACTGCGCTGGACGCCAGAGTTTATCGTGCAGTGCACTTAAGTCCCAGCCGCTGCTGAGTTACACAGATGGTTAACAATCTCTGTTCCACAATTGGTTTCCATTGCATGTTCCTCCCAGTTCACTGCCGCACAGTAGCCACATCAGTCCCATAGGTAACTTGTCACCTTCTCTATGTAGCGAATCGTTTCTGAACGTTGTGGGAATACTTGTATGTGCTAGAGTGTTACTCAGTGAAATTACATTAGGTGTTCCACAAGGTTCAATCGTGGGTCCCCTCCTGTCCTTGATATATGTCAATGACCTCCACTCTTATGTGAAACAAGATGCTGAACTGACAATGTTTCCTGATGGTACAAGCATAATTATTAATCCAGTAAAAGAAAGTCCAATAGAAAATGATACATATAAGGCCTTTGGAAACGTTATTAATTGGTTTCCTGCGAATCTTGCTCTGAACTTTGAAAAAGTGCAGTACATCCAATTTTCTGCTGCAAAAAGTATAATTCCCTCAATAAACATAACACATCAAAAGAAGTCAGTAGTCAGGGTAGAGCATACTAAGTTTTTGGGTGTACGTATAGATGAGAACCCTAATTGGAAAATTCATATGTTGGATCTACTAAACCGACTAGGTTCAGCAACTTTTGCAATCTGAATAATTGCTAATTTTGAGGATGTAGAAATTAGTAAGCAAACATATTTTGTATACTTCCAGTCTCTGATATCATACGGAATAGTATTCTGGGGCAACTCAACACTTAGGAAAAAGGTATTCACTGCTCAAAAGAGAATAATGTGTGGGGTTCAGAGTCGCACATCTTGTAGGCATCTGTTTAAAAGGTTAGGAATTCTTACAACTGCTTCACAGTACATTTGCTCAGTATTGAAATTTTCCTCAACAACATGGGCCAATTTAAAATCAACAGCGGCATTCATGATTACAATACCAGAAAAAAGAAAGACCTACACTATCCTTTACTTAATCTATCTTTGGCACAGAAAGGGGTAAAATTTGCTGCTATAAGACTTTTTGATAAATTACCAGAGGAAATAAAAGTCTGACAGACAGCAGTAATAGTTTCAAAAACAAGTAAATAAATCTGGAGATATATTATATGCTTCTGTGCCATTTAAGGGAATGGGATAGATAATAGAAATATTTAGGTATGACACTATAATGTAAAAAAAAAACTTGTTTACTGCGCGCATTTCTTGTGCATTTGACACGTTCTACATAATAACGGTTTTTCCGTGCAGTTGATCAATGGAACACGTAACTAGCTAACTAACTCACTCCCTTATGGGGCAAGTATCCCACAGGAAATCTAATTTGGAAAGTGGGTTTTGTATGCACCACGTGTGTCGTACGTGACGGCGACAGCTGCGCGTAATCTTTTGGAAATTAGTTCCATGTCATTTACTGAACCGTCTATCCGTGCCTGCGAGATACCGTTAGGTGCAACCCCTGGCCCCAGTTATTTTGTGAAGCCTTACAGCACTCTGATCGTTTGTTTGCGACATTATCTTTGAATCAGTTCTAACAGCTCCTATTCTGTCTACCGAATTTGCTTTTGCTCTGTTATTTAACCTGAAAAGATCAGCATCTTCTCAGCCACTTACTTCACTCTATTTTACAAACACCTTATCTATCTACTGTACGAGCCTCTTCCATTACCTCCTGTTGGCTGGATTGTTTGTCCTTACGGAAGTGATGTTCAGTATCTACATCTAAATACACACTGCGCGTTGAAGAGGGTACCTTGCACTACTACAAGTCGTTTCTTTTCCTCTTCCACTCAGAAATACAGCGAGGGAAAGCGACTGTCTGGATGCCTCCGTACGAACCCTAATCCCCTAATCCTCGTGTTCCTTACACGAAAAGTACGTTGGTGGCCGTAGCATCGTCCTACAGTCAGCTTCAAGTGCCGGTTCTCTAAATTTTCTCAATAGTGTTTCCCGAGAAGAGCGTAGTCTTCCCTCCAGCGGTCCCCATTTGAGTTCAAGAAGCGTGTCAGTAATATTCGCATGTTGAACGAACCCACCTGTGACAAATGTAGCAGCCCGCCTCTGAACAGTGTAGCCGCCCTCCGTCGATCTGCTGTCTTCGACCTTTCTGAGGTACAATATTTATGTTTTATCTACTCTATACGTCTGACTCTTCATTATATCAGTACCTCAGGTGGAGCAGCCACAGCCATCTTCACTGTAACGGCGATAATCTTCGGGTTTCCTTGATAATTAATGTTACCTTTTTTCTCAGTCGATCATCCTTCATTTGTTGCCGCTTTACCTAAGACACGATAGTTACTAACGTCTTTGGATGTTACTCATTGCCAGCCGGTGTGACCGAGCGGTTCTAGGCCCTTCAGTCTGGAACCGCGCTACCGCTAAGGTTGCAGGTTCGAATCCTGCCTCGGGCGTGGTGTCCTTAGGGTAGTTAGGTTTAAGTAGTTCTAAGTTCTAGGGGACTGATGACATCCGATGTTAAGTCCCATAGTGCTCAGAGCCATTTGAACCATTTTTTTTGTTACTTATTAGTTACTAACAACACGTAATAATTGAAATAAGTTTAGTTCCTTATTAACAACATTCAATAATAATTAAATGATCATGAGTGACTTCGTTTTGTATAGAGGGAAAAGGAGGGTTGATCCTACAATTACCCTCAGCAATTACGGCAACTACACTACTGTCCATTAAAATTGCTACCCCAGCAAGATGACGTGCTACAGACGCCAAATTTAACCGACAGGAAGAAAATGCTGTGATATGCAAATGATTAGCTTTTCGGAGCATTCACACAAGGCTGGCGCCGGTGGCGACACCTAAAACGAGCTGACATGAGGAATGTTTCCAACTGATTTCTCATACACAAACAGCAGTTGACAGGCGCTGCCTGGTGAAACGTTGTTGTGATGCCTCGTGTTAGGAGGAGAAATGCGTACCATCACATTTCCGACTTTGACAAAGGTTGAATTGTAGCCTATCGCGATTGCGGTTTATCGTATCGCGACATTGCTGCTCGCGTTGGTCGAGATCCAATGACTGTTAGCAGAATATGAAATCGGTGGGTTCAGGAGGGTAATACGAAACGCCGTTCAGGATCCCAACGGCCTCGTATCACTAGCAGTCGTGATGACAGGCATCTTATCTGAATGGCTGTAACAGATCGTGCAGTCACGTCTCGATCCCTGAGTCAACAGATGGGGACGTTTGCAAGACAACAACCACGACGTTTGCAGCAGCATGGACTATCAGCTCGGAGACCATGGCTACGGTTACTCTAGACGCTGCATCACATACAGGAGCGCATGCGATGGTGTACTAAACGACGAACCTGGGTGCACAGATGACAAAACGTCATTTTTTGAATCCAGGTTCTGTTTAAGGCATCATGATGGTCGCATCCGTGTTTGGCGACATCGCGGTGAACGCACATTGGAAGAGTGGGAAGCGTGTATTCGTCATCGCCATACTCACGTATCATCCAGCGTGATAGTATGGGGTGCCATTGGTTACACGTCTCGGTCACCTCTTGTTCGCATTGACGGCACTCTGAACAGTGGACGTTAGATTTCAGATGTGTTGCGACCCGTGGCACTACATTCGATCCCTGCGAAACCCTACATTTCAGCAGGTTATTGCACGGCCGCGTGTTACAGGTCCTGTACGGGCCTTTCTGGATAAAGAAAATGTTCGACTGCTGCCCTGGCCAGCACATTCTCCAGATCTCTCACCAATTGAAAACGCCTGGTCAGTGGTGGCCGAGCAACTGGCTCGCCACAATACGCCAGTCACTACTTTTGATGAACTGTGTTATCGTGTTGAAGCTGAATGGGCAGCTGTTCCTGTAAACGCCATCCAAGCTCTGTTTGACTCAATGCTCAGGCGTATCAAGGCCGTTATTATGGCCAGTGGTGGTTGTTCTGGGTACTGATTTCTCAGGATCTATGCACATTGTGTGAAAATCCAATCCCATGTCGGTTCTAGTATAATATATTTGTCCAATGAATACCAGTTTTTCATCTGCATTTCTTCTTGGTGTAGCAATTTTAATGGCCAGTAGTGTAAAATGTCCGTGATTTTTATAGTTCGTCACTCAAAGATATAAGAGCAAGGACTATGGTCCACTACAATACTTCGTTACAGTCATTCAAACTGTGTACGCTTTTATTTTCAGAAAGCTAAGTGTCCAGCCCAATTCTTATATTCAATTTGCCGTCCCTTCGTATAGTCCACAGATAAAATTATCACATATTCGGCATGTACTAGAATTTAATACTGAGTTAACTGTAGTTAATTTTCTTGCAGTTTAAGGAAAGCTCCCTGATCATTTCCGTAGCATGTCACACGGAAATGCCCGCTATATCGCACGCTGCAGCTACGCAGACTTATTCAGAGCGCAGAAAACAAGATAAGAGAATTAAAAATACTCGCGGATGGTTTATATAGTAGAATTGAGAAACAAAAGTAGCCGCGTTAAACCCTTTTTGATATCCCTGAAGCACTACTTAGCTGCCCGGGTTATTCTTATGAGATATTATATATCGATAATTTTAATTAAAACTTTTCCAATGCTGTTAATTATTATCGATATTATCGATCACCTCTCGCCTACAGTCTTAATTAAAAGAGCTGTTATAACTGTTTAGATGTCCTCCTTTAACTCGACCTGTTGGCGATACCAAACACCCGAGTGGTAGTCAAGAATGGGTCGCACCAGCGTTCTGTGTATAGTGTTCCAAAATTCTCCCAAGGACTTACCGTCCTTACGTGCTCGTTCCGTTTCATAATGTTTTATAACGTTCCGCCTAGTCTTTTAACCGATGTGGTTGTGTGAAGCAGTACACTTCTGATACTGTATTCCGAAGTTGCGGATTTGTTTTCCGTACTCATCTGCATTAACTTAGATTTCTTTACATTGTGAACAAGCTGTCATTCATCACACCAACCAGAAATTTTGTCCAAATCATCTCACATTCGCCTACAGTCAATCAACGACGCCTGTTTCGCGTACACCACAATGCCATCAGCTAAGAGCTCCAGACCGCTGCACACACTGCACCTAAGACAATTAGGGCGGTCTTATCACGCTTCCCTGGGGCGCTTCCGATGATACCCTTGTCTCCCATGCGCATTCACTGTTGAAGAGAGGAAGGAAGGAAGATTTGCTCTAGCATTCCTTCGACATCGAGGTTATCGCAGACTGAGGCTGAGCACAAACTCCGCTGAGGAAGGGAATCGGCCGTGCTGTTATAACAACAACGACGCTGTACTATAGTACATATAAGTAATTTTTTCCATCTGATTTTTCGATAAACTTGTGTAATTGATGTTCTGATTCCATTTCTTTTTTGTTTCATGTCATTATGTTAAGAAAACTGTAAACAAATTTCAAGGTGAATATTAATGTTTATGTCAAATGTCAAGCAATATTGTAATAGAATAGAAATGTAACAAATGTTGAAACTGTTGTAAGTTGTTTAAAATTGTAACTGTACGTCTGATCCATACGTAGGCAATGTGTTAGGATATGTAGAATGCAAAACCTCGGGTGAATACCCCGTCTGTAAGGGAGCGGTAAAAGGTGGATGGCAGGCGAGCGCGGGAAAATGCACGCCGGCACTGCACGGCACAACGGGCTCAGCAGTAGTAGTTGGAGTTTGGCACTGGTTTGAGCAACACCTTCTGGAGCGAGGAGGCTCTCCTGGAAGACATAGCTTCACTGAGCCTCGGGTATGCCGTTCCAACGCCTACACTGCATGGCAAAATTCCATAGGCACTAAATGGAAAAGTATTGCGAACTAAGAAGAATTAAAGTGCCGATACGTCAAGAGCCATAGCTGTGGTTGTATGTGTGCCTCGTCATCTCGCCGCCCGCCAACCGCCGCATCGATACTAGCAGGTTGAAACTCTTAGTACTGTATTTGTATGGATCAGAGAGTGAAATGTGCAATAATGAACAAAATTTTACCGGAACTTTCCCATCATTTGATTATCCTCACAACTAACCTAGACAGGGTCCTCTCCAAATGTTGTGCAATCCGAGTGTCCCGAAATGAAAATTAAAATGTGTGTTAATAATAACTATTCGCAGAACTAGCTGTGTTAGAATGGTGTTTAAAGAAATGTTTTCTTAACGAACCAGTAAATGAATAACGAAGGTCTAACGGAGTTGAAAGGTAACTTTAGTATTGATATAGTAATGAAGTTTATTATTTCGATACAGATTTAAAGGCATTTAAATGAGCAGTAAATAAGATGGAAAGAGTAGTAACTTTTAAACTGGAAATCTTGAACGCATAATAAACTCAGTAATCAATTTTTTAAATACAGCGATCATAACAGTCTCAGGGTCCCCCTTCATTCATTTGATTTCCGAAATGTTCTAAATTGGTTTGACCCGCAAAAGTTAAAGTCAATATAAAAATCAAAATTTATCAGCGTTTATCTTTAATCAAAATTGACATATTGTGTGTGTGGGGCATGAAAGTAGAATTTCTAGGGTAACCTATGCCCGATTTTAATCACATTAATAGACAGTATAAAGTTTTGTAGTATACATTATAGTGTAGAGTTATGTATTAATGGTTTTTTCCATATCAGTACAGAACCTGAAACTATCAGTTCAATAGATTTTCTGATTCTAAAATTCTACTATATTGTGCAGTGGTACTACTTGTTGTTTTGCATGAATATATACCAACTTATACAGGGAAAAAACTCAGTTAATGCCTAATTAGGCTGGCTACCGTATTATTATCTAATTGGTAGCATCTTCTGGGTTGCTTTTGATCCATCCTGACGTGTAATTGCATTTCGAACTTACTTGACGGATCATTGTTATTACAGAGTTGGTGTAAGTCCGATTTGCCACCATTCAGGTACACGCGGTCGATATCTATACGAAAATCCTTTCGCATAAGGTGAACCCCGCTCACTTTTCATATCACAGGCTTTAACGAGTACCTGTCACGCGGAGGTTACACTGTTTCAGAGGAACCATACCCGCATATGCATGGAGCGATTTAGGTGAATCACGGAAAATACAAACGAGATGGCCGGTCGCGGGTTTAAACCGTCGTCCTCCCGAATCCGAGTCCAGCTTGCTAAACTCACGTACTGGGTTGTATTATTTAAGAAGTATTGGAACCACTGCAATATCTGGGAACCAGTACAGTATTCACGTACCGTAGCTAACAGTCTGCGGTGGGACTCTGCGTTACACGTTTTTCGGAGATCTAGGAATATGGAATCTGCTTGTTACCCTTCACCCACAGTTAGTAGAATATTATGTGACAAATGGGCGAACTTAGTTTCGGCCGAGCGGTGGTTAGAATCGTGTAGATTTGTGAACAAGATAGTTAAAAATCCGTCTCAATCTAATTTTCTATTAGCACTGGGAAAATGTTCGAGAATTCTCCAGTAAACTGATGTTAAGGATATTGGACTGTAATGTCCGTCCTTTTAGCCTTATCAGACACAATGGCGGAAAAAATCGAAGTACCAAAAAATTAATTAATGTAGAGTAATGAAATTCCGGGAACACATTTCTCTAGACAATATATGCAAGTGATTAACACTGCAAGATTAATGGTTAATATCAGCGCGAGATAAGCCATTGGAAATGTGAAATGGTGGTACATTATTAACCGATGTAACCGCCGAAGTGTTGAACGCAAGCATGCTGATGTGAATGCCTTGTGTTGTGCAGGTGGTGGAGTTAATTTGTGGGATGGACTTTCATACCTGTTGCACTTGGTCGGTCATTACAGGAACGGTTAATGCTGGTTGTCGACCGATGATGTCCCGTAAGAGCTCGACTGGAGACAGATCTGGTGATCGAGCAGACCAATACAACATGTCGACATTCTGTAGACCATGTTGGGTTACAAGAGCGGTATGTGGGAGAGCGTTATCCTGTTGGAAATCGTCGCCTGGAATCTTGTTCATGAATGGCAGCACAACAGATCGAATCACCAGTTGACGTACAGGCTTGCAGTCAGGGTTCTTGGGTGTTGTCGCTCTCGTACGAAATCGCATCCCACATCATAACTCCAATTGTAAGTCTAACGTGTGTAGCATTTAGACAGGTTGGTTGTAGGCCCTCAGCTGGCCTACTCCTAACCAACACACGACCATCTGTGGCACCGAGGCAGCACCATCTTTGATCAGAAAATACAACTGACCTCCATACTGCCCTCCAATGATTTCTCTCTTGACACCTCTAAAGTCGGAAACGTCGGTGGTTTAGGGTCAGTAGAATTCACACTGCATAGCGTTCGGCTCGGAATTGTCCTTTAAGTAAGCGATTTGTAACACCTCAACTCTTTTTCTTTAGCACTTCGTTGTTACGGTATTTGTACAAGTCCCCAGTACTTTTTTTTTCCCTTAATTCCATTCTGTTCTAATCAGTTACAAGTCCAAAAATATTTATTGGTATTTTTCCTTCGAATATGAAGTTTATCTTTATCTTTATATCTAAATATTAGTGCTTCACATTCGTATAATGTTACCAGAACAACAGCTGATTGATACAAGCGAGTTTTGAAGTTAGTGAAAGCGATCTTTTCCTTAAGATATTGATGCAACTAAATAGCGTTTTATTCGCAGTTGTGACGTCTATTTCTATACAGATTCTGTTGTCTTTACTCAAAAGACTCACCAAGCACATGAAGTTTGTCCAACTGAAATGAAAGATGCATTGCTTCGGATTTTCTTACTTCCAGTATAATCGTGTTTTCTCAGCGATTTTGTAATAAGCTTGCATCATTAGGACTAATTATGTTTTTGAACTGCTTATTAATGCTACATCATCAGCACTAAGCAAGTCTAGTGATGGTCACCCTCTTGTGTACTTTGTGGATTAGTTTTTGGTAATTTCCCTACCAACTTTCTCCATATGCGGTTACATAAAGTAGATGAAATCGCCTCCCCTTGTCTTAGTCCAACGTAAACCTTAAAATTTTCAATTTGTACTACAGGTGCCTTTGTACGACAGCAAATTTCGTCCATACACATTTTAACTAATCTCATTAACTTTGATGGTATTTCAGATTCCTTCATTATACTTAGGAGTGTCTGTTGGTGTATGCAGTCATATGCTTTCTTGAAATCTGAAAGCAGTATGTGGCCATCTATAATGAATTCCCACACCTTCCCAATTATTTTTCTTAGAGTGAGTAGATAATCTACTGTGGATCTACTTCAGCGGAAACCGTACAGCTAGTCGCCAATTAATTCCTCAGCCATGCAGATCAGCCTGTTTATTGGATAAATCGATACGATTTGAAATGTGAGCACCAGTCAAGCAATTCCTTTGTAATTATCGTACACAAGGGTAAAATTTTTCTTAAATATGGGGCGCATAATTGCGATTTTCCAGTCTGTAGGTATGTATTCTGTGTTTACTCACACACGAATATCGCAAATTGTTTTAGGCATTATTTACCGAACTTCTCAAATTTTTGGTGTACTTGTGGTGTCTCCTATAACAATTCTAAGATTTCGTATCGTGTAAGATATTTCCACATACGAGGCCTGTTCAGAAAGTAACCTCCGATAGATTGCCAAATTGAAACCACAGTGAACATCAGAAATGTTTTACTTGTAACAATTAGCTACACCTTTCAGCTACTTCTCTACGTAGTCGCCGTTCTGACTTAGACTTTTGTCATAGCGTTGTACCAACTTTTCAATAGCCTCATCATAGAAGGCAGCCGCCAGTGCTTTCCGCCAATTCTCCACGCTGGCCTACACCTCGTTGTCTGTGTCAAAATGTTGTCTTCAAAGACAGCGGTTCATGTGACCAGAGATGAAACTCAGGAGGAGACAATTGCGGACTGTATTGTGGGTAATCTCACATTTCCATTTGAAAACGATGCAGGAGCATCTTCATTGCCCCTGCAGAATGCGGCTGAGAATTGTCTTGAAGAAGAAACAGCACGACAGTTATGTAATGTTAGCTGCATAGCTTCAGGCGAAATTTCTCACCAGGCCCTCGTACTTGGCGGCAGACACTATTTTCTAGACATCTTTACGCACTCACTGCGAGCTCAGAAATGAGAAGAGCGACGTGATGCTAACTGGGGTTATACTAGAGACACTACCCAACACATCTGTGCAAAGCTTTATCGGATTTTCATAGTCGTTTCCATTTCGCGACCGATCGGAGCTTACTTTCTGAACGCCCCTCGTAATTCGTGCTCTCTCACTGACATGTTTCCATTTCTCCATATGTCTTTCTTTATGAGTTACTTCAAATAGAGCCGGCCGAAGTGGCCGGGCGGTTAAAGGCGCTGCAGTCTGGAACCGCAAGACCGCTACGGTCGCAGGTTCGAATCCTGCCTCGGGCATGGATGTTTGTGATGTCCTTAGGTTAGTTAGGTTTAACTAGTTCTAAGTTATAGGGGACTAATGACCTCAGCAGTTGAGTCCCATAGTGCTCAGAGCCATTTGAACCATTTGAACTTCAAATAAAAGTCTACCGATACTACCGGCTTTCTAACTCCGCTACATGTCTACGGAGCCCTGGCAGTGAATAAATGAATGGCGATTCGTTGGGCGAGGCGTCTGTCATCTTCGCAAAGTAACGCAGAACTGTCCTGTTTCTTCGTGTCGGCAGGTCGCACGCAGCACTGACTCCAACAGTGCTACGGGTACGGGTACTTCCATTGTATGGGACAGACGGATCACATTCAAACACCTCGTTGCCCAACTGTACGTCTCTGTTGTTAGTGCTGACACACTCGTTCACCAGTTGGGGTACTCAAAGGTGTATGGAAGCTGCGTTCTTCGCAACATGACAAAAGGCCATAAAGACCAACGAAGCACTACCAGTGCGGAAACGCTTGCGGTAACGTGGATAACTGTGACAGTTGTTGTCGAATATCATCACAGGCGTTGAAATATGGGCGCGTCACTTCGAACTGGAAACAAAGTGACTCACAGTTCTCCTCCGAAGAAAAATTCAGTCTCATTCTGAAGCGGTAAAGTCATGACGACGATCTTCCGGCCCACGGAAAGGGGTTATTCTGTTTGATGTAATCCCTCATGGTGCAACGACTAACTGTGGAGTGTACTGTGCTACTCTCAGGAAGCTGAAGAAAACGACTTCAGCGTATTCGCTGACACAAAAAATACAAATGAACTACTCCTTCCAGAATGAACTTTTCACTCTGCAGCGGAGTGTACACCGATATGAAACTTCCTGGCAGATTAAAACTGTGTGCCGGACCGAGACTCGAATTCAGGTCCTTTGTCTTTCTTGGGCAACTTCTCCTTCTTTATGATAAAGGAAAACTACGTACAAGTCTGGGTTCCTGATAGGAGCTTACAAAACGTCATTGTTCCCCCCTCGTCGGCCGTATAGCCTGGTTCTCGCACCTTTCGCCTTCTATCTGTGTGGCCCAGTGAAGAATGTACTGCGCTGGAAGCAGCACCTAAATGATGAGGAGGTTAATGATGCAGGAAAACGTTGGCTCCGACGTCGACCAGTAGGGTGATGCCACGTGGGCGTGTAGGCTCTCTCAGTAAGGCGGAGTAAGGCCGTCGCAGTGAACGGAGATTAAAAAAGGATTTTATAGCCAAAAGAGTGAGGAATAATATGATGTATTAGAATGCTGAATAAAATCAAACTGTCTTCAGAAAAAAAAGTGTTGCATTACTTATTGAACGCGCCTCGTAGGTTTGAAGGGATGGAAATTAAGGTAGAATTGTTAAATGAGGAAGCTACGGCTAAAAAAGAAGGAAACTTGGTTGTAATAGTACAGCGAGTGCCCATAACAACAAACGTAGACTTTTTGTTGCTTTAGTAGGTACGCCGTTAATTGTCTTTTATAGCTAGAGACGTTGTTCAGTTGTTTGATATAACGAGGGAGATCATTACTGAGTTACTGTTATTAACAAAATGGTTTCGAGAATGCGGCTGAGTGCTGGCGTAGATCAGAAACGATTTTTCTCTGAAGGGACCAAGTGTTTCTGCTGTGTTACTCAGAAAAGAGCGTTAAGGCCGAAGTGAGTACTGTGTACGTTGTTAAGATGGTAGAAGAGACTGAATGCGTGGAAATCTCTACGCTTTTCTGCACATAGCCTGGATTGCACCATCCGAGAAATACGTCATGGAGGAAATAAAAATTCCAAGAATACACTCCTCGAACAAGATTTCAGGTGGATAAAAACAACACATTACAAAACGTTCGGCATCGTTAAAATATTTTAAAACATAAATCCCCTTGTGCAACAGGCTATGTCCTGATGTACAGCGTGCTTTATGTTTTTAGACAGTTTTAGCGATGAGGAACTGTATATAATTTGCTTTTTTTATCGACTTGAAATCTTGTGCGCGATGTCAGGGTGAAATGAACATGTTTCACAACAAAAGATTTTAAAACCTGAAGAGGACATCGTAGTATGTTGAAACCGTTGCCTTAAATAAAACATTATGCGATCTTTGCTGTTGAATGGTTTTTAATAATCAAACAGATCGCCCCTCATTTCTCGCAAAATGAGAAAATGTAGGGAAAGTTCTCCATGGCATTCGTAATTCTCAGAAAAACTGCACTGCCCAAAATTTGAGCTTGTGGCACAGCTCGAGGAAGCATTCCCAGCCGGAAAGTACTGCTCAAAAAATGTTCTTTGTATCTTTCCTACTTCCTCCTTGCCCTGACATTACAGTTTTCCCTTCAGATTACTGCAAGTAATCCACACAAGTAAAGAAGTAAACACGTAAACGTAAACTCCGTTCACAGCGCTGGCGGGCCTTTAGGTACAGATCAACCGCAGTGTCGTTCTGTGTCTTATGGCGTCATGGGATACTGTATGGAATGCTCTAACGGGCACTGTCACTTTTCGTGACCTCCTACGCCGTGAAGCAGCTCCTCAGTCGCCTTCACGAGGCCTAATTGCACCCTGTACCAGTCCTCCCATCAAGGGAAATTTCTCGCCATACCGGGATTCGAACAAGGGTACTCAGTATGAGAGTCAGCCGCGCTGATCACTCATATACAGAGGCGAACAGAGACGTGAAGAGGGTAAGCAATCACGGTTCAAATGGTTCAAATGGCTCTGGGCACTATGGGACTTAACATCTATGGTCATCAGTCCCCTAGAACTTAGAACTACTTAAACTTAACTAACCTAAGGACAGCACACAACACCCAGCCATCACGAGGCAGAGAAAATCCCTGACCCCGCCGGGAATCGAACCCGGGAACCCGGGCGTGGGAAGCGAGAACGCTACCGCACGACCACGAGATGCGGGCAGCAATCACGGTGAACAACGACGTACCAGCAGAGAGAGTGCAGAAAAATGAACCCATCTTATCACGACCGTAAGTCTCCCAAACTATCTTAAGCAACAGTTGGTGTCTATGCTCGCGCGAGGAATTTAGTGTCTGTTCTTAGGCAGCTGTGCCTACTAGCTCTCAATAAAGATTACCGGAATTGAACTTACTAACATAAATTCTGTGAGTTTCACTTTTACAGTTTTGTACGGGCTATCCTGATACATTATGATCTTTACAGTTCGTCTCTGTATTCGCTCGACGTCTGCTATCACACGTATTGGTAAGGACTCCAGCGGTCAAACAGTGCTTTCTCAAGTACGCGGCTTCTTTGCACAAACACTGTACTTTCCGCGATTTCTCACAAACACTCTAAGTGTAAGCTCTGAGCGCGTAAACGAAAACAAAATCAAGGTACTGTAACAGTTTACGTGAAATTTGGTGTATTCGCAAAGCGATTGATGGAAATGGAAGTGATCGTATGGCACTACTGTAAAAGAACCTGTTGCTAAGGTTTCCAGGTCTAAAAATAAAAAAAGCGGGTTTGGCGTTTTATTTAACCGAACATTTTAACGAACATTTTAAACAGAAATAGGCCGGCCGCTGTGACCGAGCGGTTCTAGGCGCTTCAGTCTGGAACCGCGGGACAGCTACGGTCGCAGGTTCGGATCCTGCCTCGGGCATGGATGTGTGTGATGTCCTTAGGTTAGTTAGGTTTAAGTAGTTCTAACTTCTAGGGAACTGATGACCGCAGATGTTAAGTCCCTTAGTACCCAAAGCCACTTGAACCATTTAAACAGAAATAGAATTATATATGTGGTGTCTGTTTTTTCGGAACTGTCCAAAAGAACTGACTCCATTTTGATCCTGCAGCCACTATGAATCAAGACGCAAACGAATTAAAGGCATTAGCTGAAAGTAGGAACTGATTTACGTCAAGGGCAAGTCGATAATTTGTGCAGGACCGGGATAAGATTCCAGGTCTCCTGATTACTAGGAAGATGCACTGACAACTAATCCATCCAAACACAGTGTTCACCACTGCTGCATGGACTAATCTAGCGTGTTTCCCGTCAGACGCAAATTCTCCGCTCATACCCCACATTACTGATGTAATGCCATTGTTCATTAGCCTCATTGCTCATTGCACTTCAACGATTCTCGTATGAGTAAGTTGAGAGCTTGGGCCTGACGGGAGACGTGGTAGGGTAGTCCATGCAGGCGTGGTGACCAATGTGTCTGGATGGTACAATGGTCAGCGCATATGCAAGTAAGGAGAAGACCTGGGTTCGATTTCCTGTTCAGCACAACTTTACAACTTGCCCCACTGATATAAATCAGTGTCTCATGGCAACAAATGTCTGATTGCTTTGTGTCTTGAGTAATAATGACTGCAGGATCAAAAAGGTGTCGGCTCTTTCGCACTTGTCTGACAGGGCACACCACATATACAATTAAGGGGATGACAGCCAATCATCCCTTCAGTGCAGATGCGTACCAAGCTCAAACTCTTACAGGAATCAGTGATATGCCATGAGTAATGGGGTTAATGAGCAGGGGCCTACCTCGATGGCGTTTCGCATAAGCTGAGAATTTGCGTCTGACGGTAGGCATGCAAGAGTAGTCCGTGCTGTCGTGGCGACCGCTGTGTCCAGATGGCATAGTGGTCATCATATGTGCCTAATAAGGAAGAAACCTCGGTTGGAATCCTGATCTGGCACAAATTTTCAACTTTCCCCATTGATATAAATCAGTGACCACTAGCAGGTAATGTCCTTGATTCTTTGTGTCTTGAAAAACCGAGTTAGGTTGGTTTTCTCAGTCATTTATTAGTAATCACTAATAGTCAGTTTTTTTGCGATATCAGCCTTAAACGTGCTTAAACTTAAAATAGCAGTCAGTAAACATTCTTCATCAAACAAAATAAGCAATTAGCTATTCTTCCAACGAAAAAGAAAAGTCATTCAACAACTTTGGTCATTTCAGCTAGACATGTAAAGAAATTATTAATACCTGTAGTTAGCCGGCCGAATGGCCGAGCGGTTCTAGACGCTACAGTCTGGAACCGCGCGACCGCTACGGTCGCAGGTTCGAATCCTGCCTCGGGCACGGATGTGTGTGATGTCCTTAGGTTCAGTTAGGTTCAAGTAGTTCTAAGTTCTAGGCGACTGATGACCTCACAAGTTAAGTTCCATAGTGCTCAGAGCCATTTGAACCTGTAGTTAAGTTTACGGATCTCCATCTTATTTCATAGATGAGGGACCTCAGCTGATGATATGTATGAGAAAAGTGTCCACCACAGCTCTATCTTGAGAATATCTATATTCTATCGGTTAGTTTCAGTTGCACATTACCGCTATCTTCAGCCCCACCACGGCCAAAAGAGTATTTGATTTCGTTGGCTTATGTACTGTGGGGTCCTTGTTACTAGCACATGTGGGCTAGCTCTCATCAGTTGTCTCTACTCGGCACTGTGTTGTCTCCAATGCAATCTGGGGGAAGATCACACAGTGTCGAGTATAGACTCCTGATGAAAGCTAGTCCAAGTGTGCTAATAACAAAGATCCTACAGTAAATGCGCCACGGAATCCAAATACTCTCTTGGCAATGGTGGAGCCTGATGATGTAGGTAATGTCCCGCCGAAACGAGTCGTGTTGTAGAATAAAGACATTGTCAGGATACAGCTGTGGTGGTACTTTTTCGCATATACTATAGTTCAGTATTGGCGCAGTGGGGAGGGATGGGAGGGGGGATTTCCCATCGGCTGATCAACACATTATTACTCAGTCGCTCTGCGCAGCGCATACCGTGGTTGTGACCCTGTGTGTTAGGCTCGTTCGGCCTACAAAGAAAAACGTAGAACACACACATAGCGATAACGTTGGCCGGTATGTCTGTGTACATCCTAATGGTATGTCTCCTTTTCCTCCACTATACTACTAAGCCCTTCTGTGGGTAAATGCCCTCATCACGTTCGGAGTTCTATGGATTTCGTAAAACGTCTCGAGAACTTCAAGCTGAAAGACAGATATCCTGGTGAGTTTTGACGTTGTCTCGATATTCACCAGGGTGCATCTTCGAGAGTCAGTTGAGCTCATTGCACAGAAATTTGACGAGAATACGACCGACCTTTTCAGGCACGTTCTGACCTCCACGTATTTTCTGTTTAATGGAGAATACTATGAGCAAACAGAAGGAGTCGTAATGGGGAGCCCACTTTCGCCTGTTGCCGCGGATTTCTATATGGAGTATTTCGAGGAGGAAGCTTTGCCATCATCCAAATGGAAACCTACTTGTTTTCTACGTTATGTTGATGACACGTTCGTGATATGGGCCATGGGGTATGCAGGAAGAAAAGGCACACCGACCTGTATTTGCATGCAAATAGCTGCCACCACCCTTCGCAGAGGAATGGGGTACTAAAATCACTGGTGTACAGGGCGCGCACCATATCGGACGCAGAGAGTCTGTCCCACTAGCTGGAACACCTCAAAACTGTATTTCGGAGAAACGAGTACTCGGAATGGCAGATCAGACGCGCTCTCCGCCCCACCTCTACAGTACAGCGTGCGGAGATGGACGAAGTCACGGAGGAAGAGATAGCCACCGCCTATATACCGTATACTGGCGCACTATCGGGGAAAATAGGACGAATATTGAGTAGGAGCTGTCTTTTACCCGCCCAATAGTACGAGGTGCATTCAAGTTCTAAGGCCTCCGAATTTTTTTCTAATTAACTACTCACCCGAAATCGATGAAACTGGCGTTACTTCTCGACGTAATCGCCCTGCAGACGTACACATTTTTCACAACGCTGACGCCATGATTCCATGGCAGCGGCGAAGGCTTCTTTAGGAGTCTGTTTTGACCACTGGAAAATCGCTGAGGCAATAGCAGCACGGTTAGTGAATGTGCGGCCACGGAGAGTGTCTTTCATTGTTGGAAAAAGCCAAAAGTCACTAGGAGCCAGGTCAGGTGAGTAGGGAGCATGAGGAATCACTTCAAAGTTGTTATCACGAAGAAACTGTTGCGTAACGTTAGCTCGACGTGCGGGTGCGTTGTCTTGGTGAAACAGCACACGCGCAGCCCTTCCCAGACGTTTTTGTAGCAGTTCAGGAAGGAATTTGTTCTTCAAAACATTTTCGTAGGATGCACCTGTTACCGTAGTGCCCTTTGGAACGCAATGGGTAAGGATTACGCCCTCGCTGTCCCAGAACATGGACACCATCATTTTTTCAGCACTGGCGGTTACCCGAAATTTTTTTTGGTGGCGGTGAATCTGTGTGCTTCCATTGAGCTGACTGGCGCTTTGTTTCTGGATTGAAAAATTACATCCACGTCTCATCCATTGTCACAACCAACGAAAAGAAAGTCCCATTCATGCTGTCGTTGCGCATCAACATTGCTTGGCAATATGCCACATGGGCAGCCATGTGGTCGTCCGTCAGCATTTGTGGCACCCACCTGGATGACACTTTTCGCATTTTCAGGTCATCATGCAGGATTGTGTGCACAGAACCCACAGAAACGCCAACTCTGGAGGCGATCTGTTCAACAGTCATTCGGCGATCCCCCAAAACAATTCTCTCCACTTTCTCGATCATGTCAGACCGACTTGTGCGAGCCCGAGGTTGTTTCGGTTTGTTGTCACACGATGTTCTGCCTTCATTAAACTGTCACACCCACGAACGCACTTTCGACACATCCATAACTCCATCACCACATGTCTCCTTCAACTGTCGATGAATTTCAATTGGTTTCACACCACGCAAATTCAGAAAACGAATGATTGCACGCTGTTCAAGTAAGGAAAACGTCGCCATTTTAAGTATTTAAAACAGTTCTCATTCTCGGCGCTGGCGCTAAAATTCCATCTGCCGTAATGTGCTGCATCTCTGGGACGTATTGACAATGAACGCGGCCTCATTTTAAAACAACGCGCATATTTCTATCTCTTTCCAGTCCAGAGAAAAAATATCGGAGGCCTTAGAACTTGAATGCACCTCGTACATGAGCATTATTGGGAAGTGTCAAAGACGATCTTCGTTTGCGGAAAGCGGGCGTATACCAGATTCCCTGTGAGTGTGTAAAGACTTACATTGAACAGACAGTACGCACCCCAGAAAATCGTTGCCGAGAATATCAGAGACACACTCGACTTGTACCCCAACAAGAAGCAGTCGCACAGCACTGTTTGTCCGAAAATCACGAAATCACATACTAAGGTCTTGGCGCAGACATCTAAATTCTCGGACAGCGTCGTTAGAGAGGCTATCGAAATTCGTACCAGGGACGGATTCATCAACAGAGATCGCGGCTATAACCTCAGCAAGGCATGGGAACCAGCACTGAAATTAAAAAGAGGCTCAGCAGAGAAACCGAACGAGCGACCAGGGCGGACGAGGCAGTTACACCGACGCCACCACAGACGCCGACGCCAGCCTCTCAGCGACCGCGACGCACGGCCGCGATCGCGGACCACAGAGAGAACGCCTCGCGGGGGAAGGGGATTTAGGACGGCCGCCCGCCCTCAGCAGCTCAGTTCGTCAGCGGATCTGACGATGGCGACATGTCTGATCGCCGAAATATTGTGCCCGTTGGACACTATGGACCAGCAGTACACCCGTGATCTGTCCGAGCAAGAAATACGCCAGGTGAAGTTGAAGGATCACAATATTTCAAAAGAGGGACATCGCTAAACATCAACATCGTAACGCCCAAGCACTTTCACACGTATGATACTTCGTTTCTCCTTATGGTCTTCTGTTAGCCGGAGGGGAGCCCTATGGGCACATGCTTTTAAGTACCCAAATGGTGAAAGAATGTGTAAATCTGCACTACCAACAGAGGCATCCAGTGGTGCAGTGAGGTGTTTGACCGCGATCTGATAATCACATCAAATGAGAGTGCCCACATGATCCAAAATTACAGGAATCACTGCTGTGTGAAACCGGCAGGCATGCAGGGAATATGACATATTCTTGCGACCTTATTACAATGTGACATACGCCTTGTTCAATTTGCAAGGTGGCAGAATAAACGAAGGTCAGATTCACATCTTATATGAGAGCTTTATACATCGGAACGGGAAGGTGAATATGACATCTAACTTAATTCTGTATTGTACACTCCTGGAAATTGAAATAAGAACACCATGAATTCATTGTCCCAGGAAGGGGAAAGTTTATTGACACATTCCTGGGGTCAGATACATCACATGATCACACTGACAGAACCACAGGCACATAGACACAGGCAACAGAGGATGCACAATGTCGGCACCAGTACAGTGTATATCCACCTTTCGCAGTAATGCAGGCTGCTATTCTCCCATGGAGACGATCGTAGAGATGCTGGATGTAGTCCTGTGGAACGGCTTGCCATGCCATTTCCACCTTGCGCCTCAGTTGGACCAGCGTTCGTGCTGGACGTGCAGACCGCGTGAGATGACGCTTCATCCAGTCCCAAACATGCTCAATGGGGGACAGATCCGGAGATCTTGCTGGCCAGGGTAGTTGACTTACACCTTCTAGAGCACGTTGGGTGGCACGGGATACATGCGGACGTGCATTGTCCTGTTGGAACAGCAAGTTCCCTTGCCGGTCTAGGAATGGTAGAACGATGGGTTCGATGACGGTTTGGATGTACCGTGCACTATTCAGTGTCCCCTCGACGATCACCAGTAGTGTACGGCCAGTGTAGGAGATCGCTCCCCACACCATGATGCCGGGTGTTGGCCCTGTGTGCCTCGGTCGTATGCAGTCCTGATTGTGGCGCTCACCTGCACGGCGCCAAACACGCATACGACCATCTTTGGCACCAAGGCAGAAGCGACTCTCATCGCTGAAGACGACACATCTCCATTCGTCCCTCCATTCACGCCTGTCGCGACACCACTGGAGGCGGGCTGCACGATGTTGGGGCGTGAGCGGAAGACGGCCTAACGGTGTGCGGGACCGTAGCCCAGCTTCATGGAGACGGTTGCGAATGGTCCTCGCCGATACCCCAGGAGCAACAGTGTCCCTAATTTGCTGGGAAGTGGCGGTGCGGTCCCCTAAGGCACTGCATAGGATCCTACGGTCTTGGCGTGCATCTGTGCGTCGCTGCGGTCCGGTCCCAGGTCGACGGGCACGTGCACCTTCCGCCGACCACTGGCGACAACATCGATGTACTGTGGAGACCTCGCGCCCCACGTGTTGAGCAATTCTGCGGTACGTCCACCCGGCCTCCCGCATGCCCACTATACGCCCTCGCTCAAAGTCCGTCAACTGCACATACGGTTCACGTCCACGCTGTCGCGGCATGCTACCAGTGTTAAAGACTGCGATGGAGCTCCGTATGCCACGGCAAACTGGCTGACACTGACGGCGGCGGTGCACAAATGCTGCGCAGCTAGCGCCATTCGACGGCCAACACCGCGGTTTCTGGTGTGTCCGCTGTGCCGTGCGTGTGATCATTGCTTGTACAGCCCTCTCGCAGTGTCCGGAGCAAGTATGGTGGGTCTGACACACCGGTGTCAATGTGTTCTTTTTTTTCATTTCCAGGAGTGTATATCAGTATGTAATGCAAAAAAGGATGACACTCAATTGATGGTAATTAACACATTGTTTCTATAATGCATGTTTGAGTGGATGGTAAAACAAGCAGTGAGAGGCGATTTAGTTTGGAATTCAGAGGGACGAGGACAGAGGCAAAGCCACACTACAGGGGGTACCACAGAAATCAGTTAAAGAGGTGTCCCCGGCGAAAAGTCAATGACCAATCAGGTGACAGATGGGGAGAGCGAGTATAATGGCCCATCTGAGGGAGGACAGGAAAGAAAGCTTTTAGAAAACTGCATTTCGGAATTCCAAATGGTAACGAAACAAGCCCAGTGACGCATTTTCGATCACATGTCCAGCGAATGGTACACACCTGAGAGAGTCAATGTACGCTTTTAGGTGTCTGGATCTGGCAATAAACGTCCGACTGGCGAAAACACGCTAGGAAGGAGAAAAGAGCCAAAGTTTCGACGCAATTAAATGGTAGGGACCTTGCGGTTATTAGAGAGAGTTTCCAGAAAATAAGAGGAAAGCTCCTATTGGACGAAAAAATCCGCGACGTGAAGAACGAAAGATCCTAGGGGGGGAGGGGGGCAGGAGACTGTTCGGCTATGGGTAAGACAAGACAGAAATTTTCAGGAACTCTTCTCTGAACTGGCGTCAAGTACAGAATGGAGCACATAACACTCTGTACGACACAGAGACGTAATTTGTGTGAACACTGCGTTCACAGCGGCTGATATCCAGTTATAAATTAGCTGTAGCGTCGTTTAGCTCGAACTGTGGAGAAACGAACCATCCAATTAGCTAACTGTTGTTTCGAGAACTGAGAGGGCATTAAAATATGCACGCACTGCTCCAACCATATGCTTGTACATCGCCACATTCTAAGACTAGGGTTGAGTACATAATCACTCGCATAACGAGAAACATAGGGAAGAGTTAGTATTTAATGTTGTTGTGTTTAGGATTATTTCACTTTTTTATGTTGACAGGATTCGTTATCATGAGAACTGTTTTTTGTTGTCACATTGAAAACTGTGTATAAGCGTGTATTTTTGTGCTAATATTGCGACATTAAACATGGCATTTCAGCTTATACATTGTCTTCAGTTCTAGAATAAGTAAACCACAAATATTGCACCTTGCAAATCGCGACCCTGCCAGGATGGCAATTGGTCTGCCTGTACTGCAATTAGTCAAATTAGAAAGAAAAATAAAGGTTTTTGAATTTTGAAAACAATTTTTTTCATGTTCTTTTGTGACGAGGTTACCCAATGTATGTAAATGTATAGTAAACAGAATACAGTAAATGTCTGATCCAAAGTGTAGAAAGATATTTTGGAAATGGGTAGAACTTGCGATACGAGAAAGACAGAAGTTTGTTACACGATAGGAGATGGCCGAAAAACAGAGAGTATCGCAGATGGGTCAAGCTGAAGATCTTGACGAAATAGAGATTAATGTACAACATAAAGTATCAAGTGCGAGCCATCGAACGAAACGTCGTGATAGTGTAGAGGGAATGGTAGCAGTTTCACTATTGGTATCACAGTCGGAGAATGCACAAAAACGAACTAATGACGGATCTAGTGGGTCAGAAATAGAATCAGAGGACGAGCAACTGTTTTTTGTTGTCACATTGAAAATTGTGTAAAAGCGTGTATTTTTGTGCTAATATTGCGACATTAAACATGGCATTTCAACTTATACATAGTTTTCAGTCCTAGAATAAGTAAACCACAAATATTGCACCTTACAAATGGCGATCCTGTCAATTGCGCGATTTCCAAGTTGCAGTACGATAGGTTATAGACCCCAAGACAATATGAATATAATAGAAAGGCAAAACACTGGACCATTAACGTTGAACTGAATATAGTAATTTCGAACCAAATGGGACGGTTTCCAACAGAAAGAATGTAAGCGCGTCTGCACTATGCACAGAAGTCGGTGAAACGCCACGTGAAAGACGCGAACGGAAAAATTTTCATCAAATGGTGACTGGTGAAGATGGCGAAAAGTCAGACAGTGTGTTTGCAATATTGAAGCAACTCACTATGGTCGTAAATCAGACAAATGCAGGGCTAGGAGACTTAAAAACGGAAACCGTGGATTTAAAAACAGAAACAGCAAATTTAAAAATAGAAACAAAAGCAGTGTTAATGAATTTAAAAGCTGCAACAGATGCGGGGTTAGCGAATTTAAAAACGGAAAAAAATGCAAGGTTATAAGATTTAAAAACCGAAACGGTCAAATTGAAAACAGAGACAAATGCTGCCTTAAGTAGTCTTCAATTTGAAACTTACGCTGGGTTCGAAAAAGTCCGCGAATATCAGCAAAAACTACGAACAGAAGTCAATGAACAGTTTACTGAAATCCGCAGAGAGGCGAGAGACTCACGCGAGCTTACACAATCGTTAATGGCTGGACAGAAAAAGATGCGTTCTGACGTTGACCAGGTGCAGGATGCATTGTCTAACGTTAATTAAAGCATTGATAAGTTAAAACGTGAGATGTCTGGTAAGAAGCAACAACTCATGGGAGAGCTCAATGTCAGAAAACGTATCACGCGACCCGCATTAAAACGATTCGACACACGCATTGAAAATATAGTCTCGTAAAATCAGAAACAGTATGAAGACCTTCGTACAGAATCGAAACCGTGTATCGAGAACCAAATTGAAAACAGTAGCGATGTGACGGAATCAGTGGTCTCATCCGACATAATGATGGACAGGAAGCCAGAAATAAACAAGTCAGTTGTGCAATCTTACGTAGCAGTAGCGGAAACACAAAAACGTCATGAAATTGCAGTCGTATATCCACAAGAGGTTGCGTCCATATTTACGGAAGCGAAACAAAAGCAAATAGGAAAGAATAGTTAACACAGCTGAGCGAAGCAGACAAGGGAGCGAGAAACGGTAAACGGGCGCATTCCAACAGAGCGGCAGCCGACCTTCCGAATGTACGCGAGTGACGCGAGAGCAGAGCAAGCGACGGCGACACATGTTCCAATTGCGCGATTTCCAAGTTACAGTACGACAGGTTATAGACCCCAAGACAATATGAATAGAATAGAAAGGCAAAACACTGAACCATTAACGAGAAATGTAAACGAATCTTTCAGTCCGATACACGAGGAACGGTACGGTGTAAATAACTGCGCACCATCGCGTAAATACGATGCTAGATGGGACATAAATACAATGAAAGCGGGAACGGCTTACACCCACGCACATTTATAAATCAATTTCAGATCGGTTTACCAGAGCATTGGCCACTCATCCATAAACTTGATTTCATTTGTGGGCATATGGACGGCGCAATAGCGGAATCCATGCAAAGAGTAGCTGTAAAGTGTCAATCGTATGAGCAATTTAAATCCGCATTCTTGGAGCGATACTGGTCCACAGAAACACAAAATAGAATAAAGTATGAGTTATTAAAGAAAGAGTTGTTCGAAAATCCAGAAGGAAAGAAACCCGTTAGATTTTTTGAGGAAATGACAAAAAAGAATCAATGTTTAGATAATCCATACAGTGTTGGGGAACTGATACGGATGTGCACAATGAAGTTACCGTTACGTTATCAGCAGTCATTGGTTGGTAGGGCAGGAGATAATATACTAGCATTCAAAGGAATGTTAAGAGAACTTGAATTCATATTCAGTGAAGATGACACAAAGAAATAACGTACAATCAGAGAAAACAATAATACGGGGCATAACAGCAACCGATCAAGTTTTAAAATGGTTCAAATGGCTCTGAGCACTATGGGACTTAACTTCTGTGGTCATCAGTCCCCTAGAACTTAGAACTACTTAAACCTAACTAACCTAAGGACATCACACACATCCATGCCCGAGGCAGGATTCGAACCTGCGACCGTAGCAGTCGCGCGGTTCCGGACTGAGCGCCTTAACCGCGAGACCACCGCGGCCGGCATCAAGTTTTAATAATAATAATAATTCCAATGGCAATAATAACGTATGAAAAGGGATTGGTTTTGGAAGGAGTGGTAATCGCCCATGGAATAACAATAATACGAGTAATTAGGGCTTTGGAAACGCACAGATGACAAATAACAGTTATGGTTTTGGTGGGCCGCGGAATTACCATGGTGGATTTGGTTCTAGAAACTACGGTGGTAACTATGATCTGAGATACAATCGCCATGCGAACTAAGGTGGAAGGTTTAGATGTTTCCAGCAACAAAATCCAGGTTATTCAGGTGGTAATGGAATGGCCAGAACGCAGAAAGGTTGGGAAAATCATACTTCAGCGGGACAATCCACGCGAAATGAACCGGTAGAATAAGTCACGTTGAGGCCACCAAACCCAGGTAAAAGACAGAACTGACGATATGAACGGTACGGAGACCTATAGCAATACCCAAGCTAGAAGTGAAGCCCCTCCAGTACCGAAAGTAAAACATCGACATTTCGTGAAATTAGCGCCAAGCAATAGGAAGGCTACAGCGTTGAAAACGAATTCTTTTCTATATACAAAGGCCCCATGGAAGTGAAGTAGTCTATAATAATGGAATCGAATTGATGAATCCAAAAACAGGAAAATCATTGGGCTGGCACCATGTGAGTACTTAAGACTATATAAAGATTAAACAAAAGAAAAAAGAGTAACTCCACACGATAATTTAGTTGTATTAAATGTCCAGAAATCAAAGAGTATGAAAGATAGCAAAATGCAAAGAGATAAAATTTTTAATTTGTACTTATCTCAGTTAAGTAAATAAAATGAATGTTGTTAGGAAGGTAAATGGATAATATCAGGGAAATAAATATAACAAGTCGTTAGGAGGCAATAATTGGGAAAGAGAATTGAAGAAGAAACATGTTATTTCGTGGATGGAGTTAAACAGTGGGAAGAAAAACTAACCCACAAAATATTTCAATAAGGAAAAGCAAGATGAGGGAAGAAAGGAATACAGAAGATTACTATCGAGAAGACAGGGGAAAGGGAGAAGTACAACTGAGAAAAAGAAATTTTAAGCTTTAAAAACAACGCAATCGAACAATAGACAAAAGTTTTGAAAGGGAAAACATCAATAAAGCACAGCTAAAGTGTATTTTGAAGTTCTGTTACAGCTAAGGACAAAAGGAAGAGTTTGCAGAGAAAAGGACGCTGAAGTTGGAGTCAAGGTGCGAAGTTTTCAAAATAACATATTTGTAGTTAGAGAACTAAATAAAAGGGAAGTAAAATTTGATAGTCACTAACTTACTGAGGTCATCAGCATCAATTTCAGTCTTACTAAACATCGTGATGAAGATAAGCAATCCATGACCTTTATATTAAGAAAAGAACATGGGGAAAGAATGGAAAACAATATATAGGGAGAAAAAAAGCTGTTTTTGGTAGAGTAATAATACTTTTTGTAAAGCCATTAAAAGAAGTTTAATGTTTGTAAAGTTTAAGCCTAATTTAAGAGAGAAACGTTAGATATGAAGACGGCAGACAAGGTGCGGCATCATTGCGGCCAGATCGAAGACATGACTGAGGCGAGCGGTTAGGCGTGAGAGGAAGGGACACTGAGTGTGGGAGCCTGGCACGTCAGCTACGAGATGACGAAAGGCAAGGCCTTGGTGGAGGCAACGTTCCTAGACCATAACTCCTCTGTGGAAACGTTTGGAGATCTCCAACGCATCCTGGGTAGAATCAACCTGTACCATGACGTGAACTTTATTCATATGAAACCACACACAAGCGGTATAACAATGGTTTTGCGAAAGTGTTCCATATGTGGCACCTTTATGGCGAACTATTCAAAGCAGCAATATGAAGAGATAATTTATATCCACCGGACAGGAACGGAGGCGGTCATATTATGTCGACGAACAGCGGAGGCTTAAATTCAGCACAGAAGAAGAAGAAACGCATTTCTGTAGCTCAATGTGCAGAATAGCGGAAACTGTTATCAGACCATACGAAATGCGACAACTGCGAAACAATCCCTGAACACTCATGAGACGAAACAAGAACACGATGGAATGCTGTTCAATTTTTTCAGATGAACAACCGATTACAATGAAGAATACACAACAATTGCAAAGAAGACGCCATAAGAACGGATTAAACGAGAATGAGGTTAAACAGGTCTTCAATCCTACTTTCCGGTCCAAAGAAGAGCGAAGATACAACTGAGAAGACAGCAAGACGCACCAAGAGCAGAAGATGCAACGCAGAAGATTTGGAAGAAGGAAGAGCCTGTACTAGAAGAGATCAACAAAAATTTTCAAATCCCTTCCCATACAAGACCATTGTTGCATTTAACTACCAATGAAAATCCATTGCATGTAACTACCAGCGAGCATCCAATTTGTTCTAGCGATATAAACATCCCATACTCTTTATGGCAAATTGCAACACCTTCAGATGACATACCAGAAATGGAAGATAACAACTCGTATGGAAACCTAGAGACGAAGTGACCAACGATGAACAGGATTAAAGACTCGACGAAAGATGAAGAAAAGTTTATGCTGCCAAAAAGGGATCACCAGTACAACGTCACCATGGGCATATGCAACATGAAACAAAGGAAACCACGTACTCACGAAACGCTCAGACCTTCAGCAACATTTCTCTCTGCCGACCGTCATTCCATACTCAACGGAAACACGGTGAGACGCATGCCAAGCGTCGTTCCATGCTCAATAGACACACGGCGAGGCAAACGACCGACCGTCATTCCATGTTCGACGGGGACACGTCGAAACACTCGAAAAAAAGAGAAACTGACAGATTTTAATAAACCATGTTAAAGATGTAGGAGAAAGAACTGTCTGAGACAGACTACTATTCAAAAAAAGGGAAATTTTTTATTGCGTTTGAAAATATGGGAATCTGAAGATATTAGGTGTTAGCGATAGATCTTTATTAATGATGTTTTTTTATTTTACCTTGACATATCAATACTATTTTCTTATATTGCATATTTTTTCCATCACGTTTAAGTTAAGAAAATCTAATGTTAACATTTTTGGAGGGTTAATATTCTAGTGTAATGTGCTCATTAAAAATAAAGGTCAGATAAATATGAAGGGGTTTAGCTATTCCATGATATTAGTTTGAATTTTGTAGGGTAATTTATAGGAACAGAAATTTAATAAGTTTGTAAAAGACAAATTTGAAAATTTTTGTAAAGTCATAATGCATAGAGTTAATATGTTTGGGGAACATACCCATTTTAATGTATACCAGTATGCCTGTAAAGTCATGGATATGGTTGAGTTATAGATCACAGAGCTTAATTCTAAGAAATGAATGTGTATTCGATTAGGATTAGTATGAAAGCTAGAGAACAGTAACATTTGTTATAAAAGGGGAGGATAACATTAAATGAAGGTTTCCTCAACTTCAGTACATATCCATGACATTTAACATAAATTAGGTAAACAAAAGAACCTGATCAGTCTCCAAAAAGGAAATTTTTGAGATGATACAAATATATATATATATATATATATATATATATATATATATATATATATATTCAAACTATCTGAATTAGAATTAAAATTAAAAATGTAGTCCACTGTATTGAAAGAAAAAATTCTTAGATTAGTTAACTAGTATTGTATAAAAAATCAGAAAATTAGAGTCGATGTTAAATTCTAAAATTAAAAAAATCACTCTAAGAGGTTTAATCTGCAGACACACAATGAAATACAACGTAAAATAATGGCACTGAATCGAACCACTGTTTAAGCTATACAAAATATTAAAAATGGAAGTTGGTCTGTAAATACGTCAATTGCTATAATCTGCAGTTGCAACCAATGTTGCACGCACTTCAATCAATTTCTCAGCCAGTGATGGACCCAGCACAAAACTGAATGCAGAAGGAGGAGGATATGTAAGGTGGTAGAACACATAAAGGTCAGATTCACACCTTTAATGAGAGCTTTGCACATTGCAATGGGTAGATGAATTAGACACCTAACTTAATTCAGCACTAATGAGCAAATTTTCCTATCCGTATCTAATGGAAAAAGCGATGACACTCAATGTACGGTAATTAACACACCATTCCTACAATGCATGTCTGAGCAGAAGTTGAAACAAGCAGCGAGAGGCGTTTTAGTTTAGAATTCAGAGGGACGAGGGCAGAGGCAAGGCCACACTACAGGGGTACCATGTCAACGACTGACCAGGTGACTCAGACGGGGAGAGCGAGCATAAGGCCTGTCTGAGGGAGGACAGGAAAGAGAGCTTTTAGAAAATTGCATTTCGAAATGGATACGAAACAAGACCAGTGACGCATTTTCGATCACATGTCCAGCGAGTGGTACATACATGAGAGAGTTAATGTACACATTTTGGTGTATGGAACGGGCACAAAACGTCCGATTGGCGGAAACGCGCTGGGAAGGAGAAAAGAGCCGAAGTTTCGATGCGATTTAATGGTAGGGACCTTGCGATTGGTAGAGAGAGATTCCACAAAATAAGAGGAACAGTCCTATTGGTCAAAAAAAGCCGTGAAGTGAAGAACGAAAGAATCCAGGTGGGGAAACAGTTAGGTTATGAGTAAGACAAGACGGAAATTTTTGTGAACTCTTCTCTGAACCGGCGTCAAGTGCAGAACGGAGCGCATAGCGCTCTGTGTGATTCAGAGGAATAATCTGTATGAACACTGCGTTCATAGCGGCTGATATCCAGCTAGAAATTAACTGTACCATCGTTTAGCTCCAACAGTGGAGAAACTAACCAGCCAATTAGTTAATTGTTCTTGTGAGAACTGAGAGGGCGTTATATTATGCACACTGCTCGAACTATATGCGTGTATGTCGCCACATTCTAGGACTAGAGATGAATGCATGTTCTCTCGGATAACGAGGAACATAGGGAAAGTTTCAGCTGGAAAATTCAGCAAAGGTGTAATCAGTTTGTAGGAATTTCAGTGAAAGAGAGCGGCCTAGCAGACGACAGCTCATCGCAGCATAAGGTAAATACTGCGTGCAGAGGCGTATACTGGTTGGTTCACCAGGTTACACCCACTGTAAACTAGAGCGACATGGGGAATCTTTTGCTTAATTTGTCATATAACTAACCATCCACCGTAGACTTGATTGTCATCCTAAAAATAGTACTGAACTTTGAACCGGAATCGGACGATTTTCGAAATACTGACCAACATCATAATGTAAGTGTAGGAACAATTCTGTAAAGAAACTTCTAGTTAAACTTTAATATTGTCATGTTTAGGATAATTTAACCTTCTGAGTGTTAATATTTAATATTGTTGTGTTTAGTATTATTTCACTTTTTGATGCTGACAGGATACGTTATCTTGACAACTGTTTTTTGTTGTCACATTGAAAATTATGTAAAAGTGTATATTTTTGTGCTGATATTGTGACATTAAACATGGCATTTCACCTTATACATTGTCTTCAGTCCTAGAATAAGTACACCACAAATATTGCACCTTACAAATTGCCTACCATGCTTTGGTTTACTACCAAGCCTCCGAAGACATTCGGCAAGCGCCTATGAATATGTGCCTATTCTCTGGTTTTCCGCCAAAAGAAACTTTCTGCTTGGAACTCAAAACCGTTATAGAAGCCATTTTGAAGGCAACATTTAACGATACCAATCATGTACATTTTTCTTGCGTTTTGTTAACTGCCAACCTCAGCAAACGAACGAATTTCGTTAGTAACTGTGGAAACTAGCACATCTTTTCTTCAAGTGCAAAACAATACGGTAATATTTTAGAAGGTCTAATTCCAATGTCACTTTGTTTGATTGGTTATGTACCACTGAAAATTTCACGGTGTGTACGTGTGGTTTGCACTCGAAGTCCGTTTCCCGATTACCGCTCAGTGTATTCTCAATCTATGCATTTCGAGCATTATCCAATTCCTCTCTCTATCACAACTATCACATGCATTTTTATCTACCACAAACACATGGATTCCCAAGTCCAACACACATGGTACTGTGTTACTACTCATATTTACATCTAGACTCCAAGAAAAACAAAGGACCCACCATGAGGGAAGTATCCAGCTGGGACAGTAACGAGCGTGCACACTCAAAAAATGATTTATTCAAGACAAAGATCTTCACAACTGCACTAGTCAATAACGCCTAGGTCCACCTCTTATACTTATGCAAGTTATATTTTGACTAAAGTTCAGTCTTGATCACACCATTTATGTTTCAATCACATAGGTAACCGGTTTCAGTTATTTTTACATAACCATCATTAGACCCATGGCTCCCTCAGGATGGTAGGCGGAGCTCTCCTCAGCTGCTACGAAGTTGACTTCGTAGCAGCTGAGGAGATCTCCACCTTCCATCCTGAGGGAGCCATGGGTCTGATGATGATTATGTAAAAATAACTGAAACCGGTTACCTATGTGATTGAAACATAAATGGTGTGATCAAGACTGAACTTTAGTCAAAATATAATAATCTATTGATCA
The DNA here is from genome assembly GCF_021461395.2 of Schistocerca americana. Taxonomy (NCBI): domain Eukaryota; kingdom Metazoa; phylum Arthropoda; class Insecta; order Orthoptera; family Acrididae; genus Schistocerca; species Schistocerca americana. The sequence goes on along the minus strand of NC_060125.1, from coordinate 188,954,583 downwards.
CTGTATTCCAAAAATGTTTACCAAAATTGTACTTATGCAAGTACCTAGCATGGATTGACAAAGTTGTTGGATGCCCGCTTGAGTGAGATTGTGCCAAATTCTCTCCAATTGACACATTAGATTATCAAAATCTGGAGCTGATCGGAGGGCCTAGCCCAAAATACTCAAAATATTCTCAACTGAAGAGAGATATGGCGGCCTTGCTGTCCAAGCTAGGGCTTGGCAAGCACGTAACAAGCAGTAGACGCTCTCGCTTTGCATGGGCTGGCACTATTCTGTTGACTTGCCATGAAGGGCAACAAAACGGGCTGTAAAATATCATCTGCGTACTACTGTGCTGTGAAAGGTACCATGGACGACAATCAAAGCGATCCAGCTATGAAAGTAATTTGCACCACAGACCGTAACTCCTGGTTGTCGTGTCATACGGCATGTGGGAGTCAGGTCGATATCCCACTACCGTCTACAGTGACTGAAGAACGTCTTCGCTGGTAACTGGCGCTCAATTCGAAATGGGACTCAACACTGAAACAATTCTACTCTAACCAATGAATGTTGGAAGCTTTACGGATAGGCCCCCAACAAGCTCAGGATTTTGACGATGTAACGCGCCAGTTGGATATAACTTGGCACGATATCGCTCTGGAGAACATCCGTCAGTCAATGCCAAGCCGAGTAGCTCCTTGCATAAGGGGTATAGGTGGGCAAATAGGTTATCAACTCTGGAATAAATCATCCCATTTTTGTGAAATTGGAATCATTTCCTTGGCTGTACATGTACATCACATGTACTGATTTCAGCCCCATTCACATAATTCCTTTGTGGTGCATCGTTTCTTTGTCTTAAAGTGTATGATGGTGCAAACATTATCCTTCTTCCTGTAGTTGAATTTCTTTACTCCTTGTGACAAAGTTTTCTTTACTTCGTCACAATTTACAAACAAGGATCCCTGTAGACTTACACCTTCTAAAAATGAAGTCTGAACGTCAGCCACTAGTCAGATTCTCTGACATTTCTTTGCTCCACATTCCGCTGATTTCTACATTGTTCTGGACGGCGAATGTCTACTATTTCAGTTCCCTCATTGTGCTGGTCGCTTCTTCTTGCATTATTCCTTCGTTCATCCAACGCTATACTGTAGTTCCCGTAGTCCATGCTTGTTCTGACGATTCCACAGGTTAATATTACTAGACATTTCCGCCCAAGCGTCGCTAAGCCTTCCTTAACTTTTTGCTCAAGTGAATGTCAGCATACTCTCATAAAATTAACCCTGAATATCAGCAACACGTGAACCGAGCCTACAAGATTCGACCAAACTTGAGTAACCTACGTACTCAACACAACAAAACCCTCCAAAAATAAGCAGATATATCCCTTCAAAAGTGCAACAACGATCTTCAATTGGACAACGAGTGATTGATACGAACCATCTCTACTTGCTGAAAGAAATTACGTGGGTTAGTTATGTGCCAGCAACCTATTGGTACTTTCACAATCGTTAGTTCAGTGATTATTAATTTTGCAATGATGGTTCCTTCTGCACAGCATTGACTGTTAAGAAAAATCCGAAATTTTTACTGAAATGAATGCAGTGTGATAGGTGTAGCTCGTGTGCCCGATGTTATATTTGGTATTATAATAGCACAGATAGCGCGACACTGTCTTTAATGTGTCCGTCGGTTTGCCATATGTACTTAATTTCTCTATCTTCTTTAGGTGTAAGTTGTTACTGTGGTATCAATGTGCCTTAAAGGAATAAGCGTTGATGTTTTGCAATCTATTAAAATTATCGCTAAGGGAAGACAGTTTAACATCAGTCGAATGACGAGGCATTAAAGTAGAGCAAAACTCGAGTAGAGCAAGGAATGAGGGAAGGTAATTTTCTGCGTCCATTACAGTGGAATCATCCCAGCGTAGTTTAAGACGGTGAGTAAGGCCACATGAGTGCCAGGACCTTGATCCTCGTGAAGGCGAATCCAGTGATTTACGCACCTATTACACCATCTCGACAGGTATTATCGTAATGTCTCTATTCATACAGCACCAATCATTTTTAGCATGTATCTCAGCTACATGTTTAAGCTCAAAAATCAAGTGAAGATAGTTCCAGCCTTTGGTGTACCATTTTTGCTAGTGAGTCGTTCATGTTCTTGCATTCCGTTCTTATCTTAAGTTTCCAGCCGGCCAGTGGGCGGTGTATAATCTCTGTATCTTCACAGTCATATCGACAGTTGGTGTTTGCAAAGGAATTGACTTTTGAGGTTTTTCATACAATTTATTGCTACAGTTACTCGATCGGAAAACAGTCAGCATCGAGTATTCAGTATCTAGAAGCAGCTGCCTAGAGATCAACGAGAATCATCCTGAGTCCTCTTACTTACTTAATTTACTGACTTCTTTATGATGTCGCCCAATATAAAGATATGCCTTGCAAGTCTTCTCTTCCTAACTTTCAATAAAGGTCCATTATATTTTGTCATGGGCGTCCGCAGTAACACCTCCTGACTGACAGAATTTCGTAAGCAAATAGGAAATATCATTCTGGTTGAACGTGGACTGGTGTTCAGTACTGTTGAAATGTCTACCTGAAAAATTTTGTGTAACAATTTCATCGAAACTTTCTGAGTGTGTTTAGTTCTAAAGATAACTTTGTTGTTACCAATGTTTCATCATCTTATTTGAGCATTTTTGTTGCAGTTATTCAGAATCAGTATCGCTTCAGCTTACCAGGGGAAATAGAATTTTTCTTTGATACATGATTGCTCTTCTTACTATGAGCACGGACTGTAAAACCCTCAGCTTCTTCTGTATCTAAAAGAAACTCTTTCTTCAGTAGTATGCGATATTTGTAACTAAAATTTCGCATAAGACAAAAATCCAGTTTTCATTTTTGTGCGTCATTTCATATTTCTTTTTTTTTTCTTAAAGGCCATCGATTTCGAAAAAAAGAATCATCTTCCATCTTCAGTCATTTGAGTTCGAACAATACAGGCGCATGGCTTAGGATGCATATCATAATGCTCTTTCTGGTACCACGATCAATGTAACTGGAGGTTTGTAGCCCACGCTGATGCAAGTGTCTATGATTGCCCATGGTCAACTGTCTGAAGACGGAAGATTAATTTTTCGACATCGGTAGCCTGTAATAAAGGAAAATGAGGCGTGTTCGAATTTTATTTACTAGAATCTGTTTTTTCCCCGCCAAAGATCTAAATGTGTAATTCGTCTTCTACTGTATTGTAATGTTTTCGGGAGTAGAGTCTTCAGTACAGACATCCCAGCAGCGTCGTTTCGTTGGCTAGCGACCGCTGGAACCCAGCCAATGATGGACCACGCAGAAGCTGGTAACGAGAGCAATGTTGCCGCGTAGCGAAACAAGCGCGTGCATTTCTTTAACCGTGATTTTCTTGCAGGTAATTGGTGCTGTCGTTTCACTTCGCTTTAACTTAATGTTTAGTTCATAGCTTATTTCATTTCTGGTGTTTTCAGGGTTTTATTCAGTTCTATTTCATTTCGAATTTTTCAGTGTGGCGAATAGTGCAACCCAGAAACAGAGGGTGAAATAGAGGAATGAAAGCGTGTTGCGGTCAAAGCCCGATAATCCGTGTGCTCTGTGAGGAACTACTTTGAGAAAGGAAAGGGAACAGGTGAACACTTACTTCTTGTTACTCTGGTTGTGAAAAGGACTGCGACAGCGCTGATAATGAGGAGAAACACTGTTGTAACGATAGAGAAAGAACAGTGCAGTGTAGATTGTGATGAGAGAAGCACAACAAAGTTACAGGCACTAAGAAAGAAAACGACAGACGAAGAAGCAAGTAGTAGCTCTGAACGATTTCCATAAAGATGCTATTCGTCGCCTCGTGTATAAGAGAAGGGAACAGTCTACGCCATAGAAATTGCTCATTTCGCTTCAGAAAGACTATCTTTTTAAAGGAAACAAATCTTCTTTTGGTACAGTGCTGAAAGACATAGGCATCAGCTATGTAGTTATTAATGGGCATGACATCTTAATAGGAAAGATACATGGCCGTGAAGATTTCTCTGGAGAATCATGCCTGTGACGTTCGAGAATATTGCATGCTATACGAAACTTCGGCTAATGCCAGTGACAGTACTAACAATGAAGAAGGAAGCTACTCGGTATCAATTCTGACAGCGATATGACAGGTGTTTTTGCGTTACAATAAATGCAACTCACCCAGAAATTTAAAACTGGAGCATTCCATCGACTGTTCTTCGCATCGTTCAAAAAATGGCTCTGAGCACTATGGGATTCAACTTCTGAAGACATCAGTCCCCTAGAACTTAGAACTACTTAAACCTAACTAACCTAAGGACATCACACACATCCATGCCCTAGGCAGGATTCGAACCTGCGACCGTAGCGGTCGCGCGGTTCCAGACTGTAGCGCCTAGAACCGCTCGGCCACTCCGGCCGGCTCGTCGCATTGTGACTGATCTTCACATGCTGAGCACTTTCTTGAGATTATAGCTACGAATATACTGATAAATTATTCTTTCACTCGTTGTAGATCAAGGTACTAATGCAATTATTCAACAATGAAAACAAAATCTGCGAATGCTCGGCACTATTCGCCGCACTGAAAAACTTTGAAATGAAATAGAACTGAATAAAATCCTGAAAACATCAAAAACGAAATAAGCTATGAAGTAAACATTAAGTAAAACCGAAGTGAAATGACAGTACCAACTACCTGCAAGAAATTCACGCTTAAACATACGCATGCGCTTGTTTCGCCGCGTGGCAACATTGCTATCGTTACCAGCTTCTACGTGGACCATCATTGCCTGAGTTCCAGCGATCGCTAGGCAACGAAACAACGCTGCTGGGATGTCTGTACTAAAGACTCTACTCCCGAAAACATTACAATACAATAGAAGACGAGTTAGACATTTACAGCTTTGGCGGGGAAAATCAGATTGTAGTTAATAAAATACGAGTACGCCTCATTTTTCTTTATAACAGGCTACTGATTTCGAAAAATCAATCTTCCGTCTCCAGACAGTTGACCATAGGCAATCATAGGCACTTGCATTAACATGGGTTAATACTTCCAGTTAATTTCATCGTGGTGCCAGGAAGAACATTATGATATGCACCCTAAGCCATGCGCTTGTACTATTCGAACTCAAATGGCTGAAGATGGAAGATGATTCTTTTTTCGAAATCGACAGTCTTTAAGAAAAAAAAAAGAAATGTGAAATGACGCACAAAAATGAAAAACTGAATTTTCGTTTTATGCGAAATTTTAGTTAGAAATATGTAATTCGACTGAGGAAAGAGTTTCTTTTAGATACAGAAGAAGCTGAGGGTCTTACAGCCCGAGCTCATAGTATGAAGAGCAATCAAAAATCGAAGAACAATTGTATTTCCCCTGGTAAACTGGAGCGATACTGATTCTGAATAACTGAAAAAAAATTAAAGAAGATGACGAAACAATGGCAACAACAAAGTTATCTGTAGAACTAGTTTTCTTTTCTATTGTGAAGTATAAGAAATAAGTATATTTCAGCCTACCAAACATTGAAGACATACTTCAGTTTTTTGAGTTCTCATATTATAACTAGTAACTGTAAATAAATTGAGGGATACAAAGACAACATACGTTTTGTCGCATTACTTTTTTCTTGACCCTAAAATACGCTAGTGACAGCGGCTGGGCACGGGATGACGTAAGCAACGTGAGATGACATTTCCACGTGGCCGCGTGAACTCACAATACCAGTCATTCGTACCATGAGCAATACGCTAACACGTTGTAAGATTACTATTTTTATGGTTCCGTTTCTCAGTCGGTGAAAACGAAATCCTTAAAGGATCACTTTTTTTCTGCACCTGTCCGTCTGTCTGTCCGTTCGGCTGTTAAAAACTGTTTTTCTCAGGAATGAGTAGTCGTATCAAATTGAAATTTATTTCATGCCATAAGGGCCATGTCCTTCGTCGGTCTAAAAGAATTGAAGCTTCGCACTCAGTGCTACCGAAAGGTACAGCCATTTACGTTACATACTTGACACTCGCAAACTCACTCATCAAAACGTACAGGGTACTTTCCTTTTGCCTGAATCATGAAATTTCGCAAGAAGCAAGGTTTCACCGTAGAACGAAGGGAAACAATCCGAAAACTGTAAATTTATAGCTATGTCACACGCAAAAAATTTTTTAGCCGTTTATGATCTGATTGAAACTTCCTGGCAGATTAAAACTGTGTGCCCGACCGAGACTCGAACTCGGGACCTTTGCCTTTCGCGGGCAAGTGCTCTACCATCTGAGCAACCGAAGCACGACTCACGCCCGGTCCTCACAGCTCATTCTCTGTCTGTTCGTTCCTCTGGTAAATACACCTTTTTCTTAGTAACGAGTGTACGTAACAAGCGGACAGTTATGTCACATACTAAGGCCTATAAGCCCTTGGCGGTGTAATAGATGTACGCTTATAAGTAAATGCAACCAAAGGATACGGCCATTTATGTAACGTATTTTGATACTCGTCAAAGTCTAAAAGGGTACTTTCCGTTTACCTGGAATCATGAAATTTGGCAAGAAGGGAGGTTTCACTGCAGGTAAAGGAAAAATTCTGAAAATTCTTAATTTGGAATTATATTACACGAAAGGCAATTTCTTTTGACGTTTCTATCCGACGTCAAACTTGAAATTAAAACAATCAGTAGTTCTGCATTCGGGGTTTGTGGGTCACACCTGTAAAAGTCTAACATCATGCAGGGAATGACTCTATTATCGGCATATCAAGGAACTATTCCTACATGTAGATATGGCTAGCCCCCGGAAGTTTCTTTCACGTACAACTTGAAACGCCATATCTACGTGCGGCAATTGCTCCTGGATACCTAATCAAGGATAAATTCCGAAACATGTCATAAGAGCAATAAAGTCATTCCTTTCCTGATGTTTGACTTTTACCATTGTGACCCAGACAACCTAAATGCAGAACTTCTGATTGTTACAATAATGGTCGTCTGCCTGACATTTGGATTATAGAAATTAAAACAAGCTCGAAACTCGTAGAATCCATATCTTGCCAGTATCAATGTCGATAACAGCCAAAATGGTCGAGATTCTCGACTGGCGGAATGGATCAACTAAATTTGTATGGAACCCTTAATGCGCCAGTCGTGGCACACGGCCAAATTTTCTTTTTCCCCCTTTTTTTTAATTCAGCTACTAGGTTGGTGTCTTAAGACTATTAATATTCCTTACATTTCCCTCCAGCCACGTAAAAACAGTCCAGCAACTCCAGAATTTTGACAGTTCCCGTTAAAGAATGCCACTCGAATTACGATAATTTCATGCCTTTCTTATTTTATTGCTCTTTAATCTACTTGTTTCGACCGTCTTTCTAGCACAACAGTTTGTGCCCATTAAGTCGAACGGCAAATTACTGTGAGATTTGCTCCCGTTTTTAGCAATAAGTACCGAGCGTCTCGCTTCTCCTTTCCATAATTTAAGGTTCTTTTACTCTCATAAATCGCTCACTACACCCGCTTCGATGCTGCTGGCTCTGCCGTTCTCTAGTATAACATACAGCAGGCATTACCTGCTGTGACAATTCCGGGGAATGTATTGAAGACCTGAACGCACTAAAGCGGACCCCCACTACTGCCGCGCGGTGGACACGGGAACCCGGAGGACGTGCGTCTCCGTAAGTGACCCCCTCGAATTCCCGTCAGGCGCTGGACCACTATTGGAAATCCCAATTCAATTACCTACGTGTGGCTATTGTTATTTATTTTTATTTAGACCCGAAGGGTAAGGGATCGGACGTGGACGAGGGCAGATAGAACTCGTTTAGGGAACCTTGTTACCGACTAACGGGTTTCATTTGCGGAAGATCGCCCGGCCACCGCTTTCGGTGCAGGAGGGTGCGCGACGCTCGCGCCAACTGGCGGCCAGCCGCGGAACCTGCAGCGCGACGGATCCGTGCACGCCGGAGCTCTTCCATAGTCTGTGCTGCATCTTAATTAAATCTCCTTGACGGTAGGTTCGCCTCATCTCTGCGTCCAGAAATGGAAAATAAATCAGGATCGTAAACCGTGTTTCATGACGTCCGAGCAAATACATTAATCGCGGCATATATGGCTGCAACGTGCACTTTTGTTGAAAGTAAAATGTAAAATGCAATTTACTTCTTTCTCTCGTCGTAAAATGGGAAAAAATATAATTTAATTTGTGGGAACGGCTTTGGCGGACCGACATGGTGTACGGTAGAAGACAATCGCTCGTAAAATCTGAGCCCATCAGAATTACAACAGAAAGATGAATGAACGAAAATATTGCGGAATAAAGTGCTGTTGCTTATCATATACGTGGGTTTGTAGCTAGACGAATAAACTTTTTTGGCTATTACGAAATACGTTTGTCAAAGAATGCGGGATTGTACGTAACTGGTTCATAAGTTTGGTAAAATTATAGGAAGAAACGTTTTATTCCTTTTGATCAGAAAATTAATATTTCCATATACAGGGAGTATAAGAATTAAGAACGAAATCTGATACGTATGGACGTATATCAACTCACTACATCACAATACGCAACCTACTTTCATCACGTCTTGAAGACCGATTACTTTGGCACAAAGAGAGTCTTGGTGTGCAAAACAGTGAACTGAAGGAGAATTCGGCATGTTAAGATTTTTTCCCAATAGGCCAATAAACCCTTTTACTTAACCGCACGTTGCTGGAGTCCCGTCTGTTGTTACAGAAAACATCTTTTACCAGGTGAATCCTATTCCTTCCGCTACCATTTCGACCGCTTCTGAAATACGCGCCCTTGTAGCAGTGCCATTCATAGAAATGAGATCTTGGAGCTCTCCCGTTACATTCAGTTCGTCGTTTCGTCGTCTATGCCACGCAAAAAATGGAGAACTGAGAGGCGTCGCTAATGTCTGTGAACGCACCAAGTGCTTTGGAGTGCTGTTGGAAATGTTCAACTTTAGGTGCTAATGTTTCATGCAAATTCCTGCCTAATTCACTGATTCGCCGAGAGATTTTCTTACTTAAAAGTGCTATTCTGCTATATACGAGAGCTAATGTGGGAATCATTCTCTCTACTATGTCCAATAAAATATAATTTATTAATGGCCCTTCCATAAACGGCTTCCCAGCTCGTTCTAAACGTAAAGTAACTTTATAAGTAGCTCCATGAGTCTTCACCAGCACCCTTCTTCATCTTTGCCCTAAATCAAAGTAAAAAGGCCGGCCGCACTGGCCGAGCGGTTCTAGGCGCTACAGTCTGTAGCTGCGCGACCGCTACGGTCCCAGGTTCGAATCCTGCCTCGGGTATGAATGTGTGTGATGTCCTTAGGTTAGTTTTAAGTAGTTCTAAATTTTAGGGGACTGATGACCTCAGATGTTAAGTCCCATAGTGCTCAGAGCCACTTGAACCATTTTGAAAGTAAAAAGATTATGTTACAAATAATACAAGCGAAAACGAATAAACATTCGACAGGAATGTAAACAAACTTCAGTTCATTTCGCTGGACCTTTGACAAAAATAAACGGGCTAAAGTGCTGGTACAAACTTAATTTGTTGATACAGATTGCATTTCTGAAAGAGGTTGCAACTTCTTTAATCCTTCCTCTCTGGCCTCCCCTACGATTTAACTGTAGTTTTCTGACTGCCGGTTGCTGTAGTGTCTTTAATACACGACTTTGTTACACTTATAATTACACTCATTTGGCTCTATCGTCAGAGTTAACAAAAGATGAGAAAGTTCCCTCCCCGGTTTAAACAGACTTTCGGAAATCTTTGTTTCTTTGGGAGCAAGGTATTCGTTTATTTTAGTAAATGACTTGCACTTATCCGTTTATGTTCAAATGGCTCAAATGGCTCTGAGCACTATGGGACTTAACATCTATGGTCATCAGTCCCCTAGAACTTAGAACTACTTAAACCTAACTAACCTAAGGACAGCACACAACACCCAGCCATCACGAGGCAGAGAAAATCCCTGACCCCGCCGGGAATCGAACCCGGGAACCCGGGCGTGGGAAGCGATATCCGTTTATGTATTTCAGTGTTGAATGAGGTGTATATCAACGCACTCGGAAGGATACCAGGTGGCATCATCATGCAAGCCGAGTTCGGGCGAATTAAGCCGAGTTGACCGATGCATCGTGCAAACACGCACGGCGCTTTGTTTTGCACGTCCGCGATTTTCCGCGTGTGAGTGGCGTTGCTAAGGCGAAATATATCAGCATACTGAATCGAGGTGAAGAAAATAGATGCAGCCTGCAGTTCGATGAAAGAAAGTACCCTATATTGGGCGTGTGAAATATATAGCCAATGCCAAAAGCCTGAGAGACTAATTCAGAAATTTACTGAAATTTTTGCCACCTGACTAACAAGGCTAAGTAGTGAGACACTTTGTGTGTGTCGTATATCAATAGCGACTCAGTCTCATTTGTTTGTGAAGTCATGTGACCCATGTCATCGCCCTGCCTATGATGTCACAATCTTATGTGGCACAAGCCACACCCCCTTACCTAACGCCGGCCTGTGTGGCCAAGCGGTTCTAGGCGCTTCAGTTCGGAACCGCGCGACCGCTACGGTCGCAGGTTCGAATCCTGCCTCGGGCATGGATGTGTGTGATGTCCTTAAGTTAGTGGGGTTTAAGTCGTTCTGAGTTCTAGAGGACTGATGACCTCAGATGTTAAGGGCCATAGTGCTCAGAGCCATTTTAACCAAATAAAAAAGGTTCACATGGCTCTGAGCACTATGGGACTTAACATCTGTGGTCATCAGTCCCATAGAACTTAGAACTACTTAAACTTAACTAACCTAAGGATATCACACACATCCATGCCCGAGGCAGGATTCGAACCTGCGACCATAGCGGTCACGCGGTTCCAGACTGAAACGCCTAGAACCTCACGGCCACACCGGCCGACCCATTTTAACCATTTGAACCTTGCACATCACATGGCAAGGTGCACCCTCCTCGTTATGAACTGGAAATGCCACGTACCTCGTCTCCCATTCCTCCATCCTCCCACATCCCACCTCCGATCAATTTCAGCATAATAGTAGAAAGGAACAGTCACAGCATAGCTTTTTAGCGGGAATTAAAATATAATAACAATATAGTTCCAGAGCAGTCAGTTTGACTATGCTCAAAAGCATCTAAGCAGTCTGAATTTTTTCGCCAGTTTCCAATCAATGTAGCCACAAATTTACGTAAATCGTGTATCTTGTAAGATTTACGCATGTAAAATACATCAACAACAACAACACACACACACACACACATTCTATGTTTGTACCTTGAACTTACGGGTAGGAAGCACTAATGAAAGAGCAAAGATTGATCTGTCGCTGCAAGGCACAACGTATTATCAAATATAATATTTTGCAAGTGTAAATTGTTGTATGGTGTGTATCCAGTGTCATAACGTTCTTTTAACGACTGAAAAATCTGCGGCAGTACGTCAGCAATACAAAAAATGCAATGTTTTTGTGAAGCAGGAGACTGTTACCCTCCACCCAAATACGTATCCATCAAACTGATTTCTAAAACAGCAGTATGGACCCTCAAAGCAAGTGCCTCAATGCTATATTCATACCAAATCTAGCTAAAAAGAATGTGCTAACCGACAACAGACATTTCAAGTGAAGCCTAACCTGACCGAGGTTATAATTCCCAAAAACCCATTTCGTCTAGAATACTACAAGCTCACAAACAAATAGGCACTCTGAAATACTTCCAGCTAGTAGAAGAATGTAATTATTCCCATTTGTATCCCCATACTAAAATTAAGTATTTCCACATCTAAATTGTTCTTTGGTGCTTGTCAAGTGTTGCAATGGTAATACTACATCTAAATTACGTGTAGGGTGTTTGAATCTGAGCACATCTTCAAAAAATGGTTCAAATGGCTCTGAGCACTATGGGACTTAACAATGGTCATCAGTTCCCTAGAACTTAGAACTACTTCCTAACTAACCTAAGGACATCACACAACACCCAGCCATCACGACGCAGAGAAAATCCCTGACCCCGCCGGGAATCGAACGCGGGAACATGGGCGCGGGAAGCGAGAACGCTACCGCACGACCACGAGCTGCGGGCTGAGCACATCTTATTAGTGGTTTATCCAACTGACACCACGCATAATTTTTCTAAGTTTTTCAGTATTGCTTTACTTTAGTAAGCGTAGTTTTACAGAGGATGGACATAAGTTGTCATGTTATGTACTACAAATGTCGATTGCTGACATTGATCGGCAATTATTGCTTTTATTAAATGGTAAGGCCAATTCAACGTTATGTACAATAACAAATTTTGAGAAATGCTGTGGTATCTCCAAGCAGAACTACGCTGAGAAGACAAAGGTCTTGGTATAGCAATATTCACATATACAAATGGTGATATTATGGCGTACACAAGGCATAAAGGGACATTGTACTGGCGGAGCTGTGTACCCACGTGTATCGTCTGAAAAGGTGTCGGACGTCATTATGGCCGTACAACGGGAACTAACAGACTTTGAATGTGGAGTGGGAGCTGGAATTACATGCGTAGGACGTTCCATTTCAGAAATCGTTAGGGAACTCATTGTTCCGGTATCCACAGTGTCATCAGTTTGCCAGGAATACTCAACTTCAGGCATTACCTTTCACTACGAACGATCAAGAGCTGCGACATTTGCGTAGAGCTGTCAGTGCTAACAGAGAAGCAACAGTGCGTCCAACAACCCAAGTGGGACGCATGAAGAACGTATTCATTAGGACAGTGCGGTGAAATTTGGTGTTAATGGGCTATGGCAGCAGATGATCGACGCTAGCGCGTTTCCTAACAGCACGACATCGTCTATAGCTCCTCTCTTGGGGTCGCAACCACATCGGTTGGATCCTAGAGAACTGGAAAACGGTGGGCTGATGAAATGACTCACAGTTTCCAGTTGGTAAGAACTGATGGTAGTGTTAGAGTGTGGCGTAGACGACACGAGGCCATGGACCCAAGTTGTGAACAAGGCACTGTGCGATTTGGAGGTGGCTCCATAATGGTGTGGACTGTGTTTACATGGAACGGACTGGGACCGCAGGTCCAACGGAACCGATCATTGGCGGGAAATGGTTATTTTCGGCAGCATGGAGATAATTTTCAACTATTGATAGACTTCATTTTTCCAAACAACGATGGAATTTTTATTGATGACAGTGCGCCATGTCACTGAGGGACAGTTATTCTTGACTGGTTTGAAGAACATTCTGAACAATTAGAGTGAGTGGTTTGGCCAGCCAGATCGCCCGACACGAGTCCCATCAAACATTTATGGGCCATAATCGAGTGATCTTTCGTGCACACAATCCTACACCGGTAACACTTTTCGCAATTATGGACGGCTATAGAGGCAGCAAGGCTCAGTACCTCTGCAGGGGACTTCCAACAATCTGTTGAGTCCACGCAATGTCGAGTTTCTGTACTCGCAAAAGAACGTGCGACACGTTGTGAATAGGTATGCTATCACTTTTGTCGCCTCAGGCTATCTAAAACTGCAGTCACCGTAATCAGCTACTAATAACACCGGCATACGAGGTATGGCCACAAAGTAAGTTCCGTTTGGTTATATAAAACAAACGTGTACATTCACAGAAAAACTATTTACTGTACAAAAATCTACAACTGTTTAAGGGGCTCCGGAAAGGCTCAAAATCATGAAAAGTTCAATTTTTACTTTTTTGCGTTTTCTGAATCTGCAGACTATTACCTTTTAATAGATATATAATTTATTCAATTCCGAAGACTACAACTATTTTTAAATTTTTATTGAAATGTGTTCTACATGGGCGTGACCCACTGTGGCGCTGTTAAACTGCTGTCAAATGGTGTTATTATTAACGTCCGTGTTCATCAGGTACATTTTAGTGATGTGAGATAAAGTATGTATTGTGGCTAACCTGTGATGGTTCAATATATATCGCTGGTGTGATTGTCGATTGTTTCATGTTTATTTACTCTGTCGTTATCTCGAAAATATTCGTAATTAATTCTATTTCTTGAGTCACTGTTTTGTTGAAGTATAATAATGAGTAAAAGTAAAGTTATTAGAAATCCTCTGAAGGCTTTTAAGAAAAGGAGAAATGTTGGAAAGCCAAAGGTATGTGTTATTACCGTAAACAATAAAGACGATAACCAAGTGAGTGAACCTAACCTCTCAAGTACACCTGCCCATAGCAGTCAAAGTGGGAAAGAAAATACTTCACAGAAGAAGCTTGGTTCAATGAGTGAAAACTATGAATGTTTTATGGGCGAATCGGATGTGAATGAAATATTTGATATGTCGGTTCTCAAAGGAATTTTTTCAAACTGTGTAAGATGTATTCATTGTAGTGAAGTTGGTCTGGAACTCTCCATAATAAAGCACGTAGGACTTGCTAGTGAAATACAACTGAAATGTGATAAGTGTTCATACATGACCACCTCTTGGAACAGTGTTGCAGTAACTGCAACTGAAGAAAATGGTAGCAAAATCTACGAACACAACAACGAGCGATGCTTGCTTTAGACAAGGAACGCCTTCGGGCTGCAGACAGGGCTGTAAAGAGTCTAGAAATACAAGCAAGAGTAAACAGGAGGAGGAACAAGAGGAAGCTGGAGGAGGAGTTTGCAGAGGATGAAGATAATCCATCCTATAGACCTGGAATGCACTAAAAAGTTAATCCAATCTTTGTCGCTCGATTTGCAAAACTTTTATTTTCTCATACTAATTACATGTTTTCTAAGGATCTTCCAAACATATTTGTTTCAGACTTTCAGTAAATGTTACACAGCACCTTCTGCATAATTTAACAAAGACTTTTCCCAAAAAACTGTGTATTTTTGAATATATAAATAAAAAATTGCAAAAATATGTTGTGAATTTTCATTACAATTGAAAAAAAATCATCTTTAATAACTGAACTAAAATTTTGTAAAATCCCTGTGTTAAGTTGTAGCCCATATTCCAATAAATAATCTGTAAAAAGTTCAACTTCCCATCTCAAATACTTTGTGAGGAAAGATGTAATTTATAAGCATTATTTTAACATTGCAAGTATAGGGCGTTCCGGAGCCCCTTAACTACTTTTCTGTATAGCTTCCGAAATTTTGTAGGCTCTTGTCATAGCATTGCACAAGTTTTTGTATGCCTGTGTCTTCAATCATGTGGTAACATGTTCTTTCAGCTCGTTATCATCGCTGAAGTGTTGACCACCAAGGACAGATTTTAGGTGTAAGAAGAGATGGAAGTTGCTAGGAGCGAGGTCCAGGCTGTACGGAAGATGATCAAACGCGTCCCAGTGAGCTTCCCATAAAAGTTGTTTGGCCACATTCGCCGTCTGAGGTGGGGCATTATTGTGGAAAAAAACAACCGCTTTTGACGGTAATCCTCGGTGCTTGTTCTGTACTGCGCGGCGCAAAACCAGCAAAATGCCTTCTCTGTCCCAAAAAAACGGTACACATGGCGAGGTGTCAAGATATGGTTAGGTTTGACCTCCGTTGGGGATGAAGTGTGCTTCCATTCCACTGATTACCATTTTGTTTCAGGGGTGTCGTACGATACACAACTTTCATCCCCCCCGACTATCCGAGAAAGACAACCATCGCCTTCTTTACTGTAGCGTGTCAAAATCTGTAGTGCACTGCCCATTCGTTGTTTTTTGTGTTGTTCAGTAAGAATTTTGGGTACCTAATGTGAGCAAAGTTTTCGAAATTTCTGTAACAGTTTCATGAATTAGTGGTCGTGAGAGTTGCGGAACTTCCATAATAAGGGCACTAAGTGTAAACTTACGGTTGTGCTTAATATTCTCTACAGTTGTGTGAACCACTTCATCATTAACCACAGACAGGCGTCCACTTCGTTCTTCATCGTGCACTTGATCACGTCCTTCATTGAACAGCCTGGCCCATCTTCTAACAACTGAATCACTCATATGATTTTGTCAGTAAACCTCGCAGATCTACCGATGAATTACCTTTGGTTTAACTTTCTTTCCCTTAGAAAACGAATCACAGATCTGATTTTACACGCGGCGGCATTTTCAATTACGGCTGACATTATAAAGAAGCACTATACAAAGCACACGTGGTTGTAGTCTGGTCCCTTCAGCCCCCTACAAACCAATCAAGCACACGTCGGCAGCAGCGATCTCAAAATGGCGTACATGTCTTCTCCTTGAGTCAAAGTAACTGCCGCGCATGCTCGGAACTGCGATCGTAGCGCTGCCGCGGATAGAAATACAAACGGAAGTTACTTTTCATTAATATAGCTCATACTAATCAGCGTTTCTTCTTTCATTTACATCTTATATTTACGTGTTGTGTTTAACACACTAATCAGCATTAATACAGTCAACACACATGATTGAAAGCAGTCTGACAAAGTTCGGATAGTTTGTCAATTTCACGCCTGTGCATAGTATGTTGGTAGCACTTCGTCGCCTTCCTTGCCTGTTACGCTGTGCAGCAAACTTTAAAGGTGTGCGGATCAGCGTAACGAAAAGGCGATGAGTCTCGCTCGTTTTGTCCACGACTGTACATATGGTCTCCATATTGACATACCGAATAAATTGTGGTTTAGTAGACGAACATTGTTCGATCTTAAATTCATCAAGTTACATACAAATTGGTTGTATAACATTGCAAAACGCGTGTGAGCAATGCCGTTCATCTAACTTACGGTTGACAGTGCACTTGCCGATGAGACTTAACGAAATAAAGAATTATATTCCAATGACATTGGCGTTGATAATATCTTATGTTGTTACAGCATGTTAACCCTCGTTACATATCTGTTCTGTTTGAAACTAAAATTTACTCAAACTAGTTATGAACAATTCCTGCATTTTATATAAAATCACGAATTCACGTTTTAAGGTAGAGAAAATTAAATAAAAGTATGATAAGAGCCAATGGAATAGTGTCTGCAAAGTAGCAAGGGGCTTTATTGAAAGAGCTTCTAACGAACGTCCCTTTCGTTTCACAACTATTATATAAACCCAAGGCACGTATTGTTAACGTCTTTAGCGTCTGGGAGTCTTTAGCGTTTGGGATTTTCTAGTATCTGGGAGTCTTCGTGTTCGAGATTTCAGTGTCCGAGCTTTCAGCGTTTGAGTCCTGAGTATTGCCGTCTCTTATGTTCAGGCGCCACTGAGTAAAATAGATAACTTAATTGGGAGCCGGGATGATTAAAAGTAAATTTTTGTTCGTTTAATTTATTATCGAAAGTACGAAAACTGACAGAACAGAGATAATAACAGCCAGCGAACGTCTTAGTCGATAAAAGATCGGGATAATTAATTCCAATTTAAGAACTTGAGTTGTTGCCGAAGCTAGTATTCAAAATTGCGTCGCAACTTGAACTTCGATTATAGACCCCATTTGGAGATTTATTGTCGGGATAAAGTGAGCAGGGAATCATATCAAAGAAATAGTGTTACTAAAAACCCGAGTTACGGGTAAACTATAGTGTCCTACGATTTCGAACAGAGAATCATTAGAAGTGAACCGTCTGTTGGATTATCTGTGGAAAATAATAAGAATAATAATTTATTTCACATTAATATTAAAGGGAATAATTTTCAACGCACAAAACATCGTGTTTCGTTGAAAGAATCCTGAGACTCTTTGAACGAAATAATTGGGTGTACATGTACAACATAAATCAAAGATATCAATTCATTTTGAAACTCGAATCGGCAGCCCAGTACACTGAAGAGCCAAAGAAACTGATACAGCCGTCTAAAATCGTGTAGGGTCCCGCGAGCACGCATGAGTACCGCAACACGATGCGGCATGGACTCGACTAATGTCTGAAGTAGTGCTGGAGGAAATTGGCAATGTGAATCCTGCAGGGCTGTCCATGAATCCGTAAGAGTACGAGGCGTGGAGATCTATTCTGAACAGCACGTTGCAAGGCATCCCAGATATGCTCAATAATGTCCATGTCTGTAGGGTTTGGTGGCCGGAGGAAGTGTTTAAACTCAGAAGAGTGTTGTTGAGCCACTCTGTAGCAATTCTGGACTTGTGGGGTGTCGCATTGTCCAGCTGAAACTGCCCAAGTCAGTCGGAATGCAAAATGGATGTGAATTAATGCCGGTGATCAGAGAGGATGTTTACGTACATGTCACCTGTCAGACTCGTATCCAGGCGCATCAGGGGTCGCACATCACTACGACTGCACACGTCCCACACCATTGCAGAGTCTCCACCAGTTTGAACAGTCTGCTGCTGACATGCAGGGCCCATAGATTCATGAAGTTGTGTCCATATCACCACACGGCCATACGCTCGGTGAAATCTGAAACGAGACTCAACCAACCAGGCAACATGTTTCCAGTCATCAAGAGTTCAATATCGGTGCTGACGGGCCCAGGCGAGGCGTAAAGCTTTGTGTCGTGCAGTCATGAAAGGTACACGAGAGGGCCTTCGGCTCCAAAAGCGCATATCGATGATATTTCATTGAATGGTTTCCAAGCTGACACTTGTCGATGGCATAGCATTGAAATCTGCAGCAATTTGCGGATGGGTTGCACTTTTGTTACGTTGAACGATTCTCTTCAGTCGTCGTCGGTCCCGTTCTTGCAGGATCTTCTTCCGGCCGCAGCGATGACGAAGATTTGATATTTTAGCGGATTCCTGATATTTGCGGTACACTCGTGAAATGGTCGTACGGAAAAATCCCCACTTCATCTCTACCTCGGAGGTGCTGTGTCCTACCGCTCGTACGCCAACTACAATACCGTGTGTAATTAGCTGTTTGGGTTTTTATGTTGGTAACGCCACGTAGCGCTCTGTACGAAAATCGCTGACTATGCTGTGTGCAGTCTGTGGCTGGTTTGCATTGTTGTAATATTTTATATTGTAGTGTTGGGCAGTCGGATGTGAACAGCGCGTAGCGTTGCATAGTAGGAGGTGAGCCGCCTGCAGTGGTGGATGTGGGGAGAGAGATGACAGAGTTTTGAGAGCGGACGATCTGGACGTGTGTCCGTCAGAAAAATAAAATTTGTAAGACTGGATGTTATATATATATATATATATAATGACTTTTGAATACTATTCAGGTAAATACATTGTTTGTTCTCTATCAAAATCTTTCTTTTGCTAACTACGCCTATCAGTAGTTAGTGCCTTCAGTAGTTAGAATCTTTTATTTAGCTGGCGGTACTGGCGCTCGCTGTATTGCAGTAGTTCGAGTAACGGAGATTTTTGTGAGGTAAGTGATTCGTGAAAGGTATAGATTATTTTTAGTTAGGGCATTCTTTTGTGGGATTATTGAAAGTCAGATTGCGTTGCGCTAAAAATATTGTGTGTCAGTTTATTTTTTTTTTTTCTTTTTTTTTTTTACTTTTTTTTTTTTCTTTATTGTATTTCAATTCCCCATCGGGGCGGGCTGGCAGCAGCATATGCACTGCTCTTCAGCCGAAAGACATAGAACAAAACAAGAGAAGACATTTAAAAACAGCAAAGGAGAGAAGAAGGCGAACATGGATATAAAAAGGGAGAACATCATGGAAGGCAATATACAAAAAAACGGGGTGACTGTAAAATGGAGATAAAAAACTGTTTAAAAGTAGCACACACAAAAAATCCACACACTGCGACGATTAAAAGAACACAAGGCACAGTATGACTGGAGCATAAAGGTGTTGACGGATGGCATAGCACACAGCGTAACACTGACGGTGAACCTCAAGGCAGTACACAATTAAAATCACACCTCTTGACGCACACGGGAAACAGCACGAAACACAACACTGACGTGGCACACTGTTGATGAGCAATACAGAGGATCTGCCAGGTTCAAGGAGATGAGGGAGACCTGAAGAAGGGAGGGAGGGGAAGAGATGGGGGAGGGGAATGGGGGGCGCTCGGAAGAGGGCCAGGTAGGGAGGGATGTGGGAAGGAGAGAGGCAAGTATGGGGGGCAGGGTCTCAGGGGAGGGGGGGGATGGAGGAAAATCCGCTCTGGGAGAAGGAAGAAAGAGGAGAAGGGGGCCCTGGGGAGGGGGGGGG
This sequence comes from Schistocerca americana, assembly GCF_021461395.2. NCBI lineage: Eukaryota > Metazoa > Arthropoda > Insecta > Orthoptera > Acrididae > Schistocerca > Schistocerca americana. Next base: position 188,934,550 of record NC_060125.1, on the reverse strand, counting down.
GAACAAGGCCGGGTTATAGTTGGAAGGAAGGGTATATGTCACGGCGAAGTTCGTCATCCGGGAGGGGAAGGCGTTGGAAATTGCCCTGATGAAGGAGATGGAGGGTGTGGAGGTGGAGAGAGGGAGGGATACAGCGATAGAGGCGCGGCAATGGGTGGGGGGTGGAGAGGAAGGAGGAAACCAGAGGGTGGGGGGGATCAAGCCTGCGAACAATGTAAAGGATGCGGAGATGTTGGAGGGACAAGAGGAGGTGGGGGAAGGGGATCAGTTCATACAGGAGCCGTGTGGGGGAAGGAAGGCGGATACGGAAGGCAAGGCGGAGCGCATGGCGTTCAAGGATTTGGAGAGCCTTGTAAAAGCGGGTGGGGGCGGAGATCCAGGCGACGCTGGCATAACAGAGGATAGGACGGATGAGGGATTTGTAGGTGTGGAGGATGGTAGAAGGATGCAATCCCCATGTCCGGCCGGACAGGAGTTTCAGCAGGCGGAGGCGGGAATGGGCTTTCTGCTGGATGGTCAGGAGATGAGGGGTCCAGGTGAGGTGTCGGTCAAGGGTGAGGCCAAGGTATTTCAGGGTGGGGGTGAGTTGGATAGGACGACCATAAAGGGTGAGGTAGAAATCTTGGAGGCGAAAGGAGCGAGTGGTACGGCCTATGATGATTGCCTGGGTTTTGGAGGGGTTGAGACGGAGGAGCCACTGATTACACCAAGTGGTGAACTGGTTAAGGTGGGTTTGGAGGGTACGTTGAGACCGTTGAAGGGTAGGATAGAGAGCCAGGAAGGCGGTGTCATCAGCATATTGGAGAAGGTGAACTGGTGGGGGTGGCTTGGGCATATCAGCTGTATACAAGAGATAAAGGAGAGGGGAGAGGACAGAACCCTGGGGGACGCCAGCCGTGGGATAAAAGATACGGGAGTTGGTGTTGTGGAGGGTGACATAGGAAGGACGGTGCGAGAGGAAGGAAGCGACCAGACGGACAAAATTGATAGGCAGGGCGTAGGTTTGGAGTTTAAAGAGGAGACCGGGATGCCATACACGGTCATAGGCATTTTGGAGGTCAAGGGAAACAAAAATGGCAGAGCGACGTGAGTTGAGCTGGAGGGACAGAAGGTGAACAAGGTTGAGGAGTTGGTCGTCAGCAGAGAAGGAGGGTCGGAAGCCACACTGGGTAAGGGGGAGGAGGTGGTGTTGAGCAAGGTGCCGATGGATACGGTGGGAGAGGATGGATTCAAGGACCTTACTGAAGACGGAGGTGAGGCAGATGGGACGATAGGAAGAGGCGGCAGAAGGGGGTTTGTTGGGTTTGAGGAAGAGTAGGACGCGGGAGGTCTTCCACAGGTCAGGGTAGAAGCCAGTAGAGAGGATGACATTATAGAGATGGGCGAGGACAGTTAGGAAGGAATAGGGGCTTTCTCGAAGGTGACGGTAGGTGACACAGTCGTGACCAGGGGCCGTGTTGCGTTTGGACTGGAGGAGAAGTTTAATGTCTTGTGCTGTGATGGGAGTGTTGACGTCGGAGGGGGGCAACTGCCCCAAGTACTGGAGACTAGGAGCAAGTGGAGCGACTGAGGTATCAGCACGTGCCATGACGGTGGGGAAAAGAGAATAATCAAAGTGGGGATCATCGGGGATGGAGAAGACCTCGGAAAGGTGGGAAGCGAAGTGGTTGCCCTTACTGAGGTTGTCTGGAAGGGGGCGATCGTTATGGAGAAGGGGGTAGTGGGGAGCGGAAAGGGAACCAGTAAGACGATGGAAGGCAGACCAGTACTTGGAGGAGTTGATAGGGAGGGTGGCATTGAGTCGTGTGCAGGTCTGGCGCCAGTCCCGGCGTTTCGTTGCTGTAATAAGGTTCCGTACGTGTCGCTGTATTTGCCGGTGGCGTTGGAGTGTATCCCTGTCACGAGTGCGGAGGAAGGAGCGATAGAGGCGGCGGGATTCACGGAGGAGGAGGACAGCCCGCGGAGGGAGAGTGGGACGGTGTGGGTGGATGGTTTTAGTAGGAACATGGGCCTCCACGGCGTCAGTAATTACCGTCTGAAGGAAGGACGAGGCGCGGATGATGTCGTCAGGATGGCGATAGGTAAGAGGGTGGCTTTCGACCTGGGTGGAGATGGAGTCCTGGTAGGCATCCCAGTTGGCACGGCGATAGTCATGGACGACCTTGGGAGGGGGTGCAGGTTGCGGAGCCGGAGGGGGGCGGTTGGCAGACGTTATGGTGAGAAGGACAGGGAGGTGATCGCTACCTGTGGGGTCAAGGACGGCAACAGTGATACGCCCAAGGAGGTTGGCGGAGGCAATGACTACATTGGGGGTGGTGTTACTTTCGGGTCGGGTGTGCTGGGGAATGGGAACAAGGTCACCCTGGATTGTGGAGAGGAACTGATGCCACCGCCGAAGGGCAGCAGGAGTGCGGCTATGGACGTTGAGGTCGGCGGCAATCACATAGGTGGAGAAGGTGCGGTCAATGTGTGAGATGAAGTCATAAGGAAGAGGAGCAGTGGAGCGGACATAGATGGTGGCACAGGTAATGGTGATGGAGGGGAAGAAGACGCTAAGGATAAGGTGTTCAGTGGGGTCATTGAGGAGAGGTTGTGGCCGGATGGGGATATGCTTAAGGTGGCCAATCGCGACTCCACCCTGCGCACGAGGACCAGGAGCATCAGTGCGGTGGAGGATATAGGGGGAGGTGCGGATAGAATGGTGGGGCTGGAGAAAGGTTTCGTTCAAGAGGAAGGTGTCGACCTGGTGGTGGGAGAGGGTGTGCATGAGGAGGTATTTGTTGGAGCGGAAGGAGCGAATGTTCTGGAAGAGGATGCGAGACTCGTGCCGCGCCATTGTGTCAGTTTAGTGTTCATCAGAATAAGTAAAGAGAGAAATGTCTGAGTACGTTCAGTTTTGTTCAGCTGTTTGAAAACTAATAACGTAAGAGTTTTTCCAGCACTGCCATTTATAAATTTTTCTAAGGGGATGTTTCACACTTTAAAACTTACTTGTAGCACCAGTAACCGATCCAACAACTGCGCCAGATACTTGTTGTCTCATATAGGCGTTGCCGACCGCAGCGCCATCCTTTGCTGTTTACATAACTCTGTATTTGAATATGCATGCCTGTACCAGTTTCTTTAGGGCTTGAGTGTAACTGTTAACTGAGCATCTTTGGCGGCAACCTCTAAACAATGCAGCTAGCCGACAGTAATAATTTGAATCTAAACTTAATTGACGAAATAGTCTGATGCAAATTAGTGCAAAGAGCGGACATAAATAACAAATATTGAGTGCAGTAACAGACAGCGTTGTGTTGCCCCACTGCCATGTAACTCAACGACGAGAAGAATTCTGGATGGGCATAGAAAAAGGACATAACACTTTCTCTGATCATGGAAGTGCCAGTAGGCAGTAAGAGGCGTCACAGATAAAAGTTTTTATAGTAGTGGGGCAAGTTGTTAACACACCTGTGGGGCAATGTACAGCTGCTGCGCAAGTTGCTACAGTTGCAATGCTGCTTGTTACAGGTGTGGAGCAAGTTGTTACGCTTTCAATGGGACAGGTAGTACTGTTTTGGTGGGAAGCTGTTGCAGATTTGCTGTAACGTGGTGCTAATGGTGGAAGAATTTACAGCTTGCTTGAACAAGTCTGACCTTGCTTGGTTGAGGTCACGATTATACTTTCTGGTATCTATACGTGTGTATTCAACAATGTTTCGTGGCAAATAACCTCCTGAAACAAACTGGGTTCATCAGAGCCTTGACCTGAAATTGGTGGAAAACAGTCAGGACGAGTCAAATCGTAGACCTAGCTCCAACTCCCAATGTCCAATATCGTTATCTTGCCTGGCTTCGGCTGCTGAAGAACTGAGCTGCCATCTTTCAACGGACCTTCAGATGCGTCATTGAAAGTCTACGCAACATAGTTCAAGTCAACATAAATGTGATGAGTAGATTTTTTTTTTATCGAATCATCAGTCTTTTGACTTGTTTGATGCGGCCCGCCTGTACCAATCCCTTCGGCTCAGAGTAGCTCTTGCAACCTACATCCTCAGTTATTTGCTGGATGTACTCCAATTTGTCTTCCTCTACAGTTTTTGCCCTCTACAACTTCCTCTAGTGCCATGGAGATCGTCCGTGATGTCTTAACAGATATCCTGTCATCCTGAGCCTTCTCCTTGTCAGGGTTATTCACATATTCCTTTCCGATTCTGCACGGAACCTGCTCATTCCTTATCTTATCAGTTTATCTGATTTTCAACGTTCGTATGTAGATCCACGTCTCAAATGTTTCGATTCTCTTCTGTTCCGGTTTCCCCACAGTCCATGTTTTACTATAGCACAGTGCTGTGCTCCAAAGGCACATTCTCAGAAATTTCTTCTTCAAATTAAGACCTATGTTTGATAGTAGTAGATTTTTCCCTGTCAGGAATGCCCTTTTTGCCACTACTTGTCTGCTTTTGATATCCTCCTTGCTCATTCCGTTATTGGTAACTTTGCTGCCTAGGTAGCAGAATTGCTTAACTTCATCTACTTCGTGACCGTCAATCCTGATGTTAAGCTTCTTGCTGTTCTTATTTCTAGTACTTCTCGTTACTTTCGCATTTCTTCGATTTAATCTCAATCCATATTCTGTATTCATTAGACTGTTCATTCCATTCAGCAGATTATGTAATTCTTCTTCACTTTCACTCAGGATAGCAGTGTCACTAGCGAATCCTATTATGCTTGAATTTTAATCCCACACCTGAGCCTTACTTTTATTTCCATCATTGCTTCTTCGATGCACAGATTGAACAGTAAGGGAGAAAGACCACATCCCTGTCTTACGCCCTTTTTATTGCGAGTATTTCGTTCTTGGCCATTCACTCTTTTTATTCTGTCTTGACTCTTGTATAATACACGTGTCTCCACATAGTTCACGCCCATTCTTCTCAGAATTTCGAACATCTTGCACCCTTTTACAATGTCGAACGCTTTTTCCAGCTCGACAAATACTATGAAAATCTCTTGATTTTCCTTTATTCTTGGTTCCATTATCAATCACAACGTCAAAATTTCCTCTCTATTGCCTTTACCTTTCAAAAAGCGAAACTGACCGTCATCGAACACATACTTAATTTTGTTTTTCATTCATCTGTATATTATTTTTGTCAGCAACTCGGATGCGTGAGCTGTTAAGCTGATTGTGCGATAATTTTCGCACTTGTTAGCTTTTGCAGTCTTCGGAACTGTGTGGATGATGTTGTTCCGAAATTCAGATGGTATTTCACCGGATTCATACATTATACACATAAACATGAATAGCCGTTTTGTTGCCACACTCGCCAATTATTTTAGACATTCTGATGGAATGTCATTCATCCCTTCTGCCTTTTCTACATAAGTCCTCGAAAACTCCCTTAATTGTAATTCTAATACTGAATTCCCTGTCTCTTCTACATCGATTCCTGTTTCTTCTTCTATCACGTAAGACAGATCTTCCCCTCATAGAGTCCTTCACTGTACTCTTTCCACCTATCCGCTCTCTCCTGTGCCTGTAAGAGTTGAATTGACGTTCAAGTCTTAATGTAACAACTCTTGGTTACAAATTCACTGATGTTTATTTTAACTTTCCTATATGCTGAATCAGTGCTTCCGACAATCATTTCTTTTTCAATTGCTTCGCATTTTTCATGCAGTCATTTCGTCTTAGCTTCCCTGTACTTCCTATTCATTTAATACCTCAACGACTTGTATTTATGTATTCTTGAATTTTCCTGAACGTTTTTATACTTCCTTCTCCCATCGATCTACTGAAATATGTCTTCTGTTAACCAAGGTGTCTTCACAGTTACGCACTTTGTACCTATGTTTTTCTTTCCAATTTCTCTGATTGCCCTTTTTGGAGACGTCCATTCCTCTTCACCTGCACTCTGTATTGCCCATTCAGCTATTCCTTATTGCTGTTTCTATAGCCTTAGAGAACCTCAAGCATATCTCGGCATTCCTTAGTATTTCCATATCCCACTTATTTGCGGATTGATTCTTCCTAACTAATCTCTTAAACTTTAACCTGTTATTCATCTCTACTACGTTATGACCCGAGTCTGTATCTGTTCCTGGGTACACCTTTCAGTCCAGCAGCTGCTTTCACCTTCTCTGTCTGATCATGATGTAATCTAACTGAAATCTTCTCGTATCACTCGGCCCTTTCCAAATATACCTCCTCCTCTTGTGATTATTGAACAGAGTATTCGCTATTACAAGATGAAATTTATTGCAGAACTCAATTCGCCTTTCTCCTCTCTCATTCCTTTTTCCAAGCCCTTATTCTCCTGTAACTGTTTCTTCTACACCTTCCTCTACAACTGCATTCCAGTCCTCCATGTGTGGATACATCCCGTATTAGTATTACAATATTTCAGTTTTCGTTGTAACGTGGAGGGCAATTTGTTCCAGTTATGCGGCAACAGTTCAACGATGGCGATCTATTGAACAATGATTATCTGTAACTGAATATAAAATGGTGAAATGAGAGTGGTTTGTTACAATTTGATGTGGTTTCTTGTGGTGCAAGAACCTTATGTACCTTTTGAAGGCAACAAGAGAAATTAGAGAAAGAATGGAAACAGACGGAAAACATCGAATGAAAAGTATCGCGAAGTGATAAAAGACATAATAGCTATCTCTTCACTGAGGTAGAAGGCTAACAAATAAAGAATAGATTACATGAAAATGCAGTGATTCTGTTGTAAAATGAAAACTGATTATACAGGTAATAATATTTATGTTCACACGTCGTTCTATAGCGTAATATGGCAAGGAAATATTTTTAATAATAATTCAGTCAGCATTTTAATGTGAATTAATTTTGAAATCTGTTGTTATGATCCAAAACCGACACTATCCATAAAAATGTTCCACTGGGGGCCGAACCGCACAATAACCCTGGTTTCGGTGTGGGGCGGCGGTGGGGTGAGTGGACTGCTGTAGCTTGTTGTGGAGTTGTGAACCACTAAGGCCTACGGCGGGGACGAAACGTCTCTGTCGTTTTTAGGTCCCCGGTTCCATAAAATACAATACAATACAAGTGTTTCAGCATACTTAATAAGTTGTGCAACACTGATATATGGACTAATGGCGAATTAAATATTACATCATTATGGTGCAAACTGCCAAGAGCGGTACAAGGAGTGGTTGGTGGAGGGCTATGGGAGAATGCAGACATTTGTGTAAGGAGGGTCTAGTGAGCAGAAGCAAGTTTTTATAGCAAATGAGGCAGGAAATCAAAATATGATTCGTCAGGAAAACTAAATAGTGAGCATGTGAAAGGCTGCACACATGTTAGAATGCAGCTGGGACCAACACTTTGGCGTAGGCAACAAGGACGACATTGCCAGCATTGCAGCTCAAGAGACGGATGTGGGCACAACAACTATTGAGACCAAAGAGGAATCTGTTTAGAAACAGTCACGACAACACATAACAACAAGAGGAATGTGATGTGCAGTGAGGATATAGACGGATGGGGTGACTCTGAAATGCGTCTGTCAATAGCCTAGATTTCTAGTTTCAAGTCACGCCAGTTTCTGCCATTCCGTCAGAAAAAGAATAAGCATGGAGCTCTTAAACAACAGGAGTTATTGCAGGAGATCTGCACATAATATCTTAAACCATCCCAATTTCGACATGGTAGAGATACATCACCATGTGAGGCAGTAGACGAACAATATTTACTGAAATAAATTAGTTTTCGCACTGTACTTAAATTTGTCGGATGAGCGTAACCCAGATATGTGGGGACACTTTTTGTGGCATTTTGCATTACACTTGGAAACATTGGGGGTCATTTTGTTATGCTTTCATAGAAGATCAGTTACACCTTCAAGGCTTTAATAGTTGAGGTCCTTTAGAAACCGAGCGCTCCCTAGCATCTTGGGTGGCGTGGTGGCATCTTGTCAGAGTTCCCCATTTCCATGTCATCGGGGACATGTCTAATACAGATTGAAGAGTTGTTTGCGTAATACCGCGTTGGAAATAGCTAGAGCCTCAGTGGTGATTACTAAGGAGATTTCTCCACTTTTGTAGAGACAGCCACCTGGCCACGCTCTGAATAATGGGGAGTGAGAAACGCAGCCATAATTCTGACCAAAGGCAGCTGTCCTTTGCCAAGCCATATCACATTTCGCCCTCCTGCCCCCACACCGTCTGCAGCCACGTCAAGCATCACAACTGATGTTGTCGATGTGTCTGGGGGTGGGGGGGGGGCGAATTCCAAAGTTTTCTAAATATAGACATTGTCGCGACAAGCTGATGTCACACAGTCACGGTCAAAACAAACTATCAGTTTTATGTGTTGCAACACAGAATCGGTACTCTAAAAAGTTCACCAGGAGAGAATTCGAGACGTCAATATCTTCTCGTCCGATTGGTGGACTAACAGTTACACGAGTTTGACTGGCTGAGGCAAGATTAGATGCGTTTTCCTCTACGATTGTAAAGAAGGGTACTGAGGCGAACAGCGGAAGGCACTCTGATGTTAGGCCCTGAAGAGCATGCATCTACTCTATGGCTGATTGGGGAAAGATTGTGTTTTATCACTGGTTTCCTACTACACTTCGAGACTGAGAGCAGATTCAGATGGACGGAGACGATGCCTTCACCCTCGATAAGGACTTTTCGCTTGGTAAATACTGCATAGAGTGTCATCTACAAACAGGAATTGCTAATCCAAAAGGAACTTCACGGAGATGTGTGTTTTATTGAGCACTATCCCAATATTTTCATCAAGCGGTTTTATTTAATTCTCGAGTGCACCACAGGTAATTGAATCGTCTCCGCACATTTCCGACGTAAAGCTCATGCAATATTGAGAGGCTGCAGTTGGCCTTTTGCATGTCTAATTAACCTCCCCCTTGTGTAATATGATGAATGCAGTTGTTTCGTTTCATCGATACAAGTAGGTTTTCATTAAGGATGAGGTCTTTCATTTTGTTCAGATAGTTTTCCCTGGTGTCCACCCACAAATGTACAATACATAAGCCAAGTGATTTTTCAAGGATGTTTGTTAATACTGTGGTTTCCTCCCTGATTTGTAAATACTGTGTAGTTTTCTTACCCAATTTTTGTTATCATTACAAATATAAACTCAGACAAAATCTGGGCTCTTAGAATCATTTCAGTAGTTAAAAAATCCCTGTCCCATGTCATGTAATAAGTCTGCAAAACTGGCACATATGGTTCGGCAATAAAGATCTTTTGTGCATTATCCGTTGAGTACGATTTGTCATTGCGTATCTGAACCCATGGGGAGCACTTAGATTTCCAGAGAGTCCAGATGGGGTCAGGCAATAAATCGACTAACCAAGTCGAAGCTCACCATCGGCCCCTTGGAACGTCGTTAGTAGTCAGAGAGAGTGGACTACAGCATGCAGGGAGGACAGCGACACCAACGGATGTGACATCATGTGCCATCACAAGACAAGTGAAACAGCCAGAATAGGATCGAGCACTGACTATGTGACGTCACTGACGACAACTAAGTGCTGAAAGTGGAGCATTTGGAATTAGGTGGATATGACAACAAATGCTAGGACCAATGGGAGGCAGAGTCACGGGAAACTGAAGCTTTGGAAAAATCAGAAGCAGGGGATGAAATAAGACATAAAAAAGTAATCATAACAAGAAGCCTACAGCACCGAAAGTTATAATGATGAAAGAGAGATGGTGGGAATTAATACGATTGCTGGCAAGCCACGAAAGAAATGTAGGAGTAGGATTTGGTGATGTGGAAACAGAAAGGGGAAAGAATGAATTACGTCAACCAAGAGGAAAGTGAAGATAATGATACCGAGGCCTTTGAACAAGTGTGAAGAAGGCGGCAACATTTTCGGGGAGGAAGAAGAACAAGAAACCGAGACATGAAGAAGAAAGAAAGATGAAGATAGAAGAAAGAGGGCGAAAACAGTGAAGGACAAGGTTTTAATAACGAGGTTGAAGAGGAGGAGGAGAATAAGGAAGATGATATAATAGTTCATTTTTTTGTATTGTCTCCATCAAACACAGATATAGTGTATAAACTAAACAAACATGTACAAACAAACCTCTGTATGGCAAAGACTTAAGACCAAAAATTGCAGGCAAAGGAACTACGCAGTATGTCATCTTAGATTAAATCATTTGACTTTTGGTGAGCATATATCTTCTGTTTCACTAATTTTTCTGTATCGTTCTTTCCCTTGCAGTTTGGCTGTTCAGATGTAAGTGTAGTGTAACGAATTATATATTAATAATAACAGCATTTCCATTCAAATTAATTTAAAGGAATTCATTTAAAAACTCATATTCTTTAATACATTAAAGACATTTAATCGCTGTATTTAGAATTTATCTACCTTACAAACTTTTGGGACCATGTTGTTTAGTGGTTAGTATGATCGTGGGCCAGTCGCAAAATATCGCCGAACATTTTATTATTTTTCACAAAGAAACTGCTTTCATAAGAAACGAAGTGCAATTATCTTAGAAAATATAATTTCGTTGCTCGAGAATTTCAGTAATTTGTGTAGCCAAACGCCACTGAACATAGCACATTGACCTCATACAAATAATCGCTTGCGATTGGACATTTCTTAAAGAGGATATTTTAAAGCAACTTTTACTCACTGGCAATCAATGTTCAATTCAGTCGCTTTTGCAGTGTACTTTCTCAAAGTGAAGACTTACAGATACGATAACTTTTTATTCTTTGAAGTCACGTACTTTAAGAGTTCAATTCTAAGATCACTGTAAAATATTCAGAGAAAAAATACGCTTCAAATGGTGACCTTTTTACTAGGAGTAAATACACAATATCGCTGACATTGCACAGCACGGAGGTAGCTAGATGAGTTGTTTTTAGTTTCTTTTGTAATGTCACGGATTGCATTTTTAATTTAATTTCTTGAATTATTATATTGTTGGCCGTATTATTGTTGCACTAGAATAAGAAAAGTGAACTTTTGTTTTAGAATAAATTATATTTATTGCCTGTGTTATGATAAAATTTGGAAAGCACAAAAAATTGATCCTGTAGATAACAGTGAGGTGGAATCCTATGTCGACAGTAGCCATAGGTGATCTGGCAATTGACAATACATGTTTCACCTCAGTAGATAATCAAACAGAAAGACGCTAGGTGACCAACGAAAATATTTCGCAAACAGCTGAAATAAACTGATCCGTTTATGGAACTGTATCCCAAATTTGTATCTTTACTACGTGCACGCATTAAAGGCTGAGATCCGTGAATGAATAAACAGAATAAAATATTAGCCGCGCAAGTGAACGACTGTGATAAAGATCTAGTTACAAAAATGGGAGCCGGTAATACAGAATATGCTACTTGAATAAACCATAGTTTTACGAATATTTCAACCGAGATTTCGGCATTGAAAGAAGTCTGTCAAGGTACAGCAGAAGCTCTTACAAGATTTTCAGCTGATGTGCAATCTCTGCAGATGACACAGACTACAATAGGAAATACCGTACAGCAGTTTTCAGTAAACGTTGGTAGTATCACACCTGAGCTAGACGTAATGTTACAAAAACACTTTGAGGTACAAGATGAAAGTTTTTCTGATGACGTTTCAAAGTGGGTAAGTGAAAAAGATATGCAAATTAACCAGACATTAGACATAGAATTGGAAGACTCGGTAGGATGAGTTAGCACGGAGGTATCACTGGAACGTGACACTACCAGTGAAGAAGTTAACGATGATTTAACTTCTTCACTGGTAGTGTCACGTTCCAGTGATAAAACAAGTTTTAACGTAGGACATCCCTGAGTGGCGATAAAACGTAGCTCTCAGATGAATAATTTACGTAGAGTCTTGTGATGGTTAAAAATAAAGTTCAGAACGGACCATCACTCATTACTTAGCAAGGTCAATACGACAGAACCTACTGAGACAATGCACGTTAGTTTCCCCCGCCGACTAATTTCTCAACTTGTAATATGTGGGTGATACCCACTCTACCAGCAATAATACTGAGCAACACTTGCTGAAACACCAGAAATTTCTGGTCTTTTCTTCCGGACAGAAGTCACCACACACGAGTGTATTTGTAAAAAGCTATAAGGTGTGTTTCCGAAAACTTGTACAGAGCGACAAAAGATTCAGTTTATTACAGTATGCATCCTGTGAGACAGCACTCTGGGTAATGGAACCCACGGAGAAATACAAAACGTATGAGCAGTTCGAAAAAGCTTTCCTGCCGACATTTTAGTCGTCTTTGTAAAGAGGTTTTTTACCCTAAGCAATATAACAGCAAGCAAGGCAGATTGTATAAATACTTTGAGCGTTACCTGAACAAGATGCAGTACTGGGATGAGCCCATTTCGCCTATGTTTGTAATGAGAATATTGCAAATTAAGTGACCGATAAATTTGAGAGAGAGTTTGGATCATGTATCCGATACAAATTTGAAACATTTTATGTGTATATTGGACTCGACAGATTAAATGCATGAGGATTCGAAAGACAGTGGCGCTGGTGATGTGAGACAATCCGATCTGTCCAGCACCCAGTAAAAGAATCAAGTCGGGATCAATGATTACCAGAGCTGCCAATCGGCTCTGCCATGCGGTCCTGTAACAGAAAGTCGGCCCCAGACCTGAGCGCATCCCACAATATTCATTACGGACCATAAAGGTTCAATATATCTGAAGGACTGCATACTGCTACCTGGCGCACTGATGTAGCACAGTCATTGTTCGTACAACTGTTTGATATCGAGATAAAATACGTGAAAGGAGAACAGAATGTCATACCAGACACACATTACTGAAAGATCAGTGACATCAATCAGGGTGACAACTTATCAGGCACAAAAAAAGGATTGCTTCATTATTTGCCACAGTAAACACTTTTCCTGTGCAGATGAATATAGGAGATTCTCTGGATTTCATAGTTTATGTTGTTGTCAACTAACCTTTATCTGTGGGCAAGCTCATGTGTGTCAAGTGTTGGCTGAAGTATATATGTGCTGGAGTGGAGGCTCGTTTTCGGAATGCTGATGCTGGAGTTGATGTACATTAAATAAGGTAATATCTGGCAAGCATCTGTGAGCACTAGTTCTGCATAAAGTGATACGTCATGTTTAGAGATCATTCTCAGTTTTACTCTGAAAATATTCTTAATTTGCATTGTTTGATTATTACAGTAATGTTGTTTAAAATATCTCATTAGCTATTCCCTTAGGAGAGAATCACATCATTGTTATCTCCTACTTCTTTTAAAGTAATCATAGTTGTTTGCGACTTGAAAAAGTATCAGGAATCATATAGTTCCATTTTATTGTAAAAAAGTTTTACTGAAAAATGTTGACATCATAAAATTTATCTTCAGCTTTCAAAGTTATTACGATGGTTTGCAACAGAGATAAATAATGGAATCTTGCTCACATTCTCTGACCCGATAAATGTATCAAGAGTAAATTTCAATTAATTTTCAAATTATTCAACCTTGAGCTCCACACCCCAGTTGCTAAGTAGATTTTTTAAAGCATAGTAATTCAGACTCCCATAGCAGCTCGCAAGCACTGACTATTTGCGTATGATCTACTGGTGCCTAGCTGAGCTGAGCTGCACATTGTAAGTTTAATTTAAAGTAATGGCAAAAGATGCATGATTTATTTTAGCATGTTGCTGGTAAGTGCAATTGCATAACACTGCCCAACTATCCATTGTTGTGCATGTAGACTGTATAACACATTGTGTCGCCATTGTTGGTTGGGAAATACAATATACTGTTTGAGAACCATAATATTGTAGCACATGTGAACAAGATTTGAAAGAATTTTTGTGCTTCTTCTAGACACATAGTAGGCAACACAGTTATAATGTAATAGTTATTTTTATTTGATTGTTTGTGAGATAGGGGCATTTATATTGTGTAATATTCCAAAGTGACAAGCAGTGCGTAGGATCAGTGTCTGCTTGGAAAAAGTTTTTCTTCACTTGATGTGTTACCTTTCCTTCTGTACTTATCCAGAGTAAGTAACTGATATTAGATAACATTTTTTCTTCCTACTGCCATTTTTTTTTTACTTTGGTTATCAGACGTTCTTTTCATTGAACACCACTTTTGGCCTGTGCTGCTGTATAGTTAGGCACTGATTTATGGTGGATGCTCGACATGAATATACGCTCTTGTGCTACTGCAGTGCAGGTATTTCTCTCTTTTGGTATACATACTGGAAAATTCATTTCTTTCTTTCTTGAAAACGAATATTTTGAGATAAAAGTGTTGCTAGCATATTTCCGTGCTTTGTCGATTCTCGGACTTGTTGTGAAGTTGCTTATGTTTTCAATAACTTTTTTGTTTATTAATTATCAAGTGACTGACTTAGATATTTGTGATTTTCATTTGTTGGATGCCATATTTGGGTTACCAGGTCAGAAACTTCTGGCTATAAATTAGGAGTTCAGGAACTAGGGGAAGCTACTTCTAAAGAGTTACTAGACGTAGAAAAGAAGAGTGAAGAAAGGCCTTTTCGGGTTAGAGATTCAAGGGAATTGGGTATGATGACAGAGAGGACAATACCAGTCGCCATTTTTTACAACAGTGTGTGGCTACAAGTAAGATTAATATTGTCTGTTTCGTAATTTTGTACGTTGAAATGTTTAGTAGTCTTGTGCGCTTTTTGCTCTGGACTCATTTCAACCTTTTACGTTTTAAAATAACTCTGCTTACAAACGACAAAAATTTTACATAAACAACCTGCTAGCTTAAATAAGCCTTAAGAACTAAATTCAGCAATACAAGTTTGGAAATATGCATAGTTTACTTGGTGACTGAACAGAAATTTTACATTGGGTTTATGTCTGGTATCATCTTCATGATTGTTCAAAATATTTTGAAGTAAGTTGTCAGGACAGCCGTCTACAATACAGTGTTTGAAACGTTATTATTCTGAGAACGTTGTCGGCTTCTACTTAATCCTACCATACTTTCCCCGTGAAAATACAGGGACCCCTGAAAAGCTGTGATAAACTAATCTGCAGTTTCTTAAACAGTGTAACATGTGTGGGCCTCAATGTATAAAATGTAATTAATGTAAAAGCTCTGTGGTCTTTGATATATGAGCTTTGATTTAATGTCACCCACTTAACAAAACATGTTGATACTGGGAATGTTTTACATTTTTAAACACATGTTTATACGTAAAGAACAGAAGCAGAATGTCTAATAATGTGTAAAATACACTTCACAACAGTTTAAAAATTTTATTTATTTATTTACTTAGTTTTTTGAAGTAAAAAGAAGAAGAAACCAACTTTCGTTGGTCTCATTTATTGTGCTGCAGCTTGCGCGATATCGAATTTCCCACTCTGTTCAATCTAATAGTACGTAGCATTGCAAATTTCATATTAAACTTCTTAACTAAGCTCTTCTTCTTCGATGAAAGGTAATTTTTATGTTGGAACAAAAGGTGCATTTGTGTGTAGACGTAACAGCAGTGTTCACACAAAAGTCAACACACCCCATCAACTGCCAACAAGACTACTTAAACTTTGAAGTCTGTCTTCTCTGCTCACAGGAACCGCCAAAGAATAAGTGGGATAAGAGTCGATCCAGCACACCTCACTGCAAGAAACTGCAAAAATTATTTGCTTTTTAAATTAGAAAGACAGTGTCAAGAATTTTCAGAATATATTTCGCGTCACTCTAAACAGTTCAGAGACGCCTTCTATTCTTTATTCCCATTAAGGAAAAGATAATTGCTCGCCTTGAAAGTGGAGATAATTTAGAATACTTGCCACGGTGTATTCTATGATGTAGCAGGAGACACTAAAGCAAAACACTTAGAAGGAAACACGGGCTCTCCAGGTAAAATTTTAATTCAAGTAAGTTTTTTTGCGCAGTTTCATTAGTTATACGTGATGTATATTTCGACAGCCACTATTAACGCCATACGAGGCTTAAGCGGACGCGGACATTAGAGCGTAGCGCATTCTCGTATGACCGACATCGATCGAATAACCTCCCAGTTGCAGACACCTCGTTACTTACGTGCTCGGCGAAAGGAAAGCTTAATCCAAAACTGCCCGTAGCTCAGGGAATAATGCCAAGCCAGCACCATGTTTGGTTACAAAATTATTTATGTGGTTGTTAGGTGAAATTTAAGAACAATCCCAGTTTCCCTGGAAGTATCTATATACTTTATTTATGTTCTACAAAATACTTAGCCCGATAACTCCTAAATTTTGAACTCCAGAATTTTCCAAACGGAACCGAAGGTAGACGGTGGCCTCTGAACTGTTTCAGTTTTAATTCCGTACCTTTTAAAATTTACAATATTATCTTGAAACTTCTCACAGCTTTATTATTGCATTTAATGAATATAGTGCTGTCTCTTGACTTTGTGGCTGAATAACAGAGATTAGTAAATCTAACTCCTTTTACAAAATTTAGGTACAGTAATTGGTTATCCCATAATAATACGAAAAGTAGATGAGCTATCTTCATAGAAACTTCTAACGTAGGTTTTTATGATAAGCTGAATCTAATTACGAAAACAGAACTTCGTAACTGTAAGATAATGCACCTCAAACATTCCGAAAAATAGTCGAATTATTCAAAACTTCATTTCATTTCGAAAGTAGAACTTTCTAGCTTTAGTACAGCATGTTCTTACAGTTTTACTAAAAGTGGGTTTTTGAAGCAACCAATTAGTGAACTACATAGAAATTCACAGTATTTCACCCTTTCAAACTCTTATGTTATGTGACCAAAGTTTGAAACATTATTTAAACTCCTAATTTTGTATAACAATAATTTACAATATCGTCATTGGCGGCTCGAAGCTTACATCGAGAGCTCTGCTGGACTGACCTTCACTGAGCAGCTGGGAAAAGTCAATACATTACGTGCCTCACTAGAGCCAGCTTGCTTCCCCATAGTAGGGGATTCAGTATTTGAAAATAATTGTGCAGGATATGATGTGTAGCAATACTCTAGTTTACTGTTTAATGATCCAGGCCTTGCATCTATAACTTCAATGAAAACTGACACAGTCTCTCCTTCTTCCTGTATTAGTGCCGAATATGGGGGCAAGAATCCTTTTCAAGTTTAACAAGCAGCGTTCATAGAGATTAAGTTAAATGATAATAGATAAAAAAAATATATTTAGAAAAAAGGAGTGAGTAATGCTAGAAGTCAAGTATAGAAAAGCAAAGGGTTTAGGGATGAACTTTTGGTCAATGGGTTGTCAAAGCAGATTGGTAATAATTTACATGAAGATATCATGTCTGGGATAAATAAAACAGAGTCCAGGCTTTAGTATACAGGAACTGTTGAAATTTTTAAGCTAAAAGAACAAGGGAAGCAACACATCTTGTGGCTACAAGATTAGAAGAGTTAAGACTATAATTAGAAGGATGTTCAGTCACTAAAAATCAGTGAACATTTGAACACAATTAAAAAACAGGTGGAGAAACAAGCTACAAATATAGCACTATTATTCACTAATGGCGATAAAAATTCAGATAACTCTCAGTTACTGCCGTTTGCCGATTCTGAAAAATTAAGTCCTTGTAGTGTTTGAAGGAAGGGCAATGCCTATTAATAAACAGCATAAACGAGAGGTTAAGGATTGATAGGACCATATTTCTGGTATCAAAAAGAAATTCAGTCAGGTTGGAGAGGAGGGTGGTAGGGAAGATAATGAGCTTAATAGTTCTCACACTAGAAACTCTAATAAACTAGCAGACTCGGGGCATGTCGGGGAACTGACTCTCAAACATAATGCTTTTGAAAGACAGGGATTTGGGATGCTACCTATGGTGATAGAATTCACATACAGCATATTTAAATTTCTTTCTAAATGTTGAAAACCTCTGTTACTGACTTACAGTAAGTTTAAGAGTAGACTCTGGTGTAGGGAAATGATGATAGATAATTGTGTTCAATTGCATAAACTGCTTGTATGAACAGCTTGTATCAACAACTTAGAGACTACTGGGAAAGTGTGGATTAAGAAAAGAATAAAAATTTCTTAGGACATGGAAGTCTTGGTAAGCATATGTAAATAATGACAACACACTACTAGCATAGGGATGCGACAGCTCTTTTGCGGGAATACCAACTGATGGCTGGGATGATTCAGCTGAGTGTTATTTTACTTCTTATTTCAGATTGCATTCTTTGTCTCTTCTTCTTTTACGGGAAAGGAGATTGTAGTGGTATCCTATAAAACTGTTCACAGAGAAACTTGAAGAGTGATAATAAAATTCATAATTAGGTTCTACAAAAAGTATTATAGTTCATGAGTACACAAGTGATTAGGACTTCTTAAAGAAGGTTACACTGTGTTTAAGAATATATATGGTGTACAGATTGACAGCTACAAATGTCAGTCAGTGTACAAATAAAATATGTGTGATTCAGAGAGGTGTGATGATGGTGAGCATTGTAGCTGTTGATTAATTTCTGCTTCTTCTTTTGTCAATGTTGCTACAGTGTTTTCTTGCTGTAATACTATTTTTCATAGGATTATTTGCTGTACAAATAGAACATCTTTAATTGCTACAGGCTGCACTAATTCTGTGTGGCAGCATGTACAAGATAAAATTTTTCTGACCTGTTATGGATGGAATTTGAGTAGGCAATAGGCTAAATCGTTATATACTGTCTCAGAAGAGGAAGCTGTCTATATACATTACATACACTGTGAAACGAGGAATAATATGCTGAAGTTTTTGATCTTCTTGCCTATCGTCATGTTGTTGAGAACATTGCTGGGTTTGGTTGTCCCTGAGAAATAGTGAAGGAGTGCTGCTACGATTAAGCGTGACGACTGCCAAAGGAGTTTTTAAGCAGAGGTGTAAAACGGTATCATATTATGTATCTACTGACATTTATGAAAGGAAATATGGAAGCATCTGTTGAAGACAATGATACATAATTTTTTGAGCACAGGGATAAACATTAGAAATTTATTGGGCGCATTTTCTAATTGGGAAAGACAAATGAAAGTATATGTTGATGACTTGTAAAATTCTTGTTATTTTGTGTGGCAAAGAAACCGCTGTGGAAACTTAGGTGAGAAATTTATGTGGAGTGTTTATTTCAGGTACAGCGAGTGTGATTACTAGAAGGGTTGTTCTGACATCTGTAATGGAATCTATTGTCAAACATTTGGTAGATTTATGAATCAGTTTTGACGACAGATATCCTTTGTTTATAATTTTGAACTGTTAATTTCTTTTCTATACTCCTGCAAAGTTATAGACACAGGATAAAACTGAGACTTGATACTGGATGTCCACAGACAATTTGACAAACTATTGAAAATGAAAATGTTATTAATATTCTCGTGGGCAGTATTTAACATTAAACTTCAGAGAAGGTAAAATCTGTTGTGCCATTGATTTTATTGGGAAGAATAGTAGAAGGTCACTCTAGTTGTCACAGTTACCATCTTTAAACCTATGTCTTTCTCTCCAGCTTCTGTTATTGCCCATTTTAGACATATCTATTCTTCTTCAACTGAACTGTCTACTGAGCTATTTCCTATGACAGTATTTACAGCCTTGGGGAGCTTCAAGCGTGTCTCTTTATTTATTTGCGCATCCATATCCCACTTCGTCCAACATTAATCCGCAGGTATGCTCCTTTCCATTGAAGTGTGACTACATGAAACAACTAATAGAGTGTATCCTCTAAAAAATGTGCTGTGTATGACATTTTCCCCTTTAGTTAAACAATTCTTTACCTATCGTAGCATGACATTGTCCCATATGTATTTACTCCTTCATTTCAGAAAGACAATTACAATTTTTCAGACATTTGCAACATTTGAGATTTTTACTGTTAACATATTGTCAGTATTCACCAGCTACTCAGCATAATTCCTCATTCAGCGTTTACGGTCTCTTACAATTATTCCATTTATAATGTTGTTATTTTGCTCTTATGATAATGTACACACTAAAAAAATTTATATTATTATGTTTCAGTGTGTTTTCTGTCGAACTGATGCCAAATCTAATATTCTTAATCTTTGCCAAGTATTAGTGTCAGTGTAGATATCAAGCTTTGACATTAAATTATCACATCTCTTGTTTATTAGTTTCCTGTGTTTACTGCTTCAGTACTGTTTGTTTTTTGCTTTGTTTTGTACTTGTTGGACATATAACTTTATGCATTTTGTCTTCTTTTTCGCACATTTATATAACAATACTCCTATTACTTCTTAAATACTAATTGGTATTTATCTAAGCAAGAGAATGATGCAAATGTTTGTTTGGTAGTGTGAGGAGTGATAAAAGGTTGCTAAATTATTAGAAGTTGCTGTTTTGTTTGTAATATTTATCATAGTATACATATTTTCTGGGTACTTGTATAAAGGAGACTCTCTGGATTCCAAATTTTATATTGTGGCCAAGTAATCTGTGTGTGTGGGCAAGCTGTTGTATGTTGAGCATTGGCTGAAGCAGGTGTTTGCTGGTGTGGGGCATGCTTTTGGAATACAGCTGATGCAGCTTGGTATGTATTAAATAACATAAGATCTGTCTACGGATTAGCAAGCAACAGCATTGCAGGAAGTCGTATGTCACAGGTAGGTAATATTTTCGGTTTTGCTTTGTGAATTTTGTAACTCACATTGTTTGAGTATTACAATGCTGTTGTTTCACATATCTCATAAATGCACAAACTCAGAAAAGGATCACATCACTCTTTTCCTCTCATTCTCTTGAAGTAGTCACTGTAAAAAAAAGGTCTTACTTAAGAGTTTTAACATCATAAAATTTTTCTTCAGTATTCAAAGATACGATTGTTTACAACAAAGATAAGCAATGTATGCTTATTCACATTCTCCAGTCTTGATAATGCATACAAGAGTAAATTTCAGTCACGTTTCCAATTATTTGACTTTGAACCTCCACATCTCACTTTCTGTTCAAAAGTTTTTAAAGTATAGGATTTCAGACTAACATTGCAGCTAACGATGCCTGACTATTTACTTATGATATGCTGGCACGTAATACACTTGGGATTGTACATTGCAGGTTCAATTGAAATGATGGTAAAAGCATCAGGATTTATTTCAGCATGTTGCAGGTAAATGCAATTGCATATCACTGTTCAGCTATCGTTTCTTGTGCATATAGACCATGTGATTTTTAAGATTAGAATTAAGCATTGTTAAGTGCACACAGGGAATAGTAATTGTCCATTCAGATTTTATTTAGTAGTGAGATAACTGGTTTTCCACATATTCTGTTATTATGTGGTGTAATGGTTGTGTGAGTATTTTATTTTAAGAACTGAAGTACCAAAAATACATATAAACTTTCTACAGTAACATAATAATCACAAGTATCAGACCAGATGCATAATGTTCATAAGAATTACATATAATCTACATAACTATGCTTATAAGTACTCTAAAACAAAAGTGTCATTTGAAATGCAACTATTGTTACAAACAGTTACTGATGAGCGCCGTGTTACACTACATAGTCACGCAGATAGGAAAGTAAAAGTAGAAAAGCTGCATTGTACAAAATTATATATAACAATGATATTCCATAGGAAGATGAGATTAAGAAAATAAGTGAAAAACTGCAGAAGTGTCAAGAAGTAAGCCTACATTTGAAACTAATACAAATTCAATTTATTAATGTTGTAATACACCGCAAAATATTACAATATTCAAAAACAAATACTATTTGCGTAAAGAAAATATGAAAACTCCGAATAAAAAATTGTAGACCTGAGAAGGTGATAGACAAATCTATTGATCTGCGAAGCTGATTGACAAATTAAGTGACTACACACATCAGAGTCGGGGTCTTTCTGGAATGTGAAAGTGTTTATAAAATGGCTGTGCTGAAACCGACCCTATGAGACTATGGTTCACAGTTTGTACCAGGGAGTGGAATTACAAGTGACATAAAAATCTTACATGACACCTTACCATCGAGTGTGTGACCAATCAGAACATTGCGGGAGGGAAACACTGTGACTGGACAAGACCTACTCTACAGACCAACTCACTGCTCGAGGAAAATGTGTTCGCTTATTTGAAAATGTCATCAACTGTACATATAAGTATATGTCAAACACCATATATACTGACGAAAGATCTAATATCCGATTTGATTAAGAGGAACCATGAAATCGTCAGAGCAAAAAGCAATTTTAATTCAGAATCCAAGAGTATGAATCAGAGGAAAATTTGAAAGCGAGGCAGCATTGAGGAAAAGCAGACGTTATGCAAATTAAACCGTAAAGAGTACAGTATTGGAGACTTCGTTCTAGCGACAAGTCATAGAAAATGATGTAGAGATAACTAATAATTTTGTGATTGGTACGGAGACTATTTATAAACTGAAACAGACAGGTTGAAAATGTATAGGAATTAGCTGATCTGGAGATAAACGAGAGACATGGGACAAAAAATAATACCGGACTACAAAAATAATATTGAAGGAGGTAGTAGGCGTAAAGGCTTGTTTGCAGCATTATTTTGTTATTTTTTCCGTATGTGTTGCCAATGTTTGATTGTAGCAATGCTTATGTGTGAAAAGTGAGAGGAGTCGTTTAAGTTTGGTGTCTGCACTGCAATTACAACACTCAGCGTGACACAGCATGCTGATGTTTGCTGAGAGCGCCATACGACAGTGTTGGGAATGGAAGGAGTGATTTATCTGCTCGGAGAGAATGCTAACTGCAGCAGTGAGCTGTGTACAAAAAAAAAAAAAATAATAGCTTCTGAGCAACATGCTAGCAAGCACAGATGCGAATGTTTGAAATGGGACTACTTCACGAAGTGTTAATAAGCACTGAAGTGCTCATTGAACTGAAGGGATATGGGGTGCTAGTCTCATGTGTTGGTGCGCGAAAGCAGCCCATTAGCCTGTCAGTCATGGCTCTGTAGGTGATACAAGTTACAAATGTACCACACTGATAGTCGAGCGTTGTTCATACTGGCATGCTGGAGGGGTTAATTCCAACCGTTTTAGCACACACACTAGAAACCATAGTTCATTCAGATTACTTAAACTACAGGTTAAGGTGGAGTCATGCATTAGTTCTCATTATGTGATAGTAAGAATGTATCTGCTATATTCTGTTAAAGTTAGTAATTGACGATACGATGGCTTATAGATATGTATTCTAGTGTTTGGTGATGCTACACAGGCTATACGGAGTGGAACTGATACAGCACGACGACGTACGTGACGGTAATACTGAGGACTGAGACGAGCAGCGGCCTGTCAACATAGAAGAACCCGGCAGCGGAGAAGTGTAGTGGTGGAACCTCCAGCGAACACTCGGCGAACAGACTGCGGACCTCATCAGCGCCGCTGGATGCTGCAGCGCAGGTCTCCGCGACCACCAAGAGGCGCAACAGGGAGTAACATATTGAAATCGTACTTATTGTGAAGATGCGCATCTCGTACCCCATTGGAGCAAAGCTAAGGGAAAGGTCGATGCTGTACAACAGGGTGGTGATGTTGGCAGCCACATCGCAGGCGACGGAGAGCCCAAAGTGGTCCTGCAGTTGCCGCATTTCCCTCAGCACCGCCATGTACTGCGTGCGCAGGTTCGAGGTGGACGTTAAAGTCTCAAGTGCAGCTTCCATGTCTGTAAGAAAGTTAATGGTTTGTTTTGAAGCCAGAAAAAATACAAAATCATCGAGCAAGAAATGGTGGACGTCGACCCGTTCGTGATGGTTAACAGTATTGTATTAGATAGATGCTTAAATTAATAACATTTTTGTTTTGCATGTTGGTATTCCGGTTGCTATTGGTTTATTTATCGACTGTTATTTTTTAGTTTTAGTTCACAGTTCTTATTAGAGTGTATATATTGTTATTTTGTCATTTAGAGATGGTGAGTGGAGCTGTGGACGCTAGAAAATGGAGTGTCAAACAGAAATATGGGAACATTTCCGAGATATTCTTCTGTTCGAGTTCAGCATAGTGGCGACAGCACCGGAGGCAGCCAGAAACATTTTGACATCGTATGGGGATAATGACACCGGACAAGGCAAGGCAATAATACGGTTGTCTCGTTTTAAGGAAGATCATTTTGACCTTAGTGACTGTCCACATTGAGGAAGACTGGCGATAAGTCGTTAGTATCGATGCGCATCAGAGAGGCTTGCCCGCGTCTGTCAATGATGCTAACACCTGTGAGTGGTGCGGACGTTGGCTAGCTGGCGACGGGCAATGGAAGCAGTCGCTTCTGTGGGTGACGACCCAATGGACCCACCGATCTGAAGTTCAACACGATGTCGAATGTGGTCTGCTGTGTGAAGAGGAAGCCTCGGTGGCAGTCACGAAGTGCAATTTGGTTGATGCGGCAGAACCCTGGCACAACCTCCTACGAGCCGAGGACAGCGGATGATATACTAAGTTATGTATCTTTCACTGTCCAGTTGAAAGCTGGTTACGAGGTTCAGAGGCTTCCCATGGTTCCTCGTTGGCTTATCTACTTCATTACGGTTTAGTAACTGTCATAGCATTGAGTGTCCAAAAATTTTAATTCAACAAGCATTACAAAACAGTATCGGTTTGAGATTAACTACGACATTGTGTTAGCGCTTCTAATTATAGGGTACATCAAGAAGAATCGTCCGACTGAAAAAAATCGTAACTAATATGATATTTTAGATATGTGCGTGAACAACGTACTGTTGGAAAGAGCAAACTCTCGACTCTTACATGGTTCCCACTAGCTAGCAGCAGTGTCTACCCACTTCAGTTCTACTAAAAATGGTGTCGGGACGACAGAAAGCTTTTTGTGTTCCATGTTTTGCGTATTGCGGTTCAGTAATAGCTGTTCAGCGTGATTTTCGTATTAAGTATGGTGTGGATCCTCCTAGAGCACACGATGGCATGAATAATTCCGAGAAACAGGTTGTTTGTGTAAAGGCAAATAGCAGGGCAACTCTTCTGGTGACCTGCTGCCTGTACGATCATTGGAAGTTCAGTACGTTACTGTAAATTGCTTCTTGAGAAAATTGTTAATATTTTAAAGTGTTTAATGGTCAGTGTATGTTGTTTAAAAAAGAGTATTTGCTGCAGTCATGTAGTCCCCGTAGTTCTACAGTTGGTGGGCTAGTGCCAGTAAGTTTATCATTATACAGTGTATATCAATTTTAACAAAGTAACTGCTGCAGTGGATTAGTCCACATACATTTCACTTTTGGGAAACTTTTTAAAATAACTGTTACTAAGTGACAAATTGTTAGTAACTTCGTTGGTTAGTAAATTTTTGTTCTAAAAGTCCAAAGGCTTTCACTCAAGTACCTTTTATCCTAGCTTAGCAGCTCTAAGGTACTTCCGTGTTTTCACCCTCAGTGCAAAGGTGGTATAAAAGACCTTCAGGATTTCATGAAGATCGTTTCAGCGCACTCGTCCAAAATGATTCACGTCTGTGAACTATGATCATTCCACTTTCGAACGGTGTTTGCATGCAGTGGTGCAGGTTCTAAAATGAGGTGTAAAGGTACTGCATGCTCTAAGCCAAAATCACAAAACTCAGCAGGGGCCATATGTGCATATTTGCTTGCTCGTCATCAATTGGTTCGTGAGCAACACAAACCATTCCTACCCTGTATGGTTACTGGTGACGACAAATGGTGTCCTTGTGCAAACAGAAGGAAAAGAAAGGATTGGTTGAGCCCAGAAAAAGCAGCAACTGTCCGTATCTGCGTGCATCCACGAAAGGTAATGTTATGCATCTGGCGTTATGTGTATGTGCTGTTTTTATTAAACTTATGGAAGAACGCTACGAACTTACCCTACAACTCAATGTCTACAGGGAGGTCCTTAGCTTTCAGCCATCTACCAAGCTTATGCCTTCGTATGTATCTCGCTCACATGAAACTCAATTTCGTTATAGTCACAATTATGTATCCCAATCCCGTTAGATCGCTGAACCATTTATTTTTCTGTCTTCCATAATGATTCTCATTACGTATCTCATACACTGCTAGATGAGAAGCTCGCAGATCCTGAATGCTTTTCGTACTTGATCTGTGCCATAAGTGAAAATACTTCTCGTTACACAAACAACTGACGTTTACCTTCGAAAATATAATTAGTATACATAAAGCACTTAAAATTGTTTTTACTTTTGTAGTCTAGTTTTTCCTCTCTGTCTCATTACTGTCTTGAACTGCAATCAATACAAAATTCATTATCAGGAAAGCTTTTTTAATTTTTAGTATTTTTTAGAAGCGTTGTTGATATAATATTTTAGTCTTACTTTGAAGTTTGTAGGCGTTCATCTACATTAATGACCAATCGTATATAAACAGCAGCGAATCGAGGATGGTTCCAGTAAATATATTTCTTCCTTCTGTCTATCTGAA
Source organism: Schistocerca americana (assembly GCF_021461395.2). NCBI lineage: Eukaryota > Metazoa > Arthropoda > Insecta > Orthoptera > Acrididae > Schistocerca > Schistocerca americana. The sequence goes on along the minus strand of NC_060125.1, from coordinate 188,908,207 downwards.
AATATCAATTAGATCCGCTGAAAACACTTTCGGGTACAAGGACCCTCGTTGTCTAAGTTCTCTTTTAATTCTGAATTTCTCACTATTGTAATGTTTTATAACAGAAGTTACTGCAAAAAAATTATATGACAACCATCATCGTTCTTACATAGGGAGAATAATAATGCTTCGATCTGAAGGACGGTCATACAGATTTGTTGAAACTGTGTCAGAAGTTTTCTCAGAGTTACTGATCGTAGACAAGGTAGCTGTCAGTACACTTTGCTCTATTCTATGATTTTGTTTATGTCTTGTAAATATTTCTAGCTATGTGTACTGTAATGTTCCCTATTATTATTTTGGATGATGCATGTATCCGTCGTGTAACCGTAAAAGGACTAGCATTATACAAAAGGTGATGAAGATGACCTGTAACCAGTTATATGACTTAAAAACGATTGATACCTACCTTTCTGAGGAAACAATAATGTGGAAAATCTCTGAGGACGTAACCGATTAAGTATCTGATTCTTCAGTGTGTCGATGCTCCGCTTCACGTCGTCGACCAAGGACACGAACTGGTACAACCAGACTATTGTGTGGACGACAAGAAACACGTATCTCGGACTCCATGCTGTCTGCGTGACGGCCCAAGGCACGCTGATAGCTAAGGTCCAAACAGTAAATAGCAAAACGGCCAATGCAAAACAGCTAGCGCCATGTTTCGTGCACAAAGTGCCAGATATGGGTCTGGCTCTCATTTTGGGAAATGAGCCAGCATTTTTTGTTCTTCCGTATCCTGTGCGGATGCTCTTACATAGTAAGAATACTGACGTCAGTTGCATCATTTCCATATCCAAACAGGCAATTAGTTTATAAAAAGTAAATGTTGAATAACAGGTGACAATGTCATTCACGAAGGACATATTTCCACAACAAAAGGCTATGAGCCACACGAAAGATAGAAAAAACCTAGAAGCTCTTTTCTGGCGATGTCTGCAGCGCAGAGGGATAAGGCCAAATGCTCTCCACAGTAGCAGGCTCCAACGTTGATGAAACTCTCGTAATCTGTCTGATGTTTTCTTTCTCCACGCACGTCTGCATACAGGTATATCTTCTGGCAACTTATACGCTCCCGTCTGCATGTCGGTAAGAAGCACAACTGCGCTCTGATGAAAGAACAGCTTCGGAGTAGACCTGTAAAAGGATGAATACAAATCGATATTTCATGTTCCGTAATACGTTTACGCAATAAGCACAATCGAAGCGAAATACGTCAATTTATACTTGTCCGTTGTTTTTCCCTTGAACGATCTTATTTATCGTAGTTTCCATCTTTTTACGGCATGAGGGACGACAGAGTATTCTGGTCGAGATCCATTGTGTAAGAAATAATGCTTGCAGTTAAGAAAAGTGAACAGCTTCGACATTTATCAACTGTGGATTGTATCGGACACTACTTCTGCAGCTGGTGTCAAAGAAGTTCCAATCGATACTTTGATAAATAACGAAACTGTCTCGAAAGGGAGGCGAGTGCTTTGAGAATGGTCTATGTGTAATAGACGACTGGAACTAATGACTACACAGCACTTCGCGCATGAAAGAAAATAACGAAATAACTCATTGCACACTATTATATTGTCGGATTGCTAATGCCACCACTAAAATGTGAATACCACGATGAAAAGGCAGCGCTGTGATGATGAAAATGTAGGCGAAGATCTAGCTCATCATTAAGATGTTAAAATACTAAAGGATAAAACAACTGGAAAAAACTGTTTTGATAGAAGGATCATGGCCAGATGTCACTTGCTGGAATGAAACAATGGTAAAACTGCAGGATTATGGAATTAGAACATCTGATCCATGAAGTATTCTTAACGGAATTGCTGATTTCTAAGTGAAGACTGTTGGTCATTAACACTGGAACACTAGGAAGAACAACAAATTGTTCCTCTAGTGGGTGTACTAGTAGCGAATGAATAAGAGTACTGGCGCAAATTAAAATCACCCACTCCCCTCCCCCTCTAAGGTCAAGGTCGATGCCAAGGTCATTTATCCTCCTCCCACCTCCGCCCTTCCTTCTCACTCCCTCAATCAAAGAAGGCAGGCATAGCCCAGTTATGCTACAATTGCACTGGAGCATGCAGCACCATCCTTTTAAGCATATTTATTTTGTTAAAATAGTGCAGTTTGGTTATTGCAATAATGAACTGTGGTTTGGTAGTGGTAGGAGTAGTGGTAGCATGGTATCATGTCCATTAATTCTCTTCCACCTCTGCTTCAAGAACAAGGTATTTTCTTATGTTTTAGCAGGGATGGCAACAATTTTACTATTTATTTATATAAACAGTTACACTGCATCATGTATTACCCACATGACACAAGAGCTAAAACAGACTGGGACGAGATAAACTCTGCCATATTCTCAGTGAAAGAAGTCAATGCAAGGCAATAGTGCTATGGGCCACCATACCTAATATGACACAACACCAGCTGCTGGAGCAAAAGTGTACAGCCTGGACTAGTGTACAGCCTGGGCTACAACTGACAGGGCCAGGCTGGGAGACACTATGTCAGTGTATTATCTGTGTTCACCAGAGATAAACACTATTAGCACTGGAGACTGATGAATGTAAATAAAGAGTAACAGTTTCTTGCATCCATGAGCTGTGGCCTTCTGCTGCATCTACATTCTTCTCTAATAGAGAATCACCACACACGCAGAGCCATTCTAGACACACTGTTGTATGTGGTGTCAGAAAAACTAATCAAGGTGAAAATGCGCTATGAATGGAAGACATCAGTGTGTACCATTATTCTGCATTGGAGTCATTCTAGCCAGTTACACTGATGAGAAAAAATCGCAACACCAAAAAATAATTAATGTATAGTAAAGATATTGCAGGAATACGTTTGTTGAGGTAGCATTTGTAAATGATTAATACTACAGGATAACAAGTTAATGTAACCGCTATGTAAACCATTGCAAATGTGAATTATTGTTACATTAATAACTGGCATAACCACCAGAATGTTGAAAGAAAGCGTGCAGACTTGTATTGCGTAGTACAGGTGCTGAATGCCAGTTTGTGGGATAGAATATCATGCCTGTGAACTTGGTCGCTCATTACTGGAACGGTTAATGTTGATTGTGGATAATGCTAGAGCTGTCATCTTATGATGTCCCATGTGTGTTCGACTGGAGATAAACCAAGACAAGGCAGACGTCGACACAGCAGGGTGGGTTACAATAACGGTATGTGGGCGGGTACTATCCTGTTGGAAAACGCTCCCTGAAATTATTTTCATGAATGGCAGCATAACAGACTGACATACACGTTTGCAGTCAGCGTGCGTGGGATAACCATGAGAGTAGTCCTGGCGTCACGAAATCGCTGCCCAGACCGTAACTCAAGGTGTAGGTCCAATGTGTCTAGCATGCAGAAAGGTTTGTGCAGGCTCTCCCCTGGCCCCTTCCAACCAACACATGGCCTCACTGACACCGAGACAAGACCAACTTTCATCAGAAACCACAACAGACTTTCACGCTGCCCTCCAGTGAGCTCTTACTTGAGACCACTGAAGTCGCAAATGGCGGTCATTTAGGGTCAGTGTAATGCACACTACAGTGCATCTGGCTTGAAGCTGTTCTTGAAGTACCCGATTTGTAACAGTTCGTTGTGTTATGTAGTTCCAACTGCTGCTCACATTGTTGCTGCAGATACAATAGGATGCACCAGGCCCAAAAGCTAAGAAGGATGATGTCTCCTCTCAGTTGTGTCTGTCAGCACTGATAACTTTAGTTCCACAGAGGTAAAACTATCACATGGTACATTGATTTATTTGATACACATGTATCATAGATCACAAATAAGAGGAAAAGTAAATGGGTCATTCTAGTGGTCATTATGCAGAAGAAATCATTAAATGACAGGAAAAGCATGCAGGTTTTTGTTACAGTTACAGTTATTTTTAAAAATGAGCAGTCACAGATGCTTACCTTGTGCCTAATAGAATTTAGACTGTCATTTCTTTGAATATATGGTCCCAAGAAGTGGGAACTACCAATCAGAGATGGCACCTGATCTGGTCATTATCAGTAGTGTTGTATGTCACTAGGACTAATAAACATGCTAACAAATTTCCTACATGTTTTAGATGGGGTTCGTAGTGATTTAAACCAAAGTAGTAAGTGGTCTAATTGCGTGACATCATTGTGTTCGCCAATGATATCCAGGAGCATATAGTGCATTTACACGAAAATCTATGATAGTTGGGTGCTGCAGTACGACTAACACTCAGCCTGGAAAAGTGCCATTTTGCATAGCTGGAACTGTTGCTAGGTTCACATAGATGGCAACGATGGTTTATGCGCTGACTCGGTGACTTGCTGATGCCATGAGAAACTGCCTGACATCCCCCTACAGAAAAGTAGTAGCGCTCATATCTGGGACTGGCTAATTTCTATAAAAAACTTATCACAAAATTCGCTGAAATTGTGAGAACCTTCGTACACTTATTAAAGAACAGAAAAACTTTACATGGTTTGTAGATTTTGAAACAGGAGTTGTAAGCTTAAAACACATATTGAGCACTAATCCAGGTCCTACTATTCCAGATTACCAAGGACAACTGTCATATATCAGCAATTTGCCTTGGATTGCATATTAAGCCAGGAGGTTGATGGACGAGATCATCCTTTAGTAAATGCGTCGGTGAAGCTCAAAAAGGCAGAGAAAAGTTATTTGTTTACTAAAAAGGAAATGCTAGCACTAACATTTCTGCTGCTGTTTGTACAGATGATGCTTCAAGATAATGCTTGATCACACAGCATTGAAAGGTTTAATGAGACCCAACAAGTCGTTTACTAGATGGGCATATGACTGAGTGAACTCGACTGTGAATTACTAAATCACGGAAATTAATCTCACGAAAATGCAGACACTTGCAAAATATGTGCTTCAGAATGCGGAAAAATGGCAGGAAAATCAGGGTGCTGACCCAGACTGTCAGCAGTTCACAAGGGAACCACAATTCAGCGTATAAGACCAGCTACTGTACAAAAAGCCAAGACGTATTTTGCCCATAGTTGTATGAAATGAGGTAATGAGGCAGGCTCATGATACAGTCCTAGCAAAAAACAGTCGCTGTCGAGTCACATAACGCACAATTACACAAACCGACTGGTGGAAATCACACAAGTAAGATGTCGAGTGATACATGAAAAATTATGTGCGGAACTCTGTCGTCAAGAAATTATATTACAAGGATTACCAGAAGCAGATAAACCACTTCCAATTAATGCAATAGACGAACTTGGAGAAATGTGCTCATACACTAGCAGGGAATCATTATGCGCTAGTTATAATTGGTCATTCTTTATGTTACGTGTACATGATAGCCATACTTTAGTAGTGGGCAGAAAGAGTGGCACAAGCGAAGACTGATCAGTAGATGCTAAAGTTTGAAACATCTGAGACAGTGTGAACCTAGGAATACATTTCACTTCAAATTGGGTAAATCAGTTGCATCGATTATTACGCACTAAGAAACAAGAGTAGTGTGTTACACCATCAGGCAAACAGACGAAAGGAAATGAGATAATCTACTGGCAATACGAGAAACGTTGAGTTAACATGTTAACGGTCAACAAAAACCTTAGGATGCCCGGCTCCCTTATGCAGTAGTGGTATATAAAAAATGCTTGAGAATATGTTGCATGTGGTCGTTTTCAGTCAGAAGTTGACAATTCCTTTTGAGTTATGTAAAGTGCCTCCAGGTAAAGATTTCTATCAGCCATAATTTTTTTTCAAAAGGATAAGAAATACTTGATGACTAGTTACAGAAATGAACACTAGAATTTGAAACAAAAGGAAGGTAAAAATAATTAAAAAACAGGATTACCAAGGTGTTATGTTAGAGAATGGGCGATTTCTAGTCAGCTCTTGCATGGCGAAGGGAAACACTAAGACGACTAAGACGTTAGTTACACATTACCAACGAGCCTACCTAGTAGCTAACATGACGACACCTTCTAAGTACTATTAAATTAACGCTGATAACACGCATCACAGCAGTAGTGAACGAAGGCTGTGTCCTCAATCCCTGCACCCATTTCGAGCACCTGCTTCAGAAGGGTGCCTGGAAAAGAGGAGAAGAAGGATAAGATCAAGCGAAAGAAACAGGAATCTCCAATAGTTTTTCGACCTACCCATATGTCTTAACGTCACGAAGAATATCCTAAAGAAGTAGTTCCAGATAAAATACAATTCTTCCAAAGGTAAGGATCACATTGTTCAAATCCATGGTAAACATAGTGGTCATCATTTTTGCTCACGACAAGCAATCACATTATAGTAGTGCGCAGCATATAAAAACACACAGAGACAAGGATTATTGACCAATGGTATTTATTGTGATATTACTGGATCAGCCTTCCAGCTATCTACCACCATCACTGGAATTACCACCCTAAATATCACCCAAAGATTATTTACCTATCCAGCCTGCCCTCTGAGATCCTACCTGCACAAAGCCTGATATACTTGCACAATACTTAAAACTCGACTCTGCTCACCGCCATTAGATCTGATGTAAGCTCCGCAGAATGGTACATATTAATGGAACACCAATTAGATCCCATGCAAAAGTAAGCAAAAAGTAAGTGTTGGTGCCGAATGCTGTTGAAACAGCAAAGAAAGTGTAAGGAGTGTAAAGGGCCAATTGACACTCAATGTGAAGTAAGGGGGATAAAGTCTTAATAACTGAAGTATATCAGTGCTTATTTGCAGCTAGCTTACAACAAGAATACAGAGAGCTGGATTTTCTTGAAGGCAAAGAAGTGTAACTCCATAGAACACAGCCAGAGTCAAGAGTCGTAACTAGGGCACATTCATGGCCATCAGTCGCAGTTAACAACATGCATGCCTCAGAAACCACAGCATTAACGAAAAATTTCCACGCCAAACTTCCATGACTCAATAACCGGTTCTGGGACACTGACCTACTTACAAGAGGCTTCTGTGGCGTGACTCACTTCTGTTGAGCCGCAATTAGGCTGAGATTAATGGCTGTTGTTCCAATCTCTTCTGCATGAGCCAGAAATGCAACATGTTCCATATTGTCAGACCTAGACAGCTGTAATGAAACCTCCTGGGGCCAGCCTGTTGTTGACTGACTGAGCGGAATTATGATTTCCAGTCTGTGCCACTTAGTACCGTACTAATGACGCTGCTGCCACCACTGTAGCCAGACCTATAACCTCCGACCTCTGCCTAACCACCCTGGCATTTGGACGGTCTCAGGCGCTGAAGTCATGGACTGTGCAGCTGGTCCCGTTGGAGGTTCGAGTCCTCCCTTGGGCACGGGTGTGTGTGTTTGTCCTTAGCATAATTTAGGTAGTGTGTAAGCTTAGGGACTGGTGACCTTAGCAGTTAAGTCCTATAAGATCTCACACAGATTTGAAAATTTTTTTGCACTCTACTCAAAATGGTTCAAATGGCTCTGAGCACTATGGGACTTAACATCTGAGGTCATCAGTCCCCTAGAACTTAGAACTACTTAAACCTAACTAACCTAAGGACATCACCAAATCCATGCCCGAGGCATTGTCTGCTACTGATGTGCGGATTAGCAACGACAGCAGCTAAAACACCTACTTGGGCATCATCGTTTGTTGCATGTCGTGGTTGACGTTTCACATGTGGCTGAATACTTCCTGTTTCGTTAAATAACGTAACTATCCGGCCAACGGTCCGGACACTTGAATGATGTCGACCAGGATACCGAGCAGCATACATAGCACTCGCCCGTTGGGTTCAAAATGGTTCAAATGGCTCTGAGCACAATGCGAGTTAACTTTTGAGGTCATCAGTCACCAAGAACTTAGAACTGATTAAACCTAACTAACCTAAGGACATCACACACATCCATGCCCGAGGCAGGATTCGAACCAGCAACCGTAGCGGTCCCGCGGTTCCAGACTGAAGCGCCTATAACCGCTCGGCCACAGTGGCCGGCCGACATTCAACCACCTCACATATCTCTGATGGTATGGTAAGAGTTAAGGACTCCTTTGCCCTGCACCACTGGGTTGGGATGCAGCTCCCAATATTCTGGTTGACAGCAGCTGATGCCTGGCCATCCAGTTACGGGCCAATAATGAGAGACTTCCCTTGATACAGTAGCACCAGCAATAGAGAAATACCTGTCATACCAATGACAGGTCTTGGTTGGGAGTTGAACACACTACACTTCGTGTCAGTATAATTACCACACTCGCCAGGGATCAATATTAGAAACATCGGAGATCAACCTATGTAGATAGATGGTAGTAAAGATTTCTGCTATCCATGTCTTCTTCTGCTGCACCCATATCCATCTGTGGTAGAGAATAGTTACCGACACCAAGCCACGCTAAATTCAAAATTAAACAGTGATAGGAAAAAAAATCTCAACACCAAGAAGGAGTTGTGCATCATATACGAAACTTGGTAGGTATGTTCCGTTATCTGGAAGATGACGTCTATTTATATATCACGTTAGTCGTTTAAAAGTGGCTGCAGTACCACCACAGTGAGGCTGTTTTTTGCTGTAAATGCACTCTGCAACAGCCGTGAACGCTAGTTACCTTTGAGATTGGACTTAGAGAGCGGATGCTAGTCAAGAATGTCTTTAAAGCGGCAAAGACACAACTATCGTCGCCTCACTCAGTTTGAACAAATTCGTGTAAGAGCACTACGAGAAGCTGGATATTCCTTCTGCGGTATTCTTGAAAGATTTGACAGGAGTTTAGCAATACTATGCATGACTGCTGGCAATGGTTGTCACTTAAATCGACGGTAGAAGAGGAGGAAGACCATGGTGTTCGGTGTATGGTTGTGGCGCATCGTACAGCATTTGCAGCAGCAGTTTGTGCATCAGGTGGCACTAGAGTCAGAGAAAGAACTGCCAGCCGGGGTGGCCGAGCGGTTCTAGGCACTACAGTCTGGCACCACGCGACCGCTACGGTCGCAGGTTCGAATCCTGCCTCGGGCATAGATGTGTGTGATGTCCTTAGTTTAGTTAGGTTTAACTAGTTCTAAGTTCTAGGGGACTGATGACCTCAGAAGTTAAGTCCCATAGTGCTCAGAGCCATTTAGAGAAAGAACTCTTAAGAATCGTTTACTTGAGGGAGATCTCCGAGTCAGAAGCCCTTCAGTGTGCATTCCACTGACCACAAACCAGTGCCATGTGCGACTTCTGTGGTGTCAAGCAAGAGGTCACTGGACGGCAGAGTGGAGATCTGTTGTGTTCTCTGAGGAAACCTGTTTCCGCCTCGGTGTTAGTCATGACCATGCACTGGTTAGGATGCCAGTATAGCGCCTGGCATCCAGCCTATATGCGTGCTACACACACTGGACCTTCACCTGAAGTTATGGCCTGGGGCGCAATTTTGCATGACAGCAGGAATACTCTCGTATTTATCCCATGCGTTACCTAGTCGCTAATTTCTACGACTATCTGGTGATTCGTCCAGCTGTGCTGCTATTCATGGACAACATTTCAGGAGTCGTTTTCCAACTGGATAACGCTCGCCGTCACAGCGCTGTTGTAACCTAACGTGCTCTCTGGAGTGTCAACACGGTGTCTTCTCTTGCTCGATCACCAGATCTGTCTCCAATGGAGCACGTATCGGACATAATCTGACAATAATTCCAGTGTCACTCTCAAACTGCATTAATCGTCACTGTGTTGACAGACCAAGTTCAACAGGTATGGAACTCCATAGCACAAACTGACATTCGGCACCTCTAGAGTACGAAGCAGGCAGATTTTCATGTTTATATTCGATATTCTGGCAGTTACACAGGTGTTTAATGTACCAGCATTTTACACTTCCAGTGGCTTATCTCACACCTACATGAACGTGTTATCTTGCAATGTTAATCGCGAAATGTCATTACATAATTTTTTTGGTGCTGTGATTTTTTCATCAGTCTACATACGTTGTGGATTACTACAGAGAAAGTGGATGATGGTAGCAAGTTAACTCAGCTTTCGATTATAGTGTATTATGAAGTTCAGGATGATGAATTATGAATCTAAGTCTTCTTGAAATCTTTCACACTGAAATTTCTTACAAGATGAATTCAGAGCACAGTTGCAAGAAGGTGCAAATGGGTAGGTGTAAAAATAAAGAACAGAGATAAAGAGTTTAATAACTTATGTTTAGTTTCAACTAACAATAGATGCGATTTTTCACTTAATGATTCATATATTTCAACAAAAGTAACAGTAAAAAGTGTTTAACAGTACACACACTATATTTTCGATTTCGGTATACAAAAAGAAAGCCTTATATTTGCTGCATGTTTTCTTCATTACGCTGAACACTTGAGGAAAAATATTCCCACTCATAAAAGACAAGAATTTATTTATTAATCCAGAATGAGATTTTCACTCTGCAGCGGAGTGTGCGCTGATATGAAACTTCCTGGCAGATTAAAACTGTGTGCCGGACCGAGACTCGAACTCGGGACCTTTGCCTTTCGCGGAAAAGTGCTCTACCAACTGAGCTACCCAAGCACTACTCACGTACCGCCTCACAGCTTTACTTCAGCGGGAGGCAAAGGTCCCCAGTTCGAGTCTCAGTCCGGCACACAGTTTTAATCGGCCAGGAAGTTTCAGAATTTATTAATATTTTATACAAACGCCTTTCAGCTTTACAATAACACAGTATAGGCATTAAAAATTTTTTGAAAAAAATTTAAATATTCATAAATTACACGAAGACCGATTTCTCCATTTGTGACAATGTCAGACATTGCGAAAAACCAGAATGTATGTGATGAAAAAACCACCACCGTGACATTATTCCATAGAAAATCATGTTTGAGAGAGACATTTCACTTAGTAGTACCTACATTTTAGTAAAAAGAAAAACAAACATAACTTGAGATCAGCAGTAAGAAAAAAATTCATATATGAATCCTAATATCTATATAACATGCTGTTCAACAGCTGCTGTTAACACCCATTGAGAGCATAATGTGTGGACAGTTCTGCAGAATTTCATACTTTTCAGCAAGTAGTCCATCTGATTATCCACATAGTGAAATACAGGTGCAAAATGGACGGTGTTGAAGTTTATTGCATATATAATACACCGTGCTAAACTGAATCATCTTATCTCTGGCGCGAAATGATAAGCAGATTACTAATGAGATCACCACACACTGTGATCCATAATATCGTGAAATCAAAGAGAAAAAGGTTATGAGATTAAGGGACTAATAAGCTGATGGAATAGATTAATTAGAGCGGTAAAAAATGAGTTTTTGATTTTATTTCTGTACCTTTTCTACATAAAATCACAAATCTCAGGTCAGTTTGACTGGACTGGACAAAACTCAGTTATTAAGGGGAAACAGGGAGGAATAAATCATACAACCATTCTTCAGAGTCATCTGTCATGTGATGACGTGAGCTGCAGATGCTGGGTTGAGACGATGTGCCGCCTCAGAGTTATATGGGGGCGAGTCGGTCATCTGTTGTGCTCCACGGCATTCCGGGGAGGCTCAGGAATGGTCTCCACGTTGACTGCTGGCCATATGGTATTGTAGCCTTAGCAGTGATATCATGGCGTCTGGCGGCATATGCTAGGCGGGGAATTGTGATGCCCAGTCGAGTGCTTCATTCCCAAGCACTAGCTCATAAGTATTCGTCCATTTAACACGAAACAGGAGAGGCGTCACAATGTGGCGATGAACGTCAGGATGGGAATAAGGATCAGGTTGAATGTCAGCAGATTAAGTAAGCGATGGATGGAAAGTCTCCATCTCCTCTTACTTCTGCGATCTCTCGCTGCCTACGTCTTCACTTTTTGGCGTTAGGAACTTGCTTATTCTGTATAAGAAATGGTAGTAAATAATAATAGTGACGCTGCAGTTGTTGGTTGGTAATATTTACTGGCAAAATGCAACCTAACACTAGATTGCGTACTTACGGCTATCCTGCGTGGCCATTTTTCAATATGACTTAAAAAGAGAAAGAGAGATTATTAATTGATCACCAATGCGTCGGTTCTCGATTGTGTTCAGGAGACGTACGGATTTATTATGCGAAGGGGTTTTCTTAACTGACTTTTGACCCGGATTGCCTTCACGCAACCCGAATCTTCGATGAAAATACCCAAGGGACCTATTTGATTATAAAAATGGAAATGAAAGCAAATTAGTGGGATTTCGTAAGAGAAAGATTAACAGATCGGAAGTTGAACACATTAATAGTCTCCCAAATACAATCGAGATATTTCGATAAAGAGCGAACCTGTAACAAAGCTCATACACAATTTGAACATTATTTTTGGTTAGTGAAAGAAAAGAATAAGAAGAAAATTACTGCTTCGTAAAGTATTAATATATTTTGAACAAATTGGCTTTAAACTTCTAGACATTGACAAATATACAATAAATACATGACTTACATCTGATATTTCTTTTGTACATGGCGCAGTCCAATAATCGCTGCTTTATCATTCCGTTCCTTCTTAAAATTAAATGTCCTTGCGTGCGCGTAAGTGTATCTTCACCCGAGCCACCGAAACGTTTGTTCGTCGTTTCACATACGTTTACACAAAATAAAAAATACAACTTGTAGCAATGCTATGTAGTAAGTATTAACATGTCGGCGACTAAAAGTACAAGGATACTAAAGTCTCTAGAATATTTCTTAAAAGAAGATAGATTGTTCTTTCTTCTGTTTCGCAGCTTCTTGTTATCAAGCGCTGCGGCAATGATTTTAAATATCTGTGCCCAGCGTGTCATAGTGTTTATATCGAGTATTTAAACGCTGGACGGGCGTCTTGGTATAGGCGCACATTATAAAAAGATTTCGTCTCTTTACTCTCGCGCTGTAATGCTAAGCTTCTTTACGAACTACAGCTCGTTGATTGTCCTTTTCTTTTAAGACAAATATCTCATATACCTAGTATCTGAAATCCAATAATATTACAACTTCTATCACTCTCCTTAGTTCACAGACACCTTGAATTTTTTCCCCTGTCAGCGCTGTCGCTGACGGACTAAATCTCCAATGCCAGCCAATAACTCATCGCCGTTTCGTGACCAGGCCTCCCAGTGCAAGATGAAAATTTTCTATCTCGCTGGGCTGGTGTGTGACTCGAGAACTGTTCTCTTTCTCACTTGTTAGCTGTCGAAGCTGTTCCCAGTATTTGTCGCACATTTTTGCAATGTTCTTCAGCATTCCTTAGTTGCGGTGAAAGCAAGCACACAACACTTCTTTGTAACGGCTATCTGTGCGTGAGACCTGTACAGCTTTTTGTTTATGCTTCGTCTGACAATCTGTTGGCGTTTATGATTTATAAGAAAATTGTAACTTGTTCGATGTTTCTTCCTATTCCCTTTTCCATAAGCTTGAACGGTTTGTATCTGTCGTAGTTCAGTATATCTGAGTAGTTAAATGTAGTTAGTAGAAGGATGGCCTGAAATGAAACACAATACAATAATTTTCTTTGTGGTTAATCATAATAACTGAAAATAAAGTGAACTATGTTAAATGGATACCAACAACTAAATAGAACCTATTCTATTATCCATAGATACAACTTTCATGTCACTACATACCTTCATAACGTAATATATACAAAGCTTGCGATCTCACTTATAAGATATTTAGATGTATCTGAAGCTTATATGTTATTTATTTAAAAAATACTGTAGTGTTTAAATGTCAGACAGTATATTCCTGTTCAATCAGTATTTTATTACAGCTTGGGAAACATGTGTGATAAACGTAGTGTCGAGTTTCGTTTTTTTTTTCAAGCATGGGGGTACTCAGCGCCATAAAGGTGTACAGGCTCACATTACCTTGAGAGAAGCTGTTTTTTGGACGGTATAAATACTGAAGCTTCATGTCTAGTTCCGCTCTACCTACGGAAGCTCACAGACACTTAGCTGGAGCAGGTAGGTGGACCCAGTTGCTGTCACGTCTTCGTATGAAACATTTGTATAACGACTGGAATTCACGATATCCAGTGGTTTTATGGCGCTATACGATAAGTTCGTTTATTTGGATAAAAGCGTATGGGGCCGGAAGATGGCAAAATGATTTGCCGAAATTAGCTGCTTTCAGAATGAAATAAAATTCCTTGAAATATATGGCTGTTGGTGAAGTTTACTGACGTTGAAAGCATGAAGTAGAAGTGATGACAGATGATGAAAGAGATAACACAGCTGTTATTCTGTCGGCAGTGACTCGTTGGCTTGTCGGTGAAGGAAGTAACTTAACTCTTTTGTCCTCTCTGAGTTTGTCCTTATCAAAACTACTGTTATGTCGTCCAAATCTTTGGCTTGTCAGTGGAGAAACTGATCGAACACTTTTCTGCTCCCTGAGACAGTCCCCTAATCCGCAGGTATGCTGCTTTCCATTCAAGTGTGATTACATGAAACAACTAATAGAGTGTATCCTCTACAAAAAATACGTGCTGTGTATTACTTTTTTCCATCCTCTCCTAGCACGACATTGTCCCATATGTATTTACTCCTTCGTTTCAGAAAAACAATTAAAATTTTTTAGACATTTGAAACATTTAAGATTTTTACGCTTACCTTTAGTGTCAGTATTCACCAGATACTCACCCAATTTCCTCACTCAACATTTACAGTCTCTTACAATTATTTCACATATTATTTTGTTATTTTGCACATATGATAATGTATAGACTACACAATTTGTGTAATATTATTCTATTCTGTCGAACTGATGACAAATATAATATCCTTAGCCTTTAACAAGTATTAGTGAAACTGTAGATATCTAGCTTTCACGTTACATTACCACATCTCATGTCCATTATTTTCTTGTGTTTACTCCTTCAATACACATTGTTTTTTGCTCTGTTTTCTAATTGTTGGATGTATAGCTTTATGCATTTTGTCTTCTTTTTCACACATATACTTATCAATACTCCTATTACTTTTGTGTAAGACTGTAAAAGAATTTCTTAAATATTAATTGCTATTTTTCTTAGCAAGAGAATACTGCATACGTTTTATTTGGTAGTGTGAGGGGTGATGAAAGGTTGTTAAATTATTAGAAGTTCCCGTATGTTTGTGATATTTATCCCAGCATACATATTTTCGGTGTACATGTATGAAGGCGATTCCCTGGATTCCAAATTTTATATCATTGTCAACTAACCTACATGTGTGGGCAGGCTCTTCTATGTTAAGCATTGGATGAAGCAGGGTGTTTGATGGTTTGGGGCATGCTTTTGGAGCATAGCTGCTGGGGCTTGGCATTTATTAAAGAACATAATATCTGGCTATGGATTAGCAAGCAACAGCATTGCAGAAAGTTGTATGTCAGAGGTAGATAATATTTTGGGTTTTGCTTTGTGAATTTTGTAACTCACATGGTTTGAGTATTACAGTACTGTTGTTTCACATATCTCATAAATGCACAAACTAAAAAAAGAAACACATCACTCTTCTCCTCTCATTCTCTTAAAGTAGTCACTGTAAAAAAATGTTTTACTTAAAAGTTTTAACATCATAAAATTTTTCTTCAGTATTCAAAGTTATGATTGTTTACAATAAAGATAAGCAATATGAAACTTCCTGGCAGATTAAAACTGTGTGCCCGACCGAGACTCGAACTCGGGACTTTTGCCTTTCGCGGGCAAGTGCTCTACCAACTGAACTACCGAAGCACGACTCAGGCCTGGTACTCACAGCTTTACTTCTGCCAGTACCTCGTCTCCTACCTTCCAAACTTTACAGAAGCTCTCCTGCGAACCTCGCAGTTTGGCCTCTTCCCACAAACAACCCAACCCAACCCAACACCATAGTCAGTCGTATCAACATCCACATTTTAGTACACAATGTCAGTGTTCCCCAATACTACATTTGTTATGTGTGGTTAATGACTTTTTAAACATGAGGAAATTGTAGGCAGAATGTTTTTGTAACTGCACGTGTAACCTGCAGAGACCCTGTGCCCAGGGACCATAGAGGAGGCGATCGATAACAGGAAACGAGATGAGGTGGGTGCAATAAATTCTCAGTGCAATGACCTGGCCATGACAGTGATTCTGGGAAACAGTGTTCAGTATTATTACCTACAGAGGGACTTCTGGCTGAAGATCTCTTCTCCTTCCACTAGTGATTCGCATAGAATGGTGCTGGTTCACAAAACATTTTACCTGGGCCAGGCGCCTGTCGGCCACGGAGGACGGCCAAATGGCAGCAAGTGGGAGAAGCAAGCATTTAAGAGAGAATGATGTAAACTGAGGTTCTGCCAAACGGTGGGAAGGCCATAAAACTCTGTGAATTCTTATGTTAGAAGCTGGGACGATGCAGACAGAGCAGCTGTCATACTAGCCTAGTGGAGGTAGGACTGGAACCTTCGCTGACTCCAGGATGTCGCCAGGTTCTCTTAGTGAGCGGCAAAAACATATTTTTCATGGGAACGACTGTCTGCGAAGCTTAAAAGCCTTCTTAAAAAACTGCAAATGGTCAGCCCGGAAAGATTAGATCACTCCATATATGAGGGACAGTGGTCCTGTCTACACAGATATTTTTTGCCTGAACATGGCCGTACTTACCGTGCAAATGACCGAATGATGCCTCGCTGGTCTAAAATTGTATTCTTTCAGACAAGAGGGATTTGGAGTCGCTGACTGGCTCCTCTCAGGACAAACAAAGTCGAGGCTTGATCCCTCAATGTGAGAACACTCGTGCTGTGTCTGGAGTAGTTACCACACCAACAAAACAGTCAAGAGGGTACATTCAATGAGTAGTTAGTTTGTGCAGTGTGGGGGCGGTTTAGTTCAGCTAATTCGGCTCCATTACTGAGGCTTCGTGGAAAGTGGTTGTGATTCTTTAGGGATTTTCGTCTTCTGGTCCTCCCCAGGTGTAGAATTTAAAGTCTTCCAGTAGTGGGTGAGCCTTGTGGTCCGTATCTTGTACTTGGCTAAGAGCCTGTGGCAGTTTCCAGCTGTACCGACAATGGAACTGCGTATCATCTCGGACATATCAGTGTCATGAAGGTGAACTTATTCGTCCTGACGCGGCCATCTGGGTTTACAATTCCAGCACACACCGTCGTTCCTGCGAGTCAAATTGATTTGGGCAGACCAGCGACAGGTACACCTCACGCTGAAGTCTGCCAGGATTTCAGAACTCTGATGGGAAATTTCGCCGCGTTTTGTGATAATCGGAACTCCACACCACGTGGGGTACAGCTGCCCCAGCGATCGCTCCTCGCCTACAGCGCGCTGTTTTCTGCTTCTGCCTGGATCAAGGTGAAATTGTAAAGTGATGGTTCACAGTCGTAGGGTTGTTACATGATATTCACAGCTCCCTGTTCTCAGGTGAACCTTAGTTTGGGGTACAGTTGATTCTGTTTGAATAGAATTGGACCTCCCAGTGGATTCATATAATCAAAGTCAGATTGCATTGTAGAAGGGTTTAGTACAGGGGAATTTTTGTAAACACTACTGGCCATTAAAATTGCTACACCAAGAAGAAATGCAAATGATAAACGGGTATTCATTGTACAAATATATTATACTAGCACTGACATGTGATTACATTTTCACGCAATTTGGGTGCATAGATCCTGAAAAATCAGTACCCAGAACATCCACCTCCGACCGTAATAACGGCCTTGATACGCCTGGGCATTGAGTCAAACAGAGCTTGGATGGCGTGTACAGGTACAGCTGCCCATGCAGCTTCAACACGATACCACAGTTCATCAAGAGTAGTGACTGGTGTATTGTGACGAGCCAGTTGCTCAGCCACCATTGACCAGACGTTTTCAATTGGTGAGAGACCTGGAGAATGTGCTGGACAGGGCAGCAGCCGAACATTTTCTGTATCCAGAAAGGCCATACAGGACTTGCAACATGCGCTCGTGCATGATCGTGCTGAAATGTAGGGTTTCGCAGGGATCGAATGAAGGGTAGAGCCACGGGTCGTAACACATGTGAAATGTATCGTCCACTGTTCAAAGTGCCGTCAATGCGAACAACGGGTGACCGAGACGTGTAACCGATGGCACCCCATACCATCACGCCGGGTGATACGCCAATATGGCGATGACGAATACACGCCTCCAATGTGCATTCACTACGATGTCGCCAAACACGAATGTGACCATCGTGATGCTCTAAAAAGAACCTGGAGTCATCCAAAAAAATGACGTTTTGCCATTCGTGCACCCAGGTTCCTCGTTGAGTACACCATCGCAGGCGCTCCTGTCTGTGATGCAGTGTCAAGGGTAACCTCAACCACGGTCTCCGAGCTGATAGTCCATGCTGCTCCAATCGTCGTCGAACTGTTCGTGCAGATGGTTGTTGTGTTGCAAACATCCCCATCTGTTGACTCAGGGATCGAGACGTGGCTGCATGGTCTGTTACAGCCATACGGATAAGGTGCCTGTCATCTCGACTGCTAGTGATACGAGGCCGTTGGGACCCAGCACGGCGTTCCGTATTACCCTCCTGAACCCACCGATTCCACTTTCTGCTAAGTCATAGGATCTCGACCAACGTCAGCAGCAATATCGCGATCGATAAACCACAATCGCGATAGGCTACAATCAGACCTTTATCAAAGTCGTAAAGGTGATGGTACGCATTTGTCCTCCTTACACGAGGCATCACAATAACTTTTCACCAGGCAACGCCGGTCAACTGCTGTTTGTGTATGAGAAATCGGTTGGTAACTTTTCTCATGTCAGCACGTTGTAGGTGGCTCTGCAACATCTAAGAATCATAGACACTAGGTAACATCAAGGGAGATGGGTGACCACAGATTACGTATGGTTCCTCATCATATTCAGGATGGTGAGCCACCCCTAACCATCTGGGAACAACTCTTTATGATGTGTCAGGCGAAAAGGTATCTTGTCTAATCCAGAGTAATCAGTGTTCAATAGATGCCATACTCAGCTATGCAAATAGAGCCCTTAAGTTACGTGCAAGCCACACAGCCCTATGGGATCTGCAAAAATCAAGGCAGTGATCTTTGGTGTGAATGCTCTGAAAAGCTAATCATTTGCATATCACAGCATCGTCTCCCTGTCTGTTAAATTTCGCGCCTATAGCACGTCATCTTCGTGGTGTATCAATTTTAATGGACACTAGTGTAGTTTCCACCTAAATGTTTGCTTCACTTATCAAACACCATTCCTTATCTGATTTGTTTTGTCACTTCTGTGGAAAATTTATCAGCTAGTTGTAGTTACTAAAGGTTTCACAAAACTGGTCATGATTTTGTTAACTTACGTACGCCAGTGTTCTCTCTCATACTCTCTGTACTATTCACTGTTTTTATTTTATTGTTGCGGTTCATGAGTAGCTCCACTCAGACATATATTTATGATTAAATGTTGCGACGGCTTGCAGTGTAACTTATATGCAAAGGACTTGAAAGAGCAAATGAACGGAATGGACAGTGTGATAAAAGAAGAACGTGAGATGAACATCATCAAAAACAGCAATACGGAGGTAACAGAATGCAGTGGAATAAATCAGGCTATTCTTAGGGAACTAGATTAGGAAACGAAACAATAAAAGTAGCAGATTATTTTATATATTTTGACACTAAATAACTGATGAGGCTGAAGTAGACAGGACATAAAATGTAGACTGTCGATGGAAAGAAAAGTGTTTTTGAAGACGAGAAATTTATTAATATCGAAAATAAATTTTAGAGTTAGAAAGTCATTTTTCAAGGTTTTTTCTGGAGTGTAGTCTTGTACAGAAGTGAAACATTCACATAAACAGTTTAGAAAAGATGAGAACTGAAGCCATTGAAATGCAGTGTAACAAAATAATTCTGAAGATAAGTTGGATAGTTAGCGTAACTAAGGAGCAACTACTGAACAGAACTGTGGAGACGAGAAATTTGTGGTGTAGTCTGACTATGGGATGGTATCACTTGATAGGACACGTTCTGAGAGATCAAGGCTTCGTCGGCTTGGTGCTAGATGGAAGTATAGATGGTAGGGAGGCCAAGAAATGAATAGAGTGAGCAGGTACAAATGAAATTATTTTGCAGTAGCTATTCAGAGACGAAGAGGGTAGCACAGGGTAGAGCAGTGTGGAGAGCTCGGACTGGAGACCACAACAACACACACAGATTATTTTTATGTTTCAGTATTATCGACATAAAAATTAAGTAAATTAGGAGAGACATATGCACATCATGGTTTCTACATATATATATATATATATATATATATATATATATATATATATATATATATATATATATATATATTGAGAGAGAGAGAGTACTTTGGTCCAGTAAATTTTATTGAGATTTAAGGATAGTTGAAAATGAATAGTTTATGGAGGTTATTATTAGCAATGTCATTGGTTTTTTAGAAAAAGAAGTAATTTTCATTGTTGTAATTGGTGGATAATGTAATGTGCAGAGGGGAGATAAAATATTGAGACAGTGGAAACAGTTTTTCACGTCCACATATGAGTAAAACAAACAAGTTGGCATATACTTATCACACATCATTGTTGCAGCGTATTATCAAATTTTAAAAGGATATCAAGAGTTTTTCATAATACTCAACATAAAAGAGAAGATACAGGCATGCAAGATTCAGATAGCAGATCCAAACAGAAGACCCAAAGTCAAAGGTTATCAGACATCTGAAAGAAGAGAATCGTGGGAAATTCCCTCACAAAACATGAGTATACCATGCATTAAGAGAGACTGTGTGTGAATTAGATGTAGACATTATCTTGATTAAGAAATAGGGAGACTGTGGAGCTGAAGTGTGAAAATTATTATCACAGTGACAGTTTATCAATTTTTCTATGTTTGAGAAAGCGCACAGTGAAAGAATTAACTGTTGCAAAATCATTAATGTGAGGACCGAAGCAGCTTTTACTCAGAAATCAAATGTTGAAAAACAGACGCTACGGTACGTAATTCAGTCTTTAGATGCTCGTCCGCTGTTGTTCTTAGAACTGTGTGAATATTTAATCAGCCCATAGAAGTCACTTCGCCATACCTCACTCAAAATGTTTCATGCTTTTATGTTCTCACATCAATTTTTGTAGTAGCTGTTTGAAAGAAGATAGTTTTCTTATAATTTGCAACGTTGGAGTTGAGGACTCATTGCTATATTTACAGTTTTCTACGACATGAAGGAACACCGACCACATTACATGACCCACGACTGTCGCCTGCCGCGACAGTTACAACTCAGGTGAGAGTAACATTAATACACGTTTGGGTAGCCATCTTATCAACAAGTCTGTGAATGTTTGCAAAGCAATTGAACAATTCACAGCAGAATTTATGTAGATATCAGCAAAAGACGTTAAATTAGCGTCGGTTATTCCTAAAAAATAACAAAACTCAATGGATTCTATTCCACAATCAAACACAGACATTCACTTGCAGTCGAGTATTTCGCATTATCCTTTAACTCTAGAAAAGGAATTCAGTTGTCTTGGAAGAGAAATAGAAATTCAGTTTCATTTTGTCCAGTATCAGTTTGTAATTCATTTTGAAAAAGAGGTATAAATACAGTTTCGTTATTTCCAGTATCACTTTATAGTTCAACATTGTGTTGGTGATTAATGAGAGTGCGACATTGTGCCAATATCTAAAAAAAACAGGACTTGACATACACAAAAACGAATCCATTTTGAAAAAGAGGTATAAATACAGTTTCGTTATTTCTAGTATCACTTTATAGTTCAACATTGTGTTGGTGATTAATGAGATTGCGACATTGTGCCAAAATCTAAAAAAACGGGACTTGACATACACAAAAACGTACACAGTAACAGTATTCTTGCAATATCCAATGCATATTACAATTTCTGGGCTCAAATGGCTCTGAGCACTATGGGACTTAACTGCTGAGGTCACCAGTCCCCTAGAACTTAGAACTACTTAAACCTAACTAACGTAAGAGTATCACAGACATCGATGCCCGAGACAAGATTCGAACCTGCGACCGTAGCGGTCGCGCGGTTCCAGACTGTAGCCCCTAGATCCGCTCGGCCACCCCGGCCGGCCTACAGTTTCTGTCGGGTTATCTTTGTGTGCGTACAGATCGTACAGCACACTCAGTAATGCATTGTCAGGCAAAATGATGGTCAGGTCCTGAAGAGAGTGTCTATGCTGTTCATTTTTGAAACACAAACTACAACCAGCTTAGGCACGTAGAGTGCAAGCTGTTACTGATTTGTTTGACTGATGGGGCTGATAAGTGCTATACCACCTACTGCACTCCCCTGACTTAAAACTTCGTGAGTTCAACTCGATTTCTAAACTGAAGGAAACATCTCACGGCATTCGCTTCAGAACTGCTACAAATTCGTCGGCACTGCTAGGAGTACCTTAGGACTTCCTCATCGTTGGCAACGGGTTATACATAATGCTGGTGACTACTTTGAAGGTCAGTAAAACTTTGAAACACGTATCTATTTTGTACGAGCTGCAAATAAGTAGTTGCCACTATTAAAGTTCCAACCCTCGTATTTTGAAGAAACAGTTGCAAAAGTGTGATTAATAATTCGAGACTGGTAACAGACAGTGAGAGCAGCCCCATTAGTTTGTGAGTCATAGCTGTGTAGATGATGCAAGTTACAAATGTACCACAGTGAAAGTGGAGCGTTGTTCAGACAGGCCTGCTAGTGGCGTTCATTATAATCGTTTTAATAAACACACTAGAAACCAGATTTCATTCAGATTATCTAAACTACAAATTAGGGTTGAGTCGTGCAGTAGTTCTCATCATATGATAGTAACTATGTCTCAGTTATATATTCTATTAATTAGTAATCGACGATACGGTGGCTTATGGATTTGTATTTATGTCTTCCGTGATGGTACACAGGCTATACGGAATGGAACTGGTACAGCACTACGACGTACGTGACGGTAATACTGATGACTGAGACGAGCAGCGACCTGTCAACGTAGAAGAACCCGGCAGCGGAGAAGCGCAAAGGCGGAACCTCCAGCGAACACTCAGCGAACAGACTGCGGACCTCATCAGCACCGCTGGATGCTGCGGCGCAGCTCTCAGCGACCACCAAGAGGCGCAACAGAGAGTAACATATGAAAGTCATACTTATTGTGAAGATCCGCATCTGGTACCCCATTGGAACAAAGGTAAGGGCAAGTTCGATGCTGTACAACAGGGTGGTGATGTTGGCAGCCACATCGCAGGCGATGGAGAGCCCAAAGTGGTCCTCCAGTTGCCGCACTTCCCTCAGCACCGCCATGTACTGCGTGCGCAGGTTCCAGGTGGACGTTAAAGTGTCACACGCAGCTTCTATGTCTGTAAGAAAGTTAACGGTTTGTTTAGAGGCCAGCAAAAATACAAAATCTTCGGGCAAGAAATGGTGGGCGTCGACCCATTCGTGAAGTTAACAGTGTTGTATTATAAGTGGCGTTCAAAAAGAAACGAGCCGGAGGTATAACTACAGGAATCAGTACCTGTACGTTAGAAGTTTTGACCCTGGCTGTTGAGACCCTCGTCCAACTGCGAGACAAGCCGGTGAATGGCTGTCTCATAAAATTCCCGGGGCTGTGGTGTTAGCCAGTTCCGCACGTACAACTGGACGCTGTCGTCCGCCTTGAATCATTAGCCCCTCAGAGCCTTTTTAAGGGGACCAAAAATGACGTAATCTCAAGGAGAGCGATCCGGATTGTATGGAGGGTGGCCGAGATCCTCCCATTTGAATTTCTGCAGGAGTGCCGTGACTGTCTTAGACGTATGAGGCTTTGCATTGTCGTGGAGCAGAATGACTCCACAGCAGAGATTGCCTGGTCGTTTTCATTTGATGGCTTGGCAAGGGGTGGTTAAGGTTTGCCAGTAACGTTGGGCGTTCACTGTTGCCTCTTGCCGCAGGAAGTGAATCAGAAGCGGGCCATCTTGGTCAAAGAAGTACGTCAGCACAAAATTTCCTGCACTCGTTTGGATGGCCTTTCCTTTTTTGGTGGTGGTGTCTCTGGATGCTTCCACTGGAGACTTGATTCTGGTTCGAAGTGAAGACGCCAAGACCCATCTCCAGCCACCACTCGTGCCAGGAACGCATTCCCTTCCCGAGCATAGAGCTGCAGGTGAGCAAGACAGTGGGCCATTCGACATGCATCCTGGTGTGGTTGAAGACTATGGGGGTACCCATCGTGCACATACTTTGCGCATGTGCAGTCGTTTCTTCATGATGGTGTGAACACTTCCGACGCTCATTACGACCACGACGGCTATGGTTTTCACTGTCACTCGGCGGTCCTGGGTAATGAGTGCATCCACCAGCTGGATGATGTCATTGGCAATGCAGTATGGTGCTCTAGACCATGCATCATCGGCTAACAACACGCGTCCTTCCCTGAAGCGCTTGTGCCATGAATTGACCCTTGCAAGGGACATGCAGTGTTCGCCGTGACCTACTCCTTCCGCTGTCAGAAAACGAACAACACCTCTCTGCTCTTCTTTTGACGCCTCCATGTCACCGATTGCAATGCAACTGGCAGCGTTGGACGATTGATGCATGCTGCTGCTAGCTCTATATAGTCACGTGACGTGCAAGCGTGCCCTCTAACGACGGGTTGTGAACTTCCACGCTCTGGTCGGAACCTTACCTCGTTACACACGCCACGATATTACCTTCCTGTCACCAGTTGCGCATTCCAGACTCCGACTCATTTATTTTTGAACGCCCCTTATAAAATGACTCTAAGCAATATGGGACTTAACATCTGAGGTCATCAGTCCCCTAGACTTAGAACTACTTAAACATAACCAACCTAAGGGGACACATCCATGCCCGAGGCAGGATTCGAACCTGCAATCGTAGCAGCAGCGCGGTTCCGGACTGAAGCGACTAGAACCACTCGGCCACAGCGGCCGGCAACACCCCTTATAGATTGGTGCTTAAGTTAGTAGCGCATTTGTTTTGCATTTTGGTATTCCGGTTGATATTGGTTAATTTATCGACTGTCATTTTTTAGTTTTAGTTCATAGTTCCTATTTGAGTGTAGGTATTGTTATTTTGTCATTTAGAGATGGTGAGTGGAGCTGTGGACGCTAGAAAATGTAGTGTCAAACAGAGATGTGGGAACATTTACGAGGTTTTCCTATGTTTGAGTTCAGCATAGTGGCGACAGCAGTGGAGGCAAGCCAGAAACATTTGCGCCTTGTATGGGAATAATACCACTGGATAAGGTAAGGCAAGAAAACGGTTTTCTCGTTTGAGAATCATTTGGACCTTAGTGACTCTCCAGATTCAGGAAGACTGGCTATATGTCGTTAGCATCGATGCGCATCAGAGAGGCTTGCCCGCGTCTGTCAATGGTGATAACACCTGTGAGTGGAGCGGACGTTAGCTAGCTGGCGACGGGCAGTGGAAGCAGTCGCTTCTGTGGGTGACGACCTCATGGACCCACCGATCTGAAGTTCAACACATGTCGAATGTGGTCTGCTGTGTGAAGAGGAATCTTCGGTGGCAGTCACGAAGTGCAATTTGGTTGATGCGGCAGAACCCTGACCCTGGCACAACCTCCTACGAGCCGAGGACAGCGGATGATATACTAAGTTTGTATCTTTCACTGTCCAGTTGAAAGCTGGTTACAAGGTTCAGAGGCTTTCCATGGTTCTTCGTTGGTTTATCTCCTCCATTACGGTTTAGTAACAGTCTTAGTGATGAGTGTCCAAAAAATATTATTTCAACGGGCAGTACAAAACAGTATCGGTTTGAGACTAACTGCAATATTGTATTAGCGCTTGTAAATAGCATGTTAATACAGGGTCCGTCAAGAAGAATCATCTGATAAAAAAAACATAACTAATATGTTATTTGAGATATGTGCTTGAACAACGTACTGTTGGAAAGAGCAGACTCTCGAGTTTTACATGGTTCCCGCTAGGTAGCAGCAGTGTGTACTCACTTCAGTTCTACTAAAAGTGGTCTCGGGACAAGAGAAAGCGTTATGCGCATTGCTGGTCAGTAATAGCTGTTCAGAGTGACTTTTGTACCAAGTATGATGTGGATCCTTCTACAGCACAGAGCATTATACGATGGTAAGAAAAGTTCCGAGAAACAGGTTGTTTGTGTAAAGAGAAACCGCTGGGCCGTCCCTGAGTGTCTGACACGGATGTCGAACGTATCCGCAGAAATCCGTTGGCCGTGTAGCTCGACAGCTCATCACGCCCCGACGTCCGTCTGGAGTGTGTTACGTCGACGTTTACACATGAAACCATAAATAATTCAGCTATTGGAAGCTCTTTGTGAAGGTGAAAACAACAACTTCTGAACTTACGTATTTTCGTTCTGGGCAAGATGGGGGATCACAGTTCTCTTCCACACTTAGCGTTTAGTGAGGAGGCAACATTCCTTTTAAATAGAAAGATAAACTGTCATAATGTGAGACGGAACAACCACATGAAGTTGTACAATATGTTAGGAATTCTCAAAGCTTTAATATATTTTGTGCAGTTTCACGGGATAAGGGGTGTTATCCATTTTTCTTTGCCTAGAATACTGTGCAGTAAGCACATCATCTCGATATGCTTGAGAACTTTCTTTTTCCACGGTTGACGACTGATTCGAACGACTTCATTTACCAACTGGGGAGCACCGCCACACTGGCATCTGGAAGTACAGGAATTTTTAAACCAAAAGGTCACTGAACGACGGGTCGGTCGCACTGGACCAAATGATTCAGCCTTACCTTTCTTACTTCAAGGTCGCTGGACCTGACTGTATGTGATTATTTCTTGTGGGGTTTTATAAAAGACTCTGTTTATGTGCCTCCGTTTCCAATTGCAATGAATGAACTGAGACATTGCATAACAGCAGCTGTGGAAACTGTGATTCAAGACATGCTCACTGCATTGTGGGAACAATTTGAATACCGTGTTGACAATTTCCGTGCATCTCAAGGGGGGCATACTGAACACCTCTGAAAAGGTAAAAAAAAAATTTTAAAAAAAATCGGATGATTCTTTTTTATGGACCCTGTATATTTGAACATTTTGGCAAATTAAAGAATAGATGTCACAGTGTGTTACTGTCTGAATATTTCATCTGAATAGCCAGAATAAGGCTGAATGTTTTTTGAGAGTAACTGCCACAGTGTGTTAGCGTAGGTAAATATATTTAAACATTTCTTCCAAGTTAAAGATTAGATGTTACAATGTACTAGTGGCCGAAAACGTCATCTGATTAGCACAGTATAAAACTGTGTCTGTTCTGAGACTAATTTCCATAGTGAGTTAGCGCAAGTCAAAGCACCTGAACATATGTTTCGAGTTAAAGTATAACTGTCACAGTGTGTCAATGGCGGAAAAGTTCATTAGAACGGCTAGCATAAACCGTTTCTATTTGGCAGTAGTTGTCGCTGGGTGTTATCACCGGTAATCGCATCTGAATATGTATCTCTAGTTAAAGAATACGTGCTGCTGTCCGTTCTACTTTGCTCTCGTAAATGGTGTTGAATTTTGCTTCTTGTCGAAGTATGTCATACTTCGTTAATGGTCGGACAGTTTCCACAGGATGTGTACAGCAGTTCATTTTTTGAAGGCAACTGTTCCAGTGACTTGCTGCCTGTAAAATCATTGGAAGTTCAATACATTCTTTTCAAGAAAGAGTAATTACTGGTGTGGGCCAGCACCCGTAAATTGCATCTTCAGGAAAGTGTTAATATTTTTAAGTGTTTAATGTTCAGTGTATGTTGTTTAACAAAGAGTATTTGCTACAGTGGGGTAGTCCCCGTAGGTCTATAGTTGGTGGGCTAGAGCCCATAAGTTTATTATTATTCAGTATATTTTAATTTTAACAAACTAATTGCTGCAGGGGAGTAGTCCACATAAATTTCATTTTTGGGAAACTTTTTAAACTAACTGTTGCTCAGTGACAAATTGTTTGTAACTTCGTTTGATAATAAATGGTTGTTCTCAGATTCCAATGACATTCAGTCCAGGACCTTTTATCCTAGGTTACCAGCTGTATGGTACTTCCGTCTTTTCACCCTGGGTGCAAAGATGATATCAAAGACCTTCAGGGATTTATGAAGATCGTTTGAACGCATCATTCCAAAATGATTCGCTCCAGTGAACTGCGATCATTCCACTGTCGAGCGATGTTTGCTTGCAGTGGGGTAGGTTCGAAAATCAGGTGTAATGGTACGGCTTGTTCTAAGCCAAAATCACAAAAATCAACAGGAGGCCACATTTGCATTTCTGCTTGCTCGTCATCAACGGGCTCATGAGCAACACCAACTATTGAAACTTCCTGGCAGATTAAAACTGTGTGCCGGACCGAGATTCGAACTCGGGACTTTTGCCTTTCGCGGGAAAGTGCTCTACCAACTGACCTACCCAAGCACGACTCACGCCCCGTTTTCACAGCTTTACTTCTGCCAGTACCTCGCCTCCTACCTTCCAAACCTTGCAGAAGCTCTCCTGCGAACTTTACAGAAGCAGGAGAGCTTCTGTAAAGTTTGGAAGGTAGGGGGCAAGGTACTGGCAGAAGTACAGCTGTGAGAACGAAGCGTGAGTCGTGCTTGGGTAGCTCAGTTGGTAGAGAAATTGCCCGTAAAGGCAAAGGACCCGAGTTCAAGTCTCGGTTCGGCACACAGTTTTAATCTGCCGGGAAGTTTCATATCAGCGCACACTCCGCTGCAGAGTGAAAATCTCATTCTGGGAACACCAACTATTCCTATTCTTTATCGTTACTTGTGACGAGAAACGGTGTCCTTGTGCTAATAGAAGGAAAAGAAAGGAATCGTTGAGCCCAAACAACTCAGGAACTGCCCGTAGCTGGGCGCGTCCACAAAATGTAATGTTACGCATCTGGTGTATCAGCGATGGTGTGGTGTACTACGAATTGCTTCCCAGAGATGCAGCTATCACTGCTGACGTTTACTGTCACCAAGTGAGACGTCTTGTAGACGCAGTCCAAGAACAACGACCAGGAAGATTGCGTTAAGTGATGACACCGCATAATTGCGCCCGCCCCATTCTACTAGATTGGCAAAAAGCACTATGCAGGAGTAATTCCTCACCCACCTTGATCTGCGGCATCAGATTTTCACTTTTTTCCGCTGTCTATCGAACGAACTTCAAGAAACTTCATTC
Organism: Schistocerca americana; assembly: GCF_021461395.2. Taxonomy (NCBI): domain Eukaryota; kingdom Metazoa; phylum Arthropoda; class Insecta; order Orthoptera; family Acrididae; genus Schistocerca; species Schistocerca americana. The sequence goes on along the minus strand of NC_060125.1, from coordinate 188,879,092 downwards.
CCCGATTAGTATGCCCTCTGAACATGGCTCGAAACCATGTGATTTCTATAGTCGCAGTACTGAAAAGCTATCCCAGCGTCAGCAGACATCCAAATAGAGGAGGAGAATATATTATTGATGACTAGATTCTCTGTTATGTGTATGTGTTGTGTTTATTAAACTCATGGAAGAATGTTACGAACTTACGCTCCTACTCAATCTCTAAAGGAAGGTCAATAGCTTTCATCCACCAACGGAGCTTTTGCCTTCGTAGGTATTTTGCTCACCTCAAATTCAATTTCATTGTAGTCATTATTATATACCCCACACTAGTTATATGATTCAAATGGCTCTGAGCACTATGGGACTTAACATCTGAGGTCATCAGTCACCTAGAACTTAGAACTACTTAAACGGAACTAACCTAAGGACATCACACACATCCATGCCCGAGGCAGGATTGAAGCTCTTAGTTTTTGAATGCTTTTCGTACTTGATCAGTGCCGTAAGTGAAAATACTTTTCGTTACACAAACCAATGAGGTTCACCTTTGAAAATGTAATACGTATACAAAAATCACTTCAAACTATTATTACTTTTGCAGTCTCTTTTTTTTCTCTCTGTCTAATTACTGTCTTGAACTGCGATCAACACAAAAATTCATCAGGATCTATGGCAGCTTTTTTATGTGTAGAATTTTCTTTTTAGAAGCGTTTTTGTATAATATTTTAGTCCTATTTTGAAGTTTTTGGAGTTAATCTACATTAAAGGCAATCGGTATATAAACAGCAACAAATGGAGGACAGTTACGGTAAACATATTTCTTCCTTCCTGGGACCTGAATACATCAATTAGATCTGTTGAAAACAGTTTTACGTACAACGACCCTCGTTGTCTAAGTTCTCTTTTAATTCTGAATTTTTCACTATCCGATTTGTTTTATAACAGAAGTTGCAGCAAAAATAATTACGTGACATTCATCATTATTTTTACATAGGAAGAATAACCATGCTATGTTTCTGAAAGACTGTCGTACAGATTTGTTGAAACTGTGTCAGAAGTTTTCTCAAAGTTACTAATCGTAAAGAAGGTGGCCGTCAGTACACGTTGTTCCATTCTATGATTTTGTTTATATCTTGTAAATATTTCTAGCTATGTGTACTGTAACGTTCTTTATTATTATTGTGGATGCTGCATGTAGCTGTAGTGTAACCGTAGAAGGACTAGCATTATACAAAAGGTGATGAAGATGACCCGTAACCAGTTATATGACTTAAAACGATTGCTACCTACCTTTCTGAAGAAACAACACTGTAGAAAATCTCTGTGGATGTAACCGATTCGGTATGTGATTCTTCAGTGTGTCGATGCTCCGCTTCACGTCGTCGACCAAGGACACGAACTGGTACAACCAGACTACTGTGTGGAGTACAAGAAACACCTCCAAAATGGTGTATGCCTGTATGCATGCTGCTTGCGTGGGGGCCCAGGGTACGCTGATAGCTAGGGTCCAAACAGTAAATAGCAAAACGGCCAATGCAAAACAGCTAGCGCCACGTTTCGTGCACGAAGTGCCAGATCTGCGTCCGGCTCTCATTTTGGGAAATGAGCAAGCATTTTTTGTAATTCCGCATCCTGTGCGTATGCTCTTACATAGTAATAATACTGACGTCAGTTGCATCATTCCCGTATCCAAACAGGCAATTAGTTTATGAAGAGGAGGTGTTGAATAACAGTTCAGAATGTTATTCGTAGAGGAAATATTTCCACAACAGAAGACCATGAGCCACACGAAAGATAGAAAAAACCTAGAAGCTCTTTTGTGGTGGTGTCTGTAGCGCAGAGGGATAAGGCCAAATGCTCGCCACAGTAGCAGGCTGAAACGTTGATGAAACTCTCGTAATCTGTCTGGGTTTTCCTTTCTCCACGCACTTCTGCACGTAGGAATATGTTCTGGTAAATTACACGCTTCCGTCTGCATGCCGGTAAGAAGCACAACTGCGCTCTGATAAAAGTATTACTTCGGAACAGACCTGTAAGAGGATGAATGCAAATCGTTATTTCCTGTTTCGTAATGCGTTTACCAAATAAGTACTATCGAAGCGAAATGCTGCGTCGATTTATACTTGTCTCCTGTTGTTCCCTTGAGTAATCTTATTTATGGCTGTTTTCATCTTTTTGAGGCATTAGAGAGGACAGAATATTCTAGTCGAGATGCATTATGTAAGAAATGTTCGAGTGGAGAAAAATTAACAGCTCTGACATTTGTCAACAGTGGCGCGTGTCGGACACTATCTTTGTAGCTGGTGCCAGAGAAATTCCAATCGATAGTTAGATAAATAACGAAACTGTCTGGAAAGGGAGGCGAGTGCTGTGAGAATGGTAATTATGCAAGAGGTGAGCGAAACTAATGACTACACAGCACTTTACACGAAGGAAAATAATAAAATAACTCATTGCATACAATTTTGTTGTCAGACTGCTAAAGCCATCACTACAATATGAGTACTGTGATGAAAAGGCAACACTGTAAAAGGCTGACAAGATATAGAAAATGTAGCCGAAGGTCTAGCTCATCATTAAGACGTTAAAATACTGAAGGACAACGGAACTGAAAAAAAAGCTTTTGATGGAAGGTTCATGGTCAGGTGTCACTTGTTGGAAATGAAATGATGACGAAATCACAGGCTTTTGAAATAAGAAAATCTGATCTTTGAAGCTTTCTCTACGAAATTGCTGATTTCCAAGTGCACATTGTTGATAATTAAAAATGGAACACTAGGAAGAATAGAAAATAACAGATCGTTCTTCCAGGGGGTATGCTAGTAGTGAATGAATAAGATTACTAGCGCAAATTAAGATCATCCATTGCCCCACCAAAGTCAAGGTCAATGCCAAGGTCATCAATGTTCCTTCCACCTCCGCCCTTGCCTCTCACTCCCTCAGTCGAAGAAGGCAGGCCTAGCCCATTTATGCTGCAACTGCACTTCAGCATGCAGGACCATCTTTATAAGCATATTTACTTTGTTAAAATAGTGAACTTGGATTATTGCAATAATGACTGAGGTTTTGGTTGTGGTGGGAGTAGCGGTAGCGTGACATCATGTCCACTTAATCTTTTCCACCTGGGTTTCAAGAAGTAGGTATTTTGTTTAAACAGTTATGCTGTAGCAGGGATGGCAACGATTTTGTTATTTATTTATACAAACAGTTACACTGCATCATGTCTTACCCACATGATACAGGAGGTAAAGCAGGCTGGGACGGGATAAACGTCATACTGTCAGTGGAAGAAGTCAATACCAGTACAGCTATGGGCCACCACACTTAACTTGACACAGCAACAGCAGCAGCAGCAAAAGGGCACAGCCCGGGGTACCACCGACAGGGGCAGGCTGGGACGTCAGCATAGTGGCAGACACTTTGTCAGTGTATTAGCAGACCAGAGATCAACACCAGCAGCATCAGAGACTGATCATTGTAAATAAATAGTAATAGTTTTTTGCTTCCATGAGCTGTGTTCTTGTGCTGCAACTACATCTCTCTCTGATAGAGTCACCACCCACACCAAATCATTCTTGGCACACTGTGTCAGAAGAACTAATGAAGATGAAAATGGACAACGAATGGAGGGCAGCAGCCTGTTCCGTTGTTCTGCACTGAGGTCATTCTAGCCATTACACAGGTGAGAAAAAAATCGCAACACAAAAAAAAAAATTAATGTAGAGAAAAGAAATATCAGGAATAGATTTGTGGAGGTAATATATGTAACAGATTAACATTACAAGATAACAAGTTAATGTAAGTGGAGTGTGAATTAACTTTCAAAATTTTTCTTAAAGAATTTACTTTATTCACTAGCGATTCATCAAGAACATTAACACATTTAATCACACTAGGTGAGCGCGAAAGTAGTAACTGATGAAAATGAAATTACCTTTATCAAATGGGAATTTTATTCATAAAAGCTTTTTAAAAAACAGATTTAAAATTAATAAGCAGGAAAGCACCCTCGAAATATCAAGTTACAATTTTATTTAGAGGCAGAAGGAACAATATTGACAGTATGAGCCTTCGGGCTGAGAAGCTTGCCGCTCCCTTTCAACACGGCCGTAGTCACGACCGCTCACAACCTCTGAAAGACTACACTGGTGCAAATCTGCAACACACCAGATTACTTTAAACCAAAAATTTTAACAACTCACACAAACACATTAACTACGCACCCCGTAAGAGGGATGGAAATGGTACAAACACTCACACTAAGAAATTATTTGCCACAGAAAGTGCAATTTGTTTTTAAAAGGACTCTTACGGTGGAAGAGAGGCAACTTTATAAAAATGACTATTTAAATAAAACCCATTAAATTCAGACTTACATAAAATGTACAACATGCTCTACATTACACAAATACCGCCTCACAAGATGATAGGCAGGATAAAAACATATTTCAGGAATTCGGCCTTTACACCTTAATTCTATAAATTCGTTAACACCGAATCCGACAAACATGGCTGAGGCAGCTATTAACGTAGGCAGATTGACAGGGGGATTACTGGACAACCCGAACCGCAGATTGCTCTAACCCTCCCCTACTCCACAAGGGAAAAACTGACCACCCAATTCACAAATAACCACCTTACCGCGGGTGGGCAAACGGAGCAGAATGGTGGGACGACTCCAAAACAAAGAGGCTGGTGACCTCACCAAGTAAACAATTAGAATTTAACAAGTAAATGAAACAACGTATCCCCAATCACTTAACTTCTAATAATCTGCGATTTCTGGCGAAGACCTGGCGCAGCACCCCCAACGCTCTCCCGAACCGTCCGCTGCCAGCCGCTTCAACGGACGCAAGAAGGCGCGCCCATCTCCCGTCTCACGGCGTCGAAGCTCGCCCCGGCCAGTCCGATGTCGTGGTTTCACTCCTGTTGCTCTCGTGTCAACCGCGAAGCCACTCCCCTTTCTATACGGCGAGGCCCACTGGACTCACGTGGCGACCTCACATGCGCCGACGCTCAAAGCGTACAAGCCATCTCGTGTCTCAGTGCGCGACCGACCAACCGACCGATCCAACCGCCAATGACCGTTGCCCGAGCAACTCGAGCACACTGGCGGCCTAACGCACAGACTCAGATGCAGGAACTCAGCCGCGACCGGGCGACCACTAGCTGAGTTCTGTTACTGGCGGAGTGGCAAGACTCTCATTTTCTGGCCTCACGTTTGATCCAAACGACAGACATACTCTCACTCCGACGACAGACAGACACTAACTGCCGTACAAATGCGAACGAGAGACAGACAAGCATCTGGTGAAGCGAGACTGACCTAGCCTCACCCCGACTAACGAAGTGCCTAGTTGATAACGCCCCTTAAATGCACGTAAACAGGCAACCTTTCCGCTTTGCCACCGGAAAGAGGAACCAAAGCTGCGATTGCCACAGCAGCGCCGCCGCCAGAAACGGAGGACGACTGCTTCACACAACGCGCTGCGGCGCGCTCTTCAAAACAGCAATTTTTTTTTACCACGGCTCAGTAAGTGCAAGATAAGCTACCGCGAGTATGAAATATTGGTACATTAGCAGCTGGTGTAACCACCAGAATGTTGAATGCAAGCACGCAAACTTGTGTGTATTTCGTAGTACAAGTGCTGAATGCCAGTTTGTGAGATGGAGTTCCACGCATGTGCGCTTGGTCGCTCATTACAGTTAATGCTGATTGTGCATAATGCTGGTTTGTTATCCTATGATGTCCCATACGCGCTCGATTAGAGACAGATCTAGCGATCAAGCAGTCCAAGGTACATTTCGATACTCCGCAGAGCATGGTGGGTAACAACAGCCGTATGTGGGCGAGAGTTATCCTGTTGGAAAAAGCACTCGGAAATTATGTTCATGAATGGCAGCGTAACAAGTAGAATCACCAAACCGACATACAAATTTGCAGTCAGTGTCTCCCCTTAGTTGTGCCTGTGAGCGTGATAAATTTATTCCACAGAGGTAAAACTATCACATGGCACCCTGTTAGCTGTTAGTTTTACTGGATGGGGCTAAATGAAACAGGGATTTCACATCAGTCTATGCAATGCTGTGACTGTCAGTTCAACTGCACTGAGGATGCAAGTATCACATCTAGAGGGACAAAACAAGGAGGACATGGAGAGACTGTAGGAAGAATACATTTATTTATTTGATCCCCCTGGATCACAGACCACAGAAAAAGTAACTGGGCCACTCTAGTGGTCATTGTGCAAAGGGAATCATCAGATGACCGTGAAAGCATGCAGATTTTGTTACATGTGTGGTTATTATTAAAAACGAACTGTTACAGATGCGTACCTTGCCCCTAATACAACAGAGACATAGACAATTTAGGCCATTGTCATTATTTTGCATCCACGACCCAAGAAATGGGTACCATCAATTAGAAATAGCACTGGAACCAAAACCATATGCAGTTCAATGCGATCATTATCAGCATTGTTTTATGTCACTAGGACTGATAAACATGATAACAACTTCAGTACATGTTTGAGATGGGTGTCATACTAATTTAAACCAAAGTAATAAGTGGCCTAATTGCGTGACATCATAGTGTTCTCCAACGATATCCAAGGGCATATAGTGAATTTACACGAAAGCTATGATAGTTGGGTGCGGTATGACTAACACTCAGCCTGGAAAAGAGCAATCTTGCATAACTGGAAATGTTGTTTGGGCCATATTGGCGCTAAGGATGGTTTATGCGCTGACCTTTGACTTGTTGGTCTCCTGAGAAACTGCCTGACAGCTCCTACAGGAAGTTAATTGTAGTTACATTGTAACCTCCCCACAAAAATATTTATTAAATGAACCATGTGTAACCTCCCACGGAAATAATAATTAAATGAATTTTAATAATTGAATGTAACCTCTGAACAAAATTGGCTCCCATTTATAATCTCTGTGCAGAAATGCATTCATATTTAATGTACCCACAAAATTCTTTTCTCAATTAATGTTAAGATCGAAACAGAAAAATTCCTAAACCACAAAATAAAAAATTCAGTAACGTGGTAAATTTTATGACGACAGCAGCGCTGCGCCACGGCCCTGTGTTCTGAATAAAAAAAGCAAAAAATTCTTACCTCAATAAAAACTGCGAATAGCCGGCCGCGGTGGTCTCGCGGTTCTAGGCGCGCAGTCCGGAACCTTGCGACTGCTACGGTCGCAGGTTCGAATCCTGCCTCGGGCATGGATGTGTGTGATGTCCTTAGGTTAGTTAGGTTTAAGTAGTTCTAAGTTCTAAGGGACTGATAACCACAGCAGTTGAGTCCCATAGTGCTCAGAGCCATTTGAACCAAAAACTGCGAATATATCTGCTCTTATCTAAAAAATCTGGGGGGGGGGGGGGCAAAAATTTGGCAGCGATGGTGAGTCAATTGGACTTGCCATGACCAACAAATTTTTCTTACTTAACTAAGTTAACAATCACAGAATGTATACATATATATAAGTGTAGAACATGAAATAAAATATAGTGCACATGCACTGAGTACAGAACATATCAAGCAATGACAAAATGTATACGCAATGAGTACAAATCATATTAACAAATGACATGAAGTGCACACACACTGTAGTTCAGAATATATCAGCAAATAACAAAATGTATATGCAATGAATACAAATCATATTAACAAATGACAAAAGTGCACACGCACTGTAGTGCAGAACATATCAGCAAATTACAAAATGTATACAGAATGAGCACGAATCATATTAACAAATGACATAAAGTGCACACGCACTGTAGTTCAGAATATATCAGCGAATCACAAAATGTATACGCAATGAATACAAATCATATTAACAAAATGACAAAAGTGCACACGCACTGTAGTACAGAACATATCAGGAAATCACAAAATGTATAGGCAATGAGTACAAATCATATTAACAAATGACATAAGTGCACACACACTGTAGTTCTGATCATATCAGCAAATCACTAAATGTATATGTAATGAGTACAAATCATATTAACAAATGACAATAGTGCACACGCACTGTAGTACAGAACATATCAGGAAATCACAAAATGTATAGGCAATGAGTACAAATCATATTAACAAATGACATAAAGTGCACACGCACTGTAATAATTCTTTTTTTACTATTTTACATGAACTAGGATAGGGAAGGGAAGGATTGCATCATGGTTGTAGCACATTAGGTTGCACGCAGCTGCACTGAAAGTCCATATCTTTCTACAGAAGCACAACACCAAGTGAGACAATCTGAAGTTCTTTTCCCTGAAGTATTAATCAGTGTAGCCAAGACACTGAAATGTCGTAGTAATATTCCATGTTATCATTTTGGTAGTACATTAGGTACACCAAACAGTGGGACCATAATAACATCTCCATCACTCAAGGTGGTGGACAGCATGTCGTGTCAACACCACGTTCTTGTAAGGTACACCAACGTAGAATTAGTGCAAAAACCAAATATAGTGCTCCATGAGCATGAGGATAGACAGGACAAACGGATATTGCAGTAATTTCTGGTAATTAGGTCAGAAGGTGAAGGACATTAAGTCTTATGCCAGCCATCATTGATAATTACTAGTCTATCAACTGATTTGACTAATTCGTGGCACTCATCGCTCAGTTACTGAACATTTCTGTACCATGTACGAAGTATTACAGAATAATGTTCATAAGTTATCTGTTTACAGAGAACATTGGCACTCATTGACCAGTTACAAACCATCAGAAGTCATCATTCAAAACAGGAGTTTAAGAGTGTAGCATCATATATATAGCATGAAAGTGACGTAATACAAATTTAAAGTATAAGAAACAGTGGCATTCATTGGTCAGCAAGTACTGAATATTAAAAAACATTTTTCATCATTCAAGTGACATATGACATATTTAAAAATAATTATTGGCACTCATTGGCCAGTTACAAATCATCAGAAGTCATCAGTCAAAACAGGAGTTAAAGAGTGTAGAGCATGCATGCATTATTACAAAATATCATTCACTATTACTCAGAACTCATCATTCAAGTGACATACGACATATTTAAAAATGTAACACTCTGTAACTATTACTCAAAGTCTGTGATTAGAAAACATCATTCAGTATTACTCATAACTCTTTTAAATTGGTAGTATTATTTGGGACTGGTAACACATTTTTTTGTGCTAGCAATGCATTGCGTTGGGATCGATAATTAATTGCTGGGGCATAACAATATTTGCTTTTGACTTATTGCTGCAAATGAAGATGTGTAACGTCATTCGTCATGAGTCAGCTGTAGCAAGGTTATGAAACAAATAGAGTATATGTGATCACATTCATGAATGACACAGGTTTAATGACCAACTGCTTATAGCACATTAATTTCATGAATAATTTCTCCTGCAAAAAATACAAAATGGATTATTAAGCTGAAAGAAGAAATGCATATTATGCTGAAAAGTAGTGAACTTCGAATTAACAGGTAATGAAATGTGTATTAAATATATATGTTCTCTAGCTGTCCTTTCCAAAACCTTCAGTCATCATACCATGCGACATAAGACATACTATCAAAACGAACTGCAACAAATACTTAAATAACTACATAGCATAAATACATAAACTTCAACATTATCCTCATCTACAAAGAATAACTTAAAAGTGGTGTGTTTAGTGGCCATATATAGTTTATCACTATCAACACCTGTAAACAAAAACTTCTTTATTCATTTCACCATAACTCCATTATTATCATCACCTGTAAAGAAAAACTTCATTATCCATATTAGCATATTCTGCATCACTATTCATCATCATTCATTATCATCTGCAAAAAGACACTTCATCATACAACTATTCATAGTATAGAGTTCCTTATTTCTAGCATATTTCATCACCAAAACTAAGATGTGTAGTTCTGTCTGACAGCCAGCATCAATCACCTCGTATTCTGAAAGAAAAAATTAGTTAAGACTGCTATCATACGATGTGTATAGTATATTCTTGTTAATGTTTGTTAATTCTGATCCATTTATTCTTCGTGACGAGGAATTGCACCTTCTTTCGTTCATTTCGAAGGTGAAATTCCCATAATTTATTTCTTTTACACGTTATTTCTTTCTGAAAATGATGAACAATGATTAATGTCTTGCATTTAAATCATATACCCATTAAATAAAGACTGGTTTATAGTGATATAATTGAGCATACAGCATAGCATGACAGAAAACGTAATATGTCAAAAATATAGACAGTGTGCAGGTGCAAAAATGTACACAGAGTATCACAATGTAGCAGCAAAAAAAAAAAAAAAAAAAAAAAAAAAAGTAAAATAGTAACGATGTCGAGCTATCATAGGCATAATGTCAAAGTCAACTAGTCTTTGATATATCTTAAATATTTCATAGTGCATACAAACAAAACCGTAAAACATTCATACATACATGAAAATGGAGAATGTGCACGGTCCGACGTGTAACGACAAGAAAAGCGACCTGCTAACCTTACCTTGCCGGGCACTTGCCAAGAAAAAATACGATAATCATGAGTAAGTGTTCATGTGAACATAATTGCATAAGTGGTCATAAAAATAAAAATCAGGAAGTGGCATTACAGTGTGATAAATCATAAAGTATGTTCATTCAATAAAGGGTTTGATGTTGGAGATATGGTGATTCCCTTTGGTTTTTCTGGTTCTCAGAGTTTCGACGTGTACTACATTGAGGTGAGGAATGCTGCGAATTCGATATGGACCTGTATAGAGAACCTCAAATTTACTACACCTACTTTTTCCTCTATTAGATAAATAATGTGTGCGTACTAATATCTTCTGTCCAATGTGAAAGTCACGGCGTGTACAAACCTGTTTTTGCTGTCTTCTCCGGCGCTCTGCGGCACGTTTGATGTTGTTCAGCGCAATGTCAATTATTTCATGGTGTCGTAGTCGACGAGATGTAGGAAAAGTTACTAATTCTTTAATTTTGTTAGGTGGTTCAACATTTTTCAGTATAACAGACGGAGATAGCATAGTAGATTCATTTGGTATGGAATTAATTATATCCTGGAATGAGAGTATGTGTATGTCCCAATCAATATGTTTTTATGGCAGTATATTCTACACAGTTTACCAATTTCTTTCATTAATCGTTAACAAGGGTTCGAAGAAGCATGGTACCTGGATATATAGATCGGAGAAATGTTTCTAGCTCGTAACATACGTGTCCATATAGCAGATCGAAACTGTGGTCCATTGTCGGAAATTACTTTCATCACAAGCCCTTCATGAAATAGAAAATGTTTTACAAATGCTTTCGAAACAGTTTTAGCAGTAGCTTTGCGTAACGGAGTGAAGGTAACAAATTTTGAAGTGAGTTCAATAGCGTCCAAGATGTAGCAAAAACCTCTATTTGTTCCGGGAATAGGACCAAAAATGTCTACAGCCGCCATGTGTCTCAATTTAACAGGTACAATGGGATGTGATGGAGGAATATGTGAAGTCGTATCTGACTTAGCTTTCTGGCAGATTTTACATGACGCTAAAACTCGTCGAATACGTTTCTCCATGTTGGTAAAATAACAGTTCTGTCTCAGTATAAGAAAACATTTTCTGGCTCCGTAATGTGCGCAACTTAAATGAGTTTACCAGATTAATTTGTTAACAAGCTCGTCAGGAAAGCATAATAACCAATTGTTGCTCTCAGGGTGAGAGCGGCGAAACAGAATGTTATTGCGTACAGTGTAATGGTTTCTAATGGTAACATTATTCCTATCTTGCCAAAGGTGTTTAATTTCTTTCCACACGTTGTCATTACTCTGCTCTTGTGTTATGTCTTGTAATGACGACGAAATGAAATTTTCAAATGCAACTTGCTGAATGTACATGACGCTGAAATTCGCTTTGCAGAAGTTGGTTGCGATGTCTTGCTGATTGTTGCTGAGAGAACGGGATAGTGCGTCTGCTACAATATTTTGTGTACCGGGAATGTGAACAATTGTAAAATTAAATTCCTGTAAATAAAGTTTCCATCTGATTAATCTGTCGTGTGTAAATTTAACGGAAAGTAAAAACTGTATCGCTCTATGATCTGTGTAAACGGTGGTATGTCTTCCATAAAGAAAATGCCGAAATATCGTAAATGCCCATACAACACATAGTGTTTCAAGTTCTGTAACAGAATAATTGCGTTCAGCAGGTGATAGAATGCGACTCGCAAATGCGATGTTTTTAATTACTGCAGTGCTATCTTCAATTTCCTGAAAAATGTGTACGCCTAAAGCGGCGTTAGAAGTGTCGGTGGCAATGGAAAAATTTCTAGTAAGATCTGGGTGTGATAAAAGTGGTGCATTCAACGAAGCTTCCTTCAGGTTCACAAATTCAGAATGTGCTTGCTTATCCCAGGACCAAATAGTGTTTTTACCTGTCAATTGACATAATCTAGGGGTGTCTAAAGCAGAGTAATGAATAAATTTACGAAAAAAGATAATTAAACCCAAAAAGTTGCGTAGTTGTTTCTTCGTCGTAGGAACAGTAATGTCACGTAAAGCTTGAAGTTTTTCCGGGTCAGGCGCAATGCCTTCTGCTGAAATTACATGTCCAAGAAATTTTATAGAAGTTTTGCCAAAGTGCGATTTACTGAGATTAACTGTGAGTCCTTGTGCGCGAAAAGTTCGTAACAGTTGTTCAAGAATCAGATTGTGTTCAGACCAGTTAGCTTCTGCAATAAGAATGTCGTCTACATACGTTGTGATTCTGTCTTTAAGTTCTGTCGGAAGTATTGTATTCAAACCGCGAATAAATGCTGCTGAAGAAATAGTTAAACCGAACAGCAATTTACAAAATTGATAACAGTCACCGAAACAGAGAAAAGCAGTGTACTTTCTGCAGTCCGGATGGAGTTGAATTTGCCAAAATTCCGATTTCAAATCTAATATGGAATAAATAGCAGTACCATGAAATTTCTGTGGAAGTTCTTCTAGTGTCTGTGGGCGATCTCTTTCATTAATAATAATGTCGTTGATGTGACGCGAATCAAGTACGAGGCGAAGTGAACCATCCTTTTTCTTAACAATATGAAGCGGGTTTATGTACGGACTAACTGCCGGTTCAGTAATTCCTTGGTCAAGCATAGCTTACAATTCTTTCTTAACTTGTTGTCTATGAATATACAGAATGGGATAATGTTTAGCTTTAAATGTATCGTGCTGTTTAACTTGAAATTCATACATAAAACCGGACATAGTACCAGGAACGTTGTCAAAAACTGGAGCTTGCTGTAAAAGAATTTTTGCGTAGTTGCTTGCGTTCGTCGTCTGTATTTGCACTGGTCTGTTTAATTTTATCAGAAATCATCTGTATAACGTCATAGTCGGCTTCGTCTGGAGTATTATAGTTGTGTACGTACGTATCTGTGAACAATGTGGAATGACAGTCTATGTTACGTGATGCGGAAATGACCTCTGTACGATTAATTGTTTGTTGTTCTGCAGATAAAGAAAGATTGCTGAAATTCTAAAGCCAGTTGTACATTTTCATCCTTTAACATTAAATAGGAGTTTTGAAAGTCGATAATTGCGTCGTGTTGTACCAGGAAATTTGTTCCTAAAATAACGTCTGTCGTCAATAAGGGAACAATCCAAAAATTTGAGTGAAATGTATGACCTGCAATACAAAATGATAAATGCGTCTGTAATTTTACATCTACTCCTTTACCAGATACTGCTCCTTTTGCTTTACTTTTCCTAATGGTAACGTAGGATAGGTACTCTCTTTGTTACATTCGTTGAAAGTTTCCTCATTTATGACTGACATAGGAGATCCAGAATCGATTACTGCTGAAAATTTCGATGATCCAATTTTTACTTCGATGCCAGGGTGTGAAATGGTTTTTTGAATAACTGGTCTTTCCTGCAAAAGAGTGTCTCGGATATCGTCAAAAGTAATAACATTTTCGTGAACAAGATTCTGCGTATCAAAAGTATTGCTTGCGTTACTGGAAGATGCAACCTGTACTGTATTTAGTCAAATTCTATCTGACGTGCTATTATTTTCGGGAGGATGCTGTGGCATTTCAACTATTTGTACTGTTCTGTTATTTCTTCCTGACGTATTACGTTCGGGATGATATCTACTGTCTGGTTCATTCATGATAATATGTTGTTGCGGATGATTTTGCTGTTGGTAAGACCGACTGTTATTAAACGTACGCTGAAAATTGTGCTCATTACTTTTACTTCTGTCATGATAGTCATTTCTATACGGTGCATTGCGATAGGAATTGAAATAGTGTGTTTTCTGTACGTACTGATTTCCTTGTTGCTGTGCGTTACTATTTGTTGGAGCTGACGCTATACGTGTAGGCGGCGAAACATTAAAGCTTGGTTGACCTTGTACATTAAATTGTTGGATAGGTATGCTAACGGGTTGGTTTTGTTGCTGTTGCGGAGAAAAACCTCTATTGTTACCAAAATGTGGTTCCTGTTGCTGATAATTTTGACGATACCGATAATTAAAATTTTGTCTGTTGTTAAAGTTCTGGTGGTTGTCGTTCCTGAAGCTTCTATTAGCTTTGCTATTGAAATTGCGTGGCTGATCGTAATTGCTGTATGTTTGTTGACCTTGGGTATTATACGAAAAATTTTTGTTTATAAAGGAATAATCCGATTGCTGCACTTCCAAAAGCTGCAACAGATCTCTGAATGCCGAAATATTCTCTGAATGCCGAAATATTTTCTTTCTGCTGACCCGTTAAAAGTGACACTCTTAATGATCGTGGTAATTTAAAAATACATAATTGAATAAGTGCAGATTCCCTGTATGGTTCACTTAAGTACTGGTTTTGTTGGACCATGTGTTCAAAAAATTGCGTGACAGTGAAAAAATTTGAGTTCTCATAATTCGGTAAACTAATTTATTGATCCTTGATTCCACGTTGTGTCGTCTTCGACCAATACGCTGACAGAAAAGCATTCTGAAATTCTTCTACCGAGTAGCATTGTGTCGCGATCGGTCTCATTCGAGTTGCCGGTTCGCTTCCAAAAAACTACAAATAAATTCAAGTTTGTGTGTTACAGGCCAAGTCGGTGGAAAAACAAAGCTAAATTGTTGTATCCAATCCAGTGGGTGAATCTGTGTTCTGTCATTTTTAAATACTTTAAGTTTTCTCACGGATAGAAAATGCTTGTAATCAAAATTATCGTCTCGGGTATGTCTGAACAGGTTCAGGATTGTATGAGAATCTATTTGTCTGTGACTGTTCGGAATCTAACTCCCGTACTCTCTGTAAATTACCTAAATTATACTGGCTGTGTGAGTCTGACAAATTTTCGCAAAGTGGCGTATGCTGTGACGTGTTGGTGACAAACATTTTTCATCTCTGTCACTTCTTGCTGTAAAGATGACAATTTTCTACGTAATGTATTATTGGACGAATCTATCTCACTGATTTTCTGCTGCAAATTTTGGAATTCAGGTGTTTGATTAAGCGAAATCGGTGAAGTATCGTCTGATTTGCTGTCATTATTACTTTCAATAACGTAAGTACGACTGGCCAATTCATCATATTTTTCAGTCAGTATTTTAACCTGATCATCGTTTTTAGTGTCCCAAGCATTAATCTGTTTTTGTATTTTACGTGTGGTTTCGTTCAATTTTTAACGTCTGCTTTGATGACATCGGAATCCTGTATTAGCTCTAATTGTTCAAGTGTGTCGGTCACTGTCTGAAAGTCTACTGTGTGTGTATCTGTTTTTGATTTAAGATCGGAAATCTTATCACGCAATTCGGTGTTCAACTGTTTGATCGTATTAATTTCGTCTGATACTGTAGCAACGTTTTTGCTTTCGTAAACAATTTACGCTTATCTTCCTATCTCTGTACAGTAATTGTTTCCATGACTTGTCGTTTTACTTTATTTTGTTCCTGTATGAATTTATGGTAACGCGTTTCACTGTTTTGTAGGCGGTGATTAAAACGTTCGTCAATTTGACTGTTCTGTTGGTCAAATTTCGCGTCTACTTTTGCATCCAGTGTGCGCGAAAGTTCTGCTGACATTAATTTAAACTCGTCGCGTAACTGTGTTGCGTTTTCAGAGCATTGTTTAGCGACTGCACTAATTTCGTCTCTAAGTGATTCTGTTGTAGCTGTTTGCGGATTCCTTAATTCTTGAGCGACAGATCTAATTTCTTCACTACTTTTCCTAGCACAAGCCTTAATTTTCTCACGTAATTGTTCTTTAGTATCATGACATTGCGCGGCAACGGCTGTAATCTGTTCACTAAGCTGTTTATTCTGTTCACTAAGTTGTTTGAAATTTTCATTAAGGTTGTCTTGTTTTTCATTAAGTTGTTTGTGATTGCTGTCTTGCTTATCATTCGACTGTTTAAGACTTTCACTAAGTTGTTTGTGATTGTTGTCTCGTTTTTCATTAATTTCATCAAACTGTTGTTTGAGATTTTCACTAAGTTGTTTGTGATTGTAGTCTTGTTCTTTTTTCGACTGTTTAAGACTTTCATTAAGTTGCAGCAATACTGCCATAACTTGATCCATCCCAAAAGTAGCGGCTCTATTTTCTATGTTGTGTGTTGGTCCATCTGCATTTGTCACGCTTTGTGTAACCATTTGGTTATTCTGTGATTCTTGAAAATGTTTGCTAATCAGTTGTGCGCTGTTGGTCACTACACCGGAATCAAATAAATCTGACGTATTCTGACTACACTGTTCATCTTCGTTAGAAAAATTTATCTGTTCACAATTCAAATTTCGCAAATCGTTTGTATTAAACTGGGCAGCGTTCATTGTAACAGAACTTGCCGCGTCATCAATTGTCGTTAAATTGACAGACGACACAATTGAATTTATTTGTTCATCATTAGGATCAAAATCATTACTAGTGGTCGGTAGGCACTGATTGTCTGTAAATGGAGGACTATCATTATTACACAAACTGTCGCTAGTATTATCGGTCAAGCTATTCGAGTCGGCTATTTCACTCATTGTACATCGCGATGTACTGTTAACAGTTTTTCGCGGCATTTTTCACAAATCAAAATTAAGTACAAATGAAACAAGGACAATGCAAAAATGCAACAAACACAATTACAACAAAGAGCAACTAATTGCCGATGATCTGTGAAAGCAAGAGTGACAAATTAGTAAATGCGTTGCGCCAGATGCACTCTACGTTTAAGTAAATAAGAGCAGATATATGACTACTTATCAGAAGATTCACAAAGAAACACGATCTTGGCCGGATGTCGCCAAGTGTAACCACCCCACAAAAATAAAAAAAATGAACCAAGTGCAACCTCCCCACGGTAATAATAATTAAATGAATTTTAATAATTGAATGTAACCTCTGAACAAAATTGGCTCCCATTTATAATCTCTGTGAAGAAATGCATTCATATTTAATGTACCCACAAAATTCTTTTCTCATTTAATGTTAAAATCGAAACAGAAAAATTCCTAAACCATAAAATAAAATATTCAGTAACGTGGTAAATTTTATGACGACAGCAGCGCTGCGCCACGGCCCTGTACTCTGAATAAAAAAAGCAAAAAATTCTTACCTCAATAAAAACTGCGAATATATCTGCTCTTACCTAAAAATTTTTCGGCACAGCTCCGTGCAATGCTGGCCTATGCTTTGTGATTCGTGAAAGGAATAATCATGCATTGGATAAAATCTTTAAATTGAAATGAATGCTTTTTTTTAAAAAAATTACTTTATATTATAAAAATTATTATTGGGGCATTTTTAAAAGAAATTGGATGACAGTTCACATACATTACTAGATATGCGCAAGGCTGCTTCTTTACTTTCTACATTAATACCCATCCTCCAGAGTCCCGACCAGAGCAGACTGCAGACAAGCGCAGACACGCGCAGACCACCGTTGACTACTGCCGACTCACGCAGACTACTCAAGACTACTGTCGACTAGCGACAAGCAACAACTAACTACATACTGCTCTTTGGTCAGAGACTCTCCTATGCCTTGCCTATTGCAGGCAAGCGCATACATCGCATACCTCCTACAATATCTGGGATTGGCTACTTTCAATAGAAAAGTTATTACAAAATTCGCTGAAATTGTGAGAACCTTCACACACTTATTAAAGAATAGAATAAACTTTAAAAGGTCTCTGGGTTGTGAAAATGTCTCTGAGCACTATGGGACTTAACTGCTGAGGTCATCAGTCCCCTAGAACTTAGAACTACTTAAACCTAACTAACCTAAGGACATCACACACATCCATGCCCGAGGCAGGATTCCAACCTGCGACCGTAGCGGTCACGCGGTTCCAGAGTGTAGCGCCTAGAAACGCACGGCCACTCCGTCTGGCTCTTGGATTGTGAAACAGCAATTGTAAACTTAAAAGACGTATTGAGCACTAATCCAATTCTTGCTATTCCAGATTACCAAGGACAACTGTCATGCGATTCCAGCAAACGATTGGCCTTGGGTTGCATTTTACTGCAGGAGGTAGACGGACGAGAACATCCAACAGCAAATGTGGTAGGGGAACTCAATAAGACAGAGGAAAGTTATTTGTTTACTAAAAAGGAAATGCTAGCATTAACATTTCTGCTGTTATTTGTACAGTTGATGCTTCATGATAATACCTGTTCACACAGCATTGATATGTCTACTGAGATCCAACAAGAATTAGGAGTAAGTGAATTCGAATGTGAGTTAATAAATTGAGCAAGTGAATCACATGGGAATGCAGAAACACTTGCAAAATATGTACTTGAGAATGCAGAATTAATGGCAGGAAAATCAGGGTGCTGATCCAGAATGTTGGCAGTTCACGAAGGAACCACAGCTCAGCATAGAAGACTGGCAGCTGCATACAAGACGTAGTTGGCCTATAGGTGTATGAAATGAGATAATGAGGCAGGCTCAAGACAGTTCTAGCAGAAAACAGTCGCTGTCGAGTCACGTAATGCACAGTTGCACATACCGACTAGTGAAAGTCACACAAAAGAGATGTCGAGTGCTACATGAAAAAATTATGTTCCATGCATGCGATGAGTGTAGCTCTGTCGTCAAGAAATTACATTACAGAGATTACCAGAAGCAGATAAATCACTTCCAATATATGCCATAGACAAACTTGGACCAATTTGCTCATACCCTAGCAGGGAACCATTATGCGCTAATGACAATTCATCATTCTTCATGTTTATTGTACATGATAGCCAAACTTAACCAGTTGGCAGAAACAGTGGCACAAGCGATGATTAATCAGTAGATATTAAAGTTTGAAACATCTGAGACAATATGGACCTAGGAATACATTTTATTTCAGATTGGATAAAATAGTTACATCGATTATTATGCACTAAGAAACTCAAGAGTATTGCTTTACACCAGCAGGCAAACAGACGAAATGAGAAAGTCTATTGGCAATACGAGAAATGTTGAGTTACCGTTTTAACAGCCATCACAGACCTTGAGATGCCCTGCTCCCTTATGCAATAGTTGTATATAAAGCAAAAATCTTGAGTATATGTTGCATGTGGTCGTTTTCAATCAGAAGCCGCCGACTCCTTTTGAGTTATGAAAGTGCCTTCAGGTAAAGATATATCATCAGCTTTAATTTTTTTAAGGATAAGAAATGCTTGATGACTAGTTACAGAAATGAACACTAAGAGCTCGGAACAACAGGAAGATAGAAATAATTAAAAAGCAGCATTACCAAGCTGTTATGTTAGAGAATGGGCGATTTGTGATCAGCCCTTATGTGACGAAGGGAAACACTAAAAGTCTGTTGCACATTGACAACGAACCTACCAAGTAGCTGACATGATGTCATCTGCTAATATTAAATTAACACACATCACAGCAGTAGTGTACAAAGGCTGTGCTCTAGATCCATTTCCAGCAACAACTTCAGAAGGGTGGAGTGGGATGGATGGAAAAAAGGAAGAGAATGGTAAGACCAAGCAAAACAAACAGTAATCTCATACGGTTTTTCCAACCCACCCATATATCATAACGTCACGAAAAGGATTCCAAAATGAGGGCACAATGTGTATACGAATTTTGTGTATTTACTCTCTATGCAGGAATTATTGTGCTCCCAGGTCAGGCCAGTCTCCATCTACTCTACACAAGAGATACAGACTCCATTCAGGTTATAGAAGTTCTCCCTGTTCTGGTGTCAGAAATCCACTATGGAATGTCCTGAACAAGTAATTTCAGATAAAATAGCGTCCTTCCAAAGGATGGGATCACATTGGTTGAAATCCATGGCAAACACAATGTTCATTATTTTTACTTACTACAAGCAGTGACATTATAGTAGTGCACAGTACATATAAAAATACAGAGACAAGGATTATTGATGAATGGCATTTTTATTGTGATATTACTGGATCAGCCTTCCAGCTATCCACCGTCATCACTGGGCATACCACACTACATATCACCCAGACATTTATTTGTCTAACCATCCTAACCTCTGATCCTACATGCACAGAACTTGATATACTTAAACAGTACTTAAGACTCGACTCTGCTCACCTCTCTAGATGAGATGTTAGCTGCGCAGAAAGGCTGCATATTAACGGAGCATCAAGCAGATCCCGTGTAAAAGATTCATACAAAACAACATTGCCTATATGTAACCATAAAACCACAAACAATGCTGCTGCATAATTTTATCCATATTAGATTTAGATTACTGTCATTTCAAGCGCAGTGTTCCCGAAATTCGATTCTTACCAATGCACTGCATGTTGCTCCACATCGGTAATATCGCTACGAGCTAAAAATTGACTGACGCAGGACAAATCCAACCATGAATCAAAAGGTTAGTGTGGGTCCCAAGTGCTACTTAAACTGTAAAGAAAGTGTATAGGGACAATTGAGACTCAGTTTGAAGTAAGGGAAATAAACTTTGAATAACTGAAATGTATGAGTGCTCATGTTGCAGCTAGCTTACAACAGGAATACAGAAAGCTGAATTTTCTTAAAGGGAAAGAAGTGTACCAGCATAGTACACAGCTGTAGTCCAGAGTCGTAACCAGGGCACATTCTTGGCCAGCAGTCACAGTTAACATCTTGCCTGCCTCAGAAACCACAGCAGTAACGAGAAATTTCTACGCCAAACATCCACGACACAATATCCGGATCTGGGTCACTACTGTGCAACCGCAATTAGGCTGATGTTACTGGCTGCTGTTGGAATCCCTTCTGCATGACATAGAAACGGTACGTGTTTCATATTGTCGGCCCTGGACAGCTGTACTGAAACCCACTGGGACCAGCCTGTTGTCGTCGTCGAATGACTGAGCGGATTTATAATTTCCAGCCTGTGCCACTCAGTGCCGTACTAATGACGCTGCTGCCTTCGTGCTACACCACTGGTGTGGGACGCAGCCTGCCGTATTCTCCATGACAGCAGCTAATACCTGGCCATCCAGTTATGGGCCAAAAATGTAAGACTTCCCTTGTGAGACACAATAGCACCAGCTATGAAGAATTGCCTATCTTACCACCCACACGTCACGGTTGGGACTTCGACACACTAGGTTACACGTCAATGTATTAACCACATTCGCCAGGAATCAATATTAGTAACATCGGAGATCAACATACGTAGATAGATGGTAGTGATGACTTCTGCTATCCATGAGCCCTCTTCTTCTGCTGTGCTCATATCCATCTGCGACAGAGAATTTATGCCGACGCCAAGCCACTCTAGTTGTAAAATTAAACACTGACGGGAAAAAAATCGCGACACCTAGAAGAAGTTGCGCAACATAAACGAAACTTGGTATGCATGTTTCGACTACTGAAACATGTTGTCTATTCATATTTCACACCAGCCACTTGAGAGTAGTGCCAGTAGCGCCACTATGAGGCTGCAGATCGCAAGTTTCTACGTCTACCTGGTGATTCGTCCAGTTGCGCAGCTATTCATGAGCAGCATTCCAGGGGTCATTTTCCAACTGGATAACGCTCGCCGACATAGCGCTGTCGTAACCTAGCATGCTCTGTCGAGTGTCAACATTTTGCCTTGCCCTGCTCAATCACCAAATCTGTCTCCAATCAAGCACGTATCAGACAACTCCAGTGTCGCTCTCAAACTGCATTAATCGTCCCTGTATTGACGGACCAAGTGCAAGAGGTATGGAACTCCATACCACAAACCGACATCTAGGACCTGTACAACACGAAGCAGGAACATTTGCTTGCTCATATTCAATACTCTGGCGGTTACACAGGTTACTAATGAACCAGTATTTTACATTTGCAATGGCGTATCTCACACTTACATTAACCTGTTATCTTGCAATGTTAATCACTTTAATATGTTACCTAGGCATAATTATTCCCAAAATGTCACTACTCTACATAACTTATAACTTATTTTTTGGTACTGCGATTTTTTCCATCAGTCCATATACATTGTGGATTACTGTAGACAGAGTGGATGATGGCAGCAAATTAACTGTGCTTTTGATCATTGCGGATTATGAAGTTCAGGATAATGAATTATTAGCCTAAGTCTCATTGAAATCCTTCAGACTGAAATTTCTTACAAGATGAATTCAGAGCACGGTTGCAGGAAGGTGCAAATGGGTGCATACAAAATGAAAGAAGAAAGACAAAGTGTTTAATTACATGTACTTAGTTTCAACTTACAATACTTAACAGTTTTTCAGTTAATGGTTCATACATTTCAACAAAATTAACCATAAAATGTGTTCAACAGTATACACACTATATTTTCGATTTCAGTGTACAACAAGAAAGCTTTATAATCTGCTGTACGTTTTCTTCATTATGCTGAACACTTAAGCGAAAAATATTCCCATCCATAAAAGACAAATATTTATTAATATTTTCTACAAAAGCCTTTTAGTTTTACATAAACACAGTATAGACATTGAAAGATTTTTTAAAAAATTTAAATTTTAATAAATTATATGAAGACCGCTTTCTACATTTCGACAGTGTCAGGCATTACCAGAAACCAGAATTTATGTGCTGAAAAAACCACCATTGTCACATTCTACATCTACATCTACATGACTACTCTGCAATTCACATTTAAGTGCTTGGCAGAGGGATCGTCGAACCACAATCATACTATCTCTCTACCATTCCACTCCCGAAAAGCGTGCGGGAGAAACCAACACCTAAACCTTTCTGTTCGAGCTCTGATTTCTCTTATTTTATTTTGATGATCATTCGTACCTATGTAGGTTGGGCTCAACAAAATATTTTCGCATTCGGAAGAGAAAGTTGGTGACTGAAATTTCGTAAATAGATCTCACCGCGACGAAAAACGTCTTTGCTGTAATGACTTCCCATCCCAATTCGCTTATCATATCTGCCACACTCTCTCCCCTACTACGTGATAATACAAAACGAGGTACCCTTTTTTGCACCCTTTCGATGTCCTCCGTCAATCCCACCTGGTAAGGATCCCACACCGCGCAGCAATATTCTAACAGAGGACGAACGAGTGTAGTGTAAGCTGTCTTTTTAGTGGACTTGTTGCATCTTCTAAGTGTCCTGCCAATGAAACGCAACCTTTGGCTCGCCTTCCCCACAATATTATCTATGTGGTCTTTCGTAATTTTAACACCCAGCTACTTAGTTGAATAGACAGTCTTGAGAATTGTACTATTTATCGAGTAATCGAATTCCAACGGATTTCTTTTGGAACTCATGTGGATCACCTCACACTTTTCGTTATTTCTTCTATAGAAAATCATCTTTGATAGATATTTGTCACTTAGTAGTACCTATATGTAATAAAAAGAGAAACAAACATAGCTTGTCATCAGTAGCAAGAAGAAAGTTCATATTTGATACCTATATAACATGCTGCCTAACGGCTAGTGTTAACACCCACAGAAAGTATAAAGTGTGGACAGCTCTGCAGAATTTCATACTGTTCAGAAACTAGTTGATTTCAGTATACACATAGTGAAATAAATGTGCAGAGTGTCATGGGTGAAGTTCATTCCATATATATATATCTCCATCAAAAAAGTTTTGCTTCACCCAAGTTCCCAGAACTCCTGAAGTTAGACGTTGACTGTGTATACTGTACCACACACACAGTCCCTTTGACTGTTCAGAGATGTCACTAAACCCAGCCAAAGATGTAAACAGCCGTGCATGAGCAGGGCCTATTAGACGGGTGAGGGGGTGGGGGGGGGGGGGGGGGGTCCGGCAGCCGGTCAGTACCAGGAAAGAAGTACACGGCTTGTGTTGTCTGTAGGTCAACCATGCCTAGACGGTTAATACCGAGGTTCGATCGCTTCCGCATTGTTGCGTCATGAA
Source organism: Schistocerca americana (assembly GCF_021461395.2). Taxonomy (NCBI): domain Eukaryota; kingdom Metazoa; phylum Arthropoda; class Insecta; order Orthoptera; family Acrididae; genus Schistocerca; species Schistocerca americana. The sequence continues at coordinate 188,854,793 of NC_060125.1, read as the reverse complement.
GGGCCTTCAACAAGGCAAGTGCCCAGGCGTATCGGAGTGTACCAAACCGATGCTGTTCGGATACGAAGGACATACTGAGGGACAGGAACTGTCGGTGCAAGTCCCGCTGAGTATCCACCAGCGTTTCCGGTTGTTGCTCTATGAGGTCTGACTTTGTCTCGTCCTAGGCCACTAGTATTGTGTGTTGGCAAATGTGGCCACTGGGGCAGGTATCACAATATATATACAGTGTGAATATTGCGGAAATGGAAAGTGCTACTTGGATGCGGTGTTCACCGAATGGATTGGTAGTCAGGGTCTTGAGCCCGTAATGTTAGCCATTCAAGGGATTGTAACAATACTTAGAAAGTGTATTTTTTGTGCAAATGTACACTTTTTAAATGGAACAATGCCTACTGACATTAACAAAATAAGAGTAGGGTACATTAGAATGCCAGTGGTGTTAGTGGCAGGATTCTAATTCGAGTCGTCGGTGAGATATCATATTTTGAAAAACTCCCTCGCTGACACTTGTGCAGTACCCGTGTTACCACACACTAAAGAACAATGCAAGTACATACTCCAGTTACGTGGATTGTGACTAGCAACTAGACAACTGACCGTCAGAGATTGTGTTCAAAATGAACACTCGCAACGACGAGAGACACTTCCAGTCTGGTACGGAACAACTGCTGCACACGTGCCGGCATTTCAGCGGAGATGTCCAGACAACGTGCAGTCATATGTCGTTGGTTACCATCTGGTGTAGTTGGTATGTCCGTGTAGACAGCGGCTTTCAGCTTTCCCTCAGAAAAAGTCTACAGGCTTCAAACCTGGGGAGCAGGCTGGCCGACGTGCAAGTCCTCTTTGTCCAATCCCACGATTTGGAAACAAGTCGTGAAGACATGGTGCATTACTTTGCACATATTGGCTGAAAAGCCATCGTATTGGTAGCACAGGTTCCTCGTTGTCTGTGGAGGAATGTCTTCTAGCATGTGTGGAAGGCGGTGTGCTAGGAGGCTGCGATACCTGCGTGCATTCAGTGTTCCATGTATGAAAAACGGGCCAAAGAGTTGATGGCTCGCTACAGCACACATTTACACTCCATGGACGCAGACATTCTCACTATCGAAACCAAATGGGATTGTTAACATACAAATAGTACATGTTTCAGCGATTTACCTGGCCATGATTGGTAAATGGGGCTTCATCGATAAGAAAGATGATACATCTGAAGAATCCTGTCGTAATGCCTGTGTACAGAATTTCACACGATTCTCATAATCGTTTCCATGCAACTCTTGATGGAGAGAGATATGATAGGGATGGAACCATGTCGATGGAGAATGCGTACGACAGTTGCCTGTCTCACGCCGCTTCATCGTGCTATTGCGCGGGAGCTAACGTGCAGATCAACTGCAACAGTAGCTGGAACGTTAATTTCTCCCTCTTCCGTCACTTGTTTCCTTCTGTTACATTGTGTGCGTTTTACACTTCCTTATTCTAGTAACTGATTAAAGAGGTGGATAAATAATTGATTAGATAGTTGACGTCTATTGGGATATCTTGCCTCATTTACTGTACAAGAATGAACTGTATACTTTCTACACTCTCCATATACCATGACCATGTCGGCTTTTTCTGCATAGGTAAATCTCATCGTCCAGTCACGACCTGCTGCTTCAACTGTCACGCACTAACTGACCAGCAAATGCACTCAAGGATCACACAAGCGCACTGTAAGCAAACATAACAACGTCGTATCTAGCAACCACGCAGGTTGAACGGCACAAACAAGTGTCAATGTAGAAGCTTTGCTCCATAAGATACCTCGTAAACGACAAGTATTAGAATCCTGCAACTAACACCACTGACATTCTAATGTACCTTACCGTTACTTCGTCAATGTCAACAGGCATTGTTTCATTTAAAAATATACTTTCTAAGTGTTGGTTCAAATGGTTCAAATGGCTCTGAGCACTATGGGACTTAACATCTATGGTCATCAGTCCCCTAGAACTTAGAACTACTTAACCCTAACTAACCTAAGGACAGCACACAACACCCAGCCATCACGAGGCAGAGAAAATCCCTGACCCCGCCGGGAATCGAACCCGGGAAACCGGGCGTGGGAAGCGAGAACGCTACCGCACGACCACGAGATGCGGGCTCTAAGTGTTGTAACAATCTGTTGACTGACTAGCAATATGAGCACGAAAAAACTGCACATCAATAGCACTTTCCATATCCGCAATATCTGCGGTGTTGTAGATGATTCGCCCTGAGTAGGGTGTCTTTCTCTAGAGTTGTCACGCGCGTTATTTTTTTTTTTTTTTTGCTTTTTCGCCAGATATTTGCCATTTAGTTTTTTCAATCTGTAACTGGTGACAGCCCAAACAAATACTGCTCATCGTGTGTTTTATAAGACGCCCAGCGTCGACGGAATTGGTTAGTTTGCTTCCCACATCAAACAAAATAATTTTTAAATCGGAACTTTATGTGCTCATTCTTCAGAGCACAACGAGATGAGTCTAGTGCGATATTCGTATTACCGATATTTATGAACAGGAATATTAATAACACGAAGAACAACCAACCAGTACTCCAGTAGGTACTGAGCAGCGCGTAGCGGCCAAGTAGTTAGCGCGGGTCAGGGCCCCCCTATCACTGCGGAATAATTGATTACTCCTCGTGCTTCAGTGCCTCTGTTGAGACCTAACAGGTGAAACGAATAACGCTATAGACTAATTGAGGACCTCTCTGTTGAACGGGTAGGTAAAATTCCACTTTAAAAATCTTTTTTGTAGATTTTTTTTTTTTTTTTGGTCATCAGTCTACTGACTGGTTTGATGCGGCCCGCCACGAATTCTTTTCCTGTGCTAACCTCTTCATCTCAGAGTAGCACTTGCAACCTACGTCCTCAATTATTTGCTTAACGTATTCCAATCTCTATCTTCCTCTACAGTTTTTGCCCTCTACAGCTCCCTCTAGTACCATGGAAGTCATTCCCTCATGTCTTAGCAGATGTCCTATCATCCTGTCCCTTCTCCTTATCAGTGTTTTCCACATATTCCTTTCCTCTCCGATTCTGCGTAGAACCTCCTCATTCCTTACCTTATCAGTCCACCTAATTTTCAACATTCGTCTATAGCACCACATCTCAAATGCTTCCATTCTCTTCTGTTCCGGTTTTCCCACAGTCCATGTTTCACTGTACTCCAGACGTACATCCTCAGAAATTTCTTCCTCAGATTAAGGCCGGTATTTGATATTAGTAGACTTCTCTTGGCCAGAAATGCCTTTTGGTTATTTTACTGCCTAGGTAGCAGAATTCCTTAACTTCATTGACTTCGTGATCATCAATCCTGATGTTAAGTTTCTCGCTGTTCTCATTTCTACTACTTCTCATTACCTTCGTCTTTCTCCAATTTACTCTCAAACCATACTGTGTACTCATTAGACTGTTCATTCCGTTCAGCAGATCATTTAATTCTTCTTCACTTTCACTCAGGATAGCAGTGTCATCAGCGAATCGTATCATTGATATCTTTTCACCTTGTATTTTAATTCCACTCCTGAACCTTTCTTTTATTTCCCTCATTGCTTCCTCGATGTACAGATTGAAGAGTAGGGGCGAAAGGCTACAGCTTTGTCTTACACCCTTCTTAATACGAGCACTTCGTTCTTGATCGTACACTCTTATTATTCCCTCATGGTTGTTGTACATATTGTATATGACCCGTCTCTCCCTATAGCTTACCCCTACTTTTTCAGAATCTCGAACAGCTTGCACCATTTCATATTGACGAACGCTTTTTCCAGGTCGACAAATCCTATGAAAGTGTCTTGATTTTTCTTTAGCCTTGCTTCCATTATTAGCCGTAACGTCAGAATTGCCTCTCTCGTCCCTTTACTTTTCCTAAAGCCAAACTGATCGTCACCTAGCGCATTCTCAATTTTCTTTTCCATTCTTCTGTATATTATTCTTGTAAGCAGCTTCGATGCATGAGCTGTTAAGCTGATTGTGCGATAATTCTCGCATTTGTCAGCTCTTGCCGTCTTCGGAATTGTGTGGATGATGCTTTTTCGAAAGTCAGATGGTATGTCGCCAGACTCATATATTCTACACACCAACGTGAATAGTCGTTTGTTGCCACTTCCCCCAATGATTTTAGAAATTCTGATGGAATGTTATCTATCCCTTCTGCCTTATTTGACCGTAAGTCCTCCAAAGCTCTTTTAAATTCCGATTCTAATACTGGATCCCCTATCTCTTCTAAATCGACTCCTGTTTCTTCTTCTATCACATCAGACAAATTTTCACCCTCATAGAGGCTTTCAATGTATTCTTTGCACCTATCTGCTCTCTCCTTTGCATTTAACAGAGGAATTCCCGTTGCACTCTTAATATTACCACCGTTGCTTTTAATGTCACCAAAGGTTGTTTTTACTTTCCTGTATGCTGAGTCTGTCCTTCCGACAATCATATCTTTTTCGATGTGTTCACATTTTTCCTGCAGCCATTTCGTCTTAGCTTCCCTGCACTTCCTATTTATTTCATTCCACAGCGACTTGTATTTCTGTATTCCTGATTTTCCCGGAACATGTTGGTACTTCCTCCTTTCATCAATCAACTGAAGTATTTCTTCTGTTACCCATGGTTTCTTCGCAGCTACCTTCTTTATACCTATATTTTCCTTCCCAACTTCTGTGATGGCCCTTTTTAAAGATGTCCATTCATCTTCAACTGTATTGCCTACTGCGCTATTCCTTATTGCTGTATCTATAGCGTTAGAGAACTTCAAACGTATCTCGTCATTCCTTAGTACTTCCGTATCCCACTTCTTTGCGTATTGATTCTTACTGACTAATGTCTTGAACTTCAGCCTACTCTTCATCACTACTATATTGTGATCTGAGTCTATATCTGCTCCTGGGTACGCCTTACAATCCAGTATCTGATTTCGGAATCTCTCTCTGACCATGATGTAATCTAATTGAAATCTTCCCGTATCTCCCGGCCTTTTCCAAATATACCTCCTCCTCTCGTGATTCTTGAACAGGGTATTCGCTATTACTAGCTGAAACTTGTTACAGAACTCAATTAGTCTTTCTCCTCTCTCATTCCTTGTCCCAAGCCCATATTCTCCTGTAACTTTTTCTTCTACTCCTTCCGCTACAACTGCATTCCAGTCGCCCATGACTATTAGATTTTCGTCCCCCTTTACATACTGCATTACCCTTTCAATATCGTCATACACTTTCTCTATCTGTTCATCTTCAGATTGCGACGTCGGCATGTATACCTGAACTGTCGTTGTCGGTGTTGGTCTGCTGTCGATTCTGATTAGAACAACCCAGTCACTGAACTGTTCACAGTAACACACCCTCTGCCCTACCTTCCTATTGATAACGAATCCTACACTAGTTATACCATTTTCTGCTGCTGTTGACATTACCCGATACTCATCTGACCAGAAATCCTTGTCTTCCTTCCACTTCACTTCACTGACCCCTACTATATCTAGATTGAGCCTCTGCATTACCCTTTTCAAATTTTCTAGTTTCCCTACCACGTTCAAGCTTCTGACATTCCACGTCCCGACTCGTAGAACGTTATTCTTTCGTTGATTATTCGATCTTTTTCTCATGGTAACCTCCCCCTTGGCAGTCCCCTCCCGGAGATCCGAATGGGGGACTATTCCGGAATCTTTTGCCAATGGAGAGATCATCATGACACTTCTTCAATTACAGGCCCCATGTCCTGTGGATACACGTTACGTGTCTTTAATGCAGTGGTTTCCATTGCCTTCTGCATCCTCGTGTCGTTGATCATTGCTGATTCTTCCACCTTTAGGGGCAATTTCCCACCCCTAGGACAAGAGAGTGCCCTGAACCTCTATCCGCCCCTCCGCCCTCTTTGACAAGGCCGTTGATAGAATGAGGCTGACTTCTTATGCCGGAAGTCTTCGGCCGCCAATGCTGAATATTTATCAAAATTTCAGCAGTGGCGGGGATGGAACCCGGGACCGAAGACGTTTTGATTATGAATCAAAGACGCTACCCCTAGACCACGGGTATACACACTACAATAAACAGGCCATAACACCCCATAGTTTTTTGTGTCCTCCACTCCCAGTACTGGTTTGATGCAGCTGTTTACGCTATTCTATTCTGTCATCTTAATCCCCAAATAACTACTGCAACTCACAGCCGTTTGAACTTGCTTACTATGCTCGTCTCTTGGTCCCCATCGCCAACTCAGCAATTTTTGCTCCTAAACTTCCCTCCAGTATCAAACTGACAGTTCCTTGCCGCCTCAGAATGTGTCCTATCAACTGATCCATTCTGTTAGTCAAGCTATGCAACAAATTTCATTTGTCCCAATTCTGTTCAGTATCTCCTCATTAGTTAGACGCTCTAGCCATGTAATCTTCAGCATTGTTCTGCAGCATCACATTTCAAAAGCTTCTGTTCTCTTCTAGTCTCATCTCCTTTATACCCATGTTTCAATTCCTAAAAGGCTACACTCGAGACAAATTCGTTCAGAAAGAACTTCTTAACACTTAAATTTATGTTCGATGTTAACAAATTTCTCTCCTTCAGAAACGCTTTTGTTGCCATTGGCAGTCTAAACTTTATATCCTCTCTTCTTCGGCCGTAATCACTTACTTTACTGTCGAAATAGAAAAACTCATCTATTGCTTTCAGGTCTTATCTCCTGATATGCTTCCTCGCCATAACCTGTTTTAGTTCGATTACAATCAACTACCGTAGCTCCATTTAGTTGACGTACATCTCATAACTTCATTTCAATCCACTATTTATACTACTCAGTTGTTCTTCCATGTCTTGGCCGCCTCTGACAGAATTACAGTACCATAAGCAAACCTCTAAATTTTTATTTCTTCTCTCTGAGCTTTAATTCTTTCTTCAAATTTTTCTCTGACTTCCTTTACTGCTTGTTCAATGTACAGATTGAATAACATCAGGGATATTCTTCAACCCCCTCTCACTCCATTCTCAGCTGATGCTGCACTTTCATGCCCATAGACACAACTGCCGTGTGGTTTCTGGTATATAAACTTTCACTCCCTATGTTTTAGCCTTCCCATCTTTAGAATTTAAAATAGAGTATTCTAATCAACAATGTCAAACTGTTTCTGTGATTTTGCAAAAGCTATGAACTTAGGTTTGCCTTTCTTTAACCTTTCGTGTAAGACGTGTCGTTGTGTCAGTACGGCTTCAGGTTTTCCGACATTTATCTGGAACCTAATCTGATCTTCTCTGAGGTCAGCCTCTCCCAGTAATTGCATTCTTTGTGAAAAATACGTCTCAATATGACGGATTAAACTACTAGTTAGGTATTATCATCACCTGCTTTTTTTTGGCATTGGAATTATTCCACTCTTCTTGCAGTCTAAAAGTATTGCTGTTGCTTTATATATCTTGCAGACCAAGTAAAACAATTTCGTCATCGCTAGCTCTCACGGACGTAAACAGTTCTGAGAGAATGTCATCCACACCAGTACCTTCTTTCGAATTAGGTCTGCCAGTGCTCTGACAAATTCTTCCCGCAGTAACGTATCTTCTATCTCATCTTCAGGTACTTCATCTTCCCTTTCTACAATAGTTCGTTGTAATTCATTCATCAGCTCTGTATATTCTTTCCACCTTCAGCTTTCACTTCTGTGGTTAGTACTGTTTCTCCATCAGAGCTCTTGATAATCATACAGCTGTTTCTGTTTTGTCCGAAGGTGTTTTTAACTTTCCCGTACATCATCTCTGTGTTTCCCCAAGTTATAGATGCTTCTATGGTCTTACATTTGTCCTATAGATATTACTGCTTACCTATTTTTCACTTCGTGTTGATCGTATTTTTTAGACCTGTATATTCGCTTTTGCCTGCATTATTTTCTGCATTTTTATATTTTCCCCATTCATTAATTACATTTAATGTCCCCTGTGATATTCAAGCATTCCTAGTAGGCTTTATCTTTTTACCTCTTTGATACTCTACTGCCTTCACTATTTCAACTCGCGAATCTACCCAGTCGCCTTCTACTACATTCATTTCCTCTTTTAAGCCAATCGTGCCTAATGCTCCCTTTGAATCTCTCAACAACCTCTTGTTCTTCCGACTTATCCAGGTTCCATCTCCTTTATTTCCTACCTATTTCCAAATCATTCAGTTGCTATTTACGGTTCATAACCAATAAATAATCTTCATAGTCCACATATGCCTCTGGAAAAGTCTTAGAGTTTAAAATCTTGCACTCATCTAATCAGTCTGAAAACTTCCAGTTCCTACATGTCTCTTCCACATGTACAACCATCTTTCATGATTCTTAAGCCAGTTGTTGGCGATTTTTAAATTATGCTCCATGCAAAATTCTATCAGGCAGATTCCTATTCAATTCCTTATCACTATTTTCATATGCCCTTACTGTTCCGTCGTAACCACAAGCGCCTGCTCGAAGATGAATAACGAAACAGCAGAGAAAGCTCTGAGACATCAGCCAATAGCTCGCTGACCAGGACCGCACCAAAACAGAAGCGGCCTCCACAAGAAGACAATATAAGCGCCGCTCCTGCCAGCCTCGGCCGCAGACTAGTAGACCTGGACTAGAAGAGAGCATTAGAAGTTCAGTTATTAGTTATCCATATCAATTACTGGCATGGTCATTGTATATGGCGAAAGACATTGGTTATTTGTATGTCGCCCATCGTTTGCTACAACTCGTTACAATCAAGGTTAAATATTGTAAAGCTACTTTATTGTAATAAAAACGATTAATTTGATTTGCTTGGATTTTTTTATAGGAATACGAGAACGCTGTATTCTTTAGGTACCCTATAAGAGACGAATGAGCAGGACCGCACACCTACTATTTTTATTTCTCTTCTTCTTCCTACTACTGAATTCCAGTCATATATCATAATTAAATTTTTCTCTCCCCAAACTATCTAAATGATTTACGTGTATTTCATCATATACGCTCTTCGTCACCTGCAGAGCTAGTTGGCATATGAAATTGTAGTACTGTAGTAGGTGTTAAATTTTTATCCAACTTACGTATGATAATTCACTCGGTATGCGGTTCATACTAGCTTACCCACATTTCTATGTACTTATTCATTGTTGGATCTACTGCAGCATTAACTCGATTTGATTTTATATTTAAAGCGCTGTCCTCATCGGACCAGAAATACTGCACAGCTTGCCTCTGAACTTAACTAATCTTCACTATAGCTAACTTCAACCTATTCATTTCCGGTATTAAATTTTCTAGTTAACCTACCTGACAGAAAGACTACTCCAATCCCCCGAGAATCAGATTTGTTTTTCCTCATGACTGTATCCTCCAGAGTATTCCCTACCCAGAGATCGGAATTGGGGTACAATTTTACAACCTGATCATTTTACCTGTGAGGATTCCATAATGGTTTAAGCACACAGTAGAAGTGCACGTCCTCAATACAAATAATGGCTGCAGTTTCCCCTTGCTTTCAGCTGTTCGCAGTTTCAGCAACTCAGGTTTATGTCGGCTGATGATACCAATGCCAAATTAGTCGGCCATCAATACTGTTGCTGGCTGTAATGAAGCTGGTCAGTGGACCACTCTCATAATACACTGGAGCACTTCTTTTTCACTTAAGATGGTTGCACTGTACTTGGAATAGCTAAAAATAGCACTTTAACTATGATTGTCTGCAGTAATAGAGGAAAGGTTATAATAATTTCATGCTATTGTCCAGGATATTTTTAAAGACAAACATTTGGATATGATGTGAATTTATTTTTTTACAAATCAAGAATGAGGAAATATATGTGAACGAACATGGAAAGCAGAGTGTAACACCCCAATTACAGAAACCCTAGTAAACAACCCTTTGTTGTAAGAGAAGTAGGAAAATCATTCATCCTGACTATGACGGTAGGTGCTGACGACAAAATTTACACTTGTGATAATTTGATCAACAGGAATGTCATGTGAATAATAACATTTATCATGAAATAGACACTGAATGAAAGAATCTAATAAGATACGCAACGGAAACATCAAAAGAAGAACTGCAAAATAATTAATAACGAACGTCAAAGCCCAGATGGTAAATTGGCCAAAGATAACATTTACCGTAGAAGAGAGTTGTAGCCGCATCGAAAAGGAAGTTCGATATGACTACAATGTAGCTCGGAAATAGAAATATTAGCTTCAGTTGCTATCTAGTCGATCTCTAGTTCTAATGCGAAAGTAGCATGCACGTAAGCGCTATTAGATTGTTTTAAGCTCATTGGAAGTTTGCGATATAGACTGCAGTATTATTCAGAAGTAATACTAAAGCAAAAATATCTTTACAGTTAGCAAGATAATGGGATATAGAGATTCGTGACGAAGTTAAATCGTGTGAGATTTGTGATGGGACTTAGCCTTCGTAATAGTGAATAAGCACGAACATTCAAGGACACTGAAAAAGAAAGATCGCCCACAGAAAAACAATTATTAGTCTCGGTTAGGTAACATACAAACGCCAACATGAAGAACGTACAACTGCGCCGAGTTGTCAGAAGTTGTCGCCAACGACAGGATTACTGATACAAACGGAAGCAATTCCCTGAGTGGGAAATCGGTGTGAGTGCTCAGCCTAGGGACAATTAATTACAAGGAACAATAAAATTGGATTCAAACTTAAATTCTTCGTTTCTCTCTACATAACTGAATAGACATTATCATGCGTGTTAGTGAAAAGTAACTGACTATTAGAATATTATGAAGTGAAAAGTGAAATCATGGTTATTTAACTGTGAACAGTCATCGATTTGTCTCAAGATTACGACTCATTGTGAACATTGCTTAAGTATATGTTATCCTTGGAATTACTTCGTGTAGTTATTGAACACGTGACGAAGCGACGTCTTGACGACGCAGTAACAATTAATCAACTTAATATCCTCGCAATTCCATAATGTGGCCACGACTTGGGTGATGAATTGAAGATTCAAGACTTTGTATTATTAAGATTCAACATCCATTATCTAACCGCCCATAATAAAAAGAAGGAGCAAGAGCGGCTTGCACATTCTGACGCTCTGCTCTATCGAATATTGACATTAATCACGAAAGACTGTATCTGAAATATGACCAAACCAAGCGAGGAATTTGTGTTTTCTTACTAGTTACAGGGTGGCGTTGTCGTGATCGATGGACACCGTTCTACGTCATACCGACTGGGACAACCATCACCGCTGAGTCGTGTCAACTCTAAGGAGACGCAGACGCCACAAGATTCAATGAAATTATTCTGTAACTCCAAGAACTGTAGATGCTTTGATGTCTATTTATAACAATCAGTAGTATATAGATATTGTGGTTATTTTGACATAATTTTCAAAGTACTGTTCATTAGTGGAATGATTATGGTTTGACAGTGAGTTAGTTTGTTTTCTACTGGTACGCTGTAGTAATGAAGTTAATGATTAATGAACGTATACGGAAATTGTTAAAGATAGTATTCGAATCAGAGGTGTGAATGAAAGTGTTTGTCATGAGTAACAGCTATTTTTTATCTTTCCACATATGTACATACTGCTGCCTAGCTCAGCCAGTAGCGTACCCTTACGTGTCTGACGACGAGACAAGTCACCCATGTGCCACTCTGAAAGTTACACATCATCCAACGCCATCATCCCTCTCTCTCTTACAGTACTCTGGCACCATATTGCACAACGTAACGGAATAATAGGTACCTATTATTTGGCATAAATGTTACGGCATCTTATTGTGAACTGAATTCAGATCTGAAAATTGATAGAGGTTTTTCTCTTTATGAAGGCACATTGTATATAAGTTTCATATAGCCATAAGACTTCATTTAAATTCCACCTACTTCCTTAAGTTTTCCATCAAAGGTTTGCTACCAAAGAAGTAAAGGCGCCATTTTCTTCATAGTAGCCACTGATGAAATAACAGTGAAATAATCGCAATTTATCTATATGGGCCTTTACAAAGTTCGAAAGCTACTTGCACATGGCTAATGATGGTACTGGAGATCCCGTCAAACTGGAAGATTGCTTTATCCCCATCTCTGTAACACCAGAGCGTACACTTGTCGACAGTGGTCTACATATCTGACCTTCACTCTGGAAACAGATGACCGTAATGTACAACAGACACTGATATCAAAATATATACTAACAATATCTAGCAGATCACGCCTGCAGCACACACCAACGTGAATCATCGCCATTTCTCCCTTCATCACGCAACCACACCTCCGACTCAGTGGAGCACACTGCTCTAGAGTCTTCGTGACGACCAGCTGATCTTTCACTGCCACGACCAGTGCAACAATCAACGACTCCACCAGTGACAGCCACATCTGATGCTCACCACACAGCTGCACTGCACGAAATTAGGAACATCGAAACAGTAAAAGTCATGTGCATTTACAGTTTTCTCCATACCCATGAGCTACCTTTTATATCGCTGTCAATAAGACCTGTTGGTTGCTGAAGACAGGGGAGGCTCCAGACAAGGTGGAAAAATGACAGCAGCAGCAGCAGTGTCTTTGAGAGGAAGGTGGCCTAGTGGAGCTGCTGATGATCCATCTGAGCAAACTGCTCAAAGATTACAGTCTTCCGTCTCCTTTGCTGCCGGTTACACTGCATTTTCTTATTTCTCAAGTGCCGCAGTTTCCGCATTTTGTGGCGGACCCGATAAATCTTCAATGCCCAATGTTTCTACAGTCCTTGCCCATAGACCGAAAAGATATAACAAGTGCAAAAACGGCGTATCGACACCAGTGGTTCGCTTTTTTGTCATGATCTACTTTATTACTTTGTTAACCGTGGGCCAGCAGAAACATTTCAGAATGTGTTACAGACGGTTTATTTACAATAACTGACCAAAAGTACACAGACACCGCTATGTAAAGCAGAACTGATCACTGGATGTCACGAGGCGGAGACCAACCAGTATAAAAGGAGGCTGGGAGTACTGTGTTATCAGCGGAGAAGCGGTATGAGCAGAAAGAGAGGGTCTGGAGAACTCAGTGACTTTCTGTTTCGTCTAGTCATCTGGGTGAAAAGTATAGCAGGGACATTTCAAACCGTTTAAAGCAACCTAAGTCGATTGCGGGTGTCGTGGCTGTGAAGTGAAAACGTGAGAGTACAAAACCATCTAAAAGAAGACCAGGCAGATCTCATGTACTGGCGGGCAGGAGGGACCCTCGACCATTGGGAAGGGTGGTTGTAAAAAATTGCATCAAACCAAAGGAAGAAATCACCTGGAAGTTCCAAAGTGATACAAGCTATCTAGCTATGACAATGACTCTGTGTAGCGAGTTAAAGAGAACGTGGTGCCAACATCACTAACTTCTCTGGTTTCGGATCTTGAAGCCATTCCTCCAGAGACATTCAGACACATCACTGAAAGTGCCCCCAGCAGAACTAAAGCCGTCACAAAGGCGAAGGGTGGATACTTCTCATATTAATGTCCACTAATAGGTGTCCAGATACATTTGACCACCAATAGTGAACACTGAGTGTAGACTTTTATTTATGGACAACGTTTGGCAAGAAAATATCCTTGGCGATTAAAGTAGGCTTAGCGCAGCAGGTTCGCACACCTGCCAAGGTCAACCATGTAACGAGATACCGTTGTCAACAGACGTAAGGATTGGGAAAATGTATGCAAACAACTGCACAAGAAGGAAAACCCAAACATGTTAGGGAGAGGAAGGGACATTACATTTTAATGGCCGTCGACGATGAGGTCATTAGGGACAGAGATCAAGTCGGTTAGGACAAGGACGTGGAAAAAATCTGGCACGACGCTTTCAATGACACTATTTCGGCATTTACCATAACTTGTTAAAGAAAGTACAGGAAACTTAAATCTCAATAACTGGACAGGGTTCGGAACTGCGCTCCTTCCAAATACTAGAACAGGGTCCACATTACTATGCCATCTCGCTCGGCGCCAAACATCATCTCATTTCTGTATAAATATTAAATTGCTAGAGCAGTTAGGTACACCAAACAATAGGACGCCATAGTAAATTAGTATCTCATATTATTAATTACAAGAACAAATGACTCTAGAAGCCTCATGACAGGGATTTCATGAAGAGTAAGTTAACAACAGATAAATAGCACGTTAACAAAAAAAAATCCTGTGAATCTCATTTGAGTATAGGCTTTTATTTATGGACTGCGTTTGGCAAGAGCAGATCCTTCATGGTTAAAGTGGTTGAGCGCAGCAGGTTCGCGTCGTGCACCTGCCATGAACAACCATCTTACGAGGTACATTTTTAGATTTCCGTGAAGATGTCTCAGTGTACTTGCAGTATCGGGCAGCCATATCTTTCAATTAGCCTGGAGCAGTGATTTGCACTTTGCGGCTAGCTATCAGCAATCTGCTTTCATGACGCGGTGGATAGTTCTTGTCGACTGTCCAGAAACCAGTCCAAAAAAAAAGCTTATTCTACAATACCACCCTGTGGTCGTTACTGTGGCAAGATTATTTATTAATTTTTATGAAGGATATTGACTGTCAATTGAAGGAGTTTTCCTGGAAATTTAACATTTGAAAGCAACTGCAGCTCTTCCCTATTAAGATGACGACAGCTATTTGTCAGACAAATGCATTGTTTTTAAGAATTGTTGGCTATTCACCTCAATAGCAAAGCACTGTTATTACCTTCCTTCACCTCACTGAAACTCGCAGTCTTATTCCTACGTGTTCGATTGCCCAAAGGAATAACAAAAGCGTGCATGCGTGCGTCGATGCACGCGAGTGTAAAACTACAATGAGATTATGTCGTCGCCATTAACAATCACTTTTTGTCTGCAGCTTCACTGTAAAGTGTACCGAAAAGTGTCCTTGACCGGGCCTACATCTAGCTTATGGTTGTGCCGCTTCGTTGCTGGGAGACTGAATATTGTCGCCAGACGTGTGTGTGTGTGTGTGTAGATCGGAGGGGCAGGGATGTAGAGATAATAGTGTGTGTCTGGATGGGTGTGCATGATTGCATAATCCCATGGTCCATTTCGGAGTATTTCGATGTCAGATGTCAGTAGTGACACAACTGAGCTGTGTAGAAACACACACACACACACACACACACACACTTACACACACACACACACACACACGTACACAAAGAGAGAGAGAGAGAGAGGATCAGTTGACGGCGGGACTGTTGGTGGGAGCGAGACGGACAACTACGCCCCCGTCCAGACGTGGCTTCCCCCACCTGCCACCGCGGTAACCGCAGAAGGGTGCTGACCTCCACGAAGCAAATTCCATTACGACTGTCATAACCTGTTTGGCAGAACTGTTATTGGATTTCGTACCGTGCAGCTTGCAGCCGTCCCCGCGACGGACATAACCCGAGATCGGTTTGAGTTCCCTTTTCATTCGCTCACGCTTCCCAACTTCATATTTACGGATAATTTCCGATTGAGTACGACCGTGTGGAGAACTGGGAGGGTGGGAGATGCATGCATTATCTATATGTGTGTGTGTGTGTGTGTGTGTGTGTGTGTGTGTGTGTGTGTGTGTGTGTGTCATCCACCTACTCTTTTCCGTGCATTGCATTCTCAGTTATGAGTCGTTGTAGCTCCTACATGTCTTCTAAAGCCATCTTCCCACTTCCCAATAAGTCTTCGTATTGGTCTTACTTCTCCTTTGGCACACCAGCCAACCAATTGGACATCTACCTCTACCGCGTATCTGCATTAATTGTTATTACAGCCGTAAATGCGAGTTGCACTCCGGCGTGCTCCTTGATCAATGTGTTACACTTCCTATCCGAACCATTAATTGCCAAAATGGCTGAAAGCATATTGCGACATTGAAGGGGCAATATTAAGGGGTAAAATATTTTTGTACGATCTCGGAAGAGACCAACCGTATGCAACATTATTTGAGGTAATATTTGTGGGAGAGAAAATGTTTGTTTTAAACTCTTCTTCTTCTTCTTGCTGTTTGCTTAAGGAAAGAGTAAATGACTAATGGTGAAGTTATTAGTTGCTGCTTCGACTGAAGTTCGACTGTTGAGTCCCCTCCACGTGCTTCACAATAAATAAAAATCTGAATACAACTGCCGGTGTTAAAACAGAACGCGTGCGCACTGCTGCGTGTGTTGTTAGTGCTTCGTAGGCACTTTCGGGATGTACCGTCTCAACCTCTGTACATTTTGTTTATTTTGTTATCAACCCACTAACAGCATTCAGTTACATTAAAAAGAAAGTGTTACAAAGTGGTTTCAAATTACACTATTGTCAAATTACACTATTTTATTTTAAATGAGATATTATTCTAGGAGTATCATGTATGATTTTCAGGCCTCCTTTTACTATTAAGTTATTTCGCTCATAGTTAAAAGTCGAATGTAGTAAAGGTAAACAGTGCAATATTATCGACAGCCAAAGATGATTGAGAAGGCTTTCTTTACGGCTTATTACTTCTTCGTTTTCCCATTTTAAGAAATTGAGAATTTCCCATGCGACGAAAAAACAAACCTCGAAGTTGTCTGTCGTCTTTCATTCCTGAAGTTTCGACAGTAATCATCACCTCTATTAAAAGCTTCAGCACTAAAATATACACTCCTGGAAATGGAAAAAAGAACACATTGACACCGGAGTGTCAGACCCACCATACTTGCTCCGGACACTGCGAGAGGGCTGTACAAGCAATGATCACACGCACGGCACAGCGGACACACCAGGAACCGCGGTGTTGGCCGTCGAATGGCGCTAGCTGCGCAGCATTTGTGCACCGCCGCCGTCAGTGTCAGCCAGTTTGCCGTGGCATACGGAGCTCCATCGCAGTCTTTAACACTGGTAGCATTCCGCGACAGCGTGGACGTGAACCGTATGTGCAGTTGACGGACTTTGAGCGAGGGCGTATAGTGGGCATGCGGGAGGCCGGGTGGACGTACCGCCGAAATGCTCAACATGTGGGGCGTGAGGTCTCCACAGTACATCGATGTTGTCGCCAGTGGTCGGCGGAAGGTGCACGTGCCCGTCGACCTGGGACCGGACCGCAGCGACGCACGGATGCACGCCAAGACCGTAGGATCCTACGCAGTGCCGTAGGGGACCGCACCGCCACTTCCCAGCAAATTAGGGACACTGTTGCTCCTGGGGTACCGGCGAGAACCATTCGCAACCGTCTCCATGAAGCTGGGCTACGGTCCCGCACACCGTTAGGCCGTCTTCCGCTCACGCCCCAACATCGTGCAGCCCGCCTCCAGTGGTGTCGCGACAGGCGTGAGTGGAGGGACGAATGGAGACGTGTCGTCTTCAGCGATGAGAGTCGCTTCTGCCTTGGTGCCAATGATGGTCGTATGCGTGTTTGGCGCCGTGCAGGTGAGCGCCACAATCAGGACTGCATACGACCGAGGCACACAGGGCCAACACCCGGCATCATGGTGTGGGGAGCGATCTCCTACACTGGCCGTACACCACTGGTGATCGTCGAGGGGACACTGAATAGTGCACGTCATCGAACCCATCGTTCTACCATTCCTAGACCGGAAAAGGGAACTTGCTGTTCCAACAGGATAATGCACGTCCGCATGTATCCCATGCCACCCAACGTGCTCTAGAAGGTGTAAGTCAACTACCCTGGCCAGCAAGATCTCCGGATCTGTCCCCCATTGAGCATGTTTGGGACTGGATGAAGCGTCGTCTCATGCGGTCTACACGTCCAGCACGAACGCTGGTCCAACTGAGGCGCCAGGTGGAAATGGCATGGCAAGCCGTTCCACAGGACTACATCCAGCATCTCTACGATCGTCTCCATGGGAGAATAGCAGCTTTCATTGCTGCGAAAGGTGGATATACACTGTACTAGTGCCGACATTATGCATGCTCTGTTGCCTGTGTCTATGTGCCTGTGGTTCTGTCAGTGTGATCATGTGATGTATCTGACCCCAGGAATGTGTCAATAAAGTTTCCCCTTCCTGGGACAATGAATTCACGGTGTTCTTATTTCAATTTCCAGGAGTGTATATTCTACAGTAAAACACATAAACCAATGTCTTATTTCTGGAAGGCTGTTAGTACAGTGATTGTGGGAAATGGCCGACCTAAAATGTTGCTATAATAAGTGTTGGTAATGAATGCAGGAGACCATAAAAAATGACAAGGCTGTACGAGATGGACAAAGAATTAATCAGAGGACGCTTAGACGTATTTCATAGCCGCTTAGGAAAATAGCATCCAGGGCTCTAAAGTTTAATGAGCGTGTGTTAGGCAGGGAGCCTGATCTGAATCATAGATGGGGAGGAGGACCTGCCAGCAGGTATCGATGGTTCAGTGTGAAGCCATCTGCAAGTTGTGGCCCGCGTCGGCACAGATGACGCCTGTCTCTTCGGTTTTGAGGCCGTCGTCAGTTCGTACAGGCGGCTGGCGGATTTGCAGACGGCTGCTTTCATGTGGGTCTGAAACTGGAATTATTAAGCAAAAATCTAGGAAAGAGGAACTCAATGAGCAGTAGTCACCAAAAAAAAAAAAAAAAAAAAAAAAAACCACCAGCGGAAGCGGAGCTTACAATTTGCAGGGTGGTACCAAGAACTGAGTTAGTGGAAGTCCTTTTCAGATGCTGATATATACTGTACTGAAGTACACGATCGGTTTTGGCATTCACATTCAAACCACTTTTAAGTTGATAGGAACCTGGAATTATTAATGCAAAAATCTGTAGAAGAGAGTGTCAATGAGCAATAGTCACTAAAAAAACACCAGTTTCTTTCACATTTACCACCAGTTATTGACAACTTCCTTTAAAGGTGCTCTGCATATCTTTAGCTACTTCTAAATGGTAGTAAACATGTTCTTGTTTTCAGTCCACGTTACATCCAAGACATACTATCGTCTCTACATTTGCCGGTGTTTTGAATTTGTTTTGCGCTCACGCCAGAGGACGTAACTTTTCACAATCCACTGTAACTATTTTCAATTTCTATTAAATCTAAAAATTATTATTGGATTTTTACTGGTAAACCATAAAATCGGACATTTCGAAAATGCCAGAATTAATTTCTTTTAAACCATAGACATGGCAATAATTTTAATCTACCGAACTCTACAGATTTTATAAGCATGAAACGCTTATTTTTCTCAAGATATAGTAGCCCGTATAGCTTTTAAATCCACCGAACTTTCACTTTAATTTCATTTACATTGCTTCATAATAGCACAAAGTACGATAATATACACGGGTGTGTAAAATGTAACTACGCAGGTAGCTTTGGCAAGTTGTGTCACTAACAACATACGTAGAAAAAACTGCTACAATGTAGTCCAGAAGGTAGTTGAACGAATTACACAGTCAGGGAAACAGAAACGACACTTCTATTCAAAGACAATAATTACGACTACACTAAAGTCACTGCGATTTACGGTGGTTCCGTGGACATTAGAAAAGGTGGGACACGCTTCTGTATGGGGAGTGTGATCACCGCGGGCAATTGTGCATGGTCCGCAACACGCTCGTATACGGTCCACAAGGTTGGTAAGGAGTTATTAAGGTAGGGCGTTCCATTCTTTCATCATGGCGGTTGACGATTGTTGAATGGTCATTGGCGCACGTAAAAGAGCTGTAATACATCTCCTCAGTCACAGAAACGTGCAGGACTGTCCATTCGCCGAATAGTTTCTCGTCCCAAGAGCTCCTATACCTGCACAGTTCGATGCAGTCACGCTTTGTCATCCATAGAAGCGAAGTCAGGGCCGAATTCGACGGTCGGGACGGGGTACATTGTCACAGTAATGTTGACCAATAAGTGTGCCGTGTTCAAACATTTGCAGGTCAGCACGACCATGCAAGATTTTGTATTCCAAGACCACGGCACCTGCATCACCAAAACGATCATGTTCGATAATGTTCCTTAGTGTATTACGTCTTCCCACCTCACACCATATGAGAGTGCATCCAGAATCACTACTCAGGCTGAAACTACTCTCATCCAAAAGTAACACCCGGTGATTTTTCGTATCTCTAGTCCCTAAGCTCTGGGCAACATCGCAAAAGCTGTCACTGTAGAGCGGGTGTCAACGGAGCACAACATACTGGTCTTTGGGCAAGGAGACCAACCAGATGCGCCCCCCATAACCATCTCGCTGATCTTCACCGTGGTGCTTGTTCCGTTGTCTTCCTTGGGTCCCTGGCCATGTGGGTATCCCAGGTAATGAGCTTGCTGATCGTTTGGCTTGGAGAGCAGTCACTTACCCCTCTTCTCTGTAACCCCTCCTACAGCGGATTTACGGCTTCAAATCAAATCCCACTTCGGACAATCATGGGCCAACTCTTGGGAGGCTACCTCCCTGTCTAATAAACTTCTTGCGATTAAGGTGACACCAGTTCCGTGGCGTTCTTCATTCCGCCTCTCCTGAAAGGCCTCATCCACCCGGTGTCGTCCCGCATCGGCCATACCAGGCTGTCCTATTTTTTTTATTTTGCGTAATGAGCCACCCGCACTTTGTGGTTGTCGAGCCTTCCAGTCAGTAGCCCACATTTTAGTAGAATGCCCCCTTCTTTTGGTTCTGCGCACTAAGTACAGACTTCCCCGCACTTTACCTTTAATGTTGGCTGACGATTCCCGGATGATCGAACTGGTTCTCAGTTTCCTCCGTGAAAGTGGTTTTTATTCTCAGTTTCAAGGTTTTTAATCTCACTCTGGTGTTGGGGCAGGGCGGTGACGTTTGGGGGGTCTCCCACTGTAAGCTGTGTTTGGAGATTCCCGACTCCCCTCCCTGGCCAAGATCCTCTTTTTTTTTCCCTTTTACTCTGTTTTTATCACTTTTTAGAATTGGTTAGTCTCCTTTTCCAATACACATTTTTACATTCTAGCAGTTGAACGCTTTTAAATAGTAGGTGTTTTTGCCTCTACTGCATCAGAGGTCGGATATTTCCAGCCTTGGGGTTGCTCTCTTGCTGACTTCCCTCATTTTGTTTTTACCATTGACGACACGACTGCACTTTCACGTTTTTTAGCCTTTTCTCTTTTATCGTTCTGACTTTTCTGCGATGTCAAACTGTCGGAATGGACCACATTTGAAACAAGGGTCTGATGACCTTGCTGTTTGGTCCCTTCAACCCCAATCAACCAACCACACCGACGCAGTCTCCGTGCCACTATGGAGTGTGAGATATTGTGTCTTGCAGTTCTGGTAAATGTGAGTTCCTTCTAGTCTGTTGCACAGCGTAGCGACACCTGCTGCTGTATTGACCGTGGTCGACCACCGGCTCTCCTTCAGGCAGCAGCGCCTGTGGTAGAAAACACCGACCATGCAAGTGAAACAGTGCTGTGATCACTACCATACTCCTGGGCTACTCTAGTCAGAGTTCATCCTTCTTCCAGTTACCCGAAGATTCTTTCACGTGTGAAGTCATCCACATGTTGTCTCCAGGCCATGAAGAACACCACCACAGTGAACCCTAACTGCTCGCTGATTGACACATACTGTCATTTCTCGTGCCTTCAACTCCTTGTATTACGAGGCAATTTGGCACTACTGTCACACTGATCTCACACCCTGTGACGTCTTGCTTTGGGCGCACAACTGGAAGACCTGAGGAAACATGGTCCTGCACTTTCATCCATTTCCACAGAATAGTTAATACATTATGTTACTTTATCCACCTTGCTCTTAAGTTCTCCAAAGCACAGTAGCTTTTTTTGTAATAATAGTCTACATGCATCAGCTTTGTATTCATCTCCTACTATGTAAAATATATGCATATCCTTCACATTATGCATTAATAATTGGGGTTTTAGGTCCACTTGAAAATGGATTGCATATGATGTCCGAAACCAGTAGTAAGCTTTATACTGAATGAATAAAGAACTAAAGAATAACAACTCCCTCCCAATTCGGAGAAACTAATAGGTACCCAGAATGGACCGGGTTCCTTTGGTTTGAAGCTGAGTGGATTTCGTAGCGGTATTCGCTGCAGATTCCTAGACCTCCGTGGGTTGGAGAATAGGATTCCCCTTGACAGTTCAAGTGTGCTTTATACTTGGATAACAGAGTACTTGTGGAGTGCACTACTTTTTTGTAAGGCTAGGAAATGCTTTGAGGTTCTGATCAGTCGATACGCAGGGAGCAAAATCAGATCGTGTACAAAGTAACCGTACCTTGAATATCAAACTTTTAACGGCATACTGTCGAGGCATTCAAATAAAGTCCTTGAGTTCTATCGCGGTACAGGAAAGCTGTTGCCCTCAAATTATGCAAAGAACCTACACTGAATGATGAAAGTCATGGGATAGCGATATGTACATGTACAGACGGTGGTAGTATCGCGTACACGACGTTGTAAAGATCAGTGCATTGGCGAGGGTGTCATTTGTACTCTGGTGATTCATGTGAAAAGGTGTTCGATGTGATTATTGCTGCAAAACAGGATCATTCGGAGGTGACAGATAAACTCCAGTGGAAGACTCTTCAAGAGAGACGCTTTTGTTGAAGTTTCCAGAACATACCTTCACCGAGGAGTCAAGCAGTATATTGCTCCCTCCTATGTATATCTCGCGAAGAGACCATGAGGATAAAATCAGAGAGATTAGACCCCACACAGAGGCCTACCGAAAATCTTACTTTCCACGAACAATACGAGACTGGAAGAGAAGAGAGAACCGCTAGAGATACTAAAGGTACCCTCCGCCACACACCGTCAGGTGGCTTGCGGAGTATGGATGTAGATGTTGAATTAATAGACTTTTATTGCGGAATGGTATTTGGAGCTAGGCGCATGGACTATACCATTTCCGCATTCGTAAGGCAATTCAATATTTCGAGATCCACAGTGTCACGACAGTGCCGAGAATATCAAATTTCATCGATTACCTCTCACCACGGGCAACACAGCGGCCGACAGCTTTCATTTCACGGCCCAGAGCAGCGGCGTTTGCATAACGTTGTCACTGCTAACAGACAAGCAACACTGCGTGAGACAAATACGACGAACGTATCCGTTAGGATAGTGCGGTGAAATATGGAATTCATGGCTATAGCTGCAGACGACCGACGCGAGTGTCTCTGCAAACAGCACGACATCGCCTGCAGAGCCTCTCTTGGGCTCGTGCCCATATCGGCTGGACCCTAGACGACTAGAAAACCATGCCGTCGTCAGATCATCCCCAATTTCAGACGGTAAGAGCTGATGGCAGGTTTCGAGTGTGGTGCAGATCCCACGAATTCATGGACCCAAGTTGCCAACAAGGTACTGTGCAAGCTGATGGTGACTTCATAATGGTCCAATGGAACCGATCATTGACTGGTTCAAATGGCTCTGAGCACTATGGGACTCAACTTCTGAGGTTATCAGTCCCCTGGAATTTAGAACTACTTAAACCTAACTAACCTAGGGACATCACACACAGCCATGCCCGAGGCAGAATTCGAACCTGCGACCGTAGCGGTCGCCCGGTTCCAGACTGTAGCGCGTAGGCCCGCTCGGCGATCGTTGACTGGAAATGTTTACGTTCAGCTACTTGGAGACCATTTGCAGCCATTCATGGATTTCATGTCCCAGAACACCACGGAATTTTTATGGATGACAGTGTGGCATGTCACCAGGCCACAATAGTTCTCCATTGGTTTGAAGAACATTCTGGGTATTTCGAACAAATGATTTGGCCGTCCATACCGCCCACCATGAAACTCATAGAACATTTATGGGACAAAATCGACAGATTATTTCGTGCATAAAATCCTGCAGTGTCAACACTTTCGCAATAATCGGAGACTATAGAGGCTGCGTGGCTCAATATTTCTTCAGCGGACTTCCAACGACTTATTGAGTCCATGTCACATAGAGCTGCTGCAGTACACCGGGGAAAGAAGGTATCCCGCGACTTTTTTCATCTCACTGTAGAGCTGAATCACACCCAAAGCACAACGCTTCGAAATATTTAACACTGCATGGAACATGTATCTAAAAGACAGGTTAGATGCTATAGGAGAGGGAGAGCTCGTTGCAGTCGAAGAAAATACTAATATATCGAGGTCGAAATAGAGTCTCGGCGCAAGTAAGTGGCCAAAGTGAACTCAATCAACGAATGTTTGTACCAGCCATCCGATTCTGCCCTAACAGTTGAATAATTAAAAGAAAGTCTAACCTTAGTATCGGAGAGTCATTCGAATCGTGCAATATTAGTTGGAGGCAACTTTAACACACTGAGTATATACTGGGACATCTATGGTTTAATTGCGGGTGGTATGGACAGACAGTCTCGTGAAGTACTTGTGAACACATTTTCCGAAACATGTTGCAAGACTCGTAGTAGTAAGACTGTTGCTGACTGATCCGTTGGTATCCAGAGCGTTCCCTATTATTTATGTAGAGGGAACTCACGTTCACAGGTCGTAGCGGGCCCGTAGAGACCGACCGACCACCGTGCCATCCCCTGCCAATGGCGGCACTGGCTGCAGTACGGAGAGGCGTGTGGTCAGCTCACCGTTCTCCCTGCTTCTGTCAAGTTTCACGAGCTGGAGCCGCTACTACTCGGTCAAGTAGCTCCTCAGTTGGTATCACAGAGTACACCCCGTTCCAGTCCTCCGACCAACGAAAAATCGTGGCAGTACCGGGAACCGAACATGTGTCCTCCACAAGACAACCTGCAACGATCACCGCTCGGCTACGGAGATAAATATCCAATTAAAATTCAGTTTGCAACGCAGTTTCTTTTATTTGCCCTATCATGTAAGTAACATGTAAGTAACATGTGCGGACAATTGAATAATCAGTCAGTGATCAGGAGGAAAGGTTTACGAATTACGAAATTGAATAACAAAAGGAGCCCTACTGATTCCCCTTTTACTGACAAAGATGAACACTAAAATTTCAATGAAGTAAAGAGTATAGGAAGTAATTTAGCTTACAAAGAATAAAAATTCAGAGCGACCGTAGGTGGACCAGAGGACACAATGGAATGAATAGGAAGGTTGGTTATTTATCTTATTGTCGCGTTCTTAAATTATAGAAATAACTGCGCCGGCCATGTGCATTTCGAATACACATGTAAATGGGGTTAATGGCACGATCATGAGAAGAAACCTGCGTCCTGTCGACGTCAGTGGTCACACAACAGGATACTAGCATGAGATGACACGTCCGAATCTCCTTTGAACACGCGTGGCTAGTCCTTCAAATCGGAGAAAGAATTCAGAAAAGAACTTGCGTATAAGAGCCTCAGTATCTTAATGCTATTCGATTCATTGTGTGTCTTATCCGACGAGTATCGGAAGTGCAAAGGAAATTCATAGAAATACATAAAATAAATGGCCAAAGGTGCCGAGAATGGAATTATTTTAGAACAGCAATTACTTTAACACTAATAAACGGTGGGAAAGGTTACCTAGCATCGCGAGTTACAGCAAACCGTTGTTCAGTGACATGTTCACCACGTCTCACAAAGAAAAATAGTATTGATTTAAAAAATTTATCAAACAAATTACGTGAGGGAGTTCTGCACACTGCGGCAAAGAATTTAAGCAAGAGAAAACCGACATCGGATAGTTAAGCTAGCGTGAAACTTACTCAGACCGTATCTGACACGATGGCACACAAAACACAATGAAAAACTAGGGCTCCGGAAAAAAATTTAGACTTCGCATTAAACGAAAGTATAAAGCAATCATCAACTCAACAAAAAAAACTTAGAATGTGAAACACTCCAATCATTTTCCTGAAACCAACAGATTCCCAAGTCCACCCAGTCATGTGGATGTAAGCACACAAAGGCACATCGAAAATGAGATGAAAAATGAGTTTACGAATTACCAAAATAAAAACTCAAAATAGTAAATACTGATATAAAACCGAAGAGAAATCTTCCGATACATAAGTGGACGAACATCTTACTCGTCTTAGCACAAGCTAGTATCTGAAGCGAAGCAGGAAATATTGGACTTGGCCTGTGGCCTACCGAGCAAAAATCAAGAGATCTCTCTCTCCGCCGGAGTTCAGCTCCCACGCTAGCGAGCGAAGGTCCTAAAGGTCCGGTAGGGCATTAGAGCAGAGCAGTGACAACCTCTGCACATCAGAGAAGAGACTGCCTGTCTTTCTGTCTAACGGAAACTTGGCTGATTGTGTTGCAGATGAATTTGTGTTCCTCCATTCGCTAGTTGGCGGGATTTAGAACTGGCTCATACACTGCCATACTAAGAGGTACACCAAAGTAAACAGAAATGGGCTGATAAGTTCATAATTAATTCTGTTACTTCTGATATATTTTTGTCCTCAGATTGAATCAACTGGCGACATTAATATTAAAAGCTGACAGAATTAATATTTAACGAAACGAGTCAGCCACAAAAGGAAACTCTTACACATTTTGTTCAATAAATTTACCACATTCATTTCATTTATGGCAATACTATACAACTCACAGTTTTATGTTAAAGGAATTCCAGGTTTCTTGCATTACTCAGCACTTTCGTCAGCTACTAAATTATCCTTCCCTTGTACATCTTTAATCTCAGGATTGAGCAGTGCGAGGTCAACGTCTCCACATCAGACGAGAGACTTCTTGTCTTTCTACCTAAACGAAACTTGACTGATTAAACTAAAGATGAATTTGTGTTCCTACACTCGTTAGTTGGCGGGATTTGTAAATGGCTCATACACTGCCATAGCAAGAGGTACACCAAAGTACACAGAAATTAAGCAAAACATGTTCTATTGGTTAGAAATAAGGTGACCTTTTTCTGGAAGTTATTTGTATCGCTATTTTTGGCCTACTTTAATTTTCTGCATGGTCCCCGATACAACTTTAATCGCGCGATCATTCTGTAAATCATTTTATACAGGGCGGGGTATAAATATTATACGATACATGCAGTGTTTTGCAAGTCCAAAAGTACCATATTACATAGATAAACTTACTTCCCAGCTTATCAGTTTCTGACACGATGTCCAGTGCTTCTAGCTTTAAAATCCCATAATTAAGCCCCGCAGTTTGTAATGATTGGCTAGAAAATGCGATAGACTTATGAAATTCCGTATCCCTGTCTTTTTCTACCTGAAACAGCTTCGCTCTGATTCCTAATCCATTTGAGTCTGCAAATATAGAAAAAGTTTTCTGGACGTCTGGGAGATGCAGTTGTTGTGATCTGTTTAACAAGGAGTTTTTCAGTTTCTCAAATGCGGCCTGACATTCTGCAGTCCATATCAAAAAGGTATCTTTTTAGCAAATGATGCACGTAAGGAATAGTGAATGATTGATCCCCAACAACTCGCTGCTAATGTATGGGTAAACCAAACATGGCATTAGGTTGTTTCTTATTATTTGTAGCTTCAAACAGCTCAGTAACTAAGATCTTGGATGGTTTTGATAATACGTCTTTCCAGCTAAGAACATGGCTGAAAAAAACCAGTTGGTTCCCAAAGCGTGCCATTTTTTCTAATTTCTGTTTCATACCTCTTTTCCTAATGCATGTAATACTTTCTCCAATAGTCTAATATATTCTTCCCATGCGGGGTTGCCAACAGAATATTGTCTACATAGTCTGTCATTATCTAATAGTTCCTTCTCTAGCATCTGAGTTTTAGCTCTTACATTGGCATTCAAGCTAAAGGAAACCACTCTCTACTGATAGCAAACTCTGTCATATAAAAAGGCCGTGACTTTTCCCAATGGCAGACTCCACTGCCAAGAAGAAATGTCCACTGATGTGAGAAAAGTAGCTCATTCTGCAATAGCTCGTCTTTATATTGCGGACGGTCCCATTCCCACGTTTCAGTTTCATTTAACCTGCGTGTATTCATTGCCAATTTTATGTTTCCATCACAGGATTTTTAATTATACTTATTGGCTATCCTATCTAACGTTCATTCAATTACTTTCTTAACAGTTTCTTGTTAAGTGACAGGTGTTGGACACGGTTTTTGAAAAAAAATATTGCCAGGTTTTACATATAAATGTAAGTAACAATAATCTCTTACCATAGCTAGCCTTTTTGAAAACACGTTATGATGCTTGACTGATACTTCTCTCACTTCCCCCTTCTGTTCATATGAAAATGATCTATTAACAAAACTTTTGATTTTATTTCCGCTGATTTATTATTCGACCCATTTTCAGCGATCTGCTCATACCCACTGGTTTGGGTTTCTTCGCCTATGTGCGCCTATGTGCGCTTTATTTCTTGTTATTCTGATCGCAAGTTTCTAGTATGATAAAAGAAAAAAATAAATTAATGAAATGTATTTCAATTTTTTCAATTTTAATCTGATATTTATTCATGTATTGTGTTTCGTACTAGAATGTCGTGTTCCCAGTTTGGCACAGCTTTGCCAGAGAAAACATGAAAGAGGTCGAACACGTCCGTCTTCTGGTCGACCCCTAAACGTTGTCAGAAGGAGGCTAGTTTTTGATTACGCAAAAGCTTCTATTATTTGTAAAATAACAAACCGGATTCCTTTACGTAATCAGTATGAATTTTGTAATTCCCTAAGGGACCTTTAACAATGAACAACAAAAAAATTGCATTTACAAATGAAATCATTAATAAATGGGGCGGCTATGAGTTATATAGAAAACAAGGAGCGGCCTTCTGTCTACGACCAGGATGCCGCAGTATTCTCTGCTGTAGTAAAGGCTGTTTGATATTTACAAAAGTAATATGACTTGGTGGTAAAGCAAAATCAAGGAAAAGAATAGAATAAGAAATCTGGTAAACACTAAATATATTCAGACAATTCTCACAAGCAATTAGGGCTTATTTATAAACAGCATAACTTACATAAGTAATTTTCTGACTGTATGGTGCGACCAGATTTCAGCCCGTCTTGTGCTAGTTTCTTGGTACATGTTTTTGTCACAAATTACAGTCATTACTTTTCTCATCCCTTCCAGACAATTCTTGCACCGTTCAACACCTTCAGAAAAATAACTTGCCTATTTACAGTTTCGAACATAAATTACTTGAATTTTATTAATTAATAACTGTTGTCTGCACGCTGGCAAGACCGCTCGCTTTTACGGCTTTAAGACAACCTTCTTCTCGCTTTCACATCGCATGAAGAAGTACGATAAAATCTGAAGGTCTACAAAGGCTATTAATGTCATATTTTTTATTTAGATCGAAAATGTTTCTTTGACTGCGCAAGCGATGTATTAGCGTTCGCGTTAGATGCGCATCTTTACAGTTACGTAAATTATATAGAACAAATGTCTTTCAAAGAATAGGTCTCATCTCATAAGTTGATCATTTAATGCACAGCTAGGTGAATGCCTTTCCAATTGTACTTGCAGATTTCATACGACGAAAAGTCCAATAATATTACGAGTTCCCATGTCTCTTTGTTATTAAGTTCATACTGACCTCTCATGGCACAAAAAAGATGAATATGATTTAAAAGGGGAGAACTACTTCCTCGACTGATATAAAGATATTTAAATCAAAATACCTTGGCATATTTGCGCTTTTCTATCTGTCAGTACTAGTACTCACCTTACGTGATGTAATGCACCGTGTCAATAAAGTAATATGGTACATTACAAAAGGGGATGGGTTTGTGAGAGAACGGTCCCTTCGGGGAAAAAAGTCAACCCACCTCACCCAGAAACGAAAGAACTGATTTAGAGTCCCTCCAGGGACAAGTACAACCCCAGAAATTTTATACTCCCAGAAAAACTTTTTTAGCTATTACAAGTATTATCTTCAGCCACACGATATAATTTATTGTTTACTATGGGTAGCAGAGTTTCTGAATTTTGGGCACAGGATTATGGACTTTAGCCTACAGTTTTCAAAATGCACGGGTGCCAACACCTTACAGTTAATTGAGCGCACCGCGCTGAGAAAGTAGAGGTAATTCGTAAAAATGCGCAAATAAAGCGAAACGTTTTGATTTCAATACTTCTGAAGCTGCCAGATAAGTTAAGATCCTACTTCCCTTATTTTACATCCCTATCATCACGCAAGACATGTTCGCCATTTTTTGTGCTATCATAGGAGCAGTTTTCACTCTGGTTCCACCTTTTACTCTTGCATTATTTTGACATTAAACCGCCATACCATAACACCGATGTATTTTTCTGTTGACTCGGGTGGTGACTGAAAGTAAGTTTTTTTATTCTCTTTACAATCATGTTGCTTATGTTGGGTTCGTTAATCTGGCTTCTCCGCATTTACCTGCCTAGGATGATTGAACCTGTTCACTTTAGCCTACTCCGCCCCCAGCACAGCGTCTGCGGCACATTATTGTTTTATTTTCTATTTATATTTCACATTTTTTATTATTTTTATTAGTCTGTTACTTTGTTTTACAATATATTGTTTAATGTCTAAATTTTCTTATTGTTTTTTAATTTTTTTAGTGTTTCACAAATTTTATTCATATATGCATGAGACTTTTTGGGGAAACGTATGAACAAAAAACCTATATATTTAATACAATGCAAAACATAAAACGTAACATAAATACGATAGCGAACAAAACATTAAGTACTGTGTGAAGTTTATGATAATAATATATATAAATAGTTTATATTATGCAGATAAACATGCGATTCGTTACCGTATTAGATAGAGAAACTTATTTCCCAGCTTACTATGTTGCTAACTGCACGATTCGCGCATCAAACAGACTACTGAAAAGCCATCATCTTGTTTCTTTCTCTTTTCTTAAAAGTCTTTTCTTTGCTTATTTAAAGTACGCAGTAATAAAAATTGAAAAATTAAGAAATCGCTGCTAGAAAAATTCATGTGAATCATTTTGGCGTAAAATTATGCAACAACCATTCCGAAGTAAGTATGACTATGATTCGCTGAAAGAAGCAGAAAAGCTGGAAATAATGTGCGCACGATAACTTACTATCAAATTTTCAATTCTGTACGATAACTGCCCGAAAATAAATTTTCTACAAAGCAGCGTCATTGTTTTCGACGAAAACGCATCAGAACATGTTCTATTGGTTAGAAATAAGGTGAAATTTTTCTGACAGTTATTTGTATCACAGTTTTCGGCTTACTTTAATTTTCTGCAAGGCCACTGATGCAACTTTGAGCGATCTGTATATGGGTGTAAATTTGATACGACACATGCCTTTTTTTGCACGTCCAAATATTTTTCTATGATCTTATTAAGCCACTGATATAAAATGTTTAAAGGATAGACGACGAAACGATAATCAACTGTAATAACCATTTCTTTTTAATTATATCTAAACGCAGCGCTTAAAATACAGCGCATTTCTACGAAACGCAGTTTCATGTGCAAGGGCGTGGATTTTCGCACATAAAACCTGAACGATGAAAGATTTTTACCAGCGTTTGTACATGCCATAAAAATATATTTTTTTACTGTCGTCTGTATAACTTACAACCGTTCTAGCGTGTGCTATATACTTAAAACCGGATTTTGCGTGCATTTTATGGGCAACTTAAGACCTGTATATCGTGACAACGAATAAAGCTTTCACAAAACAACAGGACTGCCATTAATTACACAAATTTTTTTACCCTCTTACAAAACTTGATCCGATTTTCATAAGTCTGAAACATAAAACATAGAAGTGGCGCGCGAAATAGAAGCTAACAAAAACTTTTTTTTACATAATATCCGAATTAAGCTCGACTTTGAACCATCGCATCTCGACAATGTATGAGACAATATTTATAAAATATCATTGCAGTAAAACTTTATAACAGATTAGAAGCTTTATTTGTTTGCCTTAATTTTAATCAGTTCTCATTTAAAATAAATTGTAAGTAATAGAACGTTTGTAGTTTGTAAATTGCTTCTGTCACATTGCTGTACATATTGAAATAGCCTTGGGAAAAAAAAATTGTTCGACATTGTAATGGTTGTGATATCACCATCTTTGTATACATCTTTCCATGTGGCAAAATTTCTTGGTGTGTGAGTGATGCTTTAGAGTATATATGAAGAAAGTGCTTTATATGGTCTTCGTTGAAGCGTGAAGACAAGCATTCAGGATTGGAATTTTTGATGTAAGGAATCAAAACGTATGCACTTTAATAATTTGTCTACATCGTTTAAAATCGTTGCGTGGCACAGTTACAGTTAAACAGAAATTTTCTCACATCAAGTTTTGGTTGTAGGACGCCCAGACTAACGTAAACTACAAGAGAAATGTATCTTAAAATGAACAAGCCGTCTGATGGTGAACGTGTCAGTTCAGATCCGGTAACGGCGCTATTTACATACAAAAATAGCATTACAAAAAGTGGCTTGTTGCCGTTATCTCCTCTGCAAGAATCAACCTACACTATTTACAAAATTTAGAAGACTGACATTTCAGCTGACAGCAGAGCGGTTTTACTGCAACAAACGCACATCTCGCGAAAGGATCGCGAAGAGAATTAATGAGATAATAGGGTCGTACTGAGATATATAGAGAGTCGTTTTCCCTTAGTCCGTGTGCAATCGGAACAGGAAAGCGAATGACCAGCAGTGATACAAGGTACCGAAGGTACCCTGCACCGTATGATGGCTTGCGGAATCTGAGTGTAGATGTAGAAAAAGCTCATTTCATGTACCGATTAAAGATGTGTGGCACTCAGGAATTCATAGTTACTTGTCGTATTATTACTTAATTATCTGGAAAATATTGTTACAATATCTTAAAGATAAACAGTTCAAAATAGTTGTGTCTTATCTGTATTAGGTGAATGGTTTGTGTTTTATTTTGTGTCGGAATCTTTTTCTCAATTTAAGTTGCATAGACTTATAGATCTTCTTGCTGAGCTTTCTCACCCTGCGTCTCTCTCTCTCTCTCTCTCTCTCTCTCTCTCTCTCTCTCACTCTCTCTCTCTCTCTTTCTGTTTCCTCTTCTGGAAATTTTAATTTTATTTTGTGTGAGAGAGGACGACATGTAAGACTTCCTAGCAGATTAAAACTTGTGTGAGAGACTGAGGATCGAACTCGGGACCTTTGCCCTTTGCGGGCAAGTGATCGAGGTTCGCAGGAGAGCTGCTTTGAAGTTGCGAAGGTAGGAGACAGGCTACTGCGAAGTAAAGCTGTGAGAAGTGGACGTGAGTCGTGTTTGGATATTTCAGTTGGTACAGCACTTGCCCGCGAAAAGCAAATCCCCCGAGTTCGAGTCTCGGTCCAGCACACACTTTAAATCTGTCGGAACGTTTCATATTAATACAAAATCCGTTTCAGAGTAAAAATTCAGGTAGATATCTATTTATTTATTTATTTGTCCATGTATATCTTTTTCTCTTCTACAGAAGGTCTTACACATAAAATTTATGTATAACTCCATTTCAGAATATAGAGAGTAATGGTTTTAAATTAAAAGTTAGCTAATACACTTAACAACAGTGTACAAATGTGTCTACGCAATTTGACGATTAGTCTATTTTGTTAATCCGCGGTACATATTGAGATTTTGTACATACAGTTTGGCAAGAAGCTTGGTGTCATAAATCTATAGAAAGAGTTAGTTCCAGAACACGTTTTTTGTGACTAGTGAAACTTCTGAATAATTCTATCTGTGCATTGTGAACATCCTTCTGTACAAGGCAATGGTGCAATAGCTAAGATGCATGTCCCTGTTCGATGTTGTCCTGTAATGGTGAATACTTCAATGTGGTTAAACAAACCCTAATACCAGTTAACTAAAGTACATCCGTAAGTACCGTAAGTATATAAAATGCAATGAAGAGGCCGGCCGAAGTGGCCGTGCGGTTAAAGGCGCTGCAGTCTGGAACCGCAAGACCGCTACGGTCGCAGGTTCGAATCCTGCCTCGGGCATGGATGTTTGTGATGTCCTTAGGTTAGTTAGGTTTAACTAGTTCTAAGTTCTAGGGGACTAATGACCTCAGCAGTTGAGTCCCATAGTGCTCAGAGCCATTTGAACCATTTTTTGCAATGAAGAAATAAAATTCTCAGTATTTGAAAAACTGTAGTTATGCTTTCCGGAAAGCATTTGACGCGGTGCTCCATTGCAGACTGTTGACGGAGGTCTGAGCATAAGGATTAGATTCCCTGATATGAGAGTGGTTCGAAGACTTCTTAAGTAATAGAACCCAATATGTTGTCCTCGCCGGCGAGTGTTCGTCGGCCACGAGGGTATCGTCAAGAGTTCCCCAGTAAAATGTGATAAGACAGCTCTTTTCTCCCTATACACAAACGACTTGACGGATTTGGTGACGAGCTGTTTGCTGATAGTGCTGTGGTGTCGTCGGTTGGGAGGATGCAGGGTGAATTAAACAGAATTTCTAATTGGCGTGACGTATAGCAGCCTACTCTAAATGTAGAAAAATGTTAGTTAATTGGGAGAATGAGATAACAAAATCTGTAAGGTTCTAATACAACATTAGTAGTGTGCTGCCTGACACAATCACATGAATTAAATTTGTAGGCGTTACGTTGCAAAGCGATGTGGAATGGAACGAGTATTTCAGGTTGGTAGTAGGAAAGGCGAATGATCGACTTCCTTTTATTGTGAGAATTTTAGGGAATGTAGATCATCTCTAAAGATGATGACATATAGAACACTAGTGTCATCCATTCCTGAGTACTGCTCGAGTGTCTGGGATCCACACAAAGTCGGATTAGGGGGAGACGCCGAAGAAATCCAGTGACACGCTCCAACGTTTGTTACCCCTAGGTTCGATCAGCAGGGAAGTATTATGGAGTTGCTTCGGGAACTCATTTGGGACGTTCCTTTCATGAGGCACTATTGAAGAAATTTAAAGAACTGGAGCTTGAGGCCGACTGCAGAACGATTCTATTGCCACCAACATACGTTTTTCGTATGGACCACGAAGATAAGATGAGAGAAATTAAGTCTTGGGCGGAGGATTACAAAAGGTAGCTTTTCCATCGCTCTGTTTGCGAATGGAGGAGCAAAATAAACCTTTAGTAGTGGTACAGGGTACCCTCCACAACGTATCGTACAGTGGGTTGTGGGAATTATGTATGGATGTGGAATTATATTTTGAGCAGAGAAAATAGCTATGTACATTCACCTGTGTAATGGAGGGAGACGCAAATGTGCATTCTCAGTGCAGTTCAGCGGAGACAGCTGCGTCTCCAGTCACAAAGCAGATTACATGGTATGTGTACGGCATTATCCGCCAATTTGCTGACGTCATTCAACATTTCATTCAACATTCAGTCATTACTGTGAAACACAGAACACTGAAGATCTGTGTCGTATTGGTTACCTGCAGGGTGTTTAACATCAAGAACATCGAAGTCGTTAGAGACGGAGCACAAGCTTGAATTG
This sequence comes from Schistocerca americana, assembly GCF_021461395.2. Taxonomy (NCBI): domain Eukaryota; kingdom Metazoa; phylum Arthropoda; class Insecta; order Orthoptera; family Acrididae; genus Schistocerca; species Schistocerca americana. The sequence continues at coordinate 188,819,582 of NC_060125.1, read as the reverse complement.
TGTCAAGGATGGGGAAGGAAATCAGCCATCCCCTTTCAAAGGAACCATCCAGCCATTTGCCTGGAGTGATTTAGGTAAATCAAAGAAAATCCAATTCAAGATACCGGACGCGGGTTTCAACCGTCGTCCTCGTGATGGCGAGTCGACTGTCTCGTTACAGACACTAGTCAGATCTCTCCCCGTCAATCAGTAAGCCACCTAGGAGATGAAAGTTGCTTGTCACGATGACACCTTTGAGAGCTACACTACCTTCCACGCGTTCAGAACCGGAAGCATACTGCAAATACGTTTGTTTGTTAAGCAATGAGTTGCCGATGCTACCACACTCTTTGACGAGCTTAGGAGTGTTTTCTGAAGGGAGATCCTTTGGCGAGTGGTAGTTGTAGCCAATGGGAGCTGCTTGTTTCTCTGCGTACAGACCTTTTGAATCCACAGAGCGTCTAGTCCTGGCTGAGTTTTCCTGTCTGATGTTCCTGGTGCTGCGTCTGTGCAATGGAAGGATAATGCGCCAACTTGGTTTGAAGGTGTTGCTTTCTCTTAGTCATTCACAGACCACGGATTATAAATGTGCAGTGAAATTGTTTGCATCAATGAGGTAGTTAGTTTTTGAAGCACCTGGAAGAGGGCAAGATTTCATTAGTCCATCCAAATAATAGGCTTACTAAACTCATCACACCCTCCAGCGACAATTAAATATTTCCTGTATTTTCCCATGGGTACTTAATTCCTGTTGTTGAACTTTGCCTTTTGCGGTGTTTTAACATGCTACGTTTTTCACTCGCAGACGATTGTATTTCTTCTTTAGATCAAATAAGAACCGTAGTTTATGGGACAATATTATGAAAAGGGGAGGAACTACTCACCGTATAGCGGAGATGCTGAGTCGCAGATAGGTGTAACAACAAGACTGTCACAAATAAAGCTTTCGGCCAGTAAGGTCTTCGATAAAAAAATTAAGATGATAGACACACACACACACACTCACGCAAACGCAACTCACACACACATGACTGAGATCTCAGGCAACAGAACAATGTGGCTGCAGTTGCCTGAGACTGCAAACATGTGTGTGTGTGAGTTGCATTTGCGTGAGTGCGCGCGGGCGTGTGTGTGTGTGTGTCTGTGTGTGTGTGTGGTCTATTCTTTGACGAAGGCCTTACTGGCCGAAAGCTTTATCTGAGACTGCAAACATGTGTGTGTGTGAGTTGCATTTGCGTGAGTGCGCGCGGGCGTGTATGTGTGTGTCTGTGTGTGTGTGTGTGGTCTATTCTTTGACGAAGGCCTTACTGGCCGAAAGCTTTATTTGTGACTGTCTTTTTGTTGAGCCTAACTGCGACTCAGCATCTTCGCTATATGGTATCAACTTTACTTTTTCGTAATTCTGAAGCTTATTAGATTCATTCATATTCCAGTGTACTGATAAAGTCCTGTTTTGGAGTCCTTGTACGTTCGTTGTATTGTGTGCCGTTGCAACCAGTATGTAACTATAGCACGCACCTTCAGATGTTCCTTGCTGTCACCAGGAATACCAGTCAAAGTTACAGCTCCTCTGGTGTTCCAAATCTACATAAACGATTTAGGAGACAATATGGGCGGCCCTCTTAGATTGTTTGTTGCTGTCGTCTTCCGTCTAGTAAAGTCATTAGTAGATGAAATCCAATTTCTAAATGATTTAGATACGTTATACGTACGGTGCGAAAACAAGCAATTGACTCTGAACAAAAACAAGTGTGTGCTCATCCACGAGAGTACCAAAAGGAATCCGTCAAATTTAGATTACATGACAAATTACACAAACCCAGACAGTGTAAATTCAGCTGAATACTTTGCGATTACAGTTACGAACAATTTAAACAGGAACTATCAGGCAGAAAATGTTGAAGCAAAGGCACGTCAAAGACTGCGTTTTCTTGGCAGAAGACAAAGGTCGTAGTAGATGCAACAAATCTAGTATAGAGGATGGCCACACAATGATTACATGACCTCTTCTGGAGTACCTTCGTGCGGTGTGGGATCCTTACCATATATGACTGATAGTGGACATCGAAAAAATTCAGAGAAGGGCAGGTCGTTTTATATTATCGCGAAATAGGGCGAGAGAGTGTCACGGATATGATAAGCGAGATGGGGTGGCAGCCGTCAAAGCAGAGGCGTTTCTCGTTGCGGCGAGATCTTTTCACGAAATTTCAGTCACCGACTTTCCCCTCTGAATACTAAAATATTCTTTTGGCGTCCGTGAGAATATGCAAAAACGATAACATTACAGAAGAGAAGTCAGAGCTTGGAAGGAAGAACTGAAGTGTTCGTTTTCCAGCGCCTCATTCGAGAACGGAATGACGGAGGAATAGGCTTCGATGTACCCTCTGCGAAGCACTTTAGTGTAAATTTCACAGTAGTGATATAGAGGGAGATGAAAGTGAGATACTAGTACAATCGGTATACACATTTTAAGAGCTGCAGTCAGCACAACGCTTTTGTATGTCTTTGCATACATAATAATTCACAAGCAAAATAATAGCGTGGTGACTCCAGAGAGAACTGGCTACATATCCTGTTACGTTCAGTGTGACTGATATGAGTCTTTGGATTTCAGGTCCTTACCGATAACTATTAGGTTAACAGACTGAGCCACGTATGCTCACTGACGTAACTCGTCCGTAAAGTGGGTTTTCTACACGCTCTTCAAATCAGTTTATGAACATTTTACGGGTGAAGAGGATCATGAAATTCATTGAAATTTTCATTTTTCACTATAAACATTCAATATTTCTTTCTTTACTTCCTGGAATACGGATTGCTTTACAAAACATTTCTTGCACCTAAATTTTATGTAGAAAAGGAATTTTCTCCAGGACATGTTTCTAAAGACGTATTTGGATACATCCAGCATGTGAGTAGAGAGGGAAGCAGGATTACAAAGTCTGCTGTAAAAAATGTACAAAAAGTGCCCGACGCTGTGTGGTGGTAAGATGGTAGACTAGAGAACACCCTAGGTGAAACCAGCATCAATGGCCGGCCGGAGTGGCCGTGCGGTTCTAGGCGCTACAGTCTGGAACCGAGCGACCACTACGGTCGCAGGTTCGAATCCTGCCTCGGGCATGGATTTGTGTGATGTCCTTAGGTTAGTTAGGTTTAAGTAGTTCTAAGTTCTAGGCGAGTGATGACCTCAGAAGTTAAGTCGCATAGTGCTCAGAGCCATTTGAACCAGCATCAGTGGAGTTGGGTTCGTTTCACCGATGAGTGAGGGTTTTCCTCACGCCTGACGATCATTGTAAAAAACCGTGGTGGCGGCTACGTAGCAGTGTACGTTTGTAAAGTGCAGTTCCGCTAGTTCCATACCAGTGTGGATCATTCGTGTGTTAAGTCGGTGCCGTGAACTGAGCCGTGGTGCGGTCGAACTTGCCCCAGAATTATATGATTCGATATCTCGTGTTAAATCGGAGATCGGGTATTAGATAAACTCTGGTGCGGGTAGTCTCAAAAAGGCACACACGGTGGCGCTGGTGAGCAGACATACAGACTGACATTCAGACAAAGGATGAAGACAGACAGAGAGTGAGAGAGAGAGAGAGATAGAGACAGACAGACTGAGCTATCGAGGCGTGAGTGCTTCCACGCGTAGATGAGAGGTGGAACCATGGTGCAACTAGCCGTACCCAGGGCCGCTGTATGTGTTTTCCCGCGTAGACGGGCGGTTGTATGCACCGGATGGGTCATACGAAGCTCAATGGAGTAGGTAGTGTCGCACGGTCTGCAAGCGGCTTGTGGTAACTTGCCTCAGTTCCACGTGAGGATCGGTCTTTCATCAAACCAGTTGGTATTAATTACCTGTTGAAGACTCTGTCCCGGTGATAGCTCGTGGAACGAGTTGTTGGTCCCGATGTGTGCAGCAGTGCGCTCATCTTTACATTGGTCTTATAGTATGGCTAATGTACATGAAAAGATATTCCAGCACTAACGACGAAGAACGTAGTGAAAGTTTCACGTTGGTAAGCACTTCTCCTGCTGCAAAACTTTTTACTAAAGCAAACCTGTGTGAAATTAGCTATACTGCTTACCAGACAAAGACATTCTTTGTTCATGACCGCGTAGTAACACGAGAGAAAGATCTTAAATTTAAAGAGTATTGTGCATCAAGAAATTAGGATGCAGTTTATATGTTTTTGAGTGTGTCAGATGAGTTTGTCTAGCTCCTTTTCTTGTTAAATAATTTAATGCTTTAAACTGCATTAAGTAATTAAGGTGACGTGTACGATATCGGCCGCTGTCCGGTCGGCCGCACTATCAAATATACGCGCCGCCAGTTACGCTGCTGCGTTTTCTATAGCCGCCACCTCGGCACGAGAGCGCTACCACGAACAATTGACGGCGCTACCAACGAGATGCAAGCATCCCCTCTGCGGAACTCTAGCGGCGGGTAAACTTAAGTTGGAACATTGATACACTGGCCCCATTTTGTGCGTTTGCCAGTTATAGAAAACTGACGAACTTTCATAGTGTCCAGGGCTCGACATCTTCTGATGACACATTGTAATTAAGAGTGACACATTTACAAATCTTTTGTATGCATATATGTTTCTACATTTTAAACTATTGTTACGAACTGACATTGCTACTTCAACGACAAAGTTATGCATTATATTTACTGTTAGATATTAGATGTAGAATAAATATCTGAATTCTTTGTTCATGAACAGCATCTGCTCCTCACTCCCGTATTCACTAAAAAAACACACACATGGTCCCAGGAGGTCATAACCCTGTGGTTGTTTTTAGTATTAAATTTGTCTGTTGGTTTGGTGATTAACTTGACTAGCTACTTCTCTAGTTAAGTAACATATTTGGGAAAATTAAAGGCCTTGTCTGTAAATCAGCCAACGACGCCAAGCTCTGACGTTATTAAGGACCAAGATATTTTATTTACGTTGCTTGGTAGTATAAGTGCTTAACAGTTCTTGGTTTGAAGGAGCTATCATTAATGTGTGCAGAAACTTTATTGAGGTAAGGCCAAATTAACAACCGTGGAGTTGGCATGTACGAGTTGTACAAGCCGAGCACCCAATGTAAAGTTACTCCACCGATTAAACGGAGTTCTTTTTGAAATGAGGCGCTAGATGTTCACTTATTGTAAATGTGCCACTGCATTGCTTTACCTTTCAAATGGTAACAGTGAATATTTATTTTCTGAAAATTTATTGTAAACTTTACCTTGACAAATTTTAAAACTGATCAAGGCTTTGAAAATCGTAAAGCTGATGTTTTAATCTACTATAAAATTATTTAATTTTTATTTTTTTGTTTTCTGTGATTTGATTTTATTGTGATGTCCTGCTTCAATATAAATTTATACTGTCAAGGTTTTGCAAGTAAAAGAAAGCTTAGCGTAGAATCCAGTAGATGTCAGTAATTGTGATTTGGAACTAAGAGCCTTGGGTTATTTATTAAAATAAATAAGGTTTTTAAACACTTCTTAACATTTCTTGTCCAGCTCTCGTAATCAACAAGCTTGGAAATACCCGTGTGGTCCAAAATTGGGATCCGCTTGATGTTCACATTGTGTCGTCGATGGGAACCGCTGTTACACGCTAGATCACAGCAGGCCGTCAAAGAACTGGGCTGACTTGTGCTTGATTTGAATCTTCCGGACACTAAGCAAGGAGAGTGCAGGCATGTTACTTTGCATGGGGTGGAGCAAAACCTTAGTGAATACTGAATGGTACCTAGTTTCAGATTTAAGTTTGAAAGATGAGTATCGAGGATCAGACCCGCACCGAGGGTATGGCGGAATAGGACACTACCAAGGCCACAAATGGAGTGTAAAAGCTCACTGAAAAAGCCAACGATAAATAATGAAAGTTTAATAATTAACCAGAAAATGTACAACATTTCTCCTACACGAGATTCATATCTCCTGCGTTCGAGAAATACGTTTCCCCTTGATCTGCTAACTACAAATGCACACTTTTGCGCAGTGTCCTTTTGTCCAAGTGGAATCATAAAGAAACTGTTGTGGCGTAACAAGACAGCTACGCCACACTGAAGTAGCCGAAAGGCACGCGTAATCTCAAGTAGGCTAGATAGAGGTCTGAAACAGGATACGTAATAAGTGGTAACAAGAAAAGTACGTAGCTGTTTTAATACTTAACTTTTAATCGTCCTTGTTGTATACATCGTTCTTGATGAGACATTTCATACGATAACTATCAAACTATGTAAGGATAATGGCGCCTTGCTAGGTCGTAGCCATGGACTTAGCTGAAGGCTATTCTAACTATCTCTCGGCAAATGAGAGAAAGACTTCGTCAGTGTAGTCGCTAGCAAAGTCGTCGTACAACTGGGGCGAGTGCTAGTCCGTATCTCGAGACCTGCCTTGTGGTGGCGCTCGGTCTGCGATCACACAGTGGCGACACGCGGGTCCGACATGTACTAAATGGACCGCGGCCGATTTAAAGCTACCACCTAGCAAGTGTGGTGTCTGGCTGTGACACCACATTCCTCCCCCGCAAATCGGCGAACGGTCGTGTTATAAGGCTTCCGCCCGCCGTGGGGAGGACCCCATGTTGACGTATGCGATGAGGTGGGGAGCCTAACAACAGGCGAGGCTGTGCCACCCACACCCGGCCATTCGGTCCGAGGGGAGCTAGGAAACGCCTGAAAACCTAGTCCAGGGTGCACGTCAACATGCGGTGCATGCGCCCGTAAAGAGACAGGAGGGGCCGAAGGGTCGACCTCCATTGCGTCGGGGTATCCGAAGCGCGAAGACGCCATGTGGTCCGGAGTGGGCAATAGTTCCATGGCGGAGGACAGCCGGTCACGGAAAGCGATCGGCGGCGCGTGACCCAGGGAGGCGCTTGGCGGCAGCAGCGAAGCGTCCACTGCGGGCGGCGCCGGCTGGAGGACAGGCGGCGGCGGCGGAGGCGGCGGCGGCGCGTCGCCATGGGGCAAAATGGAAGGCATCGTCGGTAACACCTGGGGATGAGGCGAGCCAGTAGATGGGTCCCCAGGGCGCTGACCGGACGGCACCGTCGCTGAAAGCAGACGGGGAGCGGTAGAACCCGTGCGACGACAGAGGCGCAGCTGATTGAGATGCCGACGCACCTCACCAGAGGCCCCCAAAACCAAATACATCGCGCGGCCGAGGCAGCGAAGAAGGCGCCCTGCGAGCCAACGCCGTGAACCTCGATAGTTGCGATAGAATACAACGTCGCCTGGAGCAAAAGCAGAAGTCTGCCGCTGCACAGGAACCTGATGCGGCGGATGCAGCAAAGACATCAAGGTTCGATGAGGACGACCGTGGAGCAACTCAGCCGGCGAGCGACCATCTCGGGGCTGAGAGCGATATGATGACAAAAAGAGCAACAACGCGTCCTCCCGAGAATGCGACTCTTTCAACTTCAACATCTGCGACTTGAAAGTCCGGACCAATCGTTCAGCGGCACCGTTTGACTGAGGCGAAAACGGCGCGGATGTCAGATGTTGAATACCATTGGCCTGGCAGAATGACTGAAACTCCGCGGACATGAATTGTGGGCCATTGTCGGAAACAATAGTCTGCGGAAGACCTTCAATGCAAAAGATAGCAGACAACGCTTGGATGGTGGCAGATGACGTCGTGGAAGACATCCCGACAACAAAAGGAAAATTACTGAAGGCATCTACCAGAACCAACCATCGAGCATCCCAGAATGGACCAGCAAAATCGATGTGCAAGCGTTGCCAAGGGGAAGTGGCTTTTGGCCATGCAAAGACTTTCCGCGGCAGTGCGGATTGTTGTTCGGCACACGCCATGCAAGAAGAACACATATTCGTAATCGCAGCATCGATTCCGAACCAAGTACAGTGCTGACGAGCAAGTTGTTTCGTTCGCACTATACCCCAATGTCCTTGGTGAAGAAGCCGTAAAACAGAGGACTGTAACGAACGTGGTACCACGACTCTGGACTGATCATTATCAGAACGCAACAACAAAACACCACGTCGAACAAAAAGTCTCTCCTTGTGAGCAAAAAATCGGCGAACCAACGGATCCTCGATCCGGGACTTTGACAAAGGCCATTGCGTAGCAACAAAACGCAAAACGGTAGCAAGGACCGGGTCAGCAGCTGTAGCTGTAGCTACACGACGAAAATTAATCGGAAACGATTCGACCACTTCATCGGTTTCCGCATCAATGAACATGCAAGCAAGTTCGGAAGAATCGAATGCTTTATCCTCAGCAACAGGCAAACGGGACAACGCATCGGCGTTTCCGTGCTTAGCAGTGGACCGATACAAGATATCGTAGCGGTACTGCGAGAGGAAAATAGACCAGCGAATGAATTTCTGCGCTGTACGCGGAGGTACAGGCTTGTTCGGATGAAAAAGCGACGTCAAAGGTTTGTGGTCTGTGATGATGGTAAAGTGATGACCATACAAGAAATCATGGAACGTAGTAACACCAAACACGAGAGCCAAAGCTTCTTTCTCTATCTGCAAGTAATTTCTTTGCGCAGACGAGAGCAATTTTGACGCAAAGGCAATAGGGCGATCATGCGACCCATCTTTGTGCGCAAGCACAGCACCGATCCCGAAATCCGATGCATCTACCATCAACAAAAGGGGTTTCTGGGGATCGAATGGCGTAAGGCAAGTATTTGAAAGCAACGCCGATTTCAAATGGTGAAAGGCGCGTTCGCATTCCGTCGTCCAGACGAACGGAACACCCTTACGGCGTAAGCGATGAAGCGGAGCTGAAATGGAAGAGGCATTGCGCAGAAAGCGATGATAATAGTTAATTTTACCCAACACACTCTGTAGCTGCTTCACATTCTGTGGTGAAGGCAAATCTTGTATGGCACGGAGGTGCTTTGCACGCGTAGGTTCGGATCCCATCCTCGTCGCCAACTGTTGTGGCGTAACAAGACAGCTACGCCACACTGAAGTAGCCGAAAGGCACGCGTAATCTCAAGTAGGCTAGATAGAGGTCTGAAACAGGATACGTAATAAGTGGTAACAAGAAAAGTACGTAGCTGTTTTAATACTTAACTTTTAATCGTCCTTGTTGTATACATCGTTCTTGATGAGACATTTCATACGATAACTATCAAACTATGTAAAGCTAATGGCGCCTTGCTAGGTCGTAGCCATGGATTTAGCTGAAGGCTATTCTAACTATCTCTCGGCAAATGAGAGAAAGGCTTCGTCAGTGTAGTCGCTAGCAAAGTCGTCGTACAACTGGGGCGAGTGCTAGTCCGTATCTCGAGACCTGCCTTGTGGTGGCGCTCGGTCTGCGATCACACAGTGGCGACACGCGGGTCCGACATGTACTAAATGGACCGCGGCCGATTTAAAGCTACCACCTAGCAAGTGTGGTGTCTGGCGGTGACACCACAGAAACGACTACAACATATTATTTAAGTGGCAACAGTGCGCTCAGTCCACACAGCCACAGCCTACACAGCTCGCTGATGTACAACAATGGAGTCCTCCCTGCGACTCCGTGCGCTATTGTTGGAGACTGCGAGATAAACGCAGACGTGATACAAATGGCTACTGTGACGGAACACGGATCCGCCTTCTTCATTTTACCACTTTTCTTTTTTTGTGGTAGTGAGTAGTGAGGTTGTTGTTGATTGAGGGCTTTCGATATACGCCAAGAAAGGGCTGGAGCGAGACATGATGGTCAAAGAAGCAAGGAAAAAGCATGGTGCATATATGTATTTTTGCTTGCCCCTCTAGCCAATATTTTCCCTGCTACCAAGGTTTGGTTGTCAGCAAGTGCAGCGCCTTGTTAACACACCTTTAGGCAATTAGAAAGCTACACTATATAGAGTATGGGTGAAAGTAGACTGTAAAATTTAGCCAGTTTGTCGATTTCGTCACGGCTGATAAACACCTAATTATAGCCTCTTTTATTTCTGATTAATAATTTATGCACTACTAATAATTTATAACGAACAAATAATATATGTTCTTTATTGTAAACAGGGCAAAAGCTAATGAACAGTGGGTATCATGAGTAATAAGATACCGATTTTATTTTACTTACAAGTCTTTTAGGTTATATATGGATTGGAGCGTGGAATGTTAGATCCCTCAGTCGGGCAGGTAGGTTAGAAAATTTAAAAAAGCTGAATGAACGGGTTGAAATTAGATGTAGCGAAAATTAGCTAACTTCAAGAAAATAGGAATGCAGGTAAACTACTGTGAAGAGCATAATGAACGCATTATCAGAGCCAAGATAGACACGTTGCCCACACTTACCACAATAGTACAAGTACATACACCAACCAGCTCTGCAGATGATAAAGAGATTGAAGAAATATATCGTCTCGGGGAAAGAAATGAAAGAGGAAGCCGCCTGCACAGAGCGTAATTTAATTATCGCTAAAACTTCGTATAACAATCATGAAAGAAAGTTGTGTAGGTTGAAGAGACCTGGAGACACCGAAAGGTTTCAGATTCGTCATGCGAAGACAGAGATGCAGGAACGAAATTTTAAACTGTAAGACATTTGCAGGGGCAGATGTGGTCTTTGGCTACAAATTACTGGTTCGATTCAAACTGAAGAAATTGCAAAAATCTAAGGCATTATGGAAATGAATGCTCCAAGCTAGCTGCAATAAGGTAATATGTTTTTTAATGTTTTACTCAACAGGCCTGTTTCGGCTCCTTGTCATAATCAAGTGACCTACGAAATAACGTTAGTAAGGTTATCTGTGCATAAAGGCAATAAGCCGAAACGGGAATGTCGTGTAAAATATTGAAAAACGTATTACCGTATTGAATTTTGATTTGATCATTTATTTCCGTAACCTCTTATACCGACGTGTACTAGGCTGCGGGCCCAGAAGAACATAAAAAATTTAAAAAGAGTGGGAAATTTAAGAGATGGGACCTGGACAAGGTGGAGGAACCAGAGGTTGTTTACAGTTTCAGACTGAAAATCAGGCGACGACTGACTATAAAAGGAGAAGGAATACAATGGAAGACGAATGGGTAGGTTTAAGAAACTAAATACTCAAGGCAGCACAGAATGAAAGAGGTAAAAAGACAAGGCTTGGTAGAAATTCTTGGATAACACAGGAGCTACTGAAGTTAGCTGATGAAAGGAGGAAAATATCAAAATGTGGCAATGAAGCAGGCGAAAGGGAATACAAACGTCTAAAAGTGAGATTTACAGGAAGGGCAAAATAACAATGCAGGGTTTGCTAGAGCACAAAAGTAATGATTCAGAAGCATATTTCAGTAGGGGAGAAGTAAATACGGCCCATAGAAAACTAAAGAGGCTTTTGGTGAAAAGAGAAGCAGCTCTATGAACTTCAAGACCTCAGACAGTAAACCAGTACTAAACAAAGAAGGGAAATCTTAAAGGTGACAGGAGTGTACAGGGGATCTTCGCTAGGGAGATGAACTTGAAGGCAATATTATAGAAATGAAAGAGAACATAGATGGAGATGAGATGCGAGATATAATACTGCGAGAAGAATTTGACAAAGCGCTGAAAGTCTAGAGTCGTAGAGTCGAAACAAGGTCCCTGGAAAAGGTGACATTCCGTCAGAACTACTGATAGCCTTGGGACAGCCAGCCATGATATAATTCTTCCACCTGGTGTGCAAAATGTAAGGGGCAGGCTAAATACCCTCAAACTTCAAGGAGAATATAATAATTCCAATTCGAAACAAAACAGTTGGTGATAGGTGTGAAAATTAGCGAACTATCAGTTTAATTGATCATGGCTGGTCTTCCACCAGTTGACATCACAGCAGCTGAGAAGAGTGCTCCACCTACCATCTTCAGAGGACACCATGGGTCTGATGACGGTCATGTGACATGACCGAAACCGGTCACCTATGTTCTTGTAACATACGTGGTGTGATCAAGACTGAATTTTAAAAAGAAAAACTTTAAAAATCTTTGATCACTGTTCCAAAAATATTTATTAAAATTAGTGTCAGTATTTTGCAGCCATGATCAATTAAACTGATAGTTCGCTAATTTTCACACCTATCAGCAACTCTTTTGTTTCGAATTGGAATTATTATATTCTTTTTGAAGTCAGTTGACATCACAGCAGCTAAGAAGAGTGCTCCACCTACCATCTTCGAAGGATGCCATGGGTCTGATGATGGTCATGTGATATGACAGAAACCGGTCACCTATGTTCTTGTAACATACGTAGTGTGATCAAGACTGAATTTTAAAAAGACAAATTTTAAAACTCTTTTATCACTGTTCCAGAATTGTTTATTAAAATTAGTGTCAGTATTTTGCAGCCATGATCAATTAAACTGATAGTTCGCTAATTTGTTTCGAACTGGAATTATTATATTCTTCTTGAAGTCAGTTGACATCACAGCAGCTGAGAGGAGTGCTCCACCTACCATCTTCGAAGGATGCCATTCGTTTGATAATGGTCATGTGATATGACCGAAACCGGTGACCGATTTTCTTGTAACATACGTGGTGTGATCAAGACTGACACTAATTGTTTTCAGAAGAATGGACAAACGGGTAGAAGCCAGGATCAGTTTGGACTATGTAGAAAAATGAGAACACGCGAGGAAATACTGACTTTACTACTAAGAATCTTAGAAAATAGGTTATGGGAAGGCAAACCTACGTTTATAGCATTTGTAGACTTAGAGAAAGGGTTTGACAATAATGACTACAATACTAACTTTAAATTCCAAAGGCAGTAGGTTTAAAATATGCCTGTAATACTGCACATGGAAGAGACACTGCAGGGCATCGAACCACGCAGGATGCTTAGCTACAAGCGTGCGAATTGGGCACTGTTCAAGGAAACGCTTGATAGTCGCATTCCTGACACCCACGAAATTAACAACACACAGCAAATCGATGAGGCTGTGGAGGCTCTCACAACTGCCGTCCAAGACGCAATGACTGACACCATTCCATTTACATCACCAAGACAACACTCGACGGCCCTGCCCCAGGAAATCCTGGGCCTTATCTCAATGAGGAACCGCCTCAGGAGATACTGGCAGCGTACCAGGCGCCCGTTCTATAAACTGCACGTCAACAGACTCCAGGGCATAATACGGAATAAAATTCAAACATTCAGAAACGAACAATGGGGACAGAAACTCGCTGGGCTGGATACCACACGTCCTGGCGTGTGGCAGCTGGCCAGACACTTCACCAGGGAGAAACATTACATTCCCACGTTACAAGGACCAGACGGCCCAGCCTACTCCGCGACGGAGAAGGCAGAGCTTATGGCCACAACACTTGCAGCGTCTTTCATGCCGAATCTGGTTCCTTCAGACACAGCATTCACACTTGAAAAGGACCAGGAGGTTACACGACTTGTAGCCCAGCCCTCGCGCAACGAAATAAGACGTACTAGCACAAATGAAGTCACATGGGCTATCAAGCACACCAACGCTAGAAAAGCCCCTGGGCCTGATGGCATTCAAAACCGTGTCCTCCAGGAGTTCACGGATAAAGCCGTAGAATACCTCACACACTTAACGAATGCCATCCTGACACACCAACACTTCCCTGACTTTTGGAAGGCGGCCAAGGTCCTGATGTTCAGGAAGCCAGGGAAAGACCACTCCCTCCCACAAAATTACCGACCTATCAGTCTGCTGTGCTCGCTCAGCAAGATTGTTGAGAAGGTAATACTAAAACGTATCACTAGGCATTGCATCGCCAACGACACCCTAAGACCGGAGCAATTCGGCTTTAGGAATCACCACTCGACAACACAACAACTCCTCCGCGTAGTCGAACATATAACACACGGCTACAACATGAACAAAGCCACAGGGGTCGTGTTCCTAGACATCGAAAAGGCTTTCGATCGTCTCTGGCACAACGGACTCATACGCAAACTAAGCGAAGCTGGTTTCCCGGACGGACTCGTACGTCTCATACACTCATATCTCACGAACAGATGTTTCAACACTAACGTGCAGGATAAACAATCAACACAACACGGTATCCAAGCTGGAGTACCCCAAGGAAGCATCCTAGGGCCCATCTTGTTTAACCTGTACATTAATGACTCCCCAGCGACACGAAACACGACGTTAGCCGTCTACGCGGATGACACAGCCATCCTCGCGCAAGACTGGAAACCGTCGAACACCAACTCACGAATACAGACAGCACTCAGAACAGCTGAGCCTTGGCTGGAGCGATGGCGTATTAAAGTAAACGTCGACAAGTGCGAAGCAGTTCTGTTCACACGCAGACCGAAACTACTGCGCAAACACCAACACTGTAGACCGATAACACTACATAGACGCCCAATACGTTTCCGAGAGAAAGTCAGATACCTTGGTGTCTGGCTGGACCGGAAACTTATATGGGGGGACCACATCGAATACGTTGCCAACCGAGCGCACGCGAGGCTCAAACAGCTCTACCCAATGCTCAACAGGGAAAGCACACTGAATAGGAGGGTGTCGAGGTCCTTATACATGACACTGATTAGACCTCTGATGACGTACGCAGCTCCCGTCTGGGGATATGCAGCTCCCACACGACTGCGCCGCCTGCAGATCATACAGAACAAGGTGCTACGAATCATCAGCAATGCTCCACGCTACACACGCACCGTGGATCTTCACCATGAATACCGCCTTGATACCCTCAAGGAAGTATTCAAGAAACACGCCACACGACTATACAGGAACTCGAGACACTCGAACAATCCTTTCATCCTCACTCTGGGAAACTACGATCGCAACCACAGGTGGAAACACAAGCGGCCAAAGACACTGCTAGCTAGGGCATAACCACCTATGGTAAACTAACATACGCAAACAGCGACAAACGTCGGTAAGCCCCTGCATATCAGCAATACTGACTGGCAACTACCAGCTGCTATTAGAGCCGACCAACAGGCCACAGCAGGGACACCGACGAGCTCGCCCACAGACGCACGAACAATCTGCCAACACTCCCTCACACTGTGCCTCCGGTATATGACCTATCGGACACAAGACCGATAACAAACCTAACTGTTGCAGGTTGCAGGACGCTGAACGAGGACTCTGTACCAGCAGCCAGCGCCAGCCGCCGAGCAGCTCAAACGTACAACGTCAAGGTATCGACATGCATGATACCCACTACTAATAAAGCCTATCCTTGCACAACCTATCGCCGGCAGCGAGACAACCGCTACTGCTCTTGCCGCCCGACCTAACTTTCGCATGGTTTTTTTTCCCTTGGCTCTTGCTTTGGCACTTTTTTTCCTCTGCCCTTCAAACCGCTACCCTTCGTCAGATTTCGACCAATCTATCTCCAGATGAGCGCGTATTAATGGTTAATCCTAACCAGACGTACGGAAACATCGCAGTACCCACATCCTGCGACACCTCACTTTAGTGAATACTAACCCTTATGCAGAGATGGCAGTAGACCTTTTGTGTTGGCCATCATGCCGGTGTGGGCGTGGAGGTTCTCCACCACCTCTTTTTAAAGTTTAAAATACAGGGAACGGAAGGTTGTACACAACTCGCATAGAAACCAGACGGCGTTAAGTCGATGTGCACGAAAGGGAAGCAGTGGTTGAGAAGGGAGTGAGACACGATTACAGCCTTTCCTCGACATACACAAAAATGGGAGATGGGATCGAAGTTAAGGGTGAAGAAAAGTCGGCAACCGTTTTCCGCTGCGACGCTGTATCTTGTAACAGCTGAAAGCATTGCTATAATTGAAGAAGACATATTAAATCCGAGAAGGAAACCGATAAACACCTACATCTACACTGACGAGCCAAAACAGTATTATTACCACCAGCTTCACAGCTTGTTTGTTCCTATCTGGAACTAAATACAGATTTTGCGTATCAGGGATCCCACACTTTATTGGTAGGTTTGTGGAGGTATGTGGGATTAGAGGCTCCGAGACACAGGCAGTTTTATACTGCTGAAAGATGACATTGCCGCCGGCGAAGACATCAAGCATGAAGGGATGCAGGTGGTTCGCTGCTGTCAGCATCCCTCTAATTACTGCCACAGGTCCCACAAAAGCGCAGGAGAATGTCTCCTGTAGCTTAATACTGCTCCCACCAGACTGCATTCGTGACCCGCTGCATGTTTCGAGCTGTCGTTCACTTCGATGACAGCGTCTGTGGAGACGAACATCGACCTAATGTAGTAAAACTGTGATTCACTCGAATAGTCGACACGTTTCCATTGATCGGTCGAATACTGCAATCGTAACTGGCAATGTTGATGAGTCAACATTTGAAGACATAGGGGTGCACGGGAGCTCCATATTCAACAATGTATGATGAACGGTGTGCTCGGAAACACTTGTGCGTGCACCAACATTGTGCTCTTTCAACTGAGATGACATAGATCACAATATGTCCTACTTTATAGAGCAGATAAGCCCCCAAACTCCACGATCTGTGAAGATTCGTGGACGTCCAAATATTTAGTGCCTAGTGGCAGTTTCACTGTCGTGGTACCTCTTTCCGCAAAAGCTCACGACTGTAGCACGTGAACATTCGATCAGCTTCGCCGTGTTTCAAATATTCGTACGCAGGCTTTCCTTTGTCAAAGTCACTTATCTCACTGGATTTCCCCATTTGCACCTTATATCTTCGCTAGGGTGATACCTCGTCCGCGTCTGCACCTTTTGGAGACTTTTGTTACCACGTCATGTACCCACAACGCCACCATGTGATATCCAACGTCACGGTGGGTAGTGGTCATAATGTTTTGGCTCATCATTGTACATCTACGTACATACACCGCTTGGCGGAGGCTACTACGTCATTTCCTTTTCTGTTACACTCGCAAACAGAGCGGGGGGAAACCACTATCTATAAGCCTCCGTAAGAGCCCTAATTTCTCTCATCTTATCTTCGTGTTCCTTGCGTGAAATGTACGCTACCGCCGAAGAATCGAGCTGCAGTTGGCTTCAAATGCCGGTTGTCTAAATATCCGCGACAGTACCTCGCGAAATAAGGGTCGTCTTCGCTCCAGAGATTTCCATTTGAACTCACGAAGCATTTCCGTGATACTTCTGTGCAGTTAGGACGCAGTACGACTCTGAATTGCTTTCATGTCTTCCTTTAACCGGGCAAGGTGAGAATCCCAAACACTCGAGCATTACTCAACAATATTTCGCACTAGTGCTCTATACACCTTGACCATTACAGACGAGCTATGCTTTCCCAAAATTCTCCCATAAAACCAAGTCAAGCATTCGCCTTCCCGACTACCAGCCAGAAGTGCTCATTCTATTTGGTATTTGGTATTGCGTGGAAAGGTTACGCGTAGGTGTTTAATCGATGTGACTGTGTCAAGCAGCACGTTACCGATTCTGATGCCGATAACATAGCTCCATATTTAGCAATTACGTATATACAACCACTCGCTTACAGAAAGATCCGTACCTAAAGACTGGAAAATTGCTCAAGTCACACCAATACCCAAAAAGGGAAGTAGAAGTAATCCGCTGAATTACAGGCCTATATCACTAACGTCGATTTGCAGTAGGGTTTTAGAACATATACTGCATTCGAACATTATGAAGCACCTCGAAGAAAATGATTTTTTGACATACAGTCAGCACGGATGCAGAAAATATCGTTCTTGTGAAACACAACTAGCTCTCTACACGCATGAAGTAATAAGTGCTATCGACAGGGGATCTCAAATTGATTCCATATTTTTAGATTTCCAGAACGCTTCCGACACCGTTCCTCACAAGCGTCTTCTAACCAAACTGGGTGCCTACGGAGTATCGCCTCAGTTGTGCGACTGGATTCGTGATTTCCTCTCAGAAAGGTCACAGTTCGTAGTAATAGGCAGAAAGTCATCGAGTAAAACAAAAGTAATATCCGGCGTTCCCCAAGGAAGTGTTATAGGCCCTCTATTGTTCCTGATGTATACTAACGAGATAGGAGACAATCTGAGTAGCCGTCTTAGATTGTTTGCACATGATGCTGTTATTTACCGTCTTCTAAAGTCATCAGATGATCAAAACAACTTGCAAAATGATTTAGATAAGACATCTATATGCAGCGAAAAGTGGCAGTTGACCCTGAATAAAGAAAAGTCTGAAGTTATTCACATGAGTACTAAACGAAATCAGCTAAATTTCGATTACACACATCTGAGGGCTGTAAATTCAACTAAATACTCAGGGAGAACAATTACAAATAACATAAACTGGAACGGTCACATGGATTATATTGTGGGTAGAGCAAACCAGAGACTGCGATTCACTGGCAGAACACTTAGAAGGTGCAACAAGTCTACCAAAGAGACTGCTTACACTACGCTTGTCTAACCTATTCTTGAGTATTGCTGTGCGGTGTGGGTTCCGCTTCAGGTGTGACTGACGGATGACATCGAAAAAGTACAAAGAAGGGCAACGCGTTTTGTATTATCGCGAAATAGGGGAGATAGTGTCACAGACATGATACGTGGAGTGGCAATCATTAAAACAAAGGCGTTTTTCGTTGCGGCGGGATCTTCTCATGAAATTTCAATCACCTGTTTTCTCCTCCGATTGTGTAAACATTCTGTTGGCACCCGCCTACATAGGGAGAAATGATCGTCACGATGAAATAAGAGAAATCAGGGCTCGCACAGAAAACTTTAAGTGCTCGTTTTTCCCGCGTGCCGCTCGAGAGTGGGACGGTAGAGAGACAACATGAAGGTGGTTCATTGAACCCTCTGCCAGGCACTTTATTGTGAATAGCAGAGTAATCACGTAGATGCAGAAGTAGATGTAGATGCTGTATTCGAAAGTCAGAGGTATGGTTTTCTTAGCTCATCGGCATTAACTCACATATTTCTACATTTAGAACAAGCTGCCATTCATCATACCACCTAGAAATTCTGTCTAAGTTATCCTGTGTCTCCCTACAGTCATTCAACGATATCTTCCAATACACCACAGTGTCATCAGCAAACGACCATAGACTGCTGCTCGCTCTGCCAGTCTGATCATTTACCTATATAGAGAATGAGGGCGTTCCTACCACACTTCTCTGACCACTCCTAACGATACCCCTGTTTCTGATGAACAATCGCCGGCGAAGACAAAATATTGGGTTATATTACTTAAGAAGTATTCGAGCCACTCACACACATAGAAACCTAATCCGTATGCTCGGGCCATCGTGAACAGCCTGCAGTGAGGGATCGCGTCGAACGATTTCCGGAAATCGAGAAATGTGGAATCTCTTGTTGCTCTCCATCCAAGGTTTCTAGCATGTCATTTGAGAAAAGGGCAAACTGAGTTTTGCACGAAATGTCATCAGAAATGCGACCTAAAGAATATCATGGAAAAACAGCAGTTATGCTTAATCACCACCAGTGAAGGGAAGAGGTGTAAATCCTGAATAAGAGACAGAGAGAGGGAGAGAGAGAGAGAGAGAGAAATGTGTGCTTTTGAACAGACTGCGTTTTGTTTGGTTACATTTCCGTTTTTATGTCACACTACAGTTAATCTTTAAATTTCATAGCCGGCCGCGGTGGCCGAGCGGTTCTAGGCTCTTCAGTCCGGAACCGCGCGACTGTTGCGGTCGCAGGTTTGAATCCTGTCTCGGGCATGGATGTGTGTGATGTCCTTAGGTTAGTTAGGTGCAAGTAGGTCTAGGGGACTGATGACCTCAGATGTTAAGTCCCATAGTGCTCAGAGCCATTTGAACCATTTAAATTTCGTAAGGCAGGATAGACTAGAGCTTGCTGGCATAGGACGTAAGCATATTTCTTCCGCCGCTATAACCACTGAATGCCAGTACCATCACAGTGAATCTGACTACGTTGCATATTCCATTGTAGATTCAGTGTGGTGAGAACCGCCAGAGAGGAAGGACTGTAAGTTTCTTGATTTCCAGCTACGAAAGTATTTTCTTTCGTGCATTTTTTTTACTCTGCATAGGTCTTCAAAGTGTCGGTTAAAGATGTGAATAACAGTTGTACTGACATCCGAAATTATTTTATGAACCGCTTTTTCTGGATCAGAGAGGAAGCTATGAAACAAGTTATGGATGGTCAAGCATTCCTATCTCAGTTTGGTATAACCGCAATAAAACTGTGTACAAATAAAAATCATCATTACAAGGGGGCGATCGACCTACTTTATAGGCAGATATGAAGCTACGGTTGTTGACAGACTTCTTTCTTTTTATTTGTTTATGTAATTTATCTTTCTACTAAATAAAATCACTGTCTGAGCTTTTTGCAAGCCCTTAGAGCTTAACGTTCTTTCTTATTTCTAACGGAGACAATTGCTGATAGACTGAATTAGCCAGCATGAGGGCAAAGTTGCGTCGTCGTTACTTTCCAATAAGGGCACTTTTATGTAAGTTAAGAATGAATAAAATGTCAACACTTTCCGATTTACGGTGATGGCTCGCGGAACGTGTTTCCGTACCGTTTTTACACGGCCCTCAAACGGGTTTACGGGTGCTAGCAAGTGCGCCCGAGCGCGCTTTGTTCTGACCCTTTACTGGCAGTTAACTCCCAGGGCCGGCCGTGCAGCTTTGATGTGGCGCATTAAACTCGATCACCAAATGTTCTGTGAAGAAGCCCCTTACGATTCTGCGCGGCCATATTCCGATCTGTGTTCACTTTAACTGCTATGGCGAATTGAAGGGGATAGCGCTGCTATGCAGATGTTTACGTGCCTCACATTGGCTGCAAATTGCTTATCGACACAACGTTTTCTCTTTTCAGTTAGCAACGGTCTTTTTCCGATTAGCTCCATTCCGTTAACGCTTTCTTTCGTAAAGAAAATTACACAACGTTAGTACGTGCCTCTGAGCTACCGTGACGACATAGATTTTAGTAAACTGCAATTTTAGTAAACTGAAGCCCATAATACTTTATAAAATGATCAAGCCGGTACAATATGTACGCTCTAAGTTCTAACGTGAAAAGTAGCTATGTATCGGGATGTGATTGATATGTATTTCATTATTAATAGCGAGTTGGACATCAAAACTCCAACAGTGCTTATACTGACTACAGTATCTATGTATTAAAATCAACTACAAGAGCATATCTCAACAAAAGTTTGGACTGTCATGGAGTTTATTACAATGGTTTCTTATAATACACCCACTGTGGCTTGTACAATACCTTATTAACAAAATAAAAAAAACAATACCTTTTGAAAACAGAACGACTTTGGTTAGTTACAAAAAAATCATTTCAAAACAAAGCAGGCTCTCTTCTAAGTGTACATCTTGAGAACAAAAACAGTGAAAATCTTTATCTCACGGTAATGATTATCGGTCTTTTGTAGTGAGTATGTCCTCCCCGCACATGGATGAGTTCTCCCCCTCTGTGAGGCATTCTCTGGATGAGATCATCAAGTTTATCTTGGGGGTATGAGGTCCCACTCCTCAATGGTAGCTTCAATGAGGTCCTGAAGATTTCCGTGGGGATTTGGACGCTGTGCATTGACCACCTTCAATAGGGCTCATGCATGCTTAGTTGCATTCACGTCTGGGGACTGTGCTGGTCAATGCATTTGGTTGATGTTGCATCTGTGAAGATACCGAGGCACTGCTTGAGTATGGTGCTATCTTACATTGTCGTCGACTAGGATAAAGTTGTCGCTGACTTGACATCTGTAGGGTCTTACAATCGTTTATAGGACCTCTTGGAGGTATCGGGGACCAGTCAAATGACCATAGATAATTAGAGACTGGTTGGTTTGGGGGATTAAAGGGACCAGACTGCTACGGTCATCGGTCCCTTTTTCCAAAATTTCAAACACCCACACAGAATAAAAACGAACAATGGAAAAGACGGCAGGCGACACAGGACAAGAAAGACTGAGACAGAGATGAGACAAAAGGAAGTAAAATTACACAGAGTGGGACAGTGGTTGGCAGACCATAGAGACAAAAAAGGAAAAGCCAACCACCGAGAAACACATTAAAAACACCGTCTAAAATCGTAGGCCAAAGGCCAGACTCAACACAAAAAAGCCCCCCTGAAAGTATCGGCATTCTTGGTGTCATCTAGCGCTTCTCCAAACCCTAACACGTCTAGTATCGGTCGCAAACCAATCCTGGACTCGTCAGCAAACGTGACGTTACTCCATTTTGAAATGGTCCAATGTTGATGTTTAAAAGCCCAGATCCTTCGACCCCGTTGGTTCAGGTGGTTCACTGTAAAGATTCTCATTGGTCTTCTAGTGTGAAGAACACACGGATGCAATATTGTGAGTACTGTTTGGCCTGAGATGCAAATTATTTTTAACCAAAAGAAGCCATTTCCTATATTACTGGCATTTGATATTGGGCGTCAGCGAGCCAGCAGTTGGGGGAAACGATCCTACATTGCGAGTACGACGTCTGTGAGGTCTATTGTTAAATTTAGCGTGAGGTACTTTCTCCATACCTTAAACACACCACTTTGAGTGACATGTAAACGATCGGCAACATCTTGCTCTGTATCACCTGTTGAAACAAAAGCACCCAACCTGATTGTATCAAACTATTTTATGCTTCTGCGTGGCATATTACTGCAGTGATGATCGCAAATCAAATGAAGCTATGGTTGATATTGGACCGCTCGCGGTGTGCCGCTCCGGCAATGGTACGTTTACATGAATGGGGAAAGCCCACAATGCATGCCAGCAGTAAGGGTTCTTAACTGAATACTGCATGAAGTGCCTAGGTCAATGAGATCTCCAGTGTCGTAAACTAGACTTTACGACAATATTCCAAACTTTTGTTGAACATTGTATTAACTATACAGGAAAATACCTAGCTCCTAGTATACTGTCCCTTACATACCACAATACGTACCTCACCCTGTGTAAGTGAAAGGAAAACATTTTCGAAATATGTTAACAAATACCAGAGTAACTTTAACCGCCGGCCAATGTGGGCGAGCGGTTCTAGGCGCTTCAGTCTGGAACAGCGCGACCGCTACGTTCGCAGGTTCGAATCCTGCCTCGGGCATGGATGTGTGTGATGTCCTTAGGTTAGTTAGGCTTAAGTAGTTCTGAGTTTTAGGGAACTGATGACCTCAGATGTTAAGTCTCATAGTGCTCAAAGCCAATTGAACCAGTTTTAAACTTCAACCCCGCTCTGCTAGAAAAATACCTTCAGAGCGCTGACTATCGACGAATGCACCTCTGCATTCAGTTCCGAGTATAATTAACGGACTTATAAAATCCAAAGAGCGTAATTCCTTACCAAGAGTTACATTGCTTGTTACTCGTCACTCGTGTGGTGCTTCTTCAGAGTCTCTGCCAGCTGTGTGCAGTAACTTCGAACAAAATAAATTCTCCTTGAGCGCCAACAGTATTAAAAATTGCTACACGAAAAAGCAGAAGCTTTAATAAAAAATGTTGGTATCGAGGACAGAGCTTGAGGATACTAACTTGGTCTAGGAAATTGACCACGAAAAATCAAGCACTAACCATGTCATTAGTAAGTCCAGATTCAGAAGGAAAATGGTTGCGAACAAGTGTAGCGATATACTTAATGATAAAGTTGTAAGTATGCTGTGCAGGTTTTTATGTTGGTAACGGCACGTGGCGCTATGGATAAAAATCACTGGCTGTGCTGTGTGCAGCCTGTGGCTGGTTGGCATTGTTGGGATATTCGCTGTTGTAGTTTTGGGCAGTTGGATGTGAACAGAGCGTAGCGTTGGGCAGTTGGAGGTGAGCCGCCAGCAGTGGTGGATGGGGGGACAGAAATGCCAGAGTTTTGAGCGAACGATCTGGACGTGCGTCCGTCAGAAAAAAGAAATTTGTTTAATTGGATGTCACAAAATTATATATATGTATAATTTTGTGACATCCAAATCAAGCACTAACCATGTCATTAGTAAGTCCAGATTCAGAAGGAAAATGTTTGCGAACAAGTGTAGCGATATACTTAATGATAAAGTTGTAAGTATGCTGTGTAGGTTTTTATGTTGGTAACGGCACGTGGCGCTATGGATAAAAATCACTGGCTGTGCCGTGTATATATATAGGGGGAAACATTCCACGTGGGAAAATATATCTAAAAATAAAGATCCTGTAACTTACCAAACGAAAGCGTTGGTACATCAGTAGTTAGTGCCTTCAGTAGTTAGAATCTTTTGTTTAGCTGGCACTATTGGCGCTCGCTGTATTGCAGTAGTTCGAATAACGATGATTTTTGTGAGGTAAGTGATTCGTGAAAGGTGTAGGTTAT
Source organism: Schistocerca americana (assembly GCF_021461395.2). Classification (NCBI taxonomy): domain Eukaryota; kingdom Metazoa; phylum Arthropoda; class Insecta; order Orthoptera; family Acrididae; genus Schistocerca; species Schistocerca americana. The sequence goes on along the minus strand of NC_060125.1, from coordinate 188,795,449 downwards.
TATTAGACAGGGCCATTCTTTTGTAAGGATTGTTGAAAGTCAGATTGCGTTGCGCTAAAATATTGTGTGTCAGTTTAGTGATGATAAGAATAAGTAAAAAGAGAGAACTGTTTCAGTACGTTGAGTTTTGCTCAGCTGTCTGAAAATCAAATCACGTAGAAGTTTACCACACAGTCATTCATAATTTTACAAAGAGGACGTTTGAAAGTGTACACCCAAAGCACTAATGTGAATTGCGAACTCTGGTAAATTTCTGAGAAACGACAAAAAAATATTTTAATCGGAATATTTTATGTAAGAATGTGTGATTCGTGAAACCGTTTAATACATGATTTAAAAAGTGGGGCAACTTGGAGCAGTTTGTCGCGCTCTACCCGTTGCGTAAAATTTGTATAAAATTGCAATCGCGGTAGTTGTTTCTTTGAGAGAATGTTTGCAGCATCTTTTTTTATTCACATATCTTTCAGATGATGTTGTTCTGTGGAAAGAGGTCGGTCTAATAATTCATATTTCAGTTTCCACACTTCACATCGTGTAAGTGATGACAATTTTTAGAAAACCGATTGCGATTGTTCTAATAGTTCACAAGAACTGGTAAGTACAGTCATGTTTTATCAGCAAAAAATATCATTTTAGGATATGCTTCTCCATGACGCAACAACTTCAAAAGCCATCTGCAGTGTAGGCGCTGAGCATCAGTATGCGATTTAGTCGATGCCCTGACGTTATATACGTTATGTACAATGTGAAATTTGAGTCTGAGCTTAGGGGACAGGTTTTATGATTTTTTTATCCCATCAATCCCTTCAGCGTAATTATGAAAGGCTAGATTACTTTGTGCCTCAGAATAGTAATTATTCTGAGGTAGGATAAATAACAAAGGCAGTGGCGCGAGTGAAAATGATCGGACTTTCTAGCAGAATTGAACTATGGAAATATGTAATAGATTTGTACAGACAGTGATACTGAAGGTACATGGTCAATAAATAGTAAGTAATTTTAACTCAATAGTAAGAATATTTCTTATAATTAACTTAAAGCTATAAATATAGCGTTCACACATGCATCTAGACAGAAGAAAGAGTGCGAAGTAACAACGCAGGTATTGACTAGGCAGGACGAAAATGCAAAACTAAAGACACAAACTGAATCCGTTCTTGAACAGGTGACTATATCCAAACGTGTTCTATCTAGATATAACGTAGAGCAGGTGGTATGAAAATTCATGAATATACTGAATATAGCCGATAGTCAATTTGAAATACATCTCTGAAGAGAAATCAGAATTAGAATTCGGATAAGACAGATGGTGAAGTACTTGTTAATCTTTGCCATGTACCCATTTTCTTTTATTGAAGACAAACACGTGGAAGAACTCCCGCATTGTGAGAGTGACAAACATTTGATGAAAAACTTTTGTGTCCCAGTTAATGTCACTTTCCTTCGTATGAGGTGTTACTGACACAAGGCTAATACTGATAATAATACGAGGTGCATTCAAGTTCTAAGGCCTCCGATTTTTTTTCTAATGACTTACTCACCCGAAATCGATGAAACTGGCGTTACTTCTCGACGTAATCGTCCTGCAGACGTACATATTTTTCACAACGCTGACGCCATGATTCCATGGCGGCGGCGAAGGCTTCTTTAGGAGTCTGTTTTGACCACTGGAAAATCGCTGAGGCAATAGCAGCTCGGCTGCTGAATGTGCGGCCACGGAGAGTGTCATTCATTGTTGGAAAAAGCCAAAAGTCACTAGGAGCCAGGTCAGGTGAGTAGGGAGCATGAGGAATCACTTCAAAGTTGTTATCACGAAGAAACTGTTGCGTAATGTTAGCTCGATGTGCAGGTGTGTTGTCTTGGTGAAACAGCACACGCGCAGCCCTTCCCGGACTTTTTTGTTGCTGTGTAGGATGGAATTTGTTCTTCAAAACATTTTCGTAGGATGCACCTGTTGCCGTAGTGCCCTTCGGAATGCTATGGGTAAGGATTACGCCCTCGCTGTCCCAGAACATGGACACCATCATTTTTTCAGCACTGGCGGTTACCCGAAATTTTTTTGGTGGCGGTGAATCTGTGTGCTTCCATTGAGCTGACTGGCGCTTTGTTTCTGGATTGAAAAATGGCATCCACGTCTCATCCATTGTCACAACCGACGAAAAGAAAGTCCCATTCGTGCTGTCGTTGCGCGTCAACATTGCTTGGCAACATGCCACACGGGCAGCCGTGTGGTCGTCCGTCAGCATTCGTGGCACCCACCTGGATGACAGTTTTCGCATTTTCAGGTCGTCATGCAGGATTGTGTGCACAGAACCCACATAAATTCCAACTCTGGAGGCGATCTGTTCAACAGTCATTCGGCGATCCCCCAAAACAATTCTCTCCACTTTCTCGATCATGTCGTCAGACCGGCTTGTGCGAGCCCGAGGTTGTTTCGATTTGTTGTCACACGATGTTCTGCCTTCATTAAACTGTCGCACCCACGAACGCACTTTCGATACATCCATAACTCCATCACCACATGTCTCCTTCAACTGTCGATGAATTACAATTGGTTTCACACCACGCAAATTCAGAGAACGAATGATTGCACGCTGTTCAAGTAAGGAAAACGTCGCCATTTTAAGTATTTAAAACAGTTCTCATTCTCGCCGCTGGCGGTAAAATTCCATCTGCCGTACGGTGCTGCCATCTCTGTCACGTATTGACAATGAACGCAGCCTCATTTTAAAACAATGCGCATGTTTCTATCTCTTTCCAGTCCGGAGAAAAAAATCAGAGGCCTTAGAACTTGAATGCACCTCGTAATTGCATCGATATTCAAAAGACCACTGCAGCCACTGAGTTATGAAAAAGGAGTGCGAAGCTGTGTACTCAGTGAAGTTAGAAATACAAGGATTGCTAGGTGCACTAACTAGTATTGAGGACGCTCATACCAATGTCTGTGTGAGATACATGCCCCTACTGCCGCGTGAACTGTGATTTGGAAGTTAGTCGATTCGCAAAATGAATATTTGAAAAGTATTTTTACGCTAAAGACAACCATGAAAAAGTAATGAATTACGAAACTACCATCTAGGTATACCGATGTCTGCCAAAGAAACATTTTGGAGTAAAATTGTAATAAAATACACTGTGCTAATAGTAGTGATAATGGTCATAAAGAACTGTGGGTAGCTGTAAGATGGACAGACCGAATGAGAGTGCTGCTTCATAGAGATGACTGACAGGACGTATTGAAATTTCATTCTGTAAGCGAACGTCCATTAATTACCTGCTCCTTTGTAACAAGTTTCAATCAGTTTCGAAATACTGGCTGTTCTTGTATGTTTAGTCGTTTACAGTGCTATTCACAATGTCGAAAATTTCATCGTGAGTCATTTCAAACACTGTTTGAATCTAACTGTCCATTGAGCGTAAAGTGAAGTGAATAAACATGCACCGTATCAAAATATGGAACTGCGCTTCACATTCTATTTTGCTTAACATATTAGACCACAAAAGTGGGTGTGGCTAATACTTTCTGACCAGAGAAACTTCTAAAATTTCTCATAAAAACAAATTACAATATTATGACTCAAATTAAATTTTGATGATGTTCCTGTTTTTCAAATGACAGCTCCGAATGAACCTAACAAAAAGAACACTGAGTTGTATAAATGCCAGACATTAGCAAATAAATAACGTTGATGGTTTTCACACACACACTAATAATATTAAATAACGTTTCTTACAATTTATTCTCGATCATAATGCTCACTTTGATTAACAATCATTAAATTAGCGTGTAACATACAGAAATAAACGCCAGGAATACAAATATTGCCAAAAAACATTATTTACAAAATTAATACCTAAGTCTTCTGTAAGTAGTTTAGAAAGTATAGTTATTTTTTTAGCGCTTACTTTCGACCGCGAGATGCTTACTGTATATATATATTCTAACATGTGTGAGACTATTGCAACCAAGACTGTTTTCAACCAATACTGTTAAGCCCTGGTTTGCTGTATGCCACAGATGGATTGGAAGAATTTCTATGTGTGAGACTGGTTCTGATCTGTCTTCCTACCATAGCTCCGCCAGAACGCTCTGGGAGTGTTTTAAGAATTTGTGTTGAACCCACAGCCTACAAGGTAGGAAGATACCAGCTCATCATGCAGAGTTCAGAAGAGTGCAGCAGTATGGACAGTGCTATAATCACACAATGATCTTAACGTCAGTTCCACTACACTCCCTGTAAAAAAAACGTTATTGCCAACAGAAACTAGTGTACGTGTGCAGGCATAACCACTTGTCAGCAAAAAATGAAAATATTAGATTTTCGTTATTAACGTTTATTTTTACTCATCAATCATAATTATCACACATACAGGGTGGTAAAGTAATGATATTTGGTGTTCATAACTGTGAAGCGAAATTCCTAACTATTCTAAGGTTGTTTAGCAGTAAGATGGTTGATGACCATGTTTGGTGGTCGATAAAATACCAAGAAATTAAATACAATTGGTGCCAGAGGTAAAAATTAAGCTACAAATGCACAATGAAAGTACCCAAAACTGAATGAGGTCTGTATAGGGTACTTAAATATCACTGCAAATATAATTACACAATTAAAAAAGTTCTGCAGTGGCTGGTCAATCCTTTTCTTTAGATCGGGGTTCTCGCATTTCTGCTTCAATGAAGCCCAAAAATCGTGAATAAGTTTAACTACAGGCCATGGTTGAATGTACAAAAGACTTAGGAGAGATGGAAATGACCGCACTTCTGAGTGTCAATTGAATATCACTTGCTACCGTAGCGAGATTGCGCGTGTTTACCTTTCGTCTCCGGTGGCATTGGCTGCTGTGAACCTGAGAATCTGCTTTAAGTGTCTCTTCACTGTTAAACCCCAGTCTGATACATTTTCTACGTCTTCCATGAAGCCGAGACTCCTTATTATTCCTTACCTCCAAGTTAAATGGCATGGTACATGCTATTTGGTTGGAATAGTATGTATGTCGTTTCCCTCAAATCGCTCATAAGCGTTAACTGTCAGTGCTTAGTGCAGTTCTCCGTATTAGGAGGCCTTGCAGTTTAACTCTTTCAGAGTTATGAAGAGCCAGTGAACAATTGTTCATATAATTACTCTCGCAATCGTCTTAGCACGGCGGGAGTCGACTTGCTCAAACACTTGATGATTTTCTGCCAGAGAAAATCGAATTTTTCTGTCTCCATTTCCATATATCAAAGCTGGTGGCGAAGTTTTTTTCTTTCTGGTCAATCACCGCTTTTCGACTTGTTATAACTCCACCCCCTAGAGTTTCTGTAGCATATTGCAGGAGTAGTTTCCTTCGTAGGGCTAAGTTTAACTTCTGCTACGTAATACTAAGACAAACTGCTTTTTTCAATGTGGGTTTTAACACAGCTCGATACAGTGAGTCATCAACGGTTTGCGTTGGGTTTCTCTGGACGTTTACCTACAATCTACAGCCATGTTCCTGCAGAAAGGCTTTATGAAGTGTCGTCGTTAAATGCAGGGATAAGAGCAGCTGTTGCCTACGGCCTGTACAGTGGCTCTGGCATCACATTGTGTACACTGAATGTCACACTGTGAGGGTTTCGGCCGAACATGGGACAGCAGTTGCCGTCATAAAATTCTCCTTTACTCAGAACTGCTTCTCGTAGCCCAGGTCTGGGAAATTGCATGTGTGTAATTACTAGTGTGACTGTTAGTGATTTATATTCACGAAACGTCGGCTTGCTTATTCGATTTGCGTATCAATAAAATTCGTACATTTTCACGTAACTATGCCATGTGACATATTTATTTAACCGCCATTGTTTCATGGATTCAATGTAAGGTGTGTTATTTGTCTGACACCTTACAATATTCACTATGAGAGAGTATGACAACTGATGTGTCTTGGCCGGCCGGGGTGGCCGAGCAGTCTGCCTTCGGCGGTGCTACGGCACGGACGTCTGTTTGCGTCCCTGCCGGGGAAGTTCGCGCTCGCGCAGTTGCTTACCTCTTCGTCGTACTCGCGCGTTTAGACGACTCGATGTAGAATGGCACATGCATACCGAAAGTCGACTCTCAAGATTAGTTTTTCGAATGAATATGCGAGACCGAAAGCCTCCGAAATCGAAAGGTTCCTAGGAGACGAACTTATCGGAATACACCTCTCCATAGTGAGCAGTGTCGTTTACGTCAAACTGATTAACGATGCAGTATGTGACAGAATCATCCGAGATACTAAACATGGACTCCAATTTCGTCACTCTGATGGACATGTTGGAGAAGTAACTATTGATCACGCAGGACTGGGCTTACGAAACATACGTATTTTCGAACTTCCCTTCGAGGTTCCGTCTGACTTGGTCATTGACGCCTTTCGCCCATATGGAAGAGTGCTCAGCCACGTTGAGGAAAAATGGTCCAACCTCACGACTTACCCCGTTCTCAATGGGGTGCGTCAAATCAGAATAGAACTGACACAACATGTACCCTCGTACTGGTTCATCGGCGGATGTAGAGGTATAGTCATCTACGATGGACAACCCAAAACATGCTCAGGCTGCGGGAAACAGGGCCACGTCCGTTCCGAATGTATGTAGCGAAGGCGAACCCGTGCCTCCGTACACGTTGACGCCTCTGACACTAACGTATGCGGACGCGTTTCGAACAGATCCCATCCCGAAGACTGACCAGCTACAGAATCCTGACAGTTTACGGCAACCGACTGCAGCAGAGACCGCCTCCAGTGACGAAACGACGCACACTTCTGCCGCTCCGGCTCCGACGACGCCCTTAACCGAGCGGAAAGGATCGGTAGAAGGTATGGAAATTGATCCTACTGTTGTGCCGATAGCTGCTTTCGTCTCTGAGCACCGGGAGTCACTTCCGCACTCAGATACGGAAGCGCACACGCGCAAACAACGATCGCTGAAGCGCCACAAGAAACGACGTCTAACGCCGTCGGATACCTGCTAACTGCAGTCCACGTCAGACGGACTTGGGTGTAACGTCGATACAGTGCATCCGGATGCGCAACGCAACGCCGAGTGATATCACTCGACCAAACCCAGCTAGGAGGACATAGCAATATACAAACGGCACTCAGCGACTACTGCGATGTTACCGCACTGGCATCAACATGTCGTCTCCGGGGTGCATTGGTATCGATAAACTTCGATCGCGCATTTGACAGGCTGAGCCATGCTTATCTCACGGAAGTGATGACGCAAATGAAGTTTCCGGAAAGTTTTGTCACCGTCGTCATGCGACTACTCCACGGAGCCGCATCCAAAGTGCTCATCAATGGACGCTTGGTGGGGCCCATCACCATCTCACGATCGGTCAGGCAAGGGTGCCACGCTGTCGACGATATTGTATGCCATCGCTGTCGAGCCGCTGCTCTGCGGGCTCCGGAATCGACTCCAAGGAATGACATAAGGCACAACAAGTTTATATGTAGAACATACGCGCATGAACTAGTGCTTTTAGCACGGACAGGCAATGAGGCAAGAGCGGCCCTGGATTGGATTAATTTGTATTGTACGGCTACGGGAAGTCGCCTGAACATGGCAAAGTCGGGAGCGATGAACATCGGGAGACGACTCCCGACAGGAAGTGTAGCACCATTACAGCCGATCAACAAGATGAAATGCCTAGGAATTCTCTTCACTACAGACGTTCGACGCACGGCGGCACTGAGCTACAGACATCTTCTGTAAACAGTTCGTGCGAGTGTCCGAAGTCGCAGGTTAAGGGCACTGGATATGATACAACGGGTCACCTTTGCCAACACGTATCTAGCTTCTCGCATCCCCCACCTGGCACAAGTTCTTCCTATGCCGGTGGTGTTGGCCCGCCGAATCCTGCTTTTTAAGGTCGGGTACGAAACCCTCACCCTTCCTCGTAGTCGTGGAGGTCTTGGACTAGTCCACGTACGAGACCGAGCAGTGGCTATTTATGTAACCACAACGATAAAGATGTGGACACGACACTGGACAAGTCTGACGGGCACCTTGATAGAGGAACTCGCTCCACCTTCTCGTTCGGCTCCGGTAGCGGTGTGTCACATCTCACCATCGCTTGCCCATATGCGAACCTTTTTTTGTGGAACACAGTTATGTACATATGGAACTACCGACTACCAGGACAGCAACGGCACGTGATATATATCACATCTTGACTCGACGACGGCCGAATAATGCCGTAGAGCGCCGCCAACCAACAGTTACGTGGTCAGTGGTATGGCGTATAGTGCACCACCCACACCTTGATACGGGAACGCGCGCACTGCGGTATCAGGTGGTAAATGCGAAATACGTGACTCGTTCCAGGTCGCATACCATTCATATGACTGACGAGCCACTGCGTCCGCAGTGCAATGTTATAGACACAGAGGAGCATCGCCTGATATGCGGACCTTCGGCAGACGTATGGTGTTCGGTCAAAAAAATGATCGCCTTCCTCCTTCGGGTGGGGCCGCACGCAATAGAACCACGGATACTACTCCTCCCAGATAGGACATATTATCCCCGAACAAAGACAAACGCAGTGACCTGGATTCGAGGTCTGACTGTGCGTTATCTTTTCTGAGACGGCAGTAAGAATGTGCTCGACTTCTGGGCCTTACAACAAGAACATCACTCACAGCTTATGAGACATCCGAGATATCGAACATATTACACAAATTTTTTAGGGAGTGCCTTGCTTGATCCCCCACCCAGTTGGGGTGTCCCGCGTAGGAGAATGTAATTATTACCTATAAGTATCAGAACAAGAAAGGACCAGGACAGTGGAGAGGATCCACCACCACACGTGAAGACGTACCCGACACCAACCCGAGGTATAATGGGATTAGCGAGGTACGCGCCCCAAAGACGAACGTGCTCCGTTATTGTTTTGTACTGACAGAAGCAGGATATTTTTTCACTATTATGTAAAAAGAAATTCCACTTATTTACGTTTCCCAGAAATATTTTATTTTATAAAAGTCATCGTCTTATATATTAAAAAAATGCTAGAAGCAGTTTATGTTTGTTATTGTTACACCATTATGTAAGAAAAGTCTACATATTTACGTTTCCCAGAAATCTTTATAAGATAAAGGTCATCGTCTTATATGTAAAAAAAAAAACAATGTTAAAAGCAGTTTATGTTTGTAAAAGAAAAAAAAGAAAAAAACAGGTGGCTAGGGCTCGAACACTTACGCTAGAGGTCTCGGGTTCGATTTCTCCTCCAGCACTTCCTTTTTTTTCTTCTGTTTCATTTTCTTTTGTTATTCCACCAATTATACAGAAAGTTCCCCAAACCTACATTATCTTTAACAAATTAGCTACATTATTGAATAAAAATTATTTTCTTTTTGTCCAAATACATAATTCGAAAAAAAAGCGGTTCTAGGCACTACACTCTGGAACCGCGAGACCGCTACGGTCGCAGGTTCGAATCCTGCCTCGGGCATGGATGTGTGTGATGTCCTTAGGTTAGTTAGGTTTAAGTAGTTCTAAGTTCTAGGGGACTGATGACCTCAGAAGTTATGTCCCATAGTGCTCAGCCATTTGAACATTTGAACCATTTTGATGTGTCTTGAGAAAAGTCTGTGAAATAGTAAGTAGATGGCCATCACTTATCAAGAAGCTTTGCATGTACCCACAAAGAAGGAAAGGAAACAAAAAAACACAGTTATGCCCACATTTACGTAATTCATCTTCATTTTTCACAGTTCCAGAAGAGATTCGTGTCAGTACTTGATGTCACTGCTCTACCTTATAGCTAAGCAGACTGATATATGTAAATTACCCTACCCTTTCTGCTAAATCAAGTATTAGTGTCGTTAACAACATTTATTTCAAGTGGCCCCACAATTAAGAAGTGCAGTAGAAGGATAGATTTACCCAGACTATTGCATTATAGTCTATTAGAAGGTAAGCACTTTTGTACTACTTCCCTATTTCTTACATAGGAAGAAATTACACGTACATATTTGGATGAGTGCTTATAACTGGTATCTGGGGCTCACAAATGTTTTATTTCTATCGTAAGGCAAAGATGATTTACAAACTGTAAAAACTTTTTTCCGTACTAGCGTGAGTAAATGGCAGATCATTGGTTAATATTTAGAGTATGTACTATTTAAAGTATGTTACTGACCAACATGCACATAAATTAGAACAAAATTCTTCGGAATATCAGATCGCATCATATAGGAAAACTACCAAAAAACGCCAGCCTCCATCTGGATGACACTTTGTTACATGTCATTGTAGCTATGTATGTGCTACTGGTAACTATCCTTCCAGTAGTCACTTCTCTTCACGTAAGTGTGACTGACAAAATCATCAACAGTGAGGGAGCACTAATTTATTACTATGAGCGTTTGATTTTAACTTCCAGTCATTTGGAACAAAGATGGAAAGAGTTTGTAACAGTCGTTGATTTTAGAATTACCTGGCCATTTTTCTGTCTCGATAGCTTCTGATATCCCTTTAGAGGTACCTATTTTTTATCTTTACTGTTGTTGTCACGGCAGTTCTTAAGCCTGGTTTGATACAGCTCTCCACCTTAGTCTTGTGCAGGTATTTTCGTATCTGCATAATTAATTCACGCTACGTCCATATTAATCTCCATGCTGTATACAAACCTACTTATCTCACGACAATTTCTATACCAGACACCTCCATTTGTTGTCAAATTAACTACTCCTTGATGCACTACGACCCATACAATGTTCCGCCTTCTTTTGTACCACCACACGTCACCACTGTTTATCGCCCATATTTCACCGCCATTGAAGGTTTCACTCGGTAAAATATATTCAGGTTGAGTCACGTCCGACGTAACACAACTTTTATTTCGTAAATGGTTACACGTATCGTCGCGCAGTTCAAAATGGCTCTGAGCACTATGGGACTTAACGTATGAGGTCATCAGTCCCCTAGAACTTAGACCTACTTAAACCTAACTAACATAAGGACATCACACACATCCATGCCCGAGGCAGGATTCGAACCTGCGACCATAGCGGTCACGCGGTTCCAGACTGAAGCGCCTAGAACCGCTCGGCGACAGCGGCCGGCGTCGCGCAGTTGTCGGCAAATGTTAGAATGTCGAGGGGCACGTATTTTTTTGGTTTGATGGTTTTTTTAACACTAGTATCAACGGAGATATTAAGACAAGCACGTTTTTAATGGATCCATACACTTTTTATAACTTCATCCGATAGCTCTTAAGATGACAATTACAGTGATATAGCGTTTGTTAATGTTGCCGTTGAAACCTGTCAGGAAGTATTTCGAGAAATGTCCTAGAATGTTAGAGCACTGCGATCGGAATCGGCAAAAGCGGTGCAAATACCGCCATGCAAAGTTCTCGCGCTTCGCGTGTCAGAATGTCAACACATTTGCCTGTTTGCCTGTCTGCATTGCGGGCCGCTCATATCTGCGTCAACATTCGTCGTGTGCAGACATGTACACCAATGAGGAGAAGTTGGATATACTGCTTTTACGAGTATGTGGTGGATGTACGAAAAGTGCCGTAAGGGCTATCTATTCGGATCGCCAACCGATCGATACGCTAGACAGTTGCACGAATTATAAGATGCTAGTGCCGACAGACTGCTTGAGAGGCAAAAAGAGGACAAGAAAGAATACTGCAACCGACAGAGAACTCGGAGAAACTGTTCAGGAATGTTGAATCAGCCAGACTAGTATCATTCGCATCCTGCATAGAAAGAATTTCCATCCCTATCATCTGTCGCTATATCAGGTGATTTTGAACGTCGTACAGAATTTTGCGGTTTTCCTTTCATCAACTGAGAGACAAGCTTTACCGAAAAGCAGCGGTTAGTAACCACGCTAATGTTAATTTGCATAACATGCACTACTGTGTAGCCGAAAATCCACACTATCTTCGTCTGGTGCATCACCAATGACCGGGGAGCGAAACATATGGTCCGGCATCATAGAAAATTACATTGTGGGACCTAACTGCATCTCAGGCGTTCTAAACGGTCATTTGTATTTGTAAATGAGTATTGCACTTAGTTGATAACACCGTCATTACGCGATTACATTCAGCATGAAACGATCTTTCGTTAAGAAGAATATTTATTTTTCGGTGTTCGGGTGGTCACCAAAGCATTTTTAATAAAATATTTAGTTCAACGAATGTATCCCATAAGATATAACTTAGATGATGATGATGATAATGATGATTGGATTGTGGGGTGCTCAACTGCGCGGTTATCAGCGCCCATACGAATTCCCAACCTTTGCTCAGTCCAATCTTGCCGCTTTCATGAATGATGATGAAATGATGAGGACAACACAAAATATTTAATTTGACAACAAATGCACGTGTCTGGGATAGAAATTGTCGTGAGATAAGTATACAGTATGGAGGTTTATATGAGTGTAGCGTGAATTAATTATGCAGATACAAAAATACCTGCACAGGACTGACTAACGTGGAGAGCTGTATCAAACCAGGCTTAAGAATCGCCGTGACAACAACAGTAAAGATAAAAAAATAAGTGTCTCTAAAGGGATATGTTCTAAATGTACATTTGTACATTTGTAAAATTGTACACGCCCCGTGTTGCAGCGTAAATATTGAATGAGAACTTTCCTGGACGCTAGATAGGACGAAATTCTGTTGTCAAATGACCTGCGAGATCTTCCGATTTGACTCCTCATGATTTATTTCTTTGAGGGGCACTCAAAGATGTAGTCTATGACGAAGGCCCAACTACGTCAGACGATGTGTTTTGTCGAATCGCCAGTGCATTCTCTACTATATCATCCACTGTAATTATATTGTTTCATCGTCCTTTCCAACGGGGATTGTAAATTTGCCTTTCAGTCCATGATCAACAATTTGAAAACATGCTTAAATAAAGGGTAAAGTTAGTTTTTGGAAGACAAAATTTACGTTATGTGGTTTGGATGTTTACCAAATCATTGTTAGTAAACAGTTTATCTCATTTACGTGTGTACGAAATTGCACTGCAATGTCAAATATGTCGACAGCGTGTATTGCACATAGCTGATAACACTGTCGTTACGCGATTACGTTCAGCATGAAACGACCATGCGTTAAGACGAATGTTTATTTTGCAGTGTACGGGTTCTCACCAAAGTATATTTAACAAAATATTTAGTTCAACGAATGTATCCCATATGATGTGACTTAGAGCAGTGCAGGTGGAGACTGTTGTCCGATAGCATGTATTTCAAATCTAAGAAGCACATAGTCACGTACAGGAAAAGATAGGTCAAATTTTCCTTCTACCATTTAGATATTTAATACAGTAGTTGGGTTCTGCAGCGTATAAGACCTCTTTGTTTTTGAAGAATAAACAGTTGATATCTCTATTTCAGTTCACGTCCCTCTGGGAGGACCCACAGATGTGAAATAGTTTTCCTAAGCCCTTTGTGATGCACTAGACTCTAGCCTACGTCGTATTTCAACACACACCATTCGTAGGTGAACTTGCATCTTGGTCGTAAGTTGGTTCAAGGGGTAATAAAGCTTTATTCTCGTATCGCAGGCCTACCCTATGGTATACAACTTCGCATCTTCGTACGAGATGCCTGCTTGGCAAGTATGCCTTTTCCGACCACCGTGCTCTCACATTCTCGGAAATTTCTCGAATTTTTTACGAGAGTTTCAACATCAACATTAACTAACGGTATATCACTGTAATTGTCTTCTTAAGAGCTATCGAATGCAATTATAAAATAAGTACGGTTCCATTTAAAAAAACGTACTTGCTTCAATATCTCAGTTGATCCCAGCGCTAAGAACATTAACCAAACAAAAAAAGTGTGCCCCTCGACACTCTGACAATTGGCGGAAACAGCGTTTGGATACGTGTAGCCATTCATGAAATAAAAGGGGTGTTAGGTATTGCGTAACTCACCATGCATGGTAAAGCTTGTCTACTACTTACAAAATCTTATCTCGTAATAACATACCGTCAGCATTACCTGACTTATAATTTATTCTGTACTTAAGCTTTTATTTCCATCTTAAAATGTTTTTTCGAGATGACATGCACTCCTTTCAATAGATTCTGAAGTTTGTTGTCCCGACTCTGACACAGTGACAATGCCACCGGCGAGCTTCAAAGCATTTGTTTCTTCTCTCCGAACTTTAGTTCAGTTTCCAGCTTTCTGCTGGCTCTGTGGAGAAATTAAATGCCGTAGTAGAGAACCCTACCACCTCTTCAACTTCTGCGTCTTCTTCATGTCCTTTGACTCTTCGATGTTCAGTTCACTAGTTTAAATTTATTCACGCAGTACACTAAATATTTATTGATGCAATTACTGTGTAGGTACAGAGATTTCGTCAGTGTACAAAAGAAAATAATTGTCTGTTGTTCGGATGTACTGTATCAATAAGTGTGCATCACGACAACGGCAGAAAATAATTTGTTACATATTTGGATGCTTTTGGAGTTTTTCGTAGACTTCAGGTGATAAGTTACCGTTTGTTCATGTTGGATTTATTAGTGTAAGAAATTGAGAATAATTTCTTGTTAGTAATCGAATGTTAAATTTCAGCCGTTATGTACATTCTATTAGAAAATTGACCGGAAAATTTTCCCATCCGGTGATTTGTCCTTTGCCTTCTTTCCAAGTTCGGAAAGTGGTTTAATTACTTTTGTATAACTAAACTCTGGAAGTACTGCAGAAATCTCTGGAGAATATCTTTTATATCTCTATATCGGTTCCAAATTTGTTACGTTTCTATGTCGGTGTATTACGTAGCACAATAAGCGAAAAGGAAGAGCAAACTCTCTCTTTGCTCACAGTATCTGCGGGCTCGGAAAATAAAGAACAATGTAGTTTGATTAACTGCTTATTCCGACTGCTAAATGAAACAAGGTACGCAGAGAAACGAGCAGTTCAGAACACATATATGGCTACAACAAAAGGGAAATGAATTTCATTAAGCCGAATGGTACTAATTTCACAGCGATAATGAATTATTGGTTTTTCCGGAAGCCTTTGAGGACGCTGTGATAGAAACTCCGACGCATTTGAGATATTTATCGGATTTCGAGAGAACTGATGAGAGTGCAGTGGAAATGTGCCTTATTTAACGCTAAAACGTGGCCATTGCACTTTTAGCTTATGTATTAAAGTAACTTTACAAATTATGTCTTACTTCTGAAATTATGTATCTGGTTTTGTCACCAGTTTAAACATGCTCTTAACTGATCTTTGTATTTTAATTTGTTGATCTGATCCCATATGAGATTACAGTAGGAGCCGATTGTAGAAAATAAAAACATGTTGAATGAGAATTTTTCTGAATAATAACAGTGAGAAATTTTTTCTGTGACAAGATAAAAAAGAGAGCTTAGGGCGTTCTTTTAACCTGATGAGTGCCACAGCAAAAATGTCCCCTACTTTTGACCTGGCTTAGCGTCATGGCGTCTTTACGCACAAAGGAGATTCTACAGTATAAATTTTTACGACTCAAATGTCACATTTATTAAAATATTACGAGGGTTTATGCCGTCCTGGAACGAATTTCCTGGAAGGACACAACGTTCCGTCCCCGCCTATACACACTCTAGCTCGCTACTGACGAGTAGTGAGCTTCGAACCTTCATAGAACCTACAATACACTTTGTAAATGTCCCTCACAATTTGAACAAAATACTGGGTTTCCCAAGTAAAATCATTCGACCACGACAGAACACACCAGAATGGGTTGAGAAACGTGGCACAGACTCACCAATAGGAACCTTCACAAAATGTGCTCGGCCACCGAAAAAAAAGGACAGAGAGATGCAATAACTTCGTATTGGGATGCTTTCTTTGCGCTGAGAATTTCAGTTATTGTGTCAAAAGTGTCGTTGTGACCAAAACGTACCCTACATTAATCTCAGTGAAGAAACAATTTCGTCTATTTCCCCCGGAGTGCAAAAATGTGTTGTTAGAATGATTTGACGGAAATGTTGAAGGAAAATAATGGCTTGGCGTCCCGCCAATGACTAGATCATCAAACACGAAGCAGAATATTTGGTTCAGCAAGGATTGCGAAGCAAATCCGCTATATTCTTTGTAAAGCAACCATCCTGCCATTCATGTTTTGCAGATATGATAAAAAGCAGAAAATCTGTATCTGGGTGACCAGACAGGGATTTTATTCGTGTTCCTCCCCGATGAGAGACAAGCGTTCTGCGAATGTGTGCTACGTCACTGCTTAAGGTAATTCAACAGATACTCCAATATCAACGTACAATTCAAAAGCGTTTTACCAACAGTTAAGTAGCGTTTGATTTTCCTGAAATGCTTTCTCAGATCGAGGCACAACTTTAATAATTTACTTTAGACTCTACTGTTTATTACAGTCGCCTCTCCCAGTACTCTCCTATATCCTTCGGTTAAGGACCAGAACTAGGTGTGATTCTAGGTGTGGTTATTTGCTGCGTACTTCACTTTTGTTAATAAAAATTTATATTTCTCGTACATTTATTAGTACAGACATTTCTGTTTTAATGTCAAGAATTCTCCTTCGAATTTTGTAAGAGTATTTCCTCTGTATTACTCACGTCTGAAATACAATGGAGTGTGATTTCTAAAACAAAACTTCATTTTCAATTAATTTCTCTTTCCCCAACATATTCTGGATTAACATCCGGATCGAATCTGTTTGTACTACAGAATTGGCGGGTCTGGTACGATATATCATTCATCACAACCATACTAGGAATATTGTTAACGAGGTAGTTCTCAAAATCATTGTGTTGGATGAGTCTGCGAAGTTATGGTCGGTAGAGTTTGGGATTCACTGGAGCGAGAGGCTGGAAGAGTGCTGGGTGGTGCAGTAAGGTATCGGGGGCCGTGTTTAGGTCGGAGCCCCTTTGTTTCGTAGAATATACAGGTTGCTGTTGGTGTAGTTGGACATGCTGTATGAGAGGAATGGGCGGTGGTATCGGCAGTGAATCCTCTGCAGGCACCGTTCCTGATGTCTGTGGCACTGTCATCATGGGACGGGTTGGTCGTTGCGGATCGTAGGTGGTGCTGATGTTTGCATTGAGCTGCTCTTAAGTCGGAAAGCCATAAAATTCTGTACTGCGTCTTGTAATTTTCGGGTGGGAAGTAACTGTATTCAATTAACTCCTGTTTACAAACATAGATGCTGCTTCTCTTGAAGTATTATTATTCAGACACACACTTTTGTTAATTTCCTTGTGTTTGGCATACGTTGGGCAGGTGCGAAACAGGGCGCTGTGACCACCGGTACAATGAATACAAGTTGGCTGACTGGCCCTACCACAGGCATCATTTCTGCGTAGGTCTGCTCAGTACGCACATCTTGTGTTGCTTCTGCACTGCTTTCTGCCATCTCCAAATCGCAAACAATTATAGTGTTATAAGTAGGGGTGGGGTAGGTGGTGGAGGGAGGGAGAGGGCTGCAGTCGCCATCGTCCATGGTGTTGATCGCAGCGTAGCAAAAGGTTTAACTGTCTAGCAGAGTCTATGTAAGTAGAACAAATATGTAAACTGTCACTGTACTCAATGCACGAGCCCTAGCGACGTAGAAAGTGTTCGCACCACAGCGTACCGATGTTCTCTCTTTCGCTTATCGGAGCGAACTGCCGTAACCACTTGAAAACGTCGAGAAATTTTCGCGCAAGTGGTGCCGCGATTGAATAAAAGTAATACTGACCGTTTCGGGTGTCCTGTGCACAAAGAAAATTGTTCGATAAAATAACAAAATTTGATCTGTACTTGCAATTTAATTAAACTTTAGTAATTAAAAAGTTTCAACAGTAACTCAAATGATGAACATTCTTCAGTGTTGTGCACTGGCATCCTGGTCTTCGATGGTTCCGGTAAAAGAAACAAAAATATAAAGTTTACATGATCCCAAGCAAAACAGATATCATCAGTGCGAAATGACGAGAGCTTAGTGTGAATATCAGTTCTTGCTACCACTGCGCCTAGTCACATTTTTGTAGGTGCCTACTGTTGCTAAACTCTAGTGTGAAAGATAAATTAGTTGTCTACTACTCCGAGGCTGACTGATTAATTATAATATATTACAATATTCGTTTTCATTTTATCTACCTCTTTTCTAGTAACTGTTCATGTTCCCAGTTAGGAATTACTCATCTCTCCATTTCGTGACTCATAGTTTGATGCCATATTAACTGAAGTAATCCCAACAAATAAAGTGATGTATAATTAAAATGAAAGATGGTTTTCTGTTCACCTAATTGATATCTTCAGAAAGTCATTCAGTACCTTTTACTTATCACTATATTTTGAAATGACATTCACTCATGGGTTTCTCTAGGCACAAGCTGACCTTGCTCTGTATAGTCTTTTAAACTAACGTAATCAATATCTACTTCAACTTCTTCACTTATCGTCACATGTAATAACAAGTTATATTTATACTACACTGCTTGCGGGTACTTTCTTGTGAGATAAATGCACAGGGTCCCCGTGAACGCAAAGATTCTGTGCCCTTGTCGCCGGACATGGCTATTTCGAATAGCGACGGTGGAAGAAATCTTCATCTTCGGAATTTGTCTGGCAGGACCAGAGTGAAAGTGCCGATCACCACATAGTGCAGCGCGTTAAATTACCATGCACGTGGAGAGGGAACTCTACACAACATCAAAAGTAGTGCAATCGTCTGATAATAATATGAACAATGGCTCTCAGCATGTTAATCTGACATAAGCTTATTGTTTAAGGAGCATCTGAATTTCACTGAATTCTTAGTTATGTGTTCAACCTCAGCAGGTCAAACTTTTCAAGAACTCATTCGATATACACCCTTGTAAAAAGTACAGGTACAGCCTTACAAAACATGATTTATTCAAAAGAAGAAGCTTCACAAATTGAGCAAGTCAACAACGCTTTGTTCCACGTCTGCCTCTTATGCAAGCAGTTATTCGGCTTGGCATTGGCTGATTTAGCTGTTGGATGTCTTCCTGACGGATATCGTGCCAAATTCTTTCCAATTGGTGCATTAGGTCGTCAATACCCCTAGGTGGTTTGGACGGCCCTGCCCATAATGCTCCAAAAATTCTCAATTGGGGAGATATCCGGGGACCTTGCTGGCCAAGTTGGAGTTTGGCAAGCACGAAGGAAAGCAGTAGAAGCTGTCGAAGTGTGCAGGGGGTATTATGATGCTGAAATGTAAGCTCATCATGGCGTCCCATGAAGTGCAACAAAACGGGACGTAGAATACTGTCGACGTACTGCTGTGCAGTCAGGGTGCCGCGGATGACAACCAGAGCAGTCAAGCTACGAAGAAAACGTCACCCCAGACAGTGACTCCTCGTTGTTGGGCCTTATCGCGGGGCACAGTCAGGTTGGTATGTGACCACCATCCACGGCGTCTCCAGGCAAGCCTGCGGCCTGGAAGGTCATTGAATTGTAGAGAAATGTTTCTCAAGCAGTGCGAGGTCGAAAGTTCAATCTTTAGTAGCGCTCAGTTGAAACTGTTAACAGTTATGACAGGAGGTATAATAGCTGCTACTGGATCACCATGTGGATCAGGAGGGTGACGAAAGTTGAGTGTACGTGAGATGCAGATATCGGCTTTCTATGGGATGGATGTATTTCACCTCGCAAAATGGATATTGTCGACATTTAAGAAATGTTCAAATCAAACCATTAACTTGCACCATGAACACTGAATGAAAAATGGCACTCCACAATGATCATATAAGTTCGCATCATCAAGATCGAAGGTGAACTTCTTGGGAGTTGCAAACCGTGCAGGACATTCAGCTAGGTATGCACTCTTAAAGAATGCATATACAATCATACTGGTGTTGCGGGATATTGAAAACTAATGGAATCTGGCGACATGGAATCGAATCAGAAACAGTCTGTTGAGGAGCTTATTGTGAAACTGGCTATCCTTTAAAGTGTAGCTGCAGGTAGAACGATATAATGTTTTATAGGCGCGAAAAAAACCAATATCCAGATGTAGAATTTGTCAATTAGTTCTATATGGTATGTACTGCAATGCCACACACTTTGCAGGAGGGCTAGTTTGCTCTAAAGTAGTAGGATTATTACTCGTAGACCAGGAATTAAATGAAAGCAAGTTATTTTGACCAGCTATTGGCCAAAAGCAGTGCTTATACCATAGTTGTAGTGCTCTTACGCCCATTTTCCCACTCTTGCTCACTGAGACGTAAGTTTTCCCTACTCCCCATGCAAGATCACGCACACGGGAAAGAAAGTAGGGGAAGAACACCTATAACTTGTCGCAGCATAATCAATAACTTTGCATCCAATGTACCACCAAGATTGACAGTTGGCATAATTGTATACGAATGCGTCAAGTCACTGATGTTAGTTGATCTTGATACAGCTGCTTTGATACCACTAATAACCAGGGTTCGTTTCATATGCACTTCCTCTTCAAGTCCACATTTGTCGGAATTGAAAACAAATTCCATACTGAACAATGGAATTACTTTGTTTATCTTATCTACAAATTTTCAGATCGATTCCGCCGTTTACTGTGTATAGTCGAGTTGACGCTTTCTTTGAAATTTCGTTATCTTGCGTCTTCCAATTTTGTAGCAGTATTAGAAGTTATGCAGACATCCACTGCGTCCCTTGAAATCGCTGTAATGTATGTCACGCGCAATTTGATGTGCATAACGTACTAGGTCACTATCATACACATCCTGTAAATTGTAGCCATCATCCTTGAAACAGCAAAAACCACTTTTTGTAATAATTGCGCCTTGTCCTCCCTTGAATATCCGTAGTTTTCTTATGCACTAGACTTTCACAATGCTGCCAATTTATTCGAAATCTGTTCATAATTGTCTTTCTACTATGCTGCGGATGATCTTCCATGTACGTAGTAAAGTGTAGTATCTGCACCTTGGACAAGGACTGTAATTTACTACATTTCACTGGACGTAGATTTGTGGCTTCCTGCCCGACAAGGATACTCAGCTGGATGGTTAGTCACCTGTTTCAGTATCACTTTAAGATGTCGAGCACTTATCGCCATCATTCTTCTCCACACGTGCATTGTGCGCACAATCGAGCGTATACGACACCACACATTCCAATGACTTATCTCGCAGAAAAGCTAATATTTCATCTGTACTTCTTTCTTACTCTGCGAAATTCCTTGGGCTCCGTTCTGACGAAATGTCAGCTTTAGCAGCTGGTGTCACAGATATAACGCAATGTTTGCTTTGTGTGTTCTTTCCATTGCTAGCAGTATAGCATTGTTACGTGTTACTCGTCGACTAAGCATTTCAATTACGCTCCGTAGCTTCATGATGTGCTCGCGATTGGAGACCTCCAGTTCCGGCCCCCGTTAGCAGCAAATGAGGAGAATCGAATGCCATAAACATATTTGCCCATTTGCGTTATCACACTCAAGCGGTTGCTTGTCACCGAAGACTCCCGATTCTAACTGAGCCGCGGTGACCTCGTATATGAGGCTGGTTTAAACGTGTGTATCTGTGGTCTTACATTCGCTTTAAACTCGCCAGTGAGTCCTGTATTATCATCTTCGAACTCGCCATCTCCGTGAGCCCGTAGACTCGGTGAGTCTTCGCCGCTGCCCACCCGTCACCTGAGTCTGTTGTCGGTTACAGGTGGACTCGACTCGCTCAGAAAGCAGCGTGCGTACAAAAGTCGGTAAGTACAGCCGTGGACTCGCGCCATTACTGTTACGTATGTAATCATTTTGAAAGAAATTTTCACCTCTGTAAATTACTGTACATTTATTTCACGCAGTCGTGATTTCGGTTTATAGCCATTCTCGCGTTCAAGTTGAAATGTCACAAAATGTCCGACTTGCCTGAAGGACAAAATCAATCATTAAACATGCCGGTTGTCATATTTCAAAATAATGATATATGATATTATTTTGTTTATATATACATCTGTACATGTAGTACTTTTCCGAAGACTTTTATTAATTTATTTTAGTATTTAATACCTATTCAGAGAATTTCTAATAATTACGTTGACATATGCACACTCTTTGACGCGTTACCCAGTCTGTAACGGCAGTACTAGAGAACATGACACGAGAATGAAGTGGAATTGCTAAGTGGTGACTAATTATTAAAATAAATTACAGAACTGAATGTTAAGCTACATAACTTGCTTTTAACCATAAAAGCAAGTTTCCAAACCTAAATGAATCCAGAAATAAAGCGCTTTTTCGTCACAGAGACACTGTGACGTTGCTCTGTGGATACTTTTCGTTTGATACAGCTCTTATGTTATGGTGGAGATAGTATAATTGCGAACAGAAGCATTTTATTTGCATTTTTATGTTTATCGTCTGTTGTGTGGACTATAGCATGAGACTTATTCCAGATATTTGTCCTACTCTAATGGAAAACATTTGAGAATGTGTACATTGCATAAATTAATTTTTGTCTTGCACCCTCCACTGTCTCACAAAACACCGCTCCGTTAAAAACCTTCTGATCTCATCAACCGATCATTTCACCTTGTCAGAGTTACTTTACAGTAGCCAGATCGTTTACTCATCTTTTGTAAATCACGACTAGCCCTACAGTCGCGCACGCTTCAGTAAGAAAGAACGAGCCGACGAGTATGAAGCAGCCGCAGCGCCATAGTACTCAAGCCTGTCGTACTTCCGGAACTACAGTGGGAACGAAGGAAGCCCATTAACACAGATGTAACAGAAGCCCCTTGATTTTGGAGTGTGCAACCCACAGCACTAGACTCATACTCGCCTTTTTACTGCACTATATAAGGTACCCGCTGTTGATGTGGAGTTATTTGTTATCCAAGCTGAATCTTGGAATTGGCCTTTCTTGTCACTTTAGGCCAAAGGAAGATGAAACGGCCTATAAAATCATCCAATGGAACACAAGATCGCTCAAGGCAAAAAAGATAACCTTCGACATTTTCTGCTCAAAATTAATGTAGACCTATGTGCCATCATCGAAACGCGTAACACTGAACTAACCGTTCAGACTTCTGGGCTACTCTGTCATTAGAGAAGACAGAGGTAATGGTTACGACATTTCCTGGTAAAACAAGGTATCAACTGTTCTGTTGGTGATACCGGCACTCAGCAAGGCATATTACAAATAATGGGTATCCACCTGTGGATGAAGGACCTCCAACTGAATTTGGTTTCAGCATACAAAGCACCTAACCGACACACTTTGCAAAAAAACACTTAACAACAATTATTGTCTCTACCGGGAAACCCCTTGTGCTACTTTTCGCTTACTGTACACAGTGAGGCTGCAGAAATGCCAACGCAGTGGGAAAAATACTAGTGGGTTAATTATATTCAGAAAATCTCATAGTACTAAATATTGACTAACCCAGACTAATAGTCCAATCAAATTAAGCCCCTATGGTAGTGGACGTCAGCTTTTCATCCCCTGCACTGTCTACCAGAACAACATGGGAAGTGGCACCAGGTACTTTGTTTGGATCACTTGCCAGTTCAAAGCATAATAAATGTGCAACCAGGCAGGCAATCAGCCGGAAACATCTGAGAAAAATATATAGACCAAGATATTAACCTAAAAATTGGTATGGTTTAATAAAATGTAAAGTAGTGGCAGGTAAAGTATTGCATCATCCTGTTTTAGCAGTAAGAAGAAATGAAAAACAGTTGTTTCCTGTGTGTGTCACACGTGTTCAAGTAAAAACAGATAATTCAATCACCATGATAACAAAAGAAATTGTATTGGAACTTGGACGACAGATGAAGTGAAGAACGCTGTAGAAAAAGGATATAAAATTTTACACGAGTACGAATTATGGGATTTTAGAAACAAAAGCAACATGTTGTTTAAAAATTACGTGAAAGATTTCTGGAAATAAAATTATAAACCAGTCCACATAATTCTGAAACTGATAATGAGTTTATCAAAATAGTTAAAGAAAAATTAGATATTGTCTTACATCCTGATAGAATAAAGGGAAATCCAGGAAAACGAGCTATTGCTAAGATATGTCTTAATTCATTATCGGAAAAATTTGGGAAAAGGCAAACTGTGAGTCAAACAGAATATGTAACAAATTTACAGTGATTTTATGAGATTCTATCAGATGATCGATTACGTAATATAGATATAAATTGACGATATGGTTTAGATGAAGTTCACTTTCAAGGACTATTCTATGGAAAATAATGCAGCTATAAATATTTTTATAGCTGCATTCACTATGCAAGGCGTAGATTGTATGGTATGTTGGATAAACTAGGAACTCTTTTGTATATTTTAATACAAATTGTATAGTTAATATTGATAATGGTGTAAATACTGTGGAAAGAGGTTGTTCGATAGAGGAATGGACTGATGAAGAAAATGATAAAAAGCAGAAATGAAAGTAAAGGGATTCACATTAACTTACAAGAATATTCGAAAGCTGAATGGCGAATCTATGATAAGATTAACTGAGAGTAAACTGCAGGAAAAGACACAATTAGAATATAGTCAGACAACTAGAGATGTTGACACTAAAAATCTAGTTAATAAACTGACTAAAACAGAATCCTCATTTGAATAGGATAAAAGAGTAGTTCTTGAAAATTATGATGCAGTGCCTTGTGGATATTATAATTATTTACTATTTAATAAATTTTAAAATAACACTTCTATCTTCTAATGTAAGCATAAAATGTGTACCACATTTGTTGCATAAATTTATTAGTTGAATTTTATAGTACTCTCTAAACTTCTAAATATTGAGCGAGACATTTCTAAGAATAATGAATAGAATTAAATTAATATTTATATTTTTTGTAAATTATTTGTAGGTAAATTATAATTCGCTACTTTTTTACATTCATAAAAAAGAGAGAATCTGAGTTTTCTATTTCCTCTGTTATTTCTATATCAGTTTCATTGAACTTGCTTCTCTCTTCATTTATTATTTCTATCAACAAAAACGTCAAATTTAAATTCATCCTGCACGTGAGCCATATTTATATTGAGTGAAAATTTTTAATATTATTACATTTTATTCTATATAAATTGATACTCTGCTGAAAAAGCTTAATAATCCAAGCAGTTCTAATTCGTTTAAACACATTAGTGAGCTAGAAGTAAATGAATTGTGTTACATTATGGGATACGAATACTTAAAACCTAGATATGGAGAGAAAATTTGTATGGAGTTTGATAATAATGGTAAAATTATTTTGCTAGAGAGGTTTAATAAAATAATAACTCACTGGGAGTTTCAATTTTTTAAAGATGGTAATATTAAGCTAAAGCATAAAGGAATGAGGAGTACTAAAAATAATGATAACGAATATCACAATCTGAAGTTCATTGTTTGAAAACATTCTTCTTAATATAATTTTTCATACATTATTTTTGTAGCTGGGTGGGCTTGCTCAGTAAATTATCTCCTAGTGCACTGAACTTACTACTTCAGTGAAGCAGTGAGAGTACATACTTCAAAAAAGACATAAGGGGATCACTCATCAGCCACTACACTCTTGATGGGATTCATAATGTGACACAGTGCTTAAGGAAAGAAAGTAGGCATCGAGAAAATACAAGAGTCGCTCTAATGACATAATCTTGCTATTAAGAAAGCACAAGTTGCAGCAAGGGAATAATGAAATACGAAAATCGTGGCAAAATTTTGCATTGGAGTGTGCAAAGAAACATAAATAACCAGGATTTGTAACGTGATTAGAAATGTAGAAAACGGACTGACAATGGACAAGCATAAACCTCCACCATCCGAAGGACTTTTAGATTCTTTCTTATGTGATGCGACAGCTCCACCTGTCGTAATGGGCAAGGAAGACGAGGCGGAATTTGAGAGGGACCACAGTGCAGTTGCACAGCCCTTTTCTCTAGAGGGACTCCAGATTGGGATCACCCTAGGGAAGAGTACTGCACCTGGCCCAGATTGTACTGACTATCCAACGCTACAACACATCCCACACAAAGAGAAACTGTGCTGCTCAAGATTTACAACGATACATGTACACAAAAGATAAAAATCACAGATGTTGTGCTGTCCCCATCGACAAATTGGGAAAACGAGTCGTATCGACTTATCACCTTACTCCAGTGTTCGGCGAAGGTAGTGGAAACGATTGTCAGATGGGGCTTTGGATGGTGGTATGAAAAAAATATATTACTGGGAAACAACTTGGGTTTCGAAAAGGAAGAGGGACGACTGAAATCCTCTTACCGTTAGTTACCGACATACAGCTAAATTTCTCTCGGAATAATTACATGATAATAGCGTTCGTAGACTTGATTGAAGCATACGAGCACGTTGTCTTGTTAACATTAGGGAAAAAATTGGAGAAACTCCAGATTCCATAATCACTCATGTGTAACACTGTAAGCTATCTCCACAATAGGAAGACAACATTTTGCAACACAAGACTACACAGGGAAGCAGAGAAATTTACAGAGAATTCCTGCAGCAATCAGTCTTGGCTGCCTTGTTATTCAGTCTCTATACTGCAGAACTGCATGAGACCTTTGCCAGTGACATCCATATATTACAATATAAAGACGGCGTATGCACATATTCAAGACAACAGTCTTCAGTCCTTACGTCTGAAAATGCTCATGATCTCAAACATCTACAGAAAGTGTACTGAAAGTGGCTTCGAAATCTCTGACAGCAAGTCTACTCTTATGATCTTTACTCGTCATAGGATTATACTTTCTCAAACAATGTAAGTCGGTCAACAAACTTCTCCAGTTGGGAAAACAACTCAATATCTTAGGATGATTATCGATGATAAAGTAAGATGTGCTCCCCTGATCAGACACAACATTACTAAGTGTAAATAAGTCTACATTATCATTAGAGCTACGACTAGCGTATGGTGAGTCTCTGATCGGCGGACGGCTATGACTTTACACCGGTCGCTGTGAAGGATACAAGTCGACTACGGACACCTGTGCTACAGATCAGCATCGGACAGCACCTTCCAAATGCTTGACACTACACAGCGCAGAACTTGTATACAGGGTGTTACAAAAAGGTACGGCCAAACTTTCAGGAAACATTCCTCACACACAAATAAAGAAAATATGTTATGTGGACAAGTGTCCGAAAACTCTTAATTTCCATGTTAGAGCTCATTTTAGTTTCGTCAGTATGTACTGTACTTCCTAGATTCACCGCCAGCTGGCCCAATTGAAGGAAGGTAATGTTGACTTCGGTGCTTGTGTTGACATGCGACTCATTGCTCTACAGTACTAGCATCAAGCACATCAGTACGTAGCATCAACAGGTTGGTGCTCATCACGAACGTGGGTTTGTAGTCAGTGCAATGTTAACAAATGCGGAGTTGGCAGAAACCCATTTGATGTATGGATTAGCACGGGGCAATTGCCGTGGCGCGGTACGTTTGTATCGAGACAGATTTCCAGAATGAAGGTGTCCCGACAGGAAGACGTTCGAAGCAATTGATCGGCGTATTAGGGAGCACGGAACATTCCAGCCTATGACTCGCGACTGGGGAAGACATAGAACGACGAGGACACCTGCAATCTACGAGGCAATTCTTCGTGCAGTTGACGATATCCCTAATGTCAGAGTCAGAGAAGTTGCTACTGTACAAGGTAACGTTGACCACGTCACTGTATGGAGAGTGCTACGGAGAACCAGTTGTTTCCGTACCATGTACAGCGTGTGCAGGCACTATCAGCAGCTGATTGGCCTCCACGGGTACACTTCTGCGAATGGTTCATCCAACAATGTTTCAATCCTCATTTCAGTACAAATGTTCTCTTTACGGATGAGTCTTCATTCCAACGTGATCAAATTGTAAATTTTCACAATCAACATGTGTGGGATGACGAGAATCCGCACGCAGTTGTGCAATCACGTCATCAACACAGATTTTCTGTGAACGTTTGTGCAGGCATTGTTGGTGATGTCTTGATTGGGCCCCATGTTCTTCCACCTACGCTCAATGGAGCACGTTATCATGATTTCATACGGGATACTCTACCTGTGCTGCTAGAACATGTGCCTTTACTAGTATGACACAACATGTGGTTCATGCACGATGGAGCTCCTGCACATTTCAGTCGAAGTGTTCGTACGCTTCTCATCAACAGATTCGGTGACCGATGGATTGGTAGAGGCGGACAAATTCCATGGCCTCCACGCTCTCCTGACCTGAACCCTCTTGACTTTCATTTATGGGGGCATTTGAAAGCTCTTGTCTACGCAACCCCGGTACCAAATGTAGAGACTCTTCGTGCTCGCATTGTGGACGGCTGTGATACAATACGCCATTCTCCAGGGCTGCATCAGCGCATCAGGGAATCCATGCGACGGAGGGTGAATGTATGTATCCTCACTAACGGAGGACATTTTGAACATTTCCTGTAACAAAGTGTTTGAAGGCACGCTGGTACGTTCAGTTGCTGTTTCCATTCCATGATTAATGTGATTTGAAGAGAAGTAATAAAATGTGCTCCAACATGGAAAGTAAGCGTTTCCAGAGACATGTCCACATAACATATTTTCTTTCTTTGTGTGTGAGGAATGTTTCCTGAAAGTTTGGCCGTACCTTTTTGTAACAACCTGTATAGCCATTGGGGCTTTCAAGTCAACACCAAACAGCGTATACTGTCTGAAGATGCGACAGATTTTTCCTGTGCAATTTATTGTCATTTTTTAGTCTTATTTTTACTGGTTTGATGCGGCCCACCACTAAATCCTCTCCTGTATCAGCCTCTTCATCTTACAGTAACACTCGCAACCAACATCTCCAATTATTTGCTTAACGTATTCGACTCGTAGTCTTCCTCCACAGATTTTGCTCTTTACAGTTCTCTCTGGTGCCATGGAAGACATTCCCTGAACAGATGTGTTATCATCGTATCAGTTCTTCTTGTTAGTGTTTTCCACATATTCCTTTCCTCTCTGATTCTACGCAGAGCCTCCTCATTCCTTACCTTATCAGTCCACCTAATTTTCAACGTTCGGCTGTAGCTCCTCATCTCAAATGCTTCTATTCTTTACTGTTCCCGTTACCGCTAAGACTATGTTTCACAGCCAGACAATGCTGTACTCCAAACGTACATTCTCAGAAATTTCTTCCTCAAATTAAGGCCTATGTTTGATACTAGTAGATTTCTCTTGGCCAGGAATGCCCTTTTTCCAGTGGTAGTCTGTTTTTGATGTCCCTCTTGCTCCGCCTATCATTGGTTATTTTGCTGCCTAGGTAGTAGAATTCCTTAACTTCATCCACTTCATTACCATCAACTCCGATGCTAAGTTTCTCACTGTCTTGTTTCTGCCACTTCTCAATTCTTCCGTCTTTCTTCGATTACTCTTAGTTCATATTTTTTACTCATTATAATATTCATTCCGTTCAGTAGCTCATGTAATTCTTCTTCACTTTCATTCACGGTATCAGTACCATCAGAGAATCGTATTATTGATCTTATTTCACGGGGAAGTTTAGTTCCACTCCTGAACCTTTCTTTTATTTCTATCATTGCTTATTGGAAGTACAGATTAAGCAGTATGAGCGAAAGATTACATCCCTGTGGTCCACCCACTTTAATCCGAGCACGTCGTTCTTTGTCGCCCAGTGTTATTATGCCCTCTTGGCTCTTGTTTTATATTACCCACCTTTCAATATAGCTTACGCCTATTTTCCTTAGAATTTAGAACGTATCTTGATTTTTCTTTAGTCTTGCTTCCACTATCAACCGCAACGTCAGAGTTGCCTCTCTGGTGCCTTTACCATCACTAAAGTCAAGCTGATCATCATCTGACACATCCTCAATTTTATTTTCCATTCTTCTGTATATTATCCTTGTTAGCAACTTGGACGCATGAGCTGTTAAACTGATTGTGCGATGATTCTCGCACTTTTGAACTCTTGGGGGTCTTCGAAATTGTGTGGATGATATTTGTCTGGAAGTCAGGTGCTTTATAGCCAGATTCATACATTCTACACATCAATGTGAATGTCTTTTTGTTGCCACTTCCCCTAATGAGTTTAGAAATTATGATGGTATGTTATATATCCCTTGTGCCTTATTTGTTCTAAAGTCCTCCAAAGCTCTCTTAAATTCTGATTCTAATACTGGATCCCCTATCTCTTCTAAATCGACTCCTGTTTATTCTTCGATCACATTACATATATCTGCCCCCCCCCCCCCCCCCAGCCCTCATAGAGGGTTTCAGTCATTGTACTATTTCCACGTATCGGTTTTCCCATCAGCCTTGAAGAGTGAAATTCCCGTTGGCCTCTTAATTTTATCACCCTTGCTTCTAATTTCACCGAAGGTTGTTTTGAATTTCTGCATGCTGAGGCAGTCGTTCGGAAACCATTACATTTCCATTTCTTCACAATTTTCAAGCAGCCATTTCATCTTACCGTCCCTGCACTTCAAGTTTAATTCATTCCTCAGCGGCTTGTATATCTGTATTCCTGAATTTCCCTGAACAATTTTGTAGTTACTGTTTTCATCGGTCAGCTGAAGTATTTCTTGTGCTATGCGTTGTCTCTTCGCAGTTGCCTTCTTCATATATATGTGTTTCTTTTCAAATTCTCTGATGGCCCATTTTTAGACATGTCCATTCCTCTTCAACTACTGAGCTGTTCCTAACTGCTATAGCTATAGCCTCACAAAACGTCAAGCATATTTCTTCATTCCTTAGGATATCTGTATTCCACTTTTTTGCGTAGCGATACTTCCTGACTAATCTTTTAAATTTCAGCCTACTCTTCATCACTACTAAATTGTGATATGAGTTTATTTCTGCTCGTGGGTAGACCTTACAATCCAGTATCTCATTTCGGAATCGCTGTCTAACCATGCTATAAGCAAACTGGAATCTTCCCGTATTACCAAGCCTTTTCCAAGTATACTTCCTCCTCTTGTGAGTCTTGAAGACAGTATTCGCTATAACTAGCTCAAATTTATTACAGAACTCAACTAGTCCTTTTCCTCTCTCATTTCTTGTCCGAAGACCATATTCCTCCATAACCATTTCTTCTACTCCTGCCCCTACAACTTCATTCCAGTCCGTCATGACTATTAGATTTTTATTTCCCTTTACGTTCTGCATTACCCTTTCAATAACCTCATATACTTTCTCTATTTCCTCATCTTCAGCACCCGACGTCGGCATGTACACCTGAATTTCGTTGTCGGTGTTGGTTTGCTGTCAAATCTAATAGCAATAACCCCATCACTGAACTGTTCAGAGTAACAAACTCTATGTCCTGCCTTCCTATTTGCTGGTGTTGATATTACGTTGTACTCATCTGACCAGAAATTCTTTTTTCTTTCCATTTCACTTTCCTGACGCTTTCTATATATTGATTGAGCTTTCGAATTTCCCTTTTCAGATTTTCTAGCCTCCATATCACATTCAAGATTCTGACATTCCACGCCCTACTTGTAGAACGTTATCCTTTCTTTGGTTATTCAGTCTTTTTTTCGTAGTCACTTCGCCCTTAGCAGTCCCCTCCTTGAGATCCGAATGTTGGACTATTCCGGAATATTTTGCTAACGGAGAGATCATCATGACACTTTTTCAGTTACAGGCCACATTTCCTGTAGATACTCGTTATGTGTGTTTAATGCGGTGGTTTCTGTTGCCTTCTGCATCCTCATGGGGTTAATCACTGCATATTCTCTCACCTTTCGGGGCAGTTTTCAACCCCGAGGACAGGAAAGTTCCTTAACGTCTGTCCCTTTCCCCGCCCTCTTTGACAAGGCCGTTGGCAGAATGAGGGTGACTTTTTATGCCGGAAGTATTCGGTCGCAAATGAAAATTTAAGAGGTTTCCAACCCTGGAACAAGGACATTACGATTAGTAATCAAAGACCACGGGTCTTCCTGCGACTACATTTCAAAGAATATGAGTCCCCTTTCCCACCCATGAACAATGGACCTTGCTATCAGTGGGGTGGCTTGCGTGTTTGCTGTGCTGGTACTGCGAACGGCTGAAAGCAAGGGGAAATTACAGCCATAATTTTCCCCAGAACTTGTAGCTCTACTGTATGATTAAATGTGAATGACGTCCTCTTGTGTAAAATATTCCGGATGTGAAATAGTCCCCTACTCAGATCTCCAGGCGGGGACTAGTGAGTAGGATCTCGTCATCAGAGGAAACAAAATTGGCATTCTACGGTACGGAGAGTGGAATGTTAGCTCTCTTTAATTGGGCAGATAGGTTACATAATTTAAAAAGGAAAATCGATAGACTGAAGTTATAGTGGGCATTAGTGAAGTTCGGTGGCAGGAGGTACAGACTTCTCGTCGGGCGAAAAGGACGTTATACGTGGGGCGTTTGAAAAGTCTGTGCAAAAATAAAAGCTACTTACTTGTTTAGGGTAAATCTTTTAACCTTTCTTATTTTTCGACATAGACTTATACACTTCGTCCAACACTGTTCTAACTTGTTGATCCCTTCCGAATAATAGGAACTGTCCACGTCTGCAAAATAGCTATTAGTTGCTGCAATCACCTCCTCGTTTGAATAAAATCTTTGCCCCACCAGCCGTTTCTTCAAATTGGGGAACAAATAGTGTCCGAGGGAGCCATGTTTGGATAATAGGGGGGGGGGGGGGGGGTGAAACGAGTTGGAATCCTATTTCCATTACTTTTGCGGCCACAACTGCTGAGGTGTGTGCTGGTGCATTGTCGTGATGGAAAAGGACTTTTTGCGGTCCAGTCGCCAGAGTTTCTCTTGCAGCTCGGTTTTCAAACGGTCCTATAACGATGAATAATATTCATGTGTAATAGTTTTGCCATTTTCCAGATAGTCGATGAGGATTATCCCTTGCGAATCTCAAAAGACAGTCGCCATAACCGTTCCAGCCAAAGGAATGGTCTTCGCCTTTTTTGGTGCAGATTCTCCATTGTTAACCCATTGTTTAGACTGTTGTTTGGTCTCAGGAGTGTGGTAATGTATCCATGTTTCATCCACAGTAAGTCCTGCGGATTCTTCCTGAACAGCTGCAAACCATCCTTGCAACACCTCACACAATTCCGTTTTTGGTCAAGTGTGAGCAATCGCGGAACCCATCTTGCGGACAGCTTTCTCATGTCCAAATGCTTATGCAAAATATTATGTACCCGTTCATTCGAGATGCCCGCAGCTCTAGCAATCTCACGCACCTCTTCCGTCATCCATCACCATATCATGGATTTTATAAATGATTTCTGGAGTCGTAACCTCCACAGAGCGTCCAGAGCGTTCAGCATTACTTGCGCGCATATGGCCATTCCGAAAATTTTGAATCCACCTATAAACTGTTCTAATCGAAGGTTCAGAGTCATCGTGATGTTTATCAAGCGTCTCTTTAGTCTCCTGAGGCACTTTGCTTTTCGTGAAGTAATGTTTAATCACCACACGAAATTCTTTTTCGTCCATTTTTTGACAACCCGCACTTCCTTGATTCACACGAATGCCAAACACTAATAAATAGATCAATATGGCTGAAATTTGATGTGCGTTCTCTCCAAAGATGTTATCAACTAAACATGACCTCGATATGCGACTTTGGATGGACTTTTCAAACGCCACTCGTAAATACAGAATCAAATAGGGGTAATGCAGGAGATGTTTAGTAATGAACAAGAAAATAGGAATGTGGGTAACCACCGTGAGCAGCTTGGTAACGCATTATCGTAGCCAAGAATAACCACAAACACACGCCTAACACAGTAATACAAATTTACGTGCCACTTAGCTCCGCAGATGATGAGGAGATCGAAGAAATGTATGATAAGCTAAAGGAAATTATTCAGGTAGTTAAAGAGGACTAAAATTTAATCGTGTTCGGGGCGTGGAATTCGACAGTAGGAAAAGGAAGAGAAAGCAAAATAAAAGGTGAATACGTACTGGGGGAAAGGAATGAAAGAGGAAGCTGTCTGGTAGAATTTTGAGCAAAATGTAATTTAAACATCGCAAACACTTGGTTTAAGAAACATAAAAGAATTTAGAATACGTGGAACAGACCTGGAGACACTGAAAGGTTTCTGATTGTTTATATAATGGTTAGATAGAGATTTAGGTACCAGATTTTAAATTGTGGAACATTTCGAGGGGTATATATGGTCTCTGACTATAATTTATTTTTATGAACTATGGATTAAAATTGAAGAAATTGGAGAAAGGTAGGAAATTACGGAGACAGGACCAGGATAAGTTGAAAGAACTAGAGGTTTCTGAAAACTTCGGAGGGAGCATTATACAATGGTTACCTAGAACAAGGGAAAGGAACAGAGTACAAGACGAATGGGTAGCATTAAGAGAAGAAATAGTGAAGGCAGCAG
The DNA here is from genome assembly GCF_021461395.2 of Schistocerca americana. NCBI lineage: Eukaryota > Metazoa > Arthropoda > Insecta > Orthoptera > Acrididae > Schistocerca > Schistocerca americana. The sequence continues at coordinate 188,761,183 of NC_060125.1, read as the reverse complement.
AGTATAAAACCGGTTAAAAAGACGACGCCTTGTCGGAATCCAAGGATAACACAAGAGATATTGATATAATTTATAAAAGGAGAAAATTTAGAAATTCCGCAAGTGAAGCAGGCGAAATGCAGTAGAAACGTATAAAAATGGGATTGACACGAAGTGCGAAACTGTTAAGCAGGTATGGCTAGAGGACGAATGTACGGATTTAGAACCATATTTCACTAGGAGAAAGACAGATACCGCCTACAGGAAAATTAAAGAGGCCGTTGGGGAATAGGGAAGTAGCTGTATGTGTATGAAGTGCTCAGATGGAAAACCAGTCCTAAGCAAAGAAAGAAGAGATGAAAGATAGTAGGAGGATACAGAGGGTCTATACAATGGATATGAGCTAAAAAGCAAAATTATAGAAAGGTAAGTGCTCGTAGTTTAAGATGAGATGGGGGATATGATTCTTCGAGAAAAATTTGACAGAGCTCTGAAAGATCCAAGTCGAAACAAGGCCCTGGGAGTAGACGATATTCCGTCAGAACTACTGATAGCCTTGGAAGAGCAAACCATGGCAACACTCTTCCATCTGATTCAAGATGTATGAGACAGGTGAAATACACTAAGACATCAAGAAGAATGTCGTAATCCAGCTCCAAAGAAAGCAGTTGCTGACCGGTGTAAAAATTACCGAACAGTCAGTTTATCAATTCATGCTTGCAGAATACTATCTCGAATCCTTTAAAGAAAATGGATAAACCGGTAGAACCAGACCTCGAGGAAAATCAGTTTGGATTCTGGAGAAATGTAGAAACACTCGAGGAAATATTGACTCTACGAATCTTCAAGGCACCTGTGAGCTCTTGCTTCCTATTATTATTATTATTATTATTATTACTATGGCAGTGGTCTTTAGCGGGATAGCTACTGTACTCGTAGAAACACCTGAAGCTTACATCGATGGTTTCTGTGTTAGCGAACACCTGCAAAATGCGCTTTATTGAACTGTTCTTTGAACGGAGTCGACAGTGGCGTCTCATATTTGGGTATTAATTCGCAGATACTATCCACCGTACATTGCAAATCTTGTAGTATCAATAAATTATTCTTCTCTGTCAACAACGGATGCTCCATCCAGATGATAGACCCGCACCCACACCTGCACTGGAATAAAATCTTATACCAGAAGCAGTGTAAGATAGTGTCGCCTACGCACGGCCTTGAGCTGGTGCCATCTTGCCTAGAACTACATGTCTAGAGATAAGAATACTCCTTTCCTTTTGGTTGAAATAAGCAAAGCAAAGTGGTTTTCAGCTATAAGTATGTCTTTTCAGTGTGAGAAGCCATTCCAGTTGGAGATTACCTAGTGGCAGCATCAACACCACCGACGGAGTCAGAAGAGGTGAAACGCTATAACGGGAATGATGGTTCGTTATTGATCATTGAAAAATTATGACCATGGGCCAACGGCACACATTTCTTGCTACATTGTATGAAGCGGTCAACTTATCTGTAGTGTCGACTCCGCCTTAGGTGCTATTGTAAAATGTTACAATGGATGGCTTCTGTTTATCTCCAGTGTCAGCATCTACTGAACTATCTTCATGCAAACTTGATGCCAAGATTAAACATTTCCCGTTTTTAGGAACGTAGGAAACTAGAGTACAGCTTTTCTTGAAGCCAAAAAGTGAACTATGGACAGCCCTGCCTTTACTGGTAGCAAACCCCAGAGGAATCTCACGCTTGTTTTTCTTCATCGTACCAACAAAAGAAAGATTTTTTCTTCTTAGCTCTTCTCTCAAACCAATACGAGTAAACCAATTGTCTGCTGTCACATTTCGACCTGACTGATAAATTGGTTCACATAGTCGCAGAACAACATCGGAAAGTTTATTGCTAACGTGGTACAATCCTTCTGGCTGCAGCCCAGCGTATATTTCCAGATTATAGAGATAAAATACTTGGGAATCGACAAGAGCAAATATCATAATTCCATATTTGTTTGGTTTGCTAGGTATGTATTGGCGAAAACTGCACCTTCCACGGAATCCTTCAAGTTTCTCATCTAGTGTAACGTTTTCTCCGAGGGTGTAGGATTTCTGGCAATTCTGTACAAACAGAGAAAATATTTCCCGCATCGCTGTTATCTTGTCTAATTTTTTCCTTTCGTCGCGAGTAACACGATTGTCAAATCTAAGGCACCGCATGATGAATTTGAAACGTTTTATGTTCATAACGAGACGAAATTTTTCAATTGTATCCCCATCACTTCCCCACAGATCTTCTAAGCTTTGTCTGTTACTTTTGTTAACACCAGCCAAAAACAGAAGACCAATGAAAGCTTTTAATTCAATAATATCTATAGGTTTTACGTCTCTCTCTCTCTCTCGCTGAAAAGAAGCTTTGATGCTCTCAATATACTGATTGGTATACAAAACTATAATCGAAAAAAATGTCGTCATCTATGAGGCAATTCCAACATTCCAAAGGCGTTCTTAATGCTTACGCCGCACCTATAGGACCAGACAACTTTCGAAAAATATTGTGGGCCCTGAAACGTACTCTCTGCGATGGTGGAACTTTACTCCATTTTGTCTCTTTGTCCCTTCCAGTATAATAATGCTGGATTTCTTCAAGTACTTCCTCGTCGTTTTCACTGTCGTTTTCCTCTTTTTCTGAATCTTCCTGCCGAACTTCAACTGCGTCATCACAATCTGTGTCTACTTCATCTTCAAAATCCTCTTGAACTTCATCATTATCCTCTTCGAACACCATTTTTTGTATTTCTGCAACATGATTTGAGTCAAGGAGGTTGTACGTCTTACTGTAGCCTCCCATGATCAAGTGTGTCACACCTAAAATGATAAAATTCCTATAAAATAACGCAGTCAGGCACAGTGTATCAATTTGATACCTGATACTCAAAACATTCATAACTGACGATTAAACTGTCCAAACAGAAAATAAGTGCATTATACATTGTATATTAACATTGTACTACTTACTAAGTTATGTTGATAACCAAAGAAATGAATTGTTGAAATGCAACACGAATGGGCGCAGTGTATCAAACTGATCAATCAGCACATATATCGACAACAGAGCAGTCGTATCGACACTGAAGCACACAACAATGACAAGCGTTCGGAAGAGGCTAGCTGCTAGCGAGTAGGCCTCAGTGCTGCCACTCGTTGACAAATAATTTACAGTAAACTTCGAGGTGTATGAATTTGAACAGCCGCGCCCCACGGAAGGTTCATTCCACCTCGTTTGCCAATGGAGTCATGACCTGGAATATCTCACAATCATAAAGGATTTTCATTTATAGAGGCACTTGATGATAATATTGGGATGGATAGACAGGCCACCATGTTACAAAAACCATCGCTGTAAACAATGATGTGGCTAGGGACTCATGGACTTATTCAGAAGCTGCTAATTTAGAACGTGAGTAGAACTACTATAGACAATCGTATAAATCATTTTTTTATTTATACACGATACTTATCAATTTTTCTCTTTTATTTCCGAAGAGATGAAGAGATGTGGAGGATCCATTTTTATCCCTCTTAGGAAAGGTATTCTTGCTAAAATACCATGCATTAATGTCCAGAACATTACTGATAGTTATTGGTTTGCATGGTCACTTCTGTCTAGCAACAGAAATCACACTACAAATGCAGTACTTCCGAGGACTTACAACACATCTAATGTCCATGGCCATCAAAATTTCCGAGGCATCTCATTCCCCCTAAAACTCCAAGGCCTACCAAAATTCGACAGGCAGCGCCCAGATTATTCAATTCATGTATGCGCCCAGGACGTTGATGAAAGCAAGTCAGAAGATTACCATGAGCACATTGTTCAGAACAAACAAGCCACTCACAAATTTGTTGGACCCATCTGCTTTTCAAAATTATCTGGTCAGTTCCCAAAACACATAGATCTGTTACCATTCTCCAAGTGCAAGAAGCAACAATGTGAGTGGATCAGAAACATGTCCTGCCTACTTTCCTCTCAGCTGAGTAGAAGGTACTGTACAAGAAATTTTTGATGTAGGTTTTTCTACACTTTTACCAAGAGAGGGGTTCTAGAAAGGTACACCATTGATAGCTTGAGCAATGAATCAGTACATGTGGATGTACCTAGCGAGGGTTTCTTAAAGTTCAAGAATGCCTACGGCTAGGAGTGATGTATCTTCATGACATATGGCAACTTCAAGGGTTCTCTAGTTCCTGTGGCGCAGTGAGAAGATTAACCCAATGTCTCTCACACTACCTGCCCAGAATCGCAAGTATTGTATACAGCAGCATATCATGTGGTTTGCTCACAACAATTTTGAAACACACGTTAGAGATAATCCTGTAAGATTATTGCTCACTGCACTCTAAATACATATATGGGAATTCATGGGATTTATCAGAAAAACATCTCAATGACCAACTCATAGAAGAAAGATTTCTTGTATGAGCAGGTTGTTGATGGTCATATTTGTTGGCTGCCATTGTACAGAGAAGCCAAATCCCATATCAAGACTGCTGTCATCTTATGGGGAAGTTCCATGGCATAGCTCGCAAAACATGTGACTTGAAGTACTAACTTCTGTGGCGTATATTTGTCTTGTTTCAGAGTTCGAGAGGGCATGAAGCTCACTTTCAGCATTAGGCTAATTTCGGTCGGAAAAGTTACAAGATCAGTGTCTTTCCTGATGTTGTTGACAAATATATCTCTTATTCCAAAAGAATCACGCCTAAAATGTAGTCCTAATTCCACGACTTGTTTTGTTTTCTATATGCTTCTCTTTACAAAATTTCTGATACAGTGCTTCAGAAGGATATACATGTCAGCAGAGCCACATACCCTGATGATGCAAATTTTCAGCTTGTGACAAATTGGGAAGTCTTGCCACATGAATACCTGGATTCATTGGAGAGAATCCTCGAAGCCACATTGCCCAACAACCACATTTCCAGCAACCTAACATACTGTGCCATAGTAGTTGCAGACTGTGAGCATGTCGTGAATGTTTGGCAGGAACTCGGCATTTGTGGCTTAGGAGAATGTGTTAGGTTCTATATTAAACAAAGATGTACACCAGCTCGTGGACATTTTCGAGAAATTCCGTAGTCTGTAGATGGGCATACACTACCTCGATCCTCCCCTCTATTTCAGCACACGAGGACGCAATGTTGAGACGAATACATGTCAGCATTGAAATGTTGATCGATATTGACATGCTGCCCTTCTCTGAAGGCGACTAGCGCGAGAGACTTTGCCACTGCATGCACAGGTAGGCCAAGGTGAATAACTCAAGAGGATTTAAGTTAGATCCTTTCACTGGATATAAACAGCCTCTACAGTTACGCAATGAAGTCTCCAATTTGGGGCCTTCCAATGAATTTCAAAATGTGAAATAGCCAGAGTCAAGGAAAATTTCCATCATGTGGTTGTAAATATTGGTGAAGGATATGCCCTGGTGGTAGAATTGGCATATCCCACCTATTAGGATGACAAGCACAGCAGCGATCCTCTGTGTCAAGAGTGCCTAGTAGAGCGAAATAGTTCCTTCCCGAAGCTGTTGACAACTCTGACAAATAAGCAGCTACATGTAGTGCACTATACAACCCTCGATCAATGCCTTATGATGACAACTTGCTGGTATCATCTGCGGCATCTCATTCAAGTGGTGTTGCTGGATGAACCCAAGTCGACCAATTGTGTAACCTGACACTGGACATGTAACATGACACTGGAAGGTCTTCTTGGCTTGAATGCTGCATAGAGTAACTACTCTTTATCATTGGAAATGTGTCCCTGTACATTATGCAACTTTAAATTGTGTCATTTTAATTCGTGTCCCTTACAACCAATGCTCACAAGTAGTGTCTTTGATTAGTAATCAAAACGTCCTCGGTCCCAAGATCGAAACTTGCCACTGCTCAAAGTTTGAATAATAGTCTGCTTTAGTGGCCAAAGTCATGTGGCATAAGCAGTCGCCCTAATTCTGCGAACGGCCATGTCACAGAAGGTGCCGAGCAGACAGAGGTTAGCGCACCCATGGGGCGGGAAACTGCCCTAGAGGCGGAAGAATCAGCAATGATCTACGAGATGAGGATGCAGAAGCCAATGGTAACCACTGCATTAAAAACACCTACCGTCTACACACAGGACATGTGGCCAGTAACTGAAAAAGTTTCATGATGATGTGTCCATTGGCAAAAGATTCCAGAAAAGTCTCCCATTCAGATGGACCGTGTAATGTGAGAAGCTTTAACGTGGTAGCGAAACTAAAAATTCTGTAAAGGCTCAATCTAGATATAAAGGGTGTTACAAAAAGGTACGGCCAGACTTTCAGGAAACATTCCTCACACACAAAGAAAGAAAATATGTTATGTGGACATGTGTCCGGAAACGCTTACTTTCCATGTTGCAGCTCATTTTATTACTCCTCTTCAAATCACATTAATCATGGAATGGAAACACACAGCAACTGAACGTACTAGAGTGATTTCAAAGACTTTGTTACAGGAAATGTTCAAAATGTCCTCCGTTAGTGAGGATACATGCATCCACCCTCCGTTGCATGGATTCCCTGATGCGCTGATGCAGCCCTGGAGAATGGCGTATTGTTTCACAGCCGTCCACAATACGAGCACGAAGAGTCTCTACATTTGGTACCGGGGTTGCGTAGACAAAAGCTTTCAATTGCCACCATAAATGAAAGTCAAGAGGGTTGAGGTCAGGAGAGCGTGGAGGCCATGGAATTTGTCCGCCTCTACCAATCCATCGGTCACCGAATCTGTTGTTGAGTAGCGTACGAACACTTCGACTGAAATGTGCAGAAGCTCCATCGTGCATGAACCACATGTGGTGTCGTATTTGTAAAGGCACATGTTCTAGCAGCACAGGTAGAGTATCCCGTATGAAATCATGATAACGTGCTCCATTGAGCGTAGGTGGAAGAACATGGGGCCCAATCAAGACATCACCAACAATGCCTGCACAAACGTTCACAGAAAATCTGTGTTGATGACGTGATTGCACAACTGCGTGCGGATTCTCGTCAGCCCACACATGTTGATTGTGAAAATTTACAATTTGATCACGTTGGAATGAAGCCTCATCCGTAAAGAGAACATTTGCACTGAAATGAGGATCGAAACATTGTTGGATGAACCATTCGCAGAAGTGTACCCGTGGAGGCCAATCAGCTGCTGATAGTGCCTACACACGCTGTACATGGTACGGAAACAACTGGTTCTCCCGTAGCACTATCCGTACAGTGACGTGGTCAACGTTACTTTGTACAGCAGCAACTTCTCTGACGCTGACATTAGGGTTATCATCAACTGCACGAAGAATTGCCTCGTCCATTGGAGGTGTCCTCGTCGTTCTAGATATTCCCCAGTCGCGAGTCATAGGCTGGAATGTTCCGTGCGCCCTAAGACGCCGATCAATTGCTTCGAACGTCTTACTGTCGGGACACCTTCATTCTGGAAATGTGTCTCGATACAAACGTACCGCGCCACGGCTATTGCCCCGTGCTAATCCATACATCAAATGGACGTCTGCCAACTCCGCATTTGTTAACATTGCACTGGATGTAAAACCACGTTCGTGATAAACACTAACCTGTTGATGCTACGTACTGATGTACTGTAGAGCAATGGGTCGCATGTCAACACAAGCACCGAAGTCAACATTACCTTCCTTCAATTGGGCCAACTGCCGGTGATCGAGAATGTACAGTACATACTGAAGAAACTAAAATGAGCTCTAACATGGAAATTAAGCGTTTCTGGACACATGTCCACATAACATCTTCTCTTTATTTGTGTGTGAGGAATGGTTCCTGAAAGTTTGGCCGTACCTTTTTGTAACACCCTGTAGTGGGGGTAAGTGAAGTGTAATGGAAAGAAGACAAGGTAATATCAACAGCAGCAAGAAGTGGTATAACTGGAGTAGGAATCGTTACAAATAGGAAGGTAGTGCAGAGAATGTGTTACTATGAACAGGGCAGTGACAGCGTTGTTCTCATCAGAATCGACAGCAAACCAACAACAATTGGTCAGGTATCCATATGGACGTCGCAAGCTGACGATGAAGAGATAGAGAAAGTATACGAGGATACTGAACAGGTAATTCGGTACGTAAAGGGAGATGAAAATGTAATAGTCATGTGGGACTGGAACGCTGTTGTGGAGAGCTGAATAGAAGAGTTATGGGAGAATATGGGCTTGGTACTGGGATTGAGAGGGAAGAAAGACCAATTGAGTTCTGCTGTAATGAAGCATTATAGAAGCATTAGGGCTATTAAACCATTTGATTTGAATTAAATTACTTCCATGTTACAGAAAGCACTTCTTCTGTTACATCTATCATTTTACATTACGCGTTATTTTTATTTGCAAACGATCAAGAACGCCCTGTTTCAAGTATATCAAACCTTCACGATTCTCAAAGGTGTCCAAACGATTCAGAAAGCAATTCCAGACGTATGTGGCCAGTCAATATCGTCTTCCCATCGCTGCCTGTTTCCCGGTTGCACCGATGTCTGTTGACACCAGGGCTCGGCCTGCTACCCAACGAGCCGCGAGCCTCGACGGCGCATCGTGGACCGCGCACTCCGTTGGCGATACAGCTGCGCGGGCAGCAGGACGAAGCGGTCGGCCGCAGACGGGCTCGGGCGGGTACATATGGCGCGATGCAAGGCTCCAGTCGAGATGCGAAAGAGTACCTGAGAGTTCATCAAACCACGAACGGATGTGTGCAGTGCTATGTATGTGGAAGTTGTTATTTTTGGGGTGTGCACAGAGTACTCATTTAGAAAGTGCAAGAGAAACGCCAACGCTTGATCGCCGAATATGCTGAAAAAACCTTTCTGGGTTATGTTAACGGTAATCTGAATGAGTGGTCCGAAGTCATGAAGCACTGGTGGCATCATTGGGCTGTCGGTGTTCGCTGTGCCTCGATAAATTTGAAAAGATTGGAAACTGCCTCTTGTAGGACCACGTTACAGGCCTCTAGTCTGCTACTGCGCAATTTCTGTGTTTTTGGCTCAATGCATGCGTGCAGTTTTATGTGACTCTGGGTACAATTCCAATTTGCGAGCTATCCGACTCCTGATGTCCATTCATTGCAGCTCAATCCGCAATGTACTTCGGGAGCTGGTCATGATGGTCCTGCACTCACTGAGGTCGAAACGGATTGTCATGAACAAGACATCTCAGGTCCGTGTCGGTCTGTCTCCATTTACGACCACTCTTTATACATCGTATTACACTTATGTGAGTAGCACATTTGTTGTAGTTGCATTGGACAGTCCACAGTCGTATACCAGATGGTTATAATCAAACTGACAGTGTTCTGAGGGTTACAGCGTGGGCTGTGAACGTCACAGGGTGCTGAAACGTCGAAGGTATGATCATTAATCGATGCACTCGCGCAGTATGCTGAAAAATAATATAGTTCCACTTTCTGCTACCAAGTGAAAATATGATGCTGTAAGTACTCAGAATGTGATATGGGAGCAAGAAAAGGGGAGGAACAATTAGACGCATGATAACTGTGATTCTGGCACGGCTATTAGGATATCTTCACGAGTTACAGTAAGTGTTCCTGACTCAGCAACATGCTGCATCCATAACACTGCACCGCCGACAGTTGCTCGCACCATATCTGGTATAATCAGAGCGAAATGTCGTCAGATTCTATCCTCAGGATCAAGATCTTTCAAATTCCCCAACTACTATAAATCACATGGATTTTGGTTGGGGGAGCTGGAAGCCCACACGTCTTGAAATTGCTAGAGATGATAAAAGTGTCTCGAAGCAAATCTGTCACCTGGTAAGCTGTATGTGGTGTCTCTTGTAAGAATGTACTAATGGCGCGGAAACAGTTGAGTTCTGGCAAAGCTGAAATCAATTGCTGCACAAAGATGTCGTCACATCTAACAGACCCGCAAGGTGTCATCTCCTCGAAGAAAAACGGATCGGGAAAGATGGAGCTTAGAATTTAAACCACACAGCCACATAATCTCAATGCAGTGGATGTTCCTGAACAACATGCGGTGGATCAGAATCCCAGGTGCGACAGTTCTGTGCATTCACGGCACAGTGCAGAGTAAAATGTGCCTCTTCCACGCAAAGAATGTTCCTCAGACATACGTCATTGATTTCCACACGTTCCAAAGGACGAAGGGCAAAGTCACGGCATTTTAGCCTGTCCTAGGGCTTCGTTTGTATATTTCGAATCTTGTAGGGATACGAGTGTAAAATGGGCCACAAAATATTTTGAACCGTTGACCAGTGAAGAGACAATTCACGTTATACAGCCGGAGCACTGGCTGCAGAAGTTGGGGAATATGCTGCGCATTTGGCTATAGTGACAGCTACTTCTTCAGCAATTTCCATGGTAATGGGCCAGCTCATTCTCCTTGGTGCACATTGGTTGCATGGATACCCCTGCTGTTTCCATCGTTTCTTGGTGGGAGGATGACTCTCAGATAATTTCTTGATCATATTCTTCAGCCCATTTATTAACAAGGGGCCTCTTCATAGTGTTTCTGTCGACGATATTCACGCAATGCAACGCTGCTGCTGAAGACGTTCTGGTAAAACAACTTTATCAGCAGTGGACGGTCCTTCTTCTCAATAGACATTACGTATGAAGAACAGAAAATATCTAACTTTTGTAATCCTTGACACCAACTGTCACTTCACAAAAGAAATTAGCAAATAACATACTGACATCAAATCAGGAAACATCTTACATTTTGAATGATTACAGCACAGTAGATTACAGCACAGTATTTTCACCGGGTGCCAGAAAGAGGAACTGTTACTTTTTTCGGAGTACTCCTTGAACACGCCAACGATTTTTCGGCGTCCTGCAATGTATGCAGCCCGCACTGCAGATCTCAGAAAACTATCATATAATTATAACCACATGGTACCAATAAATCGAGTGCCTTCATTCATGAGATGCTCATGGTTGCATCCAAACACGATAACTTTTTTCTGCCAGTCCGTTAAGCCTTCATGTAGACCCATCTTCCCGCGCTGATTCCATGAAACTAGCTGACACACACCTTTTCACACCCATGACTGTGGTGCACGGTCACTTGACGACCTGTTACAAACTCTACACCATCTGCAGCACCGATGAACTCTTTTAAGGGGGTGACTAATATCTGTCTGATGCAATTATTAAAAATATGTAGCAGATAAATACATTTTACAAGCTTGTACCACAAATCCGTTATGCTCAACACTTTATATACACAATCAAAATTGCTATTAGGACTACACAGAAACGAGTATACTTACAAGAGAGGAGAGGCACACAGCAATCATCCACAATCCTATTAGTTTTTATTACTGTTACATATCTAGGTTTTGGCTACAAACAGCCATCTTCAGTGCATCTCGAGGCAGTATATATCACCATACGACCTTACTGGTGTATCCCTTCGTAATGAATGAAATGTTGGTCTCCATTGATGTGAAAGAGGGGTGTCTGTGGCTAATAGACATTTGTAATTAGAGGGATATATATTCAGCACCAAATCATGTTATTTGAACACAGAGAATGAGGTGATAATTATTTCCCCTCAAATAACTATCTACTATTAACTAGTATTTGAAATCTGTTTTCATCTGAAACAGTAGTGACCAAGGGCTCATGAAATAAAAGACAACATTATTCAGCCTTACATTAATCACCAAGATATAGGTATAGCATTCTGATTTCTTATTGAGGTATGGTATTTTTGTCAACGGCCTTGCCACAGTGGATACTCCGGTTCCCGTGAGATCACCGAAGTTAAGCGGTGTCGGGCGTGGCCGGCACTTGGATGGGTGACCGTCCAGGCCGCCATGTGCTGTTGCCATTTTTCGGGGTGCACTCAGCCTCGTGATGCCAATTTAGGAGCTACTCGACCGAACAGTAGCGGCTCCGGTCAAAGAAATCTATGACGACCGGGTGAGCGGTGTGCTGACCCCATGCCCCTCCTATCCGTATCCTCAACTGAGGATGACACGGTGATCGGATGATCCAAATGGGCCACTTGTGACCTGAAGACTGAGTGCTTTATGGTATTTTGCAACAGAATAGACACCCTAAATGATAGGATGCACTATATAGTCATAAGATAAGCCTATGCACTCCTCACATACTAATGTCTTTATTATCTGAGAGTCACCCTCCCACCAAGAAACGATGGAAACAGCAGGTATAGCCATGCATACAATGTGCACTAAGGAATAGCATATGTAATGAGGAACACTGTTATATTACAATTTACGGAGAGGGGTTCACTTGCACTAGATATTCAACAGAGGATGGTTCAAATGGCTCTGAGCACTATGGGACTTAACATCTTAGGTCATCAGTCCCCTAGACTTAGAACTACTTAAACCTAACTAACCTAAGGACATCACACACATTCATGCCCGAGGCAGGATTCGAACCTGCGACCGTAGCAGTCCCGCGGTTCCGGACTGCAGCGCCTAGAACCGCATGGCCACCGCGGCCGGCTCAACAGAGGACAATTGGTGGTATCTCTAGGGTGGTTAATGAGTAAAATGCTTAAATGTATAACTTAATTGTTAGCTACAGATTAACAGTTTTCTTTAAGTTAATGTAAATTAGTAATTTAACGACAAAATTAACGAAACGCGAAAGGTGTTGAGTACAGTTCCAAAGAAAACTTAAGATTTACTGATCTCCTTGTTCTAGTTTTTCTTAGTGATACCGTGTTCATTGCTGCGCCAACTGTTTTACCGGGGTGTATTAACGAAAAAAAAATTCAGAGACATATTTGTCAGAGTAATATACCCTGAAAAGCGAACTGTAGTTGCGTACACCGCTACTGAATTTTGGCGTCCTAAAATTTCTGGCAGAGAGCGGCCTGTGATGGGGGATTTCGCGGATGGCTCACATCGGGCCCGCATTGATCTCGTGACAGAAAACCATTTCATTCAGATCAACGCAGGCTCAGCCTGAGTAATCCCCGATTATCCTCCTCCAAGGGACGCCGGCCCTGCAGAGCTCCCTCGGGGCCCAAAGTGATCGAAGGACAGCGATGGAAAAACTGAAATGCCCGTCCCATTTAGGGACTGCTGCGCAGTTCTCATTTGGTCGTAAATGCCAGTGAATTACACCTGTCATTCGCGATATTACGCTCCAGTTACTGAAGCACAATATTCAGCTGCCTATTTTTTCTCTTTTCTTTTAATTCTAAATATGGTAACATGAATGGCTGGCATAATATTGAAACATCAAAAACTTCCAACGTCTCCTTTATATATTCTGTTCCTCAGACTCAGGAGTAAGCGTAAGAGTCTTCCCTGATTCTTTGTTTTTTTGTTTTTTTTTTTTTGTCATGCATTAGGCGTGTTTGATAGGCTAATAAATTTCTATGAAAGAATGAAACATTTCTGTTGCGGCTTCATGGTTGTTAACCTTGATTATTCCAAGGACGATATTAAAAATTTCGACACTGTTGACAGCCGTCTGAATTGGTTGGCGCGTCGACTGCTATTGAAATTGGAAGAAACTGAGTTTCCTGCCGTTATTACACATTTTCATTCAGAGGGTTGAACTGCCACACAAATCAGAACAGTTGTTGATGAACTTCACGCCGTCTCTGCACAATCGTTGAAGTCGAATTACTTTTAGTTCCTCATTGACTCTACTCACCAGGCTTAGTCCCAAGTGACTTTTTCCTGTTACATAACTTCAAACTTTGGCTTAATGGGAAAAAATTCTCATCAGATGAGAAGGTGAAACTTGCAGTCAACGAGTATTTAGTAGAGTTTGACAAAACCTATTTTTCTGATGGCATGAAACAGCTGACGGATCGCTGGACGAAGTGTGTATCGCTCAAAGGAGACTGAAGACAATTAAAGTGAGTTGTTTACGAAACAATCTCTTTTTTCTTGTATTTCTACCACACTTATCGGACCATTCACGCATAATACTCGTACATTTTATTTTGCATCCTACGTCGTCCATATTCTTGATCCACACAGTTACAAGATGAAAATAACTCCAAACAGCGACAGTTGAGAAAGAAAATTTTCAAAAACTACTCACCGTGCAGCCTGATGCTTTATTTATACTCCGCATGCAACTTTATGATGTATGGCGGAGTTTACTTTACGTCCCAACATCAATTACTTTTGCAATCGAGAGTAAGGCCCAGAAAGAACAACAGTTGGTATGTTTCCTTGATAACTGGAATTTCTATAAGCTTAACTTCATCGTCTTTTTACGAAATGTACGTAGCAAAAAGTAATATCGTATCTGACCTTTCTATAAAAGTACGCTTTCGGAATTTTAACACTAAAGTGAAATGCCGTTTGGCGAGGGCCTGCCGGCGGGTAGACCTGATCGGCTGATGCAAGTCTTTTGAAGTGACGTCACTCCGGCGAATTGTTGCGCGTCGACGAGGAGGAAATGATGATGATGAAGACGACACAAACACCCAGTCTCTGAGCGGAGAAAATCTCCAACCCATCCGGGAATAGAACCCGGGCCTCCCGGCATGACAAGCCGGAGCGCTGTCCACTTTTTTTTCTGTCCTCAATTTGTTCGTTAACGTTCGTTGCATTTGTCCAGGAGGGACGTCCCGTGACACCTCTTCAAGTTTGCCGTTGGTTCACTCACTCAGTTTTTTATTACAGAAGGCAGCTAACCCAGTGACTCAGCTACGGTGGCGGACTATTTTAACAGTAAAGCACAGCGTGATTCACAACGCGTCTGTTGAACCTTTGGGTGAACAACTCTGTACCGCTTTCGTGCTTAGTGAACCAACCTATGACGAAACGCACTGTCTTCTTTGGACCATTCTTTCCTCTGTCATTGCTATCTGATAAGGTTCTCGAGGTAGAAATACTTATAATCAGTCGAACGATGGTATTGTATCATCCTACCTGGGTGGACTAAGGATTCTTCCAATCAATCACTGTCATGCAAATCCCGTTTGCTACCATTACTTTTAATCGAATGTGGTCATTCCACTTTATATCGCTACGTACGAATGTTACCACGTGTTTCACGGTTGTGGCCGCTTCCAGTAACTATTCGGCAATCGTACAATTCTCCAATAACGAGTCTGTCCGCCTTTTTATGCGAAATACGTTACAATAGGAACGTGTGAATCACGGAGGGGTCTATTGTTGAAATTTCTAGAGCTCGCGTCCAAGAAGTGTCATTCAGTATTTCTTATCATATACGTCTCACGGTGTCATCACGTCGAGAAACTACAGGAATTGGATGTCATGTGAAGCTTTATCGACAATAGGCTTTCCCACACACCATTCATTGTTGGAGCAGGGAATAGGGGAAAAGATTATGAGATGATAAGTACCCTTCGCCACATACCGCCAGATGTCTTCCAAAAAATAGATGTACACTTGTTTGTATTGAGAATCAACGGCCATGCAACAAGTGTCGATCCTCATTATACTGTCCTACATTTATCTAAAATTTTCTGCCGCCTTGAATTCTTTATATACAACACCATGATTCTGTGAAGCTTCTGGAATTATCTACTAAGTCATTTATACATACTGCAAACAGTACTGGTCCTAACATACTTCTTTTGGGTCTTATATCCGAAAATTTCTCTGTGTGAAGAACGGAACACCGTGTTCAATTTGCAAGGAACTCTTCATTTGGTGACACGGCAACAGAATTTTATCGAATGCCGTACGTAAGCCAAGGAATATATTAATAGCGTGGGTGCCAGTACATACCGCCTGCGTCTCGCGAAGATACAGAACAGGCTTGGTTTCGCACCATTGTTGTTTGCGAATCTGTGTTGGATACTGCAGAAAAGATTTTCGGTGCCCATAAAGATCGTAATATGCGATCGTAAAACGTTTTCCGAAAGTGTAAAAAGGGCGGAGGTGATGCAGGCATACAGCTTCGAGCATCTGTTCACAAGAGAATCCTGACTAGTAAAATCTTTAATTTCTTAGTTATTATTCTAATAGCCTAGACAGTAATACAGATCAATATGTAAAAACAGGCCATATATATATATATATATATATATATATATATATATATATATATATATATATATATATGAAACGAAAGTAAAAATTTATAAATTGATAGTAATATAATATGCCCCTTCCACGATTTGATGGGAATAAGAGCTGGGCACCTACAGAAAGAACAATTGGTGAAACGTAAAGTGCAGAAATGAAGTTCCTAAGAAGAACAAAATGATTCTCAAGACCAGACAACATAAAAAAAACGAAACAGTACGGTAAGAACTATAAGCAGAGGCAACTGAAAGCAGAATAACCAAATGCCGCAACTCCTGGTACAAACAGATATAAAGAATGATCAGTAGACAATTTCCTGATCCAGCCTTAGTTTATAAACCGGAGCTAAGAAGAGATCTTGGAAGATCTTAGAAGAGACAGATAATGTGTGAAGATTAAAGAAGCTCAACACTTAATGTGTGAAGTGTACAAGAAGAAGAAGGAGAAGAAAAGAAAGAGGAAGAGATATTGGTCCAGGTAGTAGTTACAGTGTTAAGCCAACCGTACAGTTTACGTTACATTAAACTGGCTGCAGGAACAATTTACGGGTATGTGCCCTTGGTAATACTGATAGAGTGAATAAGTAAGTCGTGGAAAGTGGAAGGGGAAATGTTTCGATAGTTTTCTGGAACTCAGGTATGTCGAGTTTTGAACATTTGACTCACTGTATGTACAATCAGGTAAAACAACTTACTTGATCGCAGACACGTATTACACTTGGGCAACACTTCCTTACAGAAAGGTGTGCGCTGTTCGGAAGGTTTATTTTCAATAAAATTTCGGCAGAACTGAAAATAATGAGTGATATGCCCAAGGTCAACGAATCGAAGTTGGATGTTTTCCTTGTGGCGCTCATTAGTCGCAGTTCTGCTGGAAGCCTGTTGGAAATGTAACCTACTGAATAGTGCACACCTTTTTGCACAATACTAAAGCAAGTGAGAACGACGCCTTAAGGAAATTTTTGGAATTATTTTAAGAAAGTGTTATCCAAGTGCAATGTCAGTCTACGGTCAATCATGGTATTTCATCTAATCGTACACAGAATTCAGCAAACGTTGAAAACATTTGGTGTACTCCAGATGTCAGTTCCAGAACGTCATCAAAATATAGTTAAAACATTATAACGTCTGATGAAGTACATTAGTAACCTCAATACTGCTGTACATCCATGCATGAAAATACACACTATAACTTTTACGTTTCAGAAAAAATGTTTTTTTTTCACGTACACTGATATAGACATACAAACGACATTAAACTTATCACCACCGTTACAAAAAATGGACATAAGAAACATTAAAATGCCTTTACACTCAAAGGAGCGTAATTGTTCACATACTATTTGATTACATCGCATATACTCGGTCCCTCAAAAGGAAAGATAAATTTTCCGGCTGATGAAAGGGATGGTTATTTCAAGCAAAAGGTTTTTGTAGACGTATGTTCCATCTGATCCTTCTTCCTCTACGACTTTTCTCATTGTGTCAAACCGTGAGTGAAGTTCTACCCAAGATCAAGATAAGACTTGATCTTTCCATATTACTTCGTAGGTTTCTATACCTTATTATGTAATCTGCTTACAAGAATAATATACAGAAGAATGGAAAAGATAGTTGAGAATGCGCTAGGTGACGATCAGTTTGGCTTTAGGAAAAGTAAAGGGACGAGAGAGGCAATTCTGACGTTACGGCTAATAATGGAAGCAAGGCTAAAGAAAAATCAAGACACCTTCATAGGATTTGTAGACCTGGAAAAACCGTTCGACAATATAAAATGGTGCAAGCTGTTTGAGATTCTGAAAAAAGTAGGGGTAAGCTATAGGGAGAGACGGGTCATATACAATATGTACAACAACCAAGAGGGAATAATAAGAGTGGACGATCAAGAACGAAGTGCTCGTATTAAGAAGGGTGCAAGACAAGGCTGTAGCCTTTCGCCCCTACTCTTCAATCTGTACATCGAGGAAGCAATGATGGAAATAAAAGAAAGGTTCAGGAGTGGAATTAAAATACAAGGTGAAAGGATATCAATGATACGATTCGCTGATGACATTGCTATCCTGAGTGAAAATGAAGAAGAATTAAATGATCTGCTGAACGGAATGAACAGTCTAATGAGTACACAGTATGGTTTGAGAGTAAATCGGAGAAAGAGGAAGGTAATGAGAAGTAGTAGAAATGAGAACAGCGAGAAACTTAACGTCAGGATTGATGGTCACGAAGTAAACGAAGTTAAGGAATTCTGCTACCTAGGCAGTGAAATAACCAATGACGGACGGAGCAAGGAGGACATCAAAAGCAGACTCGCTATGGCAAAAAAGGCATTTCTGGACAGAGAAGTCTAGTAATATCAAATACCGGTCGTAATTTGAGGAAGAAATTTCTGAGGATGTACGTCTGGAGTACAGCATTGTATGGTAGTGAAACATGGACTGTGAGAAAACCGGAACAGAAGAGAATCGAAGCATTTGAGATGTGGTGCTACAGACGAATGTTGAAAATTAGATTGACTGATAAGGTAAGGAATGAGGAGGTTCTACGCAGAATCGGAGAGGAAAGGAATATGTGGAAAACACTGATAAGGAGAAGGGACAGGATGATAGGACATCTGCTAAGACATGAGGGAATGACTTCCATGGTACTAGAGGAAGCTGTAGAGGGCAAAAACTGTAGAGGAAGACAGAGATTGGAATACGTCAAGCAAATAATTGAGGACGTAAGTTGCAAGTGCTACTCTGAGATGAAGAGGCTAGCACAGGAAAGGAATTCGTGGCGGGCCGCATCAAACCAGTCAGTAGACCGATCACCAAAAAAAAGCAGCTTCCTCTTATTTTCATCCAACACGCACTGATCATCCAGAACATTATGACCACGTACCTAACAGCCGGTATGTCCACCTTTGGCACGGATAGTTGCGACGGCTCGTCTCGGCATAGAAGCACTGAGGACTTGTTAGGTCGCTGGAGAGAGTTGGCACTACGTCTGCACGCAGAAATCACGTATTTCCAGTAAATTCCGGGGAGTTGGGGGGGGGGGGGGGGGAGGAACTCTATCGACACGTTCAGTCATATCCTAAATGTGTTCTATCGTGTTTAGATCTGGTGAGCTGGGGACCCGCACATCAACTGGAACTCGCCACACTGTTCCTCGAACCACTCCATCACTCTCCTGACCTTGTGACATTGCGCATTATCTTGTTGAAAAATGCCACTGCAGTCGCGAAACAGGATCGTTATCAAGGGGCGTACGTGGTCTGCAAGCAGCGTACGAGCTCCACTGAACTCATGGATGGTTCAAATGGCTCCAAGCACTATGGGACTTATCATATGAGGTCATCAGTCCCCTAGACTTAGAACTACTTAAACCTAACCAACCTAAGGACATCACACACACCCATGCCCGAGGCAGAATTCGAACCTGTGACCGTAGCAACAGCGCGGTTCCGGACAGAAGCTCCTAGAACAACTCGGCTACAGAGCCGGGGAACCCATGGATGCCCACGTGAATGTTCCCTAGAGCATAATGGAGCCGCCGCCAGCTTGGCTCCGACCCGCAGTACAGGTGTGAAGGAGCTGTTCTCCTGACAGACGGCGGATTCACGTCCTCCTGTCGACATGGTGAAGGTTATCAGGATTCATCAGGCCATGCAACAGTAAAACTTAGACAGATCTCGGGCTTTCCAATTCTACACAAGGACAGCATCCTCACTGATACTACGTACATCGTGAGTGTGTGTCTGACTAACAGTCATTCCTCGCCAGGTGACGCCGCTATAGCCTGGGTGTGTTTATATAGATAGTAGATCGATGACAACAAAGTTCACGCTGATCAGTGTATTTTTGTGCATCCATTTACAATATATGTTTTTTAGTGTAGTTGCCTGCCAATTAGCGCCGTTAGAGTAACTTGATATTTCACATCTCACATATTTAAACGAATTTTTGTCCAATTCACTAACCAACTGTGACAGATGTAACACTGCAGTGGTTTTTGTTTTGTGTAAGAGAGAGCGTTTTACCTTAAGTATAATATACCTAGGTACTCATGACGTTTTTCGGTTGACACTTCAGTCCAAAGGCTGACTTAAAGGGTCACAAGAAGATACACACACTAGAGACTACCGTAAGCAGTTTACACTATTTTCTACAGTCTTTATTGTTGTTAGACATAAGGTTGTGTTCTGTACAGCATATTTAAATACACTCCTGGAAATTGAAATAAGAACACCGTGAATTCATTGTCCCAGGAAGGGGAAACTTTATTGACACATTCCTGGGGTCAGATACATCACATGATCACACTGACAGAACCACAGGCACATAGACACAGGCAACAGAGCATGCACAATGTCGGCACTAGTACAGTGTATATCCACCTTTCGCAGCAATGCAGGCTGCTATTCTCCCATGGAGACGATCGTAGAGATGCTGGATGTAGTCCTGTGGAACGGCTTGCCATGCCATTTCCACCTGGCGCCTCAGTTGGACCAGCGTTCGTGCTGGACGTGCAGACCGCGTGAGACGACGCTTCATCCAGTCCCAAACATGCTCAATGGGGGACAGATCCGGAGATCTTGCTGGCCAGGGTAGTTGACTTACACCTTCTAGAGCACGTTGGGTGGCACGGGATACATGCGGACGTGCATTGTCCTGTTGGAACAGCAAGTTCCCTTGCCGGCTAGGAATGGTAGAACGATGGGTTCGATGACGGTTTGGATGTACCGTGCACTATTCAGTGTCCCCTCGACGATCACCAGTGGTGTACGGCCAGTGTAGGAGATCGCTCCCCACACCATGATTCCGGGTGTTGGCCCTGTGTGCCTCGGTCGTATGCAGTCCTGATTGTGGCGCTCACCTGCACGGCGCCAAACACGCATACGACCATCATTGGCACCAAGGCAGAAGCGACTCTCATCGCTGAAGACGACACGTCTCCATTCGTCCCTCCATTCACGCCTGTCGCGACACCACTGGAGGCGGGCTGCACGATGTTGGGGCGTGAGCGGAAGACGGCCTAACGGTGTGCGGGACCGTAGCCCAGCTTCATGGAGACAGTTGCGAATGGTCCTCGCCGATACCCCAGGAGCAACAGTGTCCCTAATTTGCTGGGAAGTGGCGGTGCTGTCCCCTACGGCACTGCGTAGGATCCTACGGTCTTGGCGTGCATCCGTGCGTCGCTGCGGTCCGGTCCCAGGTCGACGGGCACGTGCACCTTCCGCCGACCACTGGCGACAACATCGATGTACTGTGGAGACCTCACGCCCCACGTGTTGAGCAATTCGGCGGTACGTCCACCCGGCCTCCCGCATGCCCACTACACGCCCTCGCTCAAAGTCCGTCAACTGCACATACGGTTCACGTCCACGCTGTCGCGGCATGCTACCAGTGTTAAAGACTGCGATGGAGCTCCGTATGCCACGGCAAACTGGCTGACACTGACGGCGGCGGTGAACAAATGCTGCGCAGCTAGCGCCATTCGACGGCCAACACCGCGGTTCCTGGTGTGTCCGCTGTGCCGTGCGTGTGATCATTGCTTGTACAGCCCTCTCGCAGTGTCCGGAGCAAGTATGGTTGGTCTGACACACCGGTGTCAAAGTGTTCTTTTTTCCATTTCCAGGAGTGTATTTAGCGCCCTACACAATTGCGGTCTGTATAATATATTGAAGCTCTTTGGAATATATGTGTTGTTAAATCTTAAGGTACAGAATTCTATGGCGGGTAAAATGCTAAATGTTTTATACCCATTTATACAAGGTGTTCGGAAATTCCCGTTAAAAATTTCTAGGACTGGCAGAGCACAACAGTTTTAGTTCAGATGTATAACGCTTCCACATCAGCTTTAGGAATAGGAGTAGGCGTGACGCAACACCACTATTAGGCAACAATTCGGAAGCAAAAAATAACGAAACATACATTTATCACTTAAGCGGATTTGTTTGTATTAATACTTAAATATTACGTGTTTATATTATTCCTACACATAAAAAGAACCCAGTATACTGTACATAAAGAACAATATTGATGCATTACAACAAGACATTGTACCTGCGAAGTTTCTTCTGGTACATACTCTCCATTCCATCTGGTGTCTCTTCAGTTTCTACTAGAGCGACCAGAATGCGTGAGAGAATATCTATCCGTGTCTCTACAGGAGTCTCGTAAATGAATCTTTGCGTACGACCCCAAACGAAGTAGTAATCGTCATCCTGTCTGCCCTACTGCATACCAGGACAAGCAACTCTGAAACTTTTCTCTTTCCCTTAGCAGAATTGGACGCTTTACACATCTGAATTGAAACCGTCTCACAACAGAAAAGGTACGTTTCCGGATACGTGTTCCCGTTCAAAATATTATTTATTCACTCTCCTCTACAAGTCCTTGTAGTTTCTAAAAGAAATTTTCGAACACGTGTGGATAGTTAAGCCATACTACGTCGGTCGTGAGCCAGCTTGTAACAGATGGTCTTTCACCATGGAACACGTGATACATACAAATGAACTTAGTTTCTTTGGTTTCTTAATAACTTATCCTGTCTCTAAAACGGAAATCTGAGTTAGTTTCCGGTGGCTTCAGTTCCAAAATGTGTTTGTTCCGTCGTAACGACAAGCGCCACGGCGACGATGAAGAACGGGAGGAGAGAGGGCTCTGAGACGGCGTCAGCCAGCAGTACGCTAAGACGACACGAAGACAGGAGCGGCATCCAGGCTTAGAGAATTTAAGCGCCGCACCGCCAGGTCGCACGGAGTAGAAGACAAGCCGTCCTGAAAATGCAACAGCAGTCACTTACGAACTGAACTGTTTTGCTTGCATTGAAATTGTATATACCGAAGGACAGTAATTTTTTGCATGTTGTCATTTGCTTGCGACACATCTTTGTGAATACACAAAGTTAAACATTGTCAGTTTAGCAGACTGTGATAATCTCCATTAAGACGATTTGCTTGAATTGTTGTCTAGCGACTCTATAGTAGACGAGTGGGCATGATACTCCGTATTGTAACAGGTTTGTGTAAACACTTGTGCTTCATTCCAGTTCATTTGGTGATTAAATAAAATATTGGTAACATTTTCTCTATTGTAACGTTTTTAACTTTCAATAGAATATTTGTTCCTAGTTAAAAGATCGTGTTACACCTTCGAACAGGTTTTCACATTTGGGATAACCTTGATTTTCAGGAGTAAATTTTGAAATTTCAGAAAAAGATCGCACCCTGTAAAAAGTGAATACCACCACTTAAAATCGAAGAATGAAATATATTAAACTTTAATTACAGGCCTAGCTACAGGCGATTGTCTTTAAAGTGTACCATCCCCATTTTCGTGGTCATATTTTAAAAATTTTCTTGAAATAAATGATAGTGCGTGTCTATAATCTTTATGAAATGCATTTAATGCGTGTTCTAAATTTCATTCTTATATTTTGTTTTTGAGATTAAGAATTTAAAACAGCTGATACTGCAGTTTCAATAGCTCGCAAGAAATTTACAAATATTTCACAGTACATGTCACCAGTCCATAATTTAATCTACGACAATTCATAAACAATAGCCAATAACTGACAATACAGTTTCAAGAAATTCACCAGCCGTTTCAATGCTCTCGTGTACTCCCAAGAGGACGTGTCACGTTGCTAGTGTTACTATATATTTAAGTTTTTTTTTCCCAGTGTAGATGGCTCTGAGCACTACGGGACTTAACATCTGAGGTCATCAGTTCCCTAGAACTTAGAACTACTTAAACCGAACTAACCTAAGGACATCACACACATCCATGCCCGAGGCAGGATTCGAACCTGCGACCGTAGCGGTCACGCGGTTCCAAACTGAAGCGCTTAGAACCGCACGGCCACACCGGCCGCCCCCAGTGTAGATAATAAGACATACTTCATTTTCACATAATCAGCACTATCCTTCATTTTTATGTCTTACTCGGACACCATAAAATCTTTGGGATGTACTACCACGGGTAATCAACCGACACGGAAAAGTGCAAGTGAGAAGTTGTCTCACGCTCGTGGCAAAACCAATCAGAAGGTATGTTTGTTTCCAGCGCGGCGGAGCGTCCGCTGGCTGTTAAGATAAGGTAATAAAAAGATCAAGTAATTCAGTCTCCATACGATCACCTTCAGAATAGATACAAGCTTGTCTCAAATACTGATACGGAAAGGAAATTTTATTTATTTCCCACTTGTATCATGTTTTCGTTCTGATTACCATCGATGGTTATTAGGTCCATTGTTCATCACACGCTGCGTAACTGTCACCAGTGTATGGGGTGAACCAGAACTCCTCTGACAAAATTTCGGATGCGTTCACAGTTGTTTTCGGAATACTTCGGTACGAGGGTCCCACGGTGCACGAAACCTCGAGATATTTCGTTTAGTTTATCACTCCTATTTATCTTTGTGTCTCTACTGCACTGGGAACACATGTTAATCAATGCAGGTTTGCGCTGTATGGACTGTCTATCTTGCCTGGAAATAGATTTGTTCCCTTCACTCATGGTATTTGCTGCAGATAGTAGTAACGCCCACTGTACCGTCTGCTCTCAAGCACTCATTCAGTACTGGTCGGTTCTGTCTAGGATTTGTTTTTCTGGCAGTGTTAATTATACGTTAATAGTGACTTACGACAATTCCATCAGTTGGACTATCCACACTGCTGTATAACCCTGTTAACGTGTAACTAACAGTGCAGAAAAGCAAACCCGCGACAGAACGAAACGGTGATGAATGGGAGCTCGAAAGTGAAGAGTGGGGTGGCCACTATATCCATCAAC
The DNA here is from genome assembly GCF_021461395.2 of Schistocerca americana. Classification (NCBI taxonomy): domain Eukaryota; kingdom Metazoa; phylum Arthropoda; class Insecta; order Orthoptera; family Acrididae; genus Schistocerca; species Schistocerca americana. The sequence goes on along the minus strand of NC_060125.1, from coordinate 188,736,367 downwards.
AACAAATAGGCTATCATGAGTTAATGGAGTAAGTTTAGTCTTGACGCTTTACAGTTTCACATGGTACACCACGATCCTTTAAGACAGACAAATAACCAGTTCACTCAACTTCATAAATATTTTGATTGTTTTTAATAGTCTTCATTCCGATGAACATCATATTTCGTGTTTGATCCTAACTCGAATCCCGACCAATCTCTATACATAAATGGCAATGTCCTGACTGAGTTTGTCATCGTCCAGCCTAAATCGCTAAGGACAGAAACTTGAAATTTGGAGGAGGTGTGGATCTTATACTGTAGCCGTCGTTCAAAAAGATTTTTTTTTGAAATTCCGACCCTAAGGAGATGAAAAAGTGGGTGAAGGGATTTTCTGAAAAAGTCGCTATTAAGGCAGTTTTGAGGCTAGGCCGACGACAATTGGTATTTGATTTCTTGGCCAGAAATGAAAAAACACGTGTTTCAACAATTTTCTCAAATTTATTCCTAAGGGGTTGAAATAGTGGTTGAAAGAACTACTAAAGTATTTCTAAAGTTACATCTATGAACACTGGTATTTGACTTCTCGGTTAAAAGTAAAAAATACGTGTTGCAGTGTTGATGGAAACTGAGCCCCTAATGCGGTGAAACGGGGATGAGATTTTTTACGAAAATATTTTGTTATGAAAGCATTTTTAAAACTAAATCTATGAAAATTTTGATTTGGCTTCTCAATTAGAGATAAAAACATATTTGTTTCAATGTTTTTTTGAAATTCAACGCCTATGGGGGTGAAACGGGGAATGAAAGTTGTTATCAAAATATTTAACTGTGCGAGAATTTTTGAAGCTAAATCGATGAAAATGTGTCTTTTGCTTCTCGGTTGAAGATGAAAAATTCCGTGTTTCACTGTTTTTGGAAATTCAACCACTATGGGGGTGAAACTGGGGGCGAAATATTTTTATGGAAATATTCCACTGTAAAAGCTACATCTTTGAAAACTGTTGTTTAGTTTTTCGGTAAGGCAGGAAATAATACGTGTTCCACTGTTTTTGGAAATTCAACCCGTAAGGGGATGAAATAGGGCCAGACTCATAGGGTCACTGACACATCATCGCCCAGCCAAAACCGCCAACAATAGAGAGGCTGTGGATCTTATACTGTAGCCATCGCTTAAAAAGGAATTGTCCGAAATACCACCCCAAAGAGGCTGAAATAGGGGATGAAAATTTTTTTAGAGTATGTCGCCATTAATGGAATTTTGACGCCAGGACTATGACACTGATACTTGGTTTCTCAGTCAGAAAATAAAAAAATACTTGTTCAGCATATTTCGAACTTCAACCACTAAGGAAGTAAAACAGTGGATGAAAGTTTTTTGGAAAATAAATTATTTCTAAGGAACTACTAAACGATTTTCAAGGCTGCACCTAAGACAATTGGTATATGACTTCTCGGTTACAATTTAAAAAAATATTTCAGTGTTTCTGGGAATTCAACACCTAAGGGAGCGCAATGTTGTTGTTGTTGTTGTTGTTGTTGTAGTTGTTGTTGTGGTCTTCAGTCCAAAGAATGGTTTCATGCAACTCTCCATGCTACTCTACCCTGTGCAAGCCTCTTCATCTCTGAGTAATTGCTGCAACCCACATCCTTCTGGAATGACCCGTGGTCTACATTACATCGTGGTCAGACAGAGATTCCGAAATCAGATACTGGATTGTGAGACGTACCAAGGAGCAGATATAGACTCACAACACAATATAGTAGTGATGAAGAGTAGGCTGAAGTTCAAGACATTTGTCAGGAAGAATCAATACGCAAAGAAGTGGGATACGGAAGAACTAAGGAGTGACAAGATACGTTTGAAGTTCTCTAACGCTATAGATACAGCAATAAGGAATAGCGCAGTAGGCAGTACAGTTGAAGAGGAATGGACATCTCTAAAAAGGGCCATCACAGAAGTTGGGAAGGAAAACATAGGTACAAAGAAGGTAGCTGCGAAGAAACCATGGGTAACAGAAGAAATACTTCAGTTGATTGATGAAAGGAGGAAGTACAAACATGTTCCGGGAAAATCAGGAAATACAAGTCGCTGAGGAATGAAATAAATAGGAAGTGCAGGGAAGCTAAGACGAAATGGCTGCAGGAAAAATGTGAAGACATCGAAAAAGATATGATTGTCGGAAGGACAGACTCAGCATACAGGAAAGACAAAACAACCTTTGGTGACATTAAAAGCAACGGTGGTAACATTAAGAGTGCAACGGGAATTCCACTGTTAAATGCAGAGGAGAGAGTAGATAGGTGGAAAGAATACATTGAAAGTCTCTATCAGGGTGAAGATTTGTCTGATGTGATAGAAGAAGAAACAGGAGTCGATTTAGAAGAGATAGGGGATCCAGTATTAGAATCGTAATTTAAAAGAGCTTTGGAGGACTTACGGTCAAATAAGGCAGAAGGGATAGATAACATTCCATCAGAATTTCTAAAATCATTGGGGGAAGTGGCAACAAAACGACTATTCACGTTGGTGTGTAGAATATATGAGTCTGGCGACATACCATCTGACTTTCGGAAAAGCATCATCCACAAAATTCCGAACACGGCAAAAGCTGAAAAGTGCGAGAATTATCGCACAATCAGCTTAACAGCTCATGCATCGAAGCTGCTTACAAGAATAATGTACAGAAGAATGGAAAAGAAAATTGAGAATGCGCTAGGTGACGATGAGTTTGGCTTTAGGAAAAGTAAAGGGACGAGAGAGGCGATTCTGACGTTACGGCTAATAATGGAAGCAAGGCTAAAGAAAAATCAAGACACTTTCATAGGATTTGTCGACCTGGAAAAAGCGTTCGACAATATAAAATGGTGCAAGCTGTTCGAGATTCTGAAAAAAGTAGGGGTAAGCTATAGGGAGAGACGGGTCATATACAATATGTACAACAACCAAGAGGGAATAATAAGAGTGGACGATCAAGAACGAAGTGCTCGTATTAAGAAGGGTGTAAGACAAGGCTGTAGCCTTTCGTCCCTACTCTTCAATCTATACATCGAGGAAGCAATGATGGAAATAAAAGAAAGGTTCAGGAGTGGAATTAAAATACAAGGTGAAAGGATATCAATGATACGATTCGCTGATGACATTGCTATCCTGAGTGAAAGTGAAGAAGAATTAAATGATCTGCTGAACGGAATGAACAGTCTAATGAGTACACAGTATGGTTTGAGAGTAAATCGGAGAAAGACGAAGGTAATGAGAAGTAGTAGAAATGAGAACAGCGAGAAACTTAACATCAGGATTGATGGTCACGAAGTCAATGAAGTTAAGGAATTCTGCTACCTAGGCAGTAAAATAACTAATGACCGACGGAGCAAGGAGGACATCAAAAGCAGACTCGCTATGGCAAAAAAGGCATTTCTGGCCAAGAGAAGTTTACTAATATCAAATACCGGCCTTAATTTGAGGAAGAAATTTCTGCGGATGTACGTCTGGAGTACAGCATTGTATGGTAGTGAAACATCGACTGTGGGAAAACCGGAACAGAAGAGAATCGTAGCATTTGAGATTAGGTGCTATAGACGAATGTTGAAAATTAGGTGGACTGATAAGGTAAGGAATGAGGAGGTTCTACGCAGAATCGGAGAGGAAAAGAATATGTGGAAAACACTGATAAGGAGAAGGGACAGGATGATAGGACATCTGCTAAGACAAGAGGGAATGACTTCCATGGTACTAGAGGGGGCTGTAGAGGGCAAAAACTGTAGAGGAAGACAGAGATTGGAATACGTCAAGCAAATAATTGAGGACGTAGGTTGCAAGTGCTACTCTGAGATGAAGAGGTTAGCACAGGAAAGGAATTCGTGGCGGGCCGCATCAAACCAGTCAGTAGACTGATGACCAAAAAAAATCATCCTTCTGAATCTGCTTACTGTATTCATCTCTTAACCTTCCCCTACGATTTTTACCATCCACACTTCTCTCCGGCAATAAATTCGTGATCGCTTATGCATCAGAATGTCTCCTACCAACCGTTTTCTTCTTCTAGTCAAGTTGTACCACAAAGTTCTCTTCTCCTCAATTCTATTCAATACCTCCTCGTACAATCTACCCATCTTATCTTCAGCATTCTGCTGTAGCACCACATTTCAAAGTCTTCTATTCCTTTCTTGTCTAAACTGTTTATCGTCCATTTTTCACTTCCATATATGGCTACAATTCATACAAATACTTTCAGAAAGGACTTCCTGACACTTAAATCTATACTCTATGTTAACAAAAATCTCTTCTTCGAGAATGTTTTCCTTGCAATTGACACTCTACATTTTATATCCTCCCTACTTCAATAATCATAAGTTATTTTGCTTCCCAAATAGCATAACTCATCTACTGCTTTAAGTGTCTCATTTCCTGATCTAATTCCCTCAGCATCACCCGATTTAATTCTACTATATTCCATTAGCCTCGTTTTGCTATTTCTTGTGTTCATCTTGTATCCTCCTTTCAAGGCACTGTCCATTCCGTTCAACTGCTCTTGCAAGCCCTTTACTGTCTCTGACAGAACTACATTATCATCAGCAAACTTCATTTTTTATTTCTTCTGCCTCTACTTTAATTCCTACTTCAATTTTTTCTTTTGATTCCTCTACTGCTTGCTCAATATACAGCTTGAATAACATCGGAGATAGGCAACAATCCCGTCTCACTTCCTTCTCAGCTGCTGCTTGCCTTTCGTGCCCCTCGACTCTTATAAATGCCATTTGGTTTCTGCGTAAATTGTAAATAGCCTTTCGCTCCCTGTATTTTACCGCTGCTACCTTTAGAATTTGGAATAGGGAATGGAAATTTTTAAGAAAATATTTCGTTACATTAAAAAATTTCAAGCTAAGTTTATGAAAATTAGTATTTCACTTCTTAGTTAGATATAAAGAAATATTTGTTATGGGATGAAAGTTGCTGTGGAAATATCTCCACAAGAACGCAAATGGCATGTTTAGCAAAACCCTCGGACGCCAGTTACCAGAATTGCTTTTCGGTCAGACGTACATTCAGAAAAGATCATGAGTATATGGCCTTCATTAGAGTCAAAAGCTTATAAGGTGTTGCAACCTGTGAACAACATAAAAATTCGATTAAATAAAAAAAAAATCACTGCAAGTCATATAGTCTACGCGAGAGAACCAAAAGGCTCTAAGGTAGTTTAGTTATAAAATAAATTGGCTCGAAACGAAAAAGAAATTGGCTGATGACCGAAACCGGTAAAATACGGGTATTTTTGTTGGACTTACTTCACTAGGATAGGATACACAATGTCGACGGAGTGTTTAAAAAAAATTCATCCAATTTCCCAAGTTTATATACATATATCACTAAATTAAAATCCTCCCGCCGAGCTTTACTGTCTGTATGTGGAAGCTGATCTCAGAAATTGCTGTAGGGATTTTGTTATGTTTTCTACTGGCAGACAGACTGATTCACCATCAAGGCTTGTGTGTATGGTTTATTACCGCCATTCCAGGCAAGTCGTCCGGTTGTTGACACTAATGCTATCCGTGTGAAGTTTCAAAGGATAGCTGGAATCATTGAAGACACTTGGGGTCAATTTTAAATTATGCACAGGACTACAAACTTTTCATTTTCAAAAGAATGATAAAATATTATGAGTGTGTATATTTTAACGCATGCAAGGACATGCTTCGGGTACTTTTTAAAATTGAAGTAGTGTTAAATTTTTTTGCAACTTAAGTGTAGTGCCTTCTTTTAACTATCGATCGTTCGACAAGTTTATGCCATCCATTTAGTGTCAATCTTCTCAGCTCTGTATAGTTGATACAGGTAACACTCTATATCATCTGTTTTAGAAATTCTAGTATTTGCAATTGCTAATAATATTTCTCATCAAATCCACCTTCTATTTGAAAGTTAGCTTCTTCGGGATGGGTCAATATACTTATTACCAATCTATCCCTCCTTATGGTAAAGGTTTCCATGAAGTTCTTCCATGGCGTGTTCGTTTTCGTAATTTCTGCTTCATCTGTATAGGACAACTTATCATAATACAAACGTCTGAATAATTAAACATTCCCTCCTCAGTAAGTATGAGTATACGTGTACGTTCTGCTGGGTGGAGCGACTGCTCTTAATGGATCCAAGTAGCTGTCGAAGAAAGGTAGTCAACTTATTTCCGAAATCGACTGTAAACTAATAAAGAAAGAAACGTAAAGTAGCACTCTGTTCAGTATTAACAAAGCAGCGGTCCGTGTTACGACGCAGCCAGATTGTGCTGTTTTAGCAGAGATTCATATAGGAATGCTCTGTTGGCCGTCCATGTACGCTCGCACACACACACACACACACACACTCACACACACTAATTTGTGCATACGTGTATTTACACGAATATACCTATATATAAAAATTCTGTTTACAGAGCCGGTAGTGCTTATATATTGTTTCAATCCGCAGTGCTGATTTGCTCAATAAGCTTATTCTGAACATTTTAACAATTGTGTGGGCTGGCCACGCCGGGGCCAATTATATGTGATGCAATATAAAGCTGATTAATACCATTGTTTAATCGAAATTGCCGCAGCCTGTGAACTGGAGCCTGCATAAACTCCAATGTTTTTCAGTCCCTTTTGCGTCTCCTCGGAGACTTCACAATTTTCCGTGAGGAAAGCAACATTACTAAGCCCTCTGAACAGACTGCTATGCAAGTACAGTGGAATGACTCCTGAGTGATTTTTTTCCGCATTTTACTTCGAAACCCGAGCGCTTCCGTAGCCGAACGGTAAAAACAAGGTTAGCGTCGAAGCCAGCAGTGAGGGAAGATACGCATTAGATTCCCGGTTTCTCGTCATATTTTTTCTCAGGTGCGGAGATTTAATGCGGGATCCACTCAGCCCTTGTGAGACCAAATGAGGAGCTACAGCGGCATAATCAGCATTCATCAACTGGCAGTAACGGCTGGAGGGGTTGGTGACATTCTCATCACAGGTACCATGATCGCAGATTGCTCCTCGAACTGTCTTGTAGCCAGCAGTCGGATAGTCGGAATATGTCTACCGCCTAATCCGTACCAAGTGTTGTAATGCATATGTACATTCCCTTCACGTGTTTAAGTCATGCATATCTATGCGATCAGGAATGTTCAGTAGCAGCTAGGGTACATGTACGTTAATGATGAAATCATAGGAGGCAATGTTGTGCAACCTTAGTAGGGACAAGATTTGACTATTCGGGAGTAGGATCTTACGATCTGAGACAATGTTCCGAGACAAACTTCCGTCACAATGTCCGCAAACGTGACGTCAGATGCGCGCCTAGCAACAGTGATCTGAACACCTATTGGCTGAAGGTTTGGATATATATATATATATATATATATATATATATATATATATATATATATATATATATATATATATAGGGTGTTTCAAAAATGACCGGTATATTTGAAACGGCAATTAAAACTAAACGAGCAGCGATAGAAATACACCGTTTGTTGCAATATGCTTGGGACAACAGTACATTTTCAGGCAGACAAACTTTCGAAATTACAGTAGTTACAATTTTCAACAACAGATGGCGCTGAGGTCTGGGAAACTCTATAGTACGATATTTTCCACATATCCACCATGTGTAGCAATAATATGGCGCAGTCTCTGAATGAAATTACCTGAGCCGGCCGCGGTGGTCTAACAGTCTGCTTTCGGCCGGTGAGCGGCGAGGACGTCTTGTTTACGTCCCGTCCGCAGAGTCGCGGTCCCGTCGGCAGAGTCGCGAGCGCGCGTAGTTTGTTTACTTCCTCGCCGCAGCTAATACTCGCGTCCGTTAACACTGAGTCGCCATGGCTCATTCGTACAGAAAAGCTACCATCAAGATCAGCTTCCAGCCCGACTACGCACGACCACGAGCCTTTGAAGTCGAACGATTTATCCGTGACGAAGTTCAAATACCAACACAGCACATCATCGGTATCCACCTATCCATCACAAGCAGCGTCGTTTACGTCAAGATGGTCGATGACGAGTTATGTCACGCAGTTGTGAACAGATGCGGGAACACTCTCAAGTTCAAACACTCCGATGGTCACATCGGAGAGGTTACTGTTGACCATGCTGGACTAGGATTACGCACACTAAGAGTCTTCGAACTCCCTTTCGAAGTACCACCGGACGTCGTTACCTCAGCTTTCCGCCCTTATGGGACGGTAATTAGCCACGTGGCCGAAAAATGGAACACCTTCGAGACGTACCAAGTCCTCAACGGCGTCCGACAAGTGAAAATTGAATTAAAGAAACATGTGCCGTCCTACTTAGTCATAGGTGGCTGTCGAGCAATAATAATGTACGACGGCCAACCTCGTACTTGTTCTGGTTGCGGCCAGGAGGGTCATGTCCGCTCGGCGTGTATTCAACGTCGGATTACACAACTTCCATTGCATGACACGACACCACCTCCAACGCTCACGGCCCTACCCCTCAATTACGCAGAGGTGACACGATCGACCGTCATGACAGACGACAACCCCCCCGGAAGACAGGAAGCGTTAGAATGCGCACCTGTCGCCGGTCCTGGATTGACCAACACCATTACGGTGTCTGCAGGGGTTGAAGAACGCCGCCCATCGACTCCACAAGAAGATTCGGACGAGAGAATGGAACTCGACGCTAGGGTTGTACCGACCTCTGCCTTTCTCCCTGGGGGGGGATGCTATGCGGGAACCACAAACTCTTTCGGACTCAGAAACCCACGTCCGCAAACAAAGGTCACCGAGAAAACATAAAAAGCGACGTCGCACACCCTCAGACGATTGCCTCCAGCGGACGTCTTCTCCAGTTGACGACCGGACGGCCGACGAAACGACGCGGAGAATGGATGACACGAGATCGCCCTCACCTGTCACTTTGTCTGATTTTGACAAATCCGTTTCCGCTCCCTCGGACAAACGGATGGCCAGCACAGCGCCCGCCGTTGGTACACAACCGGAAACAACTGCGGATTCACCCTTAGTCACTCAGCCCACAAGTGTTCTACCGCAGCCACCGTTAACATGCGGACCTTGGGCGGATGACATTGAAGACGATTCTACGGCCGCTGTGGTGGATGAGGAGAGGGGTCTCTCCTCCCACACCTCGGCCCCTCCCGAGTAGCAACAGATGACGGCGCGGACGCGGCCAGCAGATCACAGGCCCCACCTTTTACGGCGACACTGACGGCAGCACCCACCGCAGGAGACGATCTACAAACCTATCGCTTAACGACCATCAACATTAACACCATTCGGACACGTACGAAGTTGTCGCTGCTCCAAGACATGCTCAATGCAGCAGACGTTGACATTGTCTTTCTCCAAGAAGTCTTCGTCGAAGATTTCCCTGGTATGTATGGTTATACGGCTCATGTGTCCCACGCCTCGCCAACTAACAGTGGAGTCGCCATTCTCCTCAGAGAGGGCCTCGAGGCGGACGAAGTCCGATATCTCCCCGACGCTAGAGGAATGGCCGTAACGGTGCAAGGCGTCCGGTTTATCAATGTGTACGCCCCTTCCGGAACGAATCGCCGTCGTGACCGATCGCTCTTCTTCGCAGAAGGAATAGCACCGCTTTTTCAGGGCAGGCACGATGACTTGATATTAGGGGGCGATTTCAATTGCACCCAAGCACCTAAAGATCAGCTGCCACGGCATTCACCGTGCCCCGAACTTGGGACACTCATCGGCGATCTCCAGCTAGTAGATACATGGGAACATGTCCGAGGAAATAGACCGGGATACACCCATTTCACGAGTCACTCGTCTAGTCGCATCGATAGGATTTACGTCTCCCGTTCTCTCGCGGCAACGGTGAGTGACGCGGAGGTGTGGCCAGTAGCCTTCTCTGATCACGAGGCCTATATATGTGCCGTCACCCTTCGTCGCCAACGGGTGTGGCGCAGCCGACATCCCTGGAAATTAAACCTTGCTCATCTCGCTTCTCCGGATTGTCGACGCGCCATCGAAGTTACGTGGAGTTTGTGCGTCCGCCGCCTCCCAACGTATCCTACGTCGATTAGTTCGTGGTTAACCTGCGCCAAGCCGGCCCTACGGCGAACCTTTATTACGTATGGTCGTGAGACTGCTGCTTGGAGGCGGCAGACCCTTGATTTTTATTTCACCGTCCTTCGCGAATGCGCCTCCTTGCCACCCACACCGGAACGACAGCTGACAGTTCAGCGTGCGAAAGCACAGATCGTAGCCCATATGCGCCGACACCTCGAAGGGACGATCGTCCGAGCGCGGACACAAGACAGACTCGCAACGGAACGACCCACCATGTACCACGTCATCCGAGAACGTACACTGCGAAGACGGGCGCTGATACATGCCATCACCACTGAGGACGGCCTTCATCACACCACACAACGCGATATTGCTGCAGCCTTCTTCGACCATTACGCACGACTTTATTCTGCTCAATGTTCCGACCCGATGACGGTGACAGCAGTCTCACAACTGGTTTACGGCATTGTCCCACAGGATTTACAAACTGAATTATTGAACGACATTACGGAAGACGAAGTTATCGACGCCATCGGTAAAGGAGCGGCGAATAAGTCTCCTGGCCCCGACGGGCTCCCTGTGGAGTTTTATAGAACTTTTCAGTATTTACTGGCTCCCAAGTTAACAGACATCTGTCGGGAGCTTATGTCCCCCGCGGTGCCGCTCCCTGCGACCTTCGTAGAAGGAATAATTATACCGGTTCACAAGCCTAAAGGTGGGGCTCGAATACAAGGTTTCCGCCCGCTAACACTCGTCAACTGCGACATGAAGATATTCACCAGACTATTAGCAAACCGTCTACGACCGACCCTACCTTACGTCATCTCGCCAGATCAGACTTCCCTAGGGGGTATCAACAACATCCACACAGCACTGTGTCGATACCGTGACTTAATAGCCCTAGCCAGGGCACGCCGCGTCCCGGGAGCGCTGGCATCACTAGATTTCAGCCAAGCGTTTGATCGAGTGGATCACGCATACCTAACGTCCGTTCTCCAGCACATGCAGTACCCACAGCAATTCACAGCCGTCGTGATGCGCCTACTCCGAGGAGCGACTTCCAAAGTGCTCGTTAACGGGCGTCTCTCGCAGTCCCTCCCGATTTTCCGCTCCGTCCGTCAAGGCTGCCCCTTGTCGACGTTACTATATGCTCTGGCACTGGAACCGCTCCTCTGTGGTCTCCGTCAACGCCTCACCGGTCTTACCCTACGTGACGTCACATTTCGCTGTACAGCATATGCAGACGACCTGGTTCTCGTGTTCCGCAATCGCGATGATGTCAACAGAGCACTAGAATGGATTACCACGTACGGTGTGGCTTCCGGCAGCTGTCTCAACGTCGCCAAATCGGTCGCCATGGCCATAGGAGACGGGTTGACCCCAGCGTGTGTCGAACCCCTACAGCTTCGTGGCACTATCAAATGTCTCGGAATAGAGTTTCACGACGACATGCGGCGCACCGCGGCTCTTAACTACCGCCGCTTATTACAACAAATTCGGGTCCAGATCTTCAACCGTCGTCTGCGGACCCTCGACATTCTCCAAAGGACACACTTCGTTAATGTTTACCTCGCATCGCGCCTTCCACACATAGCGCGGGTTCTCCCAATACCGTTACTGATGGCTCGACGTCTATTAGCGGCATTCGGAGCCTACGTCAGTACAGGCATGCTCTTCAAAGTCAGTTATGAATCACTGACCCTTCCCCCAGAAAGGGGAGGTCTTGGTCTAGTCCATGTCCACGACAGAGCTGTGGCCCTGTATGTCAGCTCACACATCAAGCTGTGGCGCCACCACCCGGAAAGTTTGACAGGTTTGTTGTTGGAGTCCTTAGCTCCGCCGTCCATTATGCCCCCACTGACGACGCAAGACATACCCCCACCCTTCTACTACTTCGGGAACTTTTACATTGAACACAGCTATTTCCGTATCGCAGTACCACCGACGAAACAGGCGTCGGCGCGGGATATATATCATGTCCTACAGCAGAGGCGCCCACCAAACATCGTGGAGACGAAAAGCCCTCAGGTTAATTGGAAGCTGGTGTGGAAGACGATTCACGCGATTCCACTGGACACAGCCGTCCGATCCACATGGTACATCACAGTCAATGGTAAACAGATCACCCGATCACGCCTCCACAAGATAAACATGGCGGAATCGCCTCTCTGCGTAGACTGCGGGATACCAGACACGGACGAACACCGTCTCACATGTGGCGCGGCAGAAGACGTATGGCGCTTGGTGCGACAAATTTTGTCGTATTTTCTACGAGTGACTCCGGAACACATTACACCTCGGTTTCTACTATTTCCGGATCAACAGTATTTCCCGCGCGCCAAGACCAACGCTGTCACGTGGATCCGTGCGCATGCGGTACACTACTTATTTCACGATGGACCTAAAGATGTATTAGACTTTTGGAACTACCTACAAGAACGTCATTGCAAGATCGTACGGAACCCAAAATACAGACAGTATTTTTCTAATTACTTAGGGAGTGCCCTACGCGACCCTCCGCGCAGCTGGATCATCAACAGGTAGGAGAAGACACCCACTGAGTGAGCTGACAAGACTAAGTTCGATTCTCGGTGGAATAACATGATATACGTGAAGACGTACCTGGATGATGAAGCGTAAGGAGAGTAGCGACACACCCTTCTGTATCCTGTATGAAGCACTTTTTTTTTTTTTCGTTTTCCCCATATACATTACCTCGGTGTAGGAACGTGCCGAGATATTGTTTTCTTTTTCTCAGAGCACGATGCGGTGCTAGATACATTTATTTTTGTTGTGGTATAAAGTAAAACCACATTAAGAATGTATTAAAACAGTAAATAAAAATAAATAAATAAACAATAATTCCCACAAAAGATTTCCCTTTCCCATCCCTGATTCCTTGACGGACGAGGGGGACACTGCGACCAGGCCTCGGTTACGACCCCTGATCGCTCTGCCTTCCGCGCCCTCCCCCACCTTCTTAAAAAAAAAAAAAAAAAAAAAAAAAAAAAAAAAAAAGATAGCTCAGTTGGTAGAGCACTTGCCCGCGAAAGACAAAAAAAAAAAAAAAGCGGTTCTGGCGCTGCAGTCCGGAACCGCGGGACTGGTACGGTCGCAGGTTCGAATCCTGCCTCGGGCATGGGTGTGTGTGATGTCCTTAGGTTAGGTTTAATTAGTTCTAAGTTCTAGGGGACTTATGACCTAAGATGTTGAGTCCCATAGTGCTCAGAGCCATTTGAACCATTTTTTTTTTGAAATTACCTGAAACCTTTGACAACGTGTCTGGCGGAATGGCTTCACGTGCAGATGAGATGTACAGCTTCAGCTGTTCAATTGTTTCTGGATTCTGGCGGTACACCTGGTCTTTCAAGTGTCCCCACAGAAAGAAGTCACAGGGGTTCATGTCTGGCGAATAGGGAAGCCAATCCACACCGCCTCCTGTATGTTTCGGATAGCCCAAAGCAATCACACGATCATCGAAATATTCATTCAGGAAATTAAACACGTCGGCCTTGCGATGTGGCCTGGCACCATCTTGCATAAACCACGAGGTGTTCGCAGTGTCGTCTAAGGCAGTTTGTACCGCCACAAATTCACGAAGAATTTACAGATAGCGTGATGCAGTAATCGTTTCGGGTCTGAAAAATGGGCCAATGATTCCTTTGGAAGAAATGGCGGCCCAGACCAGTACTTTTTGAGGATGCAGGGACGATGGGACTGCAACATGGGGCTTTTCGGTTCCCCATATGCGCCAGTTCTGTTTATTGACGAAGCCGTCCAGGTAAAAATAAGCTTCGGCAGTAAACCAAATGCTGCCCACATGCATATCGCCGTCATCAATCCTGTGCACTATATCGTTAGCGAATGTCTCTCGTGCAGCAATGGTAGCGGCGCTGAGTGGTTGCCGCGTTTGAATTTTGTATGGATAGAGGTGTAAACTCTGGCGCATGAGACGATACGTGGACGTTGGCGTCATTTGGACCGCAACACGGCGAACGGAAACCCGAGGCCGCTGTTGGATCACCTGCTGCACTAGCTGCGCGTTGCGCTCTGTGGTTGCCGTACGCGGTCGCCCTACCTTTCCAGCACGTTCATCCGTCACGTTCCCAGTCCGTTGAAATTTTTCAAACAGATCCTTTATTGTACCGCTTTTCGGTCCTTTGATTACATTAAACCTCCGTTGAAAACTTCGTCTTGTTGCAACAACACTGTGTTCTAGGCGGTGGAATTCCAACACCAGAAAAATCCTCTGTTCTAAGGAATAAACCATGTTGTCTACAGCACACTTGCACGTTGTGAACAGCACACGCTTACAGCAGAAAGATGACGTACAGAATGGCGCACCCACAGACTGCGTTGTCTTCTATATCTTTCACATCACTTGCAGCGCCATCTGTTGTTGAAAATTGTAACTACTGTAATTTCGAAAGTTTGTCCGCCTGAAAATGTACTGTTGTCCCAAGCATATTGCAACAAACGGTGTATTTCTATCGCTGCTCGTTTAGTTTTAATTGCCGTTTCAAATATACCCGTCATTTTTGAAACACCCTGTATATATATATATATATATATATATATATATATATATATATATATATATATATATATATCACACGATGGAAGTGTCCTTATGGGCTGAGGAAGAAAGGAGGGAGGTCTCTCTTGTCCTTTGGGAAGACAGGGCGAGTCAGTCGGGAGGAGCCACGCAAAACGTACGGTCGAGTAACCGGGCCGACTTTAAAAGAACGGTCGCGAGTGCATATATCAGATGTCAACAAAATATAAAATGAAGTTATTAGTTATAAGAACGCCACGTGTCGTGGGCAGTTTCTGTCATTATGTAAAGTCAGAAAACGGTGTTAGTGTGTCTAAAGGGTCGAATATAACGGCGTATCCCAGAGCCACCATATTGCAAATGCTGATTTTGTGACGTGTGTGACAAAGCAATTTCTGTATTAAAACAAGTATAGTACAAACGTTGTTGACAATTAACAACTGGCATCCCTAAACACTCCACTTCAGCAGGATCACCACATACATGGAACCTGGTGACAGCGCTACTACTATGCGACGAGGGACTTACCGAAGCAGCAAGACCCCAGGTTTGTGATACCGCCCAGAGAAGTACTTTCTTCTCGCTACAGTGCCAATGAGGGTGTTGTAGTGTTCATGTCTACGTTACTGGCCGGCCGTGCGGCCGTGCGGTTCTAGGCGCTACAGTCTGGAGCCGAGCGACCGCTACGGTCGCAGGTTCGAATCCTGCCTCGGGCACGGATGTGTGTGATGTCCTTAGGTTAGTTAGGTTTAATTAGTTCTAAGTTCTAGGCGACTGATGCCCTCAGAAGTTAAGTCGCATAGTGCTCAGAGCCATTTTTTTCTACGTTACTGTGAAAGCTTGTGTGAACCTAGCGAAGACACTGTGGTGTCACCGCCAGACACCACACTTGCTGGGTGGTAGCCTTTAAATCGGCCGCGGTCCATTAGTATACGCCGGACCCGCGTGTCGCCACTGTCAGTGATAGCAGACCGACCGCCACCACACGGCAGGTCTAGAGAGACGTACTAGCACTTGACCCAGTTGTACAGCCGACGTTCATAGCAAAGGTTCACTGACAACTACGCTCTCATTTGCCGAGACGATAGTTAGCATAGCCTTCAGCTACAGTTGCTACGACCTAGCAAGGCGCCATTACCAGTGTATATAAAAATGGAGATTATATCTGTACAAGAGCGATGTACAGCGATTATGGAATAAAGTTAAGTATTACAAGATTTTCGTACTTTATTGCAATTCTCAAGACATTGTCCTGTTCCAGACCCCACGCCAATCTGCGTGAGCTTAACGCGTGCCTTTCGGCTGCCTCCGAGTGGCGTGGCTGTCTTGCTACGCCACTACAGACACGGTTAAAAAATTTCAACGCCAAGAAGGAGCTGTGTGACATAAAGGAAAGTTGGTTGGCGTGTTGCTACATCTGAAAGACGATGTCTCTTCCAATTTCACAACAGTCACGTAAGAGTGGTGCTAGTAGCGACACTAAGAGAATGCAAATCAGATTTCCTCTAAATATCAGTTGTAAGGGTTATTAGAGTTATATAGATTTGCGAGCTGATGTTATTCAAGAATGCCTTTAAGGCGACAAAGACGCCATTGTCAGTACCTTGATGATTTTGAACGAGTTCGTGTAATGGGGCTATGGGAAGTTGGATGTTCCTTTTGCGACACTGCAGAAAGGCTCTGCGGGAATGTAGCCACTGTACATGACTGCTGGCAGCGGTGGTCACGAGAATGTAATCGCAAGAAGATCCGGCTCCAAACGGTGACGTGGCACTACCGAGAGCGAAGACCATTGTGTACGGTGTATGACTCTGGCCCATCGTACTGCATCTGCAGCAGCAATTTCATTAGCGTTTGGTACCACAGTGACAGAACGAAGTGTTATACATCGGTTGCTTCAAGGACAGCTCCAAGAAGGACGCCCTGTAGCGTTCTTTGCACCGACTCCAAACCACTGCTATCTGCGACTTCAGCGGTGTCAAGCGAGAGGTTATTGAAGGCAGGGTGGAGGTCTGTTGTGTTTTCTGGCAAAAGCTGATTCTGCCTGTATGTCAGTGATGGCCGTGTGTTAGTTAGGATGATGCCAGTTGAGGGCCTGTCTGCGCTCACGGGATCTACACCTGGAGTTAACGGTTTGGAATGCGGTTTCGTATGACAGCAGGAACACTCAACACACCCTGACTGCAAATTTGTACGTCCGTCTAGTGATTGAAGCTGCTGTGGTGCCTGTCATGATCAGCGTTCCAGTGGGTGAAGAGGATAACGTTCGCACTCGTATCGCTGTTGTAACACAAGGTGTTCCACAGAGTGTCGACACGTTACCATGGCCTGCTCGATTTCCAGAAATGTCTTCACCCGAGTACTTATGAGACTTCGTCGGATCTCAGCGTGATCCACAAGCAGCATTGTCTGTCCCTGTACTGACCGACCATGTTCAGCAGTCATGGAACTTCACCCTAAAAACTGACATCCGGCACCGGTACAACACAACGACTCCACGTTTGCTTGCTTGCACTCACCTTTCTGGCAGTTAAAGCGGTTATTGATGTCCAGCAGTACATTAACCTGTGATCTTGCAATATTAATCACGCAAACATGTTACCTATGCAAATGTGTTCCTTAAATTTCATTACTCTACGTTAACTATTTCTTTGGTATTGTGATTTTTCCTACAGTGTAGCTAGCCTCTTAGAGACACCTACTGATCATAAATCTAAAAGCAATATGTCACACGGCATGATAAACAAGTTGTTGTCATAATTATGAAAATATGCATAGTAGCAACACTGTTTGGAGTTTTAAAATTGTCAGCAGTAAAATGCAGCTCATAAAACGCTGTTATTCAGGGAATATAAAGAAATAAAGAGAGTAACTGAGAAGTGTGCTTGAAGGGATTGTATCTCACCCATCTCGTTTTTCAACCCGTACATTGAGGTTTCAGTAAAGGAAACAGTAGGAATTTAGAAAGAGTAAGTGTCCATGGAGGACAAACCAAAGCTTCATAGTTCGCGGATGACATTTCAACTTAGCCAGGGACTGAGAAGTTCAGCTGAACGGACTGGATAGTGTTTGAAAATTGAAAAATAGTGAAACAAGGATGATGGAGGGTAATCGCGTTAATTTATGTGCTGATGGAATTAGACTAGGAAATCAGTCACAGATAGTTGTAGACGATTTTTGTTATTTGGATGCCAGAATGACTGATGAGTGCACGAGTAAAGAGGACCTAAAACGCTGAGCGGCAAAAAATCATCGAATGCAGATTTAGATTCTGGGAATTCGTTTAGAGGAACGTATACTGACGGAAAAAAATCATAACACAGAAACATAATCAGTGCAGAGTAACGAAATTACGGTAATTCATTTGTCTAGGTAACATATTGAAGTAATTAACATTGAAAGATCACAGAACAAATTAAGCGCGAGATAAGCCATTATGAATGTGATATGCTGATACATTAATAACTTGTGCAACCGCCAGAATGTTGAATGCAAGCACGCAAATGTGCATGCCCTGTGTTATAGAAGTCAGTTTGTGGGATGGAGTTCCATGCCTGTTGAACCTAGTCAGTCAGCACACGGGCGGTTAATGCTGTTTGTGGGCAACGTTGGTGTTGTCCCATGTGCTCGAGCTGGCCATGGCAACGAATCGACACTCTGTAGAGCATGTTGGGCTACAACAGCGGTATGTGCGCGAGCCTTATCCTCTTGGAAAACACCCCCAGGAATGCTGTTTATGATTGGCAGCACAGTAGTTTGAGTCACCAGAGTGACGTACAATTTTGCAGTCAGGGTTTGTGGGGTAAGCACCAGAGTAGTGGTGCTGTCATATGAAATCGCACCCGAGACGAGTAACTCCAGGTGTAGGTCTAATGTGTCTAGCACGCAGACAGGATCCTTGCAGGCCCCCAACTGGCCTCCTTCTAACCAACATACAGTCTTAACTGGGGCCGAAACAGTCCCAGCTTTCATCAGAAAACACAACAGACCTACACCCTGGCTTCCACTGATCTCTCGCTTGACACCATTAAAGTCGCTGATGGCGGTGGTTTGGAGTCAGTGAAATGCTCGCTACAGGGCGTCTGTCTCGGAACTGTCCTTGAAGTGACCGATTTATAACAGTTCTTTGCCTCACTGTGCTGCCAGATGCTGCTCAAATTGCTCGTGCAGATGCAGTACGATGCGCTAGAGCCATACGCCGAACACAGTGGTCTTCCGTCTTTCTGTAAGGTACGAAAAGTGGCAATTGGCACTAAACAAAGAAAAGCGCAAGGTCACCCAGATTACTACTAAAAGAAATCCGATAAATTTAAGGGTATACGATAAATCGCACTAGTCTAAGGGCTGCCAATTCGACTAAATACCTAGGAATTACAATTGCGACCAACTTAAATTGGAAAGACCACTTGGATAATATTTTGG
Source organism: Schistocerca americana (assembly GCF_021461395.2). NCBI lineage: Eukaryota > Metazoa > Arthropoda > Insecta > Orthoptera > Acrididae > Schistocerca > Schistocerca americana. The sequence continues at coordinate 188,717,372 of NC_060125.1, read as the reverse complement.
GGAAGGCGAAACAAAGACTACCGTTTGTTGGCAGAACACTTAGAAGATGCGACAAACCCACTAAAGAGGCAGCCTACAGTACACTTGTCCGTCCTCCGCTGGAATCTACATCTATCTACATTGATACTCCGCAAGCCACCCAACGGTGTGTGGCGGAGGGCACTTTACGTGCCATTGCCATTACCTCCCTTTCCTGTTCCAGTCGCATATGGTTCGCGGGAAGAACGACTGTCTGAAAGCCTCCGTGCGCGCTCGAATCTCTCTAATTTTACATTCGTGATCTCCTCGGGAGGTATAAGTAGGGGGAAGCAATATATTCGATACCTCATCCAGAAACGCACCCTCTCGAAACCTGGCGAGCAAGCTACACCGCGATGCAGAGCGCCTCTCTTGCAGAACTCTGCCACTTGAGTTTATTAAACATCTCCGTAACGCTATCACGGTTACCAAATAACCCTGTGACGAAACGCGCCGCTCTTCTTTGGATCTTCTCTATCTCCTCCGTCAGACCGATCTGGTACGGATCCCACACTGATGAGCAATACTCAAGTATAGGTCGAACAAGTGTTTTGTAAGCCACCTCCTTTGTTGATGGACTACATTTTCTAAGCACTCTCCCAATGAATCTCAACCTGGTACCCGCCTTACCAACAATTAATTTTATATGATCATTCCACTTCAAATCGTTCCGCACGCATACTCCCAGATATTTTACAGAAGTAACTGCTACCAGTGTTTGTTCCGCTATCATATAATCATACAATAAAGGATCCTTCTTTCTATGTATTCGCAATACATTACATTTGTCTATGTTAAGGGTGGGATCCTTACCAGATATGATTGACGGAGGACATCGAAGAAGTGCAAAGAAGGGCAGCTCGTTTCGTGTTGTCGCGAGATCGGGATGAGAGTGTCACTGATATAATAAGCGAGTTGGGATGGCAGTCACAGAAACAAAGGCGGCCCTCTTTGCGGCGAGATCTATTTACGAAATTTCAATCGCCAACTTTCTCTTCTGAATGCGAAAATATTTTTTTGACGCCCACCTACGAAGGGAGAAATGGTCATCATAATAAAATAAGACATCAGAGCTCGAACGGAAAGATTTAGGTGTTCCTTTTTCCCAGGCGCCATTCGAGAGTGGGATAGTAGAGAAGTAGTATGAATATCCAGAATGAGATTTTCACTCTGCAGCGGAGTGTGCGCTGATATGAAACTTCCTGGCAGATTAAAACTGTGTGCCCGACCGAGACTCGAACTCGGGACCTTTGCCTTTCGCGGGCAAGTGCTCTACCAACTGAGCTACCGAAGCACGACTCACGCCCGGTACTCACAGCTTTACTTCTGCCAGTATCTCGTCTCCTACCTTCCAAACTTTACAGAAGCTCTTCTGCGAACCTTGCAGAACTAGCACTCCTGAAAGAAAGGATATAGCGGAGACATGGCTTAGCCACAGCCTGGGGGATGTTTCCAGAATGAGATTTTCACTCTGCAGCGGAGTGTGCGCTGATATGAAACTTCCTGGCAGATTAAAACTGTGTGCCCGACCGAGACTCGAACTCGGGACCTTTGCCTTTCGCGGGCAAGTGCTCTACCAACTGAGCTACCGAAGCACGACTCACGCCCGGTACTCACAGCTTTACTTCTGCCAGTATCTCGTCTCCTACCTTCCAAACTTTACAGAAGCTCTTCTGCGAACCTTGCAGAACTAGCACTCCTGAAAGAAAGGATATAGCGGAGACATGGCTTAGCCACAGCCTGGGGGATGTTTCCAGAATGAGATTTTCACTCTGCAGCGGAGTGTGCGCTGATATGAAACTTCCTGGCAGATTAAAACTGTGTGCCCGACCGAGACTCGAACTCGGGACCTTTGCCTTTCGCGGGCAAGTGCTCTACCAACTGAGCTACCGAAGCACGACTCACGCCCGGTACTCACAGCTTTACTTCTGCCAGTATCTCGTCTCCTACCTTCCAAACTTTACAGAAGCTCTTTCAGGAGTGCTAGTTCTGCAAGGTTCGCAGAAGAGCTTCTGTAAAGTTTGGAAGGTAGGAGACGAGATACTGGCAGAAGTAAAGCTGTGAGTACCGGGCGTGAGTCGTGCTTCGGTAGCTCAGTTGGTAGAGCACTTGCCCGCGAAAGGCAAAGGTCCCGAGTTCGAGTCTCGGTCGGGCACACAGTTTTAATCTGCCAGGAAGTTTCAGTATGAATATGGTTCGATGAACTTTCTGACAGGCACTTAAGTGTGAATTGCAGAGTAACCATGTAGATGTAGATGTAGATGTAATGCCACGTGGTCCCTCGCGCCCGGTCGTCTTACGACCGTACATTCTCGTGACCACCGCTGTCAACAACAATGTACAGTTACTAGATTCCTATCAAGTCTTTCTGCAGTATCACACAAGGAACATCTAACTTGTCGTAGCGCTATTACATGACCTCGATCAAACTAAATGACGTGTTGGTAATCGTGTCTTTCTCACCTTAAAGGCGTTCTTCACTAACATCAACTCACCACGATCAGTCTCGAAGATACGTAACGCTCAAGACCGTTACAGTGCGTATTTAAAGTAAACCTAATATGCATCATCATATTCATGCTACTGGCGCCGCTCTTATGTGACTGGTGTGAAATTTGAATAGACATCATCTTTCATATGTAGAAACACACCAACGAACTTTCCTTTATGTCGCACCACTCCTTAGGTTTTCGATGATTTTGCCGTCAGTATACTGATATGGACAGTAGCCTTACAGATCAGACCTGCCGTTGTACTGAAGACTACAGCAACATGGCACCTTATAAACTGTTGTGTAAATTTGATCATGAATCATTCATGAAGCTGATGAGAGCAAAATTCAGACGTCGGATGTGAATACTAAGTATCATTCAGCTTCACATGGGTATGTTCGAATACTGTCCCAAATGTCAGGAGCGTTGTATGTTCCCGCCATGTTAATGTGCCATATGGTTGAAGTGCATGAGAAGATAACCACTAGTGAGTACATTTCGCCTACAGTCATCGTGATTCACTCTCGTGTAAAAATACGAGCACATTATCAATTATTTCTTTTCATGTTCACAGGTTTGTGGTTTGCAGATGAAACAAGACGAGTTCTGATTGGTTCAAATGGCTCTGAGCACTATGGGACTTAACTTCTGTGGTCATCAGTACGCTAGAACTTAGAATTACTTAAACCTAACTAACCTAAGGACAACACACACATCCATGCCTGAGGCAGGGTTCGAACCTGCGACCGTAGCGGCCACGCGGCTCCAAACTGTAGCGCCTAGAACCGCTCGGCCACTTAGGCCGGCTTTGTTGTATTTGTTTTGAACTTTGCTGAGATTGTATGTAGTTTTCCAACAGTTTCTCATCTGTCCTTAGCTATATGATTTTTGCCACTTACAAATTTTAGACATAGCTCAGAACTGCAAAGTTGACTTGCTTTCTAATGTGATCCATCCACCTAGCTGCCATAAGGGTATACATAGGGTGAAAAGGGTTGGTGATGACTGACATCTCGGCTTCCCTGAAGGACCAGCATGTTGTGTGGGTTGCACTGCAGCGTGTTCCAGGCGGTATGCGTGGGCGGTCACCAGACGGCACTGGTATTGCCTCTGCAGCGCTGTCCTCATGACAAAGCTGCGCTACACCCACTTTGTTGGCCAATTATTGCGTGCGGTTGAACTATAAAGCTAGCTACGCCATGGTTCTGCCTTCATACGCAGTCTCATACCGTTCTCATTACACGCTATTTGTTTGGGCTCAGATTTTGCTGTGCCGTAAGTTTCTGTTTTTCGGTTACTCATTTAAACTTTGTCATTCTGTTGTGCCGTCCCTGTTGTGTGTTTGCATCCTGTTGTTGCCCTCCTGTTCACACTCCGCTGACGGCGACAGATGGCACCTGTCCAGTTGACAAGTCTCTGCTGGTTCTTTGACTAGTCTCCAATCCTTGTCAGACTCTGGTTACAAAAGTTTGCAACAATAACGGAATCTCATCAATATGTTTAAAATCCATTCAGAAATTTCTCACATACAAGACTAAAAAGCAGAAACTAATTATTTAACTAAATGTAGATTTGTAATGTAATGCTTTTTAAAATCAGACTAACGATTTTTAAATAATTACTTCGAGCCGAATACAGATTCCTAAACCCATACAAATGGTTGTAAAAATTTGCGACTGTGAATTTTTAATCGCTCTGAAAATAGTCGTAAGATTTCTAACGTAAATCATGCGGCACATGCAACAGGTAATGGTCAGAAAGTGAACTACTCTTGCGTCAATTATGTAATGAATGTGCCCCAAGTTTTTAGTTATAGTTGTTACAATTATATGTACTTCAAAAAGAATTAATGTATTACAAAGTATTATGTTGTCTGTACTATCCACTGTTGTGCCACAGCTTGGTGTCTAGTTTATATTTATAGTCGCTAGATGTCGGATGCCTTCGTTTTGCTTGGTTATGGTCACACGTTGCAAAATTGCTACTCCGCAGCAGAAACCACTTTGCGTTCTCGAGTCTGTGAAGTGTAATTCTGTCATTACAGTGCAAACACGTATCAGGCTGAGGTAGCAAACTTATCTAAAACGAAGTAATTTTTCAACAGACGCCCCCTTTCCCCTCGCCAACCCTCCCCCTTATACCCGTCCGGGTGTCGTCAAGTGCGTGAATATCTGAATGAAACTCTACCGAGCCTTTGAAATGGTCGTCCAACAGCCGACGACTTTGCACTTCCAACCGATTTGGCCCACTGACTGCCATAAGACCAGTGACGTTAGACATGCTTACCCGATTGTGGGAGGAGTTCCGGTGTCGATGTGACATTGTTCGTGTCACAGGTGGAGGACATACCGAACATCTGTAATGTATACCTTAGAAATTTGTAAATATGCTTCACAAATTTCGTAGCTGTATGTTTTAAACTTAAATAAATATATGCGTCCCAAATACGTATAAAATCAAATCCCGTTGACAGAATAATATATTTCAGAGTGCAAGATAATTATTACAAAGAAGAAAACAGTCTCCACTCACTGTTCATAACGTTATTTATTTATGCAAACAGAACCAACCGTTTCATTTTCAGACCGGTGTTCACGTTTAGATTAAATTTCATTGTTTGCATTAGTTGTCGGCTGTTTCTGCCCCTTGTGGCGAAAGATAAGTGCTTTGTATTGTATGAGGCCTCCCCTGGCTTCATCGTAACTCTCTCCATTCAGTTTTTAGGTTTTGCGTAACGTTTTCATAACATATTTTGCTCAGGTTTTGCTTATTACTGGTCGGCATTCAGTGAGAAATTTAATGTCAGCAACTGCCTCATTTTCACTTGTCTCAAAGTAAATGAACAATAGCGGACTTCATTTCTGTTCTCCTGGTAGCTGTGTCATTAAGCGGCTGTAACACCGTAAGTGCTCATACATTGTAACACATTTTGTTGACTGAGTGTCGAAATAAGTTGGTTGGTCTCCATTATTCATATGGTGAGTCATGTAATACCTAACACCCCTTTTATTTCGAGACGGTTACACAGAGCATCAAAGGGCATGTACTTTTTTGTTGTTGTTTGGTTAAAGTTTTAGAGCTGTTATCAGCGGAGATATTGAAGGAGGTACCTTTTTTTGAATGGAACCGCATACTCGATAGTACTGTGATCTATAGCTCTTGAGAAGACAATTACAGTCATACAGTGTTTGTTAATGTTAGCGTTGAAACGTGTAAAAAATTAGAGAAATGTCCTAGAATGTGAAAGCACGGTGGCCAGAATCGGCATTAGCGGTTCACACACCGCCAAGCAGAGTTCTCATGCTATGCTGTGTAGGAACGTAAACACATTTGCCTGTTTACTTATCTGCACTGCAGGCCGCTAATTTCTGCTTCAGCATTCGTTCAAAAAATGATTCAAATGGCTCTGAGCGCTATGGGACTTAACATCTATGGTCATCAAACCCCTAGAACTTAGAACTACTTAAACCTAACTAACCTAAGGACATCACACAACACCCAGTCATCACGAGGCAGAGAAAATCCCTGACCCCGCCGGGAATCGAACTCGGGAACCCGGGCGCGGGAAGCGAGAACTCTACCGCACGACCACGAGCTGCGGACCAGCATTCGTTGTATGCAGATAAGTACACCAATGATGAGAGGCTGAATATACTGTTTTTATATGATGAATGTAAAAGAAGTGCTGTAAAAATAGTACAGCGGTGTGGGGCTGTGTATCCCGATCGCCAATGTTCGACGCGCCAGACAATTCGACGAATTATTAAGACGCTAATGCGGACAGACTGCTTGAACGTCAAAAAGAGGACAAGAAAGAAGACTGCAGCTGACAGAGAACACGAAGGAACTGTTCTGGCTACGATGCTAATGAATCCGCACAGTAGTACGAGACATATAACAAGGAATGTGAAAACACCAAGACGAGTGTCGTTCACATCCCGTATCGTACACAATTTTGTTGGTTTTTCCCTTCAGAAACTGAGAACGACCCTATGTTTTTACAACGTGTGCTCTTTACCGATGAAGCAACGTTTACTAACCACACTAATGTAAATTGGCATAAAATCACTAGTGGGCAGCCGATAATCCACACTGGCTTCGTCAGGTGCAACAGCAATGGCCGTGAAGCGTAAACGCATGGTGTGGCATCATAGGAAATTACATTGTGAGACCTTACTTCGTCTCAGCCGTTCTAAACGTACATTCGTACGTACAAATTTTGACGAACATTCTGCCAGTTGTTTTAGAAGAGATACCACTCAATATTGGGCAAAACGACTGTAATCCAGCTCACTCACCCCGTGTTGCAACACAACTAATGAATCATAACTTTCCTGGGCTTTGAGAAGGAAGTTATACTGTTGTCAATGGCCTGCGAGGTCCCCCGATTTGACTCCTCTTGATTTCTTTCTTTGAGGAGCATTCAAAGATGCTGGCTTTGAGGAAACCACAACTAGTCTGAAGATATGTGTCGTCGAATCGCCAGTACACTCTCTACCGTATCCTTCACTGTATTTATATCTATTCGTCATTCTTTCGAAGGCGATTCCAAACGTGCCTTTCAGTCCATCGTCAACAGTCTGAACACATATTAAATGAAGGCTAAACTCATTTTTCTGAAAGACAAAATTTATATTATATGATTTGGATGGTTACCGAATCTTTGTTAGCAGTTTGTTTACTTCATTGCGTGTGTACCAAATGTCATTGCAATGTCAAGTAAGTCGACAGCGTGTATTGTACGTAGATGTTAACATTGTCATTAAGCACAACATGAAACGGCGTTTCGTTAAGAAGAGTATTTATTTTGCGGTGTACTGGTGGTCACCAAAGTATTTATAATAAATTGTTTAGTCAATGAATGTGTTCCACATGATATGATTTACAGCAGTGTAGGTACAGACAGTTGTTCGACAGGATGCGTTTTACCTCTAAGAAGCACAAAGCCACGCAAGGAAAAGATGGGGCAAATCTGCCTACTAACACCGAGATGTTTAATACTGTAGTTGCTAGAATGAAACTTTCACTCTGCAGCGGAGTGTGCGCCGATATGAAACGTCCTGGCAGATTAAAACTATGTGCCAGACTGATACTCGAACTCGAGACCTCTGCTTTTCGTGGGCAAACGCTCTGCCAACTGGGCTATCCATGCGCGACTCACGCCCCGTCCTTTGACTGTAGTTTCATTGTAATTGCTTTTTGCAGAGTATAAGACCTGTTAATTTTTGAAGAATGAACAGCTGATTTCTTGCGTACAGCTCACATGTATCTGGAAGGACACACAAATGTGAAATAGTTTACCTAAGCGCTTTGCGATACCCTAGATTCTAGCCTATGTCGTATTTCCTTATCCATATCCATAGCTGAACCTGCATCTACGTCGTACGTTGTTTCAAAGGGAGATAAAGCTATATTCTCGTAGCAACGGCCTGCCTTACGGTATACAGCTACACATCCTGATCCAGAACGCCTGTTTGACGATGTCTGTACCGCAAATGCCGTTTCCGGCCACCGAGCTCTCGCATTCTAGAACATTTCTCAATTTTTTTTTACGACTGGTTTCAGCGTCAACATTAACGATCGCGATATCACTGTAACTGTCTTCAAAGGAGCTATCGAATGCACTTATGTAAAAGAGTACAGCACAGTTGACACAAGAGCTAAAAACATGAACCACAGAAAAACATACGTGCCCCTAGACCTTCTAACATTTTCCGAAAGCCGCATTTCGATACGTGTAGCTGTTCACGAAATAAAAACTTATGTGACGTACCCCATACATTCAGAAACAGGTAGATAAGCTCCGAACATTGAACAAAGCAACCAAAGATTTCTTCCGCCAGGGTGAGTCGCAACAGCACTACAAAAAAATTTATGTGAGGGGATGGTACTATGTATCAAAAATACGATGTAAGATACAATCCAGTTAACTGTAAGTGCACCTAATAACGACTGAAACGAACATATACACATCACTAAGGTATAACTTGATTAATCACGTCGAAATTCGTGCGTCATTACGTTATGTTGTTCTCTGCTTCTGTTCACAAAATTGAAAAAAAGTCTTGCTTGATGTGCACACAGTACTGACCTGAAGAACACCATGTCGATTAAATATTGCCACATTGTGGCATAAGCTATAAAATAAACAATCTATTTAAAAATACAGAACTAATGGTAAATTTTATACACAAACAACAAAATTCAATAGCTAGCCATTCATAACTTGCGGAATAACCACCACGCCAGACAGAAGATTAGGCCTATACAAACTCAGTTGCCCTTTTTAGCGGTTTTGAAAATGAAACTGATTTACAAGCCGCTAGGAAATCAGCAGGTAAGGTAGGAAGTGCAGAGAAATTGGACAGCAGGAGAGCAATGTAGGAGCTCCCTCGTGAAAAGCCACCACCGTTCAAGGAGTTTTCTAATTTCATGGGCACACATTTTGGAACTCTAAACGAAGACTGGTAGGTGTGAATACAGTGTCGACCGTTAACTGGGTGGGATTCCAAACTGAGCCCACGAGTGATGGAGATGAAGCGGCGATATATTCAGCACCATGAGGGGCAGAGAGGGGGGGAATGATCAAAACATCCAAAAGGGGGCACCCTAGGAGGTTCAGTGAGAGAAATGAGTATCAGAGACGGAACAGTGGGCAGTAGGCGAAAGCAGAGAGGAAAGGAGATCACTGGGCTGCATCATTCACTTAGGTGGATCAATGAGGAATCAGGATAAGTGGTTTGCAAGCTGCTTCACATGAAATGTTCGGTCTTTGCTTTCCGGAGGCGGCTAAGCCTATTGTCGAATCAATTTTCAGACTTTGCGTTATATGCCTGCTTTCCTTCTAGAATCACAGCATCCAAGTTATCACATTGACACCATTTCTGCGATCTAATCGCAGTACGCAACATACACTGTGCGCGATGGCAACCCGGAAAGAAGTTACACCGGGTGCGCGGAAACAGGAATAAGAATTTAAGCTGCCCAAAGTACATAAACGATCAATATAATATGATGAGCAGCACTATAAAGTTGTCTCTGTTTGCTGATATTATATACAGGAAGATAAGGCCGATGGAGGATTACAAGGAACTGCGGAAAGTTTGGATAAAATTTTCGCTTGGTGTAATAAGTAGAAGGTCTCTTTACATATGGATAAATGTAAGATCCCCCACCCCCCACCCCCCATGAACCATGGACCTTGCCGTTGGTGGGGAGGCTTGCGTGCCTCAGCAATACAGATAGCCGTACCGTAGGTGCAACCACAACGGAGGGACATCTGTTGAGAGGCCAGACAAACGTATGGTTCCTGAAGAGGGGCAGCAGCCTTTTCAGTAGTTGTAAGGGCAACAGTCTGCATGATTGACTGATCTGGCCTTGTAACAATAACCAAAACGGCCTTGCTGTGCTGGTACTGCGAACGGCTGAAAGCAAGGGGAAACTACGGCCGTAATTTTTACCGAGGGCATGAAGCTTTACTGTATGGTTAAATGATGATGGCGTCCTCTTGGGTAAAATATTCCGGAGGTAAAATAGTCCCCCATTCGGATCTCCGGGCGGGGACTACACAAGAGGATGTCGTTATCAGGACAAAGAAAACTGGCGTTCTACGGATCGGAGCGTGGAATGTCAGATCCCTTAATCGGGCAGGTAGGTTAGAAAATTTAAAAAGGGAAATGGATAGGTTAAAGTTAGATATAGTCGGAATTAGTGAAGTTCGGTGGCAGGAGGAATAAGACCCCCGGTCAGGTGACTACAAGGTTATAAACACAAAATCAAATAGGGGTAATGCAGGAGTAGGTTTAATAATGAATAGGAAAATAGGAATGCGGGTAAGCTACTACAAACAGCATAGTGAACGCATTATTGTGGCCAAGATAGATACGAAGCCCACGCCTACTGCAGTAGTACAAGTTTGTATGCCAACTAGCTCTGCAGAAGACGAAGAAATTGAAGAAATGTATGATGAAATAAAAGAAATTATTGAGAAAGTGAAGGGTGACGAAAATTTAATAGTCATGGGTGACTGGAATTCGAGAGTAGGAAAAGGGAGAGAAGGGAACGTAGTAGGTGAATATGGATTGCGGCTAAGAAATGAAAGAGGAAGCCGCCTGGTAGAATTTTGCACAGAGCACAACTTAATCATAGCTAGCACTTGGTTCAAGAATCATAAAAGAAGGCTGTATACATGGAAGAAGACTAGAGATACTGACAGGTTTCAGATAGATTATATAATGGTAGGACGGAGATTTCGGAAAAAGGTTTTAAATTGTAAGACATTTCCAGGGGCAGATGTGGACTCTGAGCACAATACATTGGTTATGACCTGTAGATTAAAACTGTAGAAACTGGAAAAAGGTGGGTATTTAAGGAGATGGACCCTGGATAAACTGACTAAACCAGAGGTTGTACTGAGTTTTAGGGAGAGCATAAGGGAACAATTGACAGGAATGGGGGAAAGAAATACAGTAGAGGAAGAATGGGTAGCTTTGAGGGATGAAGTAGTGAAGGCAGCAGAGGATCAAGTAGGTAAAAAGAGGAGGGCTAATAGAAATCCTTGGGTAACATAAGGGATATTGAATTTAACTGATGAAAGGAGAAAATACAAAAATGCAGTAAATGAAGCAGGCAAAAAGGAATACAAACGTCTCAAAAATGAGATCGACAGGAAGTGCAAAATGGCTAAGCAGGGATGGCTAGGGGACAAATGTAAGGATTTAGAGACTTATCTCATTAGGGGTAAGATAGATACCGCCTACAGGAAAATTAAAGACACCTTTGGCGATAAGAGAACCACTTGAATGAATATCAAGAGCACAGATGGAAAACCAATTCTAAGCAAAGAAGGGAATGCAGAAAGGTGGAAGGAGTATAAAGAGGATCTATACAAGGGTGATGTACTTGAGGACAATATTATGGAATTGGAAGAGGATATAGATGAAAATGTAATGGGAGATACGATACTGCAGGTGTTGACAGATGTGAAAATTACCGAACTATCAGTTTAATAAGTCACAGCTACAAATTACTAACCCGAATTCTTTACAGACGAATGGAAAAACTAGTAGAAGCCGACCTCGGGGAAGATCAGTTTGGGTTCCGTAGAAATGTTGGAACACATGAGGCAATACTGACCCTGCGACTTATCTTAGGAGCTAGATTAAGGAACGGCAAACCTACGTTTCTAGCATTTGTAGACTTAGAGAAAGTTTTTGACAATGTTGACTGGAATACTCTCTTTTAAATTATGAAGGTGGCAGGGGTAAAATACAGGGAGCGAAAGGCTATTTACAATTTGTACAGAAACCAGATGGCAGTTATAAGAGTCGAGGGACATGAAAGGGAAGCTGTGGTTGGGAAGGGAGTGAGACAGGTTTGTAGTCTCTCCCCTATGCTATTCAATCTGTATATTGAGCAAGCAGTGAAGGAAACATAAGAAAAATTCAGAGTAGGTATTAAATTCCATGGAGAAAAAATAAAAACTTTGAGATTCGCCGATGGCACTGTTATTCTCTCAGAGACCGCAAAGGACTTGGAAGAGCAGTTGAACGGAATGGACAGTGTTTTGAAAGGAGGATATAAGACGAACGAACATCAACAAAAGCAAAACGAGCGTAATGGAACGTAGTCGAATTAAGTTTTGTGATGCTGAGGGAATTAGATTAGGAAATGAGACACTTAAAGTAGTAAAGGAGTTTTGCTATTTGGGGAGCAAGATAACTGATGATGGTCGAAGTAGAGAGGATATAAAATGTAGACTGGGAATGGCAAGGAAAGCGTTTCTGAAGAAGAGAAATTTGTTAACATCGAGTATAGATTTAAGTGTCAGGAAGTCATTTCTGAAAATATTTGTATGGAGTGTAGCCATGTATGGAGGTGAAACATGGACGGTAAATAATTTGGACAAGCAGAGAATAGAAGCTTATGAAGTGGTGTTACATAAGAATGCTGAAGATTAGATGGGTAGATCACATAACTAATGAGGAAGTATAGAATAGGATTGGGGAGAAGAGAAATTGGTGGTACAACTTGACTAGAAGAAGGGATCGGTTGGTAGGACATGTTCTGAGGCATCAAGAGATCACCAATTTAGTATTGGAGGGCAGCGTGGATGGTAAAAGTCGTAGAGGGAGACCAAGAGATGAATACACCAAGCAGATTCAGAAGGATGTAGGTTGCGGTAGGTACTGGTAGATGAAGAAGCTTGCACAGGATAGAGTAGCATGGAGAGCTGCATCAAACCAGTCTCAGGACGGAAGACCTCAACAACAAATGTAAGATAATACCTCCAACAAATAGAACTTCATATTATATTGTTACAGAATTAGTGATGAACATCATGGCAAGTAAAATCGCGTAAATATTAATGGGTAGTACTAAGATGGTAAATTAAATGGGATGATGAGAGAAAATCATTATGAGGAGAAACGAATGTAAACCAGTTCTTTCTGGAAGAATTTTCGGGGAGATGCAACACCTCCATAAACAAAATGGCATATAATAGGCTGGTGCGATGAATTCTGCAGAATTGTTCCAGTGTTAGGAAAAAAATGTTCAAATGTGTGTGAAATCTTATGGGACTTAACTGCTAAGGTCATCAGTACCTAAGCTTGCTCACTATTTAACCTAAATTACCTTAAGGACAAACACACACACCCATGCCCGAGGGAGGACTCGAACCTCCGCCGGGACCAGCCGCACAGCCCATGACTGCAGTGCCGTAGGCCGCTTTTTTTTTCATTTTGTTCGGTATTGTTCGTTGTGTTTTTGTTCTGGGCGGACGTCACAAGACATCCATTCAAGTTGATCTTTCTTTCCTTGACTCAGTTTTTTTATTACAGCGAGCACACAGCCCTCTAACCGAACACGCAGAGCTACCGTGCCGGCGATCGCTTGGCTAATCCCGCGCGTCCAGTTTTAGGAGTCTTTGACAAGTAGACGTGGCAGTAGATATGGCTCCAATTATGAAACACACTACTATGATCACAGCATATCGGTTGAGGTCATGTGAAAATGTAACAGGTATGCTCGGTGAACTTGAATGGGTACCATTCCAAGAATGACTCCGTAGTTCTCGCGAAAGCTTGTTGATTAAATTTAGAGAAGGTTGTTCAACCATTATCTCGCTTGCGGACAGCGAGAAAGAGGTGAGTACAAAAGTTACATATGGTTATTTTTCCTCTCACTCAGATTTTGCTATTTGTCGCACGAATTTCAGTTTATGTTTTCCCTTACAGCTTTTATCCTCTATAGTTCCCTTTAGTAAAATAGAAGTTAATCCTGATGTCCTACCAAACCGCAGCAGATTCTTGCCAGTGTATTACATATGTTCCCTCCTACTCCGAAGTTGCAAATAATCTAATTACCTTAAGCCTGTACCACAGTGTGTAGCAGAGCGAGGTTTTAATAATTTGAATGCAGAAGGACAATTCAAAAATTTATTAATTAAGCACATACAACTGTTAATATTTTTTAAGAAACAAAGCTTATATGTCAAGAAACAGATTAATCGATTTACAAAAATACAATAATACAATGAGTAGCACTGGTAGCTATTTAGACGTAGGACTATCCACAGGATAAAAACTATCAATACTTAAGTCGTTACTGACCACTCACTTACAGGTTGTACAAGAAAATTGTTACCAGACTAACCTGTGCATGTGTTTATCTACTTCTCTCGAGCCCTGTCCCACATGCGGATATTGTAACCCAGACTGACTCGAAGTTAAACTCTTCAAAATACATTAACAAGTTCACAAACCATACTCCACAAAATAATGATTATATTCTGGAGAATATGCCTTAGAACTCAGATCGAGGCTCAACATTTAACAAGTTTTCAATAAAATAACTTAAAATAAAATTTCATTAAATTGTCATCAGGGGTGCCATTTATATTCTAAAAGCCGAAAGCATCCCAGAAGACATAAAATAACTTGTAACACCGAGTTACTAACCACTACAAGATACTTGATAGGAGATTTTAATTTTAATAATTAACAGTCTCATTTGCACCGTTTACATAGAATTTACCTAGGTTTCAGTCGGGATAACCCAACCTTCTTCAGAATAACAGTGACTACCGTTTGTCCATAGTGCACATCGTCAAGCTAAAACTACAAATCCATAAATCATCGTCAGACTATAAAACTCATCTGGAACTGCCTCGACCCCACTTCGCGACCGCGATGCAGCAGCCACTAGTGCTGTACTGGAACTGACCGTAGGGTCACGAGGCCCGCCTAGGCGGACACAATAACTTGCGCCTGAGCATAAACTATATGACAGTTACGTGTTGGGACAAGACGCGAACTTAACTCCTGACGTTGGATTTACTAGTAAAGTGAAATAAAGTATAGCTGAGGAAAAGGGCGTATATGTTAACCTGTGCAGATCGTACTTAGATCGTCTGTCTTAACATTTATGAAGTATTCATTGGTCATGATATGAGGAAGGTATCATGTGGTTACAAAGTATGGTCTATCTAGGAAAATTTTTGTGCTTAAGCACGAAGTTGTATCACTAAAAAGAAGTTAGGAGTGGAAAGGATAATATAAAGCCAACATCGTCCATATTATGACTAGGCCTAGAAATTTTTTAGACGTAATTGTTAAGCACTTGCTTAGCTATGGTTACAACGCATGAACATCCTATTGACTTAGCACACAAATGGTCATGACTGAACTTATGAGCAAGTCTATATCTAATCTGTAACATCCGGCAATACGGGCCATATAAAATAGATGGTCATTAGTCAAGATTAGTATATTTGACCTGAAATGGTCTAGAATCAAGTCAAAAACTAATGCACGTGCCTGATTGAGCTTCTTGGCGAAGTCATGGTTATGAGTTGCAGAAAACACTGTAGTAGGGGATAACGTGCGGCAGTGGGGTACTCAAATTGTCTTCATGATCCACACATATACTGAAAAAACTGTGTGTGGACCACTGCTATGAGAATTCGGGCTGGTGACCACTGCCATTGAACTTAGGGAATGATGGCGGAAATATGCTTAAAGCTAAAGTGTGACTTGGCGAACATCGCACCGGTCAACACACTTAAATTAATTGACCGACATAGATCAGTATTTACTTAAAGAATAAATTATGGGCGGATGACGGGAAATGGTTAAATTATGATGTGATTTGACGAGAAACACTCCAAGGACTCCTTTAAACGTCATTTAGTAAGATCAATTCAAACTGATCCGGCTAGTCTAAATCAAAACTTGGTATCCAGTAGATTGTGGCAAGGTGATGTTACCCTCTCGTGTTACTTATATGGACATGACTGCCATTAATTAAGTTAATAAAAAGTTGTGTATGACTAAGCGATGGTATCACTGCTGTCGTATACACATAGTATTGACCACAATCAGTCATATTGAAGGATTATGTGGTAGCACCTACATTCTGCAGAGGGGTAATGACTTGGTGATCGTCATTCCGGTTACTATACGTACATGCTATTGACCGACGAAGTTATTATCCACTCGTTAAATCAAGTGTTGGAATCGTTCTTGACTCTAGAACGTGCATACCGAATATCGTTAAATTCTAGGTAAACGGTGCAACTGAAGCTGACAGGGCCATGAAATGTTGAAGATACTTATACCTGATACGGTGCCAGCTGTAGCATGGAGTGATCTTTTAGTGAATTAGGGATCTCAATCTGTTTTTCTGGTCAAAAAAAGGCTAGAATGGAACTTCGATACATTTGACTATTACTCCCTATTGTCTTTTTATCACATCCCCTGATGAAGGTGTCATACCACGTTAAGTGTCATGGCCATACTGTGGTAAATTAAGGTCGGAGCAATTTCAGCTGTGAAAACAAGCAAAACCGTTTCTCTACTCTGCAGTACGGTACAGTACAGCAGTACAGTATGGCTTTAATGAGATGAACCAAAGTTTAGCGGTATCTCCCATTGCCTGACGCATCTGAAATTGACCTGGGAGTCTTGAAGTGAAAGACTGAATTTAAACCTTTGGGTTTATCACAGTTACCTTAAACATAAAGAAAGTTTAACTGCTTGACAAATAATGTTCGTAAATGCTACGGTGCCATACAAAATGCAACTTGACAACAACTTACCAGACACAGTGATCACCATGGGGAGAGGAGGGGGTTGCCTCTATAGAACCAAGGGCGGATTTTAAAAGCTAATGTGTGATACAACATGCTGCAACCGAGATAAGCATTGATGAGGTCAAAGAACATGAGTGAAAGTTGTTATTATGCATTCACAGAAATTTTTGGTGCTGATAAATTCAAAACTTCACTAACTGATTTGCGCGGGACAAGAGCAAGGCGAGAGGAGAAATGGATGCTAAATACAGTGACTGAAACAAGAGAACGATCACATTGCTCAGCCTAAAACAGGGCGGAATAAAGAATTTACCTTGCAACGCATGTGCCAAAGCCTTCAGGAATTCGAAAGGAATTTGGTACATATAACTGGTACCACTAACCACCTCTGATCCCATACTGACTGACGGAGCACCAGCGACCACTTGCATTACGTCTCACCATACGCCTCGTGGTACAGCTGCACAGTGTGTCCACAAGCCAACGCATCGAGCGTAAAGCTCCTTCTCTCTTCAACTGCCTGTTCTTCGATTTAAACCCCCCGCCCGCTTCCCCCGTTATCGTCCTGTTTATTCCAATGATTAAGCCCTGAGTTTCTAAGCTTGGAGAGAGCAGAAAATTCGCTTTAGCCCACAGTCGCACTAACAGAATGGATGTCATTCTAGACAGGCAGTGTTCGTAAAATAAAAGCTGCTGATCTTAATGGAAAACACAGGATTAAAATAAAAGAGATACCCCACAGATCACTCCTGATAGGCGTTAATCCGAGTAGAAAATGCTAAAGATGGGATATGAAAATGGTAAACTACTGTATCTAGTTTAAAGGCTACACTCTAATGAAAGATGTTGTCAAATAAAAGGACGTCTTTCATGTTCCTAAAATATAATACAAAGGTTTTTACATCACACTCCCTGGCTCCACTATGGTCCAGAGTACAGAATCCGTTAAATACAGCAAGCACCAGGGTAGAGCCTAAACCAAGATAGCGCTTCTTACATTGAGCCGTACAACATTAACGCCCATCACCCACAGAGGTAATAAAGTTCATAAACACATGCCATATTGTGTAGCTATTTATGCCTGTAACAACCTCTACCAGTCAGAGGCGCCACCTGCGAGCTTTGATCAAACTTCCACGTTTAAGCCGCACCGCGCGAGGTCAGAAGCGAAAGCACAAAACAGACAGTATGAAATCTACAACTTCGGAGAGAGAATGCACTCAAACACAGGCTAGGTTAAGAAAGCTGTTATAGGTAACAGAAGACACTACCACTCCTCTTTGCTACTCCTTCGAATGTATTCAAAAAACTTTTTTTTTTCTCCTGGAAGTTCAGCTGTACTCCTATAATACTCCAAACTATCGCAGATACTGTCAATTCATACAGTGCTGAGTGCAAATACGGATTCTAATACAAACGCAAGCCAACATCGTGCTCCCGAAAATGTGGTCGAGGGTCATAACACTGCCGCTTCCTGTAGATCCACCCCCTAACGTCAGCTGACAGTTCGCAAACACGGGCGCTATCTCCCTTGTGATGGACTCACAATAGACTCCCCACCTCGGCGGCTGCCGGGACTCTTCACAGTTAACGCTTACAGGTGGCGCCTCTGCATGGAGCCACAGATCCACATGACAAACCTAATGAATCACCAAATGGCACATGCTTAGTGTTCAACATCCCTTATAATATCACATCTCAAACGCCTCAATACTCTTCTTTTGTGGTTTCGCCACAGTCCATCATTCACTACATACAGGGAGTGTTCAGTGGGTAATGTAACATAGTTCTTTTCTCAGCCATTTTCAGCTGAAAAAATTCGAAGTTTGTGTTGGGTCATCTGCCCACACATGGGGTCTGGACCCCTCCCCTCCCCCCCCCCCCCCCCCCACCGTCCTCCACACCTATAAATCCCTCATCCACCTTATTATGCCCATCCCTCCTGGATCGGCGCCCCTCCTACCTTCTACAAATTCCTTCAAATCCTGGAACACCATGCGCTCTGCCTCACCTATCGCATCTGCCTCCCCTCCCCCACGTGGATCCTCTATGACTTAATTCCGTTCCCACACCTCCTCCTATTTCTCGAACAGACATGGATCCTTTATAACTCCTGCAGACTTGATCCCCCTCACCCACTTGTCTCTGCCATCCTTTCCCACCCCCTTCCGCTGCCGTGTGTGTACTCCCACATCCGCCCCACTCTCCACCTCTCCACACTCCATACCCTTGCCCAAGGTGGGTTCCGCTAACCCTCTCCCTGATGATGCCCTCATCCCCTCCATATACCCCTCCTACCATCCTCCCCTTCCCCCCCTGTGTTTTTTCCTCCAGGCCACCCTTCTGTCCTTCCTCTCTTCCAACCTCCCAGCCCTTCCCCCTCCCTCGGGCTTCCACACACACCCCTACCCTCTCTCCTCCCTTCCCCCTCCCCCTCTTACCCGCACTTTGTTCCTTTACAGGTCCCCGGCTTTTTCACGCGAACAGTGCATCTTCATGCGCATTGTCGTGTGTGTCTTCGCGTCAGTGCTTCAGTGTCTCTTCGTTTGTGCTCCTCTGTTCACGTGTGTAAACTCTGTCTTCCCCGTTTGTGTGCAGTGATGAACGTTTTTATCAAAACACTGCACCTGTGAACGACTTCATTTATTTTACTATGTCTGTCTCCTGCTTTTATCCACCACATTTGTTTGTTTTCCTGTCTTCTTGTTTCCTGTATGTCTTCACTGTGGTCGAAGAGCGGCCTAGATTGGCCGCTGCCGGCCAACCATTGTTGTAAAGGTATTAAAATAACAATAAAGAAAAAAAATTGGGTCATCATGGAATATCCCGCTTCAGCCCCTTCAGTTTCATGAAGTGGGTGGGGGCGCTATATGTGACCTTCAAAATGGCGTCTGCGGCGGAGGTCTGACACAACCCGGTAAAAACCAGAGCGTCACAGACAGTCAGGCGTTTCTACAGATACTTGTCAGCGACCAAAAGCACGGTGAGACTTGATCAAGGCGTCTGTCATCACAAAATTTCATTGGGCTGTTCTTCCCCATCCGCTCTACAGCACGGATCTCGCACCTTACATTTGTTTGGCCCATATGGACTCCACGGCAAGCAGTACATGGATGCTGGGGAGGTTACTGAGGAAGCAAGGCGTTGGCTCCGACATCAACCAGTACAGTGGTACCATGCGGGCATGCAGACCCTCGGAGAAAGGTGGCGGAAGACCGTCGCACTGAACGGAGATTATTTTGAAAAACATGGATTTATATCCAAAAGAATGGGGAATAATATGGTGTATTGGAATCCTGAATAAAACCAACGCGTTTTTTCAAAAAAATTTTTTGCATTACTTACTGAACTACCCTCGTACTCCAAAGGTACACTCTAAGACCGATGTTCGACATTAGCAGACTTCTACCGACCTGGAAGGCCTTCTTTTCCTGTCAGTCTGCTTTTCGTGTCTTTCTTGCTATTTTGATTCCAAGGTTGCAGAATTTCTTAACTTTTTCGACTTCGAGGTCCTGAATACTGATGTTAAGTTTACCGCTATTCTCCATTACGCATCTCCTCTTTATTGTCGTATTTTTGCGGGTTATTCTAAATCCACACACTGCACTCATAGATTGTTCGTTCCATTCAACACGTCCGGTAATTCTTCTTCACTTTTCCTAAGGAAAGAAGATGTCACCAGCGAACCTCTTGCTTGATATCCTCTGATTCTGAATTTTAAGCACAATCTTCATCCTTCCTTTTGTTTATGTCTTTGCTTTTTCGATGTACATATTTGGACATTTTTGTACTACCTAATTTTCCCTACTGCGTACTCGTATTTTTTTCAGAATTTCGAACATCTTGCATATTTTACTTCGTCGAACGCTTTTTCAGCTCGACGAATTCTATGATCATGATCTGATTTTTTTATGAATTCTTTCTTCCGTTATCAATATCTACAACGCGTCCGGCTCCCTGGTGCCCTTGCCTTTCCGAAAGCCTCATCAATATGCGAATGGTATAGGAAATAAAATAATACTGGTACTACACGCCTTCCGCTACGCGGTGTATACACTCTCTGATAAAAAATGAAATGATCATATGGCATTGTTGCCCGGGATGTCCCAGTCGGGTTCGGCCGCCAAGTGCAAGTCTTATTTCAGTCAACGCCACATTGGGCGACTTGCGGGCGATATGAAATAATGATGAGGAGAACACCAGTCCCAAGTCCCCGGCCGGGAATGGAACCAGGACCCAGTCGATGGAGCCAAGCACGTTTCCACTCAGCTAAGCAGGGAGACTTACACTCTATGGTAAAAAAGAACAGAAAAAAGAGAGAATGAAAGAAAACGACGCACCAGGAAGGAATTATCCGAATGGGGCGCAAATTGGTAGATATAATGTACATGTAGAGACAAACAAATGATTACAATGACAGAAAAATGTTATAATACCTTTAAGGAAAGGAGATTCGTAAACTGAGCAAATCTCACTGAAGCAAGCAGTTGTTCGGCATCTCACTGAAGCAAGCAGTTATTCGGCTTGACACTGACTGATTGAGCTGTTTGATGTGCTCCTTAGGAATACTGTACCAAATTCTGTCCAACTGGCGCGTTAGATGGTCAAAATCCGGAGATGGTTGGAGGATGCTGCTCATCATAATGCTCCAAATGTTCTCAATTGGGGAGAGATCCGGTGACCTTGCTGGCTAGCAATAGAGTCTCTCGCCGTGGCGGGGGGCATTATCTTGCTGAAATATAAGCCCAGAATGGCTTGCCAGGAGTTACAATAAAATGGAACGTATAATGTCCCCGACCTATCGCTGTAGTGTAAGGGTGCCGCAGATGACAACTGACGTATCTTGAGACGCCCCGGATAGTGGTTGGATACCAGACTGAGCCCGGCAACCAGATGTGATGGCCTGGGACGCCATTTCTTTTCGTAGCAGGATAACTTCGGTTTTCATCTGTGGCACCCTGACAGCAAAGCTGTACGTTGACAGTATTCTAATCCCCTTTTTTGTGCTTCGAAGCAAGCAAGCTTGGGCTTACATTTCACCAAGATAATGCAACCTCCCCACAAAATAAAATAAACAATGTGAATAATATTCACGTGTAGTGTAACCTCAAAACAGCAAAATTCCTAAACCTCTCAACAATAAAATTATAATTACGTCGTTCACATTCAGTGTAACGTCCCAACAAAAAAAATAAATTCAGTAACCTGGTAATAATACAATGTAACTAACCTCTCAATTAAATTGTCGCTCACTTATAAC
This sequence comes from Schistocerca americana, assembly GCF_021461395.2. Lineage (NCBI taxonomy): Eukaryota > Metazoa > Arthropoda > Insecta > Orthoptera > Acrididae > Schistocerca > Schistocerca americana. Next base: position 188,695,510 of record NC_060125.1, on the reverse strand, counting down.
TTTTCAATAATTGACTGTGAATTTAACCGGGTAAATTTTGGACGTCAGCAGTGTTGCGTCATGGACCTGAAAATCATTCTGAGTAAAAAAGAGAAAAATTCTTACCTCAATGAAGTCGCCGGATAACGCATATATATCTGCTCTTGCAATAAGTTTTTCTGGCACAGCCCTGTGCAATGCTGGCTGATAGATTTGTCATTTATGAAAGGGAAACAACAGATTTTTCTTTTGCAACAATCGGGATGATCATGGATGGGAGAAATTAGTAAATTCTTTAAATTGAAATGAATGGTTGTGAAAAGTTACTTTTTATGAGAAATATTATTATTACGAGATTTTTAAAACATTTACATGGGACTTGAGATGACATTACTAGATATGCGCGAGGCTGCTTTTTACCTTATACAATAATACTCAGGCTCCGGCATCGCTGCACCGCGACCGGCCCAGCCAACACGATACACCAGACCAGACCAGAGCAGACTGCAGACTAGCAACAACGTACTGCTACAGCTACATAGTTCCTACTACAGTCAACACTGCTCTCTGGTCAGGGATTCTCTTATACCTTGCATATAGCAGGCAGCGCATGAGCAATAATCGAAATTACATCTGCTCGGACCTCTTACAATAATGCCTGCCTTGCTTGTCTTCATGCTTGGCAAACCCTAACTTGGCCAGCAGTGTGTTCGGATCTCTCCCCAATTGAGATCGTTTGGAGCATTATGGGCAGGACCGTCCAACTATCTCCGGATCTTGACCATCTAATGCATGAGTTAGACAGAATGCTTGTGAAATTTTATGGGACTTAACTGCTAAGGTCATCAGTCCCTAAGCTTACACAAATTATCCTGACAAACACACCTGTCCGAGGGAGGACTCGAACCTCCGCCGGGACCAGCCGCACAGTCCATGACTGCAGCACCTTAGACCGCACGGCTAATCCTGCGCGGCAGTTAGACAGAATTTGGCACGATATTCATCTAGAGGACGTCCAGCAATTCTCTCAATCAGTTGCAAGGCGAATAATTGCTCGCATAAGGGCCAGAGGTGAAACAACGAGTTACTGACTTGTTCAATTTGGGAAGAACTTTCTCTTGAATAAATCATCCAGTTCTTCTGAAATGGCAATCATTTGCTTGTCTGTACATGTACATCAGATGTATCGACTTCAGTTCCATTCGGATAATTCCCTCTTCGTTCGTTGTTGTTTTATGTTTGTATAGGCAGTTGTAGGTGTAGGGGACGCCTTTACTGGATAGATGTAGATGTAGGCCACGCCTTTACCAGGTAGGAACGAAACTACTCCGGATGACCATCCTGTCGACGGGGAAGTTAAATTCGGTTCGGTGCAGAGGCACGCGATGAGCTGGAAGTATGAGCAACGTAATACACACGGAGGGGGGCAGGCGCAGCCAGTTCACCTGCAGCACGTGACAGCTTTGTAGTCAGGCCGGGCTGCACGGCGCACAGCAGTTATTTGACGGAAGCTCCGCAACAGCAGCCGCCGGTGAGTCGGGCCGCTGCTGCGTGCGGGCGAGTGCGCGTCCACGCTGTCCCGTAAACGCTATTAGCCTGGCATCGGCGGCCGGCGTGGCTAGGCAGGTATTACCTTGCGAGCAGCGCTCTGGCCGGAGCATCGCATCGGCGCACGTAATTGCTGGCAGGTATCAAAGGGCGAGGCGCGCCGCCGCCCTCTGCAATGCAGATTGCCGGGTCAGCCACCTCCCCCGCCCCTCCGACCCTCCTACGCCTCCGCGGCCCTCCCTCCGGCCCGACTTGCCGCGAAACTTAGCAGATTGAGTTAATTGTGGGCTGGGACGCGGGGCTCCTCCAGATTACGCCTCGGAGCCGGCCGCTCGCCGCAGCTATCCGTGGGCCATTCTCGCCGCAGCCGCCCTCTGGACCTCATTACGCCGGCGGGCGCTATCATTACTCTGCACTCGTCTGCTGCCGGATGCCGCTGTTCGCTACAGACCGTCCGGTCGCTCTTTACCGTCTCCGGACTTGTCAACGACCTAAGCAGTCTAGCACTGACCGCCGAGCTACTCAACGAGACGTGTCAGGGCAGCGGCTCCGGCAACCACGTCTTATGTACACAAACAGTGAAGCATGTTTACGCAGCTGAAATATCATCGTAACTAATTACAGTGCTGAATGTCAACATTACAGCATGAGGATGGACAGCAAACAACGACATTTTACTTATTGCACGTATGTAGATCTTGGTTCCAAAAGGTACCATATCCATATGCTTGAACAGAGCAGGCAAATACCCTGTAGCCACAATAGTTCTCGTACGCAAATCATAGTTGATGTACTATATGACTGGGACTGGCCGATACGCCTTTTAGCAAAGAATTAAGGTATCCCTCATTGTTATTGTCCAGTTATTAGGAACTTAATTGTTGATTTTGTACTTTCTGTTGTAAAAATTCTTTTAAAGGTGTACAAATTGTACTTCATGAACAAATAACACCCTCCTCACAAAATAAATTCCACATCCTACATACAGTTAATTCTGTAGCAGGTATTTTATTAACTGTGAAGTTCTCGTACCCAAATATTAGTTGATATAATATTTGACTGGGATTGACTGATACGCCTTTTAGAACAAAAATAAGGTATCCCTCATTGTTATTGTCCAGTTATTAGGAACTTAATTGTCGATTTTGTACTTGCTGTTGTAAAAATTCTTTTAAAGGTGTACAAATTGTACTTCATGAACAAATAACACCCTCCTCCCAAAATAAATTACACATCCTACATACAGTTAATTCTGAAGCAAGTACTTTATTAACTGTTTATTTTTTCTGTTTCTGCATTTAAAACGTGTTATGTGAGCCATGATTTCAGCCTATTGTTTGTGGATAATATCACCAAGTCTTCCACCACCTCTTGTTCCAGAACCGCTGCCCCACTATCCGTGTTTTTATCAGCTGCACGCTACAAGATGGACCTTCTCCTGAAGAGCGGTTAGTGTCCTGTAGCTCATAATTTTCTTTTTGCTTGCACATTCTTTCTTACCTTGATCAGGCTTGCTTCTTTTAGAATTTCACATCAATGTAAAGTTTTTCTGTAGTGTTCGACTATGTTATTTTCACGTATCATGTCATCTTATGACACACACAATCCTTTGAAAGAATCGTCATTATATTTACACGTAATTTGAGGTTTTGAACTTGCAGGAAATCTGTGTTTTTCGTGTTTCAGAACACTCCGTTTCCACACAAATTGGTGTCCATAATTAAAGCAACCAAAGGAAATTTTGCAAGGTTGCCATTATTTTGCACAAAACAGTATAAACAGGAGATACTAAAGTAGAAACGGTGTAAAGAATACAGAAGGTAAACAACTGCGAGGTGCATAACGGTAGACAAAACTACGTTTTTTCCAAATTAACGGATTTGCACACACATTCCGACAATTGGTTAATGTGCTCAGTATGAGGTGCGACCACCTCTGAGAGCAATATAGGCTTGGCAACGACGGGAATGCTGAGAACGATGTCATCAGTCTCACGTTGAGGCAGTGACGCCCATTCTTCCTGCAGAGCTGCTCGCAGTCTTGGAGAGTGGTCGGTGATGCTGACGTGATGCAGGCCGTCTCCCAAGTGTATCGCAGACAAGCTCTACTGGATACAAATCGGAAGAGCGAGCAGACTACGCCATGCGTGCAATATCTTCCGTATCCAACAAACACCAACTACCCGTGTTCTATGAGGTCAAGCATTATCATTCATCAGTACGACGTCTTGGCACACAGCACCTAGAAACAACCGAAAATGGGGTCCCGAGATCTCGATACTACACCTAACAACAGTTAAACCTTGCCGATTCACCCGTTCAATTTCATTAAGAGGGGGTCGGGTGTTAAATATAATTCCTGCCCACACCATCAGGGATCCTTCTCGATCTCCGTCTCTTTCCACAATGTTTGGGTGCCGAAATAGTGTTCCACGTTCCCTCCAGATGCAAATCCATCGAAGATCACTCTCCAGACTTTCAGAACCCATCGGGGAAAACAGCATTGGCCCACAGTTCGACCGTCCAGGTGGCTCGTTGATGACTCACTCTAGACGTTCCCTTCTGTTCAAATGGTTCAAATGGCTCTGAGCACTATGGGACATAACATCTGATGTCATCAGTCCCCTAGAACTTACAACTACTTAAACCTATCTAACTTAAGAACAGCACACACATCCATGCCCAAGGCAGGATTCGAACCTGCGATCGTAGCGGTCGCGCGGTTCCAGACTGAAGCGCCTAGAACCGCTCGGCCACACCGGCCGGCGTTCCCTTCTGTGAAGACCCATCAGAGGTAGACATACAGCATGTCTCCAACAATAAAAGCCTCACTGCTGAAGCCTTCTGTACACTGTCTGCCTCGATAAACACGTGCAGTGGATGCTGCGAGCTCACATAGCAAATTCTGTGCAGTACTAAGGCGGTACTGTCGTGCCTTTGCGACCAAATAACGGTCCTCTCTTCGGAAGTCACACGTGTTCGGACCTTTCCTGGTATTTGGTACGCAGTTTCGGTCTCTATAAACTGTCACCACATCCGAAAAACAACAGAACGACTCAAATAAAGCCATTGGGCCTCATAACTTTTTCTCTACACTACTTCCTTTCCTTCCATGGTCCTCCACTGCAAAGAGTCTAGTAGACATTTTCTCTGTGCCATACGGCACCGTCTGTGACAATGTACACAGCGATTATGGATGTGGGGCTACCCAGCAAGCACTACATCGTTTCATAGTCGCCCTGGCTTTTCTGTGAATTCAGGCATATCGACATGTTCATCGGACATATCGGAATTCAATGTCCAGTGGCCCACTGCAGCGTAACCGCACATTTTTTTGTCTGATTTCTTATTTCCATTTATCTTTGTATGACTACTGCTCAAAAATGTTGAAATGTGTGTGATATCTTACGGGACTCTACTGCTAAGGTCATCAGTCCCTAAGCTTACACACTACATAACCTAAATTATCCTAAGGACAAACACACACACCCATGCCCGAGGGAGGACTCGAACCTCCGCCGGGAAAAGCCGCACAGTCCATGACTGCAGCGCCCTAAACCGCTCGGCTAATCCCGTGCGGCAGTCTACTGCTCTGAAAATACATCGAAGGTATGCGATGTGTGTTGTGGCGAAGCAAGACAGCCACGCCACGGAAGTAGCCGAAAGGCACGCGTTTAGCAGGCAAGAGATAGGTCTGTAACAGGATACGTAATGAATGCTATAAAGAAAAGTACGTAGCTTCTGGAATACTTAACTTTAATCCATCCTTGGTACATCGCTATTGACGATATAAGTGAGACTCCATAGATACATGCAATGTTACTAATGGCGCCTTGCTAGGTCGTAGCCATTGACTTAGCTGAAGGCTATTCTATTTGCTCTGCAAAGGAGCGAGGCTTCGTCAGTGTAGTCGCTAGCAAAGTCGTCCGTACAACTGGGGCGAGTGCTCGTCCGTATCTCGAGACCTGCCTTGTGGTGGCGCTAGGTCTGCGATCACACAGTGGCGACACGCGGGTCCGACATGTACTAATGAACCGCGGCCGATTTAAAGCTACCACCTAGCAAGTGTGGTGTCTGGCGGTGACACCACACTGTGTATCTTGTTTAGATACAAACATGTGCCATTCACTCAAGGTACTCCGTGTTGACAACAGTAATGGCCATTTTACTCTTCGCCGTGAAGCTGGCATTCAGTACTGCTCGGTTCTCTCTCGGATTTATCTTTTCTGCAGTATCAGCTGTACGTTAAAAGTAAGGCATTGCGCTATAGGTAGGCTCGCTGACGAAGAGCTGGCCAGTTTACACGTAGTGTATTATTCGCACATTGCAGCGGAAGACGAGCAGAATGTCGCTATGCTGAGGTGTTTCCGCAGCTATGGCAAGCCCATCACACCACATTTGCATCTGTACGTTACTGTGTGTTTAATATTGTTCGCTTTTATGATTGTATATAACAGGCTTCTTTTGTCTTGCAATGGTATTTTCACAGAAACAACGGTAACTGAAGAAAATCGATTAAATCATAATTAGATTAGTACACTGTAAGAAGCAGCCTAAGATTGTCATTTCCTTATACCAAAATAAACAGAATATATCTCTGGACAAGCTCCGAAATTTTGTCGGTAGAATTTTGGTTCACGTTATGTAATGAAACCTAACAGCATTCAAACGGTGAGTGACCACCGTGAAGGACACGCAGACACCGCGCTCTCGTGTGAGGCGGCGTTGGCAGTATGAGACAGAGTTATAAAAGGCTTTCATTATTGATCTCCATGTAGCCGAATTTTCGAATCATACACTATCCAGAATTGTAGGGCTTTCCTCTGAGACAGTGATCCATTGTTGGACTGCATCGAACGTGAGGGGAGGCATACTCGTTGCCAGGGTTCCGGCCGACCGCATCTCACCAGCACAGGAGACAATAGCTGTACTGTGCACCGAGCACATAGCAGCCCCTCCACAATTGCACCTGGTTTCTGAGAACAAGTAATGGACTTCGTGAGGCGTTTTGTGTAACTCCTGCCTTAGGTCAGAGACCAGCAGCAGCTACTTACTCTTAGGTGCTATGACGCTACAGCCCGTATAGGGCCTTGGTCTCCTGGGTAATCTTCAACCACCCTTTTTCGCTAGTTGCCTTGGCTCTCCGTCTTCTAGCTCCCATTCGTCTCAAGTCCTCCTCCACGATGTATGGTCATCTGGTACTTGGTGTCCCCCTTATACGGCGTCCACCTGGCTTTCGCTTGAAAATTTTCTTGACTGTGCTGCTCTTCATCATTTTTTCTACATGTCTCAACAAACGCAGTCTAATACTCTTTATTTCTGTCACGATATCTGGTTGGTTGTACCACTCTCTGATCTTATTATTTCTGATTCACCAAAACCCCTTATCACTCACTGGCCCGAAGATTTTCCTAAATATCTTCCTTTCCCATTTCTACAACAACTCCTCATCATTTTGTGTCATTGTCCTAGCCTCCGAAGAATACATCACCACAGGTCTCACTACTGTACGATACGCTGTCAGCTTCAGACTCCTGCTAAGGCTTCTTGCTTCAAGTACTTTCATCAGTGCGAAGTACCTGTAATCCTTGCACATATTTCTTTTCTCATATAATTATTCTCACTTACCAGTGACCCAAGATATTTAAAGCTCTCGCATCATTCAAATTCTTTCCCGTTCAAAGTCATGCTTCTTTCTCCTTCACTATACCTTTTCGTAGATGCTAACATGTATTTTGTCTTTGACTAATTTCTTTCTAATTTTTCAAGCTTTTCTTTCAGGTCCTGTTTCCTCCTGGATAAGAAAGTAATATGCATAAGCAAGAACCTGCCTTACTCTATTAAACATTGTTTCCCCTGGGTTGCCGCTTGGTGTCTTACACATTACCCTCTCCTAGGCGACATAATAATGGAGAGCACATCACCCTGTAGCAATCCTTGGTTAACTTCAAATGTCTGTGATAAAGTACGCTCAAACTTTACTTTACATACTGAACTTCTCAAAATCATCTGGACCAGTCTTATTAGCTTGTTGGGTACTCCATAGTCTTTCGTTGCCTTCCAAATTTGACCCCTTTTGATACTAACATAAGCTTGCTTGAAATCAATGAACAGCTGGTGGACACCGATGTCATACTCGTAACATTTTTCAGAGATCTGTCTGATGGTAAAAATCTGATCTGCAGTGGATCTGTTAGTTCTGAAAACACACTGGTAGTCTAAAAATGGTTCTGAGCACTATGGGACTTAACTTCTAAGGTCATCAGTCCCCTAGAACTTAGAACTACTTAAACCTAACTAACCTAAGGACATCACACACATCCATGCCCGAGGCAGGATTCGAACCTGTGACCGTAGCGGTCACGCGGTTCAAGACTGTAGCGCCTTTAACCGCTTGGTCACCTAAGGACATCACACACATCCATGCCCGAGGCAGGATTCGAACCTGTGACCGTAGCGGTCACGCGGTTCAACACTGTAGCGCCTTTAACCGCTTGGTCACACCGGCCGGCACTGGTAGTCTCCTAGATACTTCTTTATGTATGTACTGAGCGGTCCCGCCATGATTTTTTTTCCTAATACGTTATATACTATACAGAGCAGTGCAGTTCCTCTATAATTTCTCTGTACCAGCAGCAGCTGCGCCGGGAAATTACCGACGCACGAGTGCGCTCCTTTTGATGCCACAACGGCTGCCTCTGGAATGGTGCCCTGACCGCAAAGCATGAACTGCAGTTGAGTGACGTCTCATTGTGTTCTGCACTACCCCGGGTGACCATTTAAGCGTACAGGAGAGAGTTACCATTTTTTCACTGTTTTGCAACGGCACAGCGGTGTTACTCCTGACGACATGATGTGGGAAGCCACAAGGTACGACCTTACGTCACGGCTAGTAATGACTGATGGAACTGTGACGACGTAACAGAATATCACCGACATCTTGTGACAGTATCCTGGTGCTAACAAGACATATGTCACGTGTCCTGAATTGCATGCGTCCTGTGGTCAGTGAGATCACAAGACCTGTCCTCGGTAGAACGTGTGTGGCACCGGCTCAGAAGCCGTCTGTGTCCCAGTGCGCCCCCTGGACATCAGACACCAGTTACCTCAGTTGTGGGCCATTCTGCTGCACGAGAGGACGGCGTAGTAATAAGCATCCCTGGCGTAGGGAAACAAAAGATTTGAAAGCAAATAACTCACCAGGTCCAGATAGAATCCCAGTTTGGTTTCTCAAAGAGTACGCTACGGCATCGGCCCCATACCTAGCTTGCATTTATTGCGAATCTCTCGCCCAGCGAAAACTCCCAAGCGACTGGAAAAAGCGCAGGTTTGAGTTGGGACGATTTGGTGGAAGAGACGAAACAGCGCGGTCATCGAACTCATTGGATTAGGGAAGGATGGGGAAGGAATTCGACCGTGCCCTTTCAAACGAACCATCCCAGCATTTGCAGCGATTTAGGGAAATCACGGAAAACCTAAATGAGGATGGCCGATCGCGGGATTGAACCGTGTCCTCCCGAATGCGAGTCCAGTGTGCTAATCACTGCGCCACCTCGCTCGGTAAAAGCGCAGGTCACTCCTGCATGCAAGAAGGGTAAAGTAAAGAACCAGAAAAATTACAGACCAATATCCCTAACTCCGATTGGTTGCACAATCCTTGAATGTATTATCAGTTTGAATAAAATAAATTTTCTTCAGACCTAGAAGCTTATGTCCACGAATCAGTACGATTTTAGAAAGAATCGAACGTGCGGAACTCAGCTTGCCCTTTTCTCATATGGTACACGTACTGCGAACTATGGATGAATGGCTACAGGCAGATTCCATATTTCTAGTTTCCCGGAAAGCGTTTGACACGGTACCCTTTTGCTGGCTGTTGACGAGCATATATGTGAGAGATTCACAGATATGTGAGTTGCGACTTTCTTTTCTGGGAACACTGTTGAGAGAATTTAGAAAACGGCATTTGAATCTGACCACAGAACGATTCTACTACCGCCAACATACATTGTGCGTAAGGACCACGAAGATTAACGAGAAATTAAGGCTTATGCGGAAGCGTATAGGTAGTCCTTTTCCCCTCACTCTATTTGCGAGTGGGACAGAAAAGGAAATGACTAGTGGTGGTACAGTGTACCCTCCGCCAAGCACCGTACGGTGGCTTTCAGTTCATCTGTAGGTGTAGGTAGGCTTTGTGACACTCTTTCCAACCGAATCAGTGCATGCATCCCGCCCAGAAGGACTGCTACGTCATACTGATAGGTGGGTTTTTACTTCCAAGTACTTTGTAAATTTGGTTTCGTTTACAATAACAAGCATTCTTTTAACCCGTTTAATTTCGTTACCTCCCCTCCTTCCGGATGCTTATTTTTTATATTTGGCAGTTTATTTTTAAATTATTTGAGACTCTGCAGAGTCCGAAAATTAGCACACGGAGCCGCTACCTCTCTCACTGCAGCAATGGCTCTTACGTATCTGGGTATTTGGTCGATCTGAGCCTGAATGACAGATACAGATGCTACAACTCTATGCCAGAGTTTACTAACCGTAATGGCTGGCGAGTTATGTCGTGGCAGTTTCACCCGATATTTTCAGTGGATGAGAGATCTGGAGAATGCACAGGACATCCGTCCAACACTTTCTGTATCGAGGTAGATCAGGACTGCAAGGCAAACACCCGATCTAGCCTTAAGTTTTTGGTAGATAACATCGTGAGGACCTCAAATACAGGACATGGCCACAGAGATTATGGTACCAAGAATGCAACGACTGTTGCCGAAGTCACAGTCTGCTGGTATCAGAGATATACCCATTGTGGGTTCAGTGACATCACGTATCACTATGGCACTTGGTGGGCCCCTATGATTGTCACTTGCGAACTCTGGCAACATTCGTTCGCCTCGGAGCCTCGACACGCGGATACGAGCATAGTGATGCTGTATTTGTAAAAAAGACGTCATGGCACTCCTGTGTTCATTCTTGTCCTTGGGCGTGTCACTGTCGGAACACCTCTCACTGCTTCCTCGTCAAGGGAAGCTGCAATAAGCCGTGGTGACAGACCAGTGTGTTCAGATGTCTTCCCTCTGTCAGTCTGGATATCTTGCTGCAAACAAGCCCATTACCTGAATCAAGGTACTTTACTTGGAGGTACCATCCTACACGACCTAGTGAACAATACATTGAGGTCATGGGGAACTTCCTAATATTGGTGAACTACTTTGGCCGACGGAGTGCAGTAGCTCGACGCGGCTTGGAATCAAAAACTCGATGGAAGGCCCGTACAAAAACACTGAGCCGTGAAGCATCTACTGGCGTCCATAATTGCGAAAGTGTTGCCGGTGCAGGATTTTGTGCACGAACTGACCTCGTGTCCGACGATGTGGGTGGGCAAATCATTCGCTCAAACGGTCCAGGCTGTTCTTCAAACGAGTCGCGAACAATTGCGACCCGATGGCACGATTTCATTCACACACAGCCCATACCAGTGTGTGGCACCAGCAGCTTGCACAGCGCCTTGTTGACAATTTGGGTCCATGGCTTCGTCCGTCTGCTCTTACCAACTGAAATCGGAACTCATCTGACCAGACCACGGTTTCACAGTCGGCTAGGGTCCAACCGGTATGGCCTTGATCACAGGAGCACGCTGCAGGCGATGTCGTACTGTTAGCAAAGGCCCTCGCACATTAACGCCAAATTTCGGCGCACCGTCCTAACGCATAAGTTCGTCTTACGTACCACATTAATTGCTGCGGTTATTTCACGCAGTGTTGGTTGTCTGTTACCACTGACAACTCTACACAAACGCCGCTGCTCTGGGTCGTTAAGTGGAACCCGTCTGCCGCTGTGTTGTCCGTGCTGAGACGTAATGATTGAAATTTCGTATTATCGGTACACTTTGTACACTGTGGATCCGGGAATATTGAATTTCCTAACGACATCTGAAACGGATTGCCCCATGCGTCTAGCTCCAGCTACCATAAGACGTCTGTTAATTTCTGTCATGCGGCCATAATCACGTCGGGAACCTTTTCACACGAATCACCTGAACACAAATGACAGCTTCGCCAATGCACTGCCCTTTTATGCCTTTTGTATAGTGCATATCACTATCCCATGTCTTTTGTCACTTCAGGGTATGTCTTCACTCTCAGGCACTAGTCGCATGTGGTCGTCCAAGTCTTGTATGATGGAAAGTATGACCCTCATGAAACCATCGATTGAACGCCATGTGATACCGAGCGCCTCGAACAGAAATATGGAAAGGCCATGACCCTGCTGGCGTCAAATTCAACATGTGCTGGTAGTCGTTCGTTCTTCTTATGCGGAGCATAACACTGTCTTCCCACAAACAAGTAACTTTCAAACTGGCGAGAGTACCGCTGTGTTTCTTTCCTTATATCCAGAATGTAGAAAGCATTCCTTCTCCGTATTTTCTGCAATTCTGTTGAAATAGTTATCCTTACAGAATGAATGTGTTCATCGTTAAACTCTGTAGCAAACATATTGCTGGTTTTTATCATTCGCCTTCTGGCGCCTGGTTTGTTACGAATCGCTTAATACGATCGACCAAAAAGTGGTGTGGAGCCGTAAGTATTGTTCGCAAAGATAATTTACTTCCCTCGTTTCGTTATTTTCAACATTTAATGAGAGTCACTAATGTTTATGCGGTCGTGTTTTTCATGAAGCTGCTTCAGCGAAGAACGAAACACAACATGAATGTCTAACTTCGGAATGACTGGGGACACATAGCGCGAAGAAGAAATCCGTTAACATACAAACCTACCGCGCTTTAAGATATTCCAACTCTGGTTTGAATATTTTGTGTAAGTCAATGCGGACCCTTCGCGCCATTTTATTTCGCCATATGTTACCCCTCTTTGTGTCACTGCTCATTTCTTCTGGCGGATGAGTTTCCCAACTGATGTTAGTTCTGGAACAATCTTTTTGGTTTTATGAATCGTAAAGACGCATTTCTAACAATTTGATGTGGATATGGGGTAAGGACCACGAAGATAAGGTACGAGAAATTAGGGCGCATATGAAGACATACAGACAGTCGCTTTCCCTCGCTCTATTTGCTAGTAAAACAGTAAAGGAAATGACTAGTAGTGATACAAGGTACCCTCTGCCACGCACCGTAAGATGGCTTGCGTAGTAACTATGTAGATGTAAATGTAGATAGTAAATTTAGTCGACGAAAGGATAGAATGTTAAATAGCAGCAAACGAAGCATGTACACTACAATACACATGTATAGAAGATGCGATTGCCAGAATGTGCAAAATGAATATAAGGATTCGCGACAAGATGAATACAAGGCTATAGAAGGGTGCCGCCTGCAGAAAACTTTGGGAGAAACGACAAGCTGAACATCAAGAACTCAGTCGTCAATCCGCTACTATTTAAAGAGAGGAGTGCTGAAATGCGGAAGGAAAATGTAGAAGGGCTACACAATGGAAATGAACTTCAAGACAACAATATAAAAAGGCAAGAGGAAATAGATGACGATGGTATGGGAGATATGATAGTAAGAGAAGAATTGGCCAGCGTACTGAATGGCATAAACTGAAACAGTACATTCGTCAGAATCACTGTGGTCTTTGGGACACGGCCGGAAGCTGGGGCCGAGTGGTTCTAGGCGCTTCAGTCTGGAACCGCATTATGGCTACCGTCGCAGGTTCGAATACTGCCTCGGGCATGGATGTGTATGATGCCCTTAGGTTAGTTAGGTTTAAGTAGTTCTAAGTTCGAGGGGATTGATGACCTCACATGATAAGTCCCATAGTGCTCAGAGTCGTTTGAAGCATTTGGGAGAGGCAGCCAAGGTAAAACCGTTCTCCCTCCGGTGCAAGATGTATCTCACGGACGAAACGCCCCTCAGACTTGAAGAAGTATGTAATAATCCCAATTCCAAAGAAGGCATGTGCGACAGTTGTGACATTACCGGACTATCAATTTAATAAGCCACTGTTGAAAAATACTTCTTATTCTTGTTGTTGTTGTTCTTCTTCACTAGCGCTGCAGCCCTTGGTAAGCCATCGCTTCTTCAACGATCTTCCTCCATTTTCTTCTTGGTCTCCCTTTTCGCCTAGCTGAATGGATCACACCTTTCATCATTTTCTTTGGAATTCTATCCTCTACCATTCTCTCCAAGTGTCCTAGCCATCGTATTCGCTGTGGTTTCACAAATTTTACTGTGTCCCTACCTTGTATTAGCTCTTGTAATTCGGCATTGTAGCGTATTCTCTAGCCTTCTTCCCACCTTACTGACCCATATATTTTGCGTAGTATTTTCCGCTCAAAGGTTCATTTTCATCATGTTCTGTTAACGTCCATACCTCTGACCCGTATGTGATGCCAGGGGGGACTAGGGAAATTATGTACTAGTAGATTTGTTTTTCTTGTAACAAGGCTACTTCTGAAAAGTTGCATATTTCCAAAGTAAGCTCTGTTTCCTGTTTGTATTCTTTCCCTTATAGCCTTTCCAATACTGTTTTGTTATTAGGGCTTCCAAGCAAATAAAAGAAGACGCTCCTTTGAAGCATTTCCGATTGATGTTTAGGATTTTTGGGGCTCTTCTGGCCTCAGATTGTGACAATATATTTTGTTTTGTTTTCGTTTACTAACAGGCTAATTTTTGAGACTTCTGTTTGCATTGCTCAGTATGTTTCTTGGTGTGTATTGGTATTTCTTCCTACTATAGAAATGTCATCAGCGTATGCACATACGTGGTTAGTTTTCATAAATATGGTGCTTCTTTTGTTGATTTTATTTACTACACTATTCAGTGCTAAGTTGTATAAGACAGTGGAGACACTATTACCTTTCTTCACGCCTTTATTAAAGTCCAAGGTTTCACTTGTTCTCCTAAGGATCTTTACTTTTGCTCTTGTCCCTGTCATTGCCATTCTGATTAGTCTTATTAGTTTAGCACATACACCAGCTCCTTCCAGTACTCTGTATAGTTCTTGCCGGTTTATGCTATCAAAGGCTTGTTTGAAGTCGATGAATATAAAGTGCAGATCTATATTCTATTCATATAATTTTTCCATCACTTATCACAAATATTTGATTAGTTGTTCCTCTGCCTGGTCGAAGGCCACACTGATATTCCCATAGCATGCCTTCTGCTCACATCTGTATCCTTCGCTTAGTATAAATTTGAATTATTATTCCAGTTTCCCAATTATCTGGCAGAGTTTCTGTTTCCCATATATCTGATATTAATGTGTGCAATTCCTTTATCTCGGTCTCCACCAGTTTTTATTAATTCAGCGATTATGCTGTCTTCCCCAGGGGCTCGATTGTTTTTTTGACTTGCGCATAGCCTGGGAGACTTCTTGTAGTATTGGCTTTCTTGTCTCATTGGTATCATTGTCTAATTCCAGCTCCACTCTTTTCTCCTGTGAAGCTGTCTCTTCATCTTCTAGACAGGTGTTTAGCGTATCTTTGAAATACTCTTCCCATCTTCCCACTATTTGTTCTTCCTCCCTGATTATTTTCGCATCTTTATTGGAGCAGGCCATTGTTTTTGGCAGGAATGTATTCTTCATTTTGCATACAGCATGATAGAACTTTCTTATGTCACCCTGTTCCTTTAACTCTTCTAGTTCTTGAAATTTCTTCTTAGTCCACTCTCTTTTCTCTCTCTTGCGCAGTCTGTTAGCTCTTCTCCTTAATTCTCTAGATTGTTCGACATTATTTCTGGAGTCTCTCTGTAGCACTTTTGTTCTTGCCCTGTTCTTTTCCTCTGTTGCTGACCTGGAATCTTCATCAAACCATTCCTGGGTTCTTCTTTTCCTTCTTATGCCTATTATTTCCTGTGCAGCATCTTTAATCGCTTTTGCAGTCCTGTTCCACCTTTCATCTACTCATACTACTGTCTCTTCATTGCTCAACTTTCTGGTTAGTGTTACTTCGTATTTTTTACTTCATCAGGGATTTTCAGTTTGACTGTATTCCATTTCATCATCTTCCCTATTCTACTGCCATTTGTTAGTTACAGTTTCTCTCTCAAGACTGATTTTATCACAAAGTGGTCTAAATAACAGTTTGGTCCTCTGCACCTACGTGCATCTACAACAGACGTGGAGTGACGTGCAATCACTAAAAGACGGTAAATCTGTGTGACTACTCCATCGACTGCAAACCTCCAAGTACCCAGCTGGATCCTTTTGTGTGGGAAGCAGGGAATTTTAATAATCATACCATTCCTTGCTGCGATTTGGCATCGTAAGTTTCCATTGTCGTTGTTTTCTTCATGTAGCAAATATTTTCCAGAAACTCCGTGTGGATGTTCATTCCTCCTTAGTTTTGAATTAAAATCTCCTATTACTAGCATCAGGTCATATTTAGGTACTGCGCAGCGTAGTTTTTCCAAGTCTTCGTGGAACTGTTCTGTAATTATATCCTATTCTCACTCTGTTGGTGTATGTGAATTCACTGCTGATATATTCCTAAATTCCCTCTTAGTCTTAGTCTGCACATCCTTTCATTTATGATTTCAAATTCTGGTAGTGCTTCCCTAGTTATTAAAAACCCTGTTCCAAGTTGGCCTGTCCTTTTTGTGATCCACTATGTGCCACTGAGTACTGAGGTTTATCTATCTGTCCATTCCTTTGCCATCATATTTACTGTAGCCCTATGACAACATATTTAAATTTTAAAATTTCATTGGCTATTTCTTTAATTTTTGCAGGATGAAGCATTGTCCACACATTCCATGATGCTACTGTCAGATACTTTGTCAGTTTTCTTTGCTGGGATCGTGATACAGGTTTCCATACAGTTTCCAGGGCTTCTGTTGAATTTCGGTAATTTTTTTTACGGTATTGGGTTATTAACCCATGATCAACACCCAACCTGGAGGACTAGGATATGTATTAGGTTTACTCCCCTAGAGTAGCTGGCTTCACTACGCCTCTAGAGCGCTCCCTACCATATCTTCTGGGAGGCACTTCGTCTGGCTCATCAGTCGAGACAAATCCGGCTTGGGTGACCCTGCCAGTAGATATGCTACCGCTGGCATAGCTATCGACTTCAACGATGTACGCAAATCCTCCCACCCAGCACTGAAGGTGCCTACTATAAGGCGGTGTCCCCTGGGAGGATGTTCAAAAATACTGACACAGATTGTTTGGAGAAGAATAGAAAAACGTGTATAAGTCGACCATGATGCCGAAGGTCATTTACAACTTGTGCAAGAACCTGTCTGCAATTATGAGTCGAAGGGCGTGAGAGAGAAGTAGAGGTCGAAAAGAGAATGAAACAAGTTTGTAGAGTGTCCCTGATATTAATCCTTTCACTGAGCAAGCAGTAGAGACAGTGAAGGAGAAGTCTACAAAGGGAACTGAACTTCAGCCAAAATAAATAGAAACACTAATGGTTTGCCGACGACATAATTCTGTCAGAGACACAGGCTGAATGGAATTAATAGTGTCTTGAGAACAGGTACAAGACAAACAACAACAAAAATAAAACAAAGGTAACGGATGGAAGGCGAATTAAAATATTTGATGCTCAGGGAATTAGACAAGGAAATGAGACACAAGAAGTATTACATGAATCTTGCTATCTGGGCAAAAAATATCAGTTAATGGCTAAAGTAGAAAGGATATAAAATGTGGACTAGCTACAGCGAGAAAAACAGTTCTGAAAATGAGAAATTTGCTAACGTGTAATACAAATTTAATTGTTACGAAGCCTTTTTTGATGGTATTTTTCTCGAAATAAAATGCTAATGATAAACGCTAGGAGAGTAAAACTTTTGAAAAGTGTGCTACAGAAGAATGCAAATCTTTAGATTGATAGAAGAAGTATCTTATGAAGAGGTATAGACTGTAACTGGGGAAAAGAGATGATTGTATCACAAAACCTCTGCTGAAAGAAGGAGTCGATACATAGGATACATCCTGAAGCATGAAGGAATTGTCAAGTTGGTAAAAGCGGAAAGCGTGTGTGTGTGTTTGGGGAGGGTGGGAGAGATATTGTTGAAACAGAGCAAGGGATGAAAACAGTAAGCAGATTGAAATGGATGAAGTTTGCAGTAGTTATGTAGAAATGAAGAGGCTTGGATAGTACACAGCAGCGTGGACAGCTGTCTGAAACTAATCTTCGGACTAAAGATCACAATAACACCAACAACATTCTTTTTATGTCTTAATGCTTCGACCACTTCCGTCATATTTGTAACGTATCTACAATAAATGGTTTCCAGAATATTTCCTAGTCTGATAAGTCGAATTATGTTCTTACCGGTGTCATTCTAGTCTTGAAGCACATGGACGAGCTGGAAGATTTATGTGGGTATAAATGCATTTATTATTAATAAATTACTTTTGAAAAAAGTACTTATAGTTCATAACTTAATGCTGCCCTTAACATGTCGGACATAGACGTAATCTCCGACTATGCACGCACGCCGCTCTATGGCTTTCAGAACACAGAGACACGAGCAGTGAGTAAAAAAAAAATCACTCAAGTGCCTCAGACAAGCGGAAAGCGGCAAACTGGATGGATTTTCGCTTTACTTGAATTTAAGAAGCCAAAAACGTAAGACGTCAAATACTGAAAAAGCCATAAAAATTCTACACAAAATACCTGAAAGTAATGCAATGAACATTTCGGAGAAAATTAAATTTACACTCATTCAGAAAAATACCGAGAGGGAATCCTTAATGAAGAAATAGATTTTAGACATAAAAAATACGAAGAAAATTTTATTGACGTTGTTAAAAAAGGACAGAAAAAGTTAGTAAATTTTCACAACAAGCAAAAACAATGGAACTTTTGTTTTTACGTAAAACCACAAAATGCTACATCTGAAAATGAAACAGAACCACTGACTTCCCGCAAAATATAATTTTCGTTGTAAACCTACAGCATCGCTGGATCCAAAACTGTCGAAAATAAGTTTACCTTGATCAGACAGTAAAAATACATAGGAATAACGTGTCCATACCATAAGAGGAAGACAGCCATAACCTATGCACCAAGACGCAATATGAACCACGTCACACCATGTAAGACGTAAGCATATTGTGCCTTACATAGACATAGTAACTAATATAGCATTTTACCTATTACACCATTTGCACAGGTAGGAGACAAGCTCGTGGTGTAACCTTGTAACTACTATGAGTAAATAAAGCAATAGTGCATTAGAAACCTGTGCAATAAGTAAAAGATATTTTTAGACCTCAAACATACTGCGGACCCACTAGAAAGGTAACAATATATTTCTTTTATGTTATGCCATCGGCAAAACATGAACCCGGATATGTCGCTGTTTTTGTGATCTTCAGTCCGACAACAGCCTTGTCGTCTCCGAGTAACTACTGCAATCTACATCTTCCTGAATCTGCTTACTGTATTCACCTCTTGGTGTCCCTCTATGATTTCTATGACCCACACGTTCCTCCAATACTAAATTCGTGATCGCTTGATGACTCAACCGATCCCTTCGTTTGGTCAAGTTTGGCCACAAATTCCTTGTCTCCCCAGTTCTATTCAGTACATCCTCAATCGTTGCATGATCGACCCTTCTAATCTTCAGGATTCTTCTGTAGCACCACATTTCGAAATTTTCTATTCTCTTTTTATCTCAACTGTTTATTGTTCATGTTTCATTTTCATACGTGGGCACACACCAGACTAATGCCTTCAGAAAAGGCTTCCTAACACTTAAACCTATATTCGATGTTAACATATTTCTCTTCTTCAGAAATGCCTTTCTTGCTGTTGCCAGTCTACATTTTATATCCACTCTACCTCGGCCGTCATCAGTTACTTTGCTGCCCAAATAGAAAAACTCATCGACAACTTTAGGTTTCTCATTTCTTAATCTCATTCCCTCAGCATCACCTGATTTAATCCGATTGCATTCCATCATCCTTGTTTTGCTTCTGTTGATGTTCATCTTTTAGCCTCGTTTCACTACACTGTCCATTCCGTTCACCTGCTCTTCCAAGTTCTTTGCTGTGCCTGACAGAATTACACTGTCATTGGTGAACCTCAAAGTTTTTATTTCTTCTCCCTGAACTTTAACTCCTTATCCAAATTCTTCTTGGTTCCCTTTACTGCTTGTTCAATACACAAATTGAAAAGCATCAGGAATAGACTAAAACCCTGTCTCACTCGCTTCTCAACCACCGCATCTCTTTCATGCCCCTCGACTGTTGAAACTTCATGTGGTTTCCCAATAAGATGCAAATAGCGTTTCTCTCTCTGTATTTTACCCTGTTACCTTCAAGATTTCAAGGAGAGTATTCCAGTCAACGTTGTCAAAAGCTTTCTCCAAGTCCACAAATGCTATAAATGTCGGTTTCCCTTCGCTTAACCCATCTTCTAAGACAAATTGTAGAGTCAGTATTGCTTCGCGTATTCCTACCCAGTTATGTGGGGACTTAATCGCAGAGTTGACAGTTAAAATTCATCTATAGAAACGGACATCATACAGACCACAGTGGCGGGCTAGTAAACTTACATTCACGATTATCTTGAAATAACTTTTTTATTTATTCGTGTTATCCATAAATAGATACGTTTTGTTGACGTTTTTATTATTAATTTTGGTACAACCTTGTGTATATTATAAGAGTGTTCATACTTAGCCATTAACTCTGTAGTTAATTAGAAATTAATTAACATTACCGAATGAGTTCAACGTGAGTTAAGTAAGCTGTAACAGATTAGGAAGAGGGCTAGAGTTTGGAGATCTGAAGCGGAGAGCCGGTCTACGTGAAACATATTTCCATTTCCCGCGCTCCAGCCCTAGGTCTCTGGAAGCGTCTCCACGTTCGGGGTCGATTGGCGAGCGTGATCAGGACGCGTGAGCTCAACTCTGCTGAGTGCCTGCCCCATTACTTACGGCGCCGGCGGCGCCACCCTGCGAGCCGAGATAACGGCCAAGCAGCCGCCTCTTCACGTGCTGCGAGGCGCAGCGTTTCGATTCTAGAGCGCATCCTCAGCTCAACCTCTGCTCACATAATGGGAGTTCACCAGAGCTCTTGGTTTTATGTACGAGTGATTCAAGAAAGCACAACTCGGTTCATCCAATTGTGCATAACAAACATCTCATTCACTTTTGTTTACTGGGTGTCGTGTTGCAACTCCAAACACCGCTAGGTTATAAAATTTCTTCATATTATATTTCTTTGTCATGTGATATAACAGACTTTGCGAGTTGCCATACGTTGGGTGTTTAAAAAGAAAGTTTTATATATTCCCACAGAAGGTAGTATTGGTCAAAACTAGAAGAAAAGTGATGTGTCGGCAGCTGGGCCGACACCTTGTGGGTCGAGATGGCTGAAAATGCACGCTAGACTAACGCAGACGGGCGTGAAGTACTGGAACAGGCTACGTAATTAATGCTATGAAGAAAAGTACGTAGCTGGATTAATACTTATCATTAATCAATCGTTGTGGTACATCGCTCTTGACTATACACAGGAGACTTTAATTACAATCACTGTAAGGCTAATGGCGCCTTGCTAGTTCGTAGCCATTAACTTAGCTGAATGCTATTCTGTCTCTCGGCTAATGAGAGAGAAAGGCTTCGTACATCTAGTCGCTAGCTAGGTCGTCCGTACAACTGGGCCGAGTGCTTGTTCGTATCACGAGACCTGCCTTGTGGTGGCGCTAGGTCTGCGATTACACAGTGGCGACACGCGGGTCCGACATGTACTAAATGGACCGCGGCCGATTTAATCTACCACCTAGCAAGTGTGGTGTCTGGCGGTGACACCACAAAAAGCATCTGTCTGTAGTGTTCCGTCCGGAAATCAGTACCTTTTCGGATAGGAGTATATCTCTCATTCCGATCTGTCTGTTACGTAGAAGTAGACACCATAGGTAGTGCTGTATGTAGTTACCACGCATCCTTGCACATCTTTCATTCCTTCTTCGCAATGAATCACTCATCCTTTCGAAAACGCCTGCCTCCATTCGGATAGCGTCACATTTATTGGTTGCATGATCTCATAAATTATGGATATTGTCGATGGGTTGGGCGTACACCATATTCTTTAAACGTCCCTACGTCCAGATAAACATCGGGGTCAGATCCGGTGAGCGGCAACGCTACGCTAACAGACCTGCGCAAACAATCCATCGGCCATGAAACGTTGCTTTGAGATACTGCTTCACAGGCCGTTCCTTCTCTGCAAGGGAAACGATCTTTATTGGTGCTGTTAATTCATCAGTGATACAAGGCAACTATTAATTTGTTTGGTAAAGCGTACCCTAGGAGGCTGTCATTCAGACTTCCTGGCCGTATAGTGATACTAAAGCAGTCTTGATGTCTCATCTACGTAATTGCTCGAGGATTTACATCTACTCACAAGAGTATATTTTGTACTAATTTACTGCAACGTCTCTTGAGAATCCTGATTCATCTGAAAATACTATACATTACTAGTCACAAGTGAAACAAGTATTTGTCTCCAGCCATATCATTCCAGGAACCTACTGCGATCAATAATATCTCCTGTGGGAATATGTGACCCTTTTTTTAACAGCTTGTAGAGGAGGAAAAAACATATCACATTACCTTTTATCACGTTGCCAGTACTACATCGACCTCCAGCAGACGTTTGTTGAACCAAAGGTACTCTAACACTGTCAATATACCTTAAGCAGGAAAGTCTTTACATCCACGACAGGAGTGTGTTGCCTTTTTTTACGTAAAATTGGTACGGGAATCGGACGTCAGTCGTCGTTGGGAATAACTGCAGGTATTATGGTAATGGCTGGTGACTACACAGTGATGAGACCTGTTCTCGGATAAGATAGAGGGATCACGTGCCTAGCTGTGAAGTTGGTAAAGTAGACCTTCGTAATTCTTGTGTATTAATTTCTGCATGTGTGGGTCCACAGTTTCAGTGTAACTTCCGAACGGTGAAACAATAAACAAAAATAAATAAATAAATGAGAAGACACCGCGGGCTGTCAGTTCTAATATAGACTATTCTTTTACTGCGCCATGATTATAGGGTGGTCCATTGATCGTGACCGGGGAAAATATCTCACGAAATAAGCGTCAAACGAAAAATCTACAAAGAACGAAACTCGTCTACCTTGAAGGGAGGAACCAGATGGTGTTATGGTTGGCCCGCTAGAGGGCGTTGCCATAGGTCAAACGGATATCAACTGCGTTAATTAAATAGGAACCCCCATTTTTTATTATTTCGTGTAGTACGTAAAGAAATATGAATGTTTTAGTTGGACCACTTATTTCTCTTTGTGATAGATGGCGCTGTAATAGTCACAAACGTATAAGTACGTGGTATCACGTAACATTCCGCCAGTCCGGACGTTATTTGCTTTGTGATACATTACCCGTCCCCCCATGAACCATGGACCTTGCCGTTGGTGGGGAGGCTTGCGTGCCTCAACGATACAGATGGCCGTACCGTAGGTGCAACCACAATGGAGGGGTATCTGTTGAGAGGCCAGTCAAACGTGTGGTTCCTGAAGAGGGGCAGCAGCCTTTTCAGTACTTGCAGGGGCAACAGTCTGGATGATTGACTGATCTGGCCTTGTAACACTAACCAAAACGGCCTTGCTGTGCTGGTACTGCGAACGGCTGAAAGCAAGGGAAACTACGGCCGTAATTTTTCCCGAGGGCATGCAGCTTTACTGTATGGTTAAATGGTGATGGCGTCCTCTTAGGTAAAATATTCCGGAGGTAAAATAGTCCCCCATTCGGATCTCCGGGCGGGGACTACTCAAGAGGATGTCGTTATCAGGACAAAGAAAACTGGCGTTCTACGGATCGGAGCGTAGAATGTCAGATCCCTAAATAGGGCAGGTAGGTTAGAAAATTTAAAAACGGAAATGGATAGGTTAAAGATAGATATAGTGGGAATTAGTGAAGTTCGGTGGCAGGAGGAACAAGACTTCTGGTCAGGTGACTACACAGTTATAAACACAAAATCAAATAGGGGTAATGCAGGAGTAGGTTTAATAATGAATAGGAAAATAGGAATGCGGGTAAGCTACTACAAATAGCACAGTGAACGCATTATTGTGGCCAAGATAGATACGAAGCCCACGCCTACTACAGTAGTACAAGTTTATATGCCAACTAGCTCTGCAGATGATGAAGAAATTGAAGAAATGTATGATGAAATGAGAGAAATTATTCAGATAGTAAAGGATGACGAAAATTTAATAGTCATGGGTGACTGGAATTCGGTATTAGGAAAAGGGAGAGAAGGAAACGCAGTAGGTGAATATGGATTGGGGCTAAGAAATGAAATAGGAAGCCGCCTGGTAGAATTTTGCACAGAGCACAACTTAATCATAGCTAACACTTGGTTCAAGAATAATAAAAGAAGGCTGTATACATGGAAGAAGCCTGGAGATACTGACAGGTTTCTGATAGATTATCTAATGGTAAGACAGAGATTGTAAGACATTTCCAGGGGCAGATGTGGACTCTGACCACAATCTATTGGTTACGACCTGTAGATTAAAACTGAAGAAACTGCAAAAAAGTGGGAATTTAAGGAGATGGGACCTGGGTAAACTGAAAGCACCAGAGGTTCTACAGAGTTTCAGGGAGAGCATAAGGGAAAAATTGATAGAAATGGGGGAAAGAAATACAGTAGAAGAAGAATGGGTAGCTTTGAGGGATGAAGTAGTGAAGGCAGCAGAGGATCAAGTAGGTAAAAAGACGAGGGATAGTAGAAATCCTTGTGTAACAGAAGATATATTGAATTTAATTGATGAAAGGAGAAAATATAAAAATGCAGTAAATGAAGTAGGCAAAAAGGAATACAAACGTCTCAAAAATGAGATCGACAGGAAGTGCAAAATGGCTAAGCAGAGATGGCTAGAGGACAAATGTAAGGATGTAGAGGCTTATCTCACTAGGGGTACGATAGATCCTGCCTACAGGAAAATTAAAGAGACCTTTGGAGATAAGAGCTCTGATGGAAACCCAGTTCTAAGCAAAGAAGGGAAAGCAGAAAGGTGGAAGAAGTATATAGAAGGTCTATACAAGGGCGATGTACTTGAGGACAATATTATGGAAATGGAAGAGGATGTAGATGAAGATGAAATGGGAGATACGATACAGCGTGAAGAGTTTGACAGAGCACTGAAAGACCTGAGTCGAAACAAGGGCCCCGGAGTAGACGACATTCCATTGGAACTACTGACGGCCTTGGGAAAGCCAGTCCTGACAAAACTCTACCATCTGGTGAGCAAGACGTATGAAACAGGCGAAATACCCTCAGACTTCAAGAAGAATATAATAATTCCAATCCCCAAGAAAGCAGGTGTTGACAGATGTGAAAATTATCGAACTATCAGTTTAATAAGTCACAGCTGCTAAATACTAACGAGAATTCTTTACAGAAGAATGGAAAAACTAGTAGAAGCCGACCTCGGGGAAGACCAGTTTGGATTCCGTAGAAATGTTGGAACACGTGAGGCAATACTGACCCTACGACTCATCTTAGAAGCTAGATTTAGGAAGGGCAAACCTATGTTTCTAGCATTGGTAGACTTAGAGAAAGCTTTTGACAATGTTAACTGGAATACTCTCTTTCAAATTCTGAAGGTGGCAGGGGTAAAATACAGGGAGCGAAAGGCTATTTACAATTTGTACAGAAACCAGATGGCAGTTATAAGAGTCGAGGGGCATGAAAAGGAAGCAGTGGTTGGGAAGGGAGTGAGACAGGGCTGTAGCCTACCCCCGATGTTATTCAATCTGTATATTGAGCAAGCAGTGAAGGAAACATAAGAAAAATTCGGAGTAGGTATTAAAATTCATTGAGAAGAAGTAAAAACTTTGAGGTTCGCCGATGACATTGTAATTGTATCAGAGACAGCAAAGGACTTGGAAGAGCAGTTGAACGGAATGGATAGTGTCTTGAAAGGAGGATATAAGATGAACATCAACAAAAGCAAAACGAGGATAATGGAATGTAGTCAAATTAAGTCGGGTGATGCTGAGGGAATCAGATTAGGAGATGAGACACTTAAAGTAGTAAAGGAATTTAGCTATTTGGGGAGCAAAATAACTCATGATGGTCGAAGTAGAGAGGATATAAAATGTACACTTGCAATGGCGAGGAAATCGTTTCTGAAGAAGAGAAATTTGTTAACATCGAGTATAGATTTAAGTGTGAAGAACTCATTTCTGAAAGTATTTGTATGGAGTGTAGCCATGTATGGAAGTGAAACATGGACGATAAATAGTTTGGACAGGAAGAGAATAGAAGCTTTTGAAATGTGGTGCTACAGGAGAGTGCTGAAGATTAGATGGGTAGATCACATAACTAACGAGGAAGTATTGAATAGGATTGGGGAGAAGAGAAGTTTGTGGCACAACTTGACTAGAAGAAGGAATCTGTTGGTAGGACATGTTCTGAGGCATCAAGGGATCACCAGTATAGTATTGGAGGGCAGCGTGGAGGGTAAAAATCGTAGAGGGAGACCAAGAGATGAATACACTAAGCAGATTCAGAAGGATGTAGGTTGCGGTACGTACTGGGAGATGAAGAGGCTTGTAGAGGATAGAGTAGCATGGAGAGCTGCATCAAACCAGTCTCAGGACTGAAGACCACAACAACAACAACATTATCCGTGTTAAAATGGACCGTTTATCAATTGCGGAAAAGGTCGATATCGTGTTGATGTATGGCTATTGTGATCAAAATGCCCAACGGGCGTGTGCTATGCATGCTGCTCGGTATCCTGGAGGACATCATCCATGTGTCCGGACCGTTCGCCGGATGGTTACGTTATTTAAGGAAACAGGAAGTGTTCAGCCAGTTGTGAAACGTCAACCACGACCTGCAACAGATGATGGTGCCCAAGTCTTTTAGCTGCTGTCGCGGATAATCCGCACATCAGTAGCAGACAAATTGCGCGAGAATCGGGAATCTCAAAAACGTCGGTTTTGAGAATGCTTCATTAATATCGGTTGCACACGTACCATATTTCTATGCACGATGATTTGCATGGCGACGACTTTGAACGTCGTGTACAGTTCCGCCACTGGGCTTAAGAGAAATTACCAGACGATGACAGATTTTCTGCACGCGTTCCATTTAGCGACGAAGCGTCATTCACCAACAGCGGTAACGTAAACCTTCTTAATATACACTATTTGGCAATGGAAAATCCACGATGGCTGTGACAAGTGGAACATCAACGACCTTGGCGGGTTGATGTGTGTTGCGGCATTATGGGAGGAATGATAATTGGCCCCCATTTTATCGATGGCAATCTAAATGGTGCAATGAGATTTTCACTCTGCAGCGGAGTGTGCGCTGATATGAAACTTCCTGGCAGATTAAAACTGTGTGCCCGACCGAGACTCGAACTCGGGACCTTTGCCTTTCGCGGGCAAGTGCTCTACCATCTGAGCCACCGAAGCACGACTCACGCCCGGTACTCACAGCTTTGAAGGTAGGAGACGAGATACTGGCAGAAGTAAAGCTGTGAGACCGGGCGTGAGTCGTGCTTCGGTAGCTCAGATGGTAGAGCACTTGCCCGCGAAAGGCAAAGGTCCCGAGTTCGAGTCTCGGTCGGGCACACAGTTTTAATCCGCCAGGAAGTTTCATAAATGGTGCAATGTATGCTGACTTCCTACGTAATGTTCTACCGATGTCACTACAAGATGTTTCACTGCATGACAGAACGGCGGTGTACTTCCAACATGATGGAAGTCCGGCACATAGCTCGCGTGCTATTGAAGCGGCATTGAATAGCACATTTCATCACAGGTGGATTGGTCGTCGAAGCACCATACCATGGTCCGCACGTTCACCGGATCTGACATCCCCGGATTTCTTTCTGTGGGGAAAGTTGAAGGATATTTGCTATCGTGATCCACGACAACGCCTGACAACATGCGTCAGCGCATTGTCAATGCATGTGCGAACATTACCGAAGGCGAACTGCTCGCTGATGAGAGGAATGTCGTTACACGTATTGCCAAATGCATTGAGGTTGACGGACATAATTTTGAGCATTTATTGCATTAATGTGGTATTTACAGGTAATCACCCTGTAACAGCATGCGTTCTCAGAAATGATAAGTTCACAAAGGTACATGTATCACATTGGAGCAACTGAAATAAAATGTTCAAACGTACCTAAGTTCTGTATTTTAATTTAAAAAACCTACCAGTTACCAACTGTTCGTCTAAAATTTTGAGCAATATGTTTGTGACTATTACAGCGCCATCTATCACAAAGCGAAAAAAGTGGTCCAACTAAAACATTCATATTTCTTTACGTACAACACGAATATGCAATAAAAATGGGGGTTCCTATTTTTTTAAAAACGCAGTTGATATCCTTTTGACCTATGGCAGCGCCGTCTAGCTGGTCAACCATAGCGCCATTTGGTTTCCTCCTTCAAGCTAGACAAGTTTCCTTCTTTGTAGTTGTTTTCGTTTGACGCTTATTTCGTGAGATATTTGGCCCGGTCACGATCAATGGTCCATCCTGTATATATTGTAAACAGCAACCGTCGTATCACACTTCCTTTTGGTACTCTGGATATTACCTTAACATCTGTCGATTTAGATCCGTTAAGGGCGACGTGTTGAGCTCTATCTGGAAGAATGTCTTGAATCCAATCGCTGAGTTTCACAGGATCTCTGTCTGCGTAATCCATGTTGATTTTTATAGAGAAGATGTTGATTTTTCGAAAGGTCATAATTCTTGAGCATAAAACGTGTTCCATAATTCTACAACTGTCTGACGTCAACGATTCAGGTCTACAGTTGCGTGAATCTGTCTTACGAACTTTCTTAAAAACGGGAATGACCTGCGCTTTTTTCCAGTCGTTTGGTACCTTTCGTTGCTGAAGCAACCTACGATAAATTACTGCTAGAAGGGGAGCAAGCTCTTTCGCATAATCTTTATAGAATCTTATAGGTATCTCATCTGGTCCTGACACCTTTCCACTACTAATTGATTGTAGCTGCTTTTCAGTTCTGCTTTCGGTTATCCCAATATCTGGTATTTCGTCGTTCGTACGACGATTGAAAGAAGGACGGTGTTAGGATCTTTCGCGGTGAAACAATTTCGGAAGACCTAATTCAGCATTTCGCCCTTCTCTCTGTTATCTTCCGTTTCGTTGCCCGTGTGGTCGCTATGACAATTAATAGATGATTTTGACTCACTTGCTGATTTTACATGCGACCAAAATCTCTTAGTGTTTTTACTCAGGTCGATTGACGATGTCTTACTTTCAAGATCACTGAACGCTTCTCTCACTGCTCTCCTCACGCTCATTTTCGCATCGTTCAGCTTTTTTCTGTCAGCTAGGTTTTTACTTCTCTTGTATCTGAGATGAAGTGGTCTTTATTTACGTAGCGCTCTTCTAACATGGCTATTAAGCCATGGTGGAGCTTTCCCATCCCTTAAAACCTTACTCGGAACATACTTTTCTAGGGCATATTGAACGATGCCTTTGATTTTTTTCTATTTGTTCTCCACATCTTCGTCCTCATCACTAAATAATTGATGCTGACTGCTGAGATATTCTGAAATTTCTATCCTGTCACCCTTGCTGAGCAAATATTTCATCCTACCTTTCTTAACATTTCTTGTAGGACCCGTCGTCACGGATGCTGTCACAGTCTTATGATCGCTGATACCCTCCTCGACGTTAACTTATTCGTTAAGTTCGGTTTGTTTGCTGCTACGAGGTCTATGACTTTACCTTCAAGTGTTAGTTCTCTAACTACCTGCTAAAGGTAATTTACGGACAAGACTTCCAGAACAGTGCCACGGGAATCCCTGTCTCTGGCACCTGTTTTGATGGCATAACACTCCCAATCTATACCTGGAAGTCACCCCCTATTACAACGGAAAATTACTGACGATATTCTGCAAGTTCTGTCTAAAGCGCTCTAAAATACAGGTCCTGACCCACGTGATCCGTAAAAGCATCCGATCACCATTTTTGACCGTTATTTGATACTCATTTTCACCCATATTAATTAACATTCAGAATCCGTGAAAACCTCGCTACATTTTATCTAATTTTTTACTGTAATAAACACGTCGCCATCATTTGTGGCTAACCTATACTTACGATAAACATTCCAATCTGAAATTGGTATTTCGTTGTCACTGACGTCTGGTTTCAACCAGCTTTCTGTTCCCAATACTATCCTTGCATTACAACCTTCAGTAAGCGATACTATCTCGGGGACCTTTCCTTGGATGCTCCTGCAGTTTACGAAAATCATATTAACCTTTTCTATCTGTGATCTGTGAGGATCAAGATTCTCTGAGGTCACTGTGGCTGATTAAACAGGCAAATAGCCTTTGATCGCAAGGGAGGAGTCCTCTAACTTCAAAAAGCCCCATGTGCACGCCACACGTACTCCGCTACCCTAGTAGCCGCTTCCTGCGTGTAATGCACGCCTGACCTGTTGGGGGGAACCCTACAATTCTGCACCCGATAGCATAGGTTGAGAAATTCGTATCCGACCCCGTCGCAGAGCTGTCTGAGCCTCTGGTTTAGACCTTCCACTCTGCTCCAAACCAGACTACCGCGATCAACCCCGGGTACGATGCTAAAATAGACAGCTTATACTGCAACTCGCGTGCGTTGCTAGTTGCCATCACCAAATCAGCCAGCCGCCGAAAGGAGCCGAGGATGGCTTCAGAACCCAAACGGCAGGCGTCATTCGTGCCGACATGTGCCACTACATGCAGCCGGTTGCATTCAGTGCTCTCGATAGCCGCCGGCAGAGCCTCCTCCACATCATGAATGAGACCCTCCAACAAACATACCGCAGCTTTGCCTGCTATCTGCCTGAGGGCTCCATCACCCGCCTAACAAAAATGGTTCAAATGGCTCTGAGCACTACGGGACTCAACATCTTAGGTCATAAGTCCCCTAGAACTTAGAACTACTTAAACCTAACTAACCTAAGGACATCACACACATCCATGCCCGAGGCAGGATTCGAACCTGCGACCGTAGCAGTCCCGCGGTTCCGGACTGCAGCGCCAGAACTGCTAGACCACGGCGGCCGGCCCCACCCGCCTAACATTGAGATCCAAATGACAAGCATACCCACCCACCGTATTTGTCCGGAATGGGCCGAAAAATCGACCGCTGGACCAACAGGAGAGACATCCCGTGCTGGCTCAGAGTTAACATCTCGTACCTGTTGCTAAGACGTAGGTAGCCAGCTGCATGACCTGCTTCCATCTGTGCTTTCAATAACTCCATGTCGTCAGCTCCCGGCTCTGCACAATATATTTGAATATTTAGTGCCATTGGCGGGTTGTTTCGATGACAAAAATGTACGAATAAAGCTTCATTTATTTAGATGTATGAGGGACAATCAAATGAAAAATAGACAAATGGAAGAAATGTAGGTATCATTTCGAAAGTAGTCGCCATAACTGTTAGTACATCTATCTCACTGGAAGAACACTTGATCACTGTCTTCACTGTTTTCAGTTGCCTACAGAACCTTGTTAGTACCCAGAGGTGCATCTCTTTATCTGAAGCAAATCGATGTCACGAATGTCTTTCGCAGAGCTCCAGAAATATGGAAATTACATGGGGAGAGATTGGGACTGTATGGAGGATTGTGCTGGCATGTGGGCCGCCATGTGGAATCAAAAGTGTTGCCTGCCCTGAGGCGCTAGCGCAGTTGCAGTGCGACACAAATGAATGGGTGTCGAAGTGTCCGCACAGGTACATTTTCAGAGCGCTCGTCAGAGGTGTGTTGGTGGCACCAAGTACGCTGCTGGGCTAGGTGCAAGGGCCGGCCGGAGTGACCGAGCGGTTCTAGGCGCTACAGTCTGGAACCGCGCGACCGCGGCGGTCGCAGGTTCGAATCCTACCTCGGGCATGGATGTGTGTGCTGTCCTTAGGTTAGTTAGGTTTAATTAGTTCTAAGTTCCAGGCGACTGATGACCTCAGAAGTTAAGTCGCATAGTGCTCAGAGCCATTTAAACCATTTGAACTAGGTGCAAGTGGGAGTGGAGGTGGGGTTTTTTAGAGGGACCGTCTACCGTTTCATTCACACACGTGTCAATGTTCCACCTCTGTCATCACCCCAAAGGAGGGCATGGAACAAGATGGCTACCTAGTGGTTCCATACAGTATTCGAGAATAAAAATTGCGGTTTTGCTGCACTCCAAAGGGGTCACGTCACGTACAATGGTGCTGCAGCCATACGACGTCCTTAGAGAAGGGATGGATCGTCCAGAGGGAGTCAGCACTATCGAACTTTATCAAGAACCAGTCCCGTTGCTCATCGCGCTGCCAAGGGTCGTTTTCGACCGCAACGTCCTGTACGCATTTCCCTAAGGCCTTTTAGCGTCGATGTTGTCGACAATGTATCCGAAATGTTTACCTCGGCCACCAATAAGAAAACCACGTGATTTCAACTGAGAGCGTCGCAGTTCTGACCGTCGTTGCGGCATCAAAAGAATGGATGAAATGTGGATAGCGGTGGCGATAGGGGGGGGGGGGAGGGGGAGCGCGGAAGTGACGATCTTCGCATCGCGACACGTGCACGGTGGCATTAAGCAGATTTGTGGCTAAATTTGGACCAGTGTGACGCCACTAACCAACATGAGACGGATTTCTGAGCTGTAGCCCCTTTCCTGTGGCGACACCCTTCTGTTTCAAGTATCGGCGAGCCCTAGAGTGATACTACAGGACGCCACGCTTTTGCACGATTATAGACGAGCGCTGTAGACACCTTTGAGCCAAATCTGAAACTTCCCTTCCGCAATGTGAAACAACTTCGATGTGTCAAAAAAGTGACTGTTTACTCTGTTTCGCAGTGCGTATACACGTGCAAACTAAGTTGACACTCGGCGTAGTGGCTGATGGGAGCGAACATAAAGGCAATTTCCCCTTCACAGTAGCACCCATCGGTCACAGTGCTAAGTGTCAACTTAATT
Organism: Schistocerca americana; assembly: GCF_021461395.2. Classification (NCBI taxonomy): domain Eukaryota; kingdom Metazoa; phylum Arthropoda; class Insecta; order Orthoptera; family Acrididae; genus Schistocerca; species Schistocerca americana. The sequence goes on along the minus strand of NC_060125.1, from coordinate 188,663,072 downwards.
TGCGGGTGTAATACACATAATCAAATTTGTATAGGACCCTTAGACCGCGAGTCCTATTCGCACTCGCACTTGTCTGGTTTCTATACATATATTTTGCATCGTGTCTCTCAGCGCAGACTTTTAAACGAATACAACCTACATTATGTTCATTACTACCAGAAGTTGCACAATGCGGCCTACTTTCAACAGCCTTTACGTGCTGACGTTGGGTTTTTGCTGGAGCACTTGGGTTTTCTACCTATTTGCATCTCATTAGAACGAATTTCCAAAAATTATCATTATTCACCACTAACAATTTAAAACTGAAGAGAATTGTACATCTACAGACAGTTATTTCGATTTATCAATACATATTGCTATATATTTATAGTTTCCCAAATTATTTTATTTTTAAATATTTGTATTAAACATCAGAATCAACGTTATGGCACATTATTCAAATGGTTACTTAAATAAAAATACTCTGATACAGATTTCCGACAGTGCTTTTCAAACACGTGTACTGGCGCTATATTTGCGTAACATTTTTTGAAGTTATTAATTCTCGTTAATAAAAGGTACATACTTATTATTTATTGTCTGTTCCTAAGGTACTATTCTGCCGACGGAGCGAGTTTGAAAACGTGCTTACTCGCTTCGTTTTTCTTTTCCATCGTGTTCCACTGCCTATTGCGTAACTTTATTAGTACAGGGCTATGAAATAATATGCGCCCTTTGAATTTACAGCGCCTTGCAACACCCAATCGCCCAGAAAAAACCACACTTACGAACAAACTGCGTGACCTCGAACGTTAAGAAGAGCACTAAAATGTGCTCAAAATATTAATCCCTATCCCAAAATCAGTGGTATAAACCATTCACATGCAAGACCGTGCGCCTTACCGTAAGCGACATATGAATCCTCACCTATTCACGGCCTAAGAGGCGAGCTCTGGTAACCTGAAGAAACATATCAATATAATAGGATTGACAGCAGACGTACATCAGTGTTATGACTTTTTTTTACATTTCCCTCTACTTCAGATAATTACGCTACCTGAACAATAAACCTTTGCTTCTGACCTGTTCGTGTTGTACAGCTATTCGGTCTTCGAAGTGCAGGTGTGGAATTTCAGTGATGTGGTTAAAGCGAAGCGTAACAGATCAATATGCGCTTCTAAGGCACTTTTTTACGTTCAACATCAATTCTGCACTCAATGAGTCAAATATCAAACGACACTGTTACATTTTCAGACGAAGATATTGGTATATCAATGTCATCACCTGCCTTCTGCCAAGCATATAGTAAATAGGCTAGGAGATAGACGCAGAAAATATATTCTCTCTCACAGAGTTTATTTATTTATTCGTATGGCTCACATGCAGTTTAAAAATACATGTATATGACATCATTATGTGTATATAACAATGATACGAAAATATAAAACTACGCATAAAAATAACTAAATGTCAATATCAAAGTTCCTAATCCATATAAGAGCTGTATCGTTAGCTTTCACGAGGTCTCTACAATTCCCCAGAAAGGAATGCTGCGCTTCCCACGCCCGGATTCCCGGGTTCGATTCCCGTCGGGGTCAGGGATTTTCTTTGCCTCGTGATGACTGGGTGTAGTGTTATGTCCTTAGGTTAGTTAGGTTTAAGTAGTTCTAAGTTCTAGGGGATGACCGTAGATGTTAAGTCCCATAGTGCTCAGAGCCATTTGAACCATTTGAACCAGGAACGCTGCCGCGCGGAATGGCCACGCGGTTTGAGGAGCCATGTCACGGGTCTTCCCCGTTTTCAAGAAGGGACGTCGAACAGATGTGCAGAACTATAGACCTATATCTCTAACGTCGATCAGTTGTAGAATTTTGGAACGCGTATTATGTTCGAGTATAGTGACTTTTCTGGAGACAAGAAATCTACTCGGTAGGAATCAGCATGGGTTTCGAAAAAGACGATCGTGTGAAACCCAGCTCGCGCTATTCGTCCACGAGACTCAGAGGGCCATAGAAACCGGTTCCCAGGTAGATGCCGTGTTTCTCGACTTCTGCAAGGCGTTCGATACAGTTCCCCACAGTCGTTTAATGAACAAAGTAAGAGCATATGGACTATCAGACCAATTGTGTGATTGGATTGAAGAGTTACTAGATAATAGAACGCAGCATGTCATTCTCAATGTAGAGAAGTGTTCCGAAGTAAGGTGTGCCGCAAGGGAGTGTCGTAGGACCGTTGCTATTCACAATATACATAAATGACCTTGTCGATGACATCGAAAGTTCACTGAGGCTTTTTGCGGGTGATGCTGTGGTATATCGAGCGGTTGTAAGAATGGAAAATTGTTCTGAAATGCAGGAGGATCTTCAGCGAATTGACGCATGGTGCAGGGAATGGCAATTGAATCTCAATGTAGACAAGTGTAATGTGCTGCGAATACATAGAACGAAAGATCTCTTATCATTTAGCTACAATACAGCAGCTCAGCAACCGGAAGCAGTTAATTTCATAAATTATCTGGGAGTACGCATTAGGAGTGATTTAAAATCGAATGATCATATAATGTTGATCGTCGGTAAAGCAGATGCCAGACAGATTCATTGGAAGAATCCTAAGGAAATGCAATCCGGAAACAAAGGAAGTAGGACACAGTACGCTTGTTCGCCCACTGCTTGAATACTGCTCAGCAGTGTGGGATCCGTACCAGATAGGGTTGATAGAAGAGATAGAGAAGATCCAACGGAGAGCAGCGCGCTTCGTTACAGTGTTTTTTAGTAATCGCAAAAGCGTTACAGAAATGACAGATAAACCCCAGTGGAAGACTCTGCAGGAAAGACGCTCAGTAGCTCGGTACGGGCTTTTGTTGAAGTTTCGAGAACATACCTTCACCGAGGAGTCAAGTAGTATATTGCTCCCTCCTACGTATACCTCGCGAAGAGACCATGAGGATAAAAGCAGAAAGATTAGAGCCCACACAGAGGCATACCGACGATCCTTCTGTCCTCGAACAATAAGAGACAGGAATAGAAGGGAGAACCGATAGAGGTACTCAAGGTACTCTCCGCCAAACACCGTCAGGTGGCATGCGGAGTATGGATGTAGATGTAGATGTAGATGCAGATTGCGCGGACCCTCCCGCCGGAGGTTCCAGTCCTCCCTTGGGCATGTGTGTGTGTGTGTGTGTGTGTGTGTGTGTTTGTTGTTCTTAGCGTAAGTTAAGTACTGTGCAATTCTAGGGCCCGATGAACTCAGCAGGTTGGTCCCTTAGGAATTCACACACATTCGAACATTTGTACAGGGACGCAAAGGACATTCATCTCTAATGTGCTTGACCAGGTACGCAGACCAAATATTATATTTCCTGGCTACGAACATGCTGACAGATCAAAATCAAAAAGCCTTAAAAAATGGACCTTTTCAGCACAAACTGGTTAAAAGACTTGGTTCTTCAATCCGAATATACCATTTAAATATAGATCACATAGTGAAGTCTGATGATGTAAGGGCAACCGTGTAACTTTACTTGTGAGTTTTGACAGTGTAGTCTTACAAAATCGACGATCCTTCTCATGTAGAACTCACAGTATCTACACAAATCAAGAGACTGGCAATATTATGTTGTCTTCGGTGTGTTTTGCTCCTTTTATATCGATCTTTTATTACTTCGTGATACTAATGTTGCTGTTTTACACCTTGAATAAGCGCTTATTCAACTGTCTTTCGCGATGAAAAGTGCAGTTTCGCGTGCGAATGGCACATATCACTGTTCATGGGGCGAATAGTGTATATTGATAAGCACATTGTCCTCGGTTCCTGAGCATTCGACGTAACCCGCTTCCCTTGTCTACTTTCAGTTTACCTGCTGCTTCTCTGATAACGGCTGTGTAAGAGGCTCAGATGTCGGCAGCAAGGCGCTACCTGCTAGCGAACTACGCCCACCTATATCCATACTCACACCGCATAGCATGTCTGTTAATCCGTGCTCATTAGCCGCACCTCTTTATCAGCTTACAGCGTAAGCAGTTGAGGTGTGCAACGTAACACACACCTTCGTTTCGTCTAATTAATTTCTATGTTTGAACTCTAAATACTACGTTCCTCTACAAATTAATGGTTGAATTCTGGCAAAGTTTTTTCCTCTCGTCATCTGAGAGGGAATTACTACCGTTCATCGAATGCCCGTTTCGTCACAGTAGCTACGAAGTCAATATCAGGTAGTCACGCATAAAAAGATATGATTTATGTGATAGTGATTTGTTACTTTATCAAATTTTTCCTCGTCTGTCATTACGGAATGCCCTTTCATCCACAGAAATTACACTATTTTTTGTTGTTCGATACGCTAATAAAATTCTTACTGATCACCAAAATAATTACAATTTCTTTCCAAGTTCCTTGTAATAGTTGGAGGATGCTCGGAGAATCTGTTTTTACCGCAATATCTTCCGCCACGAATTACTCTACTGTGCCAACCTCTTCACCTGAGTAGCAATTACACTCAGCGTCCTCAGTGGTTTGTTGAATATGCTCCAATGTCTGTCATCCTCTGCGGTTTCTTCTCTGTACAGTCTCCCACGCCTCCCCCCCTTCCCCCCCACAGTACCGCGGAGCTTATGCTCTGAATTCTTAACACATTTCCTGTCTTCTTCTCCACTTCCTAGTCAGTGTTAACCAAATGTTCATCTCCTCGCTGATTCTGCAGAGAATTTTCTCGTTTCTGATCAACCTATCTAATTTTCAGCAGTATTCTATAGCTAGATATCTCAGAAACTACGAGCCTCCTCTTTTCTGTTTTTCCCACAGCCCAACATTAACTTCCATACAATGGTGTACTCCAAAAGTACATTCTCAGAAATTTATTCCTCACGTTAGGACCGATGTTTGATACGAGTAGACTTCTTTTACCAAGCAATGTCCTCTTTGCATCTCCTACTCTGCTTCTTGTTTCCTTATTTGTTTTATTTTGCTCCCAAGCTGACAGAACTCCTTCATTTTACTTCATAATCCACAATTTTTATGTTAGTTTTATCGCTAATCTCATGTCTGCTACTTCTCATAACTTTCCTCTTTCCTAGATTACATCTGCATCCGTTGCGTATCTTCATTACGTTGTTCACTCCATTTAACAGGTCCTGCAGTTAATCCTCATTTTCACTGACCTTAGAAATGTCGTCAGGAAATCGTATCATGAGTCTCGTTTCACCCTGAATTTCAGTCCCACATTTGAACTTTTTTTTGTATTTTCTTCATTGCTTCTTCGATAACATAGAACAAGCAGGGGGTGCAAAATTACGTGTCCATCACGGCAACATCGTGTATAACTATAAATGTCAACTCTGTCAGCGTAATCTTTCTGGAGAATGTAACGTTACAAAACTGTTCTGTATCTTCGTAACTATCAAAAACTGCTGAAATACTTGCCTACCATTACCGTGGGTGAATGTCAGAGGGTTCAGAGATCGCTAAGTGACTGAAACTGACGCTGCAGACACCTGAAGGAAGGCGGCGTGCCGGCCGCGGTGGCCGTACGGTTCTAGGCGCTGCAGACCGGAACCGCGGGACTTCTACGGTCGCAGGTTAGAATCCTGCCTCAGGAATGAATGTGTGTGATGTCCTTAGGTTAGTTAGGTTTAAGTAGTTCTAAGTTCTAGGGGACTGATGACCTAAGATGTTACGTCCCATAGTGCTCAGAGCCATTTGAACCTCTTTTTTTTTTTTTTTTTTTTTTTTTTTTTTTTTTTTTTTTTTTTTTTTTGAAGGCGGCGTAGTGGCAGCTGTTTATTCTGGAACCAAAGCATCCGCAACCATGCAGTGATAAAGATACGGTCCTTAACTCCAATAAGGACACTGCCTATGCCTGGAATACTTAACGCAGAATAGGAAAGAGACCATCAAAATCGTGTGACTGTAGCAGCTCCGAATCTCCTCAGCATATGGTGTTCACATGCCCCCTCCAAGTGGAAGCATAGATTACCCCTCAGGCTAAACGAAGCTGTTAATTACGGTTTCGGATACATTTACGTCAATGAATCTTCTGGTAACCAACGTACGAGGGGATACTGAAAAGTATTGCTACCGAATTGCTTAAGTGAAAACTCTTAAACCGGTTCAAATGAAACAAACGTTATTAACATTGTACATCTTTATTCCTCATGTCTACATATTTATTCCTCAACATAGTCACAATGATGACGAACACATTTCTACCAATGAGAGACCAGCTTGATGATACCGTCATTGTAGAATGTTTGATTTTGTTGACGGAGCCACATCTTCAGCTCTGCTTGCACCGCTTTATCACTGTCGAAGTGAGCCCAAGGCAGTTGTGGTTGCCGTCGTTTGTGATCAGGAATTGTCATGCTGAAGGAGAGGGTGCTCCATGTATGGCCGAAGTCTTCGAATTCTAAATGCGACTACAGCGCGCTATTTCTTACGTGCCAACATGCACTACTGGCCATTAAATTTGCTACACCAAGAAAAAATGCAGATTATAAACGGGTATTCATTGGACAAATATATTATACTACAACTGACATGTGATTAGATATTCACGCAATTTGGGTGCATAGATCCTGAGAAATCAGTACCCAGAACAACCACCTCTGGCCGTAATAACGGCCTTGATACGCCTGGGCATTGAGACAAACAGACCTTGGATGGCGTGTACAGGCACAGCTGTCCATGCAGCTTCAACACCATACCACAGTTCGTCAAGAGTAGTGACTGGCGTATTGTGACGAGCCATTTGCTCGGCCACCATTGGCCAGACGTTATCAATTGGTAAGAGATCTGGAGAATGTGCTGGCCAGGGCAGCAGTCGAACATTTTCTGTATCCAGAAAGGCCCGTACAGGACCTGCAACATGCAGACGTGTATTATCCTACTGAAATGTAGGGTTTCGCAGGGATCGAATGAAGAGTACAGCCAGGGGTCGTAACACATCTGAAATGTAACGTCCACTGTTCAAAGTGCCGGTAATGAGAACAAGGGGTGACCGAGACGTGTAACCAATGGCACCCCATACCATCACGCCAAACACGGATGAGATCATCATGATACTGGGAACAGAACCTGGATTCATATGAAAAATTGACGTTTTGCCATTCGTGCACCCAGGTTCGTCGCTGAGTACACCTTCGCAGGCGCTCCTGTCTGTGATTCAGCGTCAAGGGTAACCGCAGCCATGGTCTCCGAGCTGATAGTCCATGCTGCTGCAAACGTCGCCGAACTGTTCGTGCAGATGGTTGTTGTCTTGCAACCATCCCCATCTGTTCACTGAGCGATCGAGACGTGGGTGCATGATCCGTTTACAGCCATGCGGATAAGGTGCCTGTCATCTCGACTGCTAGTGATACGAGGCCGTTCGGACCCATCACGGCGTTCCGTATTACCCTCCTGAACCCATCGATTCCATCTTCTGCTAACAGTCATTGGATACCGACCAACGCGAGCAGCAATGTCGAGATACGATAAACCGCTATCGCGATAGGGTACAATCCGACCATTATCAAAGTCGGAAACGTGATGGTACGCATTTCTCCTCCTTACACGAGGCATCACAAAAACGTTTCACCAGGCGACGCCGGTCAACTGCTGTACAGGGAGTGTACGAGAAATCGTTTGGAAATTTTCCTCATGACAGCACGTTGTAGGTGTCGCCACCGGCGCCAACCTTGTGTGAATGCTCTGAAAAGTTAATCATTTGCATATCACAGCATCTTCTACCTGTCAGTTAAATTTCGCGTCTGTAGCACGTCATCTTCGTGGCAATTTTAATGGCCAGTAGTGTATTTATGTAACATACCATGTAACACGCTACAATTCTAAGCTCTCAAGCGGCAGAGGGCTGCAATTATGTAGATCTCAGTTATAGAGATGTAGATTGTTAATAACCTTTGTTTTATTTAAAAATAACATTATATCCGGTGTGTCGCTAGTGCTGTAATGTTTATCTCTGTTTCGCTCATTCCTTCATATTTTGGTAAGCTGGCGACGCCCAAGGATTGCGTGTCTTTTAATTCTTTGTTTCTCCTGTGGATTTTGACAAACGTTTTATCTTATGATACGCAGATTGTCATGTGCTGCCCGAGCTCGTCTTTTGACTGGTTTTTGGATGTGTGTGAGTGGTCATGGATAGTTCGGATGGGATGACCGTCTGCCTTTTCATCCAAGGTTTTACCGAGTAGTGAAATGTTTTTACGTGCACTTTTACCTTGTAATTGGTGGGAGACGTACTGGTTTTAAATGATCTGAAGATACACCTCCAAGGTATGAAATCGGTCGTCATACAGTGAAAACATGATAAACAGGGTTTGTGGATGTGGACTTCCAGTCAGTTTTAATATAGACTATTTTATCATCTCTGAATTTAAATTGTTGGAGTGTCCTTCACATTACGTTTGTTTTAAAAGCTTTAACAGTTTTCACATCAGAAATTCGAAGACATTACTTTCAGCACGCTTTTGAATTCAGGCAAGAAATGAAATAGTTCCGTGTATAGATTAGGGAGTGAAACATAGATCTGAGACGTTGACAGAGGAAGGGGTATGAGAGAAAGGAAAAGTTCCAGCGATGGGGAGGTGTGGGTAGGTGCCAACAGTACCGACTTGACCTGACATTCAGGTGACAGTGACCCGACGGATAAATGGATTAATATAAGCTCAGCAGCAGAGCAATAACATTTTGTCATCAGTCAAGCCTTTTTTTATTTTATAGTAACGTACGAGGGCAGTTCAATAAGTAATGCAACACATTTTTTTTCTGAAACAGGGGTTGTTTTATTCAGCATTGAAATACATCAGGTTATTCCCCAATCTTTTAGCTACACAACACTATTTTTCAACGTAATCTCCATTCAATGCTACGGCCTTACGCCACCTTGAAATGAGCGCCTGTATGCCTGCACGGTACCATTCCACTGGTCGATGTCGGAGCCAACGTCGTACTGCATCAATAACTTCTTCATCATCCGCGTAGTGCCTCCCACGGATTGCGTCCTTCATTGGGCCAAACATATGGAAATCCGACGGTGCGAGATCGGGGCTGTAGGGTGCATGAGGAAGAACAGTCCACTGAAGTTTTGTGAGCTCCTCTCGGGTGCGAAGACTTGTGTGAGGTCTTGCGTTGTCATGAAGAAGGAGAAGTTCGTTCAGATTTTTGTGCCTACGAACACGCTGAAGTCGTTTCTTCAATTTCTGAAGAGTAGCACAATACACTTCAGAGTTGATCGTTTGACCATGGGGAAGGACATCGAACAGAATAACCCCTTCAGCGTCCCAGAAGACTGTAACCATGACTTTACCGGCTGAGGGTATGGCTTTAAACTTTTTCTTGGTAGGGGAGTGGGTGTGGCGCCACTCCATTGATTGCCGTTTTGTTTCAGGTTCGAAGTGATGAACCCATGTTTCATCGCCTGTAACAATCTTTGACAAGAAATCGTCACCCTCAGCCACATGACGAGCAAGCAATTCCGCACAGATGGTTCTCCTTTGCTCTTTATGGTGTTCGGTTAGACAACGCGGGACCCAGCGGGAACAAACCTTTGAATATCCCAACTGGTGAACAAAGCACTACCAACAGAGATGTCAAGTTGAGCACTGAGTTGTTTGATGGTGATCCGTCGATCATCTCGAACGAGTGTGTTCGCGCGCTCCGCCATTGCAGGAGTCACAGCTGTGCACGGCCGACCCGCACGAGGGAGATCAGACAGTCTTGCTTGACCTTGCGGCGATGATGACACACGCTTTGCCCAATGACTCACCGTGCTTTTGTCCACTGCCAAATCACCGTAGACATTCTGCAAGCGCCTATGAATATCTGAGATGCCCTGGTTTTCCGCCAAAAGAAACTCGATCACTGCCCATTGTTTGCAACGCACATCCGTTACAGACGCCATTTTAACAGCTCCGTACAGCGCTGCCACCTGTCGGAAGTCAATGAAACTATACGAGACGAAGCGGGAATGTTTGAAAATATTCCACAAGAAATTTCCGGTTTTTTCAACCAAAAGTGGCCGAGAAAAAAAATGTGTTGCATTACTTATTGAACTGCCCTCGTATTTATGATCAACCAGCGATTATTACTTTGTTTGCACCTAATCTAGTAGAAGTCCAGAAAAATAAGAAACCGTAAGCATTTAAGTTCAATGTTCTAGCTATAAGAGGCAGTCGAATGAAAACGAGACATATAGAAGAAAAGTAAATAAGTAAAGTATTTGTTGTTTCTAAAGTAATCGCACTAACTGTTAATACAGTTAAGCCACCGTGAGACAAGTCGTCAATGCCTTGATGCATAAATGTTTGCCGTTGGCTACGGAAGCATGGTTGTATCCAGGCGTGCAACTCCTCGTCCGCCGGCCGAAGTGGCCGTGCGGTTAAAGGCGCTGGAGTCTGAAACCGCAAGACCGCTACGGTCGCAGGTTCGAATCCTGCCTCTGGCATCGATGTTTGTGATGTCCTTAGGTTAGTTAGGTTTAACTAGTTCTAAGTTCTTGGGGACTAATGACCTCAGAAGTTGAGTCCCATAGTGCTCAGAGCCAATTGAACCATTTGAAGTCCTCGTCCGAAGCAAATTGATGGGAGACAATGTCTTTCTTCAGCGACCCAAAAATATGGAAATCGCATGGGGAGAGATGGAGATTGTATGGAGGATATGTAAGGGCTTCCCAGCGAAGATTATGCAGTGCAGTCGAAACAACCTTGGAAACATCTTGCAACAGAATGATCCTGTTCGTCAACATTCCTGATTCCTGGATGTCTGGACCTGGTGGCGCTTTCAGTTTTTGGGAAGTATGAAGATTATCGTTTCCATTTCCGTACCGTATCGGGAGATGAAACGTGGTGTCATAATGTTGAGCCGAAGAGTAAAAGTCAGATCCAAGTATGAAAGCACATTGATTCACCCCCTATATAAAAAATCCGATGTCATTGACGCCCGATCCGGGAAGGGGATGTATCTTTGTCTTAGACTGCAGGGGTCAGCTGTTCACTAACATTCTAGAACACAGCGCCACAGTTAACGAACGACGGTCCATGAACACTTCACAAAAATTGAAGCTCGCCCAGGAATGTTGACGGACAGCCTTGTTCTGTTACAGGATAATGCCCGGCTACATGTAGCCAAATTTGTTTCCAGTATGCAGCAGAAGTTTCGCTGGGAGTTTCTTATACATCCTCCACACAGTCCCAATCACTTCCTATGCGACTGTCACGTTTTTGGAGCCCTGGAGAAAGACATTCGTGTCGATCGATTTGTTTCGGACGAAGAGGTGCACGTCTGGATACAGTATTGTTTGCGTTGGGAACCGCAAACATTTCTCTATAAAGGCTCTGACCGTCTTGTCTCACAGTGAGATAAAGGTATTAACAGTTATGGTGTTTACTTTTGAAATAATAATTAGCTTACTTACTTTCTCCCATCTGTCTAATTTTCATTTGACTGCGCCGTATAAGCAACTGGATAAGGCGTTACTCTATAAGGAATTGTATGACTCGATGTTCAGTCTTGCCGCTCAATAACTGTACAATCAGGGATGATAAGGATATTAAATATTTAATGTGTAAGTAGAATTAAATGATTTTAAGCCTAAATGGCGTAGTGCTGGCTCGATACTTACCTCACACCATGGAAAACATATAGCCTGTATGCGGATGGTATTTGCACCAAATTCACAAATGGTTGGAGGTGTTGCTCTTGATATATTGAAGTAGCCACTAACCTAAAGGCAGCAAGAGATAATCACTTTTTAAACAACGTCATACGTTAGCTTTTTATTTTTGTTTATCACTTTTCATTTTATATTTTTTCTAAATAATTTTGATTTTGAAACGTACCCCATACTTAACGTTGAGATATACTCTCTAGGTTAATATTTTTATCATTGCATAACTAAATCTATGAATTAAAAATAATGCTGTTTAGTAGTGTTTTTCAATGTTCTGTATGTATTGTAAAACCTGCTAGATTTTCAGAATGGAATCTCTATATATAAATCGCAACGTCCTAACTGACTGACTGACTCACCATCGCCAAGCCCAAACCTCTAAGGTTAGAAACTTGAAATTGGGAGGTGTGCATCTTATACTGTAGGCATCGTTTGACAAGAGATTTTTCGAAATTCCAACCGTAATGGAGTGGAATAGGGGATGAAGGTACTTTTTTAAGTCTCGCTATTAAGGCAATTTTGAAGCTAGACTTACGAAAATTGGTTTCTCGATCAGAAATAAAGAAATACGCTTTTCGGCAATTTTGCAGCTTTAATCCTATGGGGGTGAAATACTTTCTGCAAATATATCGTTATTCAATAACTACCAAACCATTTTTGAACCTACATCTGAGAACATTCTCGGGTTCAAACAAATAAAACCATTTTTAAGTATTTTTTGGAAACTGAAACCCTAAGAGGGTGAAAAAAGGGATGAAATTTTTTATGAAAATGTTTTATTCTGAAATCATTTTTAAAGTTAAATCTACGGAAATTTCAATTTAGTTTCTACGTTAAAAATTTAAAAAAATGTGTATCATTGTTTTAGGAATTCAACCCTAAAGTGATGAAATGGGGATGAAAAGTTTTATGAAAATATTTCACTGCATTTTTACAGTTAAATATTTGAAACTTGGTGTTTGCCATCTCGGTCAGAAATAAAAAAAATACGTTTTTCACTATTTTTGGACATACGATCAGACTGATTCAGCGACTCATCATTGCCCAGCCCTAATGGCTTAGCAACCTGAAGTTTGGAAGGGTTATGTATCTTATACTGTAGACATCGTGTAATAAGGCATTGTCCGAAATTCCATTCCTAAGGGGGTGAAATAGGTGATGAAAAGCGTCTAGAAAGTATGGCGCTAATAAGCAAATTTTGAAGCTACAACTACGAAAACTGGTATTTAGGTTCTCACCTAGGAAATAAAAAATTCTTGTTTCAGCATTTCTGGGAATTCGACCAGTAATAGGAGGTGAAAGGTTTTTGAAATTAAATAATTACTAAAGAACTACTTAAGGCTTTTTAAAGCTACACCTATGACAACTGGTATTAGAAATAAAACAAAATACATGTTACAGTGCTTCTGAAGATTCAGTCCCTAAGGGGTGCAACAGGAGAAGAAAATTTTTAAGAAAATATTTCATTACATTAAAAAAATTTGAAGCTACATTTATGAAAAGTGGTATTTAAGTTCACTGTTAGATATAAGAAAATATTTGTTAGGAGATGAAAGTTGCTATGGAAATATCTCCAAAAGAACGAAAAAGCATGATTAATGAAAACATTGGAGTCCAGTTACCAGAATAACTTTTTGGTCGCAAGTAAATTCGGAAAAGGCCAAACTTATTCCGGTCGCTGTGGCCGAGCGGCTCTAGGCGCTTCAGTCCGGAACTGCGCTGCTGCTATGGTCGCAGATTCGAATCCTGCATCGGAATAGATGTGTGTGATGTCCTTTGGTTAGTTAGGTTTAAATAGTTCTACGTTTACGGGACTGATGACCTCAGATGTTAAGTGCCATAGTGCTCAGAGCCATTTGAACCATTTTGAGCCAAGCTTATATGGTCTTAAATAGCGTGAAAAGCTTAGGTGCTGCAGTTTGCGTAGAACACAAAACTTCGATTAAATAAAAACAAAAAAAGTCTCTGCAGGCCATACAGTCTACGCGACGGGAGCAGCGGGCGCTAAGCCAGCAGATAAATATATAAAGACTTTTACGTTACTTCCTCTAAGGGACTGTAATGTAGCCAAAAAAAGAACTTTCTACACAAATATTACAAAATGAGATGGTCCACTTGCAAAATACTGTACATTATAGCTCCCATCAGTACGAATGTTGATAAGGTTGTTAGCAGAATGCCCACTGTGAATACCAATACGCTCGAAAGTAAGGGTCGTGAGAATTCAAGAGAGATGTACACTCGCCAATTCTCAACTACTCATTTTACTCGTTACATGTCCCACGGCCTCCTACAGCATCTAACAGCCGGTAGTCCATTACCATACAGTTTTCTTCTCAATGCAATCATCTGTGTTTCTTTGTACGTCCTTCAGGTAGGTCATTATCAATAAAAGTACCATCACGTTCAATTCAGCTTCACATAGTTTACTGCGGAAAATTAAGGAACACGGTTCTTACAAAACTTACCGGCTGAGCTGGTGTTGTCATGGAATACTCTTATCGTCATTTCCAGGAGAACGGATGTTGAAATCCTCTACCCGTCATCTAAATTTACGTTTTCCAAAGTTTCACTACATCATTTAATGCGAATGCCTGGGTGGTTTCCTTGAAAGGGCACGGTCAATCACTTCTCCAGCCGGAACTTGTACTCCTTTTATAGTGACCTTCTCGTCGGTGGCATATAAACACTAATCATCCTTCCCTATAATTTTTCGCCAGTTCCCGATGTTTTTTCATGGGGATGAATCGTCCAAGGCAGGAAGATTCCAGACTTCACGGTATTCGACTTATGTCTACACTGTCGGAAAAATAAAAATAAAACTGTACACGTGGAAAGACGAAGTCGACTTTGGTCGGATGACGGCATATGGCACCATGGAGTGGTAGGTGTTCTCATAATGTATGGAAATAGTAACTGTTCTCGAAAGAACAGACACCATTGTTGAGCGTGCAGCTTCTCTAGAATAAATGATAACTAACTGAAACCCTCAGCTGCCGACAGGTGTTGTTGATATACCTCGATGGGGACAGCTGAAAATGTCATTTATTCTAGAGAAGCTGCGCGGTCATCAGTGGTATTTGTTCTTTCGAGAACAGTTACTATGTTCACATATAGTTAAAGGCTACCCGGCGATTGACCTTCGTCTGTGCGAATGCGCACAGGTTGCCCGAATCGACACCTTAGTGGGCGCGAGTAATAAGAGGATGGGCAAATATCTATTAGGTACATTACGTATGTAGATTGTGAATGTGAGTTTCACGGGGAACCTGCAAGGGATAAGTCCCTGCAGTCGTGCTATTCATCTGTGTCCTCGGTGGCTCAGATGGATAGAGCGTTTGCCATGTAAGCAGCCGATCCCGGGTTCGAGTCCCCGCCGGGGCACACATTTGCAGCTGTGTCCATCGAGGTATATTAACCAAACCTATTGGCAGCTGAGGGTTTCAATTAGTTATCATTTGTTCTCGTAATTGTGGCAACATCATCCGCCAAAAGAGGGAGTACTGGCGTAGCTACCGGAGTGCCATCTGCGTGTACCTTTTAATAGGGAATGCTCACAGCCAAAACGCTCAGTGTAGTGCAGACATGTTACGAAAGCAGAAGTCAAAGGGGTCAAATGGAGGTCTTCCGTGTGTCGGGATGGTCCTTTCGCAGAATTAACACGCAAGTTGGACGTGCAGCGTCATGTGAACATTCTCACACCCATAGACAAGGTCCTGGACGTCCACATAGCACAGACGACCGCCAGGATTGTCGTGTTGTAAGGGCAGCAGTGGCAGACAGTGCATCAACGACGGCACAGATAAGAGGACTTGTGTTCCCAGACGTGTCGGGTTATTAGCAATGGGATTACAGGCAATAGCCCGACTTCCTCTAGCGCTGCAGCAAGATGTGCATAGCTCGACTGATGCCGTCAGAGGACCACTTGCAATGTGGAATGGCGCGGCATGGACTTCAGAAACGAAAGTAGATTATGCCTGCACGCGAGTGATGGTCGTTTGTACGTGCATTCGTCCGCTGTTTGGTCTCTTCCCCCAAACAACCCAACCAACCCGCACTGGCCCCACCCATGGCGTTTTGGTCTGTGGTATGGCAAGCTACAAATCTCCTTCATTTTCGGTGTTTCAGGAGGGTACGCTAATCTGCATTCGGTACGTGCAAAATGTTGTTAGATCCGTTATTCTGCCGTTCTTGTTGCAGGAAGGTGATGTGGTGTTCCAAAGAGATAATGCTCGCCCACACACTGCCGGTGAAACTTAACGTGCTCTGCAAGGCGTGCAGCAGAGTCTACGGACTTGTCTGCAATCGAGCACGTGAGGGTATAATGAGACGGGAAGTTGTTCGTGAGACTAGTCAACCAACAGCTGTTGCAGAACTACGTGAACAGGTCGAAAAGGCGTGGAAGAACGTATCTCAGGACAGTTTCCGCCGTTTGCACGAACAACTGGATGCCGAGTCAGAGCCTGCATTGCTGCCTGTGGCGGCTACATTAAGTACTAATATTGCTCTTTCAGCATGGCTGGTTCAAATGGTTCAAATACTCTGAGCACTATAGGACTTAACTTCAGAGGTCATCAGTCCCCTAGAACTTAGAACTACTTAAACCTAACTAACCTAAGGACATCACAGACATCCATGCCCGAGGCAGGATTCGAACCTGCGACCGTAGCGGTCACGCGGTTCCAGACTGTAGCGCCCAGAACCGCTCGGCCACCCCGGCCGGCTCTTTCAGCATCAGTTGATACCTTGTAGATCAGAGCTGCTTGTGCTATTGATCTGTCATTGTAATCATTTTATGTACTCCATATGCACTGTCGCAACAATAAATCTTGAGCGAAATGAAAACCTCTAGAAGGTTTTTTTCAGGCAGTGTAGAACTAAATACACACAGCGCAACTACCTAGAAAACTATGCAATAAAAATTCAAAAGTTATTGCGCATATCACGATGACACTTGATTGTTATTCACAGCATACACCACAGAAAAAAATAAAAAAAAGTTCATTGATATCAACGCCATTATTTTAATCTTTTCCTCGACTTACATATCCTCGAAAAACCCATTTTGCTAAGTCTGGACGTTTGTTCTCCACGTCGGAGTTCTTTTCACTGCGATATTCATTAAGAACACTGATTCCGGAATGATGGTTCATTTTTCAGGAGAGTAAGAGCTGAATATTGACTTCCCGATAGGCGCTACTGCATACCGAAAACTAATAATGGGATGCGCCGTGAATTCCACACACAGCTCTAATGAATGCACGGCGCACGTATCAGTTGATATCGCAGTATTAACTGAAATGTGAACGGAATGTCGAGTGGTACGCGATGTGTGTTTGCTTACGGGGAGGCATTCTACTCATCTACACTAGTATTGACTGTTTAATGGACCATTGAACGCAGCGATAAATTGGACTGGCAGCATCTGCCGCGGCCATAACCGCTTTGTTGACGCCCACTCTAGTCCAATATCCGAACATCTAGGTCACGATTTACTGTATCTCAATACGGATTGCCACACGCTATGTTGTTTCCGTTTGCCGTAACTTATTTCGTAACATATTCTCACCTCGTGTTGTATATGTGGGATACTGAAAAGTAAAGGTACGAAAGAACACAAGAGCAGCCTTTATTCAAACGTAATCGTCAGAGCTCGCTTCCCGCGCCCGGGTTCCCGGATTCGATTGCCGACAGGGTCAGGGATTTTTTCTGCCTCGTGATGACTGGATGTTGTGTGATGTCCTTAGGTTAGTTAGGTTTAAGTAGTTCTAAGTTCTAGGGGACTGATGACCGTAGATGTTAAGTCCCATAGTGCCCAGAGCCATTTGAACCATTTAATCGTCAGAGACCTGGAAACAACTATGCCACTCTTTCACAAGTCGAAGGTTTAATTGCGCCGCGCGGAGGGGCCGCGTGGTTTGACGCGTCATGTCACGAACTGCGCGGCCCCTCCCGCGTGGGGTTCGAGTCCTCCCTCGGGCATGGGCATGCGTTTGTGCGTTATTCGTAATTTAAGTTAGTTTAAGTAGTGTGTAAGTCTACGGACCGATGACCTAAGCAGTTTGGTGTGTAAGTCTACGGACCGATGACCTAAGCAGTTTGGTCCATTAGGAATTCACAAACATTTTTTAATTGCCCCGAGAACACTCTTAGCTGTGACAGAGACCAGTCCTCCACTTCTCCAGTACGTCGTCCGAGTTGAACTTCCCTTTGAGATTTTTTTTCTTTTAGCGAACCAGACACACTGAAGGGCGATATGTCCGTGCTGTAGAACAGATGCTCTGGCTGCTCTCTCCTGAACTTGGTCATTTCATTTCGTTTAACATTGGAGACGTCTGGACGCACGTTATAGTGGAGCAGACTCACTCACTCTGTGAGCATCCCAGGCCATACGCTCCAGCAGTCGCGTAAGCTACGGAGTGTGTCACAGTACACGTCACTGTTAACGGATTTTTCGTGCTCTAGGACGCCGAAAGGACGGCAAGCATAACCTTTTCTGCCGTGGGCACATCTTTGAATTTTTTTGGAGGAGGTTGTGTGTGCTCAACCATGCCGGACATTACATTTGCGTCTCTGTATCTCTCACCACGTCATAAGCAAATTTAAATAGGTTTAGTTGTTACGCAGCGGTAACAGCGGTTCTCGTCAGGTCACCGAAGTTAAGCGCTGTCGACCTCGGCTAGCACTTGGATGGGTCACCGTCCACGTCCACCGAGTGCTGGTGCCAAGCGGGCAGCACTCAGCCCTTGTCAGATGAGCTGCTTGATGGAGAATTAGCGGCACCGGTCACGAAAACTGACAACAGCCGAGAGAGCCACGTGCTGACCACATGCCCCTCCATTTTCGCATCCGGTGACTAGTAGGGGCTGGGGATGACACGGCGGTAGGTTGGTACTACTGGGTCTTCAAGGACTGTTCGGATGGTGTTTGTTATTTAGTTGTTACGATGTTTCGTAGCTTTCCATTTGAACACTCCTTATATTTTGAAAATATTAAATTACATGAATAAATACATCCTCTCGGTGTCGCTACCGTCTGTCGAAGACATTCGCCCATCCACAATTTGCCATTCGTGTTTACTTAACCCTATAGCCCTAAGCCGTGTCAGACGCTGAAGTCGTATGTGCCGCCTCCATCTAAAAGTTAAATTTTCTCTGCGTTTTCGTGTTTAAATCCAGTTCCTGAGTTGGAGACTGAGAATTATAATTATAGATGCGTGGAGCATTGTGGAAAACAGCCTAAAAACCAGAGGCTGGCCGATGTACCAGATCACAGCTCGCAAGTATTTGAAATGAGGTATCTGTCAGAAACGAAATGTAGAAATATAGAAAATCGTCTTCAGATATCAGATTTAATGAGAATGTTTTTACTGCGGCTTCAAACAAGACCAAAACCGTCTGGTCACTTATTAGTAAAATACGGGTACGGGCAGTAGTAAAATATAGCGACAGAATTGGCATTACGATACTGCAGTGATTGTTTTGTTAAGAAGTACTATGAAACGTTCCTTCCGACATGCACGCAGGTTCCAAGGAACAGCCGTTATGAAACACTTGATATATATTCGCAGTTGCGAATACAAACAATCATCAGCTGTACAAGGGAACGACGAGGATGAAAATTTGTGCCCAGTTGGGACTCGAACTCGAACTTCACGCGAGCGGTTGCCTTAACCACTTTCGTTGTCCGTGCAGGACCACGGCCAGCCACAGAGTTCTATATGTCGTCGTCCCTATGACGCAACCTGTACTCGTACACCCGTAATGTAATTCTCTTATAGGGCAGGACATTTTAACTGAAAGTCGCTGCTTGGTATCGGCGGATAAATACGACATTGCCGTGCCTGTTTCTTGGGACATGCACTTACGTCCGAACCATAAGAATATCAAGCAGTTGACTAAGGGCATCTGATTTGTAAACCGGAAACGAGGTGTGTTTCTTGTATCTTAGACTACTGAAGCAAATATCTGAATCAAATGACGGCCACGCGGTATATCAGTAGGCTTTCATATGTGGTATTGCAGTGCCCGCGGTGTTAAAAAGAGCGAAGCAATGCTTCGTCCAATATGAATGCATTTCCGAAGGAACACTATATTCTTGTTCTTAACAAAATAGGCACTGCACCATCGTATTTATCCTGGGACTGCGACTTCCAATTAAAATGTTCTCCCCTGTGCGGAAAAAAATGGAAATTTGTGGTAAGCTCTATGGGACCAACCTGCTGAGGTCATCGGTCCCTAGGCTTACGCACTACGCAATCTAGCTTAAAGCAACTTACGGTAAGGACAACACACACACCCATGCCCCAGGGAGGCCTCGAACCTCCAACCGGGAGAGTCGCCCGAACAGTGGCAAGGCGCCTTGGACCGCATGGCGGAACCCGCGCGGCCCCTGTCCGCGAATTACGTAAGTGTGCACGTGTGCAGGCTGCGACGCAGGAATAACAACATATGGAAGTTAATATCGGGCTGTGAGATGACGGACAGCCAAATCGATTAAGGCGACATCTTTCTTAAAGCGGGAAATAACGGTTGGCGTCGCCATTCATTCATATAGCTGATAGTTCGTATTAGCGGCGGTGAGTTCCTATGGGACCAAACTGCTAAGATCATCGGTCCCTAGGCTCTCACACTACTTAACCTAAATCAAACTAACTTTCGCTAAGGACAACACACACATCCATGCCCGAGGGAGGACTCGAACCTCCGACGGGGGGACCGTACGAACTGTGCCAAGGCGCCTGAGTCCGTACGGCTACCCCGGGCGACCTTCGTATTAGCAACTACCAATGTACACTCCTGGAAATGGAAAAAAGAACACATTGACACCGGTGTGTCAGACCCACCATACTCGCTCCGGACACTGCGAGAGGGCTGTACAAGCAATGATCACACGCACGGCACAGCGGACACACCAGGAACCGCGGTGTTGGCCGTCGAATGGCGCTAGCTGCGCAGCATTTGTGCACCGCCGCCGTCAGTGTCAGCCAGTTTGCCGTGGCATACGGAGCTCCATCGCAGTCTTTAACACTGGTAGCATGCCGCGACAGCGTGAACGTGAACCGTATGTGCAGTTGACGGACTTTGAGCGAGGGCGTATAGTGGGCATGCGGGAGGCCGGGTGGACGTACCGCCGAATTGCTCAACACGTGGGGCGTGAGGTCTCCACAGTACATCGATGTTGTCGCCAGTGGTCGGCGGAAGGTGCACGTGCCCGTCGACCTGGGACCGGACCGCAGCGATGCACGGATGCACGCCAAGACTGTAGGATCCTACGCAGTGCCGTAGGGGACCGCACCGCCACTTCCCAGCAAATTAGGGACACTGTTGCTCCTGGGGTATCGGCGAGGACCATTCGCAACCGTCTCCATGAAGCTGGGCTACGGTCCCGCACACCGTTAGGCCGTCTTCCGCTCACGCCCCAACATCGTGCAGCCCGCCTCCAGTGGTGTCGCGACAGGCGTGAATGGAGGGACGAATGGAGACGTGTCGTCTTCAGCGATGAGAGTCGCTTCTGCCTTGGTGCCAATGATGGTCGTATGCGTGTTTGGCGCCGTGCAGATGAGCGCCACAATCAGGACTGCATACGACTGAAGCACACAGGGCCAACACCCGGCATCATGGTGTGGGGAGCGATCTCCTACACTGGTCGTACACCACTGGTGATCGTCGAGGGGACACTGAATAGTGCATGGTACATCCAAACCGTCATCGAACCCATCGTTCTACCATTCCTAGACCGGTAAGGGAACTTGCTGTTCCAACAGGACAATGCACGTCCGCATGTATCCCGTGCCACCCAACGTGCTCTAGAAGGTGTAAGTCAACTACCCTGGCCAGCAAGATCTCCGGATCTGTCCCCCATTGAGCATGTTTGGGACTGGATGAAGCGTCGTCTCACGCGGTCTGCACGTCCAGCACGAACGCTGGTCCAACTGAGGCGCCAGGGGGAAATGGCATGGCAAGCCGTTCCACAGGACTACATCCAGCATCTCTACGATCGTCTCCATGGGAGAATAGCAGCCTGCATTGCTGCGAAAGGTGGATATACACTGTACTAGTGCCGACATTGTGCATGCTCTGTTGCCTGTGTCTATGTGCCTGTGGTTCTGTCAGTGTGATCATGTGATGTATCTGACCCCAGGAATGTGTCAATAAAGTTTCCCCTTCCTGGGACAATGAATTCACGGTGTTCTTATTTCAATTTTCAGGAGTGTATTTCAATAATTAATATTCTTAAAACTGACGTTATCTAGTTCCATTCTTTGGTCTGGTGTGCACTCTACATGCCGACACTGTTGCTACTTCGGGCTCATTTTCCTTTTCCGCAAGTTATCGTGTTGCACGTAAGCTATACTAGCCTCTTGTTGAATTCTCTGCTCATTTTAGCAGTCAAAGATCGATTGCTCACACCAGCCGTACGCCACTAGCAATCTCTGCAGTAATGTAAGGACGTACATGTAGTGGACGAACCATGTTCACTTTCTCTCTCTCCTTCACATAGTAAAAGCTGTCAGTCAGGTTCCGTCCGTACATAGGCACGTAATTACATGGCTATCGCGTGGTGTTTTCATTTGTACCATGGATATGTATCTGTTCCAGTTCTTTCGTTTATCTGTTTTATCGGTTCCCTAATATGCTCGCAGATGAGCACCTGGCTTATTCTCTGGTTGCGTAAATTCTTGTTCTTGTGACTTGTCGATAGTAAGCAATTGTGATGAAAGTGTAATAGCAGCGTCTCAGTAAATTGATTAGAAGTTTCTAATGAGGTACTGCTTTCCCAAGCTGCGCCGTATCAAGAAAATATGATCCAACAAATAACTTAACGTGATTAAGCTTAGCAGCAAGAACGAAACAGACTCAGCCTAGATGCACGTACTTTAATTACTTCTGGGAGTTATTTTTTATGCAACCATAAATATAATGGACACATTATGACGTAATACTCGGTATTTCAAAAGGTTTATCTGATTCCAGAACACTATATCTTCCACATTAATGATGATAAAAGTTGTAGTCGATTTTAAATTACATACACGATTGAAAAGTTTTTATTTTTAAAGGGATCGTCCGATTTCAGAATCAGTACTTCTTTCACATACAAGCGTGTATAACATGAGAGTATTTTTATAATTACGATCAATACAAAGCTTTCGTTTGCCTTTCGCAATTGTTCACTTAGCTACGACAGTCGTTCAGACGATAGTCAAACTCGTCCCATGCAGCACGCCTGAATTCATCACTACTGCCATTCGACGATGTACGAGTCAGTCACCCGTAGCTGTCGCAAGTACATAGACGGAAGTTATTTTTTTAACCTTCAAATAAAATTCACATATTACTGGTTTAGGCGACTTATAAGGCTGAAAGTGCAGTACGAGATCCGCACCTTCTTTGTGCCGACACATCGTTGATGCAGCTCATTGTTAAGAAATGCCTTTAGACTTAAATGCTTCGACATGTCTAAAAACGAAATTTTCAGTATGTTCTGGCATTTGTGGAAAAAGCCAGATGGACGAGCGAGTGTGCGACCTGGCTGCAGCACGGAGACAACAATCAGCAACCACGTGATCCAGAACTAACAACTGGCGGAAGATTCGATGCG
This sequence comes from Schistocerca americana, assembly GCF_021461395.2. Lineage (NCBI taxonomy): Eukaryota > Metazoa > Arthropoda > Insecta > Orthoptera > Acrididae > Schistocerca > Schistocerca americana. Next base: position 188,639,830 of record NC_060125.1, on the reverse strand, counting down.
TAAATTAAAATTCGTCCTAAATTTGCAACTGTATTCATGTATTAAGTTTGGTATTGTAAAATCTAGTGAAAATTTTTTAAGAAATCTGTATGATCAGTTGATGTCTCATTTACTAGCTGCCACTCGAATTCGATCTTCACTTGGCATTCAGTCATAAACGAAGCTAATGCTGCATTTAGTATGCCACAGTTCACGCGGTCAAAGTATAATTCTTGAATAACTGTTGTTTCAACACTTTGGAATGATAGTTCCCAAGCGGCACCCTCTGACCGAAACATTAAGAAAAAAATGGCTACAAAGACCGGATCACACACTTCGTTGCCAAAATCCTTAAAATGTACATCGTTAGTTATTTTAGGAACACCAAGAGGTAATAGCTCAGGTTAAAAAGGGTGTACGACACGGATAAACAGTTTAATCAGTATATAGAAGAAGCAATAACGACAATAAGCCTAGTTCGGAAGTATGATTAAAATTCAGAGTGAAAGAACATAAATGTAACATTCGCTGATGACATTACTAACAGCAGCGAAACTAAGGAAGACTTGCAGGACCTGTTGAATGGAAACAGCAGTCTAACGGGCACAAAATACTGACTGAGAATGAACCGAAGAGACATGTTAGTAGCGAGAGTTAGCAGAAAAGAGATCAGTGATACACTTGAAATCAAAAATCGTGACCACAAAGCAGAAGAACTTAAGGAATGCTGCTACCTTGGAAGCAAGGCGGGGTCGCACATTGGTTAGCAGACTGGGCTTGCATTCGGGAGGACGATTGTTCAAACTTGTGTCCGACCATTCTGATGTAGTGTTACTGTGATTTCCCTAAATACCTTAAGGCATGTGTCGAGATGGTTCCTTCGAAAGTGTACGGCCGATTTCGTTCTCCATCCTACCCTAATCCGTCTCTAATGACCTCAAGGTCGACGGGACGTTAAACACTAATATCCCCCTCCTCACAAAGGAAGCAAAATAACAAATGACTGACGAAACAAGGACGACATACTAAAGCAGATTAGCCCAGGCAAACACAACATTACAGGTCAAAACAAGTCTAATAATATCAAATATTGGCCTTAATTTGAGAAAGATATGTCTGAGAATATACTTTTGGGCCATAGCGCAGTAGGTAAGCGAATCATGGCCTATGGGAGAACAGTAAAAAATGTAGAATAGAAACAAATGAGATGTGTCGCTAGTGAATTATGCTGAAAAAAATCTTTCAAATGCCTCGGAGCACTATGGGACTTAACATCTAAGGTCATCAGTCCCCTAGAACTACTTAAACCTAACTAACCTAAGGACATGACACATCCATGCCCGAGGCAGGCTTCGAACCTGCGACGTTGCGGTCACACCGTTCCAGACTGAAGCGCTAGAACCGCTCGGCCACACCGGCCAGCAACGATGCTGAAAATTAGGTGGACTGATAAGATAAGAAATGAGGTACTAGGACGCAGATATTGCCGAAGAAAGTAATATGTGGAAAACACTGACAAGAAGATGGGAGAGAATCGCGGGATGAAAGAAATATATGGAAACCACTGACAAAAGAAGGGATACGGCGATAGGACATGTGTTAAGACATGAGGGAATAAGTTACGTGGTACTAGACGGATCTGTACAAAGTAAAATTGACAGGGGAAGACAAAGACTGGAATATATCTACGGGTCGCGACAAGAAGGGAAAGAGGATAGTCATATCAAAACAGCCACAGCACTGGTTACTCAAAAAAATAAATAAATGAATAAAATGTACATTTTCTTATGGAACTACATGGGGAGACCTGGGTATGGGAGACCTGCAACACTAAAAGGTTAAAGAGTTATGTGTTCGGCAAAAATTCTCAAGACGACAAGCATTCCGACCTGGAGTCACAGTTTACTTGTGAGGAACGATTCGGCATTCAAAGGAAGGAACGAAAGTTAGAGTCTATGTCCAGTTACCGACGAGTCCTTAAAGACTGAACAGAAGGTCGCAGTTAAGAAGACATTGGTTGTAGCTCTTTAAGATAAAACTGATTCTGCTAAGATACTGTAAGCGAAAACCAACATTATCGATAAAAAGATTTAGGAATCCTGATACATACGGTAAACGGTAGTGTTAACACAATATGGGCTTAAGAAGATTCGCAGAAGGCATGTGACGACATTTCAAAATGCCTAGTAAATAGTATTTCATTTCGGAGGCATTCTGTAAGCAAATTTGGGCATATCTTAGAATAATCTGATGTGAACGTAGGTGGCTGTCTTTCCTGTATGGTTTGATACGCTACGCGACGAATTCTATTTTGCCAAAGCCTTGATCTCAGACTAGCACTTTCACACCATGTCTTATATTCCAATTTCTGTCTTCCTTTACAGCCTTTACCCTCCCCAGCTCCCTGTAGTAACAAAAAAGCTATTTCTCTGATGTCTTAACACATGTCCTCGACATGGGAGATAGCACGGGAGTGGCAAGGTGCTGAACTTAAAAGATCCAGAAAGAAGAAAGATTTTTTAAAATATTTATTCGCCACAGTGGTATTCAAATTATATTGGCAATAATCGACAATTGAATTCTTGAGGCCTTCTTCCAAAGCAGGTTTTATAAGAGCCATCATAAAGTTGTTACTGAATCACGTAATTCAAATACTCCAAATTCTTCTTCTTAATATTTGAGGAAAACTTTAAAATTTTGCGTATATGAGCTTTAAATTCCATAAAGAGTGGCAGAATCAGTATCACCACAATTTACCACTTTCACAACAATTTCCCATCATTCAGTAGATGGGTTATTAAAATACTCAATTCACATGTAAACAATAAAAGCATTAACAGTATTAAAAATCAATTCAAACAGCTGAAAACAAGTACGCCTGGTTAATAATTAGGCGTTGACATAAGATGACCAGTTTCAGCTTGGCGCAGCCATCGCTCTGATCCTTTGTACAGCCCTCATTATATACTCTAAAAGACACACAAGTCAAAAACTAAAGCCACATAGACACAACTTGGCAACAACAGAAATGATTTACGAATCGTAGGCTGAATGATTTCACAAGGCCCATTAAGGCCTTAATTGTGAACAATACAAATTTTGATGTTTCGACTCCGTAATCTTGAATTATTTTTAAAATAACTGAAGCAGTTTAACACATGAGCGTTTAAAAGGAAGCAAACAACTGAAAAAGATTAATCTTCTGTGACAGTCTGCACATGGACCTATAGAAAGCAAATATAAAGTTTAAAAACGATTAATTGCTTTGGTAAACAACCATGGTGCACCAAATAGCAAAAATGTTTTCGTTTGTGCAGGGTATTTTTATTTCTACTAGTGGCCTTAGAGATAACTCGCGCATGGTAACTCGGAATGCAGTTTCACAATGAGGACAAAGACAAACATGTCACAATGCAAAGCTAGACAGCTTTAAACCCAGGAACCCGAATTAAATTTCTCTAGCAAGGCCTCGTTCATGGAAAAGGGGTTTTAACGATTCACGACCAGTACTTTAGTCACACGTGCCAGAAGATGCCCATCGTTTTCTTTCTGCCCCGGCAGTAGGCTGTATACTAAATTCTGGCTGTTAAGCTCCCACGAAATCGAGACCATGCAGACAACGGGAAGCGATAATTCTCCGAATTACAAATCATCATCCGTAACATGACGAGCCTTCATCCATGGTGAACAACTCAACGGCCCTCCCATCCATTCCTTTCAGGAATGACGACACTGACTCTTGTGAGACGCCGGTGATCCCGTCACTATGGGACGAAATACAGTGTAGTTTAATGAATGGCAGGTGTTCATACCAGTGCACGGACGTCTCAATCCTGTTATGCACTCCTTTCTTCTCGTCAGTGGTTTCCGTATGTTCCTTTCTTCGCCGATTCTGTTGAGAACCTCCTCAGTGCTTACCACCAGTTTTTCAACATTGTTCTGTAGCCCCACATCTCAATCGCTTCAGTTCTGTTCAAGTTTTCCGCCAGTCCATGGAGATGAGCGTTTGGCGTCCAGCCGCCTTGGTGCAGGTCTTATTACATTCCACACCACCACATTGGGCGACCTGCGCGCCGGATGGGGATGAAATGCTGATGAAGCCAACAGAACACCCAGTCCCTGAGCGGAGAAAATCTCCGACCCAGCCGGGAATCGAACCCGGGTCCATAGGACGGCAATGCGTCACGCTGACCACTTAGCTATCGGGACGGACCGACAATCCATGATTCACTACCATACACTGCTCTGCACCAAGCGAACGTTCTCAAAAATTTCTTCCCTCAAATTAAGGCCAGCGTTTGTTAGTAGTAGACTTCTTTTGCACAAGAACGCCTTTTTATGTCCTCCTTCCTTCGTCAATCATGGGTTATTTTGCTTCCAAGATGGAAGAATTCCTTAACTTCGGCTGTTTTGTTATTGAAGAAGCTGATGTTAAGCTTCTCACTATTCTCATATCTGCTATTTCTCACTACTTTCGTCTTTCTTCGGTTTATCCTCAGTCCATACTCTTTACTGATTCGACTGATCTTTTTGTTCAACAGATACTGTAAATCTTCTTCACCTCCACTGAGGGTAGCACTGCCATCAGCCAGTATTACAACTGATATCCTTTCACCCTGAATTTTAAACCCAATCTTGAAGACTTCATTTTATTTTCGTCATTAATTCTTCGATGTAGAAATCAAACAGTAGGGGTAAAAGACCGTACCCCTGCATAAAAACCTTTTTAATCTGAGCTCTTCGTGCTTGGTCTTCGAGACTGATTGTTCACTATTGGTTCTTGTACATACTGTTTGTTTTTCATCTTTCCCTACATCGTAAGCGGTTTTCCTCAGAATTTCGAAAATCTAGCAGTTTTTAACTTTTTCCTCCACTTTTTTAGGTCGACAGGTCCTATAAGGGTGTCTCGATTTTCCTTCAGTCTTGCTTCCGGTACTAAACGCCACGTCAGAGCTGCCTCTCTCGTGCCCTTACCTGTCCTAAAGCCAAACTGATCGACATATAACAGACACTCAATTTTCTTTTCCATTCTTCTATATCTTATTCTTGTCAGCAAATTGGGTGCATGAGCGGATAAGCTGATTGTCCGCTACTCCTTGCGCTTCTCCGCTCTTGCTACCTTCCTAATTATGTGGAAGTCTTATGGTATATCGTCAGTCTCATAGGTTCCACACGCCAGCTTGAATAGTCGTTTGGGTTTAGAAACTGCGATGGTATGTTATCTATCCCTTCTTCCTTGTTTGATCTTAGATCTTCCAAAGCACTTTTAAACTCTGATTCTAGCACTGGATCCCCTATATCTTTCATAGCGACTCCAATTTCTTCTTCTGTGTCATCAGAAAAGTCATCCCCCTTGCCTTCAGTATACTCTTTCCACCTGTCCGCTCTCTACTATGCCTTTAACGGTGGAATTCCCCCATTGCATTATTGATGTCTTCACCCTTGCTTTTCATTTCACCGAAGACTGTTTTGACTTTTCTATATGCTGAGTCAGTCTTTTCCACGATCGTTTATTTTTCAATTTCTTCGCACTTTTCCTGCAGTCTCTTCGTCTTGGCTTCCCTGCGTGTCCTAATTGTTTCATTTTAAGTAAATCACATTGCTGTATTCCAGACTTCCCTCAACATTTTTGTACTTCAATGTTTCGTCGATTGGTTGAGGTATTCTTCCTGTTAGCCAATGTTTTATCTCTGTTACCTCTTTTGTAACTACGTTTATCCGCCCAACATCTGTGAGTTATCTTTTTGGAGATGACCACATTCCCTTGAACTGAATTGCCTGCTGCGATATTCATTAGCGCAGTACCCACATTTTTAGTGAACCTCAAACGCGTTCATCATTCCTCAGTACTGCATTGTCCCACTTCCTTCCACAATGATATCTCCAGACGATTATCTTAAACTTTAGTCTACTCTTGATCATTACTAACTTCTGATCCGAATCTGTATCTCCTTTTGGGTACGCCCCACAATCCAGTTTCTGATTTCTGAATCCCTGTCTGACCATATCACGACATACAGTTTGTAGAGAAGTGTAAAACCAGATATAATCGGTCATTGCTTGGTGTGAAAAATAGTGCTCAAGTTATATACATGCTAATGTAACACCGTTCCTCGCAAGCGACTTCTGATCAAATGGTGTGCCTAGGGAGTATCGTCGCTGGATTCGTTATTTCCTGTCAGAAAAGTCACAGTTCGTAGTAACTGACGAAAAGTCATCGAGTAAAATAGAAGTAATACTGACGTTCATGAAAAAGTGTTATAGGCCCTCTGCTGTTGCTGATCTACATACACGATTTATGATACAATCTTAGTCCTCTTAGTTTGCTTGGAGACGATGTTGTCATTTACTGTCTTGTAAAGTCTTCAGATGATCAAAACCGATTACAAAATGATTTAGACAAAATATCCGTATGTCGCGAAACTTGGCAACCGACTCTAAATAATAACATGTATGAATTCATCTACCATCTCGGTAGAATGTCCACTCCCCACTGCACCCCCCGTCCTCCCCCCCCCCCCCCCCCCCTGTGGAAAATACTTTGAACAAACCTCACACCGTAACCCACTACTCATAAACCCACGACAAAAGCCCACATTTCTTACTCAAGGTAAAATATTAACAGTTACTGTAAAAACTATACGTCTATATTACCTGAGTTCAATTAGAAAAGTAGAACTATTTAAAAAAACTAACAATAACGATCTCGAATTTCGCTCTCCACTAAGAAAACAATTACTTTTATTAATACTACTAAACCGTGTCTAACATCAATACAACAAAAACTTCACTAACTTTCTTATCTAAGACCAAAAATTAAAGCGACCACTGGAACACTCAACGAAATTAAACACAGTGAACGAAAGGTTTACTGCGATATTTCACTTTAATCAATAAGAAACCTCAGGTTAAAGCTACCGTACTAAATTTAATAAATGACTTCAATGCACAAACAGCTCTGTAACACACCGTGGGTGAAAGTTTATTAAACCGTTATTTCACCAGAGACAGCACGGGACACAGTTGAAAACTACTAAATTTAATAACCGAATGACAGTGCACAAACAACTTTATCAGAACGTAGCTTTAGAACCGCTACAACTGTAACCGCACCTCGCGAAATGTAAACACACTGCTGAGACTTATCCGCAGCTCGTGGTCGTGCGGTAGCGTTCTCGCTTCCCGCGCCCGGGTTCCCGGGTTCGATTCCCGGCGTGGTCAGGGATTTTCTCTGCCTCGTGATGACTGGGTGTTGTGTGATGTCCTTAGGTTAGTTAGGTTTAAGTAGTTCTAAGTTCTAGGGGACTGATGACCATAGATGTTAAGTCCCATAGTGCTCAGAGCCATTTGAACCATTTTGCTGAGACTTCGATGAACGACGTATGTTCATTCACGAATAAAACCACTCAATCAATAACACAAAAAGAAACATTTAGATGAATGAAAATTTTCTGCACTTACACAGAAATGTACACCGATGAGCCGAAACATTATGACCACTTCCCACCGCGACGTTTGATGCCGCCTAGTGCTGCTGTGGGCTCGTGAAGCGGTAAGGAAAGTATTTACACTACTGGCCATTAAAATTGCTACACCAAGAAGAAATGCAGATGATAAACGGGTATTCATTAGACAATTATATTATACTAGAACTGACATGTGATTACATTTTCACGCAATTTGGGTGCATTGATCCTGAGAAATCAGTACCCAGAACAACCACCTCTGGCCGTAATAACAGCCTTGATACGCCTGGGCATTGAGTCAAACAGAGCTTGGATGGCGTGTACAGGTACAGCTGCCCATGCACCTCAAACACCATACCACAATTCATCAAGATTAGTGACTGGCGTATTGTGACGACCCAGATACTCGGCCACAATTGAGCAGACGTATTCAATTGGTGAGAGATCTCGAGAATGTGCTGGCCAGGGCAGCAGTCGAACATTTTCTGTATCCAGAAAGGTCCGTACAGGACCTGCAACATGCGGTAGTGCATTATCCTGCTGAAATGTAGGGTTTTGCAGGGATCGAATGATGGGTAGAGCCACGGGTCATAACACATCTGAAATGTAACGTCCACTGTTCAAAGTGCCGTCAATGCGAACAAGAGGTGACCGAGACGTGTAACCAATGGCACCCCATACCATCACGCCGGGTGATACGTCAGTATGGCGATGACGAACACATGCTTCCAATGTGCGTTCACCGCGATGTCGCCTAACACGGATGCGACCATCATGATGCTGTAAACAGAACCTGGATTCATCCGAAAAAATGACGTTTTGCCATTCGTGCGCCCAGATTCTTCGTTGAGTACACCATCGCAGACGCTCCTGTCTATGATGGAGCGTCAAGGGTAACCGCAGCCGTGGTCTCCGAGCTGATAGTCCATGCTGCTGCAAACGTCGTCGAACTGTTCGTGGAGATGGTTGTTGTCTTGCAAACGTCCCCATCTGTTGACTCAGGGATCGAGACGTGGCTGCACGATCCGTTACAGCCATGCGGATAAGATGCCTGTCATCTCTACTGCTAGTGATACGAGGCCGTTGGGATCCAGCCCGGCGTTCCGTATTACCCATCTGAACCCACCGATTCCATACTCTGCTAACAGTCATTGGATCTCGACCAACGCGAGCAGCAATGTCGTGATACGATAAACCGCAATGTTGATAGGTTACAATCCGACCTTTATCAAAGTCGGAAACGTGATGGTACGAATTTCTCCTCCTTACACGAGGCATCACAACAACGTTTCACCAGACAACGCCGGTGAACTGTGAAAGGTGGTTACACTGAGCCACAGCGCCAGAGATTGCGCGAAAGAGTTTTATTCCGCCGCCTCCACTGGCAGTGCTTGTCGAGATTTGGCAGTAGTCAGTGCTTGTTGAGATGTAGTAGGAGTCTAGTCGTTGTTGAGATGTCGTCGTAGTGAGTGCTTGTGCAGATCTTACTGAGAGGATATTGATAGCTGTGCTATTTGTGGCCATGTTGTATGCAGTTGTTTAATGGGCTAGACAGCAGATGTTGTTCGAGTGGAGGTATTGTAATGATCAGAGTGCTTTTCGTCGATGTATATGAAGGTAAAAAAAATTCCCTTTTTATATTATTTCAATGTCTTAAATAATCCGTCATTACAGGTTCAGTCAACAAAGCATCTGGCTCGTGTTCTTGTATTAGAGTGTAATTCTGGTTTTCTTGCGCAATTATAGTATTTCTATTTTTTTTAATTACTTAAGTATAAATGGTATTTAAAAATTCTTGTGTTATTGAAGAAGAACCGTGCCAGATGTGTACGTTGAATCACACATCCACACACAGAACAGCTACATTTGTGCTTGTTATTTCGTAGGTTTTATAGTTGCTGGGGACTTAATTAATTAATTGTGTTAACGGAAATTTCCTTTCATTCTTTGTTGCTATTCTATGCAGTCAGATTGCGTACTAAAACTAGTCAGGGCCAACCGTTTACGAGAATGCGTAACCGGACAGTTAGCTACTAAAAATTAAAAAGTATTTTGCATTCATCATATTTATATAATTAAGCCCCCCATGCAACTGCTGTTTCTGTATGAGAAATCGGTTGGAAACTTTCCTCATGTCAGCACGTTGTAGGTGTCACCACCGGCGCCAACCTTGTGTGAATGCTCTGAAAAGCTAATCATTTGCATATCACAGCATCTTCTACCTGTCGGTTAAATTTCGCGTCTGTAGCACGTCATCTTCGTGGTGCATCAATTTTAAAGACCAGTAGTGTAAGCGTAGCTGACACGGACGAGGGATTCCTGAGCGAAGATATGGGCTACAGATGGGCAAATCCATTGAGATAAGCTACTTGACAGAGGGCACATTATTATTTCGCAGCGCCTGTGGACGAGTGTCTCGTAAACGGTGCAGCTGGTCGAATGTTCACGTACCAGTGTCGTATCTGCGGTAAGACTTATGACAATGAGACTACCATTAGGCGATAAATGGTTGGACATCAGTGACTCTTCACAGAATGTGGAATTCGAAGGCGTGCCTGGTCTGTAAAGTAGGATAGATGATGATCTGTGGCATTTCTGCCGGAAGCACACAATTCATCGTACATTGTTGAATATGCAGCTCCGCAGAGGACCACCTGCAGGTATTCACATATTGACCCAACGACATCGTCAGTTACAATTGCAGTGGGCACTCGACCATCGTGATTAGACAGTCGATCACTGGAAACGTCAACTCTTCGGGTGACGATGATCTTGACACAGTCCAATTTTTACACAATTCAAGCTAGCTACCGTCACCAATGATGGTGATGAAGATGAAATGATGAGCATAACATAAACACCCAGTCCCCAGACAGAGAAAACCCCCAACCTGGGAGGGAATCGAACCTGGGACCCCGTGATCCAGAGGTAGCAACTAGCCATTAGACCACGAGCTGCGGACAGCTCTTCGCATGAATCACATTTTTGCTACACTATATCGATGGTCTTCTTCACAGACGCCGTCATCGAGGTGAACGGTGGCTCTAAAATTGCAGCGCGCCACGGACGCAGACTTCTGGGAGTAGTTTTATGATGTGGGAACGTTCTCCTGCGCTTGCATAGAACCTGTTGTAGTAGTCGAAAATACGCTTACAACTGCGAACCATCTGCATCCCTTCTTGCTTGATGTCTTCCCCGAAGGCGACGTCATCTTTCATCAGTATAACTGTCCGTGCCTCGGAGCCAGAACCGTGCCACAGTGGTTTGAGGAGCATTATAGAGAAGTCATGTTGAATCTTGGTGACCAAATTTGCCTCATGTAAATCCTATGGAACCCATCTGGGTCGCTATCGGGTGCCATCACAGTGTAAAACATCGACCATTCGTTTAAGAGACTTCTCCGTAGACATCTAATGCCACATACCTCTACAAATTTACCAGCAAATTTTCGAATCCCTGATACGCAGTATCTCGTGAAATTACCGTACGGGAAAATCCCCAATTCATCGTTACCTCGGAGATGCAGTGTCCCATCAAATGGTTCAAATGGCTCTGAGCGCTAAGGGACTCAACTGCTGAGGTCATTAGTCCCCTAGAACTTAGAACTAGTTAAACCTAACTAACCTAAGGACATCACAAACATCCATGCCCGAGGCAGGATTCGAACCTGCGACCGTAGCGGTCTTGCGGTTCCAGACTGCAGCGCCTTTAACCGCACGGCCACTTCGGCCGGCAGTGTCCCATCGCTCGTGCACCAACTGCAACGCTACGCTCAGACGGACAGACAAGCTGTTAAACAGGTGGTAAAAATGGAAAAGCCGTGTGACTAGGGCCTCCCGTCGAAAACCGTTCGCCTGGTGCTAGTCTTTCGAGTTGACGCCAATTCGGTGACTTTCGTGTCGATAGGGATGAAATGATGATTGTAAGAACAACACAACACCCAGTTCCTGAGCGGAGAAAATCTCCGACCCAGCCGGGAATTGAACCCGGGCCGTTAGATAGGACATTCAGTCGCGCTGACTGCTCAGCTACCAGGGGCGGACAGCAGGTGGTCATAATACGTATTTTGTCCCATCAGTGTATGTAGATAAAAATAAAATAAATAATATTTCGTTTCTCTACATTTATACTTGATTACACCATTTTTAAAAATTTCCCAATATTTGAAACACTCTACAGTTAATTCTTTTTGCGCTTCTACCTAAGGCAAGCTTAAGAGTGGTCTAATTCATTACGCTGTCGTCAACAGATGTACCACTACTCATCATAAGAACATATCGCCTCTCAATTTAAGTACTCCATTCAGGCTTTGTTTATTAATTTCACATACGAAAGTTATTTGACGACGAAATGTTGCTACATAGTGTGGACCTAATTCGGAGATTCCACCAGACACAGGAATTTATGTTATATCTATTATAGCATTCCATCGATGGCTGATTGATGCAGCAACCGGTTTTCATGGTTACATCAGAAATAAAACAGTCACCACTGCAAAGTCAGTTTTATTAAAAATAACGCGTTCCACGTTAGTTAGGCATCATCAGATTACGCAAAACTGTCGAATGAACTTCACTGTGCCCGCTACCAAAGCTCTACGTCAGCCACGCACACGTAAGTCAGACTGGGTGAAATTCTGTTCGTGAGAATAACTGAACGGAACTGTGAGAACCATTGAACTGTTATAGCAGCAAGAAGAGCACAGCGTAGAATCACGCCTACATTTAGGCCCGGACGCCAAACGGCTCATCAGTCTAACCGGTAGCGACGCTTGAATTACTAATCGACGGATGGCAGCATACAGCTGCGCTAATACAAAGAAAGCATAACAGAGCGCTAGTAGCAACTAATAATAACCCTGCAACGGTAACTATTTTATTTTCTATACACAATCAATTATGTCCCAGTCGAATAATGAGGAGCTGCAGTGTTACACACAGCATAACAGTGTGCATAAAATAAATAACCTTGTTTCAAGAGCTCTCAACTCAGACTTTATTTGAACGAGAAGTTTTTGCTTGTCGGTGACGTCCGCGGAGAAGAATAGCTGCCGAGCTGTGATGTAAAATGCGGAAACTTTTCTCATCTATGGCGTGCGAATAATTTCCAGACTCATTTCCAGACCTCCCACCAGAGTTCTGGAGTACTTCTTGCACCTCGTTCTTTTCCAGCAAAGGATTTTCAGTTTCTCACAGGAACTCGTGCCATAGGAGCAACAAAATGTATACTAATCGCCAAAGCGGGAACGGAAACTTCAAATGTTTTGTACCAATACACCAACGAATAAAATGAATTAAAAATTTACAATAAAGGGATAACAGTACCAGTTAAACATGACAATGCTGACCCTCTTTCTTGACGTTTGTTATCTATATATATAAAAGGCAGTGTCCTGACTGACTAATTTATCACCGCCCAGCCGCAACCACTAAGGACAAAACTTCAAATTTTGAGAGGGTGTTGATCTTACACTGTAACCATTTAAGAAGCGATTATTTGAAATACCACCCTTATGGGGGTGAAATAGAGGATGAAAAATTTACGAAAATATTTCGTTACAGAAAGTGTTTTTAAAGTAAATCTATGAAAATTTGTATTTGATTTCTCGATTAAAAATAAAAAAAATAAATGTTTCAGTGTTTCGAACATTCAACCCGTAATGGGGTGAAATATGGCTTGACTGATTCACTGACTCATCACCGTCGAGCCAAAACCAAAAAGGATATAAAATTTGAAGAGAGTGTTGATGCTGTACCGTAGGCATCGCTTAAGAAGGGTTTTTTCGAAATTCCACCCCTAACAGATTGAAACATAGGATGGACCGTTTTTGAAAATATGTCGCTTTCAAGGCTAGAAGTACGAAAATTAGAATTTGCTTGTATAATGTTTTGCATAATGTATTTTCACGTGATCAATGGGCGTAATAACATAAATATGGGATTAAATAAAAACAAAACAAAAAAATGTGCAGAGACTACGATCAACACCAGTGAAGCAGCGGACGCTAAGTTAGCGTAAGAGAGAAATACCCTCCTGCCAAGCTTCCTCATTGGTTTGCAGTGTATAGATGTAGCTACAGGTAGAAATTACTTTTTTATTTACTATTTTGCATAACAATTGAAGGAAAGACGATGCAGAAAATCTTGGCAGCAGAAATAAGAGATATTTTACTTATGTGGTAAATACGTCCAGATTTGAGTTACATTCTACATGTAACACCAAACATTAATGTGCCGTATTGAAAACGAAGAAAGAAAGAGTGGAATTAAAAATATTATTTGTTAAATACATAATATTTCACGCATTCATACTCAGTGGCGTGGTAGAACAGTTTTCTAGCACGAGACGAAATACTTTCGAATAAAAGTTATGATCATGAACGGAAATCGTAGCATTCATGTTTTATTAACGACACTGTTTCACGTGAGTTGCTCGACCACGACTTTTTGGAAAGAAACTGAAAGATAATACAAATTTGATAGCATATGCTACTGGCAACACGTGTGGTATCTTTGAGCTAGCGAACGATTAAATATTATTCAGAAAGAAAAAAATTATACTGTCGTGTGCGAAAAGATTATTTGGATGACACTTTAATTCTTTACCAGTCTTATTTCGCAACTTCCATGCTGTCAAATTACGTGCCACAATGCAAATGGCGCACTTTTCATGAGAGCTACGTTGACAATTTTAATGACAATGTTGAGGGAAAGGAGTCGTATGCTGTGTGCAATGTAACGGTGCAAGCCATTCCGAAGGAAAGTTACTTGGACTAATATGCTTGTGCAAGCAATATGTCGCACCACCACCTGCCTAGGAGTCGTAGCCGCCTGTCCGGTCGGTAACCACACTTACCGTAACTACAGGCGGTTCATCACGCAGCGTATGTCTCGTTCGTGGTACCTATTACAGAACAAACCCGTTATGGCGCAGCGGTGTGCATGGGACAGCATGCGTACCTCATATGTTCCAAAATTCGAGGCATAAAAAGGGGATTTTCGGGTGCTCGTTCCTCGGGTTCCACTGGTGATAAAATGGTAGTCAAGTGTTTTGGATAGCCCTTTGACCAGGGACCATTTGTATACGCAATAGAAGGATCGTCCTAGTGTGACTATCCTACAGTACAAGGTCAAAGTATGAATGTCACAAATTTCCTGATACTGAGGCGAGTGGAAGAATGTGGTTGGATCTTTTGCATTTGATGTGGTCTACGACAGGCCTTAAGGAGCTTACGGAAGCACCGTTAGTTCATAGACGAGTTTCGGAAAACCTCAACCAAGTGTTTTTTTGACGTGCTACAGACGAGAAATTTAACCGACAGTAAGAAGATGCTGTGATATGCAAATGATTAGCTTTTCAGAGCATTCACACTATGTTGGCGCCGGTTACGACACCTACAACCTGCTGACATGAGGAAAGTTTCCAACCGATTTCTCATACACAAACAGCAGTTGACCGGCGTTGCCTGGTGAAACGTCGTTGCGATGCCTCGTGTAAGGAGGAGAAATGCGTACCATCACGTTTCCGACTTTGATAAAGGTCGGATTGTAACCTATCAACATTGCGGTTTTTCGTATCGCAACATTGCTGCTCGCGTTGGTCGAGATCCAGTGACTGTTAGCAGAATATGGAATCGGTGGGTTCATATGGGTAATACGGAACGCCGGGCTGGATCCCAACGGCCTCGTATCACTAGCACTCGAGATTATAGGCATCTTATCCGCATGGCTGTAACGGATCGTGTAGCCACGTCTCTATCCCTGAGTCAACAGACGGGGACGTTTGCAAGACGACAACCATCTGCACGAATAGTCCGACGACGTTTGCAGCAGCATGGACTATCAGCTCGGAGACCATGCGGTTACCCTTGACGCTGCATCACAGACAGGAGCACCTGCAATGGTGTACTCAACGACGAACCTGGGTGCACGAATGGCAAAACGTCATTTTTACGGATGATTCCAGGTTCTGTTTGCAGCATCATGATGGTCGCATTCGTGTTTGGCGACATCGCGGTGAACGCACATTGAAAGCGTGTATTCGTCACCGCCATACTGGCGTATCACCCGGGGTGATGGTATGGGGTGCCATTGGTTAAACGTCTCGGTCACCTCTTGTTCGCATTGACGGCACTTTGAACAGTGGACGTTACATTTCAGATGTGTTAGGACCCGTGGCTCTACCTTCCATTCGATCTCTGCGAAACCCTACATTTCAGTACGGTAATGCACTACCGCATGTTGCAGGTCCTGTACGGACCTTTCTGGATACAGAAAATGTTCGACTGCTGCCCTGGCCAGCACATTCTACAGATCTCTCACCAACTGAAATCCTCTGGTCCATGGTGGCCGAGCAAATGTCTCTCACAATACGGCAGTCACTAATCTTGACGAACAGTGGTATCGTGTGGGCAGCTGTACCTGTACATGCCAACCGAGCTCTGCTTCACTTAATGCCCAGGCGTATCAAGGCCGTTATTACGGCCAGAGGTGGTTCAAGAAATGGTTCAAATGGCTCTGAGCACTATGGGACTCAACTGCTGTGGTCATAAGTCCCCTAGAACTTAGAACTACGTAAACCTAACTAACCTAAGGACAACACACACATCCATGCCCGAGGCAGGATTCGAACCTGCGACCGTAGCGGTTGTGCGGTTCCAGACTGTAGCGCCTTTAACCGCTCGGCCACTCCGGCCGGCCCAGAGGTGGTTGTTCTGGGTACTGATTTCTCAGGATCTATGCACCCAAACTGCGTGAAAATGTAATTACATGTCAGTTCTAGTGTAATATATTTGACCATTGAATACCCGTTTGTCATCTACATTTCTTCTTGGCGTAGCAATTTTAATGGCCAGTAGTGTATACTTTCACCATCACCAGCGGACCAAAACCGATCTGAGTATAAGAAGACGGCTATGCACAGTATACGACTGAAATATTTACGATGTGTTCCTAAGCCCCTGATGTAACAAAACCTTGAAAATTTTATGGATATCTATATCCATTTCGAATACACAGAGGTTCAAAGGTACCCTATTTCTACAAGTAAAATCCGGTTTGAGCCCAAATTTAAATAAAAATCACCGCAGCAGACAGCTCAAATTATGACAGTATTTTAATTTTAACAGTATATTCTCTACGCGTTTATATAGAAAAGACTTCTCCACATTTTCAAAAATATTATACTTTATCGAGCAACACCACAAAACCTGTTTTTCTGGGTACCGAAACGCAGCCACGGATACCGACACAGCTTGGCATAGCAATGGGCTGTAATTTTTACAGTGTATTCCTAAGATCCCGATCTCGAGTAAACTTTAAGATTTTCTTCATATCTTTATAGGTTTCCGAGATACGAGGGTTCAAAATTACCATGCCTAGCACGTAAAACTGTTGTGAGGCGGGGTCAGGGATTTTCTCTGACTCGTGATGACTGGGTGTTGTGTGTGATGTCATTAGGTTAGTTAGGTTTAAGTAGTTCTAAGTTCTAGGGGACTGATGACCATAGATGTTAAGCTTAAGTCCCATAGTGCTCAGAGCCATTTGAACCATTTGTTGTGAGGTGAAAGTATAGTTTATAAAGTGGCGTAACACGGAAATATTTTACAGCACGTGTCTCCGTTGTCATCTGGCAACCTCATCTGGTAGTACCGAAGGACATGCAAAACTTTTTGCAAGTAAAACTGGTCTGAGGTGTAAAATTACTCTTGCGTTATTTCAATTTCACATCAGTAAATTATTTAAATTTTAATGTTCTATCAGTAGGTTTTCTATATACGTTGTAGCCAAGGCATCCATTTCATTTTCGGCGGACGAAGACGCCAAGGAAGTTCAATGCACGGTCTTTTTCCACTTTTTAATGTTGTTGAGATGTTCCTAGAACCTGTTATGTTCCTAACGTCCGTGGGGACGGATGACGAACGTGGCCCCAGTGGATCGGTAGAAACAACTAGGCTTCCATCGTGCCATGTCTAAGGTAGCGTCCCCGAACGCCCAGTCAACGTACCCCAATATGTCGTTATGCTATGATCACCAGTGCCGTTACATCCGGAGCGTATCAGATTCCTAGTGGCTGTCAAGCCGCTTGACAATGGCCAAGAAGTATTTGGTCGAAAGCTCGTGGAATTTTAACCATTTGAAGCTGCTGGAAACCCGATAATATTTGATTCAGTGTTACCGCCGGGAGACTGCGTTCTTACCTCGTTTATAACGTTTCTCAGTAATTTAAAAATTGGTTCAAATGGCTCTGAGCACTATGCGACTTAACGTCTGTGGTCATCAGTCGCCTAGAACTTAGAACTAATTAAACCTAACTAACCTAAGGACATCACACACATCCATGGACGAGGCAGGATTCGAACCTGCGACCATAGCGGTCGCTCGGCTCCATACTGTAGCGCCTAGAACCGCACGGCCACTGCAGCCGGCTCAGTAGTTTAGATAAAGAGTGTAAAGGTAATACTGCCCAGAGGAGGTTAGTATAAAGTTTTAAGACATCAAACAAGTAAATAAGGTGCCGTACATTCGAAAGGCCAGTTACTACAACAAAATCCATAGTTGTTTTCTTAGCGCTTTAGCGAAGATGTAAGATCATAGTACAGAGGAGAATAATGCTTTAACTTAAAAACAAACATAAGTTCGTCGCAGGCGAAGGCCGAAGATATAAAAGAGCGGCTGTTACTTACAGAGAAACAATTCTGTCACAACGTGGCTTCGGCTGATATGCTCTGAAAGCTAGCACACTATGTGCGTAAGTTAATACTGTTTGCGGAATCACCTGTGGTACAGTTCTTTTCCGCTCTGTGTGTTTTGATATTTTCAAGTCAGGACTGTGTTAAATTTCGATGCACTGCTCTGGTTACAGTAACCGTGTTCCTCTTAATTGTGGAATCAGTCTTGGGACCATACCATACACTCGCGCTTCTACGTATGTCGACGTCACATTCTCATCTACGAGTAACAGATCGGCTAACACAGTACAATGAGAAGGCTGATTTTTGCCGCAAGGGCTTCGCTGCAAGTGCTGCGCATGCCCACAATGCACTTTCATTTCACTGTGCCGATCGCCGACCTGGCAGCAGAGATCACGTGACGCGACCACAGTAGTGTGACGCAAGATATCTCCTTTATGGCTTCCTCTCTAAATTCAGTTTCTCAGCTTTCCAATACTTTTCATTTGTTGTCTGTGCACAGCAATCGTATCTGCTACTTCAGAAATAGGATTCCATGCAATTTCACGAGAGCTAATACACGGTATACTTCAACTTGTAAAAAGAGTCCTCCGCCGCGAGATGCTTTAACATTACCTGAGACTCGCGTCGTGTAACAGTTGCGAGACGCCTGTCTCGTTCTTTCGTTTCCACAGAGCGAAGGGTTGCTTGAAAGAGGCACGAAAAGGATGAGTTGTCAAACTAGGTGAGACAGGCATTTCAGTGTGCTCTTACGTATTTTACTCTGCTGCAACGGTGTTCGCCTCCCAGACGTACGAAAAAAGAACACGCCACTACGTAGCCGCAGGCGTATCAAGTAAATATTCCTTTATCCATCCCATTGTGGGATTAGGTTACGAGAGAAATGACAGTGGAAATTACTGCTTCTTATGGCAGTACAGATACTAACTGAAGAACTGTTTACAGGTAAATCCATTAATATTGTGCCAAAGCTGCATCCCTATTGTCGTTGGTACCAAAATAGACCAAGTATTTGTATGCGCACCATTTCGATTGCTATTCAGTTAGGATTGTCTATAAAAAGGATTATAACTGTGATAATATTGAAAAATAAATTTTTTGTGAAGTATTACAAAATATTATCGGAGGTAGATCTTCGAACTTTCCCCGTAGAAACCAACGTTTCGCTTACGATTCATAGTTTTAATCGACCACAAAAAAGGACAGATTCATTCTGGAAATAGTATAACTGTTCATACATGTAGAATTCGCGAAATAGTGACAGCGGTTTTTTCTTTCTCCTTCAACCATTCGCATCCATATAACCCCTGTGCAGTTATCATTATTGATCTCAAAGATTAGAAGTATCACGCCGATTTCCTTCCTACCACACCTTCCCCCGATCGTAATTGGGTGTTTCTACATGGACATCTACATCTATACCTACACACATACTCCGCGTGCCACCATACGATGCATGGCAGAGGGTACCACGTACGACTACTAGTCATTTCCTTTCATGTTTCATTCGCAAATATTGCGAGACGGAAACGATTGTCTATAAGGCTCAGTTGTTGATGTTGTTGTTGTTGTTGTTGTCTTCAGTCCTGAGACTGGCTTGATGCAGCTCTCCATGCTACTCTGTCCTGTGCAAGCTTCTTCATCTCCCAGTACTTACTGCAACCTACATCCTTCTGAATCTGCTTGGTGTATTCATCTCTTGGTCTCCCTCTACGATTGTTACCCTCCGCGCTGCCCTCCAATGCTAAATTTGTGATCCCTTGATGCCTCAGAACATGTCCTACCAACCGGTTCCTTCTCCTTGTCAAGTTGTGCCACAAACTCCTCTTCTCCCCAATCCTATTCAATACCTCCTCATTAGTTATGTGATCTACCCATCTAATCTTCAGCATTCTTCTGTAGCACCACATTCCGAAAGCTTCTATTCTCTTCTTGTCCAAACTATTTATCGTCCATGTTTCACTTCCATGCATGGCTACACTCCATACAAATACTTTCAGAAACGACTTCCTGACACTTAAATCTATACTCGATGTTAACAAATTTCTCTTCTTCAGAAACGCTTTCCTTGCCATTGCCAGTCTACATTTTATATCCTCTCTACTTCGACCATCATCAGTTATTTTGCTCCCCAAATAGCAAGACTGCTTTACTACTTTAAGTGTCCCATTTCCTAATCTAATTCCATCACCCGACTTATTCGACTACTTTCCATTAACCTCGTTTTGCTTTTGTTAATGTTCATCTTATATCCTCCTTTCAAGACACTGTCCATTCCGTTCAACTGCTCTTCCAAGTCCTTTGCTGTCCCTGACAGAATTACAATGTCATCGGCGAACCTCAACGTTTTTATTTCTTCTCCATGGACTTTAATACCTACTCCGAATTTTTCTTTTGTTTCCTTTACTGCTTGCTCAATATACAGATTGAATAACATCGGGGACAGGCTACAACCTTGTCTCACTCCCTTCGCAACCGCTGCTTCCCTTTCATGCCTCTTGACTCTATAACTGCCATCTGGTTTCTGTACAAATTGTAAATAGCCTTTCGCTACCTGTATTTTACCCCTGCCACCATCAGAATTTGAAAGAGAGTATCCCAGTCAACATTGTCAGAAGCTTCCTCTAATAATGCTAGAAACGTAGGTTTTCCTTTCTTTAATCTAGCTTCTAAGATAAGTCGTAGGGTTAGTATTGCCTCACGTGTTCCAATATTTCTACGGAATCCAAACTAATCTTCCCCGAGGTCGGCTTTTATCAGTTTTTCCCATCGTCTGTAAAGAATTCGCGTTAGTATTTTCCGTCCGTGACTTATGAAACGGATAGTTCGGTAAGTTTCACATCTGTCAGCACCGGCTTTCTTGGGGATTATTATATTCTTCTTGAAGTCTGAGGGTATTTCGCCTGTCTCATACATCTTGCTCACCAGATGGTAGAGTTTTGTCAGGACTGGCTCTCTCAAGGCCGTCAGTAGTTCCAATGGAATGTTGTCTACTCCCGGGGCCTTGTTTCGACTCAGGTCTTTCAGTGCTCTGTCAAACTCTTCGCGCAGTATCGTATCTCCCATTTCATCTTCCTCTACATCCTCCGTACCAGCCCTAATTATTCTTCCCTTATTTTCGTGGTCCTTAGGTGAAATTGAAGTTGGCGGCAGTAGAATCGATTTGCAGTCAGCCCGAAATGTCGATTTTCTAAATTTCCGCAATCATGCCTTGCGAAAAGAGCGTCGTATCCCCTCAAGGAATACCCATTTGACTTCACAAAGTATTTCCGTAACACCTGTGTGCTGATTGATGGTGCCGGTGACAGCACGCCCGTGAAATACTTCAATGTCTTCCTTTAACTCGATCTGGTGGGGTTCCCAAACACTCTAGCACTGCTCAAGAATGGGTAGCACTAACGTGCTGTTCACCGTCTCCTATATAAACGAGTTACATTTTCTCAAAATTATCTTAATAAAACGAAGCAGAGAATTCGTCTTCCCAACTGCCAACGTGACGTGACGATTAATGGTCGAAATCACACACGACAAGGACCTTGTCTACATCTACATCTACATTTATACTCCGCAAGCCACCCAACGGTGTGTGGAGGAGGGCACTTTACGTGCCACTGTCTTTACCTCCCTTTCCTGTTCCAGTCGCGTATGGTTCGCGGGAAGAACGACTGTCTGAAAGCCTCCGTGCGCGCTCGAATCTCTCTAATTTTACATTCGTGATCTCCTCGGGAGTTAGAAGTAGGGGGAAGCAATATATTCGATACCTCATCCAGAAAAGCACCCTCTCTAAACCTCGACAGCAAGCTACACCGCGATGCAGAGCGCCTCTCTTGCAGAGTCTGCCACTTGAGTTTGCTAAACATCTCCGTAACGCTATCACGATTACCAAGTAACCCTGTGACGAAACGCGCGGCTCTTCTTTGGACCGAGCGGGGTGGCGCAGTGGTTAGACACTGGACTCGCATTCGGGAGGACGACGGTTCAATCCCGCGTCCGGCCATCCTGATTTAGGTTTTCCGTGATTTCCCTAAATCGCTCCAGGCAAATGCCGGGATGGTTCCTCTGAAAGGGCACGGCCGACTTCCTTCCCCATCCTTCCCTAATCCGATGAGACCGATGACCACGCTGTCTGGTCTCCTTCCCCAAACCAACCAACCAACCTCTTCTTTGGATCTTCTCTATCTCCTCCGTCAACCCGATCCGGTACGGATCCCACACTGATGAGCAATACTCAAGTATAGGTCGAACGAGTGTTTTGTAAGCCACCTCCTTTGTTGATGGACTACATTTTCTAAAGACTCTCCCAATGAATCTCAACCTGGTACCCGCCGTACCAACAATTAATTTTATATGATCATTCCACTTCAAATCGTTCCGCACGCATACTCCCAGATATTTTACAGAAGTAACTGCTACCAGTGTTTGTTCCGCTATCATATAATCATACAATAAAGGATCCTTCTTTCTATGTATTCGCAATACATTACATTTGTCTATGTTAAGGGTCAGTTGCCACTCCCTGAACCAAGTGCCTATCCGCTGCAGATCTTCCTGCATTTCGCTACAATTTTCTAATGCTGCAACTTCTCTGTATACTACAGCATCATCCGCGAAAAACCGCATGGAACTTCCTACACTATCTACTAGGTCTTGTGAAACTGTTCCACAAGGTGGTCTCATGTAATGAAAATGCACCTCTACAGCGCTTTGTGGTGTGTAGTGCCTGAGCCGCCAGTGGTTCATGTTCGTCCCATTTCTTATTTTACACCTTGTTTTAATCGTACTGCCACCTAGTTTTCTTAATTGTCAATTACTGGTGTCACGTAGTTGCTGTCTTGCCTGGCCGTGAGCGGCAGCAGCAGCGGCTATCGATATAGGACCTGCACTATTATCTTTACTGGACTGCTCTTACTTCCCGGTCGTCGTGTGTCACGGAACCAGTTGGAATGTGCCAGCAGTTAGTTGGGACCGGGCAGTGTTTGAGTTGGCACGCGGCACAAGTTGAGTAGGGGCGCGGCAGCAGTGAGGTCCGGACCGCCATGATTCGCCCGACGGTTGCCGACACACATGACTGGAAGTGGGGACGACTTTGGTTGGTCGCTTGCCGGACGATGTGTATTTTGCTGGCGATCGCTTATGGGTTGGCCGTGTGTGCCGACTCTTGATTCGTCGCTGTTATTGTACCGTCACTGCCATTAGCATTGTCTAGTTCTTCATGCAAGTGTTCGTGAAACTGTGTGTAGTTTCTGTGATTCTGACTGACAAGTTATTTTAAATGTTGTCAGCGTACTGGCTCTGAGGGGTCGGTCGGTTGGCGTGGAGCAGCGAGGAATTCTCGGCTGGGCGTAGTTCGGCCGGGGCCCGCTGGCGGTCTCTACGCGGTGTCGGAGAGTGTGGCGCTGTTCCCATTGCTACGAGATCTGTGGCTCACCGACCCTGAACACGAAAGTTGAGTTTTGATTCAACCTACCAGCAAGTCAAGACTGTTCACGTTGGGTCGTTTGAAATTCGTTGTCAGCTGTTGCGATATTCCCACGAGCAACAACGTGATTTTGGAAAATTCTAGCCACGCTCCGGTGGAGTTTCACTGTATTTGGTTATTTGAATTGAAGTGCACCAGCGGAATCTTCTGCCCTGTTGACGTTCACGTTCCGGTTACCTGACCTGCGCGTTGACGTAAATTTCAGACAGTGTAGACCTCATCGTGTTGTGGCTGTCCAGAACGGTGTGTAGTTTGACAGCGCCGTGTATGATTGGTTGTGGGCGCCAATATCTTCTACGTTGTACCTTTGAACTCCCTGTTGTGCCCTCGTCGGGAAAAGTGGAAGTTACCTTGTCGGTGCGTTCGCTGACTGTCGGTCGTTTGGGTTGTCGGCGGATCGTGAATGGTTGGCCCGACTGGCTGTCTCACCTAAGCGAGCGTTAGTGTTGGAATTACAGGCCGATCATCGAACATCTGGGCGCCCTTGTGTGTACTACCTTACTTTTTAATTGTTCTTAAGCCCTTCAGACTAGTTTAAAGTTCTGTTTCACGTTTCGGATTATGCATGCGTTTTAAGTTATTGGCCTTCAGCCGTTTTTTAATTAAAGTGGCTTTCAGCCGGTGATTAAGTCCCAAAGATTAAAGCTGTGTGTTTAAGCAATTCTTTTGGGCTCTTGTAATATTTGATCAAATAATAAACTTGCATGTTCGAGTGTAGCTGACAGCCCCTTATTTTAGCCCCTTTCGACAATTTTATTATCTGTCCTACTCAGTTTTTGTGACATTAATAAAAAGTGGAATTAAAACTGGAATGAGTTATTTCAAAAGCAACCGTGGGCTGGTAGCCACAGTGTGGCGAAATGTGGGCCACAGTAACATGTACGCAAAACGATTACGAGATGGGCAAGCCGCACTCAACTGAAAACTGCATCGGACAGCGGTAATCGGCATAGAGGGCGGGTCAATATCACTACATATGGACTGTTTGCCTATAACATTGGCTTTCTATGCAGTAACTGAAGGCATGTGTATGGTGGTTCAAGATTGTAGGCGTTGAGCTTAAGGGTGAGATCAGCATCCTGAAAACCCGCACGCTGCGCGTGGTTAAATGTCCCACTATTCGGGAGCCGGCTCTCTGTTCTTGGACTGTGTAAGGATACGTGATGAGTGCATCGCTGCAGTTCTTCGCGTGCTAAATTGCGGGATGTCGGTGCCGTCCTAGGGCTAGACGTGTGATGTATGTTATGTTGAAAGGGAAAAAATGGTTCAAATGGCTCTGAGCACTATGGGACAACATCTATGGTCATCAGTCCCCTAGAACTTAGAATTACTTAAACCTAACTAACCTAAGAACATCACACAACACCCAGTCATCACGAGGCAGAGAAAATCCCTGACCCCGCCGGGAATCGAACCCGGGAATCCCGACGTGGGAAGCGAGAACGCTACCGCACGACCACGAGCTGCGGACTTGAAAGTGAAGTAACTGTACCAAATTTAAGAGAGCTTTTAGTTTGTTTTAGGTCTGTACATGGAATGATGTTGTATTTTGTCGATTGCGGTAATAACTTGCAGTATGGAGAGATCCTCTGAGGGACTTGTATTGTACTGTTGCAGAGCAGTCCATCTCAAACGTGCTGCTTAAAACTTGGGAATGCAGCTCTCTGATGTTATATATTACTGTTTGATCTTAAATGTCTTGGATGTAATATAGTTGTTGATGATTATGTAATTTTGATCGCTGGTTCCTTAAAGGAAGTATGTCGTTTTAAAATATGTGCTCGGTCAGAGCCTATTTAAATATGATTTTAACTCATCATTCAAATTTTCTAGTCTTGCTTTCTTAAAAGGCTTTCAGTTAAATCATTGCTATTTGCCTGTTTAAATGGTTGAGTGACTTAAAGGAAAAGAATATTATTTTGTAATTTGTACTGATTGTTCCTTTTGGGTAATACCTGACTTATGTATTCAATAAATGTGTCTAGGCAATGGTGATGCACTGTTCTATTGCTAGCCTACCCCTTCCACTCCACAGCCTATTGAGCTGCTTTGTGTCGAAATTGTGTCCAGAACACCCCTCTGACCTGACACCTCAGGAGGTACTGCAGCACATTACAAGCGAATCATAGTTACTGGTGAGAGCTACCTATGGATCAGTTACTGCCGCTGTTGACCCGGCGCGTCATTGGTCCTGTTCGGGGTACTCGCAAGTAATAGTTACCGACGAATATTACCAGCAATTTATAATTACTCCCAAGCATACCCGCGATTAAACGGTACAGCTAGTTACTGACAGGGACTGCCTGCGAGTCTTAGCCACTGTCCCAGGTTACCCGCGAGTTATTCGCGAGTCACAGTTCCGCCATGGGTTCTTCTAGTCATCGTTACTTTTGGGGGGTACCACGAGTTAAAATTGTCTTACTGACACTCTGAAGAGGCTACAGAAGTGATAAGCATGAAGAAAATTCTGTTATTAACTGTGGAATTGTAGTTTGACACATAATCGCTAAGACCAAACCTATTTAGGAAATTACAATACCAGATTTCACTGCAACTTACATATTACAGTGATTTTTTTCAGAGCCTACACGTTAGAAATACAGGTAAGTACCGTTTTTTCAGAATCACTTTTAAAACTTGAAACGTAACCTCTATGTAGACTTCTATATATTTTTTTTCTTATTTTGTCAATATTTCGAGCGAGGCTCTACCGCGTAAAACATTAAGTACAGCAGTTCACATCCACAACTGGGCACCCAGAACAAGTTTTTTGCATGGTTCCCCTACATCGCTTAACCCTGGTGGTGGTGTGTTGGGGCTTATGGGCGCTCAACATCGAGGTCATCAGCGCCCTGACACACATTAAAAGGAACGAATGTGGACTGACCTAGGGAAACTAAAGCACACACTCAAAGAAAGCAGGAAAAGAAGGAAAATGCTACGTAAGAAAGTAAAACCTAAGGAAAGGGGAAACATAGCAACAAGAATGTCACAGGAAATTGTTATTGGCTGGCCACTTACATAAAATATGGGCGAGCTTGTCACACAGTGAGCAAATTAAAATCCTAAAATCTTTGTAAAAACATTTGACAGGGCACAGAACTTTAAAACTTTAACCACATTGGTCCGAGTGTTGCCTAAAAGAGATGGCAGGTCCGCTGGCAAGTCAGCCGCGACCCGCTGGTCAGAAAATAAAATGCAATCCAATAAAACGTGGCGCACAGTGACCTGGACGCCGCAAGCACCACAAATTGGAGGGCCCTCTCGCCGGAGCAGGAAGCCGTGCGTCATAGGGCTGTGGCCTATTCGAAGCCGAGTGAGGAGAACCTCGTCCCGTCGATGGGGCTGAAAGGAAGTGCACCACACACGGGTTGTGGGCTTGACTATACGGATCTTATTGTCAGTCACTTCCAGCCACTCATCCTCCCACCGACGCATGACCCGTGAGCTCAACAGCGAGGTGAGTGCGTGCAAGGGGATAGCACACTGAGATACTTGTGGGGTGAGACACGCCTCCTTGGCTGCGAGATCTGCCCTTTCATTGCCAGCAATGCCGACAGGCCCCGGAACCCAGCAGAAAGCTACAACCTTCCCCAGTCGCTGTAGTCGGAGGAGGGCATCCTGGATGGTCTGGACAATTTTGTCTGCCGGATACAAACGTTGCAATGAGTGAAGGGCACTGAGTGAATCGGAACAGACAAGAAATTTAAGAGAGGAAGAATGTCTCATGTGCTCCAGTGCCCGCAAGATCGCAAACAACTCTGCATCAAAGACAGTAAAAGTCTGAGGCAGTCGGACCTTGAGGACACGATATGGAAAAACAACTGAGCAACCAACAGAATCCCCTTGTTTCGACCCATCCGTAAAAAAAAGCTACGTAGTCGTGGTGCTCAGATAAAATGGCAGAAAATGCTGCATTAAAAACGGTGGCAGGAATGCAATCTCTCTTGTACTGCAATAAATCTACAATCACTCCGGGCCTCTTCAGTAACCAGGGTGGCAGGCGGTTATAACCTTGGATTTGGGGTTGTGCAGACTCCACACCGAGGGACTCTAGTACACGTTGCACACGGATCCCAAACGGCAACGTAGCCCGGGGACGGCGGGAAAAAAGGCGGTCCAGAGGTGGATGGGCAACAAGATGGTGAGCAGGCGATCTGGGGGCTGCAAGAAACTTACAAGCCTGGCGCACCAGCAGGAGCTGCCGCCGGATGGTAAGTGGCGGTTCGCCAGACTCAGCACAGAGGCTGGGTACGGGACTGGTCCGATAAGCACCCGTGGCTGTCTGATCCCAGCATGGTGAACAGCGTCAAGGATCCGCAAATAAGATGGCCTCGCTGACCCATATACTGTGCACCCATAGTCCAGCCGTGAACGCACAAAAGCTCCATAAAACTGTAGGAGACGCGCCCTGTCCGCGCCCCAAGACCTGTGGCTGAGGCACTTGAGGATGTTCAGTGCCTTCAGCGTTCTGGCTTTCAAGTCACGTAGGTGTGGCAGCCATGACAACCTGGAGTCAAAAATTAGGCCCAGAAACCACACTGTGTCTCTAAAATGTAGGACAGTAACCCCCATATGCAAGGCAGGCAAAGTAAAAAGATGACGAGAACGATTAAAATGAACACAAACACACTTATCGGCAGAAAACCGAAAACCCGTCTTTGCAGCCCACTCCTTTAACCGCCGCCCTGTTAGCTGCAACTGACGGCTCACGGTTGCAACACTGGAGGAGGAACAGAAAACAGCAAAGTCGTCCAGAAATAAGGAGCACTGTACTGGACTCCTCACTGTAGACGTTATACTGTTGATGGCTATGGCAAAGAGGGTAACGCTTAAAACACTGCCCTGGGGGACACCGTTCTCTTGCTCAAAGCGATCAGACAGTGTGTTACCAACGCGGGTCCGAAAAAACCGCTGAGACAGGAAAGACCGAATGAAAATCGGGAGGCGGCCACGAAAGCCTCATTGATGCATTTGTGCAAGAATATAGTGTCTCCAAGTAGTATCATATGCCTTACTGATATCAAAGAAGATACCGATACAGTGATGCTGACGGAGAAAAGCCTGCTGAATAGCCGCCTCTATGAGGGTCAGGTTGTCGACTGTGGACCGAAATTTTCGGAATCCACACTGAAAGCGGCTAAGGAGCTGTCTGGTCTCTAACAGCCAGACCAGACGCAGGTTAACCATCCGTTCCAGGGTCTTTCCGACACAGCTTGTCAAGGCGATACTACGATAACTACCGGGACATGTGCGGTCCTTTCCTGGTTTGAGGAGAGGGATGAGAATTGCCTCCCTCCACGAGGTGGGGAACACTTCTGTCTGCCATATGAGATTAAAACATTCGAGGAGGATTTCCTTTGACGCCGCTGGCAGATGTCGAAGCATGGAGTACCGGATGCGGTCGTAACCTGGTGCAGTGTCAGAAGTCTCAGTAAGAGCCGAATCAAGTTCCCACATGGAGAAATGGGAATTGTAGGCCTCAGAACTGTTCGACCGAAAGTCCAAGGTCGCTCTTTCGACAGTCGCCCGGTATCGACGAAACGCTGGCTCCTGATTTGCAGTGGCAGTACTTTGTGCAAAATGCTCTGCCAGCGTCTGAGCAATGGCTCTGGGTGTCGTTTGGAGGCATCCCTGGTTCAGGACAGCAGCTATTAGCAAACGGCTGTGTTTACCGGAAATCCTCCGGATGGCTTCCCATACCTTTGTGAAACAAGTGGAACGGTTGATGGAGTCCAGGAACTCCTGCCATGACCTTTTCTTGCTCTCTTTAATGACACGGCGTGCCCTGGCTCTCGCGATTCGAAAGGCGGTAAGATTGACCGCTGTTGGGCGGCATTTAAATCGGCGAAGAGCCGCACGCCTGTCCCGGATGGCTGAACGGCACTCTTCTGTCCACCAAGGCACAAAGCGCCGCTTAAGAGTGCCAGAAGACTGTGGTATGGACAGGTCAGCAGCATGACGGACCACAAGCGTGATGTGATCCACGCATTCCTGTACGTTATTGTGGCTATCAAAGACAGCCAACCGAGTGAACAGTGGCCAGTTAGCCCTGGCAATCATCCACGATGGTGGCCGCTGCTCCAGCAATACACCATCCAGGAGATGAATGCGGTTAGGGAAGTGATCGCTGGAATGAAGGTCGTCAATGACCTCCCAGTGAACAGAGTCGGTGAGGGTTGGAGAGCAGAAAGATAGGTCAATGGCTGAGAATGACCCTGTAGCAGTAGAGAAATGAGTCGGAGTACCTGTGTTGAGGATGAACAACACTTGAGATGTTAGGAGGCTCTCCAAAATTCGACCTCGAGCGCAAAGAGAAGTGGAGCCCCACAGGACATGATGGGTATTGAAGTCTCCCAGGAGGAGAAATGGGCGGGGGAGTTGGTCGATAAGATCTGTGAGAGCTTCTAAGGTCATTGCATCCAGAGGGGGTAAATAAAGGGAGCAAACGGTAAGCCTCCAAGGTGAATGAATTTCAACTGCAACTGCTTGCAGGTCAGTATCCAGGGGGTGAGCAGAGGAGTGGTGGTCATTATTGACAAACACAGCGACTCCGCCTTTGGCCCTTTCTCCAGTCAGGTCATCTTTGCGATATGACGTATAGCCCCTTAGTACAGGAACATCAGATGGTTTTAAATGCGTTTCCTGTAAACACGAGCACAGGGGGCGTTGCCGTGCTAGGAGGTTCAGTTCTTCCACATGTGCCCGGAATCCATTCATGTTCCACTGTATAATGGGAGCCATCTATCAAGGTGGGAGTACCTTCATTCTCACTTTCTGTCGGGGAGGAGAGCCCACAACAAGTGGAGGCTCAGTTTTGGGGCGAGATGATTGCCCCAGTCTGACATCAACCTCCATCGCCTCAAAAGAGGAGTCGAGAGAGACGTCAGAGAGAATGACATCTACATCAGGAGACTGTATAACTGCAGTCTCCTTTAGTGGGCGAATCTTCACCTTTGTCTTTGGCTTCGATGTTCTGGGCTGAGGTGGCATTGAAGCCAAAACTTCAGAAGCAGTAGGGGGTGTAGCGGCGCTGGGCAGTGCACAAGACTGGAC
This sequence comes from Schistocerca americana, assembly GCF_021461395.2. Classification (NCBI taxonomy): domain Eukaryota; kingdom Metazoa; phylum Arthropoda; class Insecta; order Orthoptera; family Acrididae; genus Schistocerca; species Schistocerca americana. Next base: position 188,609,160 of record NC_060125.1, on the reverse strand, counting down.
CCGGGAAGGGGCAGGAAGTTCCATGATGTCAGCTACCACGGCCTGGTCAGAAGGCTGGGGGGGAGCAGCAGGCTTCACAGGAACGGCAGCAGCACACGTACATTGACAAGCGCAGGTGCTAGTGCTGACAGTAGCAACCGCCGTTTGTGTAGCGGCATCGGTTTTCAAGACTGGTTGTTTGAGAACGGAAGAAAAGGAAGCAGCGAACGTGGGTGGCTGCATGGACTTGTAAATTTTCTTCGCCTCACTATACGGGATGCGTTTTGTAGTTTTTAGTTCCTGGATCTTCCGTTCCTCAAGGAAAACTCTGCATTCCCTACTCCACACAGGGTGATCCCTAGAGCAGTTGACACACTTGGGAGGAGAGGAGCAACCAACTCCCTCATGGGCGGCTTTACCACAATTCCCGCAAGTGGCTTACCCTCTACAGCCGATAGTAGTGTGTCCAAAGTGTTGGCATTTAAAACACCGCAAGGGGTTGGGGTAATAAGGCCGTACACTGAGACGTAGGAAACCTGCCTTCACATGCTCTGGCAATTTGGTGCTGTTAAATGTAAGGATAATTGAGTCAGTCTTTATGAGAGCACCATCCACCCGTTTCATAATGTGTTGCACGTCGACAATTCCTTCCCGGGACCATTCAGCCTTCAGTTCGTCTTGGGGAATGTCAACGAGATCTCTGCAAGTCACAACACCCTTGCTGTAGTTCAAGGTATTGTGAAATTCAGTCTCGATCGCAAACTCCCCAAGAAATTGTGCCTTCTGAAGTTTCTGGACTTGCTGGAAGCTAGATGTTTCAACCAACAAGGTGCCATTTAGCAAGCGCTTTACAGATTTTAATGTGCCAGCAATACCTTCTAAGCCCTTCTGTATATAAAATGGCGAAACTTTTTCAAAACTCCCATCTTTTCTTTTAATTATGAAAAACACATTCTGCGAAGCAGCATGCGTTCTGTTACTACTACCTGAATCAGGAGGACTGGCTACCCGAGCCCTCTTGTTGGATTGGGTGTTAGAACCCACCAGCGGTCCATCCTTTCCGCTGGCAGGAGAAGAATAAAAGTTCGAGGGTTCCATCTCGGTCCCACGAGCAGCTAGGGAACTAGAAGTCCACCTAGACAGAGCCCGGCGTGCCTAGGTAAGCCTTATACAACTGGAGCGCGGCAGGTGCCCTAGAGGTTGCCCGCTTGCGACTGTTCCACCCCAACAGCCATGCATCTTATAGGCGCGCAGCACGCCGTAAGATTGAGGGGTTTTTATAGAGGTTTACCTTCCACGCAATCCAGGCGGTCAAGCCAAGATTACCATTCCCCGCAGCACACCACGTTCCACCGCCGCGCCATGCGATGGTCGCTGAAGCATGTCCGGGGGTTACGGTGACAGGAGACTGGCGGCGCTGACCAGTCCCCAGCTCAGGACCCCGGGGTCGCCAAGCCCGTACTCAGCAAATGAATGCTGAGCCCCTGGGGGGTCGCTTAACCCTTTCATGGTTAAAACTCACTTTAACATTTTTCAGAAATAAATGGTCAAAAAACGCCTTCTGTCATAATCAGTATTGTACTTCCAATAACAAAAAAAAAAAAAAAACTGTAATCTAAGCGAGTTTGAACACGCGTGACATCTGGACCTAAAAACATTGTATTATCTACTAGCTACCTACTAGATGAAACGTTCCATGCTACTAGAAGTACGTAGTATTTATCATCGGCAAATGGCAGACAATCTGAAGATGTGGCTGTTGTGCAGATAGGAAAACTCCAGTTGGCCGTTTCAAGATTGTCCTCCTGTTATAAGAATCGTCACACTGATGCAGAGGCTTATGTTTCACCACACAATTGCTGTCGTCACCATGGCAGTATTTTATTTTACTTTCTCACTGATAAATTCGTATCTCGGTACCAAATTTCGTAATCCATTCATACTGTCTGGTGGCTCCGTGGGTAGGTTCGTGGTTGCGAGCACAAAGGACCGGGCGTTAACCATCAGTCAGCACTTGGAGTTCAGTTTTCTCTTACTAACTGTTTGTTCTCCCTCTGGCAGCAGTTTGTGTATTTTGTGAAACTGTTGCACTGTGGTTCTGAGTCCACATTAAATAGTAGGTCCTCCTTCAGCTGGATGAGAAAGTCGTAATTTTGTAATTTTGTATGAGCTGACCATCTCCAGTAGAACCATGCATAGCTTAGAACTCTATTGTTCTAACAATTTCCTATTGCGTATAACCTTACGTCGCCTGATCATGTTGTCTGCATTTTATTTCGCCTGACACATATGGAAAATTCCTTTATAATTGATGTGATTCCTCAACTTCTCCCGGCGTATTTCTTGCTCGAACAGTCCACGGGTGGATTGTCGGTCCGGCAGTACACCCGTGGACTGTTCCTTTATAATTTCTTGTTTCCGTAGTTGCTGTTGTGGTCTTACGTCCAGAGACTGGTTTGATGCAGCTCTCCATGCTACTCTATCGTGTGAAAGCTTCTTCACCTCCGAGTAACTACTGCAACCTACATCCTTCTGAATCTGCTTAGTGCATTCATCTCTTGGTCTCCCTCTACTATTTTTACCGTCCACGCTTCCCTCCATCACTAAACTGGTGTTCCCTTGATGCCGCAGAACGTGTCCTACTAACCGATCCCCTCTTCTAGTCAAGTCGTGCCACAAATTACTCTTCTCCCGATTCTATTCAGACCTTCTCATTAGTTACGTGGTCCACCCATCTAATCTTCAGCATTCTTCTGTAGCATCACATTTCGAAAGCTTCTATTCTCTTCTTGTCCAAACTATCTATCGTCCATGTTTCACTTCCATACATGGCTACACTCCATACAATTACTTTCAGAAACGACTTCCTGACACTTAAATCTATACTCGATGTAAACAAATTTCTCTTCTTCAGAAACACTTTCCTTGCCATTGCCAGTCTACATTTTATATCCTCTCTACTTCGACCATCATCAGTTATTCTGCTCCCCAAATAGCAAAACTCCTTTACTACTTTAAGTGTCTCATTTCCTAATCTAATTCCATCACCATCACCCGACTTAATTCGACTACATTCCATTATCCTCGTTTTGCTTTTGTTGATGTTCATCTTATATCCTCCTTTCAAGACACTGTCCATTCCGTTCAACTGCTCTTCCAGGTCCTTTGCGGTCTTTGACAGAATTACAATATCATCGGCAAACCTCAAAGTTTGTATTTCTTTTCCATGGATTTTAATTCCTACTCCGAATTTTTCTTTTGATTCATTTACTGCTTGTTCAATATACTGATTGAATAACATCGGGGATAGGCTACAAACCTGTCTCACTCCCTTGCCAAACGCTGCTTCCCTTTCATGCCTCTCGATTCTTATAACTGCCATCTGGTAAATTGTAAATAGCCTTTCGCTACCTGTATTTTAACCCTGCCACCTTCAGAATTTGAAAGAGAGTATTCCAGTCAACATTGTCAAAAGTTTCTCTAAGTCTACAAATGCTAGAAACGGAGGTTTGCCTTTCCTTAACCTATCTTCTATGGTAAGTCGTAAAGTCAGTATTGCCTCACGTGTCCAACATTTCTACGGAATCCGAACTGATCTTCCCCAAGGTCAGCTTCTACCAGTTTTTCCATTCATCTGTAAAGAATTCGTGTAAGTATTTTCCAGCCGTGACTTATTAAACTGATAGTTCGGTAACTTCCACACCCGTCTACACCTCCTTTCTTTCGGATTAGAATTATTACATTCTTCTTGAAGTCTGGGGGTATTTCGCCTGTGTCATACATCTTGCTCACCAGATGGTAGAGTTTTGTCATAGCTGGCTCATCCAAGGCTATCAGTAGTTATAATGGAATGTTTTCTACTGCCGGGTCCTTGTTTCGACTGAGGTCTTTCAGTGCTCTGTCAAATTCTTCAAGCAGCATCACATCTCCCCATTCATCTTCACTTACGTCCTCTTCCACTTCCATAGCATTGCCCTCAAGTACATCGCCCTTGCAAAGACCCTCTATGTACTCCACCTCTCTGCTTTCCTTCTTTTCTTAGAATTGGTTTTCCATCTGAGCTCTTCATATTCATACAAGTGGTTCTTTTCTCTCCAAAGGCCTCTTTAATTTTCCCGTAGGCAGTATCTATCTTACCCCTAGTGATATATGCCTCTAGATCCTTCCTTACATTTGTCGTCTAGCTATCTCTGCTTAGCCATTTTGCGCTTCCTGTGGATCTCATTTTTGAGACGTTTGTAATCCTTTTTGCCTGCTTCATTTACTGCATTTTTATATTTTCTCCTTTCATCAATTAAATTCAGTATCTCTTCTGTTACCCAAGGATTTCTACTAGCCCTCGGCTTTTCACCTACTCGATCCTCTGCTGCATTCACTATTTCATCTCTCAAAGCTACCTATTCTTCTTCTACCGTATTTCTTTCCCCTGTTCCTGTCAATCGTTCCCTAATGCCCTCTCTGAAACTCCCTAGAATCTCTGGTTCTTTCAGTTTATCCAGGTCCCATCTCCTTTAATTCCCACCTCTTTGCAGTTTCTTCATTTTTAATCTACAGTTCATGACTAACAGATTGTGGTCATAGTCCATATCTGCCCCTGGAAATGCCTTACAATTTAAAACCTGTTTCCTAAATCTCTGTCCTACTATTATATAATCTTCCCATCTCCTTTAATTCCCACCTCTTTGCAGTTTCTTCATTTTTAATCTACAGTTCATGACTAACAGATTGTGGTCATAGTCCATATCTGCCCCTGGAAATGCCTTACAATTTAAAACCTGTTTCCTAAATCTCTGTCCTACTATTATATAATCTATGTGAAACCTTCCAGTATCTCCAGGCCAGTTCCCCGTATACAACATTCTTTCCTGATTCTTAAACCAAGTGTTAGATATGACCAAGTTATGCTCTGTGCAAAATTGTGCCAGGCGGCTTCCTCTTTCATTTCTTACCCCCATTCCATATTCTACTATTGCGTTTCCATCTCATCCTTTTCCTACTATCGAATTCCAGTCGCCCATGACTTGGTTCAAATGGCTCTGAGCACTATGAGACTTAACATCTGAGGTCATCAGTCCCCTAGAACGTAGAACTACTTAAACCAAACTAACCTAAGAACATCACACACATCCATGCCCGAGGAAGGAGTCTAACCTGCGACCGTAGCGGTCGTGCAGTTCCTGACTGAAGCGTCTAGAACTGCTCGGCCACTTCGGCCGGCTCGCCTATGACTATTAAATTTCCGTTTCACTTCACTATCTGAATAATTTCTTTCGTCTCATCATACATTTCTTCAATTTCTTCATCATCTGCGTAACTAGTTGCCACATAAACTTGTACTACTGTGGGCTTCGTGTCTGTCTTCGCTACAATAATGCGTTCACTATGCTGTTCGTAGTAGCTTACCCGCACTCCTACTTTTTTATTCATTATTAAACCTAATCCCCTATTTGATTTTGTATTTATAACCCTGTGCTCACCTGACCAGAATTCTTGTTCTTCCTGCTACCGAACTTCACTAATTCCCACTATATCTGACTTTAATCTATCTAACTTTAATCTATCCATTTCTCATCTAACCTACCTGCCCGATTAAGGGATCTGACATTCCACGCTCCGATCTGCAGATCGCCAGTTTTGTTTCTCCTGATAACGACTTCCTCCTGAGTGGTCCCCGCCCGGAGATCTGAATGGGGGACTATTTTACCTCCGGAATATTTACCCAAGAGGACGCCATCATCATTTAACCATACAGTAAAGCTGCATGACCTCGGGAAAAATTACGGCTGTAGTTTCCCCTTGCTTTCAGCTTGCACAGCAAGGCCGTTTTGGTTAATGTTACAAGGCCAGGTCGGTCTATCATTCAGACTGTTGCCCCTGCAACTACTGAAAAGGCTGCTGCCCCTCTTCAGGAAGCACACGTTTAGCTGGTCTCTCAACAGGTTCCCCTTCGTTGTGGTTGCACCTACGATACAGCTATCTGTATCACTGAGACACGCAAGCCTTCCCACCAACGAAATTTGTAGTAAGGTCTTACGGGACCAAACTACTGATATCATCGGTCCCTATGCTTACACACTACTTAATCTAACTTAAACTAACTTATTTTTATTAAAAATGAAACTCCTGCAGCTGTACTTAAGATTTCATATTTATTTGGCTACTAGTTTCGACGTTGCGTCAACGCCATCTTCAGGCCCGTACACTTCGATGATATCAATTGTGTGTGGCTGGGTACTAGAAGTCCGCTGTGAGGCCAATACGTTCTCCATGAAATCGTAAGTACAGCTGGAGGAGTTTCATTTTTATTTAAAATTATACCAGCTGATGTCCCACCATCATCCAATTTATACATGGATGTACGGAGATTAAACTAACTTACGCTAAGGACGACACACACACACCCATACCCGAGGGAGGAGTCGAGCCCTCGACGGGGGAAGCCGCGCGGACCGTGACAAGACGCCCTAGACCGCTCGGCCACCTCGCACGGCTCCCCACCAACGGCAAGGTCCATGGTTCATCTTGTGCTTTCGACATCTCCTCTGTTATTTTATTTAATGCAAATTTGAATAAAATGTTTTTAAAGCATGATGTTAAATAGTGAGGGGGTATTTTCCAAACGGAATAAAATACTTGTAAAGCATGGCACAGCGTAGCAATGGAGTAATCTACCGTGATGTTATTCTTCCTATTGAACAAAAAAAATCATACTGTTTTATCATAAATGTAGTCACTACTCCAATGGACTCTCGATTCTTCATTTAGCTTTTATCCACATCATACTCAACAGTTGAATAACAGTATACACGAAGTGTCCATATTTTTGGGTGTTTCGAAATAAAGGAAGATTTATCTGGTCCAGATGCTCATATCTGAGCTTTAATTGCGTGGTAATAGTTCCAGCATTTCCATAAAAGTTAAAAGGAGCTTTTTAGAACATTTGCATCTAAACCTAAATACCTTACTGTACAAACTGCCGACAGCCTTGCCGCTGTGGTAACGCCGGTTACCGTCGGATCACAGAAGGTAAGCGCTGTCGTCTTGGCTAGCGATAGGACGAGTGACTGTCCGTCTCTTCGTAACGCTGGTGGCAAGCGAATTGCACTCAGTCATTGTGACGCCAATTGAGGAGCTACCTGACTGAGAAGTAGTGGCTCCGGTCACGAAAATTGACAACAGCCGGAAGAGCGATATGCTGACCACTTGCCCCTCCATATCCGCATCCTGGCGGCTGACGATGACAAGGCGGTCGGTCGCTACCGTTCGACCTTTCGAGGCCTGTTCGTATGCAGTTACTACACAAAGTAGTTTTTCTTTAGGTTAGTTACGGAGCAATATTTTATATCTCATGTGTTTCTTTGTTTATACACCCCCTAAGATAGTGATCATTGTTCGAGCTGTCATGTACTTGGTACGTGACATTGTTTTTATGTTCTTGGTACATAACATTGTTTTTAAGAAAAGGCCGGCCCCTCATCACTAAAAGCTCCATCTAATCACAACACTGCTAAATGAGTGCATTTGGTCTCACCAGGCAACAGCTGACGATATCAGTTTCACACAACATTCGGATCCTTCTGAGATCATGTAGTAACACAAATGCACTCACTTTAGTTTTGACGTAACAAGTACCTGGACATGCAATAATTTATCACTATTCCCTGCAGTCAGTAATAAGGTATGACAGATTAATTTTCTTATAATTAACTTTTAATGAATTCCACATTTACTATCAGTTTATGCCTGTTGTTGTTGTTGTTGTTGTTGTTGTGGCCTTCAGTCCAGAGACTGGTTTGATGCAACTCTCCATGTTACCCTATCCAGTACAAGCTTCTTCATCTCCCAGTACCTACTGCAACCTACATCCTTCTGAATCTGTTTAGTGTATTCATCTCTTGGTCTCCCTCTACGATAATTATCCTCCACGCTGCCCTCCAGTGCTAAATTGGCGATCCCTTGATGCCTCAGAATATGCCCTACCAACCGATCCCTTCTTCTAGTCAAGTTGTGCCACAAATTTATCTCCTCTCCAATTCTCTTCAGTACCTCATCATTAGTTATGTGATCTACCCATCTAATCATCAGCATTCTTCTATAACACCAAATTTCGAAAGCTTCTATTCTCTTCTTGTCTAAACTATTTATTGTCCACGTTTCACTTCCATACCTGGCTACACTCCATACAAATACTTTCAGAAACGACTTCCTGAGACTTAAATTTATACTCGATGTTAAGAAATTTCTCTTCAGTTTATGCCTAGAATACATCAAAAAGGCCGGCAGAAGTGGCCGTACGGTTAAAGGCGCTGCAGTCTGGAACCGCAAGACCGCTACGGTCGCAGGTTCGAATCCTGCCTCGGGCATGGATTTTTTTGATGTTCTTAGGTTAGTTAGGTTTAACTTGTTCTAAGTTCTAGGGGACTAATGACCTCAGCAGTTGAGTCCCATAGTGCTCAGAGCCATTTGAACCATTTGAACATCAAAAAGTCTTATTTATTACCCATGTTTTTGAAGATTCGTTGTGATGACTTTTATTTTTCAAAAACGGAGGGAAGGTTAGAGTTTAACGTCCCGTCTTGCTTGGATTACGGAAGGATGAGAAAGGATATCGGCCGCGTCCTTTTCATAGCAATCTTCCCGGCATTTGCCTGCAACGGTTTAGGAGTATCACGGAAAACCTAAAAGAGGATGATGGATGAGCGGATGAGAGTTGAACGGGTGTTCTGCTGAATGGGAGTCGAGTGTGCTAACCACTGCACTACCTAATGCTAGCTTGGACGTGTGCCATTTATCAGAATTTTTATTTTGTTATTCATAGGTCGGACAACAGTTAATGTGATAGCCGGAACACTTAATACAGTGCAATCAAAGTACAATCTTATGAGTAAACAAAATTTTTTTGGAGAAAATTTTCCAAGGCATGTGACAAATAGAGCAAAATTGCTTCATTCATATACAAAGACTCGCTTCTCAGTGTTGTCTCTTCATTATTAATCTATTCCTCTTATTTACTTCCAGTAATAGGATATTATTGATTCGGAATTGCCTCTCTGTTGATCACACTTACAGCGTTTAGCTTTTCGTCTTCTTGGCAAAGTTCCAGCAAGGATGTAAGCTGGTACCCAAGTGCCGCCGACAAACGCCGGATTCGTGACCTACCCGAGAGCGAGGAAAACTTTTAACAAGACTTAACACAAGAGACGAGTTTTGTCAAGTTAGAGTCTCTCCGTAACAGACGACAGAAAGGAACGCGGGAAAGTTCAACCTCATATTTGTGCAGACAGTCCAGACGACTACAGAAAGTGTAAGTCCTTCAAAAGTTGCGTCTTATGTTACGACCTACGCCACACACAGTAAAGGAAGCAGCCTCACTTCTGAATGTTGTATTGATACGCTCCATACAGATCAGACAGCCACAAATGGCCTAACGTGCTTATGCTTTCATAGTAACTGATGTTATAATACATTGGAAAAGATTTAGAAAACGTTGACTAAAATACACTCTCTGAAATTGTGAGGTTATCAGGGGTAGACTATGAGGGGCGTGAGGTTATCTACAACAAGGACGAACCCAGGATTTTCTCAAAGGGGAGTCCAGTTTGTTAAACAGGACCTTAAAAGGCTAATGTTTTTCCTTTTTTTCGCAAGGCTCTTATATTTATGTATTTATTTTATGTACATACACTCCTGGAAATGGAAAAAAGAACACATTGACACCGGTGTGTCAGACCCACCATACTTGCTCCGGACACTGCGAGAGGGCTGTACAAGCAATGATCACACGCACGGCACAGCGGACACACCAGGAACCGCGGTGTTGGCCGTCGAATGGCGCTAGCTGCGCAGCATTTGTGCACCGCCGCCGTCAGTGTCAGCCAGTTTGCCGTGGCATACGGAGCTCCAACGCAGTCTTTAACACTGGTAGCATGCCGCGACAGCGTGGACGTGAACCGTATGTGCAGTTGACGGACTTTGAGCGAGGGCGTATAGTGGGCATGCGGGAGGCCGGGTGGACGTACCGCCGAATTGCTAAACACGTGGGGCGTGAGGTCTCCACAGTACATCCATGTTGTCGCCAGTGGTCGGCGGAAGGTGCACGTGCCTGTCGACCTGGGACCGGACCGCAGCGACGCACGGATGCACGCCAAGACCGTAGGATCCTACGCAGTGCCGTAGGGGACCGCACCGCCACTTCCCAGCAAATTAGGGACACTGTTGCTCCTGGGGTATCGGCGAGGACCATTCGCAACCGTCTCCATGAAGCTGGGCTACGGTCCCGCACACCGTTAGGCCGTCTTCCGCTGACACCCCAACATCGTGCAGCCCGCCTCCAGTGGTTTCGCGACAGGCGTGAATGGAGGGACGAATGGAGACGTGTCGTCTTCAGCGATGAGAGTCGCTTCTGCCTTGGTGCCAATGATGGTCGTATGCGTGTTTGGCGCCGTGCAGGTGAGCGCCACAATCAGGACTGCATACGACCGAGGCACACAGGGCCAACACCCGGCATCATGGTGTGGGGAGCGATCTCCTATACTGGCCGTACACCACTGGTGATCGTCGAGGGGACACTGAATAGTGCACGGTGCATCCAAACCGTCATCGAACCCATCGTTCTACCATTCCTAGACCGGCAAGGGAACTTGCTGTTCCAACAGGACAATGCACGTCCGCATGTATCCCGTGCCACCCAACGTGCTCTACAAGGTGTAAGTCAACTACCCTGGCCAGCAAGATCTCCGGATCTGTCCCCCATTGAGCATGTTTGGGACTGGATGAAGCGTCGTCTCACGCGGTCTGCACGTCCAGCACGAACGCTGCTCCAACTGAGGCGCCAGGTTGAAATGGCATGGCAAGCCGTTCCACAGGACTACATCCAGCATCTCTACGATCGTCTCCATGGGAGAATAGCAGCCTGCATTGCTGCGAAAGGTGGATATACACTGTACTAGTGCCGACATTGTGCATGCTCTGTTGCCTGTGTCTATGTGCCTGTGGTTCTGTCAGTGTGATCATGTGATGTATCTGACCCCAGGAATGTGTCAATAAAGTTTCCCCTTCCTGGGACAATGAATTCATGCTGTTCTTATTTCAATTTCCAGGAGTGTAATTTGCTTGCAGGACTCCTTCATAAAATCGTATTTGGACCATAAAATTAAACAAGAAAAGCGTTTCTTAAAGGAGGAATATCATATATAAATGCCTGAGTGCCCAGTTAAACGACTTTATCAACGCACTCAATCAACTAAGGGAAATAAAGGCTTCTGGTCCTGATAACATTTCTCTTTAATTGATACAAAGAACACATCCTTGAAGTAGAGACTTTATGCACAGATACATAGTACATAATAATGGTCGCTAGCAGCATTCCAATGTAAATATGGCTTTCAGTAACGGGAGTCTGCGAAGAGATGTTCGGTTCGCCTTCGATGTAGCTCTTTTCATTTAAGCAGATAGGCTGCATCTTTAAGGGAATTGGAAACAGCCAGAAAAGAAAGGAATTCGGAAGCTATTAGCTGTGGCTCATAATAAGGGACAAAACCCACCATTTGCCTAAATTAAAAATGGGAAACCACAGAAAAGCACACTGAAGGTTGCCAACGGATGGATTCGAACTACATCGACTTCCGCACCCAGAGAGTAGTAGATCAGGGCCTCAAGGCGTAGAGCTACCCCTCTCCGTGACAAACTGGTTGTTGTACATTGTTTCCAAATAAAATAAAATGCATCGCAAAAAATATAGAATTCTGATATTGCATGTTTTTCATTTCATTGTACATGTTTCGTCATCCAGTAGGGTATCAATATGTTAAGATTTAACTGTGCAGGGAATTCGTGGCTTCAGTCGAAGTATTATAAGAGCGTAAACAGATTCTGGGAGGAAGATGCATGGCGCAGTCAATTTTGAAGAAATCCTTTAGAAGCGAATAAACTATAGAATGGACAGTCATCGCAGACCCCTTCCGCTCTTCATAAGCCCCTCACCATCGATCGGCATTGTAACCAGTTTTCATAACTGAGTACCGCCCGGGCTACCAGATTGGGTAATAGTTTACTATTTGGGCTATTAATGATAGAATTTTGAGAAAAGTTTGTAAAGAAATGTAACCATCGCAGTATGGGCGATACGTTTGTTGATCAAGGGGTTTTCTTGGGTGACACAGGAAATCCAGGTTGCCTGCGTTGTGAAATACTGAAATACTGCAACTGCAAAGGTATAAATGTCTCCAAATAGATGTTTCACTGTTAACATTAAACAGCTGTAAGTAATTAGGCTATTATAGTAGTGCGTACATATTTTTAAGTTATCATAACGCTAAGAGACAAATCAAAATCCGTCTTCCTCTTCTTTTTTGCTGTAAACTTATCTATAATTAGGAACTATCATAACAGCACACAGTACAAAAACAGTAAACGACAACAATTACATTAAATTCAACTGCAAGTACGAAATGAACTCATTAACAAAATAACAACGGAACTCAAGTAGTGCCAACAAAGTACAATAGTTGGTTTTGGCTGCAGTTGGGATTAGCGATAGTCGACAGTGCTATCGATATGTCGCTAGCTTAAACTAATCGGTGACCTTACTGACCATCGATAGCGCGTATCCTTTGTCACCGTATGACCGAAAATCAAAATATAAGGCGCCTTCAGAAAGTTTCCGTTCGAAGGCTGTATAGTACAGTACTGCTATGCCGGTCAGGCAAAATTGTCTTGAGCGTAGAGGCAATTATCCCACCTAAGGACCAGGTTGAAGATACCCATTTGGTAAAACATCGTGTCCCGCTGCAGGAAGAAGTCGGTAACTAAATGGTTCAAATGGCTCTGAGCACTATGGGACTCAACTGCTGAGGTCATTAGTCCCCTAGAACTTAGAACTAGTTAAACCTAACTAACCTAAGGACATCACAAACATCCATGCCCGAGGCAGGATTCGAACCTGCGACCGTAGCGGTCTTGCGGTTCCAGACTGCAGCGCCTTTAACCGCACGGCCACTTCGGCCGGCGAAGTCGGTAACTGCCTGCCGCACGTCCTCGTCCGACAGGAATCGTCGATCTTTCAGTGGCTTCTTTTAAGGGATCGAAGTCGTGATAGTCGCATGGAGAGAGCCCACGACTATAGGTTGGATGCTCAAGTGTCTCCCACTTGAGTTAGCGAAACTTGTGCGTTACGACATTTGCGGTAGGAGGACAGGCATTATCTTGAAGCGGTAGCAGCCCTTGTTCCACAAATCCACAACGCTGCTTTTCGACATACATGCTGCACTATACGCAAACTTCATTCTCCTGTGGGTGTCTACTCGTGTTTCTTCTTCGGCACCCAAGAAAAGAATAACAGAACGTTGGTCCTGTTTGGACGCATTTAGTCGCTATAGTTCACGTTTTCGCATTTACCGCATGCACGTCGGAAAGACATCGCATTCATGCTGCGTTGCATAAACGTTGCAGCAATGCTCTCAGACGGAAAGTTTTTGATCGCCCGTTGTATCTTTCAGTTTCACTACACGGCATCGAGGTTACTTGAAGCGGTAGCAGCCCTTGTTCCACAAATCCACAACGCTGCTTTTCGACATACATGCTGCACTATACGCAAACTTCATTCTCCTGTGGGTGTCTACTCGTGTTTCTTCTTCGGCACCCAAGAAAAGAATAACAGAACGTTGGTCCTGTTTGGACGCATTTAGTCGCCATAGTTCACGTTTTCGCATTTACCGCATGCACGTCGGAAAGACATCGCACTCATGCTGCGTTGCATATACGTTGCAGCAATGCTCTCAGACGGAAAGTTTTTGATCGCCCGTTGTATCTTTCAGTTTCACTACACGGCATCGAGGTCGTGTGTAATTTAATTTAGGTGACAGGGTGGATTCGGAGCCCCCACCCCCCACCCCTTACCTTTCGCTATGTCCTTGTCTACATGTATAGAAACCATATTGAGCAAGTAGCAAAAGTGGCCAAGGAAAAATTCTGTAAGGAATTAAACTTTCATACAGAAGAAAAAAATCTCGATGATATTGTATTTCTGCTAGAACCGAAAAAAGACGTGGAACTTCATTGGAATGATTTGGATAGTTTCAGAGGAACATAAAAGTAAAACAATGGTAATTGAGTCTAGTCGAATTATGTCAGTTGGTACTGGGGAAATTACATTTGGAACTGAAACGATGAAAGTAACAGATTTTCGCTATTAGATCAAAAACACAACTAACGAAGGCAGGTAGGAGGAGACAATAGGAATAAAAGTTAACGCTGAATAAAAGTGAATTTGTTAGGGAGACTTTTCTCACAGCATTTTAAGCACTGTAACGTTATATGGAAGTGGACCACGGGCGACAATGTAGACAAGAAGAGAATACAAACTTCCGAAATCTGGTGCAGAATAAAGATTAGTTTAATAGATGAAACATCCAACGAGGAGGTACGGAATCGATTCGGAACGGGAATAAATTTTTTATCCAATATACCTAATAGGAAGGACAGGAAGACCAGACTCACACAAAGGAATCAAGAAATAGATAATTTCATAATGTAGGCAAGGATGGTGAGGTTGAAAACTGGAGGAATCCAACGCTGAACCGCAGTAAAAAGATGCTAGTGGATGCATTTTCAGTACATATGCCGAGCTGAAGAGACTTGCACAGAATACAGTAATGCGGAGAGTTGCAGTAAATCAGTATTCGGAATTATAACAGCAATAACGTCAACAGAGCTTATTATCTCCCTGTTTCATATTGTCGATATTACCGTCGTCTGTGTCTGTATTTGATCACAATTTTTCTTTTGTACCATTACTTGTATACTGTAAGAGTGAATGCTGTCTCAAGACGGTTTAGTATTGAGGGGAAGTGTCTACATTTGTTTAGTATTGAGGGGAAGTGTCTACATTAGACGTTTTAGGACATGGAACTAATCGCTCCAGGTTTTTCCAGTCGGTATCTGGATACGGTTTTGTGGCGAACATCTTCCAACCATTAATATCCCCTTTCTCATTGTAATCATCCTGTTCTCCTTCAGTATCTCCATTTTCTGCTTTCATAAATACATTATTTTAAATCGCTTTAATGTGTTCACATTGGTAGGTCTCTTTCATCTTTCGGAATAACTGTCACAATCTCTGAGGCACCGTTATCTCGTCGACCTAAGATAAGGCCGAAAGAAGGTATTCTGTTTAAGTTATGTACTATGACTCAAGTTTGAAATCGAGAACAGATTCTAATGCACTATCTCTGCATAGTACTTATTTATTTTCAGCTGACAAATAAGGTAAGCCATTGTGGGTCGCTGTTGGTCAACATCAGGCTGTTATACGTGGTAACTCTACATCATAGAATCACGTTCATTTATGTAGGAGAAAATTGAAAGTACCGTGGAATGGTTCTTATTCATATGCAGATGAGTACATACTTGGAGAAAAAGCTTCAGTGTACTACGGATCACTAGTAGCATGAACTAACACAAGTTAGTGCCACATGTTGCTTTCATGAGTTTATTTACTTACTAGGAGACACCCATAAAAATAATATCAATTTTTAAAAGCTATAGTATTTCAAACTGTTTACAAAACAACCTTGTCCCCTTCAAAATCCTCTCCATTTCAACTAATACATTTGTCCCACCACTGTTCGAAACGTTTTTTGTAGTCATCTTTAGAAATGACTGGCAGTTCCTCCCTTATTTTTTTCGCGACATCTTCAATGTTGTCAAATCGGTGTCCTTTCATGCTCCTTTTTATGCATGGAAGTAAGAAAAAGTCGCGCAGAGCCAGTTCAGGCGAGTAAGGTGAGTGGGGCAGCGCAACCACGCCATTTTCAGCCAGAAACCATCTAACAGAGATGGCTGTGAATGTAGGTGCGGTGTCATAGTGGAAGAACCAGTCTCCTGCCTGCCAAAAATCTGGTCTTTTTTTGCGAACACTGTTGCGCAATCTTCTTAAGACTTCCAAATAAAAGGTTTGATTCACGGTCCGTACCTAATGTTTCAATATTTCCTTCGATTCGGGCAGTTGACTGATGTCCAGAACGACGTTTGTCATCAATCGACACGTCGCAATTTTTAAATGGAGCAAACCACTCGCACAGTTGGGTTTTTCACATAGCGTCATACCGAGCGAGGTTGCGCAGTGGTTAGCATAATGGACTCGTATTCGCTAGGACGATGGTTCAAACCCGTGTCTGGCCATACTGATTTAGGTTTTCCGTGATTTCCCTTAATCGCTTCAGGAAAATGTCAGGGTGTTTACCCCGAAAGGGCACGGCCGACTTTCTTCTACCTCCTTCCCTAATCCGACGGGACCGATGACCTCGTTGTTTGGTCCCCTCCACCTAATTAAGCAACCATAGCGTCAGCTTGGTAAACTTTCAACATTGAAACAGTTTCAGTAGCATTTTTGCCGAGCAGGAAAAAAAAATTTTTTTCTTTTTGGCTACCCCGTCGTATGCATTTTATCCTATACTGATAAGTGCATGATCTTATCACCCATGTCATCTTATTACCCCGAGTCAGATAGCGTTAATAATTCTCTTGTGCCCATTAAAATTTTCTTTTTCATATCACTATAATACCAGGGCTTGCACATAACTCTCTCTGAGAGTGACTGATGCCTCAGCACAAACACACGTACCTTTCAGTGGGGTCGGCATGTTGTTTCGAATTTGAGAATGTTTGTGGTATAGGAGGGCAGCCGACTTTTCTGCACCCCCCCCCCCCCCCTCAAGTCAGTAATTGTGTACCGCATCTGCTTGCGTCTAGTGTTATCCATGCGAAGGTATAAGAACGTTTTTCGAACTATTTGCGAATTTTCTAACTAAGTTGAGATGTGTGAACTAGCCTGGAATTACCGGGTCGGATCTGGTAAACTGTCTAAAAACCACATCCAGGCTGGCCGCCGTATCGGACCTCGTCGTTAATCAGTGAGACACATTCGCAATGGGGCTGGCGCGCCTCCCCGACTCCCGGAAGCAGTGTTACGGTGCGCTATTTGGGCGTGTTACTGTTATTACAAATACTGCTTGGCCCAAACTTCAGCAAATTTTTAAATATAAGAAACTTTATGTAGCTACCCCTTCTAGAATACGTCACAGAAAGTTTCCAATTTGCCAGGCGGCTAGCACCGAACGAGATCAGTAATCGTATCTCACGCGTTAAATGCAAATTACCGTTCTTAAGACACGAGATGTATCGAAAGATAACAGAGTTCATTTTACGAACATAATGTTGAGCTAAGGAGCTGTTGAACATAAGCGAAACTTCACTTAATATCCGTGATCCAAGACATTCAACAAAACAAGGACATTTCCGCAAAGGAGGAAACGTATAACGGTCACATGCGAAAAGCCGATTACAATGCATCCGACCACATCCGTGAAATTAAAGGGAGGGAGGTATATAATTCATGCAAACAAGAACAAAAAGCGACTGTGAAAGAGAATCCTATAATATGTAACCTAGTGTAGTGGGACGAAATTGAAGCGTCAACCATCCACCAGTGTCAGCCCAGTTTGCAGATGAATATAAGTTTAGTTTAGTTTTGTTTATGTATTTTTGTAATATTTGTAATGGTTGTGAAGTGTCTAAAGTTTTGTATTTTTTTTTATGTTTCATGTACGGAGAGGGCGGCGCAACGAACGGAGACAGCATCTTCGTTGCCGGGACCGGAGAGAAAATTGCTGGCCACTATACGTCGCGGGTCGACAGCCAAAGAGTGACAGAAGATTCTGAAACCGATTTGTTGCGTCGTGCTTCTAAAAATTGAAAATGAATAATTTGTAATGTTTTGTACAACAATGACGTCGTAGAGAGTTTAATCTTATTGATACTGTTAGTTTTGTCTTGTCAAGGCTCAGGTCTGTATATAGGAAGATAATAAACTAGTGGATGCCACTAAAGTTGAAATACGTGTTCCGAGGATTTATTTATGAAGAATTATGTGAATGAATTAATAATATATTTGACAAGATTATTGGATTTTGACAGCGTTCATCGCGACTTTGAATCTCAAAAAGCTTATTCAATGTGTTTCTATTATCGATTAAATCTGATAACGTGTATCAATATAAATTCTGAGGAGAAACAACGACGTCTAAAATTGAAAAAGTTTACGCAAACCAATTGGCCCGAGTGACGTAATTCTGTGCATACGACTCAAATGATGTTTTCAGTTTCGTTCAAGAACCATTCTGAGACAATTTAAAAGGGATATAAATAATTTTGAAGTGGTTTGTAACTGACGTAGGTGACGAAGTCTGCACATGGTCATATGTTAAATGAAAATCATTTAAACAAATCTATAAGTCGTTACACTACACTAGCCTCGCCAGAAAATCGTGGTTTATGGTTTGAAATGGCTCTGAGCACTATGGGACTCATCATCTATGGTCATCAGTCCCCTAGAACTTAGAACTACTTAAACGTAACTAACCTAAGGACATCACACAACACCCAGTCATCACCAGGCAGAGAAAATCCCTAACCCCGCAGGGAATCGAACCCGGGAACCCGGGCGCGGGAAGCGAGAACGCTACCGCACGACCACGAGCTGCGGACGGTTTATGGTTTGGAAAGGTATGATCAGATCGGTTAGAAATACGAAAATGTAGATTTTCATCAGTCTTGGTAGCGTCAGGCCATTTGAGTGGAGGCGTTATTTATTTATTTATTTTTAAATAACATCTACTCCATACAAACAAAATGCGTGCTCGAAGTGCTTTCTTATACCATATATTTCCTTTCAGTGCGACGAATCCATAACAAGATTTGTGAAACCATTACAGAGCCTCCACTGTTGTTGAAAGTGTCAACAAAACAGTTTTTTATGTTTCCCTGGTCATCATCAGGTGCAAAAAGTTCCTAAAAATGGGGAGAGGGAGTCTACAGGTAAATTGTTGACACGTCATTACCTGTCCCCATTATCTGAGAAGACACTTTTGTGCAACCAACTCATTTAATAAAGGACTGTCATGTCAATCAGATTTATTGGACAATATGAACACATAAAAAACACAGCTGTTACGTTTCTAATTAAAGGTAATAATCCTATTTAATACCCCTGTCTCTATCAGTCTCTTTGTTCATCCACCTCCATAATTTGCAGTTTTACTACGAACTCAACCGCAGATCCATGTATCGAAACAAATTCGTGAATGTTGGCACGTATGATACAAGTATGCAAGCAACGACATTTTGCCCATTACTTCTGAGTCTATAACGATCGAAGTGACACGTGACAGCAGTCATAGGTGTACTGCCGATTCAGAATACTTTGCAGAGACAGCATTGTATAAGACACAAAAAGCGGACAGATTTTGCGTGTTTTATGTCAGTTACTAAACGAACTAGGAAATATGTGCCCTTGTTTTTTTCAGTGAAACATACGTTAATATACATGGAGTGCTGCAATTTTCTCTATGCCTTCGGAAGCATTTATGATATTAACAGAGGGCTTTCAACAAACAGCAGAAAGATAACTACTTCACATGTCACATGCAGGTTACAAGTTTGAAACAAATTTCTGGTCAACAGCTGACCTCCATTCCACATATTACTCCTTTCCACTAAATATAATAGCGTGTCCTGTGTACACGATTCAAACAAACGTAAATTATAAATGTTTCCATTTTGTACACAAAACTCTACCAACTGCATTTTCAGACGAACAGTTATTTCAAACTAACAAAATTGTGTGAAAAAGTAAGAAATACACACATCAAAAAAAGTGTTTCATCACCTTGGTTCCGATACTTACGGAACCGGTACAGAAAATTTGAATAGAGATCAAAATAAAAATCATTTCTGCCCTTTTTATTGCTCATGAAAACCACACATTGCATGTTGTATCACCATACAGCGAGACCTTCAGAGGTGGTGGTCCAGACTGCTGTACACACCGCTACCTCTTATACCCAGTAGCACGTCCTCTTGCATTGATGCATATCTGTATCCGTCGTCGCATACCATCCACAAGTTCATCAAGGCACTGTTGGTCCAGATTGTTCCACTCTTCAACGGTGATTCGGCGTAGATCCCTCAGAGTGGTTGGTGGGTCAAGTCGTCCATAAACGGCCCTTACCAATTTATCCCAGGCATGTTCGATAGTGTTCATGCCTGGAGAACGTGTTGGCCATTCTAGCCGAGCAATGTTGTTATCCTGAAAGATGTGCACGAATGCCTCGCCAATATGCAGCCGATATGATTGTACTATCGGTCAGAGGATGGCACTCACGTATCGTACAGCCTTTACTGTGCCTTCCATGACCACCAGCGGCGTACGTCGGAGCCACCTAGTGCCACCACGAAACAGCAGGAAACCTTGGTGTACTCGCTGGACAGTGTGTCTAAGGCGTTCAGCCTGACCAGGTTACCTCCAAACACGTCTCCGACGGTTGTCTGGTTGAAGGCATATGCGACACTCATCGGTGAAGAGAACGTGATGCCAATTCTGAGCGGGCCATTCGGCATGTTGTTGGGCCCATCTGTACCGTGCTGCATGGTATCGTCGTTGCAAAGACGGACCTCTCCATGGACGTCGGGAGTGAAGTTGCGCATCATGCAGCCTACTGTGCACAGTTTGAGTCGTAACACGGCGTCCTCTGGCTGCACGAAAAACATTATTCAACATGGTGGCGTTGCTATCAGGGTTCCTCCGAGCTATAATCCGTAGGTAGCGGTCATCCACTGCAGTAGTAGCCCTTGGGAGGCCTGAGCGAGGCATCTCTTCTACAGTTCCTGTCTCGCTGTATCTCCTCCATGTACGATCAACATCGCTTTGGTTCACTCCGAGATGCCTGGACACTTCTCTTGTTGAGATCCCTTATTGGCACAAAGTAACAATGCTGACGCGATCGAACCGCGGTATTGACCGTCTTCGCATGGTTGAACTACAGACAACACGACCCGTGTACGTCCTTCCTGGCGGAATGACTGGAACTGATCGGCTGTCGGACCCACTCTGTCCAATAGGCGCTGCTCATGCATGATGGTTTACATTTTTGGGCAGATTTAGTGACATTTCTGAACAGTTAAAATGTTTGTGTCTATGATACAATATCCACAGTCAACGTCTATCTTTAGGAGTTCTGGGAAATGGGGTGATGCAAAACTTTTTTTGATGTGTGCATTTTCAGGGATATTGAAACTCATTTTAAATTCCGATTGTTGTTCCTTGATGAAAAATTTAACGATGGTTTTAGGTAATAGATGAAAGAAGTTACAAGGTTTGTTTAACCATTAGTACCTACACTGGCAGAAAAGGAATGTGTTATGCCATGAATAGCTTGATCAACACTACGAAAGTTAGACTGTGCCATTTAAATGGCTGTAGGATAGACGAATATCGGTGTGAGTACAGGATGAATATAGTATACCTCCAAGATTACTGGAATTTTCAGGTGGAGTTCTCAAGACAATATGCACTTGCAACGTGATCTTTCACGTTATCACCCTCGACCAGACTTTGAGAGAGACTCAATCGTTGACAAGAGGGAAGTGAGAGCATCATATCGATAGGCTGGACAGACGGTTAGCTGTAGTGCAGTCACTGCAGGTACCGAGTGAGGTGGCACAGTGGTTAGAACACTGAACTCGCATTCAGTGAAACCCGCGGCTATCCACTTTTAGGTTTTTCGTGATTTCACTAAATTGCTCCAGGAAAATTCCTGGATGGTTCCTTTGAAAGGACACATCCATTCCCTCCCCATTCTTCCCACAGTCTGAGGTTGCGCTCCGTCTCTAATGACCTTGACAACGGTGGGATGTTAAACCCAGTCTTCCTTCCTTCCTATTATCACTGCAGGTGGATTGGTGACGATATGTTACTTATGTGCAGTAGTGGATATACACTATTTCATAATGTTGTGCAATATTTTGACACCCTATTGTGTGTGTGAGACGGAGGGAAGATAGTTTCGGATGATATTCAACTTACAGCATAGCACGTTGGTGAAATGGCTTAGCGTCAGCCACGCAAGAGAACGCCATTAGCAGAGTTAGGCAGCAGTATATGTAGTCAGACAAAATTTCCGTGTATGTATGGAGATCAGTGGATAAATGGAATTTATATGGCATCCCTTTTCAACTCGTGTACGCCCTTTACTGACTTCAGAATTCACCAACGCAGCTATACCTCTAAGTCCAGATCGGTGTCCATGACCAACGCCTCCACTGCAGCGAGAGGGTCATCATCTGAATGAAGCAGGTTAGTCGATTACAGATGAACAGCCACAAAATGTGACGGGGCCTACATATCTCCAACGACGAACTAACCACGTACAATTGCCCTCTTACAAATTGAGAGCGACACTGGTCTTGTAAACGCAAAACGCAAGGGGAGTATTTCATGTTGTAAGAAGAATAAACGCTGGTCCTTGCAGAAGGGCTACACTGGCAAAAGGTGCCTCGCGGCGCAGCCGTGTTGTCTGAGGCGCCTTGTCACGGTCCGTGCTGCTTCCCCCGTCGGAGTTTCGAGTCCTCCCTCGGGCAGGGGTGTGTGTGTTGTCCTTACTGTAAGTTAGTTTAAGTTAGGTTAAGCAGTTCCTAAGCTTAGCGACCGATGACCTCAGAAGTTTGATCTCATAAGACCTTACGACAAATTTACAAATTTCCAATTACCACGAAAAGAGAACAGGTTGCTCGACTGTGTCCGACGAAAAGACTGTTGACAACAGCTGAAATTCGAGCTGAGATTAGAGGAAGAGTGTCACCATGAACTACTGGGTCTTGATGGCTGAGTTGGGACCTAGAGTTACCATGTGTTGCTCACCACTGTAGCTGTATCATTGATGACAAAGACTTCCATTACGATGAAATGAACACCCTTAGCTACTTACAGGCGTTGCATACGTCAACGGGGACAGATGAAAATGTGTGCCCCGACCGGGAATCGAACGTGGGATCTCCTGCTTACATTGCAGACACTCTATCCATCTGAGCCACCGAGGACACAGAGGATAGCGCGACTGTAGGGATTTATCCCTGGCACGCCTCCCGCGAAACCCACATTCTCAACGTAGTGCCCCCGCCCATTATACTCATTACCCGCGGCGCGTTGCCGATTCCCGTAATAGTTCGGGCTCTGTTTGTGCATTCGCACAGAAGAAGAAGATGGTCAAGTGGCCGGTGAACCTTAACTATATATATACTAAGATGATATATACTAAGATGGTATCTGTTCAGATACAATCAGTGACCATGCAGCTCGTTAGAATGAAATTACAATGAAATGAACACCCTTAGCTGCTTACAGGGTTGGGTTGGGTTGTTGTGGGGAAGAAAACCAGACAGCGAGGTCATCGGTCTCATCGGATTAGGGAAGGACGGGGAAGGAAGTCGGCCGTGCCCTTTTGAAAGGAACCATCCCGGCATTTGCCTGGAGCGATTTAGGGAAATCACGGAAAACCTAAATCAGGATGACCGGACGCGGGATTGAACCGTCGTCCTCCCGAATGCGAGTCCAGTATCTAACCACTGCGCCACCGCGCTCGGTATGCTTACAGGGGTTGACATACGTCAACGGGGACGGATGAAAATGTGTGCCCCGACCGGGACTCAAACCCGGGATCTCCTGCTTACATGGCAGACGCTCTATCCATCTGAGCCACCGAGGACACAGAGGATAGCGCGACTGCAGGAATCTATCTCTGGCACGCCTCCCGCGAAGCCCACATTCTCAACGTATTGTCCCGCACTACACTCGTAGTGCCCCGCCCATTATACTCATTACTCGTGGTGCGTTGTCCGAAAGAACAGATACCATCTTAGTATATATATAGTTAAGGCTGACCGGCCACTTGATCATCATTTTCTTCTGTGCGAATGCACAAACCGAGCCCGTACTCTTACAGGAATCGGCAACGCGCCACGAGTAATGAGTATAATGCGGGGGGCGGGAGGGGGGGGGGGCACTACGAATGTAGTGCGGGACAATACGTTGAGAATGTGGGTTTCGAGGGGGCGTGCCAGAGATAAATCCCTGCAGTCGCGCTATCCTCTGTGTCCTCGGTGGCTCAGATGCAGTCTCGCCACGTCAGCCTGCCGTGCGGACGTGTGCTGAGTTTCGTGCGCCGTGGTCTGCTGTGCTTCGGTGTGGTAAGTCGCAGTGCTTCTTGCATAGTTGCAGAACTTCTACTCATATTGAAATTTGGAATATGAATCCGTGATGGCCCACTTGAACAGACAAGATACTTTGAAATTCTCGTTTGATCGTAATTACGCCACACGTAAACTACACGAAATCGAAGATTGGTTCGAATAGGAAGTGAAAGTTGTTTCAGAGGATATCATTGGAATGCATCATTCGATAGTGAGCAGCGATGCATTTGTGAAATTGAGGAATGCTGACTTATGTTACAAAATAGTTGAGTCTTGCGGAGGAATTATGAAGTTTAAACATTGTGATGGAAACGTAGGCGAAGTCACCGTAACACATGCAGGGTTTGGAATACGCACGATCAGGATATTCGAACTACCATTCGAAGTACCAGCGGAACAAATAAACGCAGTGACAGCGCCGTACGGTAAACTTCTCAGTAATATTGCCGAACGGTGGTCCCACGCTCGCAAATTCCAAGTTCTCAACGGAGTGAGACAATTACAGGTCGATTTGCACAAGCATGTACCGTCATACATCAGCGTCTGTGGATACCGAGATATCGTTATATACGACGGCCAGCCGAGGACGTGCGCGGCGTGCAGCTCTCCCGGCCACGTCCGCGCTGAGTGTTTACAGCGGCGAGTGGCGCAGCTGCCGGCTGGCGAGGCGCCGCGACCGCCGGCATGACTGCGCTGCCAGCGACTTACGCTACGGCTGCTCGCGGCCAAGTCCTGACCCCAAGCCCTGATGTGAACACGGAGAACCAACCAACCCGAGAAGACTCCTAGATTGCCACCACTGACACAACAAAAGCGAGACCACCCGAACCTAAGGAAATCGTGACAGCTGTAACGGTTTCAACACAACAGACACCGAAATATATTGGGAGCCACAGCGAATTCTCCGATTCCCCCGCTGTTGAGAGTGCCATGCAATAACCATCCTGGAATGAGCAATCTCATAGTGAGCCCATTTCTCTATTAACACCATCATCCACCAAGAGCACGATCGACAATTTGGCTCGAAACACCACCCGCTTAGAAGATTTGAAGAATGCTGAGGAAGACAATATCAGACAGCAGCCGGTGAAACCTAAACGTAAAACACGAAAACAGAGCCCTGAAGAGGTTCAAGAACTGGAGAAAAAACTCTCACGAACCTCGCCCATCCAATTCAAGAACGAATGGAAACTGTTGACCTCTGTGGACCTGATACGGGGACAGCATGGTCTGACGACACTGAATGCGCTTAGTTGGACTACAGAATGACGCAGGCGTATAAAATTGCCACGCTCAATGTAAACAGAATAGTTTCGGACGTAAAGTTACAATCTGTGAAGGACTACTTACATGCCGCCGACATTGACATAGCGATGTTACAAGAGGTAGTCACGACCAAAATAGCGAATGCGTACGGATATGAGGCGATCTTAAACATAGGCAATGAATGTGGAACGGGAATAGTGTTCAAACACGGCATACCATATACAGCAAAAGCCATACTTGAATCTGGACGAGGCATAACTGCACAAATACATGATCTACTTCTTGTCAATATATATGCTCCCTCTGGATCCAGCGGAAAACGAGCAAGGGGCAATCTGTTCCGGGACGAGATTGTCCCATTAATAGCGGATCCTCGACTGCACATTATTTTGGGTGGAGATTTTAACTGCGTACTGCGTCCATAAGATCAAGTCCCGAACATCAACTTTCGTGAGGAGCTGTTGATGTTAACTAACGGACTAGAAATGATACTTGCTTGGTGCCATCTTCGCCCGCACACCCGAGGATACACTTACGTATCCACTAATTCGGCAAGCAGACTAGACAGGCTGTACGTAACGAAAGGTTTTATCCATAATGTAACTGAATGCGAAATTTGGCCTCTTAACTTCTCGGATCACTGCGCATTTCATATAACCGCGCAGCACCAAACAAAAAACATTCCTGGGAAGGGGCGTATGGCAGCTAAACGCGTCACTTTTGGAGGACGCAGTACTGAAACAGGAGATCCATGATACATGGCAGCGTTGTCTTCGGACGCAATCCAGATATCCAACACGCATCATGTGGTGGCTACAGTCTGCGAAACCGCAGATAAAAAAATGCATCGCACAATATGGTCGCATGAAAGCGTACTGGCGAAAACGCACCTTGGAGTATCACTTTCTTTGCCTCCGCGAACTATATGATGACCCCATGGGATTAGTAGCAAACAGCTCTAGAATAAAACGCACAAAAGCAAGAATAACGGCGTTGGTACGACAATCACTAAAGGAGAAAAAAGTTCGATCACGTCCTCCGATTGAACTGACGCAGGAGAATACGTCCGTATATCACGTGATACGGGAAGCCAAGAGAGGTAAAAAAAAGGTTACTCCATACTCTCAGCGATGAACAGGGGAACGAATACGATCAACAAGCCACAGTAAAAAATTACGTGGTGCAACGTTATACAGATTTTTACTCCGTGGCGACTGATTCGACGGCAAGTGAGCCGCTTTTATACTGCATTCAATCCACGGTCCATCCGACTGACAACGCCGACCTTGTAGCCAACTTAACTGAGGAAGAAATATGTGCCATAATCAAAGATTCGCCTACAAAGAAATCTGCTGGTTTAGATGGCCTACCCACAGAATTTTAGGCTTGTTTTTGGCACATCATAAGACCGGAATTCACCAAAATATGCAATGAATTATTGGAAGATGTGCAGATCCCATCTCAGTTTACCGAAGGACTGTTTGTGCTGATCCCCAAAAAACTACGTAGCCCTACGCTGAAGGATTTTCGACCACTAACTCTGTTCAATTCCAACTGTAAAATCTCCACACGACTCATAAACTGAAGACTGATGACGGTACTGCTGAAAGTACTTGGCCTTTATCAAATGAGTGCTGTCCCAGGGAGATCTATGTCGAATGCATTATGTGAGTATAGGGACATAATATACTTGTCGTGGCTATGTAAATGCAATGTTGGACTCATGTTTTTAGTCTTCGATAAGGCTTTTGACCGCATGAACCACCACTTTGTACTAACTGTAATGCAATGGATGGGATTCAGTGCTCATTTTATTCAGATCATACGCAAATGCATAGTCGAAACTTCCTCTCGAATCAAAATTAATGGTCAGCTAAGTTCACCAGTCCCGATCAAGCAATCAGTGAGACAATGCTGCTCCCTTTCTATGGCACTACACGCAATAGCCGTAGAACCGTTACTGTTAAACCTGCATCACAGATTACAAGATGTACAGGTGTTGGGTACAAAAACCGTGGGTCACGCTTATGCTGATGACATCAGTGTAGTAGTTAACACGCACTCAGAAATTGAAGTTGTTCAATAAATAATCCACGCTTATGCCACTTCTTCCGGAGCCAAACTCAATGAACACAAATCGAAAATTTTACCTGTCGGACCCCATATGGAGAACATTCAAAGAACATAGCTACAAAGGACAGAGAAGACGAACCACTTATGTATATATTCCAATGTCCAACCCAAGAGAGATGACAGTAACCAACTGGGACCATAAACTAAATATATTCAGGGCTACTCTCCGTGAACACAAAACAAGAACGCTCAATCGGATACCGAAAGCTCTCTTGATTAACAGCTATGCGCTAAGCAAAATATATCACATCGCAGTAGTGTTACCAGTACCCAAGGATACAGCGCAAAAGCTTTTAGCTGCAGCGTATTGGTTCATATGGAGTGGAAACATCTTTAAAGTCACTATGCCAACCATCGTGTGAACCCGCGCCGCTGGTGGTTTGGGTGTCAAAGACATCAAGAACCAATGCAATGCCATATATATGGACCGAATCCGCAAAATACTGCAGACACCCCAACCGACAATTACGAAAACGTTGTTCAACAGGTCAGCCCCGACGAGCATCAGCGCTCAACTCGATCACGTCCGGACTTACTACCTGGAAATGAGCTATATTCAAGATACTTCACAGCTGCTTAGCGCCAGAAGGACCTATTACCAACTCACGAGACACCATAGACAAAACCCAATGGAAGCGAAATATCCAGCGGTCAACTGGAGTAACATCTGGAAAAATATTAACAATCCCATCCTCCACTCCACAGTAGTGTCCACATGGTATGACATTATAAACGAGAAGATCCCCACAGGTGAAAAGCTGCACAATATCAAAATGAAGCTTAGCCCGTACTGCGATCATTGACATACTGTAGATACCTTGGCACACATTCTCATCAATACCACATATGGAACTGGACTAGAAAAAAACTCGCAATAATTACTAGAACTACAGACTCTGCTATAACACTTAAAGATCTACTTCAACCAGACTGGCATTTCTTTCCTGCAACAAAACACAATAGCTACTCTTGGATTATCGGCCACTTTGCATATTTTGCAGTTACGAATACACATGGGAGTATAGATGAGTACATACAGTATATTATGGAAGAGCACCACAACCTTAAAACGAGTCGGAAATACAAAACTTTGTTTCAAAATTTCTTACTTCGCACTTTGCCATAATGAAGCGGTAGTTTTTGGTTGGTGCACAACACTACAGCGAGTCGATACTAATTTTGCTTCATTATAATTAAGTTGGCATTTATTTATTTATTTATTTTTATAGTACGGCAAGTCAAAGTGCCTCAGGAAAACTAATTTTGCCAGAAGCCGTAACATAAAACAAATCAGAAGTGCTTGATTGATTTCGTGTTCTTCTGTTTCACGGGTATTGGACAGTTTGTCACGGAAAGATTTATTCAATTTCTTTATATATTATTAAAAAAAAGTGGGTTAGGGTGAAAAAAAAGATGGATAGAGCATCTGCCATGCAAGCAGGAGATCCCGGGTTCGAGTCCCGGTCGGGGCACACATTTTCATCTGTCCCCGTTGACGTGTGTCAACGCCTGTAAGCAGCTAAGGGTGTTCATTTCATTGTAATTTCATTCTAACGAGCTGCATGGTCACTGATAGTATCTGTTCTTTCGGACATGTCCGAAAGAACAGATACCATCTTAGTATATATAAAGACTTCCATGGCGCAGAGCCAGTCAATTCGGTCATTGAGTGGCGTACTGTATTGTTCAGCAATATGTCTTGCTTCTACTTGTAATACCTCTGCACCTCCAGAAGTCATGGTGTGGGGAGCAGTCTGATACAACAGTGGTGATAATTTAATGACTGAAGGGAGGCTGAAAACTCGCCAGTACGTGGCGAGAATGCTTAACACTGGACTATGACATTTGATGCCCTGGTCATTAAAGGCATTACAGACCAGGGTATCAAATGTCATATTCCAGCAGCGAAAAGTAAGACCTCTTTCTGCAGTTTACACCACTAACCCTTTTGAAGAATGAACGAGTTCTTGGGTGGCCTTCTCATTCAACTTGTTTAACACCCACTGGGATGGGATGGAAAGACATAAACTTTCAGACATTCCTCTGTACAGCAATCTTCATGACCTAACAGAGCATGTGTTTCAGTCTTAACAAGGTATTCCTTAAGATGACACTTAAACTCTGTTTGCTTCCGCGTCACAACGAATACAAGAGTCTATTTGTGCATTTGAAGCCATTTTGACTATTTTTCGATAGTGACTGTCTCAAGAAATATGTAGAGGTTTTTTTAAATTACCGCTACCAGTCGCAAACTTTGTAAACTATTGTATTACTTATTTATTTTGCGACATATTTCGAGGGTTAAACCTCATCTTCAGGCTAAATGGCATTACAAAAACAACTTTACAATGAGGTCATACTAATATTACATAGTCTTTTCGTAAATGCTGTGATCATCCTGTGAAAGAAGAGAAAAATTAGTAAGAGGTCACTTTGGAAGCTGGACTGATGTTTGCACGAATATGTTGTGTAACAGTCACTCACTTTATCCTTCTGGCGTGGCATTCTCGTTGTGATGTGTTGCGATGTATCCATTTCCGTGGCTCTCTTGGTTACTGTTCTCAAATTGTCACTAATATATCTGCAACTTGGAAACACGATCACAAAAATTTCTGTAGTGCAGTGGACAAGATGGCTGTCGAAATACAGCTGGTTTCGATTTTACTATCGATTTGTCGATCTATGTGGTGTGAGATGTTTACATGTCGTCTGCACATCTTGTTATCATACTAGAGTTCTGCTGACACCCATCCCTCCATATGGCATCCTTATGACGACAATGCCTGAGGATGAGGTGGCTCCGATTCGCTCGTTTGTGATCACACGGCTATATAGTGAATCACCTAAAACTTGCACAGCAAATACTGCGGAGATGGAAAGAGCTGTTAATGTGCTGTTTTCACAGAAGGGATTGGCAGTCAGGGGACTCGTATTGTTAGCCAACCAACGGACTGCAATAATACACTCCTGGAAATTGAAATAAGAACACCGTGAATTCATTGTCCCAGGAAGGGGAAACTTTATTGACACATTCCTGGGGTCAGATACATCACATGATCACACTGACAGAACCACAGGCACATAGACACAGGCAACAGAGCATGCACAATGTCGGCACTAGTACAGTGTATATCCACCTTTAGCAGCAATGCAGGCTGCTATTCTCCCATGGAGACGATCGTAGAGATGCTGGATGTAGTCCTGTGGAACGGCTTGCCATGCCATTTCCACCTGGCGCCTCAGTTGGACCAGCGTTCGTGCTGGACGTGCAGACCGCGTGAGACGACGCTTCATCCAGTCCCAAACATGCTCAATGGGGGACAGATCCGGAGATCTTGCTGGCCAGGGTAGTTGACTTACACCTTCTAGAGCACGTTGGGTGGCACGGGATACATGCGGACGTGCATTGTCCTGTTGGAACAGCAAGTTCCCTTGCCGGTCTAGGAATGGTAGAACGATGGGTTCGATGACGGTTTGGATGTACTGTGCACTATTCAGTGTCCCCTCGACGATCACCAGTGGTGTACGGCCAGTGTAGGAGATCGCTCCCCACACCAGATGCCGGGTGTTGGCCCTGTGTGCCTCGGTCGTATGCAGTCCTGATTGTGGCGCTCACCTGCATGGCGCCAAACACGCATACGACCATCATTGGCACCAAGGCAGAAGCGACTCTCATCGCTGAAGACGTCACGTCTCCATTCGTCCCTCCATTCACGCCTGTCGCGACACCACTGGAGGCGGGCTGCACGATGTTGGGGCGTGAGCGGAAGACGGCCTAACGGTGTGCGGGACCGTAGCCCAGCTTCATGGAGACGGTTGCGAATGGCCCTCGCCGATACCCCAGGAGCAACAGTGTCCCTAATTTGCTGGGAAGTGGCGGTGCGGTCCCCTACGGCACTGCGTAGGATCCTACGGTCTTGGCGTGCATCCGTGCGTCGCTGCGGTCCGGTCCCAGGTCGACGGGCACGTGCACCTTCCGCCGACCACTGGCGACAACATCGATGTACTGTGGAGACCTCACGCCCCACGTGTTGAGCAATTCGGCGGTACGTCCACCCGGCCTCCCGCATGCCCACTATACGCCCTCGCTCAAAGTCCGTCAACTGCACATACGGTTCACGTCCACACTGTCGCGGCATGCTACCAGTGTTAAAGACTGCGATGGAGCTCCGTATGCCACGGCAAACTGGCTGACACTGACGGCGGCGGTGCACAAATGCTGCGCAGCTAGCGCCATTCGACGGCCAACACCGCGGTTCCTGGTGTGTCCGCTGTGCCGTGCGTGTGATCATTGCTTGTACAGCCCTCTCGCAGTGTCCGGAGCAAGTATGGTGGGTCTGACACACCGGTGTCAATGTGTTCTTTTTTCCATTTCCAGGAGTGTATTTAGAAACTATTTTTTGTGAGAACATACATTTTTTAAATGGAACAATGCCTATTGACATTAATAGATTAATATTACGGTAAATTTGAATGTTAATTATGTTTGTTGCAGGATTGTAGTGCGAGTCGTTTACAAGATATCGTATTTTCAAAAGTTTCGACACCGGCACTTGCAAAATACCTGTGGAAGCACATACTAAAGAACAACACTAGGGCATACAGTAGTTATGTGAGTTCTGACCAGTACCGAGATAACTGACCATCACAGATTGTGTTCAAGATGATCACCAGCAACTATATGGAACGACTGATGTACACATGCTACCATTTCAGCGGAGATGTCCGAGCAGCCTGCAGTAATATGTCGTTGCGTATCACTCGGTGTAATAGATAGCGTCTTTTAGCTTTCCCCACAGAAAAATGTCCACAGGCGTCAAAACCCTGGAACAGGCCAGCCAAGGTACAGGTCCTCTGCGTCCAACTCAACGATTAGGAAACAATTCGTGAAGACATGTTGCGCTAAGAGCTGGACAACCATGATGTTGGTACCAAAGGTTCCTCCTAGTCGGCAGGGGAACGTCCTCTAGCGTCCGTGGAAGATAACGTGTTAGCAGTCTGCGATACTTGTGCACATTCAGTGTTGTGCACATTCAGTGTTCCGTGTATGAGCTGATGGTTCACTACCCCATGCCACACGTTTACACTCCAAGAATGTTGCGTTTTCTGTCTTAATGCCCATGTACAGAAGTAACACAATTCTCGTAACCGTTCCCAAGTAGCTTTTGATAGAGAGAGATGTGATAAAGATGGAACCTATATCTATGGAGATTGCGTAGGACACTTGCCTGACTCATGCCACTTCCCCGTGCGATTGCGCGGGAGCTAACGTGCTGAGCAGAAACACCAATTTCTTCCCCTTCTGTCGTCACTTGTTTCCTTCTGTTGCGCAGTCTGGGTGTTACGTTACCACTTCACGTAACTGATGAAATAGGTTCATAAGTAGTTGCCCAGATGGCTGACGTCTATTGGGAAACCCTGCTGCATACACCGTACAAGAACGATCTGCACTCTTCCTATTCTCTCCATACACCACGAGCATGTCGGCTTTTTCTGCATTGGTAAATGAGATTATCCATTGCTTGGACTGTCACACACCAGTGTACTCAAGGAGCACACAAGCGTACTGTAAGGAAACATAATAACATAGTGCCAAGCAACTACGCACGTTGAATGGCACGAGCAAGTGTTGGTGTGGAAACTCCTCCAAATATATCTCGTAAACGATTCACACCATAATCCTGCAGTGAAGCCACTCACATTCTGATTTACCCTATTGTAGCTTGTTAATGCCAATAGGCATTGTTCCACTTTTAAAAAGTCCGCCCCAGTAGCTGAGTGGTCAGCGCGACAGAATGTCGACCGGGTTCGATTCCCGACTGGGTTGGAGACTTTCTCCGCTCAGGGACTGGATGTTCAGATGTCCTAATCATCATCATTTCATCCCCATCGACGAGAAAGTCGCCGAAGTGGCGTCAAATCGAAAGACTTGCACCCAGCGAACTGTCTATCCGACGGGAGGCCCTAGTCACAGGACATTTACTTCAAAAAAGGGTATGTTTGGACAAAAAATACACTAAGTATTATTACAATCTATTTATTGGCTGACAGTATGAGCCACTGACTACCAGTCAGTTGTTTGAAAACGGGACAACCGCAGTAGCACTTTCCATTTCCGCAATATTTGCTTGGGAATTTTAGGTCAGTCGCCCTATAGAAAGGAACAATCGGTCATGAAATGGAAACCACTGTGAAAAACCAATGAAGCTTTCCACAGATGTGTTGGGGAGCGTCTCCAGTCTACCCATAGGTAGCGTCAAATCGCTATTCTCAGTTCTGAGCGCACAGTGAGCAAGTAAAGATGACTAGAAAATAGTGTCTCCCGCCAAGGATGTGTCTCTCCCGATATATTTCGCCTGATTTCGTGCAACCCCACATAACATAACTGTCATACGTTTCTCTCTTGAAGATGGTACTCTGACACACACTGCCGAAGCAATGAGGACACTCCTGCAGCGTTTTCGGTAAAAAGTGTTTGATCACCTATCATACAGTCCGCTCCCTCTATACAGTCCAGATTTCGCTCTCTGTTTTTCGTCTCTGCTCAAATGAACAGCTGGCTATGAGGACATTATTAAATGACCTACGTTTGCCTGTAGGTGTGGCCGTGCGGTTCTAGGCGCTTCAGTCTGGAACCGCGTCACCACTACGGTCGCAGGTTCGAATCCTGCCTCGGGCATGGATGTGTGTGATGTTCTTAGGTTAGCTAGGTTTAAGTAGTTCTAAGTTCTAGGGGACTGATGACCACAGAAGTTGAGTCCCATGGTGCTCAGAGCCATTTGACCTACGTTTTCTTTACTAAGTAACGCTGTAAATAAAAAAAAAGTAGGGATAAAAGGAAAGAAAATGAGAACAGCTTTTGCTTTGTCACATATGGTAATGTCAAATGTACAACATCTGTCATCCACTTTTGGGACATTTCCCGACATCTGCTCCCCCCCCCCCCCCGTACCACCCCACCCCCCAAAGTGTTTTTTTCGTGACTCTGCGTCACGTCGCTTCGTGGGGTTTTAAATTTTATTCCATCAGTGCAGTGCAGTTCCCAAACATTTTACCGTAACGGCTCCATCCGTTTATAACAGCTTCCCACATACTACGCTTACTTATCCGTATCGATCAAAGAATGAAAAAATTTGAATAAAGATAAAAAAAGTTTGACTATGTAGCTATCAAAGCTGTTCATTTGCATTCGGAATTTAGATATTTTAATTCCGTTTGCAGTTCAAATGGTTCAAATGGCTCTGAGCACTATGGGACTTAACTTCTGAGGTCATCAGTCCCCTAGAACTTAGAACTACGTAAACCTAACGAACCTAAGGACATTACACACATCCATGCCCGAGGCAGCATTCGAACCTGGGACTGTAGCGGTCACGCGGTTCCAGACTGTAGCGCCTAGAACCGTTCGCAGTGCTACATTGGATCTACAGTGCATTGTGAGAGCACTGTTCAAGGAAATTTGCAGTTGGTACGTCGACGGCCATTGCTCACAGCGGCACACATTTTCAGTAGGTCAAACAATACACAACTCGGATTAGCATACTGGAGCCATGTAACGAGGTCTGAAGAGTAGCAATCTTGCCTCTTTGATGAAAGATGTCTAGTGAATGGACGAGTTTAACATAAATTGTATGCATCTTGTAGTTCATGGCAGAGAGCGTTCCGTGGTGTATCAGGGGTGTGTTTCTTATTATGACTTAGGCCCTCTCATTCAGATTACCGTGAACGCGAACCAATACGTTTATTTAAACATTCTCGGTAACCAGTAGTAGACACTGTAACGTACTTACAACTAATATGTAACGGAGCTACAACAAATACTGCGTATGTCTGCCTGTGAAAATGGACGCGATAATCAATCTGAGCTATCAGTAATCGCGATCCAACTGTATGGTTGTTGTATGAGTGTCAGTTGCACTATCATTTAAGCCCTCAACAGAACGTTACATGAAAACCTTAAACTAACTTTTGGATAAGATATCTGACAGCGTATTTGAATATGAAAAACTACATGAACAAATTGGGCTGTGTTGTGGCTCGCGTTGGTGCCGTTGGTAAGTTGGCATCGTGTAATAAGGACAGTGGCGTCTCGTTTTTTTCTCGTGTTTACTGGCGCCACAACGTTTACTAGCGTTGTCTGTCCGCGAGTGGCAGCAGCAGTGGTTATTGATATCTAGTACCCTAGTACTATCATTGGAAGGGCGTCAAGTGTTTTCCGGGGTGGAATGTGTCGGGTAGTTCCGTTGGGACGGAGCAGAAGTGAGGTCCGGCAGCACGAGAACATGTGACATGCCGGGACCACTGGCGGCATGCATGCACTGCCGGATCGAGGGGCTGTAGTTGTGAGGGCGACAACCTCGTTCTCCACCAGACCCAGGACGTTTGAGTTAAGTGAACATTAACCCAGTGGTGAAACCTCCACTATTTTGAGATCACACCGTTTGTTCGAGCATTGCTGCTCGCAGGGTCGCTGAGACGAAGAGCAACGAGTGGAGTGTTTGGAGTTGGCGAAATTAATTAGCCGTCCCCCACCTTTTATTATTAATCATCGAATTCCTTGTGTTTATTGATGAAGTTCAACCAGCGGCATATTTCTGCTTAGTGGCCGCTAACGCCCCAGTTACCTGCCCTGGAGGTTAGCGTATTTTCACGGCAGTATACGTTTCCCCGCTTTGCCTCTGCTGACCGATAAGGCGTGTAGTTCGACAGCCTCCTTGATTGTGGTTCCGATATTGGTTTCTTTTGGACTACTTCGATCGTAGTTGGTCCTCCTGCTTCTGGATGTTCTAAACACCGGATTGTGAAGACGCAGTGCTGTCCGCCGGTTCCGTCTTGCCTGGGTTATTCCATCATTGTGTTGGTTATCAGACATTAGGCAGATGTTGCAAGAGTGTTGGCCTGCGTTTAAACTGTCTTTTGTTTGAGTTGCCATCCGGTCAAGTGAATACAGCTCATGGCTGCCTGTCTCACCGTTTACGAAGTTGAGCGACTTTCCCAGGTAGATCCTTGGAGCAATGCCTAAGGCCCACTTCTCTCTTGATTTGGTCATATTTTGATGATTGTCCCTTTTTTTATAATATTTTAGTATTTCTTGGAGAAATTAACTCGTTCTTAAGAATTTGCTATCTAGGCCTTCAGTCGTCAAATTGTATTTTTTGGGTTACTACTACTGGGGCCTCCAGCCAACAAATAATTTCAATTTCTTGTCAATAAAGCCATCAGACGTGAATGCAATTTGTGTTAAGAATTTTAATTAGATTTTGTTTCTTAATAGTGAAAATTTGATGATTGTTCCTTTTTATAATATTTTAGTATCTCTTGGAGAAGTTAACTCGTTCTTAAGAACTTGCTATCTAGGCCTACAGCCGTCAAACTTTTCTTGAGGTATTACTACTGGGACCTTCAGCTGACAAATGAGTTGAATTTCTGGTCAATAAGGTCTTCAGCCGTGAGTGCAACTTGATTAAGAACTTTTTTATTACACATTGTGTCTTAACAGTCAAATTTTATAGTTGTTCCTTATTGTCAACCTCATTTGCAATTGTTCTCAAATAAAGTGTACGTGATTTTAGAAAAACTGAGAAACAAAGGGTAACTGAGTACAGCCCCATTCACATTGAATCTTGCCTTTCCCTAAGTAACATGTCTCACAAATGAACCTGTAACAATGAATACCTAAGCTATATGACTGTGTTTTTGAATAAGAATTTACAAGTGATACAGAATCTGACTTGCACAACGGAATTTACTGGATCAGAGTACATGATATGTTGTGATGTGTCAGTGTCTCTGTTTAAGCCCTACGTTTTGCAGTCACCTCTTTAGATGACTGCCTTTTTCCAAGTGGTTTACAGCAATTCGCAGCAGCGTGTAGCAGCAGCGGCTATTGCTTATTGTTAGTGAGAATGAATTAAATAAAAAGAAGTTTGCTTGAGTCTTTTTAACTACAAAGTAACTTGTAAGAAGGGATTTCATAAAGTAAGTCTATTTAGAACTTCATAAATCATCATGACGAATAAGAGTTTGACAAATATTAATAATCTCGAAATGCCTGACAATGACGTATGTGTCAATAATGGCTGAGTGCCATATTAACAAATTATTTCAATATCAAAGTTACATTAACATTTAATAACCACAGCATATTTATTTCGAGGATTAGGAGGCTTCTTTATCTGACAACCTAAACGTAGGATTTTTGTAAACTCGGACTAACAATCACTAGCCTAACCCTGTAATTGCGCTCTACGCTATACTTGCGAATCTTACCTCGAATTCCATCTTGAAGCGTAGTCAAGCCATCTAAATCTCTCCTGACTATATAAATGAAATCAGGCCTTGAGTGTGGTAAGATCTGCCGTCACCGACGTGAGCGCAGCGTGACACATCTTCTGTCTCCTAGCTCTCGACCGACACTACTTAGAATCACATTCCCGTATTTCGCTCTCAGATTGTTACTAGTCTCAAAACAATGCTTAGAATCGCGCTCCCATATTGCGCCCTCAGATTGTTACTATCGATATCTGAGTGCTAATTTATTTCCAGTCTTGCACAGTGCAGAAAATACCGTCATGTTAGTAGCTATATTGTTTTCAATGTATTGGAGAGTTATGACATATTCCTTACAACATTTTTTCTACATCTTCATGATGAGTGTATTGGTGACAGTCTTGTCCTCTAATTCGACAATCGTGACCACATGGCTGCTTGCGTACCATATATTTCGGTCTTACGAACATTCAAGTCCCTCCCCCCCCCCCCCCCCCCCCCCCCGCCCCCCGAGCACCGTAACTGGAGCTCTACATCGTCCAGTATTAATCTCATAGAATGTACCTTGGATATTATGCAATAATGGGTGAAATATAGTGTTAATCCTCGCAATTCGGTTGTTGTAGAGGTTTTTAATCACCAGAGGGTGTATTCAGCTGGATAAGGCTTACCTGAAGACACATGTGGGGTCTGTTCGTCGCCGAGCTGAGACGATTGTCAAGCGCAGGGTCGACGGCACGCGGTATTGGTGTGATATCTCCTTGTACCACTCCAGACCTGTAACGACATTTCTGTTCCAGTCTAATTGACACTGGACAGATGGGTAGTTCTGAGTCCAAGTACGATCATGAAACCGAATCCTGTTCCCTCTCGTCACATCGTCATGTTACGACATCTGGATATGTCCTACAACGCAAATACTCTGCGGCATTTGATCAACACGTCTTAAGACTGGTTTTTACACTGCCATTTACAGTTATTTCACTACACCTGTCATAGAGATTACTGTGTTTTTTCCTCTCCACTCCACAATAACATCGATAACAGTCCAACAATAACGTTGTTACGTTATTTATTGACACACGTCTAGCCCTACACTAACAACACAACTCGATGTTACTCAGTTCGCTTCACTGTAAAAGAAATCGTTGTCTGTGATTGCCAGGTCTCTTGTCTGAGCTGATCTTTGGCGTTTCAGATAGAAGTATAGAATTTTTGTAGAGTAATAGACAGTATATAGGAAATTATTTTCAATAAGTGAAGATAGAGTCGCCGCCCCTCCTAAAATGCTCGCCAGTCAATTTCAAAAGGGCAGCCCAGTGTCTAGATAATAAGTTCAGCTATAATTTAAAAATTGTATGCTTCATTGTTTGCAGATACTTTACCGACAGCAGCAAGCTGAGAGCGCATTTAGACTACATGTCTATTTCCCTGTTGTTTTCTCTTTACGTTCTGCCCAAACTTCCCTCATTCGTGTGCTGTGTTTCTGCTACCGTTCTTCGGTCCACTTTAGGTCCTGTGTTC
The DNA here is from genome assembly GCF_021461395.2 of Schistocerca americana. NCBI lineage: Eukaryota > Metazoa > Arthropoda > Insecta > Orthoptera > Acrididae > Schistocerca > Schistocerca americana. The sequence goes on along the minus strand of NC_060125.1, from coordinate 188,569,908 downwards.
TCTTTGGCTTCTCTTTTTCTTGTTCGCCCAGTGTTATTTCATCCTCTGGTTGTGTTCTTGTCGTCTCTGTTCTCTCCATTGTGTTCGTCTGTTGTGTGGTGTCTCTTGTAGTTTGTTTCTTCTGATCAGGTTCCTAAGAAGTGTTTTGTTTTGTAATGTTTCCAGTGTGATGTTGGATTGTTCCATGTCATTTCTTACTTCATTCATCCATTTGTTGTTTATCCTTGTGCTAACCTAGTCCAATATCTGTCTCGTTATCCTATGTGCTGCCTTTTGTGGCGGCGTTCGTAGCGACAAACAATTCGCTGTAGAAACGGCTTACGAAGTCACCGCCACACTTTTAATAGCGGGCCGATCGGCCCGCTGGAACGGTGAACAGAAAGATGAAAACCCAAACACTCTGATTAAATAAAAGTCGGTACTTATCTTTATTGATGAAGATACAGAAACACAATAGTGAACTCCGTGTCTACAGAGATCTGTCTAGTTCGAGTCGGAGCGGCTAGGTCAGCGTCGGCTGACAACAAACAACAACTCTGCTGCGATGAACACACAACTGACTAGCAAGTACACAATTCGGTGGCGAGTATACAACTGAGCGGCGAATACAGAACTGTCCTAGCGCTCGTGACTCCAGCGCTTAAGAAGCCAGAAGCCAGCGGTGGCGCGCGCAGACTTGCGGCGATTTCCTGTCTCGCTGGCGCTGCTTATGCGGACGGCGTCCGGACTTTGATGCTGCCAACCTTTTGGCAGCGGGCTCGGGTGGCATTACTGGCTAGGATATAACACTGCCATACTGCTGAGATATCCGTAAAACAGTAGTCTTCGTTTCCTGATTTGATCTGTTATTTTCTCTGTGGACTCTTTATCCATACCACGTCTTTTTGCATCGCCCCGAATATTTTCCTGAGTATTGCTCGTTCCATCTTCGCTATCTGTTTGATTCGTGTCTGTCCTTGTACTACTGTAGTCTCGGCAACGAATAGTGCTTCTGATAGCACCACCGTCGTAGCTTGGCCTTTCGTGAGATAACTTTCTTATTGTAGCGATTCCAAGTCAGTTTGTAGGCCTTCTGTGGTTTCGCTCATCTCTCTTCATTAGACCATTAGATATCGTATTTCTTCCTGTAACCTGTATTGTTTCTCCTAAGTTCTTGAAATTCTCTGTTCTGTGTATTGTCCCATATGTATTTGAGCAATGTAATTTCGGGAATACATTTGGCTTGGTGACATATTTAAGTGATTAACATCACAAGACCACAGGTTTTAATGTTATTGTAAACGCAAGATAAATCGCTGCAAATGTGAAATGCTGGTACAGAATAAACCGTGTAAATCCTACATTCTTGAATGCAAGTATGCAATTGTGCATGCATCGTGTTGGACAAGTGCCGAATGTAAGTTTGTGTGATGGAGTGCCATGTCTGTTGCACTTGGTCGGCCAATAAAGGATCGGTTCATGCTGATTGTGGATGACGCAGAGGTTGTCCTAAGAAGTCCCATATGTACTCGACTGAAGGCAGATATAATGATTGAGCAGGCCAAAGCAACATTCCGACGCTCTGTAGAGCATGTTGGCTTACAACAGCAGTGTGTGAGCGAGCGTCATCCTGTTGGAAAACATCCCCTGAAATGCTGTTTATGAATGGTAGCACAACAGGTCGAACCACCAGTCTTACGGACAAATTTGCAGTTAGGGATGGTGGAATAACCACGAGAGTGTTCCTGCTGTCATACGAAATCGCACCCCTGACCATAACTACAGGTGTATTTCCAGTGTGTATAGCTCATAGATATGGACATGTACAGTGGCTGCATTCCTGACAGATATTTCTGCAATATCGCAGAAGGAACATCCAGCTTCTCGTAGCCCTATTTTACGACCTCGTTCACACTCAGAGAGGTAGTTACAATGGCGTCTGCGCCACCTTAAACGCGTTTCTGGCTAACATCAATTTACCACGTCAAATTTGAAATGTAACTAACGCTCTCGATCGTTACGGGGTGTTTTTCATAAGACCTGATTTGCATCCTCGTAGAAACGCTACTAACACCACTCTTATGCCACACGAGCGAAATTTAATTAGACATCATCTTTCAGATGTAGAAACAAGGCTAACGACTTTAGTTTATGAAACTTCCTGACAGATTAAAACTGTGTGCCGGACCGAGACTCGAACTCGGGACCATTGCCTTTCGTGGCCAAGTGCTTTACCAACTGAGCCACCCAAGCACGACTCACGACCCGTCCTCACAGCTCCAATTCTGTCAGTACCTTGCCTCCTACCTTCCAAACTTCACAGAAGAGCTTCTGTGAAGTTTGGAATGTAGGAGACGAGGTACTGGCAGAATTGAAGCTGTGGGGACGGGTCGTGAGTCGTGCTTGCGTAGCTCAGTTGGTGCCGGCACGGTAGCTCAGGGTGTTCGGTCAGATGCTGCGTGCTCTCTGTAATAAAAAAAACTGAGTCAAGGAATCAACGATCAACTTGAACGGATGTCTTGTAACGTCCCTCCAGACCAAACGTAACGGACCTCTTTCCAAAGCAGCTTCACAGAGGAAGACCGCACTGCAGTTTCTTCTCTAAATCCTGGCACTAACGAAAAAATGGCTGACAACGAAATAAGTGTTCAAGGAATAGACAAGCAATTGAAATCACTCAACAGAGGAAAGTCCACTGGACCTGACGGCATACCAATTCGATTCTACACAGAGTACGCGAAAGAACTTGCCCCCCTTCTAACAGCCGTGTACCGCAAGTCTCTAGAGGAACGGAAGGTTGCAAATGATTGGAAAAGAGCATAAGGTAGTTCCAGTTTTCAAGAAGGGTCGTCGAGCAGATGCGCAAAACTACAGGCCTATATCTCTGACATCGATCTGTTGTAGAATTTTAGAACATGTTTTTTGCTCGTGAATCATGTCATTTGTGGAAACCCAGTATCTACTCTGTAGGAATCACCATGGGTTCCAGAAACAGCGATCGTGTGAGACCCAACTCGCTTTATTTGTTCATCAGGCCCAGAAAATATTAGATACAGGCTCCCAGGTAGATGCCATTTTCCTTGACTTCCGGAAGGCGTTCGATACAGTTCCGCACTGTCGCCTGATAAACAAAAAGAGCCTACGGAATGTCAGACCAGCTGTGTGGCTGGATTGAAGCGTTTTTAGCAAACAGAAAAGAGCATGTTGTTCTCAATGGAGAGACGTCTACAGACGTTAAACTAACCTCTGGCGTGCCACAGGGGAGTGTTATGGGACCATTGCTTTTCACAATATATATAAATGACCTAGTAGATAGTGTCGGAAGTTCCATGCGGCTTTTCGCGGTTGATGCTGTAGTATACAGAGAAGTTGCAGCATTAGAAAATTGCAGTGAAATGCAGGAAGATCTGCTGCGGATAGACACTTGGTGCAGGGAGTGGCAACTGACCCTTAACATAGACAAATGTAATTTATTGCGAATACATAGAACGAAGGATCCCTTATTGTATGATTATACGATAGCGGAACGAACACTGGTAGCAGTTACTTCTGTAAAATATCTGGAAGTATGCGTACGGAACGATTTGAAGTGGAATGATCATATAAAATTATTTGTCGGTAAGGTGAGTGCCAGGTTGACATTCACTGGGAGAGTCCTTAGAAAATGTAGTCCATCAACAAACGAGGTGGCTTACAAAATACTCGTTCGATCTGTACTTGAGTATTCCCCATCAGTGTGGGATCCGTTCCAGGTCGGGTTGACAGAAGAGACAGAGGAGATCCAAAGAAGAGCGGCGCGTTCCGTCACAGGGTTATTTGGTAAACGCGATAGCGTTACGGAGATGTTTAGCAAACTTAAGTGGCAGACTCTGCAAGAGAGGCGCTCTGCATCGCGTTGTAGCTTGCTGTCCAGATTTCGAGAGGGTGCGTTTCTGGATGAGGTATCGAATATATTGCTTCCCCCTACTTATACCTCCCGAGGAGAGCACGAATGTAAAATTTGAGAATTCGAGCGCGCACGGAGGCTTTCCGGCAGTCGTTCTTCCCGCGAACCATACGCGACTGGAACAGGAAAGGGAGGTAATGACAGTGGCACGTAAAGTACCCTCCTCCACACACCGTTGGGTGGCTTGCGGGGTATAAATTTGGATGCAGAACTATATCGAACAAAAAAAAAACAAAATGAAAGAAAAGTTGGCAGAGCACTTGCCCGCGAAAGGCAAAGGTCCCGAGTTCGAGTCTCGGTCCGGGACACAGTTTTAATCTGTCAGGAAGTTTCATATCAGCGCACACTCCGCTGCACAGTGAAAATCTCTTTCTGACTTTAGTTTATGTCGCATAACTCCTTCTTCGTGAAGCGACATTTTCGTCAGTGTATTTTACACATATTCCTCAAATTAAAAACATTTTAAACATTATTATATAAAAAAATTCATGCACTTGCAGAGGCCTATTTTCCTTAGTTTCATGTCTCTCTGTCGTCGGATACGTGAAAATGTCATTCCGAAATCGCTACTTCTCCTCCGGAATGTGAAATAGTTTCTTTAATATCTTCACTTTCTAACATCTTCTTTGATCATGTAGTTTTGTAGGCGTATTGCTTGGGAAGTTCTGAATTCATCTAAGTATTCCTTTAAAAGGTAATAAATCGCAGGCCACTGATGTTTGCCTCACATTGAGCTACCTGTGGCGATTCTTTGCTGAAACTAAATTCATGATATTTGGTTAGCAAAAAAGAAATCTTTTGCTTCTTTGCAACACTTTTCCGTAAGAATCATTACCAAAGAGAATTTCGGATAAATTTTAGTGACCAAGTATTATAGTCTGTAAAATCGTCTGTTTTCATGAAAAGAACACTAGGTTTGCCTATCATCTGCGAAGACTTCAATATGAAGTCTATCGCCTCACTAACCATGTAATATCATTTCTATTTTCTCAGTTTTCTCCTGATGGTGCCTATCCGTATCACTGGGCATAAGCGAATGCCCCAAAAGATACAAAATTAATTTAATTTCTTTGAAAATTGGTTTTTCACGAAGTGCCACCATTAGTCATATCGATTTACTGTTCTTTCTTTTGCACTCCGCAAATGCCCCAAAGAATGCACAGAATTTCAATACTGTCTTTGACTACTTTATCTGAAATATACCACATCCCTTGCACCATTAAGACCTTTTCCTTCACCGGAAACAAAACATGTAATTTCCGTTGTAACTTAGTTGTCGAGGCCAAAAAGAAAAACTGTGAATTATTCCTGTTGCTAGAGGGGCTTTATTGACAGTGGACAAATTCCGTATGTGCAGTAAATGATTGCCTACCTAGTTTTACTTCTTTGATTAAATAAATTTTGGATGGGTTTTCTTTTCGCATTCAAATATACGAGTGTAAAAGCAGTAGGGGAGTATTACGTTGTCACTGGAGAATTGATCGGCAAGAAGAGCTCAGTGACATCCAACATGGACTAGTCATTGGATGCCACCTTTGTGATAACTACATTAGCGACATTTCAATTCACATTGACTGTTGGTGATCTGATTGTGAAGTGGAAGTGCAAAGAAAAATCACTGGGCAGATCTCGTGTACTAAAGGACTGGGACGTTTGAGCGTTACAGAAGGTGCTTATAAAAAGTCCCATGAAATGGGCTGAAGAAATCACCCTTGAGTTCTAAAGTGGTACCAACAGCCCACCTAGCACAATGACTGCACGTAGAGAGGTAAAAAGAATGGGGTACAACGTTCGAGCAGCTCCTCACAAGTCACATGTTCCTGTAATCAGAGTTAAGCTACACTTGAGGTGATGTAAAGAATGACATCACTGGACAGTGGATTGTTGTAAACAGGTTATATGGACTATTGCCAGTGGTATTCCGGCGAAAACTTTTGGATTTCTTGAATGCCTAGAGAACACTGTGAAATATGGAGAAGGTGGTTTTACAGATCAGGGCTGTTTATCGTCGCCAGGGTATGTTCCCCTTAGCGTGATAAAAAAATGTGCTTAACTGAGAAAGGAAGCATTGTTTAGTACATACAGTAGAGGAAGCATTGAAGACAATGATTGTATCAGTATGAAAGTGCACCCTATCAAAAAATAGCATCTGTGAGGCAATGGTTTGTGGGCAGGTCGCTGAATGGACTGATCTGTCGAAAGTCCTCAGCTGAACGTAATGTAGTACATTTGGGATGAGTCACAACGTCGACTTCAGTCCAAACCTTGGTGTCCAGCCAGCCGGTGTGGCCGTGCAGTTCCAGGCGCTTCAGTCTGGAGCCGCGTGACCGCTACGGTCGCAGGTTCGAATCCTGCCTCGGGCATGCATGTGTGTGATGTCCTTAGATTAGTTATGTTTAAGTACTTCTACGGGACTGCTGACCACAGATGTTATGTCCCATAGTGCTCAGAGCCATTTGAACAATTTTGAACCTTGGTGTCCAACATCATCACCTTCTCGGATTTAGGGTCCTGAGGAAAGATGTGCTGCCATTCCTCCACAGTCATTCAGACACTTCATTGAAAGTGTTTGCAGCAAGAGTTCAAGCCATCATAAATGTGAATGATGTGACATACCCTTTATCAGTGCACAGTAATAGTTGTCCACCCATCCATCTAGCCACGAAGTCTAACGCGCTGCTACCTGAGTGGGAAGGTGTGCTGGTCCCCGGCACGAATTCTCCCGGCAGATTAGAGTCGAGGTCCGGTGTGTTGTGGATGGTTTTGGGGCGGTTTTCCATCTGCCTCGGCGAATGCGGGCTGGTTCCACTTATTCCGCCTCAGTTACACTATGTCGGCAATTGCTGCGCAAACACTGTCTCCACGTATGTGTATACTATAATTAACACACAAACATTTGGGGCTGCACTCCTCTGGTATGAGATGTTCCCAGGGATGAGGGCGGGTGCTCAACTGGGGGCCGAACCGCACAATAAACCCTGGGTTCGGTGTGGGGCGGCGGTAGGATGGGTGGACTGCTGTGGCCTGTTGTGGGGTTGTGAACCACTGAGGACTACGGAGGGACGAAGTCTCTCCGTCGTTTCTAGGTCGCTGGTTCAATACACAATACACAATAGGTGTCTGGACACTTTTTCTCATGTAATGTAATTAGAGTGAGCTAGTCGTTATCCTGTCTTAATGCTGGAATATACGACAGTTACTTGGCTCGTGGTCTCACGTCTCCCCTCCGAGGAAAATAAATCGCGCTCGCCTGTAAGTACCTCGCGCTGCGAGTAAACAAACCTGCCAGGCCACGACTCGGCGTCTCCTCAGGAGACGGAACAGCAGCGCCAGCGGCGGCCAGTCCGGGAAACATTGCTGCCTGCGGCGGCTCCTCCGTCCCCCTTGTTCCCGCTGCCGTCTCTTTCTAATCGTGTTTGTCGGTTCCACACGCGGCCCGGCGCTGCTTTCTTTAAACAGAAGTAATCTGTGTCCGCAGCACGGCGCCGCGCGCAGCCCGCACCACTGACTGTTCCTCCGCAGGCCTCGCCTCGCCTCGCCTCGGCCCGCACCGCCTCAAGGCGGCCAACTTTTAATTTCCCAAGGCGCGGGGAACCCCCGGGACCGCCCGCGGACGCAGCGGACGCAGCGGACGCCTTCCCCTCCCCCTGCCCCCTTCTTGCTCCACCTATCCTCCCCCGCCGCAGGCCGCCGTGACGCTCGCCAGACGTGGCCGACTCGCACGCAGCGAGCGTCCGTTGGCTGCGGGGCTCGCAGGTGCGAAAATGTGACGTGAAGCTGCGGCAGCACGCGCAACGGTCAATCTGCCGCAGTGAAGCGTTTCACTGGTTCGAGGTAATCCATCAATCATTAACTTTGTAACTAAATTACGTAGTTCATCTTTTGGAAAGTTAAAAGGCTACGTGTACATGAATAGTTTATGTCCTTGGTTACGCACTAGGCATGTACAGTAGGAAATAAAGCAAAAATCCACCAGATAACACTGATGAAATATAGGATATTGCTTATATTACACAATTTTAAAGTTCTCCCCCCGGTAGCTGAGTGGCGCCGGCACGGTAGCTCAGCGTGTTTGGTCAGAGGGTTTAGCTACCCTCCGTAATAAAAAACTGAGTGAACAACAGATCAATGAACAACCTGAACGGGTGTCATCGGACATCCGCCACGAACAAATACAACGAACAACATAGAACAAAATGAGATCAACAACAAAAAGTGGTCAGCGCGGCAGACTGTCAATACTAAGGGCCCTGGTTCGATTCCCGACTGGGTCGGAGATTTTCTCTGTTCAGCGACTGGGTGTTGTCTTAATCATCATCATTTCATCCCCATCGACGCGCAAGTCGCCGAAGTGGCGTCAAATCGAAAGACTTGCACCCGGCGAACGGTCTACCCGACGGGAGCCCTAGTCACACGACATTATTTTTACAACTTTAAAAAATGCATGAATTAAGTCAAAAATGCACCGAAATTAAAAATTCTTTTTTATTTTCATGTGAATACAGTCGCATTAAAGTGCGAGATATTATATCAGGCATATGTCAACTGTCTCGGCAGGCAGTTACTTGGTCTATGAAGTTCGTGAAGACTGTTTCAAGAAATCTCTGTTAATGTCGCTGCCGACACGTGAATTTCTTCTTTAAGTCGGAGGGCTGTTTGTGGTTTGTTCTCGTAGACCTTGGACAGCACATAACCTCATTAAAAGAAGTCACTTTGAGTAAGGTCACAAGATCTGGGAGGCCATTACAAGTCGCTACGAGGTGAGATCACAGACTGAGGGTGTTTTTCGTGGAGCAGGGTTATTGTCTCGTGGGCTGGATGACACGTAGCCACGTCCCGCTGAAACCACATATTGGCTGTATCCATTTCATCCAGAGCAGGACAGAAGAAAAGATGCAGCCGACCACATCACTTGCCCATCAGCCACATAGACTGAGGTTCGCAGCAGATGCCTGACACTCTCTTGGTTCACGATATCGTTTCCTTTACTACAAATACGGCATTTTTGTCGGCCAACGAACCCACAGAGATGAAAATGTGCCTCGTCACTGAAGACTTTTCCTTTAACAAAACTTTTATCCTCTTCCTGTTTTGTGGGGGTGCGATTTCCGAAATTTGTTCGTTTCAAATAATATGTGGGTTCAAGATTCAACTGAATCTTGTATAGGTACATATCAAGATCCTCTTTCAAAATTCTTGTATGGGTACACATCAAGATCCTCTTTCAAAATTCTTTGCAAAGAGACTGTCGAAATTCCCCATTGTTGAGACGTTAAAGCCACTTTTAGGGTTTATAGTCACACTGTACTGCAGCAATGCAATGTTTTGTTTCGTACGTACGGAACGGTTTCGGACTGCTTGCATCAGACCCGCTTTCCTTCAACCGCACAACCATGCATGCTTTAGAAGCATTATTAGGTACCGAGCGAGGTGGCGCAGTGGTTAGCACACTGGACTCGCATTCGGGAGGACGACGGTTCAATCCCGTCTCCGGCCATCCTGATTTAGGTTTTCCGTGATTTCCCTAAATCGCTTCAGGCAAATGCCGGGATGGTTCCTTTGAAAGGGCACGGCCGATTTCCTTCCACATCCTTCCTTCACCCGAGCTTACACTCCGTCTCTAATGACCTCGTTGTCGACGGGACGTTAAACACTAATCTCCTCCTCCTCCTCCATTATTAGGTCTCTAAATCCATCAAAGTCTACGAACAAATGGTTCAAATGGCTCTGAGCACTACAGGACTTACCTTCTGAGGTCATCAGTCCCCTAGAACTATTTAAACCTAACTAACCTAAGGACAACACACACATCCATGCCCGGGGCAGGATTCGAACCTGCGACCGTAGCAGCCGCGCGGTTCCAGACCGCAGCGACTAGAACCGCTCGCCACACTGGCCGGCGTCTACGAACAGTTTCCGCACAGCAGTCGCCGGTTCTATAATGTGATTTCACAATGATAACAAGTTTCTTCTCTCTTAATCTATCAGTGGCAAATGAGATCCAAAATCACACAAACAACTATTGATCAAGTAATTTGAATAACAGTTGATATTAAAAGTTATAAATACAGTATTATAAACTTGAAAACACAACTTTACCGCTCAATTTAAGAGTTGCTTATGTGGAAGATCCTACAGAAAACATCCAAATAAGAGCAACACCTTTCATAACAGTTTCGTTTAGTAAGCGCGGAAGTGTCACGGAGATGCTCATCAAACTCCGGTGGCAGCCGCAACAGGTGATACGTTGGGCACCACTGTGTGGTTTACAGTTAAAATTCCGAATCACATGTTCTTAGAGCTGCCAGCCAACACAGGGTGGCCCCGAAAGTGGTTTACACTGTTGAAATGCAATAACTAAGACATTATTAATGATAACATCTAATTTCAATTATACAGGGCAGCCAGGTACAATCTTGCAAGGGTGTTGCAGTGGCGGCTGCTCCGTTTCTGAGTTATTTAGCATTGAAAAATGGTTCAAATGGCTCTGAGCACTATGGGACTCAACTGCTGAGGTCATTAGTCCCCTAGAACTTAGAACTAGTTAAACCTAACTAACCTAAGGACATCACACACATCCGTGCCCGAGGCAGGATTCGAACCTGCGACCGTAGCGGTCTTGCGGTTCCAGACTGCAGCGCCTTTAACCGCACGGCCACTTTGGCCGGCATTTAGCATTTAAGTTAGCCCATAAGGTCGTCGCGTGCGCAGATTCAACCAGCTTACCAGGGTTGGCGATGCCAAACGTGTTCTTCAAATAGTTTCCTCAAACCGAACAAACGTAACTTTTGCTCACCTAGCTTAGTTTTATTACTTCCGAGAAATGTTCATTTTAATAGGCAAAGAAAGTTTCAACATGCGCGTGATGTTAACCAGAACCCCGCTGATAGATGGAAAAACTGTTGTTTACTGACACACAACCGGCTTCGTATCCTAAACCCCCATCACCAGGCGCAACCTACAAGGTAAAGAGTAATATACAATGTCTCTTCTTCGTCAAAATATATTATTGAGCGAATACTATCTACATTACACTGGCGAATCGAGGGTGACCAAGACTTGGTTCATTAATTTCCTTGTGATTTCTGATGTGTAGATCATGTAGTTAGAGGCTTTTTTTTTTCTTTTTCAAGATTTTCCTGTACCTAAAAGAAAAAAAATTATATTGGCAGGACGCTCAAAATTTTTTTAAAGTCTAATTTGGTATAACACAGTCGCTACTAACGTAATTAGCTGTGGCACAGTGCAAATTACTGTGTGGAATGTTATCAGGTGGCACTTTCTTAGCAGTGTGACGTCACGGCACCCCGGTGTTGGAAAGAATAGAAGCGGCCCGTACAAGCGACTAAGACGGACTAACAGGCTGCCGGAACCGAGACTATCTTGTGGACCCTGTGAGGACATGTACTTTCTCTGTGTCGCTCTCTTTACAAGCCAGTTTAATACTGAATTTCATTACTTATTCGTGTAAACAATCAAAATTTGCCAAAATCCTATGGTGCTTTAATTTTAATAGACTGCACATTTTGTTTTTTTTTCTTTTTTTGTATCTAAAGTTTTCTGTTTCCCCTAATATAGTCATAAGAGAGCTTTTTTAGTTTTTTAAAAAGTGCTTTTGAATTTTCTGAAGGCCTCCTAATGCTGTGCTCTGCTTCCCGCAGGTGCGTTGTTAATGCAGATCGGGGATGATCTTGAAATCTTTCGCGCAATGAGCTATGGCCTGACCTACGTATTTCTTAGGACAAGCATTGCATGTAATTCAGCATGCTTCCAATTCATTTTTTTTATAACAGTTATTTCCTTCCGTCTGAGTTTACTATCTAGATTCGAAGCAGTAAAATACGCTGAACGATATTTTTAAGTCTGATACATCTGCCTATTCTTTCGATTTTTAGATGCACGCAAATCTTAAAAAGAAGGATCTATGACGACATGATAGACACGCCAGCAATATTTAACGAAATTAGAGGATTATGTCTTGATTGCCCTTCGTTCTGCAATGTAATGAAGAAAATATTCACTGAATAACACATTTTGACTAGGAGCGATGGATAGACCTATGACCTTTTAATATAGTGAGTGTATTTTAGATACTACCGATATCAATTTTAGTTCAAATGGCTCTGAACACTATGGGACTCAACTGCTGTGGTCATCAGTCCCCTAGAACTTAGAACTACTTAAACCTAAATAACCTAAGGACATCACACACATCCATGCCCGAGGCAGGATTCGAACCTGCGACCGTAGCAGTCGCACGATTCCTGACTGTGCGCCTAGAACCGCGAGACCACCGCGGCCGGCTATCAATTTTAGTAATCCACAAAGTAGAGGCATTGTATATTACTCTTTACTGTGTAAGTTGCACATTACAATGCGGCTTCAGATTGCGAAAGCTGTTGTGTGTTAATAGACAACAATTTCAGCAGCTGCCAGTGAAATTCTTTTTAACATCACACCCAGAAATTAAAATACTTTGTGATTTCAACAAATGGTAACTCACGAACTCACGGAAGTCTGTTATATTCCCGTATTTTGGCGTGTGCAAGTGCTTGAATTTGCGCATGCGATCATCTGATTGCCTTAGGTCACGGAAACGGCGCAATTAAAATTTTTCTTAACAGTTATTTGTGAGCTCCAGCTCCCCTGCAATAAATTTACAAGATTTTCAGACTATTTTTGACCACCCCGTTTAGTGCTTTCACGACTGTTGTGTGGAGCTATTCATGAATTATTCTTTTGTTTACTTTCAAACTACACGTAAATGAGAAGATGGCTGTAAACTTGTCCTTGGAGCAAACAAGCTAGATTTTAGAATATTAGTGGAAATGTGAAAACATGAAATGAGTTCAGAGATGACGACGGGCAGAGTTTGATACTGTGCCTCCGTCACGTGTAAGATTAACGCGACAAATATGAGAGGGAAGGTAGTGTGCATGATCGGAGGAAGGGGCAATGTGACACGAAAAAATCAGTAGTGAATGAAAGAGAGGTACGCGCAGTGGCCATCACAAGATCTCAAAAGAAGTCCATACTACAAGCAGTGCGACGACGGCGAAGTAGTTTCAAGATTTCACGATAAATGGCTGCCTTTCTGCAAACTGATAGTTGATAAGTCTGTCTGTGGCGAGAGGGGGAAATGATGAGGCATTTGGGTGAGCGTCGGGGGGGGGGGGGGGGGGGGGAATTAATCTTTTTGCGTCCTTGACATTCGACAAGCCACATGTCCCCTTGGGTCGTTTCAAATGATCGTGAGCTGGGATCTGGCAAGAGTCACCGCAAGCTTTGGGCTTTGTGGTACTGCGGTGGAACGTAGTGTGCTACAGGGAATGAGGATCTTAGATCTTAGCCTAACAGCTTGGATAGCGAGTACGGTACAAACCCCTTTTAAAACATCCTCAGTCTTAAGATATGCTGCGTGCTGATGAGATGCATGGCTGTTTAGTTGTAACAGTTGTCAGTAGGCGATCTCTGAGGCATCTGCCACACCTTACTTATAAAAGGCTTCCCTCTGTGTGGACGAATAGTTCTCTAGTGTCACGTGTGACCAGCATGGTCCACAACAAACAATTTGGGACTCACAATGGAAGGGGAGAGGTTGGGTACACTGGAGGGTTTGCCTATCCGTGAGAAATAGTACCACCACAGCTGTGTCTTGAGAATATCTTTATTCTAACACACGAATAGTTTCGCTGGCATATTACCGCCATAGTCAGGCCCCACCACTGCGAGAAGAGTATTTGATTTCCTTGGCGCATTTACTGTGGGATCCTTATCACCAGCACCCATGGGCTAGCTTTCATCAGGAGTCTATACACGACACCATGACCTATCCACTCCACAAAGTAACCTCAGGCGCACTGTTCACCTAAAAAAATCTGTATCAATAACGAATAACAATTGTAGCGTACAGTTTTGGTGGACAGGATAAAAGGGTGGGATTGAGTGATTGAGTTCTGGTAACCGTTTCAAACTCATTCATCTATTACTTACTTTGGTGAAGATCGATACGAAAGTGCAGTTTCACTTGAACGATAAACTTGTCCTAATAACTGAAATCATATTCAGGGTAGCAAAATGTTTTAAGCACTCTGACTCAATAAAGATGAACAGTATTTACTATCAAAAGAAATTAAGCATACACGTAACGGTATATGGGACGAGTAATTCCAATTTGTAATCAGTTTTCAATATGAAATATTTTTAAAAAACACTAAAAATTTCTTGGTTGCAATTTTTTATTTTTTTTATTTTTCAACTACGTGTTTTGCCTTATTTAGGCATCTTCAGGTTATCTCAATTTGGTATTTTTTAGAAGAATCCTTTAGTCAGTGTAGCCAAAGGGCATCGTCGAATATATCAGTAAAAACTTTTCTAGATGGACGCCAAGATCTATATAACACGTTCCCGTTCACAGGAGCGAGTAACAGAATAATATGGGCAACCAATACTGTTTTTAACCAATACTATTAAGCACTGGTTTGCTGTATGCCACGTATGGATTGGAAGAATTACTAAAAATTTCAATTAAACCTTATTTTAGAAAATCATATCGTCATATTAACAAACTATAAATAGAACGGTACCAAATCCGAATTTACATAGAGCTATGAGGACAATAGCAACTTCCCTGACAAAGTCAGTTAGATCACAAGTGCTCATTCTGCCATAAATTGTACTCCAGCGTTTGAATGTCAGCCAACCCAGACTGAGTAGACTGTAAACAGTCATTCGCTGTTGTGGTTTACTGCAAAAGATACTAGTGATGGTGAAACAAACATGTGTATGTACAGATCGCGTTGTTTTACGATAGATGGACATGTGTCCTCGTACTACTTAGCAGCGTTACGAATGTATATAACAGTAAATGACAACGACGTATAAATGTGTCAGCGCGTATAAAGTTGACATGGCTTAAAGCCAAAACATCTGCACTTGATAATGGCCCAAGGCCGAAATTGTAATAGTGGAAATAAAAAGTTTAACAGTCACTGGCGTAAACATGATGTCTTTAAAAAAACCTAGTAATTGTTTGGCTGCTTCCCAGCATTATAGTGCATGGTATCCCCGTTATATGCCTCCCTTGATATTCCTACCTGATTTTGCCTACCTCCATTGTGCAACCACCTGTTGAGCAATTCTCTCCTCAGGCAAGCAGTCATCAATACAATATAAATTGCACAACGGAGTGGCTATCCGATACCCCAGAAGCAAACGCGCAGCTGTTGACTGATGGCTTTCATGGTGCCCGGTGTTAAACGCTATTGTTAACCAGGGGAGCGAACGATCCCATGAGGCTGTCAGGGCTCACCTATGTTTTCTAGTAATGTATTCCGCATGTGACAGGTTCAGATAAGAAAGTGTTGTTATATGCCACACTCCCATACCAAGGCAAAGGTGCTTAAATTTATGTGCGTTAAATGTGGCCGCACTATCAGACACTATATTCTGGAGGACCAAAGGTTCCGAAAATTCCCTGAAAATTTTTAATCACTGCTTGAGTATCTGCGGCCCTGGTGGGTACCAACCACCAAACTGAGAAAAGGCATACACAAAAACTAGCATGAATTTGAAACTTCCTGGCAGATTAAAATTGTGTGCCGGACCAAGACTCGAACTCGGGACTTTTGCGGGCAAGTGCTCTATCAACTGAGCTACCCAAGCACGACTCACGACCCAGTTTCGCAGGAGAACTTCTGTGAAGTTTGGAAGGTAGGAGACGAGGTACTGGCGGAAGTAAAAATTGTGAGGACGGGTCGTGAGTCGTGCTTGGGTAGCTCAGTTGGTAGAGCACTTGCTCGCGAAAGGCAAAGGTCCCGAGCTATAGTCTCGGTCCAGCACACAATTTTAATATGCCAGAAAGTTTCAAAAGGAGCGCACACTCCGCTGCAGAGTGAAAATTTCATTCTGGTAGCATAAATTTGTTTTCTGCTTTTGATCTAGACAACAGGCCCACAAAATCGACGTACATTCGCCGAAAGAGTCTTTCTACTAACTTGGACGCCGAATACCCGATATTGCTATTTGCTGTTGTTTTACTGCCAGCACTCACCTCACAACTCGCTACCCATCAACAAATCTCGGTTTCCATTCCTGGTGAAATGAGAAGCTGCCTGGTCATCTCCGACACCTTCCACACTCCTAAATTTCTGTCTACAGAAGTTTCATGGAAGTAGTGGAACAGTAAGGGAACCAATTCCTTGGGCAGCACCATCTTGAATTTATTACTTCTGCATGCCTCACACCATACCTCTTAATCTTCCAGCTCATATGGTTATACGGTTTCTCTTGTAATTTCTCTCTCAAATTTCACGAAGGCACTGATCCTGGAACTCCCTAATCACGAAGCAGGTGAGAAAACTGCGTAAGGGTCGGAGTTACCAGAGCTTCGAACCACCATCTTCCAGCAGCTGATTATCTCCTCAATTGTTCTCTCTCCCGTCAAATATCTTACTTGGCCCATCAGCCACAAATTCTCCAAGCCGCTAAGATTATGGACTTGACAGTTACAAACCTGGTAGCCCACCTGGCAAAGCGACTTCTTTGAAGGGATACCACCCAGCTGAGAGCATGATTGTCGGTTTCCAAGATAAACTTACGGTTTTCAATGTAATACGGATACATCTCTATGCCATACAAAACTGTTATGGCTTCAACTCCATGTGTATAACATCTTTTCTTCAGTTCACTTACCCTCTTGCCGTGTAGACAACTACTTTCTTATCCCTTTTGTGTCCTTGCAACAAAATTCTCCAACCCCCAGAGCTGATACATCAATTGGCAAAAACCTTCAACACTGAAATCTGGTAGAGCCAATACCAGTGCTGACCTGCACACTTGTTTAAAGGCCATCAACACAGCTTCCTGTGAAGGCCCACACAGAAATTTACATACCTTTTACGTAGTTTCATTAAGCTAGTAATAAATTCCCTAAATGAATAGCCACACCTGAGAAACCTGACAACTTGCTTGACAGTCCCCGTCTGTGTTAATTCACCGATGGCTTCAACCCTCTGCAGGTCAATACTGATTCTATCTCAGGAAAGTATGTGTCCTAGTAGCTATATAGAAAAACACGCAAAAATAACCTTTGGAGAAATGATTGTCAGCAAAGCTTTCTTTTACCGCTCGAACGCCTCCTGTAAGTGCTGTATGTGTTCAAGAATCGTGTTATTATAGACCACCAGATCATGCAGATAGTGATAAACATACTTAAATCTTCTATCATTAAACATGACACGGATGACCTGGGAAAGAACAGCCGCCCCTGTCGCCAATCCAAGATGTGTACAGTTAAACTGAAATAAGTTCCAGTCCTTCATGGACGCATTAATTTTTATGATGACTCGGCTAAAGGTATTTGACTACAAGCCTGGTTGAGATGTGATGTGATAAATAGCTACGCTCCCTTAAAGCACCCGAAACACGAATTTGTTTAATTCAAGGTTCTCCGCTACTGGATGGTGCTTGCCATTACATTTAGGAACCAAGAACATGAGAGCACCAAATGGATTTAGGTGATCGAATCATACCCTGTTCCACCATCATTTCCACATGTTCCTTTAACACTTTCATCCTTGGTGGTGACAATTTGTATTGTGGTTTCTTAACTGGAACCTGAGTAATGTGATCCAATACTCTGGCACTGCGGTAATTCCCAATTCGTCGTTTAACACATCTGGGAATACTGGACACACAACTTCGATATTACCTTTGATAAATTGATGTGAATGAGCTAACTGGTCATCTAACAAACCTGACTGCACTCACTACCCAGTTCCACACTGAATTCATCACATGCCATCGTGTCACACCATCGTGTCTGCTTGTGCATGCCGGCGAAACTGAAAAAATCTTTGTGACATAAATTTGAAATTAAACTGCTGCCCTGACCAATCGGGAATCAGACCCACCCTCGCAACCCCAAATTGCAACCAGTGGCTAAATTTTCAATGACTTCCATCCACTCTTCCAGAAACACTAACCAATCAACACATTGATTTGCAAACATACTTCCACTATTAACCTCGATCTGTCAGCCATCTAATATTTTCCGGTATCTGCTACCAACTTCCCCAACTTACAGATAACTTGATGCTCCAAAAATCATTTTCAATCAACTGCCGAAATCGTACTGCCTACATCCAGCAGAGTGTAGAGAGATTCATTATTCAATGCTGTGCATACAAATTACAAGTCTGGAATCCCTTTATCCTTAATTACACTGATCAGATTTCTTTCTCCTTTCTGTAATAGCTACACTTATTGTTCCTAGATTTCCTTTCCCATGCATTCTCTTCTTATTTGTCACTGCTTGACACCTCTCCAACAAGATATCTTATGTCAGCCCACATCCACCTGCTCTTGTGAATTGCTATGTCCTTTGTGTGCCTTTCTATTGAAGCATTCCTCCTTTTATCACGCCTCTAACTCGTTATCCCCCAAGTACTTCCTTTTACACAGCGGCTACCCCTTGCCGAATCCACAAATTCCTTGGCCTGCATGTATCTTACTACTTCATGTAACTGACTCAGTGTGGTGTAAATTTGACAAAATACAGCGCACTGCCCACTCTCAGGGCTCCCCTAAAATATGTCACTATATGCGATTCGGTATATGTCAGATCCTAGATTACCATTCTTCGTTAAACTCGCTCCATATACTTTATTGCTGATTGGCGAGTTCCCATTTGACATCCACAGTGACGGTAAATTAATTCTTGCGAGGCTTCTTTACTTTGAAGTTAGAATCTCAAAGCATCCAGATCATTCATTTCCACGGCCTATACTGTAAGTCCACTGTAAAAGACAAAAAATTCATTTTGCGATCAACTGAATTAATGCAAAATCGAAAAATTCACTTCAGTTTTCATGTAAAGGGTTCTGCAGTTTTGCAAACAGTATCATGGATCTTTCGCCTTGCCACACTATGGTGATCCCTATAATTAACTTCACCATCAAAGACTCTTAATCTTACTGGACTGGAGCCATTTTTGAATAGTATTACTTTGAGTCAATAAACTCTTTTCCTGTTTCTTGTTCACACCCACTACATCATTCACTCTATCCACATACTGGCTAAAACGAGCCTGCAAGATCCTTCTTTGATTTGGTGTCCTACTATCCTCACTCTGTTGGACCTACATCAGCACTAATTGCAGCATCAGTAAAACTTACACCATTGGCTCATTAAATTATCGCACCACAGGCAGATGTCTACTTTGATGAACTGATTCCAACAGTTAATGCATCCTGCTCTTTCTATCCCGGTACTTAATAAATTAATTCTCCTTACCTCAAATAAGCCATATTCTTTACAGTGTGAGGCATTCTGAGAAATAACAACAGTATAAGTAAACAGAAAACACCTTGTTGCAGCACAAAGTATTCACCTTCTCAGAATCAATACATCTCACTACGCTGCTGAAATATAGCTGTTTTGGGTAGACAGATTAAAGGGTGGAAATGGGTGACTGACTCTGTAAGGCATCCGGATTCCAACTGACCTTACATGAACTTTATCCATAACGACATTACGTACAGTATGAGACACACAGAAAATAATAATTACATTATATCAACAAAAGGCAATTGCAGTTCATCTCATGTACCCGAAAACTAACAAAACAGTCGCTACCAACAAATGGACAGTGGCATGAAACAGGCTGGCCGCTGTGTCAGAGTTTTTCTAGGCACTTCAGTCTGGAACCGCGCGACCGCTACAGTCGCAGGTTCGAATCCTGCCTCAGGCATGGCAAATGGTTCAAATGGCTCTGAGCACTATGGGACTTAACATCTATGGTCATCAGTCCCCTAGAACTTAGAACTACTTAAACCTAACTAACCTAAGGACATCACACAACACCCAGTCATCACGAGGCAGAGAAAATCTCTGACCCCGCCGGGAATCGAACCCGGGAACCCGGGCGCAGGAAGCGAGAACGCTACCGCACGACCACGAGCTGCGAACTGCCTCAGACATGGATATGGGTGATGTCCTTAGGTTGGTTACGTTTAAGTAGTTCTAAGTTCTAGGGGACTGACGACCACAGATGTTAAGTCCCATAGTCCTAGAGCCATTTGGCATGAAACAAACAAGTTAAAGCGAAACGCATTTTGAGGATGCACCTTGTAGGTGGCTAATGATATCGTAAAACTCCCATTAGCAAGGGAATGGCGAGCTTCAGTGAAGAAAGGGATAAGGCCAGAACGATACAGTAAGCCTTTTAGCGTAAATAAGGTTGGGACCGAGTGTAAGTGGTTCCACATCATTAACAGGGCTAGGAAGAGACCCAGAAAGAAGAATAAAAATGTTTATTCACCTCTAGGAAGACGGTGATGACTGAAGCCATACTTGGCGATGCACACGCGACACAGTGGGGAGATCCCCATTATATAAATGCATTTTGAGATCTAAAATTAAGGCGCTCTCTCTCTCGTCCTATGGCGGACTGTACAAGTGTGTGGAAATAAGTGGAGGCACTGAGAGTTTGCTTTCTGTGATGTGAGGACGATACGCTTCATGTATCGTGGCGACAGGTAGCAAAGTGGTAGTTAAACATTCCTGAGGGAATTTTTGCGGGCAAAAAAATTGTGCACGTCACTCCAAACCATAGCGAATGAGCAATAGCCACTATTTCGACTAGGGAAAGATTAACTTTGTACGGAACGCAAGAAACTTGCGACTGAGTGAATTCAGTCAAGGCAAGAGTAGGGAATTAGCGTTTCAGATCCGGCACAGAGACAACGCCGTTGCAGATGCCACTTGGTAAAGTACCATCACGCATTAGGCCACCAGTAAATGTTGAGTCTAGATTTTGCTCACTCCAACTTGTGTATGCTCAGACCACTGAATACCAAAAGCTAGGATACCAACCCACCCTCTCATTGAGTACATGAGAGTTTTTTCATTGGTTTAAAAAAAGTAAACTTATTCTCCATAAAATCAGCGCATTGACCAGCTACGACCATGTAGATTTAAACGAGTGGATGAGGATTTTTAATATTCATTCTTTCCTGTGATAAAAATGTTTGATTTGTAGAGATAACGATTTTAATAATCGTCATTTCAATATGTCCAACAATTAAATATTTCGATATCGATTATCAAAAGTAATTGAATATGATTGTTGTTTATCACTTGACCCCTGAAAGCAACAGTTGATAAATTATATGTAGAATAAAAAAGGGAATAGGCGTTTTGTCTTTCGGGAATAGACCCCAAACTTTCACTTTTATTAATTCATGCGTTCTAGGTGCTTGACAGCAGCATTTCTAATGATTTTTCTTACGATCCGCACCTGATATTTGCTGCCTAACAGGGCCAAGGGCATATTTATTTAGAATGTCTGTTTGACAAACTGGGCTTGAGAAGACAGTTCAGATGTTTTGCCCATTTGCGCACTAAGTGGTAAGCTACGTTTGCACACATTAGTACACTCACTGGGCAGATACAAAGATTGGACATGTGACAACTTCAGGGTAATTTGAAAACTTATTCACATGTTGATAACTTGAGCCAAGATCAATACAAAAGGACAATTTTAATTGACCAATACATCTCTCCCAAAAACTGAAATCAAATTGAGGACAGCAAAAGATTTTAAACACTCTGACTCAATAAAATTAGTATCACAACTAATTATTCATAAGCATAACGACCAGTGGAACATGTATTTGAAGTTTCACTCAGTTTAAAAAATGAAATATTTACAAAAAGACTCTCTAATCGAATTCCTTAAAATGAGAACCACTAGTTTCCCTTGAAGTTCAATAAAATTTCAATTTAATTGTATTTCAGAGAAAGACATGCTCATTTTGACAACCTGCAAAGAGATCGATACCAAATCTGAATTTATATTGGACCATGAGGACAATAACAACTTACCTGGCATAGTCCATTCGATCCCAAGTGCTCATTCTGCTATAAAATGTAAAAAATGTAATGTAATGTAAAAAAAACGCGGCTTCTTAGCGTAGCCATACAGAGCAGCAGTGATTTCTACAAGTGTAAAAAGCCAGCTGATTCTAAACTGAATCACATGAATACAGCGTGTGACCGAATCTATGAGCACAGGTTAAACGCACTGTGGGCACACACTCTAGAACGAGTTCATATAGCCACATCAAATCACAGCAACTGCTTTTATTTGAATCATACTCGCACCACAACTCTGTACATCCCACTTGGGTCGCCACACTATAACTGCTGCCGTAAGTTTAGGGTGCAACTGCCTCCAGAATCCACAAACAGCAGGCTCGAGATTGTTCAATGGGTGCGGCAAGCCCCATAAACAAACAGCACTCACAACAGAGCGATTAGCAGGGTTTCCTTGAGGCTCCGTGCAACGACCGACCGACCACTTGGGGTCCCCGCTGGGGCCAATTAACAATTCCGCAGCCAGAGAGAGCAGGCCACAAAGAGCCAGTGAGTACACCAAACTTAGATGTGGCCCTAGACAACAGTGCTGTCCACGCCATACAGTAACGAAACGATGTCAATAATATTAATGTATTCATTGTCAGAATATGGTACATCCGAAAGAATGTCTCCTGTCTGTATAGAAAACGGAACAAAGGGAATTTCTGGGACTCCTAAGTTACGGAATGGTACCCTAGGAGTAGAGATAATTATGTCCAGTCAGGCACCTAAATTTCTGCAAAGCAAAAAATTGGGATATATCCTGTTGTTGTTGAAATGCTCAAAGCACTCAATTACAACAAGGCTTTGTATCAAGTAGTGGATATGGCCCTCAAAGAAATAGTGACGTAATGGATACGGCCCTCAAAGGAGAGAAGAAGCGAAGGTAGAATGAAGGTGAGAAATATATTTAAATGGGTGTATGGTCAATTAGAAAAAACACCTATCTTGCTACTCATCTTCAACTCACCCATTAGCTCAATGCATAAAGACTGGTTTCTTACATCTTAGATTTCGTCTGTACATCCCAAACGAGATGCACTGAAATCTGGGAACATGATTATCACTACCCCAAAGACGTAGTTGACACAACTGTAGGGAAAATGATGTTCTGTTCACAGGATAAATGCAATGATGGTCAGTTTACAGGGTGGCTACTGTTACCTCCGATAAGCACACGACCATGTCTTGGAACAGCCTCCCTTACAACACTCAGGAAGTTCCAAATTGTTATGAATGGTTTTTGTATGTTCATTGTTGTGATTGATGATTTGCAGGACTTCAGCTTTTCAGGACGTCAGCCATATGTAGTAAAATAATTACCCACAACTGTCGTATTGATGTTATTATATTGCAACTAGTTTTGGTGCATCACTGCACCATCTTCAGGCCTTAGCTGTTATAAATAGTTCCTAGTAGTTCCAACGACTTCTGATTAGCTTCGACAAGTCACATTTTCATGTTACAGCATAATCCTTGGTGACTGTCATTACACCCAAATACTGTGGGCTGGGACAATGATGGTCAGTGGGCATGGTGAATGTCAATGACAGACACATGCAATATGGTGACCACCATTTCCAGCTTTGTACCGCTGGATGGGGCAAAGATGGTCACATGACATAGTGACTGTCTTTACCCCAGCATATGCGCTTATCTCGCCCTGAAAAACGTGATATGCTTGCACATTGCGTCAGAGCACAGCAGGTCAGCTTGTCCTGTCATGACATCAACCACGAAGAGTTGAAGTGGTTTTGGCAAGTTGTGACTTGAGTGTGTCAGTTATTATGGGTGTCAGCTACTGGCGGAACTGTATTCCTTTCATTTCGTACGTATAATATATCATAACGTGAGTTGTCTCATTAAAGTAAGCATTGCAGAAAGAGAGAGAGAGAGAGAGAGAGAGAGAGAGAGAGAGAGGCAACACATAGGCAGAACATTAACAGCGTGTTCATGTTCGTATAAAGCTGTGAGACTGTATCGGTTTGCCCATAAATTGTGTAAACTTCCCCTGAAAGAGATTCAATTTGTCTTGAAAGTATCAACTTCACCCGAAACTGCATCACCTTGCCCCCAAAACTGTGTCAACTTACTGCATCAGCTGTCAACCTCAGTGTTTACAAATAAGAGAGATCATCCTAACAGCGTGACTTTGCTATAAGCTGAGACAATACACATTGTATTACTTTTGGACATTTTGTTGATGGATGCTTCCCTATCATTTGACGTTTGAATATCTAGCTATATAATATTCATTTTCATTGTGCTTACATATAGTAAGCGTGCGTTTCTGGTTCATCCTGTTAACTACGCACTTAACCAGTGATACATATGCCATCAATTGCTTGATTAATACCATTAATGTAAGACAATGGTATGAGCAGATTTACTGCAGAATGTGCGAAACGTTTTTATGACTGTGGCTGCAGATATATGGCCATTAACTTTCGCTTTAAGTTGACTTACTACTCTTACAGCTGTACAACGACATTGAGAAAGGGATCTGACGATATCGCTGTTGGAACCCAAGAACCTTAATTGCATCTGTCATTCTGAGGAGAGGTAGATTCGAATTCTGTGTACTAAGGGAGACGTTCTTTTCTCCACCGCTTACTGAGTGCACCCTTGACTACTACCACACATGGAAATGGTTATAGGCGAGCAACACGTTACTTACACGTATATGTACGTCTGAATTACGGAAGCCTTGGGGCAAAGAGTACATAATGTACTAGAATTATCCCTCCCTCCCGATTAGTATTCTGCTCACGAATAATGGACAGGAAGAATGATTAGCAGTACTTTTAGTGTATGAAGGAAAATTTTGTCACGTTATGGCTTCGTGGCCGTTAAGCGAGATAAACTGATCAAAGAAGTTTAGACGACTGGTATATCTGGGCCTATTTAAGGGGATCAAGGAATTGAGAATAAGCATCTTGAAATTAAATGAAACAAACGTTCCTGCAGCTGGGTAACTGTGTTGCTTCATCCTTTGCAAAGTAGCTTGCTAGGGTACCCCTTAACATGTCGTCCACAAGGTGACTCAGCAGTTACTGCTCAAGCCTATCACATTTTTCAACAGCAGCGTTGCTGAGGATTTCCAGTGCATGAAGAGGATTCCTGTAATGACGTACTGTAGGTATCGACTGGTTCCAAACGTGCCCATCGGGTTCCTGTCAACAAATACCGCAGACCATTCCACTCGGTAGATTCCTTCCGCTTGTTCATTACCATCCTGAAACACGAATCCTTCACCGAAATGTTGACTTTTGGCCTAACGGTGGGACTGTGTGTAGTGCGCTGATACTCCACAGTCCTCAAATTATATTTAGTAGTGACCAGAGTTTCCTGGCATCCTTGCATCATCTCCTATCCCACAACTGAACCTATGGAAGAGAATGTCTGCAATATGCACTGACACCTGGCCGCCTCCATTTTATTTTTCACGAATATCATCAGTCATCACAGGAACCATGTACTCGTCAGTACCCCGGTGGCGTGTGCTGTTTGCTGTTGTTTGTATGATAGGCCTAGAGGCGAAACTGGTTTTGTAAAGACGTTGCGTACTGTTTGAGTTGACATGACTCTCCAAATTGCTCATAAAGGGAGCGCCACCTGTTGAATTCTCCTAGGACCTATCTACGAGCAGTCCTTTTTACGTAGTAGTGTTGAGAAAATGTTGTTAACCAACTACGAGACGGGTCCTTGATGTATTTTGTATCGGAGAAGATTTATGACTGGTTTCAAGACTTTCTTGCAGACAGAACTCAACACGTCACTCTTAAAAGAACAAAATCGACATATGTAAAGATAGTTTCCGGTGTAGACCAAGGAAGTCTGATATCTAGTAGAAAGCGTGGGATGCTCTCCAAGGCTGCTCGCAGATGACTTGGTGCAGGCTCTGGCAGTTGACCCTTAACGTAAATAAATGTAGCGTATTGCGCAAACATAGGAAAAGAGGCCGGAGTGGCCGTGCGGTTCTAGGCGCTACAGTCTGGATCCGAGCGACCGCTACGGTCACAGGTTCGAGTCCCGACTCGGGCATGGATGTGTGTGATGTCCTTAGGTTAGATAGGTTTAATTAGTTCTCAGTTCTAGGCAACTGATGCTCTCAGAAGTCGCATAGTGCTCAGAGCCATTTGAACCATAGGAAAAGAAATCGACTACTGTGTGGCTACACTACTGATGACAAACCGCTGGAAACAGTACCTCCCGTAAAATATCTAGGAGTAACTATCTGGAGCGAACTTAAGTGGAATGACCATGTAAAATAAATAGTGGGAAAAGTTGATGCCAGACTCAGATTCATAGGAAGAGTCTTAAGGAAATGTAACTCATCCACGAAGGAGGTGGATTATGAGACGTTTGCTCGACCCATCCCTAAGTATTGTTCATCTATCTGAGACCCCTACCAGATAGGACTGGTAGAAGGAATAGAGTAGATCCAACGAAGAGCGGCACTTTTCGACAAGGGATCATTTAGTCGGCTCGAGAACGCTGTGGAGACGCTCAAGAAACTACATTGGCAGAGGTTACAAGAGAGGCGTTGTGCATCACAGAGAGATTCGTTGTCGAAATTTCGAGACAGCACTTTCCGGGAAGAGTCGGACAACGTATTACTTTCCCCTTCATACCTCTCGCATAATGACTATAAGGAGGAAATTCGAGGAATTAGAGCCGATACAGAGGCTTACCGCAATTATTCGCGAGTGGAACAGATTTGTAGGGCTCAGTTAGTGGTACAAAAAGTACCCTCCGTCATACATCATTAAGTGGTTAGCGCAGTATGATGTAGATAGATTTCTTCATTATAGCACTCGCGCTTCAAAAAAATGGCTCTGAGCACTATGGGACTCAACTGCTGAGGTCATTAGTCCCCTAGAACTTAGAACTAGTTAAACCTAACTAACCTAATGACATCACAAACATCCATGCCCGAGGCAGGATTCGAACCTGCGACCGTAGCGGTCTTGCGGTTCCAGACTGCAGCGCCTTTAACCGCACGGCCACTTCGGCCGGCCACACTCGAGCTTCAGAATAATTCTGTATGGCAATGCGGAGGTCAACTTTCCTCTATGACAATGGGATTTGCCATTTACCATACCTCATAGGAGTACAAGAGTGATTCATATCAGAAAAAATCCAGCTGCTGTATTCAGAAGCGTGGCCAAAACCACTGGAACAAGGCGTGGGAGACTGCAGATGTGCATAAGGACAACTGGCACAAACTAATTTCACAGCTACCGAAGGTCCAATGGTACATTGAAAAGTGGGTTGTGAAATGTATCTCACATGAGAATGGGAATAAAAGATACCTGATAAAAAACCATTCCCAGAACAAAATTCAACTACAACTGCTATCAAAAGCACTTCTACACCATCCACGCAAAACCATCACGAATGTGTCGATACCCAGGACTTCAACTAATATATCGGGTGATCAAAAAGTCAGTATAAATTTAAAAACTGAATAAATCACGGAATAATGTAGATAGAGAGGTACAAATTGACACAGATGCTTGGAATGACATGGGGTTTTATTGTAACCAAAAACATACAAACGTTCAAAAAAAGTCCGACAGATGGCGCTTCATCTGATCAGAATAGCAATAATTAGCGTAACAGAATAAGACAAAGCAAATATGATGTTCTTTACAGGAAATGCTCAATATGTCCACCATCATTCCTCAACAATAGCTGTAGTTGAGGAATAATGTTGTGAACAGCAGTGTAAAGCATGTCCGTAGTTATGGTGAGGCATTGGCGTCGGATGTTGTCTTTCAGCATCCCTAGGCTCATTCCATGCTCTACGAGGTGCATTCAAGTTCTAAGGCCTCCGATTTTTTTTCTCCGGACTGGAAAGAGATAGAAACATGCGCATTGTTTTAATATGAGGCCGCGTTCATTGTCAATACGTCCCCGAGATGGCAGCACCGTATGGCAGATGGAATTTTACCGACAGCGGCGAGAATGAGACCTGTTTTAAATACTTAAAATGGCGACGTTTTCCTTACTTGAACAGCGTGCAATCATTCGGTTTCTGAATTTGCGTGGTATGAAACCAATTGAAATTCGTCGACAGTTGGAGGAGACATGTGGTGACGGAGTTACGGATGTGTCGAAAGTGCGTTCGTGGGTGCGACAGTTTAATGAAGGTAGAACATCGTGTGACGACAAACCAAAACAACCTTGGGCTCGCACGAGCCAGTCTGACGACACGATCGAGAAAGTGGAGACAATTGTTTTGGGGGATCGCCGAATGACTGTCGAACAGATGGCCTCCAGAGTTGGCATTTCTGTGGGTTCTGTGCACACAATCCTGCACGACGACCTGAAAATGCGAAAAGTGTCATCCAGGTGGGTGCCACGAATGCTGACGGACGACCACACGGCTGCCCATGTGGCACGTTGCCGAGCAATGTTGACGTGCAACGGCAGTACGAATGGGACTTTCTTTTCGCCAGTTGTGACAATGGATGAGACGTGGATGCCATTTTTCAATCCAAAAACAAAGCGCCAGTCAGCTCAATGGAAGCACACAGATTCACCGCCACCAAAAATAATTCGGGTAACTGCCAGTGCTGAAAAAATGACGATGTCCATGTTCTGGGACAGCGAGGGCGTAATCCTTACCCATTGCGTTCCAAAGGGCACTACGGTAACAGGTGCATCCTACGAGAATGTTTTGAAGAACTAATTCCTTCCTGCACTGCAACAAAAACGTCCGGGAAGTTGCTGCGCGTGTGCTGCTTCACCGAGACAACGCACCCGCACATCGAGCTAACGTTACGCAACAGGTTCTTCGTGATAACAACTTTGAAGTGATTCCTCGTGCTCCCTACTCACCTGACCTGGCTCCTAGTGACTTTTGGCTTTTTCCAACAATGAAAGACACTCTCCGTGGCCACACATTCACCAGCCGTGCTGCTATTGCCTCAGCGATTTTCCAGTGGTCAAAACAGACTCCTAAAGAAGCCTTCGCCGCTGCCATGGAATCATGGCGTCAGCGTTGTGAAAAATGTGTACGTCTGCAGGGCGATTACGTCGAGAAGTAACGCCAGTTTCATCGATTTCGGGTGAGTAGTTAATTAGAAAAAAAAATCGGAGGCCTTAGAACTTGAACGCACCTCGTATTGTATCAGTCTCCCTACAATCCTCCTAAATATATGGTGATCTAAGACTGCTGTCGTGGCTACACCGAGAGTGCTGTTCCCAAGAAAGCAAGTGTTTTAAAGTAGTTGTTGCAAATGAATATTTGCAAAGCTCTGGCATGAAGTGGTACTTTGCAGAGGACGGTTACCAGTGCGAGCGGAAACTGCCAATGAAACTGACTGCATTGTACTCCTCAGGTAGACTACAATCTAAGTGTAAAATAATTTCGATGAAATGGTTGGATGTCTTAAAACAGGGATCGATTGGCAGCACTTACGTATGTAGGGAGTGAGTGGTAGCCCTGGGAGGGTTAGGTGTTGTTTTTAAAAGTGTTGAGCGACTCTAACAGTGAAGTGATCATAAGTAATATTTATTTTGTCTGCCTGCATAGAAAGCTTTGAACGTTATACAGTCATAAAATATTGCTGGCCGTGGTGGTCGTGCGGTTCTAGGCGCTGCAGTCCGAAACCGCGGGACTGCTACGGTCGCAGGTTCGAATCCTGCCTCGGGCATGGATGTGTGTGATGTCCTTAGGTCAGTTAGGTTTAAGTAGTTCTAAGTTCTAGGGGACTGATGACCTAAGATGTTAAGTCCCATAGTGCTCAGAGCCATTTGAACCATTTTGAACCATAAAATATTAATAAATGTATCCTGTTATTTAAAACATTTATAAATGTATTCTTTTCTTGTAGATGTATGCAATGTGCATTTTGTGATGTGTGTAGTCTTACACCACGTCCGTTAGCTCAAAATTAACGTCCGTGTCTCGTAATCGAGATAGTACGCGGCAGACAGACGACAGTCAACACTCACGATGATGGAAGTTAGCGCGGGGATAGTCCTGTCATGTGGTGAAGAGCAAATAATTTGAAGTAATGATTGGACTGTGACGTGTGGTGAAGAGTGTGGAAGCAATTACTCTAATGAGGAGGTGCGAAAAGGAAGCTATTTGGAGAAATTGCTGTTGTACCGAAGAGTACTTTCGCAGACAGTCATGATGTCGCATAAGTATACGGTGTCGAACTGTACACTGAAACATCGCAACTTAGGAGACATTTAAAGACGGTGGAACCGTGTCCAGAGGGTAGAACAGAGCATGGGAAGGTGAAAGAGAGAACGGTATTTGTTTGTGGGAGCAACTTCATGACGTGGAAGGGAAGAGCCGAAGATAGCTATGAGCTGTTGAACGGCGGACCAGAGTTACATCGAGTAGAAGAATGTCACTAATCCTTTAACGCCGATCCATGAAGTGCGACTGCCAGAAGCTGATGACAGTGAACACTTAC
Source organism: Schistocerca americana (assembly GCF_021461395.2). NCBI lineage: Eukaryota > Metazoa > Arthropoda > Insecta > Orthoptera > Acrididae > Schistocerca > Schistocerca americana. The sequence continues at coordinate 188,539,626 of NC_060125.1, read as the reverse complement.
AGAATAATAATTTTGGCGAATGAATGAGCTGTTTGTCTGAATCAGTGATTACTGCGTTGACTGTTTTCATATGCGATGGACAAATTAGGTTTGATCACTCTGAGGGCATAGTACGGACTTAGTAAAAAGTGAAGTTTGCAATAAATGTGCGCCCCGAGTATAAAATACACTTAATAGAACAGGTGTTCGTTGTTACCATTAACACTGGTGTGCTTACAAAACACCTCTTTGAAACCAGTCCCGGATGCTGCTCTGTGTGTTGCGAGACGTTCAATTAACATCGAACAACTATCTGGAGCGAAATATTATGTTCGGCTAATTTTTATTGATCTTAGTGGCGGGGATATCGCCTTTTATTAACCACATAGCACGTATTAGCCACGCCCGAGAGGCCAGAGATAACACAGCCACCCACAGCAACAAATGGTTCAAATGGCTCTAAGCACTATGGGACTTAACATCTGAGGTCATCAGTCCCCTAGACTTAGAAGTACTTAAATCTAACCTAAGGACATCACACACATCCATGCCCGAGGCAGGATTCGAACCTGCGACCGTAGCAGCAGCCAGGTTCCGGACTGAAGGGCATAGAAACGCTCGGCCACAGCGGCCGGCCCACACCAACAGCCAACGGTCTTCGGGAAGAGGTAGCAGCTTATCTGAAACACATTTTTGACAGCAACCAACAAACGACAACAAAGTTATGTTTACTACAACTCTGAACGTCGTAATCATCATTTTAAAAAAAGCTATAGTTGGCATAAGATGATTCCTGAGAGCTGGCAGAGCGGTTGCCAGCTTTTAACTGCAAGGTGAAAACAGCTGCAGAGGAAACCAACAAACGTCCTTAGAGGTCCAGCAACACCAACGCATTGACGCAGATACGTTCACAAAATCGCTTTACGTAACTGGTTGCTGGAGACATACGAAGCAGCCGCGCCCAGCCTACTGCAACTGCCACTAATCTTCTTACACCGACTAAACTATAGTCTGAGTTTAATAGAATAAACATAATTTCTCTCGCAGTCAAGGAGCAGACACCTTACGTACATGTACAAGGGACAGTCATTCAGATCGACGCAGATGGTATAGCGTACATTCTTCAATATTTTTTACTTACTTACCACTCTTTTGGTAGTTAACTCCATTAATCATAGGCCACATGTCCTGTCGATTTAGCAATACATTCTTCCTCAAATTAAGGTGTAGTAGACTTCTCTTGGTCAGGAATGTCGTTTTTGAAAATGTTAGTCTGCTTTTGATGTCCTTATTCCATCCATCATGGGTTATTTTGCTGTCTAGGTAGCAGATTTAACTTCATCTATTCCCTGACCATCAATCTTCATATTAAGTTTCTCGCTGTTTCCATCTCTGCTACTTCTTATTACCGTCGTCTTCCTTAGATTTACTCTCAGTTCATGTTTTGTGCTCATTATAATGTTCATTCCATTTAGCAGATTCTGTAATTCACTGATGATAGTAATGTCATCGGCGTATCTTATCATTGATATCGTCTTACCATGAATTTTAATTCCACTCTTGACCTTTCTTTTACTTCCATTATTGCTTCTTCGATGTATAGACTGAAAAATATAGGTGAAAGACTACATCCCTGTCGTACACGTTTTATAATCCGAGCATTTCGTTCTTGGTCTTCCACTCTTATTCTTAGCTCTTGGCTCCTGCACACGCTGTATATTACTCGTCTCTCCCTACAGCTCACATCTATTTTCCTCAAAATTTCGGCCATCTTGCACCATTTGACATTGTCGAACGCTTTTTGTAGATCAAAAAATCCTAGGAAAGCGTTTTGATTTTTCTTCAGTCTTGCTTTCATCATCAACGGCAACGCCAGAGCTTCCTCTCTGGTGGCTTTACATTTCCTAAAGCCAAACTGATCGTCATCTATCTCATCCTCTGTTTTCCTTTCCATTTTTCTGTATATTATTCTTGTCAGCAGCTTGGATTCATCAGCTGTTAAGCTGATTGTGCGATAATTCTGGCACTTGTCAGCTCTTGCTCTCTTAGGAATTGTGTGGATGATATTTTTTCGAAATTCAGATGGTATATCGCCAGACATATACATTCTCCAAACCAACGTGAATAGTTGTTTTGTTGCCAGTTCTTCAAATGATTTTAGAAATTCCGGGGGACTATTACCTATCCCTTCTGCCTTATTTGATCTTAAGACTTCTAGAGCTATTTTAAATTCTGATTCCGTTAGTACATCCACTGACTCTTCTGTACCGACTACTGGTTCTTCGCGTATCTCATCAGACGAATTTTTCCCTCATAGAGGCCTTCATTGTTCTCTTTCCATCTATCCACTCTCTGCCCTGCATTTAACAGTGGAATTCCCATTGCACCTTTGATGTTACCATTTTTGCTTCTATCACTGTTCTATATTCTGAGTCAGCCCTTCCTCACAGTTTTTATGCAACGTTTCACTTTAACTTACCTGCACTTCCTATTTATTTCATTCTTAAGCGACTAGTGTTTCTGTGATCCCGAATTTCTCTGAAGATTCCTGTAGTTCCATCTTTCGTTGATCACCTGAAGTATTTCTCCGGTTACCCATAGTTTCTTTGCATTTACCGTCCTTGTACCTACGTTTTTCTCTCCAACTTCTGTGACTGCTTTTTTCAGACATGTCAATTCCTCTTCAACTGAAATGCCTGCTGAGCTCTTCTCTATCGCAGGGTCTATAGCCTTAGAGGAATTCTCTTCATGCCTTAGTATTTTCGTATTCGACTCTTTTGCATAGCGACTCTTCCTGACTAGTCTCTTAAGAAAAATGTTCAAATGTGTGTGAATTCCTAAGGGACAAAACTGCTGAGGTCGTCGGTCCCTAGACTTACATACTACTTAAACCAACTCATGCTAAGAACAACACACACATCCATGCCCGAGGGAAGACTATGGGGGATAACGGACTTCCCATAGCCACTCCGTCACTTTATTCGAAGTATTTGACATTAAACAAAAATACATCGATGTCAACACATGGCGACGAAGCTTAGTTGGTAGGGCCACATGGGAGGGATGCTCTGGATCGTTTCGTAAATCATTTTAGTTGTCTGCATCCCAATATTAAGTTCACGATGGAAGCTGAAAAGGATTAAAAACTTTCGTTTTTAGATGTCTTGGTCCACAGGAGGGATGATGGGACATTATCGTAAGCCCACGTATACAGGCCGATATCTTCATGCATCAAGTTGTCATCCATCGTACCAATGCAATGGGGTTCTACGCACATCGGTAAAAATAGCTTGCCGGCCGCAGTGGCCGAGCGGTTCTAGGCGCTTCAGTCTGGAACCGCGCGACCGCTACGGTAGCAGGTTAGAATCCTGCCTCGGGCATAGATGTGTGTGATGTCCTTAGGTTAGTTAGGTTAGCAGTTCTAAGTTCTAGGGGACTGTTGACCTTAGAAGTTAAGTCCCATAGTGCTCAGAGAAATTTGAGCCACAGATGCAGATAGTTTGACACAAGAACTGCATCATCTAATAGCTGTGCTCAAGCAGAATGGTTATATTGACAATCAGATCCGTCGTACTCCACAGATTGGTCCTTCGCGGGAACCAACAGAAGATAGAAAGCAAATCAGTGGCATTCCTACCTTTTGCGGGGAGCATATTTTCAAAAATAGGAAGAGATTTAAAGAAATTTGATATTAAATGTGTATTTCTCCTGCCAGCTAAGAGCAGATCTCTGATGGGCTCAGTGATGGATGATTTGGCTTTGAGAATGTCCGGGGTCTACAAGACCTCCTGCCATTGCAGGAAAGCCTATATTGGAAAAAAATTTACAAATGTATGTGAATTCCTGAAGGACCAAACTGATGAGGTCATCGGTCCCTGGACTTGCACACAACTTAAAGTAACTTATGCTAAGAACAACACACACACACACTCATGCCCGATGGAGGACTTGAACCTGCTGTGGGAAGTGCTGCGCACTCCGGGACATGGCGCCCTTTGACCGCGCGGTCACTCCGGTCAAACGATTCGTACAGTCCAGGGTCGGTTCCTGGAGAATCATCTCCACAGGCGATTTCGGCCAGAAAAATCTGAAGTGGCAGAACATTGTCTTACTGAAGGACATAAAATATTGTACGGTGAGACACAAGTGGTTGCCTATGCGTTACGATATTGGGACTGTGTAATGAAAGAGGTCACTGAAATCCGGCTGTCTGACTATTGTAAACAGAGATAAGGGGTACCCTTCAAGTAAGAGTTGGAAAAAAAATGTTCAAATGTGTGTGAAATCTTATGGGACTTAACTGCTAAGGTCATCAGTCCCTCAGCTTACACACTACTTAACCTAAACTATCCTAAGGACAAACACACGAACGCATGCCCGAGGGAGGACTCGAACCACCGCCGGGACCAGCCACACAGTCCATGACTGCAGCGCCCTAGACCGCTCGGCTAATCCCGCGCGGCAAGAGTTAGAACCATGTTCCGTTTCGTATTAAGAAACAACTGTCTTTGTTTCGGTCATCAAAACTGTCAATAGTGTCTGATATCGGGTTATCGTTTCCGCGAGCTTTCACCACCGGTGCGCTGCTGTGCCTTGCGCTAGAGGGCAGTTATTTTCGCGCACGCACGGTGGACCTACGGTCGGTGTATAATGGAACCGCCGCAGTGTGTTTGACGGAGAGCCATCGAAAGATGGCGGCCAGGTGGACCGCCGAAATGTTGTGTCCAGATGACTATATGTTCCGGCTGGAGACCCGACGTGAATACTACCAATTATTACGCCCGGAAAGTTTACAGAGGCTCCACAGTTAATGCAGCTGGCGGCTGCGGACGCTGTATGTTCTGGGCAGCCATTAACTATGGTTTGAAGGGCACGCAGCGCGCGAAAAGGCGCCCTGCGATGCCAGCAGCTGGCCATGTACTAAGAAGTGCGGCCAACGATGCGTTTCTCGGCCGCGCGTAATGGAGAGCGCCGCTGCTCTGTGCGGAGATTGAACAATGGTGGATGCCACAGTTTGAAGAACATTCTGGACAATTCAAGCGAATGATTAGGCCACCCTGATCGCCTCGTATGAATCCCATCGAACATTTATGGGACATAATACAGAGGTCAGTTCGTACCCAACGTCCAGCACCGGTAACATTATCGTAGTTATGAGCAGTTATAGAATTAGCACGACTCAGTATTTGTGTAGGGAACTTCCAACGACTTTTTGAGTTCATGCCTGTAGAGTTGTTGGACTAAGGCGGGCAAAGGGAGGTCATATAATGAAGGCTTTCACGACCGGATGGTACTGTTATTGATAATTCTTCCGGGTTATATGGCCGTGGTCCATGGAATTCTTCTATTCCTAACGTTTCGCCCAATACTACTTTGGACATCCTCAGAGGTATGGCTGGTCCACCAGGGGAGAGAGAGGGCTCCCCATAGCGACACCGTCAATTTGTTCGTAATATTGTTCATCGAATAAAAAATAAGTGGAGGTTAATGCATGCTTAAACAAAGCTGTTATATCATCCTCAAACTTGCTATTTGTTCGTAATATTGTTCATCAAATAAGCAACAGCAGATTAAGAAAGCCCTGCAAATAAAAACTGCAGAAAAATCACAGGAAAAGGATGAGGTAGTGGAAAGGGAAGTGAAATCTACATCCTTTCTCCCATACATGGGTAATGTTTCTTCTAAAATCGCTAGAATATTGAAGAAACATAAAGTAGATGTGATATTCCGCCCACCAGCTAAGACTGCAGCCTTGTTGGGATCCGTTAAGGATGATCTGCTCTTGCGAAAGGCGGGAGTTTATGAAATCCCTTGTGAGTGTGGCAAACGTTACATTGGGCAAGCCACGCGCACTGTACAGGAACGATGCGCCGAACACCAGCGGTACACACATCTTCTTCAGTCCAACAAATCAGAAGCTGCCGAACATTCCATTTCTACTGGCTATGCCATGGATTATAAAGATGTTAAGATTTTAACTACTGCTTCATCTTTCTGGGACTCAGTTGTTAAGGAAGCAGTAGAAATACAACTAGCCGACAACCTGCTAAACCGTGACGAAGGATTTCATCTTGACAATGCTTGGAAACCGCTTATTTCACACCTTCGCTCGGATAGAATTTCTGCATCTTCACTTTCGACAGATGTTACCACTTTTAAAGATTAATTATTTATTTACAAGCACTGTGGATTCGCAGCAGCACTATTTTGTTTGCACTCTGCGCTTATATGTTTATCTTTGCTATATACGTCTTATCTATGACTAGCGCTGTAGTGGCGACTTTGATATCTTTGACGCATGCGCCTTCAATCCTCAGCAGCTTTGTATCACGTGACTCTCCGTATAAATAGGCACGCGCAAACGCTATGAACTCACGTATTTCAGGTTGGATCCCTGAAAGTGTTATTATTTAAACGAGTGCGTTACCGTGTCGTATCGTTATAGTATTGCACCACCTAACAGCGTTTGTATGTCTACTATTTCAGCGTTGGTGTCTTAGTAGTTATTACCCCAGGATAGCTGGGAAGTTTTTGGTGTGCGCAGTCCTCTCGTGCCGGGCCCCTGGCCATGTCAGGCGGACCCGCGTCCGCTATGGAGAAACTCGCGGAGCAGCCTTCGCGACCCTCCGACTCTTGCACCGCCGCCCTTCGGGGAGAACCGCGTCGGAAACGCCGCTCGTCCCGGCCTCCCGTCGCGCATAATGCTCTGCCCACCTCGCAACGGGCGAAGGATCGCTCGAATCGCGCCAACCGCCACAAATCACCGGTGGACACCACCGGCACTGAAACCGATCATCATGAAGACTGTCCACCGTCGCGCGTCAGGGTCCGTTCATCTGCGTCGTCGTTGTCGTCCGACGATTCACCTCACAGCCTAGTAATTGATCCTTCTCGTAGTGAGGCGGCGATCAAATCGGCTCTGTCTGACCACCACCCGGCTGCACCTGCACCTCTTTCTACGCCGTCCCGCCACCGTGGCGAGTCTTCTGGACACCCTGACCCAGTCGGAAAGTCCTCTGGCCGTCGCTCCAGACGTCCCTCCGCCCACGCGGGATGTGGTGGCAGCGGATCGTGTTCCGATACCCCCCTGCCGAGGGACACCGCACCGAATGATCCTGTGGATGAGGAAATGACTAATGCTCCCGACCCTCCTTCTCAAGAGATCCCGTCAAGCCCTCTGAAGAAAGAGAGGATACCCCCCATTGTGGTATATAATGTCACTAATTACACGAAACTGAACACTGAGCTCCAGTGGCTCATTGTCGGCCAATTGAGAGCTGTTTACCAAAAAGATCATATGAAATACCAGCCTGACAGTAGGGACGACTATCTTACCATTCTCGATTTCGTAAAATCAAAGGCGATGCTTTACTTTACCCACCAGACGTCGGGTAACCGCCGCACCAAAATCGTCATCAAGGACTTGCCACCAGAGGTTACGGCAGAGGAGGTCAAGGAGGAACTGCTTCGACTCGATTTCGAAGATCCTTTGGTCCACCAGTATAGCAAGAGGAATCCTGAGACCAGGGCGTTGATCCCCTGCCCTACCCACGTCGTCTCCCTTTCCCGGAGGGAGGACATAGAGCGGATTTACCAAATCCGGTATCTTCTGTACACGAAAGTCCGGATTGAATCGTACGAAGGCCGCAACGGGCCAGCCATCTGTCGAAAATGCCAACGTTTACGACATACTGGGAATTACTGCTCCCTGCCGTTGCGGTGTGTTAAGTGTGCTGGCCCACATTTAGTGGAGAACTGCACACTCCCTGCTTTGGAGAAACCTACCTGTGCCAGATGTTTGGGAACGACGCACGATCCCCACCACATGGCATCCTGGAGGGGGTGCCCTGTTTACCAGAAGGCACTGAAGTCTTCTCGTCCACCCAAAAAGAAACCAAGAACAAATCGACCTCCCCCACTGCTACGGGACATGACCAACGACCCTGTTTTGCGGGGTCAGCCTGGTGCACTGTCCTCAGCAGCCACTCTGGTACCAGCCACTCAGGCACCTGATGGTTCGGTGGCTCCTGTGCCCTTCCTGCCCAGACTCCCACGACATCCTTTGCTGCTGCAGCCCGGTCTCCTCCTCATTGTCTGTCTTCCATGACGGCTCCCACTGCTCACCAGGAGCCAGCTGCAGCTCCCTCCAGTCCATCTGTGGCTCTGTCTCAGCCCTCTGCCCCCACCCCCACTCTGCCTACTACTACACCTGCTCCTGCGCGCCGTAGGGGCAAGCAGACCACCCGGGACCCTGCCCCAGTGGTGAAGACTGATGCGTCCTTTCGGGCGGACATGCGTGAAATCCTCCAGATCATCTCCTTTTTCACGAAACCCCACATCCGGGCTGTTATTCGTGACGCTGCACAAAAAATCCGTCAGTCGGAGGACGGGCTTTCCAAGGTCATCGCCCTAGTGGAGGGGCTTAGTCAGATATTGTTGTAATGGCGAATGGACCTCCACACCACCACCAGCCCCCTCGGGATCTTGTCACTTGCATTTTTAATGCCAATGGCATAAAACGTATGAAGATTGAACTGAACACCTTCCTCCATGACTATCGTGTGGATGTTTTACTGGTCACAGAAACACACCTCAAACTGGCAGACGATTTTCGCCTTCGCAACATGGTGTGTTAGACGCCACAGCAGTTACCATCTCGACACGCCTTGGTGCCATTACCTTTGCAGCAGCGTATTTGAGCCCAAACAAGCCACTGCTGGAAGCAGACCTCCGCACATTGTCATCCTTTGACAGGCTTATCATTGGGGCAGATCTCAATGCCAAGCACCCAGCTTGGCATTCTCGCGTGTCTAACCCCAAAGGCCGGCTCCTCCTTGACCTGGTGGATACTTTAGCACTATCAGTCTATGGCCCCCACGAACCTACCCAAATCCCAGTCCGTACTAACTGCTAGCCAGACGTTCTGGATGTGGCCGTCTTCAAAAACATCACTGCTCAGTTTTCGCTGGAAGTTCTCCACGAACTGGCCTCTGACCATGAGCCAGTACTCTTGCACCTCACCAATGCTGCCCTTTCATTTGACGCTTGTTCCACTGCGACCCTCACCAATTGGGACAAGTTTACCAGGGTACTTAATAACACCACTCGACACGACCTCGATTTGACAACACCGGCCAATATAGTCCGTGCTGTGGATTACCTTACCGCCAAAATACAGAAAGCAATGAAACTCTCCACCTCCACTGCACCTCGAAATTTAACATCCCTGGACGACTTGCCCCCTCTGTTACGAGAGCTGAAGGTGCAAAAGAACCGATACCGCCGGAGGTGGAAGCAGTTTCGTGACCCCCAGGACAAACGCCAAATGAGACGCCTCCAACGCGAATTCAGCCACCGGCTCGCCGAATGAAGGTCTGAACAGTGGGAGAACAGGATGTCCACTTTCCTACTCCACCAAAAATCTGACTGGGCTGTCATTCGCACCTTGTGGCGTTCTAGGCCAGCGACTGCCCATCCTACTCGCACAGCAGTGGGCTTGTCATATGATACCCTGCAAATTGTGGAAACGCTGGCAGATGAGTTCGAGGCCCAAAACCGCCCTCTGGTCCAGGATCTTTCTCCGAACGAACTACAGGAAGAACATGAAGTCCTGACAGCTATTGCTGCTTTCCGCAACTGCCCACCCCAGTCTGCTCCCCTTCTTACGTCCATGGCAGAAATTCAGCGCATCCTTCGACGGAAACGTGGCCGGTCGGCCCCTGGATTGGACGGAATTTTAAATGAACATCTTTGCCACCTTCCCCGCACACCACACATCGTGTTCACCAAGATTTTAAACCGTTGTCTCACATCTGGCTTCTCCCCCCTCAGTGGAAACAAGCCAAGCTGATTGGGATCCCCAAGAGATTCAAAGACCCTACAGTCCCCACCACCAACAGGCCCATCAGCCTCCTAAACACTATGGCGAAAGTCCTTGAATCTGTGATCCTTCACCGACTTTCCCAACCTCTTTCAGCAGCTGGGACGATCCGTCCTGAACTGTTTGGATTCACTTCGCACCTCTCTGCTGAACTTCAGGTCCTACGGATCACTGAACACATCAGCAAAGGCTTCAACACTGCCAAGTCGACAGCTCCCGTTTTTCTGGACTTGCAAAACGCCTACGACAAGATCTGGCAAGACAACCTCGTACACAAGATGCTGACACAGACCCCTATACCGGATATTTATGTCAAGATCGTGGATGACTTCCTCCGTGGTAGGACTTTCCTAGTGGCTCAACGGGGAATGCGTTCTGGCATTCGTCAGTTGTCGGCAGGCACTCCGCAAGGATCGGTGCTATCTCCCATCCTATTTAATATCTATGTCAATGATATGCCGGTCATCCCCGAGTGCCACCTTGCACAATACGCTGACGACACAGCGCTATACACCACTGGCCGCATTACTGACGCCGTCGTCGCCCGCCTCCAGCGACGGGTGGACGCCACTATCACCTGGTGCCGGACAAACAAAATAGCTCTCAATGCCGCCAAAACTACGGCAGTTTACTTCACGAAACGGCGCCCAGTCCTCCGCCGCAATATCTCGATTGCAGGTGTGCAGGTGCCCTGGTCCCCGACAACCACCTATCTCAGGGTCCAGATGGACCACAAGTTGCTCTTCCACTGTCATGCGGAGTACGTCACCAACAAGGGGCAAAAGCTAACCAGGGCTTTGTACCCGCTCTTTCGCAGTAGGGAACTCTGCATACTAAGCTCCGCTTTTACCGAACAGTTATCCTGCCTGCCCTCACGTATGGATCTGCTGCATGGGCCACGATTAGTGTCACCAGGATGCGGACATTGCAGCGCCTGCAGAACAAGGTGCTCAGGTGGAGCCTGCACGCCCCGCCACTCACGAGAATTGTCACTCTCCACGAGGAAGCGGATATCGTCCCCCTAAAAACGACCATACGCAACAACGCGCGGCGGCTCTATGAGAAAGTGGATGCCTTGCGGGACACTGTCCATGGGTTACGCCACGTTGGGACCACACTTCCACACCGCTGGCATCGTCATCCGGTTCCCCTAACCATCCTAGAGGAAACGGATTCCGACCATGGCTAACAATAGGTCTGGCACGCCCACCACGGACGCATCCTTTGGCGGGACTAGCCCCCATTCTACGTCCAATACTTTCCAATCATACCTGCCCATGTTCGGCTAAATTTTTCTGCCTGACAATTCTTCTTGCGATATTTCGGCTAGAAACCTCCCAGCCATCTTCAAGGCGAGTCGGAGACTGAGATCTTAGCGTTTGCGCGTGCCTATTTATACGGAGAGTCACGTGATACAAAGCTGCTGAGGATTGAAGGCCCATGCGTCAAAGATATCAAAGTCGCCACTACAGCGCTAGTCATAGATAAGATGTATATAGCAAAGATAAACATATAAGCGCAGAGTGCAAACAAAATAGTGCTGCTGCGAATCCAAAGTGCTTGTAAATAAATAATTAATTTTTAAAAGTGGTAACATCTGTCGAAAGTGAAGATGCAGAAATTCTTTCCGAACGAAGTTGTGAAATAAGCGGTTTCCAACCATTGTCAAGATGAAATCCTTCGTCACGGTTTAGCAGGTTGTCGGCTAGTTGTATTTCTACAGCTTCCTTAACAACTGAGTCCCAGAAAGATGAAGCAGTAGTTAAAGTCTTAACATCTTTATAATCCATGGCATGGCCAGTAGAAATGCAAATGTTCGGCAACTGCTGATTTGTTGGACTGAAGAAGACGTGTGTACCGCTGGTGTTCGACGCATCGTTCCTGTACAGTGCGCGTGGTTTGCCCTATGTAGCGTTTGCCGCACTCACAAGGGATTTCGTAAACTCCCGCCTTTCGCAAGAGCAGATCATCCTTAACGGATTCCAACAAGGCTGCAGTCTTAGCTGGTGGGCGGAATATGAGTTTCTTAGAAGTAGATACCTTAGGGGTTGCGATGCAACTCAAATCACTTGATACGGGCAAGTCTTCAGGTCCAGATTGTATACCAATTAGGTTCCTTTCAGATTACGCTGATACAATAGCTCCCTACTTAGCAATCATATAGAACCGCTCGCTCACCGATAGATCTGTACCTACAGATTGGAAAATTGCGCAGGTCGCATCAGTGTTTAAGAAGGGTAGTAGGAGTAATCCATCTAACTACAGACCTATATCATTGACGTCGGTTTGCAGTAGGGTTTTGGAGTATATACTGTATTCAAACATTATGAAACACCTCGAAGGGAACGATCTATTGATACGTAATCAGCATAGTTTCAGAAAACATCGTTCTTGTGCAACGCAGCTAGCTCTTTATTCGCACGAAGTAATGGCCGCTATCGACAGGGGATCTCAAGTTGATTCCGTATTTCTAGATTTCCGGAAAGCTTGTGACACCGTTCCTCACAAGCGACTTCTAATCAAGCTGCGGGCCTATGGGGTATTGTCTCAGTTGTGCGACTGGATTCGTGATTTCCTGTCAGGAAGGCCGCAGTTCGTAGTAATAGACGGCAAACCATCGAGTAAAACTGAAGTGATATCAGGTGTTCCCCAGGGAAGCGTCCTGGGACCTCTGCTGTTCCTGATCTATATAAATGACCTGGGTGACAATCTGAGCAGTTCTCTTAGGTTGTTCGCAGATGATGCTGTAATTTACCGTCTAGGAAGGTCATCCGAAGACCAGTATCAGTTGCAAAGCGATTTAGAAAAGATTGCTGTATGGTGTGGCAGGTGGCAGTTGACGCTAAATAACGAAAAGTTTGAGGTGATCCACATGAGTTCCAAAAGAAATCAGTTGGAATTCGATTACTCGATAAATAGTACAATTCTCAAGCCTGTCAATTCAGCTAAGTAGCTGGGTGTTAAAATTACGAACAACTTCAGTTGGAAAGAACACATAGATAATATTGCGGGGAAGGCGGGCTAAAGGTTGCGTTTCGTTGGCAGGACACTTACAAGATACAACAAGTCCACTAAAGAGACAGCTTACACTACACTCGTTCGTCCTCTGTTAGAATATTGCTGCGCGGTGTGGGATCCTTACCATGTGGGATTGACGGAGGACATCGAAAGGGTGCAAAAAAGGGCAGCACGTTTTGTATTATCACGTAATACGGGAGAGAGTGTGGCAAATATGATACGCGAATTGGGATGGAAGTCATTACAGCAAAGACGTTTTTCGTCGCGGCAAGATCTATTTACGAAATTTCAGTCACCAACTTTCTCTTCCGAATGCGAAAATATTTTGTTGAGTCCAACCTACATAGGTAGGAATGATCATTAAAATAAAACAAGAGAAATCAGAGCTCGAACAGAAACGTTTAGGTGTTCGTTTTTCCCGCGCTCTATTCAGGAGTGGAATGGTAGAGAGGTAGTATGATTGTGGTTCGATGAACCCTCTGCCAAGCACTTAAATGTGAATTGCAGAGTAATCGTGTAGATGTAGATGTATATGTAGATGTAGATGTAGATGTAGATATCACATCCACTTTATATTTCTTCAAGATTCTAGCGATTTTAGAAGAAACATTACCCACGTACGGGAAAAAGGCTGAAGATTTCACTTCCCTTTCCACTTCCTCATCCTTTTCCTGTGATTTTTCTGCAGTGTTTATTTGCAGGGCTTTCTTAGTATGCTGTTGCGAATAGCCATTTCTCCTAAAAACTGCCTCCAGGTGTACAAGCTCATCCTGCAGGCTGTCAACATCAGACACTACATGAGCCCTATGGGCCAAAGTTTTCTGAACACTCATAATTTGCGACGGATGGTGGCAGCTAGACGCCTGCAAATACAGGTCTGTGTGTGTGGGCTTACGGTATACGCAATGACCTAGAGATACATCTTCTTTCCGGCGAACCAGCACATCCAGAAACGGTAAACAGCCATTCTTCTCTCGCTCCATAGCGAACTTGATGTTTCCGTGAATGGAATTGAGATGTTCCAAAAACTCTATCACTTTATCCTCTCCGTGGGGCCACGCTATGAAGGTGTCATCCACGTATCTCCGGAAGACCGTCGGTTTTAATACTGCTGAGTTGAGGGCTTTCTCTTCAAAATCCTCCATAAACAAATTAGCCACCAGGGGAGAGAGAGGGCTCCCCATAGCGACACCGTCAATTTGTTTGTAATATTGTTCATCAAATAAAAAATAAGTGGAGGTTAATGCATGCTTAAACAAAGCTGTTATATCATCCTCAAACTTGCTGCTAATGAGATACAGGGAGTCAGCCAGAGGTACTTTGGTGAACAACGAGACAACGTCAAAACTAACTAATAACTCTGTGCTATTGAGCCTCAGACCTTTCAATCTACTGATAAAATCCGACGAGTTGCGGATATGATGTTCATATTTCCCCACAAACGGTCTCAACAGAGAGGCTAAATATTTTGCCAATGAGTACGTTGGTGCACCTATATTGCTAACGATTGGTCGAAAAGTCAGCACTTTTAAAATCTGCTCCAAACATGGATTAAGATTTTCAGTTTCTTCTGAACTGGACGTTCGTAGAACTTCGTGTACCTTGGGAAGGCCATATAATCTGGGGGAGGGGGGGACACAGAGCTGTGTCCCTTCAGTTTATTGGCGACTTCTTTAGGCAGAGAACTGGAGTTCAGAAGCGATGCAGCTTTCCTCTCAACCCGAGATGTGGGGTCCTTGTCAATCTTACGGTATGCAGACTCATCCAGTAAGGTGTGCATCTTCTCAATATAGACGTCTCTCGGAAGCAAAAATGTGGCATTACCCTTGTCTGCAGGAAGGACCAAAGACTTGGAATCATTCCGGAGATTACGGAGTGGAGCTCTCTCAGATGAGGATAAGTTGCTTTTTTGTGGACGAGATCTTCTAAGAGTTCGGCACACTTCACGTCTTATTTCTTCGGCGGAATCACCAGGTAACTTTCGGACAGCTTCTTCAATACCTGAGATAAAAGATGTTAACGGCAGGGGCTTTGGCGTGGGAGCGAAGTTCAGACCCTTTTCTAAAACTGACATAGTCGCATTGTCCAAGTCCTTATCTGTAAAATTAAAAACAGAAGATTTAAAACACACATCTTGCTGCGACTGAGTAGTCAGACGGTCGAATTTCGCCACTTGTCTTGCAGTGGAATCTTGATGAGTCCAGTCCGATTTTGCCCATGTTATGCCATCAGTCCATTCCCAAGAAATAGGTGGGAGTTTAGCTGCTATCTTCAGATGAAAATGATACAACTCTGCCGAGATCAAATCCAACTTCCTGCGAGTATATCTAATTCTCTCCTTAATCAATGCCAAACTCGCTGTACGAGTAATCTTATTAGCTGCAACAGTCTTGATAAAATGTACCACTTTCGCAAATTTAGGTATAATATCATAGCTCCGGCATCTTTGTAAAAAGCTCAAGGAACTCAATAATCTTGCTCTTAAAATTCGTACCTTGTCCAACCTCCGGACATTTAAAGCCATCTCCTCCCCGAAGAGGACTGCGATGTGATTCTTGAAGTTACAGCATGACCGGTCTATTGCGGTCTAACTGTGTTGGTGAGGCAGTAAATTTCCACAGGGCAGTGACTGCGTCACTGCAATTCACTTTGGAGGTGTGGCGGTGGGACTTGTAGTCCCGTACCACCCTCTGACGGTGACTGTACACTTTGGATTCGCAGCAGCACTATTTTGTTTGCACTCTGCGCTTATATGTTTATCTTTGCTATATACATCTTATCTATGACTAGCGCTGTAGTGGCGACTTTGATATCTTTGACGCATGCGCCTTCAATCCTCAGCAGCTTTGTATCACGTGACTCTCCGTATAAATAGGCACGCGCAAACGCTAAGAACTCAAGTCTCCGACTCGCCTTGAAGATGGCTGGGAGGTTTCTAACCGAAATATCGCAAGAAGAATTGTCGCTGTCCCGAGTGCACGCCCGAAAGATGATGGAACATTATGTCCGCCGGGAAATCTTCTAGAATCACAAATAATAGAAGTGGAAGTTCCAAAACTTATTTTCTATTGGTTTTAAGAAAATTACGTTGGTAACATGTTCTTCTTTTGATCCATCCAGAATTTCTGTGAGGTACTCCAACTCCCTTATTGAGATCACATGCAGATTTGAACGATGCGTGATGATAACGACATAAGAATGAGCGCGAGTTTAAAGAACCTTCGAATCGTATAATGATATTTTCTATTGCATATTGCTGGAATATCTAAAATTAACTTTGTGTTCAAGCCCCCTTCTGTCAGCTTACTCAAATGGTCACTCGCTGCTACATTATGTCGAAACCATGTTTTTAGAGCTCGGATCTTGACGGACATTTCTTTTCTGTCTTTTCGGTTGATCAAACTTTCTAAGTTTACGAGACCAATGAATAATACTGGAGAATTGGTCGAAAAAGCATTTTTAAGTAACTTCTTTCATCCGTAAATTGTACTTCGTCGTCACAGTGAATCTTAGTCTGGCATCTGCCTTTCCCCACGGTCAAATTTATTTGGTTTGCAGTACCACTACAAAATGTAACACTGAAATATAGCAGACTTAATGTACCCCAACTGGCAGTTCTCGAAATTCAGGTAATGAAGTCTGTAGCGGTCGCCGCGACTTCGAAATGTGGGTGGACTTCGTAGTTACAGCCAGTTAACGTTATACGAGTACGCAGTCGTAAACAGTTCAATCATCGTAGTAGAACTAAGCTACAATATCACTGTCAAAAACAGATGCCTGTGTATAAGAGAGCAAATGGTAATAAGACAAGAAGAAAAAAAAAACACGTGAGTACTAAATAGTAACTTTAAACATGAGAGCAGTTTGTGATCTTGTTGTACCGACACGTAAACACAACCACAATTGTTCCAGTGACCACGAATAATGCTTTTGACTAAATTTAACCACATCTTAGCAAAATGAAGTGTTGTGAAGCCGCACGACATAAATGCCATAGTACTTGTAGAAACTTTGATTGTGGAAAAGCAAAAACAAAAAGTCAAAGTGCATCTTAAAGACATTACCGAAAAGAAAATTATTTAAAAAGGCAGTTCAAAAGCACTTCTTAAGCTATATATTCTATACAATGAAGGATTACTTAGATAATACACACACAGTAATTGTTTAGTCAAATGTGTAACGCAACTAAATAAATACAGATCGTCTGTGTTATGTCGAACAATGCTTTCGCTTTATATTTTCGTTTTCGTGTGTGGAAACGCCATTCCACAGTTCTGTAATGGACAATATTGATACGTTATTGTATTTATGAGCTCAAAACGCCAGTTATAGACGAAGGATGAGGAATCAGTTTTCAGGCTAGCATATAGAAAATTGCGTTTTGTGAAATGGAGCAAAACGTCGTCGACATGGCCGTGAAGTTATCTAGTGGTGTGTGTAGCGTTACACTGCGAAATAATATGTGGACAGTTTGCTTAATGCGTGTGGTGGTAGGTAGAGACAAATAAATGAACGGTGCAGAAGTAGTGTTTTACGTTGAAACTTGAAACTTCCATCCACTAACACATATTATTTTACATTTTAACGAGAACAGAAACACAAGTTTCAATAGATTTAAAATTTTTTAACATAACAAAATATTTTCTAAGAAAATTTCATCCCTCTTTTACTCCTTTAGAGTCTGAATTCCCAAAAGCAGTGGAACACGTTTTGTTTTATTTCTAACAGAGAAGTGAAATGAAAATTGTCATAGATTTAGCTTTTAAAACGCTTTCATAATGAAATAATTTCATAAAACTTTTCATCCACCATTAGGAGATTGAAACACTGAAACACGTACTTTTTAAACTTCTAACCGAGAAGGCAAAAACCAGTTTCCATAGACGTAGCTTTAAAATGCTTTGTAATTCTTTAATAACTTTTTTATCAAACGAACTTTCATCCACTACTCTACTCCCTTAGTAACTGAATTTAAAAAAATACTACAACACGTTTTTTTTTCAACGGATAAACCAAATAATGGTTTCGTAGTTCTAGCTTCAAGATTGCCTTAATAGCGATATATTTACCAAAAGCTTTTCACCCCTTATATGACACTTTTGGGAGTAGAGTTTCGAACAATCCCTTGTTAAACGATACCATACACTCTCCAAATTATACTTTTTGTCCATAGCAGTCTGGGCTGAGCGATGAGGAATCTGTGAATCAGTAATCAGTGAATCAGTGTGGCCCTGTTTCAGCCCCTCAGGGATTGAGTTTCCGAAAACAGTGAAATGGGAGTTTTCTTCATTTCTAACAGAAAAGCCAAATACATATTGACATGGATTTAGCTTCAAACATGATTGAGTAATGAAATATTTTGATAAAAACGTTCATCCCCTATTTCACCCACACCGGGGTTTAATTCCCACAAACAATGAAACATGTATTTTTTTCATTTCTAACCTAGAAGCAAAATTCAGATTTTCATACATTTCCCTTTAAAAATGCTTTCATAATAAAATATTTTCGTAGAACGATTTGATGCTCTTAGGGGCTGAATTTCCAAAAACACTGAAAACTTTTTTTTTTTTTTTTTTTTTTGTAACGGAGAAGCAACTACTAATTTTCATAGATGTAACTATAAAAATACTTTAGTTGTTCTTTAATGAAGATTTATTTTCAAAAACTTTTCACCCGCTATTTCACCCCATAGCGGTTATATTTCCTAAAATGCTGAAACAGGTGCTTCTTAATTTCTGAGCGAAGAACCAAATAGCACCTTTCGTTGATCTAGCTTCGAAATTGCTTTAATATCGACATCTTTTCAAAAACCTTTCATTCCATGTTTCATCCCGTTAAGGGTGTAATTTCGAAAAAATTCTAAACTATAAAATCAACACTCTCTGTTAATTTCAAGTTTCTATCCTTAGGTGGATTGATATGGCCGATGGTGAGTCAGTGAGTCAGTCGGGACATTGCCTTCCATATACAGTGAGTAGTTTCTTCGTTCTTAATCTGTAATACCACAGAATATCCAATATCGTTATAAAAATGATCGATGGATGAATAAAACTACTACTATTAATACTATAACTTGAGAATGGGTAAAGAACTTGTTGAGGGAAGCGTAGTGGATGCGTGAAAAAATCCGACACCAACGACCAAAAGAGTATTGTGCCGATCATGTATCCAGTAGTGTTCCTGCTCAGACACTTCAGGAAATGGACAAAACTGCAGTCGCTCTCATGTAGCATCAGGTGGCTGGGTTATATTTAGTTCTTATTCGGGACCTCACACAGCGGACACGTGTGCGGCGTCGAATGACTTCGCAGGACGTTCCCATCCGTAGCACGGAAATTAATTTATTTTGAAACTTTTAAATTTAATTAGTGTCTCGTGTTTAATTACGAAATCCGGCGACGAGATCCGGAAACCGTGAAGTCCAGCGCTGTGAAAAAGTTGTAGCTTCACAGTGTCAGAAACGCCTTTCAACGGACAGGCACGCTGGAGAGATGAAAAGTAGAAAAAGCATTGACGTTTCACGTGGCATTAGCGCTAGTGACAACTAGATTAATGCATTCCCCGAGGGTTTGCACACGTAAATTACTCGACACGTCCGTGGGGAAGAGAAATTACCTTTCGAGTCTTTGGCGCTGCAAATTACTGGGCGAGGAGTGCGCCTGCTTTGTGCTGCTGGCAGTCGCAGCTGACCCGTCAGCGCGCTGGCTCCACGAGTCGCAGATCACACGTCCAAACACGAGCGGGAGCTGTCTGCTCCTCGGGCAACGACGTTTTTACGATATTGTGTTTTGATGGACTCGCAGAACGTCATCAAACATCGGACAGCACATCAAACGAAACAACTGTCTCCTGTACCTGGCGTTCCGTGTCGTTCAAAAGCTTGCAACTGAGCAGCGCGAAGCTCTGCGCTTAAGCCATTTCAGAATAATCGTATTTGTGAAGATAAATCTTACTAATACTATGAAGTAGGATCTACGATCCGCTTTCTGATTCAAAATTCCAGTTCAGAATGAAAAGCGAAAAATGCACACCGGTGCAATAGTTTAACGAAATTTTGTAGTAACCTATTTCATATGGTGTAAGGATTATTTTGACAAACAAAGCGGCATCGATCCTCTTGGGGGTAATTTATGACATTTCACACGGAAAAACTGCTCTACTTCTTTTTGGCATCCGGAAAATGGAACTGCGCTCGATTTTTTTCTGAGGGCTGCAATTGGACGTTAACAATCAAATGCAACGCATTCCAAGCTCATAAAGCAGATCGGTTCCATCTGAAGTATCTGGACATCTATTAGGCTGTACTAATATGGGGTGTGCAGGTAAATAGCCTTTATTACGACTTGAAGGCTACTGAGGACACTTTGTGACGTGTTTGAATGTGGAGGAATTGCAGCCCATTCTTCCTTAAAAGCGGAAACCAGAGAAATTACTGATGTTGGACTTGGAGCTTTGTATCTACGTCTATATGGATACTCTACAAAACATACTTTAGTGGTTGGCAAGGGTTCATTAACCACCTTCACAATAATTCTCTATTCTTCCAATCTAGAACAGCGCACAGAAAAAACGAATACCTTTGCCTTTCCGTGCGAGCTATGATTTCCCTTATTTTATTATGATGGTCGTTTCTCCCTATGCAGGTCGCCGGCAACGAAATATTTTCGCATTCGGAGAAAGAATTTTGTGACTGAAATTTCGTGAAAAGATTCCGCCGCAACAAAAACGCCTTTATTTTAATCATGTCCCCCACAAATCCCGTGTCAGGTCAGTGACACTCTCTCCGCTATTTCTCTATAATAGAAATGTGCTGCTCTTCTTTGAATTTTCTCGATGTACTCCGTTAATCCTGTCTGGTAAGTATCCACACATCATTACTAAAAAGAATACGGACAAGCGTAGTGTAGGCAGTCTCCTTTGTAGATCGGTTGCATCTTCTAAGTGTTCTGCCAATAAAAAGAAATCTTTGGTTCGTCTTCCCCACAACATTTTCTATGAGTTCTTTCCAATTTAAGTTTTTCAGAATTGTAGCTCCTAGGTATTTAGTTGAGTTTACAGGCTTTGCTTTTGACTGATTTTTTGTTTAACTGAAGTTTAACTGATTCCTTTGAGCACTCATGTCGATGACCTCACTTTTTTCGTTATTTAAGGTAAATTGCCAATTTTCGCGCCATACAGATATTTTTTCTAAATCGTTCCTCAATTTGGTTTGATCTTCTGATGACTTTACTAGACGATAAACGACAGAATCATCTGCAAACCACCTAAAACGGCTGCTCGTATTGTCTCCTAAATCGTTTGTATAGTAAGGAACTGATACGTCGTGGTATGGGTAAGCTTAACCAAAACGTAACGTAAGCAGAGCTGAAAGGCTGCAGGGTACAAGTGTTTTTTAATGTTCAATAGAACTAAATTGTGTTTGAAACTGTAACCTCATTTGGGTCTACGCTTTCACTCCCTGCAGCCTTTGAGCTCTGCTTACCTTACGTTTTGGTTAAGTTTTCCCATACCACGACGTATCAGTTCCTTACTATATAAACGATTTAGGAGACAATATGAGCAGCCGTCTTAGGTTGTTTGCAGATGATTCTGTCGTTTATCGTCTAGTAAAGTCATCAGAAGATTAAACCAAGCCGGCCACGGTGGTCTAGCGGTTCTAGGCGCTCAGTCCGGAACCGCGCGACTGCTACGGTCGCAGGTTCAAATCCTGCCTCGGGCATGGATGTGTGTGCTGTCCTTAGGTTAGTTAGGTTTAAGTAGTTCTGAGTTCTGGTGGACTGATGACCACAGATGTTAAGTCCCATAGTGCTCAGAGCCATTTGAACCCATTTGATCAAACCAAATTGAAGAACGATTTAGAAAAAATATCTGTATGGCGCGAAAATTGGCAATTTACTTTATATACATATATATATATATATATATATATATATATATATATATATATATATATATATATATATATATCACAAAACACAATAAAAAATTCTTTAAACTCCAGGCCTGAAGGGCCGCTGAACATTCACAACTGTAATGTCAGAATGACACCCTTAAGATTCAACATAAGGGGATAATCACGGTCTGAAGGACCTTTGATTAATTATTGACCAATACAATAAGTTACTGAAAGGAATGACTTTTAATCATTCGGCCAGAAGGGCCAATCAAATATAACCACAAATACTGTTTTGATATTGCTACAAGAATGCAAAACCAACAGTTAATTTACTTCGTCCAAAGGAGCAGTAAAGACAAATTCATATATCAAAGGTTTTTTTTCTGTAATGAAACAAGCTAACAAGATAAAATTAATAACCAAATGCGGTAGTGACGTCGCCACTCGGCCTGAAGGGCCTGAATATCAGTAGTAACAAATATTTGAGAATGGCTGAAGTTAGTGAGTTAGCACTTAAAACCAGCCCGTGCTCCTCACCACTAGGAAAAATTTACAATCAGCAGTGCTAGGACTGCATGCTTTAGCAATCTGGCACAGACCAGCAGAACAAAAGGAAACTTCACCAACGTGGCGAATAGTCCACTTAGGGCATGACAGCAACTCTCTATAACACATAAAATAAAAATTACTAAACATTGAAACACATGGTTCAAAATATAACGCCTATCTAGGCAGGAACTGACAATATAACAGAAGATCATTGAATCGGGATTTCGGGCACGCCTGAGCCTATTAAATTGCGAAATACGATGGCACACGACCTTAGAGAAAAACACACCCGACAACACGGGCAGAGACTGAGTGAGACACATCAAGTCAAGAAATTCTCACCGTTATTCCAGAAGGCAGACAAGCATTCGGCGACAGGTTGCCACCAGCACCAACTCGAGTTATGTCAATCGCCCAGTTCCGCCATAGCAACGCGGACACGCCGCGTCAACAGTTGCCATGCCGAACTTCCGTATCACACAGCCCGTCAGAAACGGCTGCCGCCGTCCCGAGTACACACGCTCGTAGCAATCACGTGCGTTCACAGGAAGTTATACCAGCTCTCCCGCAACATTGCGCTGCCACACAACCGGAAACTAAACTCCCCATCTCACTCCGGCAGCAGCACTCGATACTCTCGTCGTCAGCAGATCTCTCTCAGAACGCAGTGCCCTCCGAAATTTAAAAGCAAACGGACCAATCGACGCAGAGCAAAGCCAAGGCTCCGGAAGACGACGCACCACACCTAGGCAAAGATGAAGATGATACGGTTCAGGAGCACCAGAGGGCCTATAACGCTATCTTGTGCAACGCCAGAAATTATTTGTTTTACTCGGTGAAACTTCGTCACTTACTATGAACTGTCACCTCTCTGTCAGGAAATCACGAATCCAGACATAGGACTCGAACGAAGTCGCCGTTCTAACGTAGCTCAAAGGCGTTCCATTGGTTTTCAGGACTCTGGCCTAGCCAGTCATTTAAGAAATGTTATTGTCCACAAATCACTGTCTCACAGATGCTGCCTAATGACGGGACAACCTGCCATGCTGATACAAACAGTCAACGTTTCCGAATTATTCCTCTAGAGCATGTAGTACACAATGGAGTACTACGAGGCTTGCTCAGAGAGTATACACCGTGTGAATCACCTCCACATTGTCCGCCATATGTCTCCCACGAATGTCATCATTCAATGGCCCACGAATGGCATCCATTAATGACGCAAACAAGCGGAAGTCCGATGTAACTAGGTCAGGGAAGTAGGGTGGACGGGGTAACACTATCCAATGTGTTCAGCAGTCCTCTGACTTGTGTGGGGCCGAGCGTTACCTTGTTGCAGCAGAACTTCTCCTGGGTAGCAGTGGCGCCGAAGTCGCCAGGAGCGCACTTGAGTTTTGTTAATGCGTTGGCATATGCTTCTGAATTAATGGTATTAGGCATCACATCAATGAGAATCACACCTTCACAGTCCCAAAACACGGTGATGATGACCTTACCGTCGGAAGCAGTTGCTTTGAATTTTTTCTTCTGTGGTGAGTGGGAATCGCGCCATTCCATCGACAGTCGTTTTGTTTCGGGCTCTAAATGGTTGTAAGACGTTGTGGTCTCCTGACCTTCATTGCTTACATATTCTGCCCTCACAATCATATTCCGCACATCAAGACACTTCATTTGAACCCAAACTCGATAAGATAAAGTCAATGTTGTATGAATTCATGTAAACGATATGCAATTAACAAGTAAGCGCACCGTGGTGGAAATACTCGAGGTTGGCGTACACACATACATTCCAGACACGACGGTCACAGAAGCTTTTAGTTCAGGAGAGAAACCGCACAACGGGACGTCAGTCCCTTCAGAGGAGGACCCAGCCTATTTCAGCCTGTGACTGCCCGTGTAGCAGGCAGTGTGGGCCTGAGGGAAAGGGGGGCACGATCCCATGTTCGGCTTAAAAGCAAATTCAGCTACATTGTGTGCGAGTGGCCAGCCTACGCATTCTTTACACATAGCACACAGTTTCAGAGATTTTCACAGGGAGACAGCAAACGCCAAATGCCAATGTTACAGGTTTCCAGATTGGTCACCTTAAACGAAACGTTATTCTCCCGTTTGAGAAGGGCAATGCTGATTGGCAGACGATGTTTCTGACACCTTGAGCTGGAGGAATAATGGAAGAGACCGAAACATATACCCCTTCACGTCTGGGGTGGAGAGGCGCCGTTGCGTTGTCGCTCTTGGAGCGAGGAACAAGTCTCTCCTCAGTACTTCACTGGGAGAGCACCTCTGACGAGAGCAAATCGAAGTGCTACTCTACACTGAGTCCTTGCGATTAAGCGTTGTTCACTGTGTTGGCTGACACACTTATTGTGCAGTGTGAATGGACAGAGTTACAGTTAAACGCCTGCGAGCGAATTTTGAGTGGCATCGCGGTGGACTGGTTATCTGACTTGTGTACCACATCAATAGTTAGATTAGGGGAGAATAGGAATCCTTGACTTTATGAAGGCATATGGAGAGTTTGATTGGCGAAGGTCAATCCAGATAGAACGAGAGTTATCTTATTTGCCAGCAGCGAGCGGCGCAGACAGCAGTCATCGCAGCTTACAGTACTGTGCGCTACAGCTATTTCGAGCCCCATATTTCCTCCACAACAGTACACTTCACTGCATTTCACACGCGACAGCCTCGACCATACCTAGCAACATTTTAAAAGATAATTATTGAAGTTGAGTAGGCGCGCCTCTCAGCCATTCTGCCAAGTCAACAACCATCTTAAACTTTGTATAGAAATTTCATTAGCGAATCCTATCCTTGAGGGGTAGCTTTACATTCCGAAAATAACCAGGATATAACTTGTTAAATTCATAACTAAAAGTGCCATTGTGATTTCTCAGAATTTTTGCAAAATAAATAATAACTTTCATTAGTTTCATGTTTTTCTTACACTAACTAGCACTACTCCAGTACCCAAGTATCCCACTAGTTACATAAGAAATTTTGTGAATTTTTGTGTCATTTCCTTACAGCGGACGACTCCAGAAAATATTTATTGCTGAAAGGTTTTCAGGCATTTCTCTTTAGAACGTTAGGAGCGTCTGTCTGACTTCTATAGTAGTGTGGGGGTGGAAATTGCATCTTGCAGGAGCCACAGGGTAAAGGGTACATCTCATATTAATCCGTTGCGCAGAATAACAGATCAACCCCACACCTCAGACGGTGAAGCCAGGTTTCATCACCTGTCACAATCCGGGAGAATAAGGTCTCTCCATCAGCTTCAAAACGTTGCAACAAATGAAGAGAAATGTTTTTTCAGTGAGATTTGTGATCCAACGTCAGACACCGCGGGACCCATCTTGCTCACACTTTTGAATATCCAAGAGTGCAGATAATTGCATCCACACTTCCTTTACTGATTGACACTTCCTTTACTGATTGACAGATGCAGCGCCAACTGCCGAGTCGTAATGCTTCTGTCTCCGCGAATGACGTCAGCTCGCTGCAACGTGTCAGGTGTGATAGTTGTGGATGGTCTCCCCGACCGCTGCAAATCGCGGAGCTCCGCCGAAACGCTATCTGATGACCTCACCGTCTGTGCCCAGCGATTAACTGTACTTCTGTCGACAGCAGGTGTTCAATAGACTTTGCACAAGCGTTTGTAAATATTCCCCAAAGTATCTTTCTCTGCAAAGAGAAATTCATTGACGGCACGTTGCTTATAACGTACATCATCGAAGACGCCATTTTGAAACTGTCCTGCAGTTACGCTATCTGTCTGAAGGACACTTCAAATAATACGTATGTTACCGTTTCGCATTCGTAGCTTTGTTTTCGGCAGAGAAAAAAATGAAACTTTCTCGGCGACCCTCGTATGTGATCATATCGTACTGAATTTAGCGGTTTCTTAAGCGCAATGAGAGGACACACCCTAATCATGAAAAACACTCCCATCACTCTCATACCACAGCACAGTCTTCATTGACAAACTGCCTATTGACTTCTGTCTCGGGTTCCACGGCCGACGTTCATCTAATGATTTTACTGACGTTTCGCCAGCACGATTGGCTGGCACTGTCAAAGCTTCACCCTCCATTGCCGGTGCTGAACTGGAGCCGAGCTCGCGGCCTCAGACTATATGTACCTGGCGCACCAACGTCCGAGAGCTTCTCCGCGGTCGTTTCCGGTGCGGTTCTCGTCTTTCTACCTGCGACGGTCGTTCGCTGCAGTATGGGAAGCCACGCTCCGTTTACCTTAAGGCTTTCCTCTTTGTCGTTGAAACTGTTTGCGTGCTTTTGTATTTTTACAGCTTCTCTGAACAAGCGCGTGTGATAGTGCTTCTCTACAGCCAGAACTTCCGTGTCGGCGAATTTTATCACGTGGTCGGTCTCACTCATTGCGTGCTCTGTCGCGGCCGATTTCTCCACCTGCCCCAAACTGCAATGTCGCTTATGCTCTTTGATCCTGGTGTTCATTGACAGTCCAGTCATTCTGACATAAGCTTTTCCGTATGTGCATGGAATACGGTATATTCCCGACATTGAAAGTGGGTCCCTTTTCTCCTTTGCCGATCTAAGACACTCTTTGACCTTTCTTGTAGGTTTGAAAATCATCTTTACGCCATGTTTGCGTAATATACGGCCAATTCTGTCCGTCACTCTGGGAATGTATGGCAAACTTTCCCCTGTCCGTCAGTACATGAGGTTTTCCTGGTCTTTGTAAAGCCGTCGTTATTTCTTCGGGATTGTACTTCACAATTAGAACGGTGGACTTTGGCAGCTATAGGAAGGTTGGAATGTCCCTGATTGATTTATGACTTGTGTGACATCCAAGGAATAGTCCAGACCAGAAGTCAAGTCCATCCCACTTTTACTATTCTCTACTGAGAACGCAATCTCCCCCACTCCCCCACCCCCCTCCCGTTCGTATACAGTACAGTGGCGTATCTGCCTCTCGTGATATGATAAGTTACGCATTACATAGGAGTATCCAGATGCTTTGATAAGATAGTATTTTATCGGTGCATGAACAGTAATAAGTCTTTCTGGAATCAAAACCTTTACCCTTGGAAGAAGAAGCTAAACTGAAATGAAACCGACAGTTTCAATTTTATGCTATCTCAGGGGTTCTCCGTGTCACTCCTGCTGTTGTGAGCTGATATACACTACTGACCATTAAAATTGCTACACTACAAAGATGACGTGCTACAGACGTGAAATTTAACCGACAGGAAGAAGATGCTGTCATATGCAAATGATTAGCTTTTCAGAGCATTCACACAAGGTTGACACCTACAACGCGCTGGACATGAGGAAAGTTTCAAACCGGTTTCTCATACACAAACAGCAGTTGACCGCTGTTGTCTGGTGAAACGTTGTTGTGATGCCTCGTGTAAGGAGGAGAAATGCGTACCATCACGTTTCCGACTTTGATAAAGGTCGGACTGTAGCCTATCGCGATTGCGGTTTATCGTATCGCGACATTTCTGCTCGCGTTGGTCGAGATCCAATGACTGTTAGCAGAATATGGAATCGGTGGGTTCAGAAGGGAAGTATGGAACGTCGTGTTGGATCCCAGCGGCCTCGTACCATTAGCAGTCGAGATGACAGGCATCTTATCCGCGCCGGCCAAAGTGGCCGAGCGGTTAAAGGCGCTACAGTCTGGAACCGCACGACCGCGACGGTCGAAGGTTCGAATCCTGCCTCGGGCATGGATGTGTGTGATGTGCTTAGGTTAGTTAGGTTTAAGTAGTTCTAAGTTCTAGGGGACTTATGACCACATCAGTTGAGTCCCATAGTGCTCAGAGCCATTTGCAGCCATCTTATCCGCATGGCTGTAACGGATCGTGCAACCACGTCTCGATCCCTGA
Source organism: Schistocerca americana (assembly GCF_021461395.2). Taxonomy (NCBI): domain Eukaryota; kingdom Metazoa; phylum Arthropoda; class Insecta; order Orthoptera; family Acrididae; genus Schistocerca; species Schistocerca americana. The sequence goes on along the minus strand of NC_060125.1, from coordinate 188,511,438 downwards.
GTCAACAGATAGGGACGTTTGCAAGACATTAACCATCTGCACGAACAGTTCGACGACGTTAGCAGCAGCATTGACTATCAGCTCGGAGACCATGGCTAACGTTAGCCTTGATGCAGCATCACAGACAGGAGCGCCTGCGATGGTGTACTCAACGACGAACCTGGGTGCACGAATGGCAAAACGTCATTTTTTGGGATGAATCCAGGTTCTGTTTATAGCATCATGGTGGTCGCATTCGTGTTTGGCGACATCGCGGTGAACGCACATTGGAAGCGTGTATTCGTCATCTCCATACTGGCGTATCACCCGGCGTGATGGTATGGGGTGCCATTGGTTACACATTTCGGTCACCTCTTGTTCGCTTTGACGGAACTTTGAGCAGTGTACGTTACATTTCAGATGTGTTACGACCCGTGACTCTACCCTTCATTCGATCCCTGCGAAACCCTACATTTCAGCAGGATAATGCACGACCGCATGTTGCAGGTCCTGTACGGGCCTTTCTGGATACAGAAAATGTTCGACTGCTCCTCTGGGCAGCACATTCTCCAGATCTCTCACCAATTGAAAACGTCTGGTCAATGGTGGCCAAGCAACTGGCTCGTCACAATACGACAGTCACTACTCTTGATGAACTGTGGTATCGCGTTGAAGCTGCATGAGCAGCTGTACCTGTACACGCCATCCAAGCTCTGTTTGACTCAATGCTCAGGCGTATCAAGGCCGTTATTACGGCCAGAGGTGGTTGTTCTGGGTACTGATATCTCAGGATCTATGCACCCAAATTGCGTGAAAGTGTAATCACATGTCAGTTCTAGTATAATATATTTGTCCAATTAATGCCCGTTTATCATCTGCATTTCTTCTTGGTGTAGCAATTTTAATGGCCAGTAGTGCAATACAACGCTCATCAGAGTACTTTGTTTCTTGAATGGAAGACCGAGCGAGGTAGCGCTGTGGTTGGCACATTAGACTCGTATTTGCAAGGACGTCGGTTCCAACCAAGTCCAGCCATACTGATTTAGGTTTCCCGTTCTCCTTCTTATTCTGGTCTCTTTGTCCCGCATATATGCGGGGTCGGAATGGATAACAAGGGGTTTGGCATGGTTAATTTGACGGTTTTCTAAATGTTTGCGAAATGGGTAAGTGAGGTGGAACTTGGTTACCGGCCTGGTATTCAGCTGGTCGGAAGTGGAAGCCGCCTAATAACCACATCCAGGCTGGCCGGTACGCCAGCTGTCCTCTCTAATCTGCCGGGCGAGTTCGATGCCGATCAGGCGCATCTTCCCCACCCTGAAGCGGCGAAGTAACATGGACTGCTATTAAGGAGGTTCATCCAGGTTTTCCATATATTCGCTAAATCACGTAAGGCAAATGTTGGGATGTTTCGTTCGTCTGGCAGGGTTAAGCCCATTTCCTTCCGTATTTTTCCTTAATCAGAGCTTGTAATCAGCCTGTAATGACATCGACGTGATGTTAAACAATGATCTTCCTTCCTTCCTCGTTGGTAGGAAGAATTCAGGTGGTGCGTCCTTTGCACGGTCAGTTTCTCAGGGTCGGAATCACACTAAATTACAATCTCGATACGTTATACGTAAGGCTGTATCCAGCACCGTTAACATGCCATAAAATACTCATAAAACTATATACCTTTGGGGACGGGAGGGGGGATATTTAATCGACTTTTACTCTCTGTGTTTCCTAACGAGAGGGATTTAACCGAGGCTGGACGCGTTACTAACGGAATCTTTAATTTATGTATATTTACATTAGGTTATCTGCGTACCAATTAGCTTTTGTGAGTGCAGTGTATAAGCAAAGGCTGATTTGGTCTCTGACATCACTGACATCGATTTCGTGGGCAACGGAAACTTTCATTATCATACGAGCTCAAGTATATGACATAATGCAGGGAGGAATGTTATATGTATCTCGCCAAGTGATCTTATCTGCTTTTATAGCACTCATTACGTCGAGATAACAGTTTAGTTAGCGGGGAGGGGTGAAGTTAGAATATTTGTGGCTCATTCATGAAAGGTAGTGGTTCTGCGATCACAAATTAAGGAAGTTTATTGCCAGACTATGTCTGAATCACTCCCTGTCAGCAAGGCGCGTATCACTAAGATGGGGCAGCCACCGCAGTGTATCATGACGCGGCAGGATGCAGATTTGCAGCACTGTACATTCTAAACCGGCAGTGTAATCTGCATTAGCAGTGAACGGCTACGGCCTAATGAAGGAAGACTAATAGGAGTGTCTAGTTCAGCGAAACACTGGATACAACGACATACGCATTCAAACTAATCACGGGCTCGCACAATGCACACATGACTCATGGAAAGCTGCCCTCACTAAAGGATACATGTAATCTGCATGCAATCTCTGATGAACGTAAATCGCCCCTCTTTGTCAGGGGTCTCAAAAAGCAGTTGTTCACAGTCGTCAATCACGCGTGTTAGAATCATGTCTGGTGAAAGTGACAAGAAAGTAACCATTTGCGGAATGCTACAAGGAATTTGGAAACCCATATAGTGAATCACGAACAACGAATTCCAAAATACCACTCTCAGCCAATGAGAGATTTGGGATGATAAAGTGTCAATAACGGCATCCCGTGGGCATTTGGGGGTGTGGTTGGAGACGGGTTCCCTCGGTGATAACAAACGTTGTTGTGAACTGAGAAGGACACCCTCACTGGACCTGATTTCCCAGTGCCTCGACAAGAAAGTCCTCCCCAACGATGGCCTTCAACCACTCACTGCTTGTTCCATCAGTTGCGTCTGCAACGTTTGATAAAATTGACACAGCTGTCTATGATAGTTTTTTGTTTGTTTTGTATTCTTCACCTTTATTACTGAACTCTTGAAGCAATTAACGGCATTAACGGATTTTTAGTTTCTGTACACGTGTTATGTTATTATGTAGTGTGTTTTTGATAGCATAGACTATCCTTTCGCAGGTGTGCTTACGTGATTTGGTTTGCTGTACGTTACCTTCGTTACGGAAAGTTACCAAAGTTTTATTCCTTTTCATACCTCGCAGCTTTTACAACAATACATTGTCTTACTAAATTCCCATCTCTCACTTGCTTTTTGAATATTGGAATTGTCTTTTTTGGAGAAATGGCGATACGGTGAATTTGCTATTTTAAGTGCTTAAATGACTTAGTTTCTCTTTGCAGATCCCATTCTTTGTGTATTTATGTCCATTCAATAAGAAATGTGTAGTTAGTTTGTTACAGGCTTTATTAAGATCCCATTAACAGCTGCTTCACGACAGAGTTTTCACAATGCGTAATTCTTTTCTATAGTATGAGCAACAAAACTCTTTTTGAAGTTATACTTTTTCTTCAATTCTACAGAACAAGCGCACTCATGAGTTTTGCTAGATCGATACTTACACTTACAGCTTGATTGTGTACAATATCACAAATAAGTTCATGTTACAGCAAAGAATATTTTCAAATGTGGCTTGTTTTGTATCATGTTCAAACTATATGTTCTAAAAGAGATACAGATTTAGATTAAGAAAATTAATAGAAATATTGAGTCGTAAATGCCACCTGTTCCATTAGGAAAGTATTCAGCTCGAAAAACATATACATTTTAGTGCAAGAGAGAAATGAATGATGCATGAAAAAGAAACATACAAAAGGCAAGTGCAAATTGTTCTATGAGAATTATTTAGCGTTGTAAATTTGTCAAGCTCTTGAACAGATTTTCAAGAGTTTGACATAAGCTTACTTTAGTGATTTATTTGTAAACTGCATTACAGCCCAGTAGGTTCGTAATAGCCCTCAAGTGACCATTATTTGACATACGTATTTTTGTCTGAGGGTAGATTCCTTGTTTATCGTTCTAGTTTAGTTTCATCTAGAAAAATCGACAACTATCTTTCAAATTGTAATCTCTTCCACCAAGACTAAACCGTTCCATTGCTGTTGGCTACAGTTTTGTCCCTTTTCAAAAACTGTCGTTTGAATCAAAACTCAATTCCACGAAGACTGGCCGGCAGCAGTGACCGAGCGGTTCTAGGCGCTTCAGTCTGAAACCGCGCGACCGCTGCGGTCGCAGGTTTGAATCCTGCCTCGGGCATGGATGTGTGTGATGTCCTTAGGTTAGTTAGGTTTAAGTAGTTCTAAGTTCTAGGGGACTGATGACCTCAGATGTTAAGTCCCATAGTGCTCAGAGCCATTTGAACTATTTGAGCCACGAAGACTGGTGACTACTGGTAGATTTAATTATTTTTAGCTGATTACCTACTAACGAGGCATTCTCAAGTAGGAAAATGATCACGTTTGATAGCTGAAAGTAGTCGTCTGCTAATAGACGACAACGCCAGAAAAGGTGCACATATTACTCGTAATTAGCTCAATTATTTTTCAGTGGTGAGCTGACTAGTGTTCTTCCATAAATGATATTATTACACCTTCTTCGGGAACTGCTTAGTCCACGCTACAGCATTCAGAAACTCGGCGGACAACTGTACCTGTACTTCATGCTCGGTTTGTGATACGATTCCACTGTTCATGGAACAGAAGGAAACACAGCACATTAAACGCACTGCGTGATCACAAAGACACTTCCTACACGTGTTTGTAGCAAGTGGTTTTTTTTATCGTCACATTCCTTTATCAAGTACACTGGTGAGCAAAGGTTAAGGATGAAAGTAACTTTGGCAGGATGTGTCACTGTTGAGTTCCAGCTCTATGAAACTTGGACCATACAGGGAAAGAGCTGTTACAGTATGGTACAGAAAGTAACTGGAATAAATAAGCAATGAGGAAGACAGAAATGACACTTTTGTTCGCGGGCAACAAGTACACGAAGTCACAGCGGTTTATGATGCAACGTATCCTCCCCAACGTGCTCCAGGCTGGCTACAAGGCTGGTAAGTAATTCTTGTGGTAGGACGTTCCATTCCTCCACTGGCTCGGTCGAAAACCACTAGGTGGTGGTTGGGGCATGTGGACGTGCTGCAATACGTATCCCACACGTATCCGACACATGTTAGTTCTATTCTCTGAATGTTCTATCGTTGGCCTGTACTTCGTCTTCCGTGGCGTCCAGCACCAATGCGAGGTCTCTGGAAACATGCTTCATATCCACTGAGTGATTAATATAATATGGTACTTTATCCATATGGTCCTTAAGTTCTGCAGAAAAGCGTATTTTACTGACTGGCATATTAACTGATTACAGCTAAGGGGCAACGGCAGTCCGGTCTGCAGTTGGACTGTGGAATGGGGAAGGCGTGAGATCTGTATGAGTTTGACAGAGGGTAGACTGTAATGGCCGAGAGGCTCTTCACGAGCATGTTGGAAACTCCATGACTTGCCGGGTGTTCGAGAAGTGCTCTAGTGAGCGTCTTCAACTCATGGTGAAACCAGGGTGAAACCACGTCCCGATAACGTGGGGTTGGGCGGCCACCCCTCAGTACAGATGACGGACGTCGTAGGCAAGGCAGACTGGTAAAATAGGACAGGAGGCGAACTGTGGCGGAATTAACATCAGACCTTGATGCTGGGCAGAGTACAAGTGTATCTGAACACACAGTGCACCGAACACTCCTAACGATGCGCCTCCGTGTAAGTAGGCTGTTCAGGTTTTTATATTGGTACCGCCACATAGCGCTCTGTATGAAAATCACTGGCTGTGCTGTGTGCAGTCTGTGGCTGGTTTACATTGTTGTTGGCTATTGTAGTGTTGGGCAGCTGGATGTTAACAGCGCGTAGCGTTGCGCAGTTGGAGGTGAGCCGCCAGCAGTGGTGGATGTGGGGAGAGAGATGGCGGAGTTTGGAAATTTGTAAGACTGGATGTCATGAACTGGTATATATATTATGACTTTTGATGACTATTAAGGCAAATACATTGTTTGTTCTCTATTAAAATCTTTCATTTGCTAACTATGCCTATCAGTAGCTAGTGCCTTCCGTAGTTTGAATCTTTTATTTAGCTGGCAGTAGTGGCGCTCGCTGTATTGCAGTAGTTCGAGTAACGAAGATTTTTGTGAGGTAAGTGATTTGTGAAAGGTATAGGTTAATGTCAGTCAGGGCCATTCTTTTGTAGGGATTATTGAAAGTCTGATTGCGTTGCGCTAAAAAAATATTGTGTGTCAGTTTAAGCACAGTCATGTACAATTTTTCTAAGGGGACGTTTCACCCGCAATAACGTCCTATGTATGTGCCATTGTTAACACGATGACTTCAGGAACCACGAAGGAAATGAGGACGTGGCCTTCGGCAATGGACATTGGCCCAGAGGCAGAGCGTTGCATGGTCTATTGAATCCCGATACCTTTTCCATCATATTGACGGGAGGTCCCGAATCCGTCATCTTCCAAGGGAACAGCTACTTGACATCTGTACTGTGGGACGGAGACACGTTGGCATCGACTCCATTATATTCTGCGAAACATTCACTTGGGCATCCATGCGTCCAGTACAGCTCGTGCAAGGCACGATGACGGCCAAGGAGAATCGTACACTGGTTGCAGGCCACGTACAGCCGTCCGTGACGATCATGTTTCCCGAGGGCCGTGGCATTATTCAGTAAGATAATGCACCGTGTCACAAGGTCAGGAGTATGATGGAGTGGTTCGAAGAACACGGAGGCGAGTTACAGTTGATGTGCTGGCCTCCCAACTCACCAGATCTGAACCCGATCGAACACATCTGGGATGTGATTGAACGTGGCGTCAGAGTTCATCGCCCCCCTCCCAGGGGTTTTCGGGAATTAGGGGACTTGTAGGTACAGATGCCTTGCCAGCTTTCTGCAACGACCTACCAAGGCCTCATTGCATCCATGCCACTGCCGTGGCCAGCACAAGCACGGCAATACAACGGGCGGCTACCGCTGCAGAATAAATCGCACCTGCAACGTAGTTTCGGCGCGTTCCGGCAGCCGCCGCTAGCGGCGTTTCCCGCCAAACATGAAAGCAGCCGCGGAATACGCACGCGCACAACTCCTTTTTCCGACGCGGATGGTAATACGATGACATCATCATCGGCCAATCGGGTATCGCCAACGGCCGCCAATCTTCACGACAGAATCCACGTAAGAAGACTACAGCCGCCGGGTTAAATAGCCAGCAGGAAAGGAAACAGGCGTCTTTCGACCCGCCGCGGACCGCCGCCAGGAAGAAACAGTCGCAGCCGGATCGATCAGGTGCCCGTCTTCAATACGACAGTCTTCGACCCGGAAGCGGCGCCCGTCTAACTCCTCAGTATGCGTTGGAGAGCATCGAGAGGGCGCTACCAAGGAACGCAAAATCAGTTCAATTATAAAAGTCAATTTCATTAAGGTTGTATATTCGTGTTTTGATACTAAATTTTTGGGCAGGAGAAAAGCCTTTCTATTTTCCAAACAAAGTTATCTGTTGTAAAATTAAGTGGTGTCCTGGCTACACCTAATAAAGCAAATTTTATTATCACTTGGGTGTTGATCAGTGTATATAACAGCCACAACATGTCGCCTCTTATCTGTGGCAAAGGTGGACATTCCGGCTATTAGATAGGTGTTCATAATGTTCTGGCTGATAAGAGCATGCTGGACGAATAATCTGCTAATTCGCTCTTCTTGAGCTACACTAGTCTTTTACCTGCGCAACCGCCCTCCTGAAAGGTTCGTGGTTCTTACCCTAACAGCGATTAAGTGTGCCAAATTCAGTTGAAATTGAAACAGCGGTTCGGAGGAGATGTGTAACGTAGTGCGTACATACAGTTTTATAATATGTATGGGTGGACCGAACGTTTTAGACGCGCCTTGTGTCTCTCCTACGCTTTGTACTTGCAGGTCGCTGAGTTGTCGACTCCACTGCGCATCAGCAGGTGAGTTTCACTTCTGCAAGCCTACATGCTACTGGACACACTGCGGCCTCACCGGACAGGTCACAGGGTTGATTCTTCAGTCCATTCTCCGCTATTCTACCCACAACAAATTCATCTGCCCGTGTCAATAGAAGTGTAAGCCGGGCCCAGTCTGCTCGTTGCTGGTATTACTGGCGCACTACGAGGGATTTACGCCAACGATTCCGACTAACGAGCTCATTAGTATCCTGCGCGCAGACGGCACACACGAGGTTCCGGCAGGCGGCAGCGCCTCTAGCGGCGAAAAGTCCTCCGCATTGGCGGTGGGCTTATGGCGGATTTAACGTGCCGCTGCGGGCAGGGGCGTTCGCTGCGTGTCACATTCTGGTTGGTGCGAGCGAGAGCACACTTCACTGCGCGTTTGTTCACGACCACTCTTACCGTTCGTTCAGCTGTAGCCAAGCACTCTGACTACAAACGTTCAAAACATTTTTAAAGTTCGAAAAATGAAAATTCAGTCGACAGAGGTGGGCCATGTGCGAACCCAGAAAGAAAACAGGTTGCAGAATTACAAGAAATTAATAATTTTTTAGGTTTTCATGACCAAATGTAAAACAAGGGTAAGTTCAAATAAATCAGGTTATGCGTAGGTGACTCTCAGTTAGTTCGGTTGGTAAATGAAACGCTAATGTAGATGCCAATTTTTCTCTAATTGGGTAGTAAAATAACGGTCAGTAGCAGAACCATAGCGCATATGGAACGAAGTCTGCTAACAACAAGAAAAGCTTTCCCGAAAAAAGCATTCTTACACCTTGCATATACTTAGATGTTGCGAAATATTTTCGTCTCAAAGTATGGGTGTATAACGCCATGGCTGAATAAAATTTTCACTTGCTTGCAAGCCGCCCTAAGTGGTTATACAGCGTGTTTCGGGAACAATTGTAAATATTTTGTGACTAATTCGAATAAAACATTCCACACAACATGTGTTTAGTTTTTATTGTTCACAGAGATACATCATCATCGCCATTATTCGTGCGGCACAACATGCAGTACATTTATAATATATGATGAATGTCGCTGTATAAAACAAACATAAACCGGCTAAATATTAATAGCTAGGTTAACAATGCATTCCATCACCGTTGCATTGGCATTCTTAAATTTATCCCCCATCCCCCAATAGCATCGCAAGACGCATTCCTCTATTACACGTCTGGTAAATTGTTTCAGTCACAACTTATGGAGACTCCACAGTATCCCATTTACAGTGTGAGTCAGAGCACCGCCCACATGCAGTGCGGCTTCTGTTTAATTTGAGCCACAGTTTCCTGTCAAGTTCGACACCCACAGTATCACAGTTGTATTTCTCGAACCATTCCCGTTCATACTAATTGCCGATGCGCTGGCAGTTCTTGCTCCAGATATCTCTTACTTTCGTGTTAACTCGCAGCTAGTTGTTCAGTGTAAATTAGTGGCAGCTGTCTAGAACGAAGCCCGCATCTTCGTAAGACAGATATGTCGCGATGAATGGCTAACTCCTTATTCTCTTGTGTATTGTGGTCATCTCTAAGGAGGTTCTCACTTCTGCGAACCTAAGGTGATTAGATGTCACTTAGCAAGCGAAGCCAGTAGACAGAGGTTGATCTGACCGTACCAGCAATCATGCATATCGTGTTGTTGAACTGCACAGCGATGGGTCCGGTATGAAAACTACTACTCCTCACTGAAGCACAATACTCTGCACCGAAAAAACCAGTGTAAGGACCGATGTACGCAAAGTATCCACTGAAGTATCACAAGTTGTGCCAAACTGCCTCTAAATGATGTTGTTCCGAGATTTTATCTTGGCTGATATGTTTGCCAGATGTTTTATATTAAATATGGTACGGCTGAGTGTGATGCCGAGGGACTTGGGGTACCTGTAATGACGGAGAATATTGGCATCAAATTGCACCTTCAGGTCAGAGCAGAGAGAAAAGCTGCTTAGGGACATAAGTTTTCGTTTCGCTTGTCGGAGACAGTTGCCAAGGGGTTATTTATCGATACAATTTTTATTTTGAAGTTCAAGTTGCGAAGCTCTGTTTCAGTCTACGTGATCGAATTTTTCAATTGACCATGCGATATTGATTTGTTCGCCAGTTCTATAGTATCGTATAAGAGTGGCGCACGTATTTATAAGTGCTAGGTATGCCGATATGGTCTTTGTGTGCGAGTTTTGTAATGGAAACGTTACTGCTGCTTGTAGAGAGGGTGGTAGATGGTTTCCTAACCATAAAGTTTCAGAGTCAAGAGTGTTTATTCGTACTTTCACTAAATGCGTGAGAATGATTCAGTGTCCACTAGTACTACCTCATAAGTGCAGGTAAGTATAGTGGGGATGAAACAGAAGACATTATTCAGTTCGTATAACGGTTGGTATAACAGTGTCCTTCAACAAGCACACACAGAATTTCTACACCTTTTGATTTTCAACAAAGAACGTGGTGGTCGCGGACTCTATCCTTAACATTTAGTGTAGAAGCCAGAAGGAAATGTAGGTAGACTTTTGGAGTTTAGTCGTTGCCTAATTGTAAATCACAGAGTAATCCTATGAAATGGAAATGAGCGTTGGGCGTCATTGGCCGGGAGGCCCCTCGCGGGGCAGGTCCGGCCGCCATATCGCAGGTCTTATTACATTCGGCGCCACATTGGGCGACCTGCACGCCGGATGGGGATGAAATGATGATGAACACAACACAACACCCAGTCCCTGAGCGGAGAAAATCTCCGACCCAGCCGGGAATCGAACCCGGGCCCAGAGGACGGCAATCCGTCACGCTGACCACTCAGCTACTGGGGCGGACAGAGTAATCCTATTAATACTGTATATTGATGACGCCACCTTCACTCATAATGGAATCAATAACACTCGTAAGTCACATCGGTAGCCCGTCGAAACCCCACGTGCCACGGTAGAGAGACGATTCTTAGAACCCTTCTTAATAAATGTGCGATGTAGTAATCTAATCGATCAGCTGCTGATTACGCCTGTTGCGTTGGCGCATTGTCTTATAGAACCTTGTTAACAGACTTTCTTCAAGTTCAAGGGGCTCCTTTGGCTACAAGGATGGATGTATTCTCTCAGAAGTCTAATTTCCAGTGAGCCGTGCCACGATAGACAGTCGCATCGCGTTTTCAACTTTGATCTTTGCCCAAGAAGGCGGAGGTGTAGTCAGGCTGCCAGGACGTGTGAATGCTTCTGGGTGCGGTTAGAGGGGCTTCGAGGTTAACTGGCCGGGCCAGGGCTTGTGAGTGTGAGGTTTGTGGATCGAGATTTGAGGCGCCGATAGTGGTGTGTAGTGTGTCAACCACTCATCAGTGGTGGATTCTCATACACGCCACTATCGGTGACTCACAGAGGTGGGGTTCGCGTTCCTGTGTGTGTGTGAGGAGAAGTTCCTCGACGGGGTTCGGCTTTCCAGTGGTGTTTTCGGCCGTTTTCTGCCGCTGTTCTCTTGCTGTCAACCGTGTCTCTTATTTGCATCGGTGACAGCCGCGGCCACCGCGCGTGTGTACGCTGGCATTTGTTTGTCCGAACATCATCCCGGGACTTATTATAGGGTGAAGGGGTTTTTAAGTACTGCTTGATGATTTGTAAGCCGATTAACATTGCCAAATTGTTCAAAAAAACCTCTGATATTGGGTGTGGCTACCAATTCGTTACTGCTTGGAGTGAATTTGGTTCCAGTTTATCTTGGTTCCGTTTTTCTATTTCCATTACGAAATTCACTGTTAAACATGGTGCTGTGCTCAGCCTCTCATTTAAGTGTCGGCACAGTTCAGCTTAATTACTGTGTACGCTTTTGCCTTTTGAGACGATTTCTTAAAATTAAAGGTGCTGATGGTTTTATTTTGCTTTGAAGTATGTTTCTTCCCGAGTAGTATGTTTTACGTAAAGAGGTATTTTGTAAATTTGGGTTTCATTGTTACACTGTAAATTACTCTTTTTCCGTTACACGATGAAAGCGTATTGTTGTGTAATTTAACTTTGGTATCATGAGGCGGCACCTTAGTCCTTGTGTGCTCACGGACCTTAGGCAGCAGCTTTGGCTGTGTTGTTTACCGTGTTCCGCTTGAGCGGTGTTAGCCTAAGTTGGGTTTCATCGCCTCTGTGCTGTCCTCTCTTCATGCGGCTGAAATCTTACTTAAACTGTGTTAATATACCATTCCATTTGTTTAAAATTATGTACTGTGTGTCACAGAAGGCGGATATATCGGTACTCACCACGTCACCCGTATTGTAAGGCGCCCCTATTCTTTTTTTTTTTTTAATTTTATTTTACGTCCGTGGGACGCTCCTCCTCCTATTCTTTCACAATTGTAAAACTGAAGTCACACTTCGCAGCTGTGGGGCAGCAGGGACCTAGTTTCTGTTATTTGGTATTATCTCCCATGGTAGAACGTTGGGAATTTATTGCTAAATTCTGGCTGAAATTCAGTCTCTTTCCTGTTGATTAATTTTATTGGGCTTGATTAAATATTAGGTTGTGAAAGTTTTTTCTTAATTAGCACTCTGTATTAAATTGCTGAATTTATTAATTTGATTTGGTTTTAAATTTTTTGAAAGGCGAAAAAAATTAACTTTAGTACCTTGCCTTTTTATAACAAAAGTGGTCTGCTTCAGTTGTAATGGTTGTGAGTTTAATGAATTATGTTGACATGTATGAGCGTTACCAATGATGTTCGATCCCTTACCGCCCAGAGCAACCAGAACGCAAGAAGTGCGTTACAGTTAGGTGAAACATAATCAAAGCTAACGTTATGGCGATACAATAGGAAAAAAGGAGTGATGATCTCATAATGAACTCAACGCCGGTACCAACGAATGTCACGTATACAGTCAATGTCCAGTGCACATTTATTAATTCATTCATTTCCGCTCTTTGTGTTACATTCAACTTTTCCTATTTGTACTGGAAATGCAAGACATGTCAGCAGCCTATTTGTACTTCACCGTATCAAGACAGAACAATGAGATCCTGTAATTGTACACTCCTCTGAGGTCTTCTAAAGATGTTCTTGGTTCGCGGAGACGTAGCAGACAGTCTGTCGTTCCCGAGGTAAGGCTGTAATAAACTGTCTAGTGAGTAGCTTAAGCCTCTCAATGCAATGAAATAATCAGTTGGATTTCAGTCAAGGATGTCTACTGTACCTGATCTCATGGTAATGTTCTGTGATGCGTGCAAATGGTCCAACTTTTCTGAACGTATGTCCTTGGAATGTAGCATAATATGCAAGCAAACTGTGTAATAAACAGCATAAAAATTAGTCAAAAGATGCTTTTAAAAGTGGTTCTACTGAAGAATGGTGAGGGTGGATGAGTACATCGGAAACAAATTAAAACATAGAAAGGCGAATCGGGGGAAAACAGGTTTGTGGTAAAATCTGATCAAAAGAAGTGATGGGTTGATACGATACAACCTAGGGCATAAAGGAACAGTTAATTTGCTAATCGAGGGAGATGAACAGTATAAAAATTGTAAAGGGACATCTTGAATACAGTTAGGAGGCTGGGATGCATGTGGGTTGCAGCAGTTACTTAGAAATGAGACTTGCGGAGGATAGACCAGCGAGTGAACTTCTATCAAATCAGTATTCGGACTGAAGACTAACTGTCGCGGTAAGAATCTTGTCCGTCTTAACGGAGCATATGTTCCAATAAACAATGAGGATTAGTTGATGCTATATGATGGATAGAGACTAGCAAACGGGTATCTAACATTTCGTGGCTGTAAATATCGATTTCTGAACCATACCTTGTGAGAGACAAGATAGAAATATTTTTGTTATGTTAGTACATTTAGCCCATAACATAGTCAACTGTCAACATCAAAAGTGAAACAGTTTTCCTCATTGACTTATTGGCTTTTGGTAGTTGCGCGTTTCAGATTGATTATCTAAAATACTCTAACGTTATAAAATTCTTAATTCTGGACTGTTTATTGTCAATGTAAATTCGTCCGCTTCTGACGTAGGTTGCTGAGGAGATCAGTTATTCAATTCAACAGTTAAGAAATAAGTAGCTAATGTTAACTGTGCTGTACCTCTATTGTAGGAGGTTCACATAATGACCATCACAAAGTTTTAAACAGATATGGCAATACGGCACTAAGTATGGTGCTCGACGATCAAAATTTAAGACGTGTGGGATATCTGACGCTAGGAACATTTCCTATGAAGGAGTGGCTCTGTTGTTCAATGCTGATCGAAAGCTAACTGGAAGAAGAGAATTCTTCAGGGTTATTTGTACCATGTGAAGAAAATTGAATAATTTCTTTTTTTGGATTATTTTTTTACCTCGGAATAGACAAAATAGAAATCAATGTGGGGTTAGGAGCCGTTGATCCTGCAGCAGATAGCGCCTAGTCGATTTTCTCTGCAGGAGGCATACTGGTGTGCAAATCACGAGGATGAAAGCAACTTTCGCATCATGTGTCACTGCCAAGCGACATAGCTCTATGAAATTTGGGCCATACATACAAAGAACTAATACAGTATAGCAAATAAGTTAACTGTAAAAATACGCATTGTGACGAACATAAATGAGACTGTTTTCAAAGACAATAGTCCAACAACATGTATAAGAATCCCCTGGATACTAAAAACGGCGGTACATGGTTGTTAATACGATGTGTGATCAGCTTTGACAGCAATGCATTCTCTGCAACCTGCTCCCATGTTGAGCACAAGGTTGGTATGCTGTTCCTGTGGTGAGACGTTCCATTCCTCTATCAGAGCGGTTGACAACTGCTGTATGGATGTTGGTGTATGTCGACATTCTGCAGTACGTCTTCCCAATACGTCCCTCACACACACACAGTCCCAGGAACAGGTGAACTACTCCATTCGCGGAATATCTTCTCGTTCCACCTGTGCTGTTCGATGGGATCGCACATCGTTGTCCGTAAAAATTCACCCCTGAAAAAATACACACTGGGAAGAAGTACTGTGTCACAATAAAGTTTGCCAGAGAGTGGACAAACTTTCAGAGCTCGCTTCTCCCATGCAACTTTACACCACTCCACACCATAAAACGAGGACCACCAGAACGTCAGTGTTGCTGGACGCATTACATGTCCCCACCTCTCGTTATTATGCGGGTACGTAATGTACCCAAAAACAATGTCGAACGTGAATCTCCCGGGATTCTATATGTTATGGTATGGGGAGCTACAGTGTTGCATGGGAGTACTGATCATCAAAACTTTGAATGCAGTACACTCACCAGACAGAGTGTTGTAATGGCGTACTCCTCGCGTGCATCCTCTCAGGGGTGCACGCTGCCCTGGCTTCACTCTTATGGATGAGAAAGAAAGATCACATCCTGCAGTGCATATGGAAGAGAACTTGGAACGACGGGTGGCCTGCCTGTTCATTCGACATAAATCCAATGAGGCACCACTGGTATGCTTTATGGTAGCTTACCTACTGCTGCACGTCCACATGTAACAACAAAGATCCAGAGGTTGTCTGAAACGCCCGCTAAACGCGCTGGGCAGAACAGGTAATTAGGATTGTGGAAAGGGCCAAATAAGGTTGGGGTCAGTTTCATCTTCTAATTGTAATTTATTGTAATTTAATAACACATTTACAACCAAAGCCGCCCATAGCCGAACCTTTACCAAATGCAACTCTTTCACGGCTGAAGGCCTCCAAACAAAAACTCTTAACAAATCAACAAGATAAAAATGCAGTTAAAATAGGCAAATAAAACACATTAAAAAAACATATATTACAGCAAAATGGAAAGCCTCAAGGCAAGGCAGATAAAAACAAACATATGCACAGTGCAATACCAATGACTGAAGGCCACAATTAAGTCTCAAAATTTTAAAATATATTACCGTAATCTTTTAAAAGCAGAAGTCCGCACTGTTTAATCTTGAAAGATAATTTTAAGAACAAGGTTACAAGACTGAAAGCCCACAAATTTATTTTACAAAATTTTTAATAAAAAAGAAAAAACACCATAATCCTTAAATTTCACGTAGCCGAAAACAGATAATTAAACACCGGTGAGAAAGACAATGAAGACAATGTCACTCAGACGCCTCTAGGGAGGTCGGTCTGCCCTCGTTCACTTAGGCGAGGCAGGTGGTGAGCCCCACTACACTTGATTCGTCGGAACCCAACCAGGGGACAGCCACGGACCGACCGACACAACAACTTGCTTGCCACCAATCGGTACATGAGAACTCAAACACTTAAGGTTACGAACGTGATTATCCAGAATGAAGTATGTACAAACACTCGATGTTGCTCACAGGAAAACCTCCCCAACAGCGAACCTCCGAAACGAACCATAACATGAATGGGCGAGGCTTGGGTACTTAAAACACCACTCAACCTTGAAGTCCTGGGTCGGTGAACCACGAAGTTCTTAGCGATCGGACATCACACACGCTCCGACACTGCGCATGGACCGGCAACGTACTCATCGAGTGCACCGCGCGGAGATATTTTCCCTGGTCGGCAGCAACCGACCGACTGGCTGCTGGTCCGTCCACGACTGCTGCTCCGCCGCGACTGCACTGCTGGTGCGTCTCCCACTCTCTTCCGGACGCAAGACGGCGGAAATACTGGCTCGGACCCAGCCACGTAAACACGCCCACTTGTTAATCGACATCCCTGCACCAGGAAAGGACCGACCCAAGTTCCACAAGAAGGGGCACAGAAGTGCTGAGAGGACCAGTTATACGTCGTCAGATGAGACGACCGACCTCTCAGAGCCAGTACGCCGACAAAATTTTAAATTAATCGTCAGTGGAACTAACACCAACTACACACACAACCTGACAAACACTTGCACGAAGACCTGAACAAAACCCAACAGTCACTAAGCACGTACGAAGACAAATCGGGAATCAATGCACACACAGCTGACTCATGAACGATCGGCGAGCCAAAACGCGTCATGCGGTAGGACGACCGACCGACGATCCACCAAGACCGTGGCCCGGCTCAAGTGATGCGTGGCGACAATGGGCGGGCGAGCCATTTCGATGCAGACCTCACAGCTCCAACCCGACTGCATTAGTGCCGCATTGCAAGTCCACGATTGGCAGGTCCGGACTGCGCTCCAGACGCGTTCCAACTGACTGGCAGCCCGAACTCGTGACATGAACTCGCAACCCGAACTCTCATACGACAGACAACGACCGGGAAGTCATAGCAGTCGAGCAAAGATACTACGAGAGGGGATATATCGATACGCGCTGCTAGCGCCGCTCACGGTCAGGCAAAGCCGCAACTCAGTGACAGTAGTACACTACTGGCCATTAAAAATGCTACACCACGAAGTTGACGTGCTACAGACGCGAAATTTAACCGACAGGAAGAACATGGTGTGATATGCAAATGATTAGTTTTTCAGAGCATTCACACAAGGTTGGCGCCGGTGGC
Source organism: Schistocerca americana (assembly GCF_021461395.2). NCBI lineage: Eukaryota > Metazoa > Arthropoda > Insecta > Orthoptera > Acrididae > Schistocerca > Schistocerca americana. The sequence goes on along the minus strand of NC_060125.1, from coordinate 188,494,187 downwards.
GACACCTACAACGTGCTGACATGACGAAAGTTTGCAACCGATTTCTCATACACAAAGAGCAGTTGACAGGCGTTGCCTGGTGAAACGTTGTTGTGATGCCTCGTGTAAGGAGGAGAAATGCGTACCATGACGTTTCCGACTTCGATAAACGTCGGATTGTAGCCTATCGCGATTGCGGTTTATCGTATCGCGACATTGCTGCTCGCGTTGGTCGAGATCCAATGGCTATTAGCAGAATATGGAATCGGTGGTTTCAGGAGGATAATATGGATCGCCGTGCTGGATCCCAACGGCGTCGTATCGCTAGCAGTCGAGATGACAGGCATCTTATCCACATGGCTGTAACGGATACGTGCAGCCACGTCTCGATCCCTGAGTCAACAGATGGGGACGTTTGTAAGACATTAACCATCTCCACGAACAGTTCGATGACGTTTGCAGCAACATGGGCTATCAGCTCGGAGACCATGGCTGCCGTTACCCTTGACGCTGCATCACACACAAGAGCGCCTGCGATGGTGTACTCAACGACGAACCTAGGTGCACGAATGGCAAAACGCCAATATTTCGGATGAATCCAGGTTCTGTTTAGACCATCATGGCGGTCGCATCCGTGTTTGGCGATATCGCGGTGAACGCACATTGGAAGCGTGTATTCGTCATCGCCATACTGGCATATCACCCAGCGTGATGGTATGGGGTACCATTGGTTACAGACCTCGGTCACCTCTTGTTCACATTGATGGCACTTTGAACACTATGCGTTACATTTCATATGTGTTACGACCCGTGGGTCTATCCTTCATTCGATCCCTGTGAAACCCTACATTTCAGCAGGATAATGCACGACCGCATGTGTCAGGTCCCGTACGGCCCTTTCTGGGTACAGGAACTGTTCGACGGCTGCCCTGGCCAGCGCATTCTCCAGATATCTCACCAACTGAAAACGTCTGGTCAATGGTGGCCGAACAACTGGCTCGTCACAATACGCCAGTCACTACTCTTGATGAACTGTGGTATCGTGTTGAAGCTGCATGGGCATCTGTACCTGTACACGCCATCCGAGCTCTGTTTGACTCAATGCCGAGGCGTATCAAAACGTTCAAATGTGTGTCAAATCTTATGGGACTAAACTGGTAAGGTCATCAGTCCCTAAGCCTACACACTAAACCAAAATTATCCTAAGGACAAAGACACATACTCACGCCTGAGTGAGGACTCGAACCTTGGCCGGGACCAGCCGCACAGCCAGGCGTATCAAGGCCGTTATTACGGCCAGATGTGGTTGTTCTGGATACTGATTTCTCAGGATCTATGTACCCAAAATGCGTGAAAATATAATCACATGTCAGTTCTAGTGTAATATATTTGTCCAACGAATACCCGTGTATCATCTGCATTTCTTCTTGGTGTAGCATTGCCAGTAGTGTACATTAACGTAGTGAGGTGGAAGTACGTTTAAACTGGGTAAAATAAATGATGGCGGGAACACGAGTCACGACGGCTCATTGTCCAAGCGCGCTTGTGGTGGATTCGGACGCCTTACCGGAGAATTACTTAGCAACCTGGTGGCCAGTGCAGGAACATGTTGCAGAGCATGCATTTCCGTCTGTGGTGACCACTGAGTGAGCGCATTCCGGTAATTGTGACTAGAAACTTTAAAAATAGATGCAGCCGCGAGTGCCCGTTCTGTTTGCGACGATACACAGGCCCCGTCGTGCCAGCGCGTGTTTTAACAACTGAGTAGGCGTGGAGACCAACCCAGAAAGAGCTCAGCAGCCGCCTGACTCTCGCGGTGTCATCAGTAGATGGCGGCACCCTTTCAACTTCAGTGATTGGTCGCCACTCTGACTGTGAGAATTAACCAAGACCGCAGGACAGAGGCCAGCAGGTACATGCATGCTTTGGGCGCATGATTTTGAAAACCCGGACGTCCGGCAACTGGCTGGCAACATGGTGAGGTAATCGCCATGGATGAATTGAGTGTCCGGAGTAAATATCAAATAATATGAAATCCAACAAAACCTGGACCCAACCAGTTTTCAGGTTTTTCACGTTAAACGTTTTATGTATAAAAGGAACTTTTGAAATCAATATATCGACAACGCCTTAAGAGATTTACACAAAGAAACTGTCAACGGATGTGTCTCATTGAGCCCTAAGAGCATCACAGTAGATTTTTTGTGTACTTTGGCTCCTTTAAATTACGAGCTGGAATGAGCAATTCGCCAGTGAAAACTTGCTTTTGCACATGACTGATAACAAATGAAACATTAAAAGTAGTTGCAACAGTATTAACTGGGCATAAATGGGAACATACGAAGGTGCTTTGTTGTAACTGATTATATGTATTTGTAATGAAACATTGTAACGTAGTGTCTACTTGAGACAATCATTATTTGTGAAAAACTATTTAACTTATAGAAAAACCCTGAACAGCAACATAAAGCTGAGGAAATTACGCATGTTACATGTTTACAACACTAAATTCGTAGCTTTTAGCTGCTATGGTGTCAGGTTCGAATCCTGCCTCGGGCATGGATGTGTGTGATGTCATTAGGTTAGTTAGGTTGAAGCACTTCTAAGTCTAGGGGACTGATGACCTCAGATGTTAAGTCCCATAGTGCTTAGAGCCATTTAAACCATTTTATGTAGTTTTTAATTCTGTGGGGAAAGTCGGAATTTTGTGTGCTTGACTCACGTTAGTGCGAGGGCTTAAATAGCGGAAGCCACACGTTTGGTTCCAAAGAGCAGTCAGTTGGGATTGAGGTCTGGAAGAGACGGTACGTATGTGTGGTTGTAGGTTATCTATTATTCAGAAAGAGTTTAAACTTATGGACTTTGTGTTAGGTGAACTAGTCTGATCTCTGAAACTTTACCATGGTTACTTTTGCGAGTGATCTGCACTCGGGATTTAGATAGTCCACAACTTAAACTTGTGCTAATTGAACTTTGATTATTTTCCAACATTTTTCCGGAACTTTAAACAAATGTGAGATGCTGTTTCATTTTTGTCTAAGCCCTTGCTGCAAAATTTATTAATTCAATGATGAAGAATTATTAACCTGTTACAGTAAATCGAATAAACCAAATTTGTTAAATATATAAACACTGTGAGGAGCAAATATTATTTTTCAGTGCAAGATCCTACCTGCGTTTGTTTATTTGAACTTATTGAGTGGAATTTCTTTTTTAGGGTTATTGTAACAGATGCATTGGTTGATCCCAGGATTGACCAAAAATTAAAAATCCAATCATGCATTTGGAGGCCCTATGACAACTGATTTTCTAACTTACAGTTTATTATTTATGCAGATGCGAGCCTGAGCTCACGAGTTACAAGTTCACTAAACAATTAATTTCTGGTATCAACAAGAGAAGACAACTTTAGCAAATAGTTTTCACGGTATCGTCCCACAACACACCTTACTAAGAATCACATCTCACCTTCTGTAAGGTTCAGGGACCACAATGAATGGTGTTGACTTCAGCGTGATTATTGTCTCTAAATAATTTACTTCTGTTCCTCGCACTGCGTATGTCATTCATCACTTTCTGTACCATATTGTAGCAGTTCTTTCTCTACATGGTCCACATTTCATTTGTTTGTGTTATTGGCAGTGACACATGCCGTACAAATTATTTCGGTCCTTAAATTTTGCACACCATTGCTGTGTGTCGAGCGTTTTCTGATAACATGGCTCCTCCTTTCGATAATCTCACAAAGAATAAGTAAGCGGCTGACAACTATGACATGAGGCGCGTTCAACAAGCAGTGCAACAATTATTTTCGCGGTCAGTTACGACTGAAAAACTGCGTAATTTGTTGTGGGACATGGGGGAATATTCCCTTTTCATCCTCTATAGTTTCATGAAGTCCAGATAGATGGCGGCACTGTACATCGCCTTCAAAATGGTGTCTGTAATAGAGGTGCGTTCCAAGCAGACAGCTATCATTGAATTTGTTTTGGCGGAAAACCAGAGCATCGTAGATATTCGTAGGCAGTTGCGGAACGTCTGTGGAGAGGTGGCAGTGAACAAAATGACTGTGAGTCGTTGGGAGAGGCGTCTGTCAACATCGCAGAAAGATCGCGCAAACCTGTCTGATCTTCCGCGTGCCGGACGGCCGCACACAGCTCTGTCTCCTGCAACTTTCTAACGTGCGGATACTCTCTCTCGAGGTGATTGACGGATTACAATCAGACACCTCGCTGCACAATTGGACGTTTCTGTTGTGGAACTGACACACTCGTCCACCATTTGGAGTACTCAAAGGGTGTGGGTCAGCTGAGTTTCTCCTCGCCTAACAGAGCAGAGCAGAACAATCTGTGCAGAATTGCTTGTTCTGTACGAGGCTCATAATGACAATTTCTGTCGAACATCGTGACAGGCGATGAAACATGTGTTCGGTGCTTCGAACCAGAAACAAAACTGCAATCTATGGAATGGCGCCACACCACCTCTCCTCCGAAGAAAAAGTTCAAAGACGCACCTTAACCAGTAAAGTCATGGTGACTGTCTTCTGGCTGTGAAGGGGTTATTCTGTTTCATGAACTCTCTCATGGTGCTACGATCTGTTTTAAAATATACTGTGCTTCCCTCCGGAAACTGTAGAAACAACTTCATCGTCTTCGACGTCACATAAATGCAAAAGAACTCCTTCTCCATAACGACGCAAGATCTCACACAAACCTGGCCGCGCGGAGTGGCCGCTCGGTTTGAGGTGCCATGCCACGGATTGCGCGGCCCTCCCGCCGGAACTTTGAGTCCACCCTCGGCATGGGTGTATATGTTGTTCTTAGCATAAGTTAGTCTGTGTAAGTCTAGGGACCGATGACTTCAGCACTTTGGTCCCTTAGGAATTCACACACATTTGAACATTCTCACACAAGTCTGTTTACCAGAGAGGAGCTCACAGAACTTCATTGGACTTTTCTTCTTCATCCACCCTTACAGTCCGGATCTCGCACCTTCCGACTTCCATCTCTTCGGCCCAATGAAGGATGCACTCCATGGGAAGCAGTACGTGGATGACTTGGAGGTCACTGATGCAACAAAACGTTGGCTCCAACGTCGACCCGTAGAGTGGCAAACTGGCCCTCGCAGTGAGGTGGCCTAGGGCACACGCACTGAAAGAAAATTATGCATAAAAGTAGGGTTTCACAAACAAAAGGGTGGAGAATAATATAGGGTTATTGAATTCTGAATAAAACCAACCAGCTTTCAGAAAAAAAAAAAAATGTTGCACTACTTACTGAACGCCCCTAGTAAAAGTAGTGTGTAGTGTTGAAGAACAACATTAAGAAACACAAGCAGAAATCAGGAATGCAAAAAGAAATTGTAGCCTGCATAGAAGTTCATGACGTTTCTTAGTGAAACCAATCCAATTTGAAGCACAAATTAAAAAAAGTGCAGAAAGTATTAGCGTTGATACAGTCCCACGGACATCGTCGGGTGTGTCAGGAAGGACTTCTGGGACCTGCCTTAAGGGTTGACGGGTTCAGTGGTCAGAAAACTGGTGACAGGCCACCGGCGACGTCATCAAGGGGAGACGCGCACCAGAGATGGTTGTGTCTGGCGTTGTCCAAGAGAGAAGGGCATCTCGGTGTAGAGTATAAGTACATCGGACAAGAAATTAGTCTCTATGGAGGAGACGTCACACCAACACGTTACACACTGCCTGTAGCCTTATTAATGGCGAAGGTTCTACGTCTGCATCTCCATACATACTCCGCAGTCCACCATACGGTGCGTGGCGGAGGGTACCTCGTACCACAACTAGCATCTTCTCTCACTATTCCACTCCCAAACGGAACGAGGGAAAAATGACTGCCTATATGCCTCTGTACGAGAAGAAGAGGGTTAACAAGTTTCTTGACGAAGGTCGTACCAAGTTGAAACCACTCATGGAGATTATACCCTGTAAAGCTACCAAAATACGGGGATCTTGATTGGTTCATTACATCTGCCAAATGTCTCAGACACTTTATATGGGATTAACATCGTGTGATCTAGCTGGCCAGTCGACGTGTTGTAAGATGCCTAAGTATTCAACAAACAAGGGACGTATGATAACAGACATATTGAATTTGTGTTGAAGTCTCGATGTGGTTTACTGGCGGAAGAGTGGACACAAATGACTTTCAAACACTGAGTCGTTACTAAGGGTTTACGTTCATTACACATAGATTTATCTGTAAACGTAAAGCTGATCTCCGGTTAAAGAAGTACACGGTCCAATAACATTAATGTAACCGCAACCTCTGTTCGCGGTCAACGCGCAGAAATAACTCGCAGACGTCTTGTGGGAACAGTAGCAGTGTAGGACATGTAAAACATGTCGGAGGGGAGGGACGCAGAAAATAGTGCAGTCGTTGTCATAAGGCGATTTATCTGTCATCCAAAAGGACATATTCAGAGGCTTATGGCTCATGCGTGAAAGTACTCTGGAAGCGGCTAAGTTCGTAAACTGTTCACGAGACGCCGTGGTTGGAGTGTACAGAGCATGGCAAAATGGCGCTTTCTAAAACCGGCGCCCAGCTAATTGTCACAGCACGGGCCACATAAAGGGTGAACGACGGATACGGATATATGAACAAGGGAACAGAGGTGCAGCTGTTGAAGTGACCGCGTAGATGGAACAAGAGCCTGCCAACAGTGTCTCCTCAACAACAGTTCAATGAACGTTGCTGCATAAGGACTTGCACAGATGTGACTGTTTGATAGAGCCACGCAGACTGCAGTCTATCGGTGACAAAAGCTGGAATTTGCACGTCTATATCGAACTAGACGTCCACTGAGTGGAGCCGTCTGAACTTTCCAGCTGAATCATGTTTTATGCTCGATTGGAGAGATGGTCTCGTACTGGGTTAAACGTCTAAAAGCGGACAAGCAGGAAGCGTTATGACCTGCGAAATGTTTTCGTGGCATTCTGTGGGCGATCTCGTCATTTTTGAAGGCACAATTGACCAACATAAGAATACATTCGTCCTTGGAGACGATGTTCACGTCTAAAGCAGTTTGTTTTTGCTCGGCACAATGGCGCCTACCAGCAGGACAACGTGACGTGATGTGACAGCTCACAGTGTTCGTGCGTGGTTCGACGGGCACCAGGATGAGTGTACCGTACTCCTCTGGCCACCAAACACTTCGGATTTAAACCCAATCGAGAATATGTGGGAGCACCTCCATCGGGCTATTTGTGTCATGGACACTCAACCGAGAAACCTAGTTCACTGGCCACTGCGGTGGAGTTATCATGGCTCTACATACCTGTTGGTGCCTCTCAGGACCTCTCTGACTATCTTCCTGCACGCCTCGTAGAGATCCACGCTCCAAGAAATTGGTTCTTCAGGCTTCCGACAGGTGTTCACGTTAATGTGAGTGGATAGTGTAAAGGTGTTATACATTCTCAATTTTGTGCTTTTAATTTATAATGATAAGGCTGTTCCACCAAGCAGAGACTGAAGAATGATATACCAGTATCTTTTTGCTGAGATATAGAGCATGTTTTCAGAAGCCAAGTGCACAAGAATATTTTTATTGGCTTTTATGAGTTTTTCGCTTTCCCACCTTTATCTAATAACAATATTACATTGAGAAATTGGCATATATATATATATATATATATATATATATATATATATATATATATATATATATATATATATAAGTTTTGCATCACCTCGGTTCCGAAAGTTCCAGAACCCGTACAGAAGACATCATTTCTGCCCTTGTTATTGCTCATAAAAACCACACATTGCATGTTGTACGAGGTGGTGGTCCAGATTGCTGTACGCACCAGTATTTCTAATACCCAGTAGCACGTCGTCTTGCACTGGTGCATGCCTGTATTCTTCGTGGTATACTATTCACAAGTTCATCAAGGCACTGTTGGTCCACATTGTCCCACTCCTCAACGGCGATTCGGCATAGATCCCTCAGAGTGGTTGGTGGGTCACGTCGTCCATAAACAGCCCTTTTAAATCTCTTTCAGGCATGTTCGACAGGGTTCATGTTGACCACTCTAGCCGAGCGATGTCGTTATCCTGAAGGAAGTCATTCACGTTGGGACCGCAAATCATCGTTCATGAAGACGAATGCCTCGCCAATATGCTGCCGATGTGGTTGCATTATCGGTCGGAGGATGGCATTCACGTATCGTACAGCCGTTACGGCACCTTCCATGACCACAAGCGATGTACGTCGGCGCTACATAATACCACCACGAAACAGCAGGGAACCTCCCCATTCGCTGGACAGTGTGTCTAAGGCGTTCCAGCCTGACCGGGTTGCCTCCAATCACGTCTCCGACGATTGTCTGGTTGAAGGCATACGCGACACTCATCGGTAAAGAGAACGTGATGCCAATCCTGAGCGGTCCATTCGGCATGTTGTTGGGCCCATCTGTACCGCGCTGCGTGATGTCGTGCTTGCGAAGAAGGACCTCGCCATTGACGCCGTGACTGAAGTTGCGCATTATGCAGCTTGTTGTGCACAGTTTGAGAAGTAACACGACGTCCTGTGGCTGCACGAAAAGCATTATTCAACATGATGGCGTTGCTGTCAGGGTTGCTCCGAGCCATAATGCTTAGGTAGCGGTTATCCACTGCAATAGTAGCCCTTGGGCGGCCTGAGCAAGGCATGTCATCGACAGTTCCTGTCATTGTGTATCTCCTCCATGTCAGAACAACATCGCTTTTGTTCACTCCGGGACGCCTGGGCACTTCACTTGCTGAGAGCCCTTTCTGGCACAAAGTAACAATGCGGATGCGATCGAACCGCGTCATTGACCATCTAGGCATGGTTGAACTACAGACAACACGAGCCGTGTATCGCCTTCTCGATGGAATGACAGGAACTGTTCGGCTGTCGGACCCCCTCAGTCTAACTGGCGCTGCTCATGCATGGTTGTTTACATCTTTGGGTGGGTTCAGTGACATCTCTTGTGACACCCGCCATTTTATGTCATTGTGTGGGTGTTATGTTGACGAGTTACGCAATGGATTGATCTGACAAGTACCCTTTGGCTCCTGCTACAAGGAATTTCCACCCCACACTACTACAGAAGTCATACAGACGCTCCTAACGTACCAAAAAGAAAAGCCTTAAAAACTTTCAGCAATAAATATCTTCTGGCGTCGTCCACTGTAAGGAAAAGACACAAAAATATTCTATTTTCTTATGTAACTAGTGGGATACTTGGGTACTGGAGTGTTGCTAGTTAGTATAAGAAAAACATTAAACGAACGGAAAATATTATTTATTGCAAAATTTAAGAAAATCAAGTGAAACATTTATTTATAAACTGACACACAAATTTCCGGGTTCTTTTCGCAATAGGAGGTTACCTCTTACAGATAGGAATCCTGTTAATGACATTTATATGCAAAGTGTTGGAAAACTCGTTTATCCCTTTTTTTTAAGAATGTTATTTACTTGGCAGAATGGCTGAGAGACGCGCCTACCCAACTTGAATAATGATCCGATTGAATTTTTCTAACTATGGTCGAGGCTGTCGAGTGAGAAATATAATGGAGTGACATGAATGAAGTATGTTATTTCTAATGGAGGAAAGATGAGGCTCGCCTAGGCTGTAGCGCACAATACCGTGAGCTGCAATGACTGCTGCTTGCGTCGCTCGCCACTGAAAAATAACAAAACTATCTCTTTCTATCTGGATTGACCTTCGCCAATCGAACTCTCACTACGCCTTGATGAAGTCAAGGACTCCTATCTGCCCCTAGTCTAACTATTGGCGTGGTACACTAGTCAAATAACCAGTCCATCGTGATGCCACTCAATGTTCGCTCTCAGACGCGAAGTAATACTCTGTCTGTGTTCACACCGTACATTAAGTGTTGCGGCAACACAGTGAACAAACGCTTAATCATGAGCGACTCAGTATAGAGTATCACTCGATTCGCTAGCGACAGAGGTGCTCTCTCAGTGCAGTACTGAGTAGAGACTTTGTTCCTCACTCTCTGCATACATGCACGAGCACACTCATTCCCACTACGTTTTCCTGTTACAAGAGCATCACCGTAACGACTTCCCTCCACGCCAAAAATGAAAGGGTATATCATCCGCTGTCTTCCCCTGACTCCTCCGGCTCATTGCGTCAGAAGTAGCCCACCAATCAGCATTACCCTTGCAAATGGGAGAATGGCTAAGCCGACCAATCTGGAAATATATAGCATCTGTGTTAGGCGTTTACCGTCCACTTGTGAGAACTCTGAAACTGCGCACTTGATCTGTCAAAAAATGAGTATGTTGGGGCACTCCCAAACAATACAACGGGTTTTGAAGGTGAACACGCAGACCATTATCCCTTTTCTCTAGCAAAAACTGTTTTGGTCGTGGGCGGTCGGCCAGCCGGCGTAGCTGTGTGCTAACTCACACTCCTATGGACTTTCCAGCGGGCTGGTTGCCTCCGCTGAACAGAAACTCCTGTGGCCGTCGTGTCTTGAATGTTTTTGTACGCTAGCCTCCACTTTTTAATCTCGGTGCACACTTGCGATTTATTTATTGGATTTGCATATTGATTAAATGGAAATATGCAAAACTGAACCTACCCTATCGAGTTTGGGATCGAATGAAACGTCTTGATACGCAGAATACGACGGTGAGGTCGGAATATGTAAGAAATGAAGATCAGGAGACCACGCCACCTTACACTCTGAACAGTCATAGGAATTGTGTCTCTGATACAGTATCCAAAATCAACGTTAATCTTCAGGAGTTGTTGGAACCATGCTAATGGAAAACGTTTTTGCATGTGTTTATATGTACAGGCTGATTCACGAAGATATGCAAATACTTTAATTTGTTATTCTGCAAGGAAAACTAAAAAATTTTTACATAAATATAGGTCTGTAAATGTTTAGTTATGGTGTTACAGCTAATAAAAGATTTTGCCCAAAATTTAGCAAATGTCCCAGACATGTATCTGCAGTAGTTCTCCAGAACATCCAGGGAAGCAAAGACGTAATTTTGTAAAATTTTAAATTTGTGAACTACTTGACCCAATTTGATTTTAAATTCCAGACAATTGCACAAAGTGCTGAATGGAGGTTGTAGAGAATTAATTTTGGAAAAATGATGGTAATAACGTTAACTGAAACTGTATGAATGTGTTAAATAATTTGCTTTTATTAATACTATAGCACACGTGAATTCCTGTTAAACTGGGAAAAACTCACTGTTAAGGAAGTAGTACAGTGTACATACAATTTCACAATACATTCACAATAAGCGTTCAAAAATGTCTCCACCGAATTTAGTGCATTTAGCTGCGCATGTAGGAACATATTTTGTTGCTCATTTCAGTTTCATAGACTTGTTCTTAATTTCGTCTATTGCATTCATAATGCAGGCAAGTAATACCTTACATGTATTGAATTTGTCCTCATAAACTATGTCTTTCATCCATCCCCATACACAAAAATCCATTGGCCTTAAATCGGGTGATCTGGATGGTCGGAGACGTGTAACACCGTGACCAATCCATTTCTGGGGAAAGTGTTCATTTAAATGAGTAGTAACTGCGTTGATGACATGTGGAGGCGCGCCTTCATGTTGAAAATACACTTGCAATCGCGTACCAAGCGGATCATCTTCGAGAAAGCGGGGCATTTCTTCATGAAGAGATTGTAAGTACGTCTGGCCACTTAGACATTCTGGGAAAATGATTGGTTCAATAAAGAGTCTATTGATTATACCACACCACACATTTATGCTAAATTGCTGCTGGAAATTGCGTTGCACTGTTGCATGTGGTTTTGCTTCAGGCCATACGTGCTCGTTATGTAAATTGTTTATACCATCTCGAGTAAACTGTGCCTCATCAGTAAATAAAATGTACTTGTGTAACTGCCGATTAGTATTTAAACAGTTGCACAACTTCAAGCGAAGGGCAGGATCTCCCGGGTGTAAATGATGCACTTTTTGTTTACGGTACGGATACAGTTTGTTGTACTTCAGTGTACGCCATACATTAGATTGTGAAATCCTAAATCGTTGAGAGATTAGTCGTGTACTGGTACCTGAGCTACGTTGAACAGCTTCCATAATATCCTCTTCATCGTCTTCACGAATCGAGCACTAGTACTGAATATGAACGCTGGGTAGAGAACCTGTCCCCTGTAACAATCGAAATACTCCGCTAATGGTCCGTGCATTCGGAGTCCTCCGAGCTGGGTAACGTATGCGATATTCGTTAACTGCAGCCGTGGCATTACCATCACATTTGCCATAAAGAAACGCCATATCGGCGTATTCCTCTGTCGTAAATTTGAAAGGAATCCCTACTTCATAAATGATCTAGAAGCTACAACAGTTACTATGAGGTTTCACTTAATTACACTGTTGTTATTATGTTCTTTCACTAAACAATACAGAAAACTATCTCGTTTCAATGTTAGGAAAAGACTGAAGCAATTCACTAACGGTTGCCAACAATGACATAAAAATTTCTGTATTCTTAATGGAAAGTAAACAAATTTACTTGTATAATAATCTTTGCTGCTCTGGATGTTCTGTAAAACTATTACAGCTACACGTTTGGGACATGTTTTATTAGAATCACCAGATCAATAACAACAAAATAAATTGAAACCATGCTTTTTTTAACCTCATACACTTTTGCGATGGCTTCACATTAGCGAAGTTGCTAAATTTCAAGCAAAATCTTTTATTAGCTGTGACTCTGTAACGGTCCCTTCGAAACATCACGCTGTTATACTACCTGTAGGTTCGTTGCTAAAAGTGAGATGTCAATATTAACCATGGTGGTGGTGTTCGTTAAAAAAGCAAGTGAAGTTGAGAGACCATTCTGTATCAGTAACTTCGACTACAGGATTTCAGGAAATAATCAACGACTTACGATTAAGTGGTGTATCCACGTCTGAACAAATGACAACTGTTATCAGTGCGTTAGGTCTAGTGCTTTAACCAGTTCTCCTTGTGCAGCTGTCGAGCTGTACATTGCACCTTTTGTTTAACGTGTATCGAGAGCCAATAAGCCTTTCATTAGACTAATATTTCACCTTTTACATCAGTATCATCAAGTTATCACTCCTCAAATTAGATAAAATACAGTAACACTGCGTCACCGTCGGGGTCTGAACGATGCCTTCAATGCTGATCAACGCTCTGTTCTCGGAAGCTGCGATAATGCCTCTCCGTGTTCGGCGCCAATCCATGGTGCATTAATTTACCTTACGGAGAATCGAAACTATGGATTTCCTCTCCATTACTCAGAAACTAAGCGACCTATAGGAGGGCCTTTGAACCAGTAATCCTTTGTCTCTTAAAGCAAAATGTGGGTCGTTTTACACTAATTGCCACTTAACAGATAACTTTATTATCGCTCACGTCACTGAAGTAACCGGTACCATTTTATCCAGCTACTCATTCTTGCAATCTCTGAAAGTTAAAAATTAACAACATATTACCGACAACTGTGTAGATACAGTGGTCAGACGTGATTAAAATATTCACTAACAGGGCTAATAAAACATCAAATTTGTTGTTGTTATTTACAGCTGTTCCTCCTGATTTATTACTTCAATTATGGTTTATCAAACAGATAATGTAGTAGATTACACCAAAAAATTATTGAACTGTGTAATATATATCTGAAGAAAGATTATCATGTTCCCAATATTTCTCACACGTTCATGAGTGGCATTATAACTACATCAGTGTTCTAACACGTAGAGTATTATCGTTTTTATTATATGAGTGCAGAACCCGTTGCCTTCAAATAAATGGTTCAAATGGCTCTGAGCACTATGGCACTTAACTTCTGAGGTCATCAGTCACCTAGAACTTAGAACTGATTAAACCTAACTAACCTAAGGACATCACACACATCCATGCCCGAGGCAGGATTCGAACCTACGACCGGAGCGGTCGCTCGGCTCCAGACTGTAGCGCCTAGAACCGCAGGGCCACCCCGGCCGGGCCCGCTGCCTTCTTCCAGCTTCCTTTTGTTCCGTTGATCGAACTAGAATTCATCTAAGTTCTTCCAGTGCAGATTCCCACCTTTTTATTCTTAGGAAATATATCCGTTATACAAACAACGTTTCAGTTCGCTAATGATGTAACTGTTATTCTTTTGTATAAAAATTTAATCCCATCATGTGACGAGAGCGTTTTTGCTCTACAATAATCTGCCAGAAACTGTCTTCAGAATTGTAACGTGGACTCCCTGACGGCAGAAAACATCGATCGATATTGCAGCTGCGTTACTACATGTGTTTCAATCCAAGTCACACCTTCTTCTAAAAATTCTAATCGCTGACGTGAATAAAGCTTGTGTAGATTAACGGCCTCAGACAATACGTATTTGCACGTCCTATACTACTATTAAAGTTCGGAGAAGGTAACTATATATCTATATATATATATATTCACCCACTGTGAATAATTCAGAAAAGACTGAGAGTCGGAAAGTTTTGTACTATTAAGGGAACGTAATTCCATTAACTGAGATTTAATTACAAATCAACGAAGAGAATAATTATTAACTGTGTGAATTCTTTAAGTAAATGGAACGTGACAGGTCAAATTTAAAAAAAAAATATAATAAATAATCTGTGATATATTGTATGTTTTATTTTTCGTGCATTAACATTTCACGAGAAGTATAACCTGGACGAGACAAACTGGAAAACCTCAGTCGGTGCATTGGATCCAACAAATGTAAAGAAAGATATCACTGCGTATTTTCGTGTTATCTTGCTTGTCACTGAACCGTAATTCCGTTTTGTTCAAGGTTTACAATTAGACTTATTTGAAACGTTAGTAGCAAATTAATTTCAATTTCTTTGCGAATATTGAGTACAAAATGGCTGATCGAGTGTCTGTGTGGCCAAGATGGTCAAACACCACTACACTCTTTTTACGTACGAGTGTAACTTTAATTATTGACCTGCATCTGGTCACTAATAACAGTGGTAGCACTATAAATTATTTGCTAGAAAGTGATATGGCTAATATTACGAGGATTTTCCATATTTAGTTGGGTAATGGTTCAAATTGCGAAACTGAAACGCATGCTGATGACAAATCTCGGAGAAATACTGCTGCACCCACTGAACAAGATACCGAACCCTTTGACCCACTAATAGAATGTTTCGTAGATCACAGGTAATGGCTACGGCCATGAATACTGTTCCGGACAAAAAATATGTGAAATCTCATCAACACAAAACACTCATTGCCGACAGAACCAAGCGAAATTTCGCCGGTCGAGTAAGTAGTATCACGTGCAATTCCATCGACACAATATTCTTTGTCGGCTGAATTAAACATAATGTTGTTGACACAGGTGACTTTGTCGTCTAGGCTAGCGGATCTGAGTGAAAAGCAGGCGAACATTGGAAAAGTTCAGAATTTAGGAATAATATCAGCTCACGGGGCCTACCCGGGGACATAAAGAAGTTGTTTGACGAAGTTTCGTCTTTAAGTAAAGCTCAAACAACACTACTCTACACTGTTCAGCAGCTTTCTGTAAGGGCAGATAATATTTCTTTTGAACATGATACTAAACTGCAAGAAAAATTTGAGTTGGAAAGCCAACGATTTTCCAATACGTTTTCGGATTGGCTTACTGAAATGGACGACAAAATTAATAAAAAATTCGAATCTCAAGTAAACGCTGCCTTGCAACAATCTGGTGCAAGTGTGGTGTCTGAATGAAATAGCCAAAATTGTTGATAATCGTTTGTCAGTTACAGAAGGACTTAGTTGACTGGGCTTTCTTTATACCCGTCCAAATAAAAGACATGAAACAATACCAACGAAAGTTTAAAGCGTGGTGTCCAATGTTCCCTCAGTCGTTCGTCATTTCGATAGTGTGACACATCCAGCATCACAGTCAAGCAGATCGCGGCAAAATCAGTTCAAGCTGATAAGCTCAATGACATAATCTTTGTGGCGGAGGCTGCCTGTAACTCTATCGTGAGTTATTTTTGAGGAAAGTTATTGAAACACAGGCAGCTTCAGATTTTCTGGCTTGAGAAAAATCTATTCATCCTGTTGTTTTTAGAGAAATCCTTTCATGGCCTACCATTACGTTCCTGGGTGGATATGCAGGAAATCCAATCTATAAGAGATTTTATCCATTGCCAAAATTTGAAAGACCATTTCTCTCAAAGTATTGGTCCATGAGGAATTAGGAAAGACTCTGCAAGGAATAATTCAATCTGCAGCCTTTTAATGTGCAAGTGAGCCTTCGCAAGTACTTTGAGAAGTACGTACATAAAATAAGATACTGGGATGAGCTCATATCTCAGAAGGATATCTTGTCAATGTTAAAGTTAAAGTTGCCTAAAAACATTCATGGAAAACTAGCTGACGCACCAGAGACAAATCTGGGTAGTTTTATGTCAGTGTTCGATGCAATTGACGTCATACATGAGAAGGCAAAAGCAAAAACTGTTAATGTGGCAGGCACGTCGCCGACTGCTTATAGCAAAACACCATAACAATAACGGAAGAAATGAATGACATGTGGAATTCGCCATCCACAAGCCACTCAGCCAAGTCAGTCACGTAGGCACAATGAATCGAAATTTTTCATACGAAATAAAAGAAAGAGGTCAAATAAGAAATTCAATCCCGGATACCAAAACAATGACATGGGCAACCATTGGTAAAATAACCATCGTAACTGTTGTGTCGCTGGTATTAACTACCAAATGGATAGTAGGAATTAATTACAGGTAAGAAGATTTATTCTGAAAATAAGATGATATACAGGGTGTTACAATAAGGTACGGCCAAACTTTCAGGAAACATTCCTCACACACAAAGAAAGAAAATATGTTATGTGGACATGTGTCCGGAAACGCTTACTTTCCATGTTAGAGCTCATTTTATTACTTCTCTTCAAATCACATTAATCATGGAATGGAAACACACAGCAACAGAACGTACCAGCGTGACTTCAAACGCTTTGTTACAGGAAATATTCAAAATGTCCTCCGTTAGCGAGGATACATGCATCCACCCTCCGTCGCATGGAATCCCTGATCCGCTGATCCAACCCTGGAGAATGGCGTATTGTATCACAGACGTCCACAATACGAGCACGAAGAGTCTCTACATTTGGTACCGGTGTTGCGTAGACAGGAGCTTTCAAATGCCCCCACAAATGAAAGTCTAGAAGGTTGAGGTCAGGAGAGCGTGGAGGCCATGGAATTGGTCCACCTCTACCAATCCATCGGTCACCGAATCTGTTGTTGAGAAGCGTACGAACACTTCGACTGAAATGTGCAGGAGCTCCATCGTGCATGAACCACATGTCGTGCCGTACTTGTAAAGGCACATGTTCTAGCAGCACAGGTAGAGTATCCCGTATGAAATCATGCTAACGTGCTAAATTGAGCGTAGGTGGAAGAACGTGGGGCCCAATCAAGACATCACCAATAATGCCTGCCCAAACGTTCACAGAAAATCTGTGTTGATGACGTGATTGCACAATTGCGTGTGGATTCTCGTCAGCCCACACATGTTGATTGTGAAAATTTACAATTTGATCACGTTGGAATGAAGCCTCATCCGTAAAGAGAACATTTGCACTGAAATGAGGATTGACACATTGTTGGATGAACCATTCGCAGAAGTGTACCCGTGGAGGCTAATCAGCTGCTGATAGTGCCTGCACACGCTGTACACGGTACGGAAACAAATAGTTCTCCCGTAGAACTCGCTATACAGGGACGTGGTCAACGTTACCTTGTACAGCAGCAACTTCTCTGGAGCTGACATTGGGGTTATCGTCAACTGCGCCAAGAATTGCCTCGTCGATTGCAGGTGTCCTCGTCGTTCTAGGTCTACCCCAGTCGCGAGTCATAGGCTGGAATGTTCCGCGCTCCCTAAGACGCCGATCAATTGCTTCGAACGTCTTCCTGTCGGGACACCTTCGTTCTGGAAATCTGTCTCGATACAAACGTACCGCGCCACGGCTATTGCCCCGTGCTAATCCATACATCAAATGGGCATCTGCCAACTACGCATTTGTAAACATTGCACTGACTGCAAAACCACGTTCGTGATGAACACTAACCTGTTGATGCTACGTACTGATGTGCTTGATACTAGTACTGTAGAACAATGAGTCGCATGTCAACACAAGCACCGAACTCAACATTACCTTCCTTCAATTGGGCCAACTGGCGGTGAATCGAGGAAGTACAGTACACACTGACGAAACTAAAATGAGCTTTAACATGGAAATTAAGCGTTTCCGGACACATGTCCACGTAACATCTTTTCTTTATTTGTGTGTGAGGAATGTTTCCTGAAAGTTTGGCCGTACCTTTTTGTAACAACCTGTATACCTCAACGTAATCACTCGTGCCAGATATGTAACTAGAGTTCATCTCCCGTAAACACTATCACAGTAACAGCCCCGCGAACGAGAGGACACCTGCTCCGATCTCCGCCAAACAACACCCCTCCCGGGCCGCGACTTAATCAAGTGAGGCTACATGCTGATTGGCTCCGTTGGCTTCAGAGGTATGACTGCTATATCTCTTGTGGCGTCCCCACGGTGAGTACTTTGGAGTAAGCCGCATTCCTGCCTTGGCACACGGTGCTCGAGAATACGGTGGCCTTGTCTTAACGTGCGGCGACCGCGCTTTATCAACGCAAGGCACAACAGTAACCAGTAGAACAATGGTCTGGACAACCAATGGCCAAACAGCCTTGTGTACCCATGGGAACAATAGACCAGGCAACCTGTGGCATGCAAATACAAATAACCATTGGCAATCACGTTATCAAGAACAAATGAGATAGAATAATCAGAACTGTCGAGAACAATTGGCTCTGGGCACTATGGGACTTAACATCTGAGGTCATCAGTCCCCTAGAACTTAGAACTAGTTAAACCTAACTAACCTAAGGACATCACACACATCCATGCCCGAGGCAGGATTCGAACCTGCGACCGTAGCGGTCGCGCGGTTTCAGACTGTAGCGCCTAGAACCGCTCGGCCACTTCGGCCGGCTGTTGAGAACAATATCCAGTAATAAGTACGGTTGAACTGACCGATGAAAGTCACCCAGCCGCACCGTGCCCAGAAAACTAAAAGCTGTGACATCTTTCCCCATAGTAATGATCACAGAATGGAGTGAGAGAGCTCACTGTAACTCATAGATGATTTGCTAAGATATAATGATGGAATAGACATCAGGGTGGAGTTGTCTTTGGAACCGAGACAATGTACCGAACAGCACAGTGATGTGTTCCAGTCATCTATTGACGCAACGATAGCGAATATATCAGTTACCATTGTGATAGATATAGCCGCGTGGGATTAGCCGAGCGGTCTCAGGCACTACAGTCATGGACTGTGCGGCTGGTCCCGGCGGAGGTTCGAGTCATCCCTCGGGCACGGGTGTGTGTTTGTCCTTAGGCTAATTTAGGTTACGTAGTGTGTAAGCTTAGGGACTGATGACCTTAGCAGTTTAGTCCCATAAGATTTCACACGCATTTGAACATTTTTGATAGATATAGGCGCGGCAGTTAATTGTTGAGTCTACACAAAAGGACTTGTACATAATGGAAGTGCTGACATTGCCGGTACAGACTTATAGGATCCTGGGAGCTGTTGACAACACAAAATATTAAGATACAAGTCTGCCATCCAATCACACTAGGAAACGTAGCGACCAAGATAGAATGTAGTTCTCAAGATGTGTTCCAGCTGTGCATTTTTAGGCTTTTAAGTGTCATAGACCGAGGTATATTTTTACATTCAAATGGTAGCAAAACGTTTCAGACTTTGAGCAAATGGTTAAAAAGTGCAGTTGTTAAGGAAGATACATGATACTGAAATAAGTGAAACGATCGTGTGGCAGGCATGAACGGGAGTTCCCAGCTGGTAAAGTTCAGTCACCAAGATGCAAGACTTTTCAGGTGACGCCAAATTCGGTCATTTGCGTGTCGGTAATAATTAAATGATGATGAGAACAACAAAAGGACGAGTGCTTGACACGAGTAAATATCCGACCCTGCCGGGAATCGAAAACGGGCCCACTGCATGGCAGTCCGACGTGCTGACCACACAGCTAAGAGGATAGACTACGTGACATCACTGTAAGTTTCTAGTGTACATGTTTTGAGAGCTAGTGAAAACGCACTGTTTATCTATGATATCTGAATACGCTAGTTTTCGCGAAATCCACCACATATGTAGGGCGGAATTCTCCCATTCTAGAGTTGTCGTTTTGTTTCGTGTGTTATTGAACCTTAGTCTATTTCAAGCATAAATGCAAGCATTAATAGCCATTACGCAAATAAGCAGTGGTATTATTTCGATCTTACTTTGCCTGTACTATATACGATAGTTGTCCATGATGATGTCAGGCAGAGGTATGAATGAGAACTGAACCTCGACGATAGGTGCAAGGAAACCAGACGTGAACTGAGCATATCATAGGCACGTGCCATTTGTTCGTTAGACAGTCAGTATTAAACCGCTTCCGTGGCCGATCTCGCTCTCGGTGGTGGGCTGGTTTGAATACTGATGATGGAAAAAAGTTTCACTGTCAGTATTTGTCCTACAAGGGAAGGAGAGGTGGTGGCGTAGAATTCCTGCTCACGAGACCTTGCTACAATGTCCTGGTTTAAATACCAGACCTCGCCGCCGTGTCTCATAGCACTGTTGATGGTGATCAACGCGACGGGGATCGTAAGCTTGGTCACGCCCTTGGTGATACTCGCGAGGAGTACGCTATCTGCCAGCACCGAGTTTCGTCCTCTCCCCTCTGTGATCGTCATCATACAACACAAACGTTACATTACATTACAATCCACAAAAGCACACACACACACACACACACACACACACACACACGCACACACCAGATGTTGTTATGGAGCATGTTGCAAATAAATAAGAAACAAATAAACCGTTGAAACGGCCCCTTGGAAATTTATGAATTACTGTGCTGGTAAACTTCTACGTTTTTTGTTTTTCAAACAGCCGAGCAAAACTGAACGTACTCAGACATTTCTCTCTTTGCTTATTCTAATCATCACTACACTGACACACAATATTTTTAGCGCAACGCAATCTGACTTTCAGTAATCCCTACCAGAGGATGGCCCTGACTAACAATAACCTATACCTTTCATTAATCACTTACCTCACAAAAATCTTCGTTACTCGAACTACTGCAATACAGTGAGTGCCAATACTGCAAGCTAAATAAAAGATTCTGACTACTGAAGGCACTAACTACTGATAGTCATGGTTACCAAATGAAAGATTTTGATAGAGAACCAACAATGTATTTACCTTAATAATGTTCAAAAGTCATCATATACATATATCTATCAATTGATGACCTCCATCTTTACAAATTTCCTTTTTCTGGCGGATACACGTCCAGATCGTCCGCTTATGGTAACCTCTCAAAACTCTGGCATATCTCTCTCTCTCTACATTCCCCCACTGCTGGCGGCTCACCTCCAATTGTCCAACGTTACGCGCTGTTCGCATCCAACTGCCCAACACTACACAAGCGAACATTCCAACAATGCCAACCAGCCACAGACTGCACACAGAACAGTCAGTGATTTTCATACAGAGCGCTTTGTGGCGTTACCAAAATAAAAACCTAAATAGCCTACTTACACCGTCATTATTGATGTCGTTAGTGATCTGAGCCCCGATGGCAATCTTGAAACTCAATAATAACAAAACTGCTGTGCTACGAACGATGTCGGTGAATATTAACGAGAGTAATTCAAAGTTATATTCAATGAAACATAATGTTTCTGTAAACGCAGATGATGTGGAGAAAGCAGCTTTATTGGGTTGGTGCGAGACGGTAGCGTTTTTCTGTAAGTTTAATAAAGACAACAGATAATCGTATCAAAGACTTTAGTCATCAATAATATTTTCTCATTCCCTATTTTCAACAGTCTGCCACCGCTGGGAGTCCGTGACAGTAGAAATCACGTGGTTCTGAGCACATTTTCATCCGGAAAGGGAGTTCCTTGAAGGCTGTTCCATAGAGAGCAGAAAAGGTGAAAATCTGAGTGTGCAAGATTAGGTAAATAAGTTGGGTGTGGAATGATTTCCCAATCCAACTACTTTATAGTATTTTTTATCAGTCTAGCAGAATGTGGGCGGCCGTTATCGTGGAGTACCATCACTTCACGCAGACTTCCTGGTCGTTGTTCATGAACTGCATCTGCCAGATGTTTCAGTTGCTGAAAGTAAATATCAGCAGTGACGGTTACAACACGGGGAAGCAATTCATAGTATACCACACCGTCGCTGTTCCGCCAGATGTATAACAATATATTTTGTGGATGCCCGCAGATCTTTCTACTGGGAGTTGCTGCTTTGTTTGGGCTCGATCATTCGTTTCTTTTCCTTACATAACCATTAAGACACCATTTTTCGTCACTAGTAACTATACAGGATAGCAACGCTCGATACAGTTCACGAGACAATGGTGACCAGCAAGCACAATGCACATATGGCCACCGCTGATATTTGTAATTTTGACTTAGAGCATTACACCATATTTTTTAACCTTCGCCACCGTATGCAAATGTTGCACGATACTGGAATGGTCGTATCTCATCATATTTGCAAGTTTACGAGTATACAAACCTGGATAATTGTGGATTAACGCATTCAAACGATCGTCATCAAACCCTGAAGGCCTTCCTGAACGTTAAGAACCACCAACACCAAAACGTTCCTCGTTAAAAAAAGAAAACGATTTTCTTGCCGTTCTTCTCTTTCCAGTCCCATTATCCCCACGCACTGAGCAAATGTTTCTGGCTACCCCAGCTACAGTCATCCCTCTATTAACCTCAAACAGAAGAATAGGTCGGAAAGGTTCCGATTTCTCCACTTGACACACCATTTTCTAGTAACTACAGTTTCACTCACTGTCTCCATATGACAAAATGGCAATATGTAAACACAAATAGCAACAATGAACTACAATAACAAATCACTATCGATAAATAAATCAATAGCGCAAAACAAGAACGCTACGAATTTATGCTCCAACCTAATACTTATCACGTGCTATGAACTGTGCTTTGCCACTTACCTCTTTCCAATAATAATCCGCAACCTCCCTGAACGTGTCACGTCCCAAACGTTACGTGAACACTCAAAAAATGACGTACGAGCAGCGCACAAGCATTGTTCGCCTGTCTCCAAGCAGTTTGGGCGCTTGGTAGCTCAGACATAGCTGACCAGAGCAGTTTGATGGCGTGCAGTAGGATCACGTATACCTGGTACCATGGCAGACATAATTTGAAACAAAAATTAATTAATGGGTAAGAATCCCGCCTAAAGAAAAATGAATTTTTTAAGAGATATGTTGGGGCCACACTACTAATAGTGAATGGAGATGTCAAAGACATTTTATATTGCTTCAAAAATATACACCATAAAATTACCAGTACTTTGGAAAAAAGCGAAAGTATCCTAAACTGTACCTAATCATTATGACACAAGAGTGCCTATACATTCAAAATTTACACGAAGAACACAACGACCAACACCTCAACCCATGCAGCTTCATGTCACCCAAAGAGATTACATGAGCATGGAACAAATGAGAAATAAAGTACCCTCAATAACTATAAAGCAACTATGGAATGGAAAACTTGTAATTACAAAGAGAGAAGTAAAACGCCCAGTATAATAGTAAAGCAAATAGAGACATCATGACCATGCATATTAATAATTTAAAAGCAATCAAATATCTAGGAACCCATATACTAGCAAAAAATTACAGAAGGTAGCAAATACCTTCAAAAATCACAAAGTAAAAACAGTATTCTCCACATGTAGAAACAAAGGATGTAAAATATAATCATGATGCATATTGAGGTTTTGAAATACATGAAATAACATGCTGGGCATTCTCCATGTTCTGTGGAGGACAAACAGACTGAGATCTCTGTATAAGGTTTTCAGAGCACATTAGAGCCTACACACACTACAGACACACAACATCAGCAATAGCGATGCATATGCACTATAACCGCCACCCATTTTCAAATGTAGAGCAAAATGTTAAAATGCGCCACCGACAAAACAACGATCACAAATTTGATCTGCTGTAAGAAAAGGAGACACATTCACATCAGAAATTTGTGAAAACAAAATGTTATATAAGAAACTGGAAAGTGACTCAGCGAATATATTCAGATGCTTCAATGTTATCCTCAAATGGACAAATAAAATAAAGTAATGACAGACAAAAATAAGTATCTGTATAAATAATGCTAGTGTATTCCCCTTACCTTCACCCACATATGCATTTGACATATTTTTGTACACACTTCCTTCTCCTCGCTCCCTATGTCTATTTCTCCCCCCCCCCCCCTCTCTCTGTCGACCTCATCTTCCCATCTCTAATTGTCTCTTTGCACCTCCCAACTCTCTCTGTCTCTTCATCTCCTCACCCCCTCCCCTGTTTGTCCATTTCCTCCACCTCCACTCTCTGACCATATCATCCTCCCCCTCTCTCCCCTCACTTCTGCCTCTCACTCTTCTTTTCCAACTGCCTACTAACTCTCTACCTCTATCACTTGCCTCATGCATCTCCCCCTCCTCCCCTCTCTCTGTTCATTTCCTCCAACCTCTCACTCTGTCAATCCCTTCCTCTACACATCTCAACCTGTTCCTGCCCATACTCATCAGCCCCTGCAATACAAGAAAACAGTCAGATACAGCTTCCACAACACACCTTTCATGCAGTACCAGCTACTCATCAGAGGCTCCAAAACAAACTTTCCCCTGACTTACAGGCTACCATGCAAAGCAAGTCGATAAAGTGGGCTGATATCACTCAACACAACATGTCTGTCATACAGTGCAGCGTGCATGTTGGCATCCAGAAACTGTTTCTTGCCGCTGACAGTTGGGCTGCTGTGAAAAGCCGGTTGATTTAACAGGCTGATAGTGTCCCCACACATCATGCCTGTTGTGCTGGGCAATCTACACTCTGGGGACTGGGAGAAGATGCTTTGATGCTTATAATCCTCATAGTGCTGATACTTGTGAGGCCTGCGGTTTCTGTGCCAAATTTGGTTGAAATATAGACTGGGGTTGTGGAGGAGGTCCTAGATATGCATACATACCTTCTGCTTGATATAAATATGTATAGCAAATGCAAGCATAATAAACAATTTAATGATTCATATCACATAAGAAAAACACTCTCTGTGCATAAAACTAGTATACCATACTCTATGGATGATCCATAGCTTTACATTTGTTGACAACATTTTTTGTACATTTGGTGTTTTAAATGTGTACTGAGCATTGTATACTGTGTCAGTGATGTGCAACACATGTCAGATTCTACATAAGTAATTAACTCTACATAAAAATCTATCATTTGTTACAGAATTACCCGTGTTTAAGTGTAACAGCAAAGCAGCAGAACAATGCAGTGCCTTTACAACGATAACATCACGTATAACATGGACAATACACGAAAAATGCACTTCATCAGCAAAGATTTTGATTGCATACTTGAGAGATGATTACCATTCAAATACGTTTCCACTGATGAGGTAGCATTCTAAACGGTGACGATTCTGTTCTTGGGACTTGAAAATATGTAAATATATAATGAGTTACAGTTATTTTGCGGATCTATTTCTAAGAACAAAATGACATGTCGAGTTGAGCTCTGTGAGCAGATCAGACTCGGGCAGGCTTTAATGATTGGAAGTACCTGGATTAGAAAGGACATAAGGCAAGGATGCAGTCTTCTTAGCTTCTCTTCAGTCCGTGTATAGAAGAAGCAATGACTGAAACAGGAGTAAGAGTTAGTAATAGAATTAAAATTCAGCGTAAAAAGGAAGTCAGTGATCAAATTCTCTGAAGATGTTTCTACCACCAGGAAAACTGAGGAAGAATTACAAGACCTGTTGAATGAACGGAGCAGTCTAATTGGAAAATGTTACAGAAGAAAGGCCAGTGTAAAGAGGAACTGCAGAAATTATATTAGTGAGAAACTTAGGATCAAAATGCGGAGTAACGTAGTAGAAGAAGTTAAGGGATTCTGATACGGTGAGATTAAAATAAGTGGATTAAGCCAGAAGTATGTTAGAAACGGACTAACACAGACAAGGAGGGCATTCATCGGGAAAAGATGTCCACTAGTATCAAATATAGGCTGTACTCTGAGGAAAAAACTTCTGAAAATGTACGTTTGAAGTTCGTAACTGCAGATAAGTGAATCATGGACAATCGGAAAATCGGAAAAGAAAGGAACTGAGAAATGTCAGAAGGATGATGAAGATTAAGTGAGCGGATAAACTAGAAAATGAGATCCTTTGCAGGTCTAGGAAAGGAACATTTGTGAAACAGGAACTATAAGAAGGAACAGGATGATACAACATGTGTTAAGATATAGGGGAATGCACAAGTGGGAGCTATAGAGGGAAAAACTGTTGGCGAAGACAGACAGATAACTATGGATGTTGGATGTAAGTGGTACCCTTGGAGATATTGGCGCAGGAAACGAAGACGTGATGGGCCGCGTCAGACAGAAGACACTGTTAAGAGAAAAAGAAACTGGAAAAAAATTTCCTATATGGGAAAAATGAAGTATTGTGTAGTATGTTATTCGTGAAAGAAAACTAATTTTCATTGGCAGGAGAAACAGACATGGTGGTAACAGCTGTTTCACAACCATATTCGTCGCGTAATGTATTAAGAGTGTTACGAAAGCGGGTGTGTTTTGGAGATGCCATGGGGACGGGTGCACGCCACACCTGGCTGCCGTGACTGGCACCGGCCGCAGGGAGCCATAACATCGCCTCCCCCCCCCCCCCCCCAGCGGCCCGCAGACGGTCCCAGCCTGGGGCGGGGAGGGATGTGTGATTCACGGCCTTCTCAATTCGGCGCCACTTTAGCAGATTAGCCGTTATTGCCGGTATAAATTGTATAAGCAGGTGCGTGGTGTCGGCCACCAGCGGCGATTACGTTTCTTAACGGGCCCATAATTCGGCACCAGGCTCTGGCGCTGAAGGGCCACGACCGTAGGAGGCGCGTTAACGAGTGCGGTTGCTGACGCGGCGTCAGGAGTCAGCCGTCGACAGTCGTCCGGAGACACCCGCCCTGAACCAACACCGACTCAAAGGAGAATGGAAGGCCTCGGCGCTTGTTGGTGACGTCACGTCAGCTAGGCACGGCGAACGCCAGGTCTGTTGCAGGCATACTCATAATGGTGGTGTCTCCCTCTCTGACACAGGAAAATGTGAAACTATTGGCGGTAGTTGACCAACACACATTGTTCTGAGAAATTTCTGCGATCAATTAATTGTGCAGTTCATTACACTTCTTAACAAATAGTGTACTCCTGAACTTAAATTTCCACCTGTTTTAAGGATTGACATACAAAAACAACTTCATGGTCCAGCAGCAACAGAATTCGTGCTTCTTTCCCTTATTTGTAAATTTGAGGAAGTTACGTTTGTACTGGGTTGCTTTTACAAGAAACTGTGAACATAGTGGTGCTCTTCTTTAGGTATCTTGGTTGACTATGGGGTGAGAAGCACTGAATGTTAATGAAATATCTTGCGATTGTACACTTTGGGGGAGGAGGTGGGGGACAGAAGAAGAGGCAAAAGAGAGATACTTGTTTTACCAAATAAAATTTTTTTATCTTATAAAGTTTCTCCTTTCAGTTGCAAGAGGGGAATATTTATCTTTTCTAATGTGCATGTTTAAAAAAGCTTATGGTCAGCAGTATTTTCGATGTATGAAGCTATTTTGTTTCCTGTTTAGAAATCCTTTCGTCGAAAATGACTGTAATCTAACGACTGGCAACAGTTGGACATTTACACATGTAAATTAGTTCACATTTCCAGTGACGATGTCAAACGAAAATAAAAAAGCAAATAAAAGAAACGAGTTAATTGTAAGGGGGCTGGGGTAAGTTTTGATAACGAAATGGATCAAGTAAATATAGTTACTTGAATGTAAAATTTCCGAAGCTTGCAATGGGGCAAAGCATCTTATACTGATCTACGTTTGTTTCGACACGATTCAGTAATACAGAACTATGATCTACATTTGTAGCTTTACGATAGTTAGAAAATCTTTCATCTAAATAAAACTGCAGAATCCAAAACAATACTAAAAATTTTGTCCAAAAATAAGAGATTTATAGTGATCAGCTCGCCCAGGCGTTTCTGCCTGCAACAGACCTGGCGTTCGCCGTGCCTAGCTGACGTGACGTCACCAACAAGCGCCGAGGCCTTCCTTTGAGTCGGTGTTGACTGAACCAGCCGCCACAGCGCCCTGAGCCTACTGGGCCATTCACAGCTGATTCAGGAACATGTTTTCGTCCTGTACAACGTTTCCGTGTAGCGACACAGTGTAGAAGTGGATGGAGGAAGGAGGTCCAGTTACAGGCTTTCTGTCCCCAGGAAACATATTAATTTCAAACTTGCAGGTGGGGTTATGACTACCCCACTGTTGCACTGTGATAAGAGAAAGGAGGCAAGTTGGAAAAGAATCCTTTTATCACAACTGACTGAGAAACCTGGCGTTTCCCGCGTATTCATTTATTTCAGTTGAGACTGGGGTTGGCCGGCCGGAGTGGCCGTGCGGTTCTAGGCGCTGCAGTCTGGAACCGCGAGACCGCTACGGTCGCAGGTTCGAATCCTGCCTCGGTCATGGATGTGTGTGATGTCCTTAGGTTAGTTAGGTTTAACTAGTTCTAAGTTCTAGGGGACTAATGACCTCAGAAGTTGAGTCCCATAGTGCTCAGAGCCATATTTTTGAGACTGGGGTTGTTGAAATGCTTTTGCTTCATCTCGGACTGTATTTTAAGTAGACGGAGTTTTATTACCACTCTCAACAGCGATCCCCTTCTCTCTGTGTATCTAACACTAGGAGGACCACAAGCAAGCTACTACCTACAAGGACCGACAAGGCCAAATTGGCACCATGTTTATTTTTGTTTATTTGATCAGACTGTGATAGGTAATGGAATGTAACCCACACATATAGATTTTGTTGATTTTCATTAATAAAATAAATACATTACACACACACACAGTCAAACACACACACACACACACACACACACACACGCATACACACACACACACACATACTCCACCGTAGTTCACTGCTGTTTACTGCTGCACTTGTCGCACCACACTCGTCTTCTCTTCTCACATTTGCCACATACTGCTTCTCACAACCTGAACAAACAGTAGCAGTACGGTTTCCTCTACATGAGGTACGAATTTTACACTTAGTTGCCCTCTGTGGTCCGCCTTTAATGTTTGCATGATTCTGGTCTGGCTCTTTATTTCTTGATGATACATACTGCGCTCGAAGCTCTTCACACAAACCAAAAATATACTTCCGCCTGCAAAGTCGCATACCAGTCACTTCGTTATACAACACCCAGGGATTTATGGCAGCCAAATCAAGAATGTTGTAAAATACATGCATTGGCCAATGTCTTGTACCGGCTTTTGTGGAATACATGCTTGTCATTTGATCGACAACGTCGACCCCAAATTTTGTTTCATTGTAGAATTGCACTGTTTCAGGAGTCTTCCTCTGACTATCGGACAGGGATATATGAGAGTGAAGTGAACTCAGTAACAAAACATTCTTATTTGTTTTACCTTGATAATCTGTTAGTGTTGTTCCATCACCATTTTTATACACAATAGACGGGTGGAGTGGTTGTTTTCTGGTCTTTGCAGCAGGAGGCATCTCCCTTCGATTACTTTTCAAAGTACCTACTAAAGTTGTGGATGCTGCAGTCAGAACGGTTTGCAAGGCTTAGCGAAGTAAAATAACTGTCAGCAGTGACATTCAAATTTTTGCCTAAGTATGGTCCCATAAGCCTAAGAACAACATTTTCACCTACGCCTTGGTAGCTGGTCGAAGGGGATCAGCACCAGTGTATGGGAGGGAATCCATTCAGTATGTATTTACTAGAAACACCTACAAGTAACCAGAATTTAATGCCAAACTTATCTGGCTTGCTTGCAATATATTGTGTGAATGGGTATCTTGTTTAAGACGGAAAAAGTTGTTCATCGACTGTAAGATAAGGTTCTGCTTTATAGCATGACGCACTGTTTTCTATCAAAGCATTCTAAGTATCTGAGACAAGAGCAAATTTGTCAGCCTTGAGGCGTTCAGATCTAGTCGACTTGGTGTCAAACCTCGTATACTTCACTGTTTCGTACCATAATTTGTTGAAAAACGGAGAACCCAATACTGTTGACCATAGGCTTTTGAGAGGAAAATTCTTTGCCCCATACACTCCTCTTGCATACATTATGGTGACAAAAGCATCCAGTTGTTCAGTGTCTACTGTCCAGGAATCGTCTTGTGTTCGACGACGAGCCTCAGCTTCAGTACAGTGCTTGTTGTGGCGCATCATGGAAGCACTGAAAATTAACCGCCAAGCAGTAAGAAGTTTCCCACTTCGAATTTTCCTGAGCTCTCCCGCAAAATGTTATGACTGTAGAAGACCTGAAAACATAAGAAAAAGGAACAGTATTTTTAGAACATGTAACGTACTGATATTATATGAGTGTATCTGTTCTTGTAATTTTACAAACTAAAACTGTGGTGTCACCGCCAGACACCACACTTGCTAGGTGGTAGCCTTTAAATCGGCCGCGGTCCATTAGTATACGCCGGACCCGCGTGTCGCCACTGTCAGTGATTGCAGACCGAGCGCCGCCACACGGCAGGTCTAGAGAGACTTCCTAGCACTCGCCCCAGTTGTACAGCCGACGTTCATCGCAATGGTTCACTGACAAATACGCTCTCATTTGCGAGACGATAGTTAGCATAGCCTTCAGCTACGTCATTTGCTACGACCATTACCAGTTTATATTGAGACTGAAATTATGTACAGTCAAGAGAGATGTACACCGATTGTGGATTAAAGTTAAGTATTCTACCAGTACCTCCTGTTTTGCTAGTGTTATTTCTCTGACCTGTTCCAGACCTCACGCCAATCTGCGTGAGCTTAACGCGTGCCTTTCGGCTACCTCCGAGTGGCTTGGCTGTCTTGCCACGCCACTACAAAAACTCTACACAAAGAGCAGAAATATTACTGACCAGCATTAGAACCCACTGGTACAATTTTCCACGCAGTCCCATCTTCTGCTGTTTCTTTTTCTTCAGTAGGTTGCCCAGTTTTTGACTGACTTACGGGGGAAGCAAATGTTGTCCGGGTTGTTGATCTTACAGAGCTAGAATTTAGAACATCAGAAGGCATGCTGGATGTAGAAGCTTCATTTTTCCCCTAAATTTAGCGGAAAACTGTCCTGGGCTGTGTTTACATCATCACATTCATTGCACGAATCACATTATTCATCTGCACACACTGGAACTACTGCACTTTCTTCATTGTCCTGATCGCTGTCGGAAAACTCAAATTCTTCACCTGAACTTTCATCTTCTATTTTTCTCAGTTCTGCTAGTATTTCAGCGTCTGTTAGCCGCTTCTTGTATTCGTAGCTCATGACTGCAGGAACGGCTCTCAGATACCGTCACAACAGACAATAACTGAAATCCTTGCGTCAACTAACCAACGATCAGCGCTGGATTGAATGACATTGTTGTCGCATATTTGAACAACAAAGGGACAACAGTTGATGTGATTTCATACGCAGTACTTCAAAGAAGGAGCCTCTAAAAACAGAGAAATGTTGGAGGGGCCAAATTGGCCCCGCCGTCCTTCTAGGTGGTAAGCTTCATATGTAACAACCTAATAAAAATAGGACACTCCAAAACGCGGTGGTTAATATGTCATATGACTGATGAAAAGTCACAAAATATCAAGTCAGTCGAACTTACGATTCGCTCAGAAAACACGTGAAAAGATCGAAAAGGGGCCAATTTGGCCGCTCAGTCCTTCCAGTGCTAAGGCAAGCTTCAGATAGGAGATGTGGGCAAGTTCGGCGTCGTTTGGAGACGTGTCATGGACTACATCCAACATTGAGGTTCGCTGACTATTACCTACCCTTCACGGAATTAGGAATAAGTATAGGTCTGACAAATACGGCCCATAAGTGAATTCACTACCACGTACTATTGGTGTTCAAAAGCTAAGTTTCGCAACGGATAACGCGTACGTCACAATGAAAGGTACGCAAAGTGAGCCACTCATCCCTCTTATTCCACTTACTGGCCTTGCCATGTTGATAATGGCGGCCATTGTGGTACAGAATGGTGGGAGTGGATACAAGGTACGGTCTGCAAATCAAAATAGACCTCCATCTCCTTCGAACACTTTCAACATTTATTGGTATAGGATCCACTTAGCAACTAATAAATACAAAATGGCTCTGAGCACTATGGGACTCAACTGCTGAGGTCATTAGTCCCCTAGAACTTAGAACTAGTTAAACCTAACTAACCTAAGGACTTCACAAACATCCATGCCCGAGGCAGGATTCGAACCTGCGACCGTAGTGGTCTTGCGGTTCCAGACTGCAGCGCCGTTAACCGCACGGCCACTTCGGCCGGCCTAATAAATACACTAAACCCTTCGTTGTCAAATTTAGCTTTATTGTAATTTTAATTAATGTGGAAGCCATGAAAGCACCAAACATGGAGGCAAATGTACGCATCTAAAGGCTACTTAAAAAATAAATAAAATCACTTAAATTTGTTTCAACAAGAGGAGAATACAACGTTCCAATTCGGACCTCGCTAACACTTACATTTTACTGACATAACTTATAACACGATAAATAATCATACGTGTGGCAAGAACAAATGAATATCACCATCAATCTTTCCAGATGAGAATACCACTATATGCATGAAGGTTCGCGCCCTGACAAGGGAGATACTTAACTTCAACATATAAGGTGATTACAGTAAGCGCTAATTCCACTCGACAAACGTAGTAACAATATAAGCGAGACGAATGTATGGAAGGAGAATAGCCGGATGTGCCGTAGTAAAATGTACCACTATCGACCCCGTCAGGACGCGACCCCGTGAACACGTCGGTTTCAGCTACCTGCAACATACACAGAGTCATTTGTAGCTTCTTAACAACAATTAACAAGAAAAGGCACAATGCGTAACACACTAATAAAATATAAACGATTACTTCATAGAACTAGCTCCTCTTTAGACAAAGCAAACAGCACAATATTAATAACGCGTAAAATACTTCTAACCTATAACAAACTAAGGTACCACGTAATAGAACATCGTCTTGAGCTCATAGAATACTCTGACTTGCCTGTTTATAGGTCTTACAACTCAACAGTGTCAGCTTAAGCAAACCCGCGAATACAAAACTCGAAATATGACAGGAATAATGGTTGAAGCCACTGACAAGGGTAGGCTGCCACACAAAGGAGACAGTAGTAATTTACAGCGGCACACAACCAACCTTACATCTCCAATTTAGTATAATCAGAACAAACAATGTTGTGTATAACAATTACTTATAGTTCCATGACCACCTCCTAATAACACTTATTACCCAAGGTAGGCGCTGGTATCGAAGGGCACCTTCGGTTATACAGAGTTCGAATGTATTCACTTATTGGAAGGGTTTCAACTTTACATCCCTTCCCACATAGCTCTCTGTTTACACACTTCTATAACTTCTGCAACTAATAAAGGGCATATAAATGCACATGTAACTGACACAGATTTAAGCAGAATAAAACAGTACCTTAGTATGGCGCAAATGGCTTCATTTGCTTTACACGTGGGATATCTTCACCATTCAGAAATTCAGAAATATGTTCAACAACGTGTGAGGGCAAGACGTCGCCCTGGTATCAGCTATTTATTTCACATAATTTCCTACACAGACACAAGGCAGAAGAAGCGTTTTCACATGCAACAGCGGCGACCATCACACATTTCCTCCGTCACGCCATAGACGCATCTCAGTTTCAATGGCCAGTAACAAGAACCTATACATGCCCTCGCAGCAGAAAAGCCCCAAAACACAACAGTGCACCACCGCGATACCAAACCCGAGGTCCCATCGAGTCACTGCCGGGATCTCTCGCTCACCCTGCCCATAGCGTACAGACGTCGCACCACAGGCCTCACGATAAAAGTCAACAAGCCATCTCCGACCCCGCGAATCCACTCCGCTGTCTCTTTTCTCGCTCCCTCAACCACCCGACCACCGGCCTGAATCGCGGAAGGCAAAGATGCTGACCCAATAATCGATGGCAGCGATGCAATTCTAAGTGCGAGAACACTGGCGCCAGCCGCGCCACGACTTATGTATTTACTCACAGAAGCCACTTTTTGCGGGAAACAAATAATTCTCTCGAAAGTCTCTTCGAGTTTGTTGCCAAATACTAAAATAAAGTATGATTTTAGTATGAGACACCAAAACCCAACAGACTTTCAAGACTTATTACGTCAGTAAAGCCTATGGAATGACAGATAACTCTCTCATTTTTCGTCTACTAAAACTACTGGCCTCCTACGTACACTGGTCATCCAAAGCATTATGACCACCGTACACCGCGACGTTGGATGTCGCCAGGTGACGCTGTGGCCACGTGACGGTGCCATGAAAAGTATGTAATCGCAGCAGAGACATAAAGGATCAAATGCTCTGAGATAAGATTTTATCGAAGGAGAGATTATTATTATGCAAAGCCTGTGAATGAGTATCTCGAAAACGGCTAAGCTGGTCGATTGTTCACACGCTAACTTCGTGAGCACCTGTCTAAAGAGGCAGAAGGACAGTGAAAGCTCCACTAGTCGCTAAATGGTTGGACGCCCGCAACTTTTCATAGAACGTGGGGTTCGGAGGCTTGTCTGCTCTGTAAAGAAGGATAGATGGTGATTTCTGACATCTCTGGCGAAAGAGCACATTGCTGGCGCACGCACAAATGTTTCAAAGCACACCTTTCATCGTACACTGTTGAACATGGAGGGCGGTAGAATAACCCTACGTGTTCACACGTGTTATGATATCAAATGGTTCAAATGGCTCTGAGCACTATGGGACTTAACTTCTAAGGTCATCAGTCCCCTAGAACTTAGAACTACTTAAACCTAACTAACCTAAGGACATCACACACATCCATGCCCAAGGCAGGATTCGAACCTGCTACCGTAGCAGTGGCGCGGTTCCGGACTGAGCGCCTAGAACCGCGAGACCACCGCGGCCGGCGTTATGATATCATCATTTACTATAGCAGTAGGTACAGGACCATCGAAATTCGACCGTCGATCAATGGAAACGTGCCAGCTCTTCGGATGAATTATATTTTTGCTCCATTAGGTCGCTGGTCATCTCCAGAAATGCCATCAACGAGGTGAACGGCGGTTCGAAACATGCAGCGCACGGCGGATGCAGGCTGGTGGGAGCAGTATTATGCTATGAGAGACATTTTCTTGCGCTTCCATAGAACCTATGGTAGTGATCGAAGACACGCTGACAACTGCGAAACCCCTACACTCCTTCACGCTTGATGTCTTCCCAGAGGGGATGTCATATTTCAGCAGTATAACTGTCTCTGTCTCGCAGCCAGAACCGCGCTGAAATGGTTTGAGGAGCATCATAGTGAACTCACGTTGATGTCTCGACTATAAAATTCGCCTGATGGTTCAAATGGCTCTGAGCACTATGGGACTCAACTGCTGAGGTCATTAGTCCCCTAGAACTTAGAACTAGTTAAACCAAACTAACCTAAGGACATCACAAACATCCATGCCCGAGGCAGGATTCGAACCTGCGACCGTAGCGGTCTTGCGGTTCCAGACTGCAGCGCCTTTAACCGCACGGCCACTTCGGCCGGCCAATTCGCCTGATGTAAATCCAATGGAACCCCTCGGGGTCGCTGTCGGGTGCCACCACAGCGTACACAGATCAGTGGCCCGTTATTTACTCGAATTACATGACCTGTGTAGACATCTAACGCCACATACCTCAACAAACATAGCAACAAGCTTTCGGATCCGTGATATTTAGAATCAATGACGTATATCATTCCAAAGAAAGACAAACAAGCTATTAATCAGGTGGTCATAATGTTTTGGCTACTTAGTGTATATCGTAATCTATTGACAATTGTTTTACCAAATCCCACTCTTGGCGGGAAACAGTACATTTATTCACTTTAACCATAAGACAGTATTTTTCTGCACTAGGAAATTGGAAAGGACGTGCCCTCAATTAAACATTCGCCCATACTCAAATACTACCTCGCTAATTTCTTCCACATCCCCGAGGGTTTGAAGAAGAAAGGAATGTGGGCACTGGTATAATTCAAGCACAGTATCTCCAGATTTCGCGGTTTACACAGGCCATTACTCAAACAGCAAAAGTAACACTACTTTCTCATAGTCCCTAGCTGGGCATTTCCTTCCACATGCACATACCCAGTTCTAGTCTGAGTAAAATTAATGAAACTGTTCACTGACATATTTACCCTCCAAAATAAAAATTCATGGGCTAGTTAATGAAGCCATACGCTCAGTAATACGAATTAAGACTACACACGCCAACCTCAAATGAAGTTGGATGAAGCACGCTCTTTTCATAATTACTGTCTGTGCACCCAGCAGTGACGAGATGCGTCACAGACAACGAGTATTCAGTGTACTCACCACGCATTAGTGCATGCCCAAACAAACGATTTCACACGTGCCTAAACTCAGCTTAATCCTACACTGCACATGCAAATAATATCGAGTTAAGACTAGCACACGCAGAAATTATTAGCTAGCCTGGCTTCAAAGTATGCCCTATGTATAAGATAAAGGCGCTTGGTTGATTAAGTCGTGGCTACTCCATTTTCCTATGCATGTAAATTTACAAAAAAATCACCATTTACTGGCAATGTTTCCTAAAGAGAAATGGAGTAGTATGTAATTCAACCTAAAGATTCCATACACGATATCCTCGTCTTCAGTCAAATTTGCGGAGCAGTTGCTAACATCAATCATCCATCTGCAGCGCCAGCTCCGAGTGCCTAACACGGCAGCACCAGTGGCTCGTCCCGCTTCTGGTAAGTGAAGGGGCGGGGGGGGGGGGGGGGGGGGAGAACTTTCTACCAAGCATCGCCTCCGCAACTGCAGAACTGTACGCCTTTGACCCCTCATTCCTGCTTTGCTATCCTTGAAAGATAACTCAAGTTGGAAACAGGCAGCATCTATGAAAGCTTCCTCTATCACCTAAGTAGACGACACACTCCAAGTCACTCAACGCCCAAACCTACCATCAGAAGTAAACAAAAATGAAAAACATAAATAATATCACTGAGATAATGAGGGCACTTGAGGACTAGTGAGGGATGTGCACCAAAAAATATAATAACACGGTTTGCCTGTCCCTTCTCCATGGCACACTGGTACCACTGTACCGAAATACAATGAAATTATGTGTTCAAATCACGACCTGCTGCTGTATCGAAGGTGGACACCAGTGAAAGGGGAGAAGTGGTATCCACAGTCCATCGTTTCCCACAGCTTTGCGCATCTCATTCTCTGCCTTGTCACCATCCATCTGCTGCTTACCTCTAACTCTCTAACTACCACATCCTCCCCCCTCTACTCATCCCCACCATCCCCTTTCTCCTATTCATCCTCCCTCTTTTCTCTGTCCATCTCCTCGTCTCTCTCTTTCTAGCTCCCACTTCCCCTTTCTCTGTCCATCTCCTCTGGCACCTGTATCTGTGCATATTTTCCTCCCCCTCCCTCTATCCATCTGCTTCCTTCCTCCCCCCTCTCCGTCTGTCCATCACCTTATCCCCCTTCTCTCTGGCCACATTCTACACTCTACTGCTCTGTACATCACCCCATTCTCGCCCCCACCCCACCCCAGTGGGAAGTTAGTAGTTTTTACCCCAGCAGCACTTCTTTCCAAATAGTAAGTTTCGTGAGCACCAAGTTTCTTTGAATTAGATCTGGAGGTTTACGAGGAGTTGCTGATCAAACGCGAATGTGATATATACTGCGCACATATAAGTCTAATTATCTGGTGTTTCACACTGTTCCACTACATAGTAATGCCTGATGCAGCATATTCATTGCACGAATGCTGAAACTTTAGTAAGTGATAAACAATTTCTGATTCATGGTTCTTTGGTAGATGTCAGTGACAAAAAGCTTCGTAAAGCTTTGAAATTATGTGAAGTTCCTGAAAGACGCTACGTGCTCACAATTTCAAATACTGGAAGAATATATTCTGGGTATTTGCATTTAGTGCGTTATGCTTCTTTTTCAATCCCCACACTCATCCCTTATGAGGTCTCCTTACCAGATAGCAGGTGATATGTGTACTAAGTTTGGTTGAACTCGATCTGGTCATTTAGGAGGAGATGTTGAATATATATATATATATATATATATATATATATATATATATATATATATATACAAGAGAGAGAGAAATTTATACACATGTGTAAAGGATACAGAGATTCCGACGAACACCACTTGTAAATAAGCTCCTGACAAACGACTGTTTCCAATCTAACTAACTTCGGTACTTCAGTCCATAATAACATTCTTAATTAGCTGTGGCAGGTTGTTTCACTCAACAGGTAGTAGTTGTGAATGGAAAATATAATACTGCTGAGGATTATATGCACATTAATACGTCATACTTTTAAAGCATGGGAAGTAATAGATAGATGACTTTAAATACTCGTATTTGGGAATGTTTGTAGACTACAGTAGTGCTAACTCCACAAAACCACGTTTTGTGTACTAAATACTGGCACAAGTGTCTTATTTACCATAGCTATTGTAGCCTGATCTATTGTGGAAATGGGTAAAACTATTCCTTCCAGAGATCAGATCAGAACTGCTCATTCACTGGAACGAATTACGGTAGCTCTTTTTCATGACTCACCACATCCCATGTTGTATTTTTAAAGTTTTGGAATTAATACATGGGTGACTTTAAATTCTGTGTATTTTGGAATGTTTGAAGAACATAATGGTGCTAACGTTACTCCATAAAACTAAATTTTATGTACTAAAAACTAGCACGAAGTTCTTATTTATATGAGATACTATAGCCTTGTCTAATGTAGATGTGGTGAAAAAACTGTCCTCTCCAGAGATCAGATCACAACTGCACATTCACTAGGAATGAATTAGCTCTTATTCATGACTCACGATTCCCCATGTAGTATTTTTCAAACTTTGGAAATAGCAGATGGATGGCTTTAAATACTGTGTATTTTGGACCATTTCATGAATATAATAGCGCTAACTCTGCTCCATCAGACCACATTTTATGTACTAAGAACTGTTGGCACAAGCGGCATATTTACATGAGCTATTGCAGTCTTGTCCGTTGTACAGATGGGAAAAACTGTCCTTTAAAGAGATCAAATCACAACTGCTCACTCATTTGAATGAATTAGCTCTTTTTCACGATTTACCACTACCTATATCATATTTTAAGGCACTGGGGGTAATGGATGGATGGCTTTAAATTCTGTGTGTTCTGGAACATTTGAAAAATATAATAGTGCTAACTTTACACCATAAAACCGTATTTTATGCACTAATGACTTACTTACTTGAGCTTTTAGAGCCTAGTCTATTGTGCAGATGAACAAAACTGTCCTTTCCAGACATCAGATCAGAACTGCTGCCTCACTGGAATGAATTATCTTATTTTCCTAACTCGCAACTTCCCATGTTATACGTTTAAAGCATTGGCAGTAAATGACGGATGGCTTTTTAAGTTCATTGTATTTTGGAACGTTTGGAGAGTTTAATAGTGCGAAGTCTACTTCATGAAACCACATTTTATGTACTAAAAACTGACACACACATAAATACTCTGAACGCTAAAGAAACTGATACACCTGCCTAATATCGTGTAGGGCCACCGCTAGCATGCAGAAGCGTCCCAACACGACGTGGGATGGACTCTAATAATGTCTGAAGCAGTGCTGGGGTGAACTGGCTGCATCGATCCTGCAGGGCTGTCCACAAATCCATAGGAGTACGACAAGGTGGAGACCTCTTCTGAACAGACGTTGGAAAGCATCCCTAATATACTCAATAATATTCATGTCTGGGGAATTTGGTGGCCAGAGGAAGTGTTAGAAGGATGTTCCTGGAGCCACTCTGTAGCAATTATGGATGTGTAGGGTGTCGCATTGTCCTGCTGGAATTGTCCATGTCCGTCGGAATGCAGAATGGACATGAATGGATGTAGGTGACCAGACAGGATGTATACTTTCATGTCACCTGTCCGAGTCGTATCTAGACGTATCAAGAGCCCCTTATCACTCCAACTGCACACATCCCACGCCATTACAGAGCCTTCACGAGCTTGACTTACAGGATCCATAGATTGATGAGGTTGTCTCCATTCCCATAGATGTCCATCTGCTCGATATAATTTGACATGAGAGTCGTCCAACCAAGCA
This sequence comes from Schistocerca americana, assembly GCF_021461395.2. NCBI lineage: Eukaryota > Metazoa > Arthropoda > Insecta > Orthoptera > Acrididae > Schistocerca > Schistocerca americana. The sequence continues at coordinate 188,453,776 of NC_060125.1, read as the reverse complement.
ACATATTTCCAGTCACCAACAATGGACTGTTGGCGGCCTCAGGCTAGGTGTAAAGCTTTGTGTCATGCACTCATGTAGGGTACATTAGAGGCCTTTGTGGCCGCAGCGATGTTTAATATTCGACGTTTACCGGATTCCTGATATTCATGGTACACTCGTGAAATCTTCTTACTGGAAAATCCCTACTTGATCGTTAATGTGGAGATTGTGTGTCCCATCGCTCATGCACCGACTGTAACACCACGTTCAATCTCACTTAAATCTTGATAACCTGCCATTACAGCACCAGTAACCGATCTAACAATTGCGCCAGACGCTTCCTTTCTTATATAGGCGTTGCTGCCGACCCCAACACAGTATTCTGCCTGCTTACTGAAAGCGCATGCCTATGCCTTTTTTTTTTTTTTTTTTGCCCCTTTGGTGGATAAGAGCTTCGTCTGGTCTATTGTGGAGATGGGTAAAACAGTGCTTTCCACAGATCAGATCAAAGCTGCTCACGCAGAACAATGAATTAGCTCTTTTTCATGACTCACCACTCCGTGCACATCAAATTTTCTAAAGCATTGGAAGTAATAGGTGAATGACTTTAAATTCATTGTATTTTGAAACGTTTGAAGAATGTAATAGTGCTACCTCTTCTACATAAAATCACGTTTTTGTACTAAACGATGGCACATGTGTCTTACTTAAATGAGTTATTTTAGTCTGGTCTATTATGGAGATGTGCAGAACTGTCATTCAGAGCTATCCACTCACTGTAATGAATTAGCTCTTTTTCATGACCTACCACTATCTACTCACTCACAAAAATAAAGAAAAAGAAGCACCTTGCCGTTTTAATCTGGGTTACTATACCTGTAGTTTTTTCTCATTTCGTCTGATTTTAAAAATCTAGGAAAAGAAGTAATAAGAATATATTTTGTCCCTAGCAGTTTTGAGACTTAAAAGGTCTGTATTACATCTGCTGTAAAATTTAAAAATGCTACAACAAGATCCTAAATATTTTAAATAAATTGCAAAATTTTTAAAGTAGGAATGTGTTTGTTATCTTTTCAAGATGTTATTGGAAGCAAAACGCAATAAAAAGAATTATGATGTAAGTGTAATTAATTCAAGTATCTACAGTCAACATTTCAGTCAGTATGACAATATATGTACCAACGAAGGAAATTTTTCACTGTTATTATTCATCAATAGAATGTGGCCTATTTTACTCGGCTGGAGTCAGTTTCTTTTACCACTGCATATTTTTTGAAAGATACACCAATAAGGCTAGGATACATAACACATTCAGAAGGAATGGATGTACCATCGGGTACAGGAATTTTTTGGATTCCCATCAGTTTAAGGGATCGCTGCTGCTAGGCAAATGTGACTGAGAAAAAGTATTGGTCTAGTTCAGCAGCCACCACATGTCCTGCGTCATGACTTCTTAGGATTTGAGAACATACTCTGGGCAACAATTTATATCTTATGCACAACAGCTAAGACATGTTATCTTTTTGCGTCTTTGAAGGAAACAGAAGCTACAGTTTTCAAGGACCTGAAACCAATTCACAGCAAAATGATCAGCATCTAAAGTAATACTATGTCGTCAATGACAGAAATAGACATAAAAAATTTAAACTTTCAATTACACTAATTGAACAATTTATAGAGCTCTCGAAAGTAAAATAAGAAAATAAAATCTACCAAAGTTCTACAAAACGATTTCAGTACCAGCTATGACAGTTAGCAGTGTGTATGGACTGTAACATAAATGAACGAAGGAAACAGTTATTGGAGATAAAATTCCTAATAAAAGTTGCTGGATGGATACTAACTGATAGGAGGCTGAATTATGACATCTGAGAAGGACTGCGAGTGTAAAGTTTAAAATATCAGATTACGGAAAACAGGAACAATTGAAAGGGATATGCCACAAGAATCGAAGATGACAGAATATCAGAATGATGAATTGTTACCCAGTGGACTGAAAATCTTTGGGAATATTGAGGTAAATGTGGAACAATCAATAATTTCAAGCAACAGGGTATAACAAGCCAATGCCTAATACATACAGAAAGAAGAAGACATCTTACATTAAAAATATTACAATTTTGTAAGTAAATGTGATGTGTTAAGTTGGAAAATCGCCTATAAACTGTTGTCCAATGTAAGAGGTGTCTGGAAGGTGTTGATCTTATCAGTTAAATAAATAGATAAAAATAGTTAGTTACAGTATACACTATTATTACAATAAATAAAGGAATCCACTACAGCTTAACATGGCTGGAGAAGCACTAAGTCAAGAAAGCGAACTGTGAGCTAAATGAGCGAGTGACCCAAGAGCTCAGAGAGCAGAATGACTCCTGAGTCGCCTTTAGGTCTGCTATGTGTGTCATGGGGAACAGAGAGACCCCTGAGTCACTTTGTGGTCTGTTCCATATGAGCTTTGGGGAACAATGAGCCAGTACGCTGATGAGCCATGTATCTGGAGAACTGGTGGGACTGACAGCTGGGGAGAGCCACTTAACTGGTCAGCTTGTGAGCTGTTGGGAGAAGAATGATTTCTGAATCACTTGTGGTCATGAATGAAACATTCACTCATTTTATGGAAATGTAAGTAAGTTGCCTGATAACACAGGCCAACTATGGAAAAACTTTTTTGCTGAAAATAACTTATTCTTTTTTTTTTTATCGTAGGAAATCCAAGTACGATACTTAAAAAACTAAAAAACCGAATCACTCACCATTTCTTCACATTTAACAGTTAAATTTATTAAATTAAGCGATTTTTTTAAGAATTTAACAGCTTTTATAAAGTTAAAATAATTTAAAAAGGAGGTGCAATGAATGTAGATGACGTTGGTAGCACTGCTGAAAAACACTTGCTGGCAAAAAAAGGTCAATTCTATTTTTGTGTTAACAGATGGTGTTTTGTTTACTGTCAACGTAACCTCACTTTCCCGTTTCCTGTACATGTGCTCAGTATAATGTCTAATCGTGGTTGTAAAAAACACGAAAGACACATTACAGTCTTTGTGAAAAGGTTTGTTTATCATACTTTGGATCTAATCTTGGTGATCAAGATAAATCGTGCGCGCCACATAAGGTATGTAATGAGTGTGTGTCGAAGATCTGAGAAAAAGGTTCAAAAAGGAGAAAACATCCTTAGATTTGCTGTTCCTATGATATCGAGGGAGCCAAGAAATCATTCTCATGATTGCTACTTTTGCAGTGTTGATTTGCAGTGTTGACATTACTGGTCATAATTCGAAAAACAAAAAGGTAATAAGCTACCCTAAACATCCGTCCACCATCCGACAAGTAGGGCATGGTGTAGATTTGCCGGTTCCTGAACCACCAGATGATTCAAATTATATTCCAACAGAAGTATTTTCTGATGTTCACCCTGATGTAGATGAACCAGATGATGATAAATTCCGTTGTAATACAGAAAGTCTAGAGATCTAATTGTTTACTCAGACCAAGCTTACCGATTTGGTTAGGGATCTGGGCTTAATATAAAAAGCTGAATTTTTTTATTGTTCCTTTCTAACTTCTTTTTAAGGTATTATCCATCCTGTTCAGCTGATATTTAGAGTTCTTTGCCATCTATGGCATAATTACAATGGTGTGGGCAAATCTCAAAGCTTTTATTTCTTCTCTGTGAACTTTAATTCCCTTCCAAGATTTCTCCTTCATTTCTTTTACCACTTGGTAAATATACAGCTTGAATAACATCGATGATAGGCAACAACACTGTATCATTGGTTTCTCAATTCTGTTTCATATCTGACTCTTACAACTGGAGTCTGGTTTAGGTACGAGCCGTGAATACCCTTTCGCTTCCTGTATTTTACCTGTGTTACCATCAAATTCCATTGCATTCCAATCAAAATTATCAAAAGCTTTCTCTAAATCTACAAAAGCTATAAACACAAGATTCTCGTAAGGCTAGTCATAAGGTCAGTTTTGTTTCACATTTTCCAAAATTTCTCTATCTAGGTTTGACTTTTAACAGTTTTCCAATTCTTTTGTGACTATTTCGTGCGAGTATTTTGCAAACATAGCTTATTAAACTGACAGTTGGGTAATATTCACACCTATCATCAACTGCCTATTTTGGATTTGGAATTTTAAGTACCTTGTACAACAAGTAGAATAGTTTCATCTCTATTGCCACCACCGTCCCCCGAAGGGTATCAAGAGTTCTGAGGGAATGTCGTCTACTCTCGGAGTTTTTTTCGATGTAAGCAATTCAGTGGTTTGTTAAACTCTTCTCGCAGTATCATGTCTTCCATCTTCATTTTCGATATTTTCCCTTTCAACACTGTCTCCATTTCCTTTCTATTTATTGTAACCGTACCCCCGATTCGTCCTGTGACCGATTCGCCTTTGTATTTTAAATGTCCGAATTGCTGTAATCGAACCGTTTTTTAACGTTACGCAGCAGGGAACGGTATACTTTTTAACTACGAACGTGACAATATTTAGGTGTATTACCCGCTAATATTGCTTAAAACGTAATTAATGATGCGCAGGATAATTTTCGTATCTCTCCAGAAACGAATATATGATGTTGGCCGCGCTACCGAAAGTGCTCCCGGTTGGCGGTCGAATTTACGGCACCACGTGCGTGTGCTACTAGCTGCCGGGACTGTCTGACATAAAAGAACTTTAGCCCCTCCCGTGCCAACTACGTGCCGCTTTTCAGAAAAATACAGTATTTAGCCCAGTAGAGCATTTTCATCAAAACTGCGACGTATCACACTGTTTTTACTAACATTAACAACAATTTCTAACAAAAATGTTGACACCTGTTACCTGACAGAATACTTTTATTAGCAAGGCACCTATTTATGACTTAAACGTCGCTCCAGTGTGATGTGTAGACAATGGGACTCGATTTTCAGGATTGGTGCCCCACACAAGTTATTACAAACACAGCACTTTATATGGCCTACTTTGTTTTGTTCTTATCTACACCACCGCAGCAAACAACTTGCTGAAGTGTAGCCGCACGTTATTAGAAATCCGCTGAAATAAAAACTATATCTAAGAATATTGTTTTGGTAACCAGTCTGAACGAGTCATTTAAATACTTTCTTTCTGTTTATGTTTCTTGAATATGCCGGAAGTAAATTTACGTTATTGACTTTTGTGGCAACAATTTTACTTGGGTATAATATGGAGACAGAATGAGATAATCATATGAAGCTTAATGGCTGCCCTCTTTACTTTGAACAATTTCGTAAAGCTACTAATCTGCTAAAATAAATTTAAAGGTAAGAAATCTAATAAAATTGAATTTTTACAGTGACATATCAAAGCGACCACACTAATTACCTCTTCACGTATACAGATGTTAAAGTTTCTTTACATGATTGCTGTTATCATCCTCGTAAGAGGTGCCTATTACCAGCTCATCCTTCTCTCTTTCCACAGGAAGGTCACAGCAGTCATGTAAAGAAACTGAAATATTTGTGTATACTTACGTTAAATGCTTTGGTAATGCCACTATAGCGTGATGATGAGGTACCACCTCGAAACAAGTGGCTAAATAAATAATTTGGTAGCCAACAAATTTTGTGACTGGTAGCGGTATTTGAAAACATTTTCATATTATAGTTGTCTTTTAATCATTTCTTTTTAGACATGCATCCTAATTAATGCACGTAATAGTATTCTTAGCACTGAAATACGTGAGGCATCATATTTCATCACGCAGCGCGCCTCGCCTGAAAGGATTCTTTGAAGTGGGATTATTGTGACATTTAAAGGACGACTTGCCACAATGGCCATCCCCTTGACCAGATTTGGATATCATCGACACCCTTCCATTAAAAAATCCTCGATGTTCTGGTTGCAAAACTTTTCTAGTCCAACGCAAGGATTGTAGCAGTAATAGACGAATATAATTCTTGCATTATCTTCGTATACTTTTCATGTAGTGGGCACGTTGCCGGCACCGTGAAAACGGATGCAGTAGATGTTCAGAGATTTGTCTGAAAAGCTTCTTATAGTATTGCCTGCAAGAGTCTCAAAAAGAAATTCAGTGGAACACATATTCTTTCTGTACGTTCAACATTTTGCACCAGACGTGTTACGGTAGCCAGTTTTGTAGTGTGCCATTACGCTTCCTTAAAGATTTCAGCATAAAGCCTTTCGTCCCGTTTTTATTTGCTAATAAAAATTTTCGCTCCTTCGAAACTCGTTACAGCATCCATTAAAAGATTTGCGAGACCGTGGCAAAGTATTGGTAAACATCTCCTCGTTTACGGCAGAGCGCTTCTAAAAACTTAAGAAGAGAACCTTTGCCGTACACGCCGTAGTTGAGCCTTACTGCTATCCTAAGAAGAAACTCCCTTCGCCCGTTTCAACAATTCATTGCGTTACCTATTAGAGATGACGATCCGAGATGTTGCTACGAAGACTGCGCATTTTTCGACATCTGGTAGCAAACTAGACGTTGTTATCCGTTAAAATGTGCGTCGCGAAGAATCACATATTTATTCTTTTTCACTAACTACAAAGAAAAGACAACTAGTGAAAAGAAAATAAGTTGTAAAAAATTCTGAAACTGATTGCTTCTTAAAATCATGTTTCTGCCAGTGAGTTAAACGCAAAACAAAACCATTTGCTAGTGTCACATTAACTCTATTCACGGTCTTAGAAAAGGGGCCAGATAGCTGCATGCACCTAGAAAAATCAACGAAAAAACTGAAAACAGTATATTCTTTCGGGGTTCAACTATGCAACAAATTATTGTAGGAAATGAAGGAGGGAAGAAAATCTAAGATAATAAAAATTGGCAACAAAAGCATACCTCTTACGTAAAGGCTGCTTAACACAAAGTAGAAGATGCAGGAAAATATTATCGCTGCTAAAAATTTTAAAAACCGAATAGCATTTCTTACCATAATATACTATCAAAGTATAATGAATGACACGGGAAAACTGTATGCCCAAGAATTTCTCCCCATATGGAGGTTGCAGCTCTACAAGTAACGGTGACGATGGCCTTTCAGCTATCCTAGAAAAGTGGTACCACATTCAAGTAACTTACGGGTTTGCTGCCGGGTGACGTCGTCGAACACCGCCGATATTTCGACAGGAGCACACCCTGCCATTCTCAAGGCACAAATGCAAGGAAGAAGGAATGTGCAAGCAAATTTAATACCTTGGTTCACAGAGGAGAAGCAAGGAAGACACCACACACAGAACAAGTGTCAACACAAACAAAGATAACCAACATCAGAAATATCGATAGTTACTATTAATCAACAGGTGAGGTAGCACTAATTCTGTCCCTCTGTTTTTTTATGAGAGACAGAGCCGGATTCCAAGCAACATTTAAACAAAATCCACCATCTCTGTTAATAAGGTTGCTTGATAGTCTGATTTCAACAGCTTCCTTAATAACACTATCCCAATAGCTCGACGTGCAAGCCAGAATCTTCGTGTTGTTGTATTCCATAGGATGACCGGTGTCAAGGCAACGTTCTGCAATAGCGGATTCGCTCGGCTGTCGTAAGAGTGTGTGACGCTTATGTTCAATACACCGGGCTTCCACAGTCCTGATTGTTGTTGTTGTTGTGGTCTTCAGTCCTGAGACTGGTTTGATGCAGCTCTCCATGCTACCCTATCCTGTGCAAGCTTCTTCATCTCCCAGTACCTACTGCAACCTACATCCTTTTGAATATGCTTAGTGTATTCATCTGTTGGTCTCCCTCTACGATTTTTACCCTCCACGCTGCCTCCAATACTAAATTGGTGATCCCTTGATGCCTCAGAACATGTCCTACCAACCGATCCCTTCTTCTGGTCAAGTTGTGCCACAAACTTCTCTTCTCCCCAATCCTATTCAATACTTCCTCATTAGTTATGTGATCTACCCATCTAATCTTCAGCATTCTTCTGTAGCACCACATTTCGAAAGCTTCTATTCTCTTCTTGTCCAGACTATTTATCATCCATGTTTCACTTCCATACATGGCTACACTCCATACAAATACTTTCAGAAATGACTTCCTGACACTTAAATCTATACTCGATGTTAACAAATTTCTCTTCTTCAGAAACGCTTTCCTTGCCATTGCCAGTCTACATTTTATATCCTCTCTACTTCGACCATCATCAGTTATTTTGCTCCCCAAATAGCAAAACTCCTTTACTACTTTAAGTGTCTCATTTCCTAATCTAATTCCCTCAGCATCACCCGACTTAATTAGACTACACTCCATTATCCTTGTTTTCCTTTTGTTGATGTTCATCTTATATCCTCAGTCCTGATTGTCTGACCAATATATGACATGCCACAACTGCAAGGAATACGGTAGACCCCAGCCTTACGCAAACCAAGATCATCTTTTACGGACGCCAACAGGGCCTTAATCTTAGAAGGTGGTCGAAAAACACATTTCACATCATATTTCCGCAAAATAAGGCCAATCCTGTTGGAAATGCTTCCTGCGTAAGGCAAAAAAGGCCGTAGACTTAGGTGCCACTTCGTTACTATCGTCACTCACCCGTTGCACAGAAGGCTGATGGCGCAACGCACGTTTGATCTGCCTTTCACTATAACCATTCTGACGAAAGGTGACTTCGAGATGTGATAGCTCAGCTGCCAAACTTTCAGGGTCTGAGATAACGTGGGCCATGTGAACCAAGGTGTGAAGTATTCCTTCACGCTGAGCTGGATGGTGACAACTATCGCAGATACAAGTTAATGTGGGTAGGCTTCCTATAAACAGAATGTCCCATCGTACCATCAGTCTTCCTTTTGACCAACACATCAAGGAAGGGAAGGCATCCATTCATTTCCACCTCCATAGTGAACTGAATATTCGGGTGGATTGAATTCAGATGTTCCAAAAGCCGGTTTAAATTCTCACTACCATGAGGCCAAACAATAATCCTATCGTCTGCATATCTGAAAAAACACGCAGGTTTCAAGGTCGCTGACTCCAAAGCACGTGCTTCAAAGTCCTCCATAAACAAATTGGCCACAATAGGTGACAACGGGCTTCCCATTGCAACTCCATCAGTCTGTTCATAGTACTGACCATTGAATAAAAAGAAAGTGGAAGTCAGCACATGTCGAAACAAATTTGTTATCTCGACACCAAACTTAACCTCAATTAGCTGCAACGAATCAGAGAGAAGAAGGCGAGTGGAAAGAGAAACCACATCAGAACTGACTATCACAGTCATTCAAACGCAATCCCTGCAATCATCGTAAGAAATCTGCAGAGTTCTTAATGTGGTGTTCACACCTACCTACTAGTGGGCTCAACAAACTAGTAAGATGTTTAGATACACGATATGTCGGAGCACCAATATTAGAAACAATAGGCCTCAACGGGACCAAGGTATTAAATTTGCTTGTACATTCCTTCTTCCTTGCATTTGTGGCTTGAGAATGGCAGGGTGTGCTCCTGTCGAAATATCGGCGGTGTTCGACGACGTCTCCCGGCAGCAAATCCGTAAGTTACTTGAACAGTCAATTCGCCGGGAAAAGTTAAGGTCTCACATGGTACCACATTGATTGACGAGCCAAAAAATTATGGCCACCTCCTTAATAGAATATTGGTCCACGTTTGTAACGTAATACAGCACCGCTTGTACGTGGATTTTATTCAACAACTCGATAGTAGCTTTCGGGAGGTACGAGAAGACTTAAGAAAGTAAGTTACACACTTTGACTCTTGCTAAGAACATTTCGCAACAAGAATGAGGCATTGGCAGAAGATACTACATGTTTTGGGTTTCCTGCAGAGTTCTGCTCCGGTAAGGTTAACTGGTGCAGCACAGTATGGGAGTGAAATGACGCAGCACCTGGAAAATTACTGCAAATTCGAAATACACGGGACAATATGATTCTGTTGGGCATTTTTCTAAACTGCACACAGATTCACCTGTAATTCTTGCTTCATGTTGACTATTGCACTGTCGCGCCAAGCGTGAAATGATGCCAAAACTTTGACCAATGCCTCACAGACGTGAGAGTCGTTGCCGGGTGGAAAGGCCATAGACGTCGAACACAAACAACAACGTCCAGCTGGTCGAGGAGCTAATTAAAAGCAGTCCCAGATTTCCCAACACTGAAGATTTCTTCTCTGCTGTTCACGAACGGCACCGTGACCAAGGACAAGGTTTCTGTCGTCAAGGAACTGGAAGATTGCTAGAACGTTTCGACCGTTTTGTAAGGAGGCTTGGTCACTAGGTTTTAATACACACTGAGGCGACAAAGGTCACTGGATACCGCCTAATGTCGTGTCAGACTTCCTTTAGCCCGACACAGTGCAGAAACGCGACGTGGCATAGACTCAGCAAGTCGTTGGCAGTTCCTTGCCGAAATATTGAACTGAGCTGCGTTTATAGCCGTCCATAACTACGTAAGCGTTGCCGTTGGACACGAACTGACAACTCGATTATGTCCCTTAAATGTTTGATGGTATTCACGTCGGTTCAAAATGGCTCTCAACACTATGGGACTTAACAGACAGAAGTGCCTAGAACCGCGCGGCCACACCGGCTGGCATTCATGTCGGGCGATCTGGCCAAATCATTAGCTCGAACTGTCCACAACGCTCTTGAATCCAGTTGCGAACAGGTGTGCGTAGTGCATTGTCATCCATAAGAATTCCAACGTTGTTTGGGAACGCGAAGTCCATGAATGACGGCAAATGGTTTCCAAGTAGCCGAAAATAGCGCACTGTCCTACTGGATACGTTTGTCGTACGTCCCACTTTGCAGTTATTTCACGCGGTGTTGCTTGTCTGCTAGTACTGACAAATGTACGCAAACGCCGCTGCTCTCGGTCTTGGTTACTACATTGTCAGTGGCGAGAGATAATGTCCGAAATTTCGTATTTTCGGCACTGTGGATCTCGGAATATTGAATTCCCTTACGATTTCCGAAACGTAATGACCGACGCATCTCTAACTACAATTCCAGGTTCAAAGTCTGTTAATTCCCATTGTGCGGCCACAATGACGACGGAAGCTCTGCCAGTGTATCTTCCTTTTACACTTTGTGTACGCGATACCGTCGCCAACTGTACACGTGCATAGCACCTATCCCATGACTTTCGTCACCCAGCGTAGTGTTATGTACCTGTATCACTCTGAAGAACAGCCATAATAATTTTTAAGTTACTTTTTGAAGTTTCCTCGTATACGGCACCAGATGTCTACGTAAAGGTCACGTGATTACCTAAACCACTGGCCGGTTGTTTGTTGGTGCGCCTAGTAGTGAGCCAAATGTATTCTTACGGATATGGATTAGGTGAATTTGGTGACCGAGGCATCAACATGAGTTCACTATCACGCTCCTGAAACCACTGTAAAACGATTCTTGCCTGGGGTCACAGACAGGTAATCCGGTGGGAGATGGCATCGCCGCCATGGAAGACAACAGCATGAAAGAATGCTGCTGGTCCACAATAATCTTTCCATACTCCACAGCTGTCGTAGTGTCTTCAATTACTGCCAGAGGTCTCGTGGAAAACCAAGTGTATGGACCCATACCAGAATACGGATACCGTCGGCCTGCATTCGCGGCGTGGGGCGTGTTTGAGGCAGCCATTTGCCTGGAAGACGTCACATCCAGAGTCGTTCATCGACCTGATGTAACTAGAAACTTGACTGATTCGTGGTCCAGACTTTATTGGTGATTGACTATGTCACTGGGATAACGGGGGAGCGTCTGTTGGGTCATCTGCTGCTGAGACCTGTGCTCAAGATTATGCAATAAATGGTGTGCCCTGAAACGAACTGCACCACCGTTGTACTCTGTCGTCAGGCCTGGCACAAATAATTTTGTAGAGGTCGCAGACCTCCGACCTCCACGCTCTGTGGTGAGGCGTCGATCAACCACTTTCCACAGTTGCTCACGACAGTAACACACGATTAGCCGACCACCTTTGCCATTTCAGAGATGCCCATTCCCACGTTCGTAACAATCTGCCCTTCGTCAAAGTCGCTTATGTCAGTAAATTTACCGAGTTGCGTCCGGTAATGTGTCTACAATAAATCATCTTTCACCTCTGTCACGCTTTATACCCGCAACAACAGCTGACTGCATGCAGTCATGCGGTGGACAGTGGCTGTAATGTTTTGTGTCATCAGTGCATTTGAACAATAAATATGAATTGTGTGAATTTCTCCACTTATCGGAGTGACGGCCTTTATATTTATCTATAATGATACATGAACACGCCACACATCAGGATTTTCTCTTTCATTGAGCGTATGAACAAAACAAAGTTCTCAAAGCCACAGAGCAACAAACATAAATTCAGGCTGCAACCTTGTCTACTCCAGTTAGACTTGAACCAGGCAGTAACCTAATGAGAAAGCCTTAAACGGAATGGTTTAGTCCCAGCCGTAACAATCTGCAGTCCTGAAATTGGACGATCTGTATCTCGACAGAGGCCTGTATTTGTTCCTCAACTACAGATGCGTGCTGTAGCTCCTCAACTACAGATACGTGCTGTAAAACATTGTAGTCCGCAAGGGACGGTAAGAATGAGTACTTCCTCCACAACCCCTTGCCATCTGATGTACGGGCTTTTTATTCATTACAGAATTCACGAACCCCATGGATAACCACCAATTACTGGAGATTTTTGAAATTTTGTATGCCACCTTTAAAATTTAACTCTTGTCGCTTGACACGTCTCAAAACTGACCAGCCCATTTGTACTAAAGATTACCAATTTTGGAGTATTGTCCCTCCCCCCAAATAATAAATTTCTGCATATGCCCATGGATGGATCCCTGATGTTGGATACCATTTTAAGGTATCCCAACACGGCTCCATCCATAAATGACGTCAGCTGCACTGTCGTTTTTCTGATGCAGAAAATACGCGCATCCTGATCTCCGAAGTCATCGTTGCTGCCGTACTTTCCCTTGTCGCTATGAGTGAATCAAACAGCTCAAAAATGAGCCTACTGCGGCACATTTCGTTCCGCTGGTCGGCGCTTAGGACACAAAGTGTTTGTGCACAGCGCAACAGAATTAAAGGATCACTTCCTCGAAACAATGCAACTGTCCCCCATTCCAACACATAACTTTCGAATTTGGTTCAGAGGTGCCTACGACCTTCTTCTGTAATGGTGCAAAAGCGTGTCACTCTGCGACGTCAAACACTGACTGAACGACGATTTAAACTGTGGTGTCGAGAGTTACGATGCCACAACGTAGGTGCACGCTCTCGTAAGTTGGCACTACGAGAGAAAACTAACTACGCCGACCACAGCACCCTCTGGCCGACGCTGTGGAGCTCAGGGAGTGCCGTCTTGATTTCTGCCCCATTTCATCAAGAGCAGACGGTCTGGAAATACCGCTTCCTATTGAGACTTCGTGTTAGTTACGTTCAGTTAATGTTTGGACAGCAACGAGTATTTGTTAGTTTTCAGATTATAAAGAACAGTCATTGTAACTTCGCAGGCTTAGACATGGACCAAGGCTTCACACCTACGTGCTCATCCTAGCCAAAGTTATGTGTACGTTTGATATTTACTTGTGTTTTTGACTCTATTAAAAGTGTTAAAGTCACATGCAGTACCGAAGTGCTTCACCTCTCCTGTTCCTGCTCGCTTCCTTCACTCTCGGCCTATATTACAGAAACAGTTCACAGGAGCAGACCCACGCACCGCCTATCCTGGCGGGATAAAAAACAAACAGCAAGCTGTTGACACATGCGAAAAAAAGGCCTTCGTTGGAGATCAGAACCGTGACAATCAGCGTTGAAATCTTGCGGTTTTCTTATGAGTGGCCGAGGAAAACATTTCCGAAACACGGCCACTACAAAGGAAAAGAAAAGTCCTCAGGGTGCGGCATAAAGGGGCTTCAGTGAAACACGACCTTTTCTTGGAATGGTGATCCCCACATATTTCTGGAGAAAACAACAGTTCGCAGTGGGATGAGCAACAGGACGACGGTCTTGACTACATTCGACACTGCCGACACCTGGATGTCCTTAGAGGAGGGTAGAATCATCCGGGAAGGGGAGTGGGGGGGGGGGGGACCACTCCCCTTCCCGGATGATTCTACCCTCCTCTAAGGACATCCAGCGAGTGATGAGGAATCAGTGATTCTCGGTAGCCATGCTCTAATTGGGAAGCCGGCACGAGTAGCGTTTGTATAGGGAACCGGAGATGAAAGAGAACTATGAGAGCAAAAGGAGAGGAATAACTAATAGCACAAGCAGTAGACGTACCATTAACGGGAGAAGCATTCATTGCCTCTTGCAAAGAAAATTTCGATGAATCCATTCGTCCGAGAAATTACTGTTTTAGGTGTAAGAGAGATAGCCATCATGCTGGGAACTGGACTACGGAGAAAAACGTCAGGAAAATAGACGCGATGCAGCGGAGTTATTGAACCGTGATTTATTTTCCAAGAGTATCCCTAAGAATTTATATTATTTACTAGCGATTCATCAAGAACATTATCACGTTTAATCACACTATGTATGCATGGAAGTAGTTGCCAGGGAGTAACTGCTGTAATCATATCCAAATTCCTTTTAACAAATGGGAATTTTATTCACTTTAATAGTGCCTAAAAGCATTTTTAAAAAGAAACAGATTTAAAATTATAATCAGAAAGCACACTCTAAATACCAAAGTTACAATTTATTCAGAGGCAGAAAGAAACAAGTTTTTACTGTATGAGCTTTCGGGCAGAGAACCTTGCCGATCCCTTTTGACACAGCCACAGTTACGACCGCTCACAACAGCCTCTGAAAGACTACACTGGTGCAAATCTGCAACACACTAGATAACTTTAAACTAACACTTTTAACAATTTACACAAGCACACAAACTATGCACCCCCCCCCCCCCCGTAGGAGGGATGGAAATGGTACAAAACACTAACAATTAAAATATTAACCTTGCCACCGAAGGTGCAACTTAATTTTAACATTTAAGGAAAGTCTTACGGTGAAAGGGTGGCAACTTTATATACTAAAATGATCATTTAAATAAAAACCCATGAAATGCAATCTTATATAAAATTCTACAAGGTTGGCCAAACAATATTTAATATGCTCTACAGTACATAGATACCGCCTCTCACGATCATAGGCAATAATATCAAAGTTTCCAAAGATCAAAACGTATTTCAGGTATTAGGCCGTTACAGTCTAAGCAATAAATTCGTTAACACACCAAATCCGACAAACATGACAGAGGCAGCTACTAACGGACGGTAGATTGATAGGGAGATTACCGAACAACCCGAACCGCAGGTTGCTCTAACCCGCCCCTACTCCACAAAGGAAAAACGGACCAACCAATTTATAAACAACCACCTTCCCGCGGGTGGGCAAACGGATAAGAATGGTGGGACGATCCCAAAGCAAAACGATTGGTGACCTCACCAAGAAAACAAGTAGAATTTAACAAGACTAAATCAAACACCTTATCACCAATCACTTAACTTCTAATAAACTGCGATTTCTCGAGAAGACCTGGCCCAGCGCCCGCATCTCGTGGTCGTGCGGTAGCGTTCTCGCTTCCCACGCCCGGGTTCCCGGGTTCGATTCCCGGCGGGGTCAGGGATTTTCTCTGCCTCGTGATGGCTGGGTGTTGTGTGCTGTCCTTAGGTTAGTTAGGTTTAAGTAGTTCTAAGTTCTAGGGAACTTATGACCACAGCAGTTGAGTCCCATAGTGCTCAGAGCCATTTGAACCTGGCCCAGCACCCTCAAATCGCTCTACCGAACCAGCCGCTGCCAGCCGCTTCAACGGACGTAGGAAGGCGCGCTGATCTCCCGTCTCACGGCGTCGCAACTCGCACCGGCCAGACTGATGTCGTGGGTTGCCTCCTGTTGCCCTCGTGTCGACCGCGCAGTCACTACCCCTCGCTATACGCCGCGGCCCACTGGACTCACGTGGCGACCTCACATGCGCCGACGCTCAAGGCAGACAAGCTATCTTGTGTCTCAGTGCCCGACCGACCAACCGATCGATCCAACTACCAATGACCATTGCCTGAGCAAACTCGAGCAGACCGGCGGTCTAACGCGCAGCCTCAGATGCAGGAACTAAGCCCCGACCGAGCGACCACTCACTGATTTCTCTTACTGGCGGAGTTGAAAGACTTTCATTTTGCCGGCTTTATAGGCTGATCCGAACGACAGACACAGTAGCACTCCGAACGACAGACAGACACTAACTGTCTAACAAATGCGGACGAGAGACAGACTAGCAAGTTGGATACGAGGGACTGACCCAGACTGCTCGACTGGCGAGCTCATAGCGCCCCTTAAATGCACGTGGAACAGGCAACCTTTCCCCTTTCCCATCAGAGGGATGCATCAAAGCTGCGATTGCCACAGCGGCGCCACCGCCAGAAACGGAGGGCAACTCCTTCAAACTACGCGCTGCGGCGCGCTCTTCAAAACAGCAATTTTTTACCACGGCTCAGTTATAGTGGAGCAGAGAAGCTGGCACTCATTCCTTCAGCAGCATTCTGAACAGTGTGGAAGAAGATATAGTGGAATGTCCCAAAGCGAAGATAGGGACAGTACCCAGTATGGGAGAAGGTGAGTGAACCGTGAATTTACCTTCAAAATCTTTTCTTAAAGAATTTACTTTTTTTACTAGCGATTCATTAAGAACATTAACACATTTAATCACACTAGGTGAACGTGGAAGTAGTTGCCAGGGAGTAACTGATGAAAATGAATTTACCTTTAACGAATGGGAATTTTATTCATAAAAGCCTTTTCAAAAACAGATTTAAAATTTATAGGCAGAAAAGCACCCTCGAAATATCAAGTACAATTTTATTTAGAGGCAGAAAGAACAATATTGACAGTATGAGCCTTCGGGCTGAGAAGCTTGCCGCTCCCTTTCAACACGGCCGTAGTTGAAAGACTACACTGAAAGACTACACTGGTTCAAATCTGCAACACACCAGATTGCTTTAAACTGGAAATAGTACAAACACTCACACTAAGAAATTATTTGCCACCGAAAGTGCAATTTGTTTTTAAAAGGACTCTTACGGTGGAAGGGTGGCAACTTTATAAAAATGACTATTTAAATAAAACCCATGAAATTCAGACTTACATAAAATGTACAACATGATCTACAGTTCACATATACCGCCTCGCAAGATGATAGGCAAGATAAAAACATATTTCAGGAATTCGGCCTTTACACCTTAATTCTATAAATTCGTTAACACCGAATCCGACAAACATGACAGAGGCAGCTATTCATGTACGGCAGATCCACAGACAGACAGACACTAACTGCCTAACAAATGCGGACGAGAACAGACGAGCAAGCTGGTGACGAGAGACTGACGAAGAAAACAAGTATAATTTAACAAGTAAATGAAATGACATATCACGAATCACTTAATTTCTAAAAAAAAAAAAACTGTGATGTCTGGCGAAGACCTGGTGCAGCACCCCCAAAACGCTCCCTCGAACAGTCCGCTGCCAGCCGCTTCAATGGAAGCAGGGAGGCGCTCCGATCTCCCATCTCCCAGCGTTGCAGCTAGCACCGGCCAGCCTGATGTCGTACATTGACTCCTGTTGCTCTCGTGTCGGCCGCGAAGCCACTACTCCTCGCTGTACGGCGCGGCCCACTGGACTGACGTGGCGACCTCACATGCGCCGACGCTCAAGGCGGAGAAGTCATCTGCTGTCTCAGTGCGCGAGTGACCAACCGATCGATTCAACCGCCAAAGCCCATTGCCTCAACAAACTCGAGCAGACTGGCGGCCTAACCCATACTAACACTCTGACAAACAGACACTGACTGCTCCGCACTGACCCAGCTGACCAACTGACCACACTCGCCGAGAATGACCAACAGATTTTTTTCCCCTTTATTTTGATTTAATTCCCCTGCCCCATATGGACAAGGGAGGGCTGTCAGCGGCACAATCCGCCCCTCTTCAGCCGAGTGACATGACAACTAAAACAAGAATAAAATGTTACATACATAAGGCGATAAAAAAAGGGAACATAAAACAGAGTAATGGGAGAAAATGGAGGTAAAAAATACACTGACATGGGACCGTTCATGGGGGACAGTTAAAAAAGTCACCAGATAGTTTAAAAAACACAATTGGCGATTCTTAAAATACAGGGAAGACACTGAATGCATATGCACAGGTTAAAAGTCGGCCACAGTATTAAAAACACTCCAGAACAACACACTTAAAACCCACTTGGAGCACACACGACGAAGAATAAAACTGCCAGGTGGGACCTGCCGAGGGGAAGGTCAGAAAGGATGGAAAAGGAGGGGAGAGTAAGGGGCAACAGGGGGAGCGGCGGGATGAAGAGGGTAGGGGCGTCAGCGGGTACACTAAGAAGCAGGAGACACGTGAGGCAGGAGATGAAGAGGAAAGACAAGGCAGGAGGGAGTGCACAGACACTGAAAGGGGGCATAAGAGAGGGAGGGGGAGTAGGAGGGGGAAGCTGCTCAGGAGGAGGGAGGGGGAGGAGAGGGAGCCCTGAGGAGGAAGAAGCAGGAAGATGGGGTTAGAGTTGGTAGGAAGGGTAGATGTCTGGGCGAAGATCATCATCTGGGAGGGCTGACCGACTGACCCCTTGCCGAGCTCATAGCGCCCCTTAAATGCACGTGAAACGGCAACTTTTCCCCTTTCCCACCAGAGGGAGACACCAAAGCTGCGATTGCCACAGAGGCGCCACCGCCAGAAACGGAGGGCGACTGCTTTACACTACGCGCAGCAGCGCGCTTTTCAAAACACCAAATTTTACTATGGCTCAGTGAGAAACGCCGTATACATAGTATAGTTTCAGTGACCCGAGAAACTTGGTAGCGTATTAGATGATTAAAGCGAATGGTGTGAGTGGATTGCTTCGATTACTGAACTCCGTATTGTGTATCATGACGTATTTCACCTGCTTAGAGATAGATTAAAGTACACTGAGACAGTGAAGCATGAAATTAAGTTGAAACCAGAGGTGCAAGGTAGTGTGGTAAATATACTACCAGAGGCGTAAAAGGAAGCCCTCTGAAATGAGACAGGTGTGATTTTAACGGAGCAAATCATTACGCTGAGCGTAAGTGTGTGGAATTTGCTGTTGTTGATGGACTCCTTAGGAAGCGGAAGTGGAGAATAGATACGGACTACTAGAGATTAAATGACAGATGTATTTCTGCTATCCTGTAATGATGAAATTTTAGGTAGCTTAGTAAACGCCAAGTACTTCACCACTTTAGACCGCGCTAACGGCTACTACCAGATACCGCTGAATGGCAATAACAGAGAGGAAACAACCCTCTCTACTCCTGAAGGGCACTATGAATACAAATTATTACTGATGGGAAATATCCTCAGACTCCAAGAAGAATATAATTCCAATCCCAAAGAAAGCAGGTGTTCACAGATGTGAAAATTACCGAACTATCAGTTTAATAAGTCACAGGTGCAAAATACTAACACGAATTCTTTACAGACGAATGGAAAAACTGGTAGAAGCCGACCTTGGAGAAGATCAGTTTGGATTCCGTAGAAATATCGGAACACATGAGGCAATACTGACCTTACGATTTATCTTAGAAGAAAGATTAAGGAAAGGCAAACCTACGTTTCTTGCATTTGTAGACTTAGAGAAAGCTTTTGACAATGGTGACTGGAATACTCTCTTTCAAATTCTAAAGGTGGCAGGGGTAAAATATAGGGAGAGAAAGGATATTTACAATCTGTACAGAAACCAGATGGCAGTTATAAGAGTCGAGGGATATGAAAGGGAAGCAGTGGTTGCGAAGGGAGTGAGACAGGTTTGTAGCCTCTCCCCGATGTTATTCAGTCTGTGTATTGCAGTAAAGGAAACAAAAGAAAAATTCGGAGTAGGTATTAAAATCCATGGAGAACAAATAAAAACTTTGAGGTTCGCCGACGACATTGTAATTCTGTCAGAGACAGCAAAGGACTTGGAAGATCAGTTGAACTGAATGGACAGTGTCTTGAAAGGAGGATATAAGATGAACATCAACAAAAGCAAATCGCGAATAATGAAATGTAGTCGAATTAATTCGGGTGATGCTCAGGGAATTAGATTAGGAAATGAGACACTTAATGCAGTAAAGGAGTTTTGCTATTTGAGGAGCAAAATAATTGATGATGGTCAAAGTAGAGAAGATACAAAATATAGACTGGCGGTGGCAAGGAAAGCGTTTCTGAAGAAGAGAAATTTCTTAACATCGAGTATAGATTTGTCAGGAAGTCGTTTCTGAAAGTATTTGTATGGAGTGTAGCCATGTATGGAAGTGAAACGTGGACGATAAATAGTTTAGACGAAAAGAGAATAGAAGCTTTCGAAATGTGGTGCTACAGAAGAATGTTGAAGATTAGATGGGTAGATCACATAACTAATGATGAGGTACTGAATAGAATTGGGGAGAGGAGGAGTTTGTGGCACAACTTGGCAAAAAGAAGGGATCGGTTGGTAGGAGATGTTCTGAGGCATCAAGGGACCACAAATTTAGCATTGGAGGGAAGTGTGGAGGGTAAAAATCGTAGAGGGAGACCAAGAGATGAACACACTAAACAGATTCAGAAGGATATAGTTTGCAGTAAGTACTGGGACATGAAGAAGCTTGCACGGGATAGAGTAGCATGGAGAGCTGCATCAGAGCAGTCTCAGGAATGAAGACCACCACAACAGCAATAACAACAGCACTCATGGGTATAACAGACAGTGGAGATGGGTCAACACAGTACTAACCAGACTTCAGTGACACAGGATGTTTGTACATTTGGATGATATCATGTCTGGAACTACGTTAAAAGAGCGCAAACCTTAGTAAGATAATATGTTTGTATATTTAGACGATGTGGTCATTTCTGGAGCTACGTTAAAAGAGGAAGGGCTTGGAGAATCATTTAAAATTGCAGATTGATATAAGTACCTATGGAAAGAAGTAACTTACTCTGGGCTCGTAATTGCGACACAAGAATTAAAACTCGACTCACAGATGGTGAGCAGGATAAATGAGTATCCAAGGCCTAGTACCCGAAGTAGTTTAAGAGTTTTTGAGGGATTGTGTCATTTTACTGTCCTTTTATCAAGGACTTCAGTCGGATAGCTGAAGTTTTACATGAATAACTGAAGGAAGGAGCAAACTGTGAGTGATCGACTCAGGAGGAAACAGTTTTCCAGGAATTGAAAGGGAAAATAGTTAGTCCCCGTCTTAGAGTACCCCGATTTTGTGATTCAGTTAACAATTACAGGGGATACCAGTAAGCAGTCTATCGGTGCCTGTTGTATCAAAAAGAATTAAGGTAGGATTTGCCAGTAGCCTTTGCATCCAGAATGCTGAACCACGCTGAGAGCGGATATAGTACCACCAAGGGAGAGCTCTAGCCCGGGCCGTGGAGCGCTGCTGACATTACTGTGCAGAAGAAAATTCATTGTATGTGCTCATCACAAACCCTTGAAATGGTTGGCGCATATAAGTGATCCATTGCCAGTATTAATGAAATTCAGGATGAAACTGGCAGAATACGACTTTCGGATAATACACAAAAAGGTATCGCATAACAAAATGTGACATGTATTGTTATGGATACCAGAAGACACAGTTGCAGTCATTGGGAAAAGGGAAGAGATAGACGAGTAAGAACAAGACGATCAGCAATCAGCGATTACTAAAGAGGAGAAGGGAACTGTTCTGAAACAATTTCACGACTCACCAATAGGTGGGCATCAAGGAGTCAGCTGCACATACGACCGTATTGAAAGGTATAGATCATAGAGAGTTACGAATAAAGAAGTAGAACAATATATCAGAATTTGCAAGAGTTGTCAGGAGAACAAGACGCGCAGAACAAGGTGAAGATGCCCTTAATTGCGACTGAAATACCGAACCATGTATTTACTCGTTGTGATATCGACATAGTCGGATCACTTGAGATAACAGAGAAATGGTACAGATACATCCTAATGTTTCAGGATATCCACTCAAAAGTCGTTGTAGCAGACACTATAGCACACAGGGTGCTGACACAACAGCGCAAGTCTTCATATAGGGAATAGTTTGCAGTTGCGAAATAACGTCATTATTTTTGAGTGACCAAGGAAAAAACTTCCTAAGTGACATCTTAAAGAAGGATTGTCGTTTACTAAACACAGAGAAGATTCAGTCCTGTGCGTACCACCCACAGAAGAACGGAGCACTCGAAAGAAATGCAGGAAAATTGGGATGAATGGATACATTTTGATCTCTTAAATGTAACACAGCACTACATAATTCTATAGTAGGAACCAGCGGAAGTACATTACAACTACGATAATTCCATAACGGAACTAAAGAAAGGGATGCGCCAGATGCATCAGATGGCAAGGAGTTTTAATTACGAATCTGAGGAGAAGAATAAGGAGTATTATGATCGTACTCAAAGCCGCAAGCAGTTCATGGCTGGAGATTAGATATCGTTACATGATAGAAGTTTGAGAAGAGGATGATCAAAGAAGTTAACAAGCCAATGGAGAAGGTCATTTCGAGCTAAGGACTCGTGGACCAAATATAGTACTCCATTTAATGAATAACAAGTTCCTAACACTATACACGAACAGATGTTTTGAACCTTTCTTGTGAGACCAGTTTTGGATTCCGATGCTTCACTTCAGGTTTACTGTATCCCTTGGACCTTCTTATTGGCGATGAAACTTTAGACCTGTGTGGTTGTGAGAAATTCGAGGTCATTTGTTCTGAAATATAAATGAGAAAGGATAGGCTAAATTCTAGTTTAAAGTTGATTAAAGAGGGCTGTACGTTTAAGAATGATAATGATGTAGGTAAGGGAGACATTAAGATCGGTTCTCAGAGACAGGCTGACCCCAAGTCACTTTGCCTATGTTAGCCTAACCCTGGCGGCAGCAGAAGGCAGGAGAAATAGAACTGCGTATACAGGAAATAGAAAATAACTTAGAACTACACGAAAGATAGAAGAGACTAAGAGATCCAATTAGAAAACCCGCAGTCCCTTGTTGGTAATAACCGCAACCGTAGTAACCATAGAAATGACAGTTAGATATCTCAGACTCAGCATTCAGGGCGGAAAGTGGAAAGAACATAAGTGTTAACACCAATTCTGTGCCAACTGTGTTCCATGTCATGGAAAGATCTCACAATAAGTGGATCCCCTGCTGAAATTTCTACTGACCTCAGCGTTTCGTCACTGGATACAGAGGATCGAAGTTCAAGAATGGAGAAGAAAAAGAAAAATCATCTTCATATGAATATTAGCTGTAGTCTTGTAACTTAGATAGAGATATACAGTGCAACCTGCTTTCATCAGTCCATTAATAGGTCATGCGCACCCAGGAACCGCTGATTTCACGCTCAGTGATTGCGACGCAGTCACTTCCCGTCTGTAAGCAAACAGTCCCAAATGCCATTCTAGAGGCTCTCAAGCGCAAAGTGAAGGCGGCAGGGTTTGAGAGTTCCAGCGAAAGCAGGAGATTCAACGACAGCAGACTCAGATGAACGAACCTACAGCAAATAATATGGAAGTGAGCATCGCTCTCAGCTAACTCTGTGCTCTAAGAGGTGCTTATAGAAGCTTGCCTGTACGTACCTCTGGACTAGGGTTACTGGTTTCCATTGTACATCTGTCTGCATATACGAAAGTCTGTATGTTGGTTGCATTGCGACGAGAACTTGAGCCTCACGGTTCGATTAGAACAAATTGGGTCTGTCAGTTACATGGTGCATGAGGAGTAGTACCATGCTACTGTGCCGTAAAAAAGGTATAGACAAGGGTGGCCATTTGTTCTAGTAAGCCATATCTTCGTTTCTGTAAACCACTGTCGTCTGTGCTTGTCATTGGTACTAGATGAAGAAACAATGAAGAGCAGACCAGTAACACAACCCAGAGACTCATTTTATTATCATCACCATCCTTAGTCTAATAACCAAGTATTTCTGTACTGTGTACAACGTGATAAACCTGAGATTGACCCCGTGACGCTTCCACTCTGTACAGCCACTCTTGGACCAAGAAACGGATGATCAAAAATCCCATGTCACCTGTAATCTGAGAGTGAGCTTCTAAAGAAAGTATCTCGTGACACACGTCGCGTTACGAGAAACTGTATCTCAACATAATGTAACAATTAATTTAACACTACTCAAACATTAGATCTAAGTGCAAATCGTGCACAGCCGTTGCATTTGTAAGTAGGCTGTTTAGGTTTTTATGTTGGTAACGCCACGTAGCGCTCTGTATGAATATCACTGACTGTGCTGTGTGCATTCTGTGGCTGGTTTGCATTGTTGGAATCTGCTATTGTAATGTTGGGCAGTTGGCTGTTAACAGCGCGTAGCGTTGCGCAGTTGGAGGTGGATGTGGATGTGGGGAGAGAGATGGCGGAGTTCTGAGAGCTGATGATCTGGACGTGTGTCCATCAGAGACAGTAAATTTGTAAGACTGGATGTCATGAACTCATATATATATAATGACTTTTGAACACTATTAAGGTAAATACATTGTTTGTTCTTTATCAAAATCTTTCATTTGCTAACTGTGCCTATCAGTAGTTAGTCCCTTCAGTAGTTAGAAACTTTCATTTAGCGGGCAGTATTGGCGCTCGCTGTATTGCAGTAGCTCGAGTAACGAAGATTTTTGTGAGGTAAGTGATTCATGAAAGGTATAGGTTATTGTTAGTCAGGGCCATTCTTTTGTTGGGATTTTTGAAAGTCAGATTGCGTTGCGCTAAAAATATTGTGTGTCAGTTTAGTGTTGATCAGAATAAGTAAAGAGTGAAATGTCTGAGTACGTTCAGTTCTGCTCAGCTGTTTGAAAATCAAATAACGTAAGGGGTTTACCAGCACAGTAATTCAATAATTTTTGTAAGGGGACGTTTCATATGTCGACCCTTAGCCGAGGATACCTCACTGGAATCTTATGATTTTTTTCTTGTAGTTTGTTTAATTAGTGTAGCTCGTAATTATAGAGAGAATTTCCTGTGTAGTTGTAGTTTTTTATTGTGGTACAGTAAAACAGTTGTAGGATGCATGTAGATTTGCACCAAGTATTTCGTAGCTGCGCTTGCAATTAACCAGATATTATTTTCAGTGCTATGTTAATGTGTTTTCTTATTTTGCTCCTCAAATTGTGCTTTTCTGTGTTATCGTGTGAAATATTGTGACAATAATGGCGTGTGAAAAACGTAATACTAGGCTCCAAAGTACACTGAGAAATGAGAGGGACGACGAGCGTAGCTTATCAGCACCACTGTGTAATGAATTAACAGACATTCAAAGTGGTAATTTGGTAACTGTGGATAGGGAAATGGAGCGGGCTGCAAATAATGGCGTAGACAGTGAAATAAATAGTGAACAGGGAAGCATTATCGATCAATTGGTCGGCAACATCTCGCCTCAGGATTCCGAAATGACAGGACACAATCTTGCAAATACTGTACATTCTGGTTTTGCATCCTCACCGTTTTCTCAAATATGTCAAGACACATTTTCTGCTTTTCAAAATGCGAATATTGCCGATTCAAATGCACTGCCGAATAGCACTGAGGAACATGTTTCAGAAACCAGTCCATTGTTATTACAATTAATGCAACAAATGGGACAAAAGCTTCAAACATTAGACACAATGGAACAAAATCAGAGACAAACACAGCAACAGTTAGACACAATGGAACAAAATCTTCAAAAGTTAGACGCAATGGAACAAAATCGAAAACAGTCACAGCAACAGCTTCAAAAGTTAGACACCACGCTTGAACAAACACGTGGAGGTTTAACTGCTGAGTTACTTAAAATCGAGTCGTAATATCAAAAAGTCTGTAATGACGTAAAAACACAAATTTGTGAGCATTTTCAACCTATTTTTTCGCGTCATGAAAATGCATTGCAGAATCACAAAGCAGCCATAAAACAACTGCAAACTATTGTTCGTGAAAATCACGACACCTCGCAAGCTAAAACTGACTCAGTTGCATCTACTTATTCGGTTACGCAACTTGCAAAAACTCAGGAAAACTTAAAGGACACAGTAGATACGATTTCAACACAAATGGACACTCTGAAACTTGGTTCAGAAAAACACACTGAGGAAATCAGTTCACTAACCTATCTACAAAGGTATGCCGATCTGAATGACACAAGACCCGTAGCCTTCAATGACACAGAAGAATACGAACAAATTAGGAAATTGAAACAAAATCAAAAGCAAATTAATACGCAACACAAAAGAGAAATCCGGAAAGTACAAGATCAGTTGGCATAAATAAATCAAGAATTACATATTTCAGAGGAAACTCGCACTCCAACACGGGAAGAGGGACATAGAAATACGGAACAGCGACAAAATAATATTACAGGGCACTTCGGAAATTATGAAAGAAATTGGCAAGGTACACCGAATTTTGAGATGGAACCGCCGAAACCAAGTAACAATGAACGATATGCGACTCGCCGACATGATGATTTTGACTACAACCTGTTCATCACTACACGTAAATTCAAAACATTTAAGAATTCTGGCAACGACATTCATCCACAAGCATGGCTGAATCAATTCTCTCATTGTTTTCCTCCCAACTGGTCATTGGAGCATAGGTTAGAATTTATGTGTGGCTGCTTAGAGAATGAACCAGCTGTAAGAATGCGATCGGTCATTCACGATTGTCACAGTGAAGGAGAATTTTATCATGCCTTCCTCTCAGCATATTGGTCTCAAGCTACACAAGACCGAGTAAAACATAGCAACATAATGATGAAACATTTCGAACAATCTGAATTTTCCAGTCAAATATTTCGAAGACTTGTTGCATAAGAATCAGTATCTTTCAAACCCATACAGCCCCTCTGAAATCATCCGCAGTTGCTTAATCAAATTGCCTGAACATTTACGACATTTTATTTTGGCGGGACGTTGCAAAGACGACATTGAAGCTTTTCAGGGACTGTTACAAGAATTGGAAATTGACAGTGACAATCGTGGAACTTGAAAACAGGAGCACAACAATTACAGGTCACATCCCTCACAATTCCACGATGACAGAAATAATAATTGAACACAACAAGGCTATTCTTACAATGTAAATCGTGACCGAAACAGACACCACGCTATGACAACCGTTGGCAGAGTAGTAATAATTACAGGGAAAGATCACCTCTCTGCAGTAATGACTATCACAAAGACAATCAGAGAAACAGACAATATGGGAACCCAAATAATTATTATCAAGGGAGACAGAATAACTTCAGACGCAACGGTCCACTGTGCAGTTACGATTCCGGGAGAAATTCTCCACCACACGACCGACAAAAAAGAAACTATGTAAACCATCGACAAAACGACAGACCTGAATTTCATCAGAACTGGCGGGATTCAAACAGGGCAGGGCCCTCTCGACAAGGTGGATTTGTAGAAGTTAGACGCGCGCCAACAAAGAGACAATAGGCAATGACTCACACCGCTGGCAGCCATAAAACGTACTTACGAAGCTGGCGACGTAGCTGCCGTGGCTAGTAATTACGTAAAAATGGAAGACATTAGGGACATCTTACTCCAGGAACCCGATGTAAAACGTAACAACATTGCATATCCTGTAATTCACATTACAGTAAGTGACGTAAAATTTACGGCAGTACTTGACTCTGGCAGTCCCATTTCAGTAATTAGTGAAACAGCATTTAGCAAATGCAATAAATCGAACGATTGCCCCACACTTCCGTTATGTAAGATTAAATTACAAGATGCAGTCATTGGAAAAAGTGTAGATGTACGCCAATAAACCAACTTAGAATTCTTTTGTCAAAGCCACAGCTTCTCTATGAACTTTCTTATCGTTCCATTATTGTCGGCGGAAATTGTATTGGGGGTAGACTTTTTGAATGAATACAAAGCAATCTTAAACTTTCATGATGCTGAAATAAGTTTAGAGAAAGAAGGTAAGTCAATAGCTTTGAAATTTGAAGATTGGCTCTCAAACCATGACGAGGAAATTAATCGACTTTACCTCCTGTTAAACAACAGTTCGGAATTTTCGACGGAACTTGACACTAACAATCACTCTGCAAGTACTGACAGGAATGAAATCGACGGCGTATTTGATACCAATGAATTAATTCAGAATAAAATTCAAACAATTGAGAACTGTAATGACACTGATAGGCAGGACCATTTTGAGATTTTACAAGCACATTCCACAGTTTTTACTCACAAAACAGGAACAATCAAGGGATTTCAATACTAATTTCGTGTTCGTGAGCATACTAAGTTTTGTGTTAGACCATACGTAATTCCGGCACATTATAGGGACCGTGTTAGAACAGAAATACAATCTATGCTTGACGAGGGCATTATTGAGCCTGCAGTAAGCTCATACAACAATCCATTACATGTTGTTGAGAATAAAAAATATGGATCGATCAGGCTTGTCTTAGATTCGAGACAAATCAATACTCATCATCATTCCTGAAACAGACAGGCCGCAAACATTGGAAGAACTACTTCAAAATTTTAATGGTGTAAAAGTGTTGCCTTCTATTGATCTCAGATCCAGCTTTAATCAGATCGAACTTCATCCAGAATGTAGAAAATACACGGCCTTTCTTTGTTTCGGCGTTTGTTATCAGTTTCGGAAACTTCCTTTTGGTTTGAACATTTCTTCGGCAGCATTCATTCGCGGGCTAAATTCCATATTACCTGAGTTCTTAAAACGTCACATCACCTTATATGTGGACGATATTCTGATAGCAGAAGCCTCATGGGAACAACACAATCGCATCCTCAACAATGTGTTACGTATTTTTGCAGTATCTGGAATTACAGTTAACTTGGAAAAGTCTGAATTCGGTAGGACAAAGGTGAAGTTTTTGGGACATATTATTTCTTCTGAAGGCATTGAGCCGGATCCTGAAAAGTTAGAAGCAATCTGAGCCATTCCAGTTCCACCCACAAAAAAACGAGTTCGCAGTTTTCTAGGTCTCATAAATTTTTACCGTCGTTTTCTGAATATGCAAATTCTAGTAACACCAAAACTTTGTTCTCTCACTGGAAAAAATACTATTTGGAACTGGGACGAACAGAGACAGCTGGAATCCAATTCTTTGAAAGAAGCGCTACTTAACGTGCCAATATTAGCTCATCCAGATCTGTCACAAGAATTCTGCCTTAGCACGGGTTCTTCTAAAGTTGGTCTTGGTGCCCATTTATTTCAAGAAGCCATAGAAAATGACACTACTGTTCAGAAAACCATTGCTTTTGCTAGCCGAGTGCTAACAAAATCTGAAAAAAATTATTCCGTTTCTGAATTAGAAGCTTTAGCTATCGTTTGGGCATTTAACAAATCCCGTTTCTTTCTTTCTCTCTGGTAAGCACGTAAAAGTATACAGTGATCATCGTCCATTACAATTTCTTATGTCTTCAAAATTAAATCATGACAGGTTAAAACGTTGGGCATTGTTTCTGCAAGAATTCCATTTCACAATAGTCTACATTTCCGGAAGGAGAACATTGTTGCGGACGCACTGTCACGTGCACCGGCTGGGCTTGAGAAAGGTTACACAGAAGGCAACCTCGAGAAATATTTCAGTATTCTTTACATTCAGAAAGTCGCCTTCGAAAACTTCATCACCACATCTTTAAAGGACGTTGCTCATGAACAACATAAAGATCCGATTTGGAAAGACATCAAAAGTAAATGGCATGAAAAGACACACACAAATATTCGGCATTATTATCTGGTTAGAAACAACATACTCTTCAAACGCTGCACTGTTGATGACAAGCTATGTGTACTTTGCAATCCTGACGATTTTGTTAATAAGCTTATTTGGTACATTCATTTCGGCTACGCACATTTTGGTCCAAGAAAATGTTATCATATTCTTCGGACGACTTGTTATTTTAACAATATGGAAAAGAGAATTCAAAGAGTCTTGTCTATTTGTAAACTTTGCCAAAAAGCTAAACCATCTACCATCTCACATCGTACTCCGTTGTTTCCTATCATTCCTTCTAAATTAAAAGAATTTGCTGCTGTTGATCTCTTGGGACCCCTTGTCAGAACATAGAATGGATTTTCGTACTTTCTAGTCGCTGTTCAACTTACTTCAAAATTTATTTCTTTCACACCGTTACGTAAAACCACTGGACGGTCTGTATCCAATGCCTTCGTTAAAAATTTCTTACGTGAAGTTGGACACGTTAGTAAAGTCATTTCAGATAACGGACCACAATTCAGGTCTGCTGTTTGGTCACGCATGCTTCGGAATCATAAAATCAAACCTGTTTTTATTTCATTCTACTCACCACATTGTAACCCGTCTGAACGGATTATGAAAGAAATCAATAAGCTTTGCAGACTTTATTGTAACAGAAAGCATCAGTATTGGGACAGATATTTACACTTATTTCAAAACGTGCTGAATGAAAAGCTTCATGACTCCACTGCTTTACCATCTATTCTTGTACTGAAGAATGAAGAACCACCGAACAGAATCAGAGAAATTGTACCTTTTCCGAATACAAGTACACTTCGACACAAAGACATAATTGATTTGGCTATTAAAAATATAAAATGTGCAGCAGACAAAAGGAGAAAACTACACGGTAAAACAAATTCAAAGAAATTATATATTGGTCAGAAAGTTCTCATTAAAGCTCATTCATTGTCACATACGAAGAAACACCTGAGCCACAAATTCTTTCTGATTTACAATGGACCTTACAGAATCCGACGTATACCATATGATAATTCCGTTGAAGTTGAAACTCTGCATACTAGGAAGAATAAAGGATTGCACCACATTTCACATGTAAAACCTTTCATTGAGCGATAATCTGTGTTTCAATTTAGTCTTTGCTATAAAATTTTTCACTTCACGTTACTAGTACTCTTTGTCACACTTAGAAACTGTTAACTAGCAACTATGTTCTAAAGTTAACTATCCAATCAAGAACCTAGGGACCTTATTTAGACAAGTAATTACAAATTCATTGTTATAGCGAACAGGGGACACAGCGTTACTGTGTGTGTACATTCTTGCTTGTTAGTTGCACGATTACGTAACGACTATAAGGCTTACATACTTAGAACATATACTGCTAATGAGATTTTAATGCAACATTTTGGTTTATTCGAAGTACTTTCTGTGATATTAAAGGTGACTTAGTATTTGGTTTCTTTGACAGCTACGGGATTATATCACGACGCTACTAATGTGTGACACAATTTACATTGTTGCTTTTGTGCTGTATCTGTTTTATATCTGCACAGTTTTTCTGAATTCTTCTGGAAAGTAAAACATGTTTGAATAGTAACTTTTGCGGTATAGCTACAATGAGACAGCCTTTTTCGTAGCACAACAATACGTTAAAGTATAGTACTTTCTTGATCACGGTAATGTACGTAGTAACTACGAAATCTATACGCATAGCATTTCACTTTTGTTTATGATGAGGTAAGCACTTGACTTCTGCAGAACTTAGCTTTCGGAGGGTGATAACTAAGACACTTCCACAGAATTATCTTACAGCAAGACGCACATTTAGCGCTAAAGGACATGTATTTGAGTGATTAATTTTCTACTTGAAACATTTATTTTTAAATATTTTTGAATTACAATTATACAAAGGTTTTCCGTGATACGTTTCATTCGATTGCTGTAATCTGTAACACCTGAGGGTATAATTTCATTAATCCTCAGGGGGGTACATACTTACTTTGTGCACCATGTGTTTGGCAAGCACAAGGAGCCCTAGCTAATACGGTATTTGCTTATACAACTTTACACATCGGTTCCATATTTCTCTAACACAGAATTACACAGCTATCTGATTATTTAAGAGAGAAAAAAACCTTTTTTTTACTACGTCAGTGACACATGTTTACACAATTACACAGTTGTTAACTTCATACTTATGAAATTGTATTTTGTCTGTACTTTGTGAACTGTTCATATTTTTTTGAAACCATTATGATACTATGAGAGCTTTGAATGATGTATTTCGTATGGGATCTTGATTTTTAAAGTACGTTTGAGGTAGATGACTCTATTTAAATAAGTAGAGAATTTTTTTAGGTTTTGAAATTATTGGAGGAAGCTACATCGATTTTGAGATTTGGCTGAGGTGTTATGATGTTATTATTACGATGACAATGTGTATTATACTGTTGAGGTATGTTTCTGATCAATATGAGGAATTTGATTATGCTATATATTTATAATGATGAAATATTGAAGAAGTGTTGACGAATATGTATATGTGTAATAAAGTAAGGAATAATGAGTAGTGGTTAGGGACTCTGGTTTGTGAAAAAGGATTTTGGAAACTAAGAATCGTACTTTAAGAGTTATGAAATGTGTGTATATGCGTGAATGTATCACAGTGCCATCGAAAATTTTTTGGACACTGTTATATTTATCGGATTTTGTTTATACACATTTCTACTGTAATTTCTCGACTTGTGAAATTTTATTTGTATCAAACTGTCACTGTAGTGGAAACTTCTGTTGTAAATTTCGGTAAGAAAGGTAAGTGACCTTGACATAATGCGTTGTGGGCGCCCAGCTGAGCGATAGTCGCCTGAAAAAATAAAGCCATTAGGTGGAGAAAAAAAAGAGGCCATTATCCTCACTATTGACATTTCTTTGTAGAAAGCATCGCAAGTGCGACACGCTCAAACATGAAAACATATGATTACACTGTGGAGCTCTTAATTTTTGATATGTACTGAAATGCCTAATGAAATGACGAGAAATATTTTATGTCTATACACCTGATTATTACTACTGTCTTTCTAGCTGAGAGATTTTTTTACTGCCTTATGAAATGCCATATGGCTAGTGAATGATGTTTCATGCCGTCCTTTGTATATTTATTTGCCTATTTTTTTTAAATCTACTTTCTTGCTGCACTGCAACATTGGCTAATATAAAATTTAATACATGTACTAATGTAAATATTTTCTGTCTACAGATCCATTAAACAATAATTTTATGATCTTCTTTCTTAAAAAAAGGGAACACAAATAGACATTTCCCTTCAGAGGAATTGCATAAATAATTTTTTTACGGTTTGGTAACTTGTCTGCTAGAGTAAGTTATCATGATGCATCACTCTAGTGTTAAGATGTGACATAGGTATTACACATAGCTATTTTTACTGTAATATATTTTCTGCTTGAGCTTTGTCATGTTTAGGTATAGGTTATTGCATTTGTTGCTGCTGTTTGCCAGGCATAGTGCTACTGAATTTCACTTTGTATTACTCAGTTAAACCAGTTTTACTACTGATTTATTTTCCTTGTTTGCTGCACAGTGCCTTATATTAGTTATAATATTGCAGTTGCTCTGCTAATTTAGATTTACTGCTGCTTGCTTTGCTAATTTGCATTTTTTGTCGTTGCTGTTTGTATTAATTGTTTTGTGCTGCTGCATTGCCTTGTCCCTTAGTTTATGCATCTGAGCTCAGTTGATTTAAGTTAGCTTAAGATGGGGTAGGCTATATAAGAGAAAGAGTTGTGATGAATTGAAAGAAATGCATTGCTAAGTTATATGAAAAAGATTTGGGCCAAAATGAGTATTGTACAACGAGAAATAATTATTTGGAAACAGGATATGAACAAAACAGTACAGTTTAGGGACGTGAGGTTTAGGTGGGATTTTCTTGGAAATAAATGATGAGGTAAGGTAATGGAAAATAAATAATGAGGTAAGAAAAAAGTGAACATATAAATACAGAAAGCATGCTTGGATAGGATTTTTTTGGCTGAAACAAATGTTGAAATAAGAGGAAAGCTCTATGGAATGAAGTTTTGGGTTGGACTGCAGTACCAAATGTTACACTGAAAACGAACCCTATCCTTTCCTTTTGTGTTATTCCACTATGTGTTTGTGTACCCTTGAGTATTTGTGTTGTTCTTGTCTTTATGTGTTTATCTGATAAGAGTTATGTTGTAGAATTTTTCTAATAATGTGTTATTTACTTTGTAAAGATGTTTAGACATTATTTATTCTGTTTTGTTTTAGTGCTCAAGTGTGAAGTTGATGTTTCAAAAGTTATTCTGATCTTTTATGTATGTACTTATGTCATAATTCCTGTAGCACTGATGTATATGTTATTTCGATTATTTTGTAAAGCCCATGTTACTACAAATGTTGTCTGTATTGTTATGTTCTTTAATGATGTATTTTGTACCTTTGTCATTGTATTCTCACGTTATAAAATTGTAATTGACACCAGTTCATCAAATTAAGTAACTTGTAAGCATCCATTTCACTGCACACATTTCTGTTTGTCATAGTATATGCACAATATGTGAAAAAAAGAGGACTGTTTGGACATGTGTTTATAATTCAGCAAGGGACTGATTAACAGCATTGCTGGTTCTAAGGACAATTCCAAAAACTTTGCGAGTGCACAAGTGGTGGTTTATGGACTTGCTATATTGTCTGCAAGACTTCTAAGGACATACCAAAAAGTTTGTGAGTGCACTAGTGGTGGTTTATGGACTTGCTATATAGTACAAGACTCATCGATGGTGATTGTGCACCTGCACACTCGCAACAGATGGCTGCTGGCCGTCTCTACAAGGACTGAAGTGGATCTGCACCTTTGATGATCCCCCAATACCATTATTTCCACAAGGACTGCAGTGGGTCTGCTCCTCTGGTGGCCCACCAATATCATAATCTCTACCAGAACTACAGTGGGTCTGCTCTGTGATGACCTACCTACCAATATTCCTCAAAACTTCGACTGACTCTGCTGTGGGTTTGCTCTGTTGTGGACCATTTCCTGTCTGTATGTCAAGAGTCAACATTATCTTTCTGTTGGAAGGTCAACACTACATCTTCAAGACTGCATGGAAATCCACTTCTTTAGTGTGCATTTTCTTTTACTTCTCAGACGTAGTGCATAAAATTGTAATTAATACTGTGATGAATGATCAGGACTGTCTTTACGGACTGTGAGAAAATTTTAGCTTTTGACCAACATTTTATCAATAAGTGTGTGCATTTGATTTCTTTGTTATTGTAATTACGAAAAATTTCTTGAAATCTGTATTGGCCACTGCCCAAAACAATTTGTAAAATTTTTTGTGGGTACCATGGAGGGCTACGTAAGTAGGCTGTTTAGGTTTTGATGTTGGTAACGCCACGTAGCGCTCCGTATGAAAATCGCTGACTGTGTTGTGTGCAGTCTGTGGCTGGTTTGCATTGTTGGAATCTGCTATTGTCATGTTGGGCAGTTGGCTGTTAACAGCGCGTAGCGTTGCGCAGTTGGAGGTGAGCCGCCAGCAGTGGTGGATGTGGGGAGAGAGATGGCGGAGTTTTGAGAGCGGGTGATCTGGACGTGTGTCCATCAGAGACAGTAAATTTGTAAGACTGGATGTCATGAACTCATATATATATTATGACTTTTGAACACTATTAAGGTAAATACATTGTTTGTTCTTTATCAAAATCTTTCATTTGCTAACTATGCCTATCAGTAGTTAGTCCCTTCAGTAGTTAGAATCTTTCATTTAGCTGGCAGTATTGGCGCTCTCTGTACAGCAGTAGTTCGAGTAACAAATATTTTTGTGAGGTAAGTGATTCATGAAAGGTATAGGTTATTGTTAGTCAGGGCCATTCTTTTGTAGGGATTTTTGAAAGTCAGATTGAGTTGCGCTAAAAATATTGTGTGTCTGTTTAGTGTTGATCAGAATAAGTAAAGAGTGAAATGTCTGAGTACGTTCAGTTCTGCTCAGCTGTTTGAAAATCAAATAACGTAAGGGGTTTACCAGCACAGTAATTCAATAATTTTTCTAAGGGGACGTTTCACATTCTCTAGCATATCGGCTAAACCTTCTACTCTTAAAGCAAGTTGTGGGTGACGACTGGGCACAGTATATTACAGCTTCAGAAAATGGCATTGCTTATGTCTGAATGGGTGCGTGGTGGCATATGTCTCTTTTTCGTGTTTAATCTTGCTCACATCTATACGTGCGTCGATTTTCACAAATCACTTTTTGGACCCCATTCACCTGTCTAACTGACAAGGCATCCACAGTTGAACAACAAACAGCCAAATCAGTCTGTTTACACTCACCACCCTGTCATAACAATGCCGTACTCTAACCCACGATACTGCTCTATGTGACTCTTCTGACACCAGTTTTTTATGGGCTGGCAGCCTTCTAGGTTCCCGAATTGTTCAGTAATATCTACATGATAAAACTTCAGTACGACAGCTCGTGATGGAGAGCAGGACGATGGGAGTGAAACATCAGTTCCCCGGCGGCTGTGGAATTAGAAATGCCGTGATATAAACGTCTCGATATGCGTCGACGTTGGGCAGCAGAGCTCGGTCAGCGTAACAAAAGGCGATATGTTAGCACTGTACAGACATCAACAGGCAGCAGGGCGGCCCTAGCAGAGTCGCTGCATCGCCAGCCCTGTGAACATGTTACTACACCAGGCGTTCCATGAACAGCCTGACGAGGAAGAGTCAGACAAGCAGCAGCCCGCACCAACAGGTCAGA
The DNA here is from genome assembly GCF_021461395.2 of Schistocerca americana. Lineage (NCBI taxonomy): Eukaryota > Metazoa > Arthropoda > Insecta > Orthoptera > Acrididae > Schistocerca > Schistocerca americana. Next base: position 188,417,278 of record NC_060125.1, on the reverse strand, counting down.
CGTGGGATGGTCCTAGGTGTGAACTGCAAACCCAGGCCCTTGTAGATGTCCTGGAGCCAGTAGTCAGCTGGGAGGAGACCGTAGATGGGTGGCGATTGTTTAGTCACCAGAACCATCACGCCTAGGAGCTGCCCACAAAGCAACAGCTGACACAGGCAACGGCTAGTTGCAAGCGAGGGTGACCTACTGGGTGGTTATACACGCATCAAAAAAATGTTTGCATCACCCCCAGTTCACAGAACTCCTGAAGACTGACATTGACTATGGATATTGTATCACAGACCAGTCCCTTCGACTGTTCAGAGACCTCACCACACCCGCCCAAAGATGTAAAGAACCGCCTATTAGACGGAGGGGGTCCGACAGCCCATCAGTTCCAGTTATTTTATCAGGAAGGAATTACACGGTTCGTGTTGTCTGTAGTTCAACCACGGCTAGACGGTCAATACCGCGGTTTTATCGCGCCCACATTGTTACTTTGTGCCAGGATGGGTTCTCAGCAAGGGAAGTATCCAGACGTCTCAGCGATGTTCTTCAGTTACGGAGGAGATACACAAAGACAGCAACTGTCGCTGACATGCGTTGCTCAGGCCGCCCAAGGGCTACTATTGCAGTGGATCACTGCTCCCTACGGATTATGGCTCGGAGGAACCCTGACAGCAACGCTGCCATGTTGAATAATGTTTTTCTTGCAGCCACAGAACATCGTGTTACGACTCAAACTGTGCCCAATAGGCGGCGTGATCCGCAAATTTACTTCTGACGTCCATCGCGAGGTCCATCTTTGCAACTACGACACCATGCTGCGCGGTACAGATGGGCCCAACAACGTGCCGAATGGACCGCTCAGAATTGGCGTCACGTTCTCTTCACCGATGAGTGTCGCATATGCCTTCAACCAGACAATCGTCGGAGACGTGTTTGGAGGAAATTCGGTCAGGCTGAACGCCTTAGAGACACTGTCAAGTGAGTGCAGCCATGTGGAGGTCCCCCTGCTGTTTAGGGGTGGCATTATGTGGGGCCGACGTACGCCGCTCGTGGTCATGGAAGGCGCCGTGACGGCTGTACGATACGTGAATGCCATCCTCCGAACGATAGTGCAACCATATCGGCAGCATAATGACAAGGCATTCGTCTTCATGAACGACTATTCGCGCGCCATCATGCCCATCTTGTGAATGACTTTGAACGAAGATTATTGTAAATGAAGTAAAAGATTCACGCAGTGGACACCAAGTGGAAAAGCTACTCCTTATGTTTCATATCTAGACTGCCATAAAAAGTGCGATGGGATTGTTAATCAGAACTCACGGAGAAGTTGTACTCTAATTCACAATTGATTTATTCATCTTAAACATGACAAAACAACAAAATTATTACAGAAACATCATACAAAACAAATTTTATTTTTACAAACGTCTTACTAACATGGGATCTATGGTGGACAAAGTGACCTGCTGGGGATCGACGCACGACACTATCCAGAACACTACTCGCTCTATCTCACTTCATACACGTGAATCCAGGTTATGGCATCAAACTACACCACCACCAAGCATCTGTATTCTACCATATATAAAAAAAGAAAAATATGGTTCGAAAATACAGGGTGCTGAGAAATATATATTATAGCTCTACGTCGCAGCAGTGAATACTTTACCAACCTGCTGATCAAGGCGGCACACCACAATGCTTTCGGCGACTGAAGTCATGGACGGCGGCAGTCTGTTATTAAATGCGCGTTCCCGAAAAATGCAAGCACTCGGTCTCGCGTTCGGTTAATTCAGAACGCAGGTACTTCCCTATGAGCCTCTGAAACCCCGATGGATTCCAGTGTGCAGGTGGACCCATTCTCTGGTCTGCCAAACCAATTTGACTCCGTGCCACGACTGCGCGTGGTGCAACTAAAACATCCACATTTATTTACGTACTAAACGAATATGTAATAAAAATGGGGGTTCCTATTTTAAAAAACGCAGTTGATATCCATTTCACGTATGGCAACGCCATCTAGCGGGCCAACCATAGCGTCATCTGGTTTCCCCCTTCAAGCTAGACAAGTTTCGTTCTTCGTAGTTTTTTCGTTTGATGCTTATTTCGTGAAATATTTGGCCCCGTGACGATCAATGGACCACCCTACCCAAAACACTATAGCCTGCTTACTTCGAGGCGCGGTACCAGCCAGAAAAGAGAGAAGATGCTATTTTGGTTACCAACAATCTTATTGAGGATTATAAAAGAGGAAGAGTTGCCTTAAGACAGCAGAATAACTCACACCATCACAAAAAAAGAAAAGAACAAAAAACGAGATAGACGAAGATGCACAATATCTGGAGAAGGCCTCTATTCTGGTCAAACGGAAAAATTGTCTACGTGGAAGTCACTCACCCAATTCCGTTCTAGGGTCTCAAGGAGCTAAACTTATCTCCAGCGACGGGGACTCGGTGTCGGGTCAGTGAATGTGGCACTGAGCAACCCATTTCTTGCAGTGTTGCCTGTGACAAATCTCGTGCACTACGCATAACTTGGAAGAATTTCCGGAGTCTAGTCTTAAGCTGGATAATATTTGTAACATTTATGTTTTGTCTGTCCACGGAAAGATTGCTTCAGATACGTTGTTATTATTGCAATCTTTCGATCGAAGACTGGCGTTGGTGCAGCTCTCCAGTAGGATAGTCTGTCTTGTACAAACGTCTTTATATCTGCGTTAAGTACTGCAGTCTGCCACCATTTGATTCTGCTCACTACAGACAAGCCTTGGACTCCTACAATCTCCACTTCCCCCTTCCCCCCCACCCACCTCCTCCATGCACACTTCCCTCCATTACCATATTAACTATTCATCGATGTCTCAGGGTATGTCTTGTTAATCAATACTTTCTTTTAGTCACATTGTGCCTCAAATTTCTTTTCACCGCAGTTAGGTTCAGTGTTCCTTCAGCAATAATTCAATGTACCCATCTAATCTTCACCGTTCTTCTGTGGCAACTCATTCCTGTAGCTTCTATACTCATCTTGTGTGTACTGTTTATCATTTCCGCACAGTGCTACACTCCAGACAAATACTTTCACTAAAGACTTCCTACGTTTATTTGGACATCCATCTTCCGAGGTAGCTGTTATATATCGATTTCTTCCTGTCATAAGCGAAGTGTGTAAGTATTACACCAGACATGTTTGCTTTTATTTACAAATATTCATCATCGTTCCTTTTAACATATTTTGAAGTCAACAAGTATTTCCATTGATGTTAGTGGAGGTTGTTGTCTATTAAACTTGTCTTCACTTTCAACCATTGCGATTACACCGAAATTAAGAAATCGCTTTTTATTTTGCTTCATTTGCCTTGTTCGTACATCAGATCACTTTTTTAGCACGGCTGATCGAAAAACTGCTCAAACCACAGTTCTATTGCTATTAAGTCAACTTCAGTGTGATGTCTTACAAATGTGAACTGCAAAGAACGCAAATGCGGCAGAAGAAAGAACAGTTCCCTAAAATCCAAAATGTAGCGAAGGGTTTCGTCAATTACAATTTCTGATAACCACAACAGAAATACCAGTCGACTTGAAAGCAAGTAAAAAGACAGATAACCGGCTGGTGTGGCCGAGCGGTTCTAGGCGCTACAGTCTGGAACCGCGCGACCGCTACGGTCGCAGGTTCGAATCCTGCCTCGGGCATGGATGTGTGTTATGTTCTTAGGTTAGTTAGGCTTAAGTAGTTCTAAGTTCTAGGGGACTGATGATCTCAGAAGTTAAGTCCCATAGTGCTCAGAGCCATTTGAACCAAAAAGACAGATAAACACCATCACCCACTGTTGACGTTTCATAAATAAAAGCGAATCGCGTGTGGTGTAAACTGTCCTAAGTTCAATACGTTTGAGATGGAAAGAAAACGAATAACAGGAAACTGTCTTAGACTCAGTACCGTACGTTTAAGAGGGAAGAAACGGATAATGACTGTTACACATCGTAACACTTATATTATATTCGATCTTAACAAATATCTCTTTTGCAGAAACGCTTTTCTTGTTTTTGCTGTCCTCCATTTTGTAACTACCCTACTTCGGCCATCGTCAGCTTTTGATATCTGAAACAGAAAAATTAAGCCAATTTTGGTGCGTCATATTGTAACCTAATTTCTTCAACATAGCTTGTTTTAATTCTATTACACTTCGTTACCATTATTCTATGTTTGTCGATGTGCTACATGTGTTCTTCTTCGCAATTACTGTACGCAGCTGAACTCACTGCCTGTATTCTTTCAGAACTAAGGAAGAATGTTTACTAAATGCACGACACAGAACTGAATTATCTCTCTTTATTACTGCTACTGTTTTCCGTAAAATACCATCTTCTCGGAATAACGAAAGACTAATATTACTCATATGTCATTATGACAGACACATAAATAACATCAGTCTTCTTTTATATCTAGAAGATGGTATAGTATCGAAACAGGTAATAACAATAAAGAAAGATTAATACAGGTCTGTGTCATGCAGTTTCTATAGTAATTATTGGCGTTAGTGGTGGCCTGAAATGAAATGTAAGGGAGACTCGACGTTCAAACGTAAATAATTATTTGCAAAACCATGTCAATAAATTCTTCTGATGCATTCTCTGTAACAGGATACACTATGAAGCTTGTGTCGTCTGCAAGAAGCACAGACTCTAGTATCCGTCTGAAAAATTGAAAGTTAGTTTTGGGAGTACATATGACTCGGAAGGGTAGCCATAAATTTTTAATTATGACCTCGAAAAGTAACATTATTTTCTCTTTCTTTAGTCTTGTCGCAGATACGTGTCTACAGTCCTCGTCCGTCTTTACTCTTATATCCTCTTGTCACAGTACCTTTGAAGACAGATAGAGTAACCGAAGCAAAATGGCGCAACTCATGGATTCAGTGGAGGTACACCTGGTACTCTAGCGGCGTACGGAGGCAGTGAGTCGCAAGAATTTAAATGTGTACTACCGCTACACACATGTACTTTCGAGCAAACAAAAAATATAAATATGAACTTTACGTTTATCAAAATGACCATTAAAGCCTTATGACTATCTCCCATAAAGTTTATATTTTAAATCTACCGCTAGATACTTTGGTAATTTTAGTAAATATAGTGGCACGTGGCGTGATGTGGAGCCACCATTGTCCCTAATAGTAACTGCACGTATAAATCCCCGAGAAAACGTCAGTCAGAGAGTGCTATTTTATCCCAGTGCTATGAAGTTATACGAAACTGAGATGAATGACAGGCAGTGTTTCTTGATATGAAGTTAGTCAGTTACAGTACAGGGTATTATGATTCATTTATTTCACCTGGAGTTCCAATTATTCGTAAACTGTGAATTCATGTCGGGAACCGCAGCCTGGCTGTTCGTCTGTGGACGCTTACACTCTCTGTGCTCAAGTTGGAAGCGTGAAGCCGGCCAAACCATTCCAGCGCATTCGGACGTAAAGCGAATATGCGAGTCCAGAAAGATTAGAGTAACCATTCTGGTCCGAAGTAAAGCGCGCTTCCGCAGTTTACTGTAAGGAAATTCCAAAGCCGGAAGACAGATGCACACACCTGACTCCTCTTGAGAGAGCAGGTTGCGCTCAAAACATAGAACTTTTCCACCTGTAGCCACGTGAAAGGGAAAACACAATCAGGGATTTTTTGCTCTTGAAACGAAAGCTTCCCATTAGTTAACAACAACAAATTGTCGAGTAGAGAACGATGGAGACTGTCAGAGGGAGACGGAAAATATTTGTAACCGGAAGGGATGGTGTCAGGGGACAAAGTAAATGTGAGAATTTGAAACAAACCCCGCCACTGGCTGAGGACAGCAAAGTAGGAGTCGAGAGGTCATTTTCACCACCTGAAAAGCTAGTTGCTAATCACAGTAAATTAAGGTATATGAAGGATGTAATGGTACTTGAATTACGTAACCATTATGGTACCTCACCTGAACCTCTCGATACCAGTAATATTCTAGTGTATTTCTGTTAACTACTTAACATATTTCTGAGAGAACTTTCAGATTTGATTTCACTTTTGACACATCAATATGTTTACATTGCAATGATATTATTCCTATATGTATTCTTTCTTTTGTCACTATGATCTTTGACGTACTTGTATCTCTGATTTTTGGGCGCCTAATCGACAGTTAGTTAGTTGTTAAGTTGTTAGAGAGTCGGACCTTGAGAAGGTCAAGTCTTGGACGTCATGCTGGAAAGACGCGTATTGTAGTCCACTTATAAAATGTCAACTTTAACAGTGACTGTGAGAAAGATGTTTTCAAGTATGTTTTGTATCGTGAAGTGATGTTTTATGTTTACGTGATATTGCAATTAAAAGGAAGTGTAACTTAAATTCGGAGTGCTGATTATTTTTTTACATCACCATTGTGCTAACTTTGAAGGGTTTAATCTTGAAAAATGTTTTGTGAAGCGCATCTACAAAACTTTTGAATATAGCAGGATAAAACCTAGGCCTCTTTGCATCCGAGCTTGGAATCATAACCACCTAGATTTTCAACGATTGAGCCATGATTTTATGACGAGACCAGCGTGGGAAACACAAAAAGATGAGTGCCTAGTTTTTTGATTATTACATGAAATAACTTTATTAACTGTGCTCTAATGACACCTGCCACATAATAACTTAGTTGTTGCCAGAAAATGCAGTGTTTAGCAACGTGAGCAGCACCACAGCCATTGAATTCTGACCTTTGTTGTGGTAGGGTTGTTAGAAGGAGAAGTTTATAAAAGTAACAGCAATTCTGATTCGCTTAGTTGCACACTTCCTAACTTGGTAGGCAGCTCGCCGCCATAAAACGAAAAGAGAAAGTTAATCTCGTAACCTAACAAAGAACACTCTTCTTGCTGCCGTCGAATAATGGTGTTGATTCTGACCTCATCCGAGAAGTGCAACTTCTCGACACGTGCCGTAGCTGTTTACCGTCGTGATCCTCTGCAGCGTTCGCGAGATTATAAGTTCACAACAAGCGGCGCAGTACTTTACGACTTGCTGCCCTCTCACTCTTCGGCATCTCAAAAGGACCAGCAGCAATTAAAACGTAGGTAATTTTACCGTATGAGCAGTGTTCAATAAGCTGCACTTATTCAAGTTTATATTCGAGATTCAGACTAGCATTTGCTAATGACGTGATTTAAACTCGAGTTTTTTCGATGCATTTTCATCAGATTCATCTCTGAGTTGAGCATTAAATTCAATTAGTTGCTTCCTACTGTTTCCACATTCAGTCAGAGGCGCCCATTTAACTTTATTTGTTTTATTTATTTATTTATGCATTTATTTTATCTGGCAAGATTAGGGCCTTCAGGCCCTCTCTTACACCTAACCAGGTATACTCAGATTGAACGAATTTCAGTTTGTACAAAACATTATGGACATACCACGTGTTACACAGGGTGTCCGAAAAGTATTTCCCTGAATACATAAATTGATAACTCAGGCTAGAAGTAAGATACAAATATGAAACTGGTGTCTAAATGTTTACAAACTATCAAAGTTTTATTCACACATCAGTAAACTTCCACATGAGCACCCTTCATAGCACGTAGCACCTCTAGGCGATATTCAATTTCCGTCCACACATTAGCCAACATCACTGGAGGGATCGATTCAACGACTGTGGTTATCCGTTGCTGCAGGGTTTCAAGATCTGGTACACGTGTTCGGTAGACCTCGTCCTTGCCATAACCCCATAAGAAGAAGTTTAATGGGGTTATGTCAGGAGAAAGTGGAGGCCAAACCGTTGGCCCATCATGACCAATCCATCGCCCAGGAAAGGTCATATCGAAATAGGCACGGACGTCCAAACCCCAATGAGGGTGCGCATGTAGAAGTTTACTGATGTGTGAAAAAAACTTTGATAGTTTGTAAACAATTAGACACCAGTTTCATATTTGTATCTTACTTCTAGCCTCAGTTATCAATTTATGTAATCAGGGAAAGACTTTTCGGACACCCTGTACAGTATTAATGTTAAAGAAAAAAATAGAGATTATAACAGTAGTTCAAGGATAATTATAACAATCAAAAAATAATTATAACACTCAAGAATAATAATAATAATAATAGTAATGACTAAGTATATGAAAGTAAACATATTTTTCTTTTATGAATGTCAGTCCTATTGCTAGTTCGGAATTTTCTCATTATGTTCTTGTAGCTTGTGAGTTATTCACATCGAGCAGAGACAAAAGACGATAGAATGGGGTGAAAGAGATATATAAGAGGTAGCTAGGTTAGAGGAAGAGAAATAGAATGGTAAAATTCGAAGCTATGATGGAGAGGAGAAAGAAAGAGCTGAGAGGGGCACAACAATGGTGGCTATACCGTCCCTAATATGTAAGTTTTGAGTTCCCTCTTGAATGTTGAGTGGTTCTGGATAAGACGGAGATCACAGGGGAGCGCGTTCCATAGTCGTATGGCTGAGGTGGAGAATGAACGGAGAAAGTTTTAGTGTTATGTAAAGGTACAGCCAAGATGATAGACGTATCCGATCTGGTATTGCGGTTGTGGAATGATGATAGGTGTTTAATGTGAGGAGATAAGTATTGGGGGCAGCAGTGACTAAGAAATCAATGAAGTAAGCACATCGTGTGGAGATCGCGTAGGTTATGTGGGCGTATCCAACCTAGCTGGGAGTATGAAGGACTGATATCACCATACAACCTTATATCAGTATCTAACGCAAGTATTCATCACAAGCTCGAGGCATCTCGAATTTTCCCTATTTGTGCCGTGTTGAACTACACCACAGTAGTAATGATTAGGCAAGACTAGTGTTTGGACTAATTTTTGTTTAACATGGGTTGGAAATATTTTTCTAAACTTTTGGATTGAATGTATGGAGGAGAGCGATTTCCGGCAAGCTGTGACTGTTCTTCTCAGTTTAGGTGTTCATCCAAGATTATTCCAAGGGTCTTTTACTGTTTTTTGGTATGGTAGTTGGGTACCATTGAGGAGTATTTGAGGGACTGTTTCGCGAAAGTACCGGCTGATTAACTTTGGATGAGATATAAGAATGACCTGGGATTTTTGAGGTTTAGTTTCAGACCTAGGTTCTGTGCCCATTGAGAAACAGAGCAAAGATCTGCGTTCATACTCGCTACTGCGTCAGCAATGTTCTTGGGACTTGCACTTATGTACAGTTGGATGTCGTCGGGATATAGATGGAAGTTGCAGGAGTGAATCACTGAAGAAATGTCATTAACGTACAGTGAGAAGAGTAATGGACCAAGGACGGAGCCTTGGGGAACTCCAGAACGCATGTTTTACCATGATGACTTCTCCGACCCACAAATGACTTGTTGACTTCTGTTTTTGAGGTAGCTGTCGAACCAGTGTGTTGCGCTGTTTGAGAAATTCAGCTGTTTCATTTTAATTAGTAATATATCAAAGTCAACTGTATCAAAAGCCTTGCTAAAGTCAAGCAGTGTTAGGATGGTAGCTTCACGTCTGTCCATAGCATGTTTAATGTCATCAGTTACTTCGATTAATGCAGTTGCTGTACTATGGTGCTTTCGGAAACCTTACTGATACTTATCATGGGCGTTATGAGTTTTGAGGTAATCCGTCAACTGTTCATGGACGATGTATTCTAGGGCTTTAGATATTGCAGGTAGTATGCTGGTCGGCCTGTAGTCACCTGGCGACTTTTGGTTGTCAGTCTTGGGTATAGGTTGAATTAAGCTTTGCTTCCACTCAGTAGGATATGTGCTACTGACAAGAGACAGGTTGAAGATGTCTGTGATAACTGGAATAAGAGTTTCTACAACGTTGTTAATCATGCCAATGCTCGTTCCATCATTTCCTACTGCCTCGGAAGAGATTCTCATAACTGCCTTGTGTGCTGTGCCGGTAGTGACATGTTTTAGGAAAAACTTCTCTCGAGAGAGATTGATATCTTGGGGCTGGTAATTTGTCGCTGCGTGACAGTTTACAGCTGTTGAGAAGAAGTCTTCTGCAGACTCTTCATAAACAGCGTCAGATCTTCGCTTCCCTATACCGAAACTGCGCAGCTTTTTCCACAGTGCAGCAGGTTTCAATATGCCGCATACGACAGAGCGGGCATGTCTGATTTTGACATTCCTCACGTTTTGTTTGGTTCTATTTCGGAGTTTCCTGTAAGCTTCATACGCCTCGGGAGTTGGGTTACGCTTAAAGGCCCTATGTGCAGCATCACGGTTTTTCATTAACTGGCGTAATTCAGTGGTGAGCCACGGAGCGGGAGCAGTCAGACAGCGTTTTTGACTGTTTGATTTAGTTTGAAGTCAGACTGTACTTCGGGAATCTTTAACCTTTCAATGTTAGATTTCGTATCAGGAGCCATTGATTCTAAATTAAGCTCAGATTGCGATTATGTGTCCCGACACTTATTCCAAGCACACCTGAATAATTTGATTGTGAGATTTTATGCAGTTATGTTCTTGAATGCAAATGGAAACTACTAGAACTTTTGGTATCTTGGGACCCTTAAATGATGTGCAAGTTAGGAGACAGAATCTCGAAGTTACGCAAATCACACTCAAGTGGGTTTATATTGACTCTACACAAGGTGTGTAACGCAGTCTTATTATTTCCATGATGTAAATCCTACGTGGAGTGGCTAGCCTCCCATTTAACTTACTCGTTAAATTAATTGATCAAAGCTCCCCTGCAAAAATGATGGTGGAAATAGATTCTAGTGAGTGTGATTGTTTAGCACATAAATGTCGTCCTAAAAAATTACAATTACACTTATTTTCTTCAAATGGAACAAAAAATTGATCATGAATTTGTATAAGGAACAGTTACGTATATTAACGTAAACCAAACATGTAAATAGTCCTCGCCTGATAGAGATGTTATAAAAAAATCTAACACAATAGACACTGCATGGAATCTAGAGTGCTTTTCTCCTAAGAGAAGGGGGAGGAAAGAGAACACATGAAATTTATAACATCGATAAACAAGTGGACAATCGAATGCAGTATCACAATATCACCTAAGGAGGCAAAGTGGTTCTACAGGTGCCACCACTGAGAAACATCAGTTAGAATGTTGGGCTACTGAAAAATCAGGCGAGACTCTATAGATCGGAGCTTCGTATATTTCCAGTAATCCAGGGCAAGGTGGGTGCTGATGATGGCTGCTACTCGTGGTCGACTCCACTGCGTGGATGTGGGCTCCGACTTGGAGACCGATCGAAGCGTGAGAGCGAAAAAACTGTTTGTCCGTGTGGCCGGACAAATGAAACTGCGAATGAACTTACTCGGCAGCCAACGGCGCCAAAGTACAGGGCTATTACAAATGATTGAAGCGATTTCATAAATTTACTGTAGCTCCATTCATTGACATATGGTCACTACACACTACAGATACGTAGAAAAACTCATAAAGTTTTGTTCGGCTGAAGCCGCACTTCAGGTTTCTGCCGCCAGAGCGCTCGAGAGCGCAGTGAGACAAAATGGCGACAGGAGCCGAGAAAGCGTATGTCGTGCTTGAAATTCACTCACATCAGTCAGTCATAACAGTGCAACGACACTTCAGGACGAAGTTTAACAAAGATCCACCAACTGCTAACTCCATTCGGCGATGGTATGCGCAGTTTAAAGCTTCTGGATGCATCTGTAAGGGGAAATCAACGGGTCGGCCTGCAGTGAGCGAAGAAACGGTTGAACGCGTGCGGGCAAGTTTCACGCGCAGCCCGCGGAAGTCGACGAATAAAGCAAGCAGGGAGCTAAACGTACCACAGCCGACGGTTTGGAAAATCTTATGGAAGAGGCTAAAGCAGAAGCCTTACCGTTTACAATTGCTACAAGCCCTGACACCCGATGACAAAGTCAAACGCTTTGAATTTTCGGCGCGGTTGCAACAGCTCATGGAAGAGGATGGGTTCAGTGCGAAACTTGATTTCAGTGATGAAGCAACATTTTTTTCTTAATGGTGAAGTGTTTAAACCTCCTCTACCAAGAAACGTGCCAGAACTGCGAGCTCGCATCAACGATGCTTTCGAACTCATTGATGGGGACACGCTGCGCCGAGTGTGGGAGGAACTTGAATACCGGCTTGATGTCTGCCGAATCACTAAACGGGCACATATCGAACATTTGTGAATGCCTAAAAAAACTTTTTGAGTTTTTGTATGTGTGTGCAAAGCATTGTGAAAACATCTCAAATAATAAAATTATTCTAGAGCTGTGAAATCGCTTCAGTCATTTGCAATAACCCTGTATATGACCAATTGCTGCTGCGGCCATAACCGACGACCTCAAATTCTCTTCCACCCCAAGCCCAGAGGGCGGCAGCTTGGCTGTGCTACAATTTGGTCAGTCATCGCCAATAAACAAATCTTTCGCCAATTATGGCCTTACAGCTAATTCTTTTAGATTCCCACTGCCGCACTCCATCCAACTAGGAGCCAGTACCATTCCGTTATGCCAATTACAAATGCTGAGTGGTCAGCGCGACATAAGGTCAGTCCTAAAGGCCCGGGTTCGATTCCAGGCTGGGTCGCAGATTTTCTCCGCTCAGGGACTGAGTGTTGTGTTGTCGTAATCGTCATTTGATCGCCATCGACGCGCAAATCGTCGAAGTGGCGTCAGATCGAAAGACTTGCACCCGGCGAACGGTCTACCCGACGGGAGGCCCTAGTCAACGACACTTTTTTTAATAGGTGACTGCATATAGTATGTGTGGACATAACAGTCGAGCAGCCTATGGTATCTTCCACGACCACTTTGTGCATGAAGCCTTCTGGCGACGGGCGGCAACGAATATGATAAGTGGGGTGCTATGTGTGGCGCCATTTCTGTCAGCTGCCCCGTTGAGTCCGGCGACCATTTCTCCGAAACGTCCCGAACAATAGCATCAGCTGGCGCGTTGCTGCCCAAAACACGAGGTTTTCGCGAGAAAACTGCCGCCAGCCATTGTAAAAATAGCGAGCGTCCACTGCCATGACCGCTGAGACCTGATATCAAAAGAGAAAGCTATCAGCCACAGGTCGGGACTCCGTCAGTAATTCCCAGTCACCGGATGTTCCACCCATCTTCTGACCGTTCGCTGCTGTTGTGAGCGGTTGGCCTCCTCACAGGACACAAGTTCCCGCTTGAATCTCACGTGAAATGAACAGAATTACTGTACGCATACATCGTGCTCTGAGCATGTACATGCCGGTATATAGCGTCCGATTATATATTTTGCATGTCAGTGTATCCGTTAGCGAAATTAATTTGTATGTATACAAATTCAGCTTTTAGAAATGCAAAATACGCCGGTTTGATGACCTTTAATAAGAATATGAAAATGCCAGAGGGCCTGCCGTCTTACATAAGTAATGAATAAATTATATGATCGTGACTGGGCAAAATATCTCATGAAATAAGCGTCAAACAAAAAACTACAAAGAACGAAACTTGTCTAGCTTCAAGGGGGAAACCAGATGGCGCTATGGCTGGCCCGCTAGATGGTGCTGCCATAGGTCAAACGAATATTAACTGCGTTTTTTAAACAGGAACCCCCATTTTTTATTACATATTCGTGTAGTACGTATAGAAATATGAGTGTTTTATTTGGACCACTTTTTTCGCTTTGTGGTGGATGGCGCTGTAATAGTCACAAACATATGGCTCACAATTTTAGACGAACAGTTGGTAACAGGTAGTATTTTTTTAAATTAAAATACAAAATGTAGGTACGTTTGAACATCTTATTTCGGTTGTTCCAATGTGATACATGTACCTTTGTGAACTTATCATTTCTGAGAACGCTTGCTGTTACAGCGTGACTACCTGTAAACACCACATTAATGCAATAAATGCTCAAAATGATGTCCGTCAACCTCAATGCATTTGGCAATACGTGTAACGACATTCCTCTCAATAGCGAGTAGTTCGCCTTCCGTAATGTTCGCACATGCATTAACAATACGCTGACGCATGTTGTCAGGCGTTGTCGGTGGATCACGATAGCAAATATCCTTCAACTTTCCCCACAGAAAGAAATCCGGGGACGTCAGATCCGGTGAACGTGCGGCCCATGGTATGGTGCTTCGACGACCAATCCACCTGGTATGAAATATGCTATTCAATACCGCTTCAACCGTACGCGATCTATGTGCCGGACATCCATCATGTTGGAAGTACTTCGCCATTCTGCCATGCAGTGAAACAAATTGTAGTAACATCAGTAGAACATTACGTAGGAAATCAGCATACATTGAACCACTCAGATTGCCATCGATACAATGGGGGCCCATTATTCTTCCTCCCATAATGCCGCACCATACATTAACCCAGCAAGATCGCTGATGTTCCACTTGTCGCAGCCATCGTGGATTTTCCGTTGCCCAATAGTGCATATTATGCCGGTTTACGTTACCGCTGTTGATGAATGAGGCTTCGTCGCAAAATAGAAAGCGTGCAAAAAATCTGTCATCGTCCCGTAATTTCTCTTGTGCCCAGTGGCAGAACTGTACACGACGTTCAAAGTCGTCGCCATGCAAATCCTGGTGCATAGAAATATGGTACGATTCCAATCGATGTTGATGTAGCATTCTCAACACCGGCGTTTTTGAGATTCCCAATTCTCGCGCAATTTCTACTACTGATGTGCGGATTAGCCGCGACTGCAGCTAAAACACCTACTTGGGCATCACCATTTGTTGCATGTCGTGGTTGACGTTTCACATGTGACTGAACACTTTCTGTTTCCTTAAATAACGTAACTATCCGGCGAACGGTCCGGACACTTGGATGATGTCGTCCAGGATACCGGGCAGTATACACAGCACACGCCCGTTGGGTATTTTGATCACAATAGCCATACATCAACACGATATCGACCTTTTCAGCAATTGGTAGACGGTCCATTTTAACACGGGTAATGTATCACGAAGCAAATACCGTCCACACTGGTGGGATGTTACGTGATACCACGTACTTGTGCGTTAGTGACTACTACAGCAACATCTATCACAAAGCGAAAAAAGTGGTCCAACTAAAAGATTCATATTTCTTTACGTACTACATGAATATGTAACACAAAATGGGGGTTCCTATTTGAAAAAAACGCAATTGATATCCGTTTGACCTTTCGCAGCGCCATCTTGCGGGCCAACCATAGCGCAATCTAGTTTCCCCCTTCAAACTAGACGAGTTTCGTTCCTTGTAGTTTTTTCGTTTGATGGGGTACGAAGTGTAGACAACCTCCTAGATGGTGTACCCTGGGCAACGCTGTAACATGGCACAGCGGCGAAAAGTCTACACATCCACGGCGGCCGGACGCGACAATGCCTCCCGGCCCACACAGAGGCAAATACAGCCGAGTCTTAGCATGAAGAAGCTGAACGTATGCCAGTTCAACATAGAGGACCAGGGGAGAAATCCTCGGAAAGATCTTAACGAGAGAACGAGTAAGTGTCGTACTCCTACAAGAGACCCACCTCACAGATGAAACCATCAATCGACTCAAAATACCAGGATTTACAGCTGTGGACACGACAAACATGGCATAGCCACCCTAGTGAAGAACGAACTCCTAAGGAATTTGGACACCAAAGTGGTACCAGCAGAGCATGCGATAGGCATAAAACTGGGAGAGATGACACTGTACAATGTCTACAAACCTCCATCACAGAAATGGCCCACAGGTATCCTACCCGAGGCTAACAACCCAGCAGATTACCCTGGCGATTTTAACTCTCAGCACACCAGATGGGGATACCCGAGATCCACAGCTGAAGGGACTGGACTAAGTGACTGGGCTGACAACCGGGACCTACACCTCCTTTTCGACCCCAAGGACACAGAGACCTTCAAATCAAAGGCGTGGGGCACAACATCAACACCTGACCTGACCTTCGTCACACGTGGAGCAACAGGTACACCCGTGCGAGCTATAAGAAGGGTCCTCGAGGCGTTCCCCCGAAACCAGCACAATCCAGTGATAGTGGAGATCGGACTATCAATCCCAGTGATAAAAAGCCCCCCAATCCCCCGGTGGAACCTGAGGAAAGCTGACTGGAATAAATGCCAATCCTATGTTGATAAAACGGTAAATCGGATACCACCAAAACCTGGGAACTACAAAAGATTCATAAACTTAGTACAAAAAGCGGCCCTAAATGCAATTCCACGAGGATAGAGAAAGGAATACACCCCCTGCTGGACGAAAGAGTGCGAAACACTACTGGAGGAATATGAGAAGACTGGGGACGAGGAGACTGCAGACCAACTGATCAGCGCCATGAATGAGGTACGTAGGAGTAGATGGAAGGAGGCGATGGAGAATCTAGATTTTACCCACTCCAGCAGGAAGAGCTGAGGCCTGCTGAGGAAATTAGGCTGTGCCACAGCGCTTAACAGGCCGACTCTTAGAACCAGCGCATCTGAGATTGCAGCTGTCCTGAAACAGACCTCCAAAATCCAGCTAAAAACAGCCGAAAAGAGAGAAATTTCCCAAGAGCTAAGCAGTTTATTGCCTAATAACCCAACCAACATGGGCATTGTAAAAGAAGTGGAGACAGAAGAGATATCCCAGGCCTTGAAGCTAATGAAGACAGGAAAAGCAGCCGGACCTGACAACATCCTACCAGAATTCTTAAAGGAATTGGGAACTTTAGGAAGAAGGTGGCTGGCCAAACTTTGTACGGAATGCATAAGCACGGGGGTTGTGCCTAAGGAATGGAAAGAAGCGAAAGTCATCGCAGTGCTGAAACCCGGAAAGACTGGAGATAACCCTAGGAATTACAGACCAATATCCCTGCTATGTACCTCCAATAAATTATTCGAGAGAATATTGCTGACTAGATTATCTCCATGCATCGAAGCCAACCTCCCAACTTACCAAGCGGGTTTCTGAGCAGGTAGAAACTGCTGCGATCAAGTGCTGTCCCTCACAACCTATACTGAGAAAGGCTTCCAGAACAAGGTGAAAACTGGCCTGGTCCTCATAGACCTCACATCAGCTTACGACACAGTATGGATTGAAGGGCTACTGCTTAAGCTAACTAGAATCATAAATTGCAGGCAGACTTACAAACTACTCAAGAACATACTAACGAACAGGAAAATCAAGGTCTCACTCCATGGCACGAACAGTAAGAGCATGGTTCTGAATAATGGTCTGCCACAGGGTTCGGCACTAGCACCCGCTCTCTTCAATCTATATATAGCTGACTTGCCAGAAACTAAATCACGCAAATTTGCATATGCAGATGACCTGGCCATCGCATATCAGAGTAAAAACTACAACGATCTCGACGAAACACTGAATGCAGACCTTAAAGTCCTGAACACCTATTACTCCAAGTGGCACCTACTTCCCAACCCCAACAAAACAACCAGCACTATAATGCACCTCAACAACAGAGAGACACACAGAAAATTACAGATATTTTCGAATGGCCAAAGCATAAGACATGAGGATAAGCCTAAATATTTGGGAGTGAAACTAGACCGGACCCTAACGTACAGCTCACACCTCGAAGACACAAAGCAAAAACTAAAATGCCGCAATGCTATCCTTTCAAAACTGGCTGGAACAACATGGGGATGTGGAGCGAGCACTTTGAGAACTTCAGCACTAGCCCTTGTCTATAGTGTAGCTGAATACTGTTCACCAGTCTGGAGGAGAAGTGCACACGTATCTAAAGTGGATGTCCAGCTGAGGGGGACAACGCGAATAATCTCGGGAACACTTAGGGCCACCCCCTGTGCATGGCTTCCTGTACTAGCGAACATAGAGCCTCCAGAAATCAGGCGATCACAGCTAGCGCTAAAAACCTACAGGAAAATTATAAACAACCCGGACCTTCCTATCCACCAAGATCTGACACCGACAAACAGCCTTAAATCCAGATCACCCTTTTGGAAAATCGGTGAAGAACTACAAGCCTTTGAGCCGAAAACGGCCTGGAACGAAGTATGGTCGGCAAGTGAATTTAAGAACAAAAATTTAGTGCACGATCCGAACAAGAAGATTGATGGCTTCAACCTACCAAGAAGAGTGTGGACAGCTCTAAACCGGGTCAGAACGAGTGTTGGGAGATGTAAACACCTGATGAACAAATGGGGCCTGGCAGACAGCGCTGTATGTGAGTGCGGTGAAATACAGACAATGGACCATCTACTCGTGTGCAAAGTGTAAGGCTATGGTGGTGAACTCATGGACATACATAGACTCAGTGACTCAGTCATAGAATGGCTCAAAAACATATCTAATATAGTGTAGAATTACATTGTTTTCTTTTTTAGTATATGGTGATAAGAATATTGTAAATTATGCCTCTGTGATGCCGAACGAATAAATAATAAATTTCGTTTGATGCTTATTTCGTGAGATATTTGGACCAGTCACTATCAATGGACCACCCTGCGCAAATTTGAAACTATGATCCACATTCTTTTACATACAAATCCCCAATGGTCATCAGTCGCTACAGGCCTTTACTTACCGTCCTCTGTCATCCACAACCTTTCCTGTAACAGGTGTGGAATTTGACAGGTCGTCGAGAAGGGGGAAGACGAGAGCTGCGGGAACCGCAGTACTTGCTCCTCCCGCCTTATCGACGCCGCGTCCGACGCCAGGGGGCGTCTCCGTTGTAGCGGCGCTGTTTTAATATCTCACGGGCGAGGCACGGGCTGTCATTTTTTGCGAGCAGCCACCGTCGTCCCGTCGCTATGGAGACGACGCAAGAAATGACGTATAATACGGGGTGTAATTATCTGTGCCGGTCGGCCGTCTTCATTGCTGGGTCGCCGCGGCGTCGCCGGCGCCGCGCCGCTGCAGGGAATTGTGTTTCCGAATTACAGCCGGGACGCGGGCTCCGCCGAGTGGGCCCTAATTGAACTGAAATGAAAAACGTCCCACGCCCCTTACCGACGGGCGATGCGCTATCTGAAAACACCGATATTACCAGACGAGATATTACATTTCGCCGTCGCTGTCGTATAAAGCCGTACTGTTCTTTTCAAAGTTATATTGATATCGAAGACAGATGGTAATTTGTAGCTTACGTTCGCGACTCTGTATTTTTTCTCAAGCTCATAAGGCCGTTTGCAGTTTCGTACGGCTTGGACCATCAGCAGTTAATGCTGGTTATGTGAGCGACAAAAAACACACACACCAACTAACAATGGAATTGTAACAGTCAACTCGGGTTAGCTCTGCTGACAAAGACTTTTACGGAAGAAAAAGTGACATAAGGTTGGAGATTTTTGCCAAAGAAAATTCACCAAACAGCAGTATGTTTTCAGAAGTTGTAATTTTATTTACGCCACCAGTTTCGGTATTTTATTAACGCCATCTTCAGGTCCCTATCCATTCTGTATTCGCATACACAACTAGAGCCATCAATACCCGGATTCCGTAAATTTTTTTGTGGGCTGTGTACTTAGGCTTCACAACGACTCTAACGAAATAACAGTTTCCGAAAACATACGTCTGTTTCGTGATTTTTCTTTGGTAAACAGCTGACCAGGCGCTCTTCCGTATCAACACTGGGTCAACAGAGATCGAGTTACAGTTGTACATACTTTTCTTGTGAACAATTGTGATTCATTACTTCATTTCTTCACCTTTCTTTATTACTAAAATTTAGCGTTTAGATAATAAACCAAATAGTGTCACTCAAAGTCCACCATCATCAGGGTTCGCCTACTGTGTATTTTGTTAGTATTTTCATATGTTTTCATTGCTTACCTTTCTTGTGTGATAGTTATTTCCAGACCTGATCGTAAAACCGGGTGCTGGATGTAGTCATCACACGACATTTTCCGCCATTATTTCTGATTTTGTCTTTAATTCTTAGCTCAAACTGTGATAAGGGGTATTCTGACTGAAGGAATAATGCACCAGAAACATTGATAATCTGAGTCGAATTTTGTTCGTTCAGCCTTCATTTACTCACTTATGTAAATCTGCAAGAGCTGCATCTTATCTGTATAATAATCTAATATTCAAGGGTTCACATTAATTATTTTAAACTCTAGATATTGATGAAGCTATGAATTCTCTTCACGTGTTTCTCGAATCAAAACCCTACAATCCTAGTTAACAAGAGTATTCTGTTAACAGAGGGCTGGTCAAGACTTCAGCTCGCGGGCAATGCACAACTCTTGAGTGCCAATGCGCTCAGCCCACTTCACGTTCTCCCCACCACCACCTCGCTCTGTCTGAGCGCGCTGACTGGGGGCAAGGCGAGGGGAAGAGGGCATAACAGCGGACACGCCGAATTTTAATGGCAGTACAGTCATACTGCATACAAGTTGGTTTTACATTTCACGTTTTTCCACAACACAGATTACAAACCAAACAAGTTTTGGAGTCATAAAAGTCATAACACAATATTTATATGGTTCAAACTGTCGACATACGAACAGACGCAGACAGTTTCACAGAGGTTCACACTTAAGTCACGACGTAATGGTGACTTATTTAGTTTCATAATCGAAAATCGGCCTTTCGCTTAAATATATCGATGGATAGATCACATAATTAATGAGGAGGTATTGAATAGAACTGGAGAGAAGAGAAAATTGTTGCACAACTTGACTAGAAGAAGGGATCGGTTGGTAGAGCATATTCTGAGGCGTCAAGGGATCACCAATTTAGTATTGGAGGGCAGCGTGGAGGCTAAACATCGTAGAGGGAGACCAAGAGATGAATACACTAAACAGATTCAGAAGGATGTAGGTTGCAGTAGGTACTGGGAGATGAAGAAGCTTGCACAGGATAGAGTAGCATGGAGAACTGCATCAAACCAGTCTCAGGACTGAAGACCACAACAACAACAACATATCGATCGAAATATTGTAGCATTTACACAATCTCATTATGTAGACTTGGAAAATCTACCTGAGAGAAGCAATATAGACGTCCTGAACAGGTTTAACGTAAAAAGGTTTCTAATTAAAACGGGCATTATCTTCCAGGTTAATCAGTTACATCGGAACATGCACAGAGGTGCTTGGCGAAAGAGTAAACGGTCTTGAAAACAGCTCGAAAACAGATTGCAAGTGTCTTCAGAACCTTTAAAAAACTGTCATCGCAGTTCTTGCAAGGCCACAATGAATTCTTCAACCATCGCGCTTTCTTTAACACCACTGAGTTTGGGTAACTGGATTGTCTTTATCAGAATGTATGCCTTCTACAACCCGATTTTCTTTTTAAACACATCCCCATCAAATCATAAAGAAGTTACCTTGCAATGTTTTACTGTGGACAGCGTGCAGTAAAGTCCATTTCAAATGCGGAGCCTGCAATCCATTCCGGATGTTCTAATTTTCGCTACAGCACTCGTTTTTCCTTCATAAATTCAGCAGCAGTGAGATTTAAAGCGAAAAATCGTTCCACGCATCCCCCGTGAGTTAACCAACGCACTTTCCAGTAATGTGTGAGGTCTGCATACTCTTCATTCATTTCCATTGAAAACTGTTGCAACTGAAAATGGAATAATGTGTGCCACTTCAGAAATTTTGCTATTTGTACCACCAGTTTCTTCAAGTGCTCCTTGCCTGCAAATTTACCAGAAAGTGCTTCATGATGTACAGAACAATGAATCTCGTCTCCTGATCGCTCTAATCGTCTGTCGATCGTTGTAATTTTTTGCTCTTTCATTTTCATCTACAAGTTTAAATCTTTCTGCATGATACTGTAACGCAATTCCGTAGCAAATAAGCAGTACCCATCGCTTATGCGACATGAGAATTCTCATCTCTCTCTTCTGTCAGTCCCACTCATTTCAAGGGATTGTGAAGACAGATCGCTAGACTACCTCTTCTTGTGCAAACAGCCACTGGTGCTTTGAACATCCTTCATACCACAAACAAATAGAGACGGGTAAACAGTGCTGACATCGCGTTTCTGTCGAACTCAGAGAGTTGTGCTGATTGCAAAATGCCGCACCGCTGTGCTGAATGAAATGTCGCGGTGTTTCCGATACTTCCGAGAAGGACCGAGTAAAGCCGAGCGCACGCCGGGTAGTGGCTTGCACACGAACCGCACACGCTGCACGCTTCTTTGCTGTTCATATGCCCATTTCACACTGTGGACCCATATATTTAACGACAGTCACCTGTGAACACATAAATACAATTAAATGTAATTATAATGATAGCAATTAGTAGCTTTTCAGAACTACTGTAAAACTGCTCCTTACACTGAAATCCTAGTACTCATTACAAAAGACTGTAATTACATTTGTGTTGGTGGAAAAACACAAGTACATATGAACCACACATAAACCTTGACTTCGTCTCGTAGGCGTTTAGATGTTAAGTTTGTAGGTAGATCAATCCTACAAGCACGTTACCACAGTCTCTAAATTGCAGTAATATTCTCAAACTTACAGATCATTTATTATTCCTCTTTTTGAAGTACAAATGTGCGTCTGCCATACTGAAATTAGACTGTTACCACCGAGTTGATAATGCAGTTAGATCGAGAATTGTATTCCCATCTATTTTGTAGACACAAAATTAATATCGCACACAACCATTGTCGGTTGGTTGGTTGGGTTGTTTGGGGGAGGAGGCCCAACAGCGCGCTCATCGGTCTCATCGGAACAGGGAAGGATGGGGAAGGAAGTCGGCCTTGCCCTTTTCAATGGAACCATCCCGGCATTTACCTGAAGCGATTTAGGGAAATCGAGGAAAACCTAAATCAGGATGGCCAGACGCGGGATTGAACCGTCGTCCTCCCGAATGCGAGTCCCTTGTTGGGATAACAATTCATCGTTCATGACAAACACAAACCGAGCCTTTTTTCACGTGATATCCTGAAACTGATGTATCGAGGCAATCACGAAGATGCCTCACTTCCTAACATCAAAAAACATTTGTCTCGGTACCACCCCAAGGGTTATTACCAAAAGGATGATCCTATGGGGTACCTAGAGACATTTATCAGTGGACTGATGATATCGTAATAGGAAGAACACAGCATGTTATCTTGGACAGGACTGACAAGCAGATGTAGAACTTCAGGCCTTCTACTGAGGAGTGTATTGTGACCCTTAGTGTTTAATTTCAGTGTCAATGAGCTGGCAGACAATATTAACATTAAAAAACTGCATAAATATTAAATCAGTACATGGAGATACGTTTCGTTTTTGCAACTAATTAAAACGTAGTTCGTTTTTTGCCGCACGCGTTTCGCTTCTTCTATTTATGAAGCATATTCATCGCCTAATAATACAAATTTGTTTACACAATAAGCAAAAAAAAATGTTGAAATGTGTGTGAAATCTTATGGGACTTAACTGCTAAGGTCATCAGTCCCTAAGCTTACACACTACGTAACCTAAATTATCCTAAGGACAAACACACACACACCCATGCCCGAGGGAGGACTCGAACCTCCGCCGGAACCAACCGCGCAGTCCATGACTACAGCGCCTCAGACCGCTCGGCTAATCCCGCGCGGGTACATAATAAGCCCCTTACGTAATAGTTACAAATGTGTTATTACGTTACGTTTTCTCATGTTTTCTCTAGTTTTTCAGAATAGAAACAACCTTTGTAGCACATCTTGCATGAGGTTTAATTAGCGTTTAGTTTTACCTACGATTTCCAATGTTGCTAGTCCATTTGTGTGATCCTGGAGATCTCTTTACTGGTCCCCATACTCCTAACGGCCGATTTCGGGCGTTTTCTTCATCCATATATGTTACAACGCTTCACTTGCGCTTTTCATTGTGTGCTGAACGTGTGTGTGTTGTTACAGTGTGCATTGTTGCCAACTGTCGCAGTGTGTTTATCTACTGTATTTTCTTTGTGTTGTGTGTGTGGTTTGATATTTGTTGCTTTGTTTTGCGCGCGCGCGTGTGTGTGTGTGAACGTGTGCATGAGGGTGTGTTTTTGTTATGTGTGAATGTGTGGTAAGGTTGGTTGGTTCAAATGGCTCTGAGCACTATGGGACTTAACATCTATGGTCATCAGTCCCCTAGAACTTAGAACTACTTAAACCTGACTAACCTAAGGACATCACACACCACCCAGTCATTACGAGGCAGAGAAAATCTCTGACCCCGCCGGGAATCGAACCCGGGAACCCGGGCGCGGGAAGCGAGAACGCTACCGCACGACCACGAGCTGCGGACTGTGGTAAGGTCTTATGGGACAGAACTGCTGAGGTCATTGGTCCCTAAGCTTACCTACTACTTAATCTAACTTAAACTAACTTACGTTGAGGCATCGAGGGAGGACTCGAACAACCTCCGACGGGGGGAGCCGCGTTGAGCGTGATAAAGCGCCTCAAACCACGCAGCTACCCCATGCGGCTATGTGTGAATATGTTATTCGATATGTGAATGGATCTGTATATGTGTGTGTGTGTGTGTGTGTGTGTGTGTGTGTGTGTGTGTGTGTGTGTTAGAGAGGGAGGGAGAGGAAGAGAGAGAGAGAGAGAGAGAGAGAGAGAGAGAGAGAGAGAGAGAGGGTATTCGTTAATTGTTGATCCAGGCTACGTTCCACATTTCTGTTTGCTATGTTTTTAATGGCTAAGATGATCAGTGAGTTACTTCTTACATTGATTTTCTCAAAAATTACTTTCTTTTTCGTTGCAACGGCTCTTTGTGTAGGAGAGTTTTCCTCTAATGTCAAAAGTTTTTTGGTCTTGTAATTGTTCACTGTGGTCATTTTCATTTCCTGTTCCATGTCGGACGGTTATGATCATGTTTTATAAGGTGTTTAACAAAAGTAGAATGTCCGCTCTCATACTTCCAGCGTCTGATATGTTCTTTATACTTATTTTAGAAATTCCTGTCTGTCATCCCCAGATATAACGATTCACATTCTTGACATTATAACTGGATATGCCTGCTCCTTTGTATCTATCTGGTTTCTCTGTTACTTGTAAATATGACTGGAGTGTGTTTCTTTTTTTATAAGCAATGTGTAATCCTTGTTCCTCTGGTTTATTTGCTATTTCGTGTGTTGGAAGAGAAAAACGCGGGAAAACGGTATATAGTAACTTACTTGTCTCAGGTAGCATCTGAAGACTACAGCGAGACACGTTGTTGAAATATCGTGCGAGAACAACGCGAACATGCGGCTGGATTCCCGAATATCCAAGATGTGACAATACAAATCATTTATTACACATATGAAAACAAACGTGTATTGCAGGCTACTGAAAATGCCTCATAAATTAAAAATCGAAACGTGTATGACAAATATCAGACTGCCATTCATTTAGTTGCAAAGTCGGAACATACCTCCACGAATTTTGAAACAAGTAAGGAATGACGCAAATCGAGGAAGAAAAGTTTAAACCACGTCTTTATAAGATTTGAAAGTGGTGCGCAGACTGACAAGTTGCGTTAAACGCTCAGAAACGTAAAATTGTGCATTTTAAGTACCGCTGTCTTGCACTTCACAGTGGTTTACACAGTATGGATGGAGAACTGACTGAGAGTATTACTATCTGTCATGAATTCCTGCAGTTCCAAGACACCTTGGTGGCCAGCTGCCAACCTGGGAGCCCTTACATGAAGTAGCTGCTATCCCCATTCCTCTTCTTTCGCAAGCGACCCTCTGCGAAAGACGAGCGGAATATTGGCGATCTTGACGGGAATTTTATTTGGACGCGGATGTGACGGCGTCCGTCCCTCCCGCTTCCGACATTTTGAAATCAATTTCCGCCCTGGTTCTCTTCTCTCTCCAGGGCAGATCAAAGTCCTAGCTAGGAGCAACTTCTTCACAGGAAGGCTGTCAACAGAGACCCTTTGTAGACACCGTTTTTACAGCAATTCGTCACGTGAGAACAAAGGACAGAAAAATAATCGGAAGGGAACAAACGGAACTACCAAAACTGGTGCCGTATCGCGCACTGTAGGTGACGAAGGTATACGGACTTGATATTTTTAACGAAGACCAGATAATGCCTCTGCATAGCTACCTCTTCTGTTACAGAGACAGCTACGTAAACTGAATACCTACACAGACTTTGGAACGATTCTGCATTGAAAATCACTTTGCAGCTGTCATTCGAAAATACACAAATGATTGGACGACACACCTCCATAAATAAACCGGATGGGTAGCGCAGCGCAGTAATAAAGACATTGGATTCAAATACGGTAGGACGAACGTTGAAATTTCTGTCTGCCAATTCGGGTTTAGGTTTCCCGTGATTTTTCTAAAATCGTTTACGGAAAATTCCGGAATGGTTCCTTAAAAACAACATGACAATTTTCCGCCCCCGCTGTTTCCCTGGCCAAACTTTTTGTTTCGACTCAAATGGTGTCATCGCCGACGGGACATTAAACCCTAATCGCCCTCTGTTGCTTTTCCAATTTTCCATAAATAATGGCAACTACTTTGCGGCTCGCTCTCGAATACGCTAATGATTGAGGGAACTATCTGCAAAATTAATGGTCCAAAGTGATCTTACGTAAGTGACGAACGCTGCAAAGGCCGGGTTTACACACAAATATTCCACTTCTCTGTCTCTTGTTGTTCCTCTGCTACTGTCTTGAGTCTGCATATCATGATTACAAGGAGTATGTGTGGGCCAGTGCTATAAAGAAAACAGTTTTTGGTGTGTATATCAGGCATCAGCCACTGGCAGAGGATTAGATTAGGTGGTTTACTGTGGTCTTTTAACAAGAAAATGTGAAAGGCTGCAATGCAACAAGCTAGAGAATACAGCAATCTAATTTCGAAACAGGACATATTGTTGTGCTTCGCGTGGATCATAAGTGCACTGACGTTTCATAGTAATATTTGGCATCCATGCCACAGACGACAGCTAACACACATATAAGACCATAAGGACAATGATAGCAAAATTTTTAATTCAAATCTCATACACTGTATCTAGAGCAAAAACTAGATAAGAGTTTCCTGTGGAAGACTAGTGGCAATGGATCGTTTCTTGGTCTTATTCAACACTGCAAATCATGTCAAACGATGGACTCTGCAAGAAAACAGGAAGACGAAATACTAACTTTCCATCAACGATGAAGTCATTAGAGACGAAGCAATCTGGGATTCTTTGGTGAAGTGGAAAGACAATTCACCAAAGTTTTTCCCTAAGAAGCTATCAATACATTTGCCTCAGGTAGTTCGAGAGAACCACGAAAAATTTAAATCAGGATCACAAAGATAAAAGAACAACCGTCCTCTCGAACATGGGTCTAGTATGGAAACCACTGAACCACTTCCGTAAGTGGAAAGAAATATGAGTTTTCGTTTAATGAATCCATCCAGAATTTTCCTTCGTATGACTTAAGGAAAGAAGATCTTAAGTGGGAAAGCAAAGTAATCTTTGGATAAAGTATGACCTTGAACTCCCCCTCCCCTCCCCAAACCCTTTGAGCACCTGTCCTTATCTTCTCGACCCACACCATTGACAAGCCAATACCCCCCCCCCCCCCCCCCCCCGCATCCCTTCCAGACGCCTAGCCCACTTCTTTGGAAATACGCCATTCGAGAGAGCTACTGAGCTATCTGTGTTCCACATATTTAGCTCTGCGCATCACAGCTGAATTTTTTTACTGTCGTATCAGCTCATCCTGTCCCATTTCTCAACTCCGTCTAATGCAACCCGCTTTTGTTTTGGAAATAGGCCAAACAGACAGCTTCTAAGCGAACACACATATTTAACCTTCACGTAAAGGTCGGTGTTTTACCG
Organism: Schistocerca americana; assembly: GCF_021461395.2. Taxonomy (NCBI): domain Eukaryota; kingdom Metazoa; phylum Arthropoda; class Insecta; order Orthoptera; family Acrididae; genus Schistocerca; species Schistocerca americana. The sequence continues at coordinate 188,389,640 of NC_060125.1, read as the reverse complement.
CCCTACAAGCGAAATAGCCAATCACATTGCTCAACTCCTTTCTAAGCCATTTTCATTTCTTGGAAAGAGGCTTATTATCTTAAACATATTTAACTCTCAAAAGCACAGCTATGTATTTCACTACAATAAAAAAAAGCAGCCAACCAGACAGTTTCCACTTCAACAATAGGCAGTGAACAAGACATCGTTTTCAGCCCGTGGGGATGGTATTTCGTAATTGTCCGCCTTTCAGGTTGAACACACCTTACTTCACATGCCTGTCTGTCTTGCCAGTTCAAACAGTTTGTTACAGTTTGGAACTGCCCCTGTCATACGCACAGCTGCTGGTGTCCTCGAAAATGTATGTTATAGTGCTCAGTATTATGAAAAGGATAGTTGCTACTCACCGTATACTGGAGATGCTGATACGCACAACAAAAAGACTGTCAGAAAATAAGCTTTCACCCGACAAAGCCTTTGTCAAAAATAAACAGCAGGCTCTCTCTCTCACACACACACACACACACACACACACTCATGTAAATGCGTGAGTTGCGTTTACGCACGCGCGTGTGTGTTTTCTTTGCAAAAACAGACATAATGTCTTGTGGAATAACAGCAATCAGTGATTTTATAATGTTACTTAAAATCCGTCTTGATTGCAAATTTTTTATTCATATGACCGGTTTCAGTTCATTCAGAACCATCTTCAGATCTGATATTTCAGTTACAGGAGTAACCCGTCCAAATCCAGCAACTTTCACATGCTACGTCACTGGTTACTCCTGTAACTGAAATATCAGATCTGAAGATGGTTCTGAATGAACCGAAACCAGTCATATGTGTGTTTTCTCTATGTTTGACAAAGGCTTTGTTTGCCGAAAGCTTATTTAATGACAGTCTTTTTGTTGTGCCAATCTACGACTCAGCATCTCTGTTAGATGTCGAGTAGCAACAATCCTTTTCATAATCCTCAGTTTGTCATCTGAAATGAATTGTTTATTATCTTCTGCCGGCAATTCCAGTCTACATTGCTTTAAAGTGGATCGAAGTGTATGCTGAACAGCTGATTTATCAGCACAGTTTAATACACATTCCTTGTAATCATCAATGTTCAATTTCTTTGCTCATGAGAATGTCACACCCTTCACTTTATGAATTACCTTTTGCATTTTAGTTTAGAGAGCGTTTCTTTTTATTCTCCATCTGATGAAATCTGTAATAGGGTCCTCTGATTATTCTTCTTTAATTAAAACTTCTTTCTTTTTACTGACGCATGGGATGTTACAAATTATGTTATCGAATTAGCCCGAAGGGTCAAGCCACTTTTTCTAACACCAAAAGTAATGAGGTATTTGTATAGTACATTAAGCTGTTCTTCTCTGCGTAACATATTTTAACATCTTTGATCTCAAATTTCTTCAGCATATACCCATAACAGAAATTCAAAAAGCCACTTCGAAATGTCTAAAAAAAGAGACGTTCTAAATATCGAAATTAACCATTCAAAATTTATGAAACAGTCATTCCGAAAAACAGTGTTAAGTCAAGAAATTTTTCCTTAAATACGACATAGTACTTAATATTGGGTCTTTTAATCAGTGCAGCATCCCCTATATACTTTATCAGCATGTAACCAGAGTCACGTCGCTCGTCTTTGTTACATTCTGCGTAGTTTTTCCGAAAATATTGTTGTACGTAAGTTTGCAAAATTTCTTTTTGGATAAATTTTGTTTTCATTCATAGGTTTCCAGCACTGACATCTGTTTAAGGTTTTCCAGGGAACTCGACGAAAGATAGTGTCTGCATATATGACAACTGATCCTTTAATTGTTTACTGTACTTGAATTTTATGTACTGTTTCTCTGCCTTGGGCATGGCACGTACAATCAATTAAATGTACAGCCAACTTAACTTTAGCTTGAAAATACAGAAACGGCACTCGCATATTTCAGCTGAACCTTGCTGAGCAGTAATCTAATACACGCTAGCCTAATTTTTTTACGTAACAGCTTTAACAGATTCACATGTTTCTTACATTTATGATGGTCTGCGAGATAAGCAATGGAACTACCTTAAACATTTTTCCTTTGTATTCCCCCCCCCCTCCCCCCTACAACCATGCAGACCTGCTCAGAATACGCGTAACTAGCTACATTCTCGTAGTTTTTCTCAAATATGTCTACTATATGCTTGAAACTCTCGGAGGCGAAATATTCAGCAAGTTAAATTCGTCTGAATATGGGTGATAATTAGAATCGTTGCTCTTATTGATAATTACCGAAAATGCGTAGTAAATAATGGTGATAAATCGACTGTTCAGTACATAATTCGATTCATTTTAATAAACAGTTATTATACAAAGCAAAGTAAACTGCTATTTTCGGTAAAAAATGATAAATGCGTCATACTCAATTATAAAGTGAGTAGTGTTGGTTCATTTTAGAGAAGAAATTACTAGTTAGGAGCTTTGCTTGAAACAGGCTTAGAATTGATAAAACGAAAACACCACTCATGGACCTAGTGTTAGGCTCATTCCGATTGCCCGACATATGCCTACAAGCCATTACAAGGAGCGGTCGTCGATCGAGTAACATGTGGTCAGCTTGTTGGCAAACTCTCCAACTGTTATTGTCAATATATGAATCCTGATGGTGCCGGTGTTTCTCACCTGATCTCACCAGGCTCGCAAGACTTTCCAGACATCCTCATCGCTGAAAAAGTCTAAGGAGGTACAGGAAATCGAAACTGGGTCATTCCGTATCGAAGGCAGCGACAATAATCATTCGAGTATGGCAAGTGACTTAAAACTGATTTGTCAGTAGGATACTATTTGGGATTGCAATGTCCTGAAATTGCAACCTACACGTTGTAGACATAGGCCAATGCTCTGAAATTGTAACCTATGTGATGCAGAGATAGACAAGACGCAACCTGAAATTTTAACCTTCGTGACAATTTACGCAGGTGATTGAAGGCATGCGATATCGATATGCAGATATACGGACGGCGGTAATATCGCTTACAGAAGGCCGGCCGCGGTGGCCGATCGGTTCTAGGCGCTTCAGTCCGGAACTGCGTTGCTGCTATGGTGCCAGGTTCGAATCCTGCCTCGGGCATGGATGTGTGTGATGTCCTTAGGTTAGTTAGGTTTAAGTAGTTCTAAGTCTAGGGAACTGATGACCTCAATCCCATAGTTCTTACAGCCATTTGAACCATTTTTTAGCTTTCACAAGATATAAAAGGGCACTTCACCCGCGGAGCTGTCATTTATACTCAAGTGATTCACGTGAAAAGGATTCCAACGTTATTATGGCTGCGCGACGGGAATTAGCAGGCACTGAATGCGGCATGATAGCTGGAGCTAGAGGCAAGAGACATTCCATTCGGGAAATCGTTACTCAGAACGATTTCCGGAATGGAATGTCCCATGTGTCTAGCTCCAGCTACCATTCCGCATTCGAAGTCTGTTAAATCCCGTCGCGCAGCCATAATAACGTCGGAATCCTTCAATATTCCGAGATCCACAGTGTTAAGAGCGTCCCGAGAATACCGAATTTCAGACTTTACCTCTCACCACAGACAACGCAGTGGCCGAAAGCCCTTACATAACGACCGAGAGTGCGACGTTTGCGTAGAGTTGACATTGCTGACAGACAATCAGCAAAAATTAATGTAGGGCGTACGACGGACTTATCTGTTAGGACACTGAGATGAAATTTGGAGTTAATGTGCTAGCTGGTTAATGTGACGCGGACTCCACGAAACTATCGACCTACGTTGTCAACAAGGCACTGTGCAAGCTGGTGGTGACTTCATAACAGTGTGGCTTGAGTTTATATGGAATGGACAGGTTTCTCTGGTCCAGCTGAACCGTTTACTGACTGGAAATGGTTGTGTTCGGCTACTTGCAGACCATTTGCTGACATTCACGAATTTCATCTTCGCAAACAACGACGGATGTTTTAATGGATGGGAACGTGTCATGTCACCTAGTCACAACTGTTCGCGATTGGTTCGAAGGACACTCTGGACAATTCAGTCGAATTATTTGCTGACTGACACGAATCGCATCCAACATTTATGAGACGTAATCAGGAGGTCAGTTTGTGCTCAACATCCTGCACCGACAACACTTTCGTGGTTGTGGTCGGCTACATCGGTAGCATTGCACAGTATTTTCGCAGGGGACTTCAACGTCGAGGTGCTGCATTTCGGGGGAGGGGGGGGGGGGGGGGTCAAAAAGAAGTCCGACACGGAATTAGTGGGTATCCCATGACTTTTGTCATCTCAGTGCACAGTGTACCGCAACTGTAACCTACATGTTGTAGATACAGAAAAGATGTAGTGAAAGTAATAAGTGAGATTGATACCTTATGGTATAAATGTACAGTACTGGCCATTCAAACTGCTATACCAAGAAGAAATGCAGATGATAAACGGGTACTCATTGGACAAATATGTTATACTAGAACTGACATGGGATTACATTTTCACTCAATTTGGGTGCATAGATCCTGAGAAATCAGTACCCAGAACAACCATCTCTGGCCGTATTAACGGAGTTGATACGCCTGGGCATTAAGTTCAAAAAATGGTTCAAATGGCTCTGAGCACTATGGGACTCAACTTCTGAAGTCATCAGTCCCCTAGAACTTAGAACTACTTAAACCTAACTAACCTAAGGACAACACACACATCCATGCCCGAGGCAGGATTCGAACCTGCGACCGTAGAGGTCACGCGGTTCCAGACTGTAGCGCCTAGAACGGCTCGGCCACTTCGGCCGGCGGACATTAAGTCCAACAGAGCTTGGATGGCGTGTACAGGTACGGCTGCCCATGCAGCTTCAACACCATACAACAGTTCATCAAGAGTAGTGACTGGCGTATTGTGACGAGCCAGTTGCTCGGCCACCTTAGACCAAACGTTTTCAGTTGGTATCTGGAGAATGTGCTGGCCAGGGCAGCAGTCGAACATTTTCTGTATCCAGAAAGGCCCGTACAGGACCTGCAACATGCAATCGTGCATTATCCTGCTGAAACATATGGTTTCGCAGGGATCGAATGAAGGGTAGAGCCACGGGTCGTAACACATCTGAAATGTAACGTCCACTGTTCAAAGTGCCGTCAATGCGAACAAGAGGCGACCGAGAAGTGTAACCAATGGCACCCCTTACCATCACGCCGGGTGATACGCCAGTATGGCGATGACGAATACACGCTTCCAATGTGCGTTCACCGCGATGTCGCCAAACACGGATGTGACCATCATGATGCTGTAAACAGAACCTGGATTCATCCGAAAAAATGACGTTTTGCCATTCGTGCACCCAGGTTCGTCGTCGAGTACACCATCGCAGGCGCTCCTGTCTGTGATGCAGCGTTAAGGGTAACCGCAGCCGTGGTCTCCGAGCTGATAGTCCACACTGCTGCAAACGTCGTTCAACTGTTCGTGCAGATGGTTGTTGTCCTGCAAACGTCCCCATCTGTTGACTCAGGGATAGAGACGTGGCTGCGCGACCCGTTACAGTCATGCGGATAAGATGTCTGTCATCTCGACTGCTAGTGACACGGGGCCGTTGAGATCCAGCACGGCGTTCCTTATTACCCTCCTGCACCCACCATTTCCATATTCTGCTAACAGTCATTGGATCTCGAGCAACGCGAGCAGCAATGTCGCGATACGATAAACCGCAATCGCGATAGGCTACAATCCTACCTTTATCAAAGTCCGAAACGTGAAGGTATGCATTTCTCCTCCTTACACGAGGCATCACAACAACGTTTCACCAGGCATCGCCGGTCAACTGCTGTTTGTGCATGAGAAATCGGTTGGAAACTTTCCTCATGTCAGCACGTTGTAGGTGTCACCACTGGCGCCAACCTTGTGTGAATGCTCTGAAAAGCTGATTATTTGCATATCACAACATGTTCTTCATGTCGGTTAAATTTCGCGTCTGTGGCACATCATCTTCGTGGTGTAGCAATTTTGATGTCCAGTAGTGTATTAAGATAATGAAAATGTAACCCATTATTTATTGACGTACTAGTTGACAAATCCGGAATTGCCTGCGTGTTCATTTTGCTAGTTATATATTAGAAACGAACCAAATGTAGATTGCGTATTACCGTAAAATTGAAAAATAAATTTCCTGTGTAACAGTCTTACAAAGAAACATGCACAGTATACAAATGTATAACTACAGCTGCTTCACGGGTCGACAACGCGATTCTTAAATTTTTCTATGACTATGCCTCTTTATAAAGGTTATTGCTTTGACCTGCAGCTGTAGTCGCTACGCAGTGAAAAGCTGCCAAAAGCACCACCAGATGTCAGTGATTTCCTTATGTTGATTGACTGTATCAATGTCTTAGTAGCAAAGAATAAATGTATTAAAACTTTGGCCGACCGAGGTGGCCGAGCGGTTCTAGGCCCTTCAGTCTGCAACCGCGCGACCACTACGGTCGCAGGTTCGAATCCTGCCTCGGGCATGGATGTGTGTGATGTCCTTAGGTTAGTTAGGTTTAAGTAGTTCTCAGTTCTAGGGGACTGATGACCTCAGAAGCAAGTCTCATAGTGCTCAGAGCCATTGGAACCATTTTATAAAAACTTTACGCATGGTGCGATATTTTTTCACGTATTTAAGTGTTATGATGTCATATCTCTTGAACTACACTAACGAAGGAAAAATAGCAGCGCTTAGAAGGAGTTGCGCGACATAAACTAATGTTGGTAGGTACTTTCTGAAACACTTCGCACCATTCGCGTAAGTGTGGCCCTAGTAGCGCCACGACGAGGATGCAGATCAGGTTTGCTTTAAATTCACGTTGTAGGGGTCGTGAGCGTTAGTTACCTGTGGGATTGGACGTAATGAGTTGATGTTAGTCAAGAGTGCCTTTAAGGCGACATACCCGCCAGTATCAGTACGTCACTAAGTTTGAAAGATCTTCGTAAGTCCATATTTAAATTGAATGTTGGTATAATTTTTATTAAAAATGAAACTCCTCCACGTGTACTTAAGATTTCATATTTATTTGGCTACTAGTTTCGACGATGCGTCAATGCCATCTTCGGACACGTACACTTCGATGATAACAATTGTGTTTGGCTGAGTGCTAAAAGTCTCCGATGCTCCATTAACCGTTCTTCAATTGAAATAGGTCGCTGGAGATTAGTTGAATTCAGTGTCAGAACAGGTTTTATAAGCGTACATCGTCCATGCTATAATCAAACGTGGTAGATAACATTTGAGTATATTGCTTGAATAGAAAAGTTTGACATTTCAGTTTGTAAGTAGGCTGTTTAGGTTTTTATGTTGGTAACGCCACGTAGCGCTCTATATGAAAATCACTGGCTGTGCTGTGTGCAGTCTGTGGCTGGTTTGCATTGTTGTTGGCTATTGTAGTGTTGGGCAGTTGGCTGTTAACAGCACGTAGCGTTGCGCAGTTGGAGGTGAGCCGCCAGCAGTGGTGGGTGTGAGGAGTGAGAGGGCGGAGTTTTGAGCGAGGATGATCTGGACAGAGACAGTTAATTTGTAAGACTGGATATCATGAATTGATTATATATATTTTGACTTTTGAACACTATTAAGGTAAATAAATTGTTTGTTCTCTATAAAAATCTCTCATTTGCTATCTATGCCTATTAGTAGTTAGTGCCTTCAGTAGTTTGAATCTTTTATTTAGCTGGCAGTAGTGGTGCTCGCTGTATTGCAGTAGCTTGAGTAACGAAGATTTTTGTGAGGTAAGTGATTTGTGAAAGGTATAGGTTAATGTTAGTCAGGGCCATTCTTTTGTAGGGATAATTGAAAGTCAGATTCCGTTGCGCTAAAAATATTGTGTGTCAGTTTAAGCACAGTCATGTATAATTTTCCTAAGGGGACGTTTCATATGTCGACACTTAGCCGAGGATACCTCACTAGAATCTTCTCATTTTCTCTTGTAGTTTGTGTAATTAGTGTAGCTTTTGTTTATTGCTAGCGCGTAATTGTAGAGAGAATCTCCTTTGTAGTTGCAGTCTTTCATTGTTGTACAGTAAAACAGTTGTGGCATGCAGGTAGATTTGCACCAAGTATTCCGCAGCTGCGCTTGCAATTAACGAGATATTATTTTCAATGCTATGTTAATGCGTTTTCTTATTTTGCTCTTCAAATTGTGCTTTTCTGTGTTGTCGTGTGAAATATTGTGACAATAATGGCGTGTGAAAAACGTATTACTAGGCTCCAAAGTAAACTGAGAAATGACAGCGAAGACGAAAGCAGTGTGTTAGCGCCGCCGAGTAATGAATTAACTAATGTTCAAAGTAGTAGTTTGGTAATTGTGCATAGGGAAATGGAGCGGGCTGCAAATAATGGTGTAGGCAATGAAACAATTAGTGAACAGGGAAGCATCATCGATCGATCGGTCGGCAACAGCTCGCCTCAGGAATCCGAAATGACAGGACACAATCTTGCAAATACTGTAGATTCAGGTTCTGCATCCTCACCGTTTTCTCAGATAAGTCAAGACACATTTTCTGCTTTTCAAAATGCGAATATTGCCGGTTCAAATGTACTGTCGAACAGCACTGAGGAACATGTTTCAAACACCAGTGCATTGTTATTACAGTTAATGCAACAAATAGGACAAAGGCTACAAAAGTTAGACACAATGGAACAAAATCTAAAAAAGTTAGACACAATTCAACAAAATCTTCCAAAGTTAGACACAATGGAACAAAATCTTCGAAAGTTAGACACAATGGAACAACACAAGAGGCAAACACAGCAGCAGTTAGACGCAATGGAACAAAATCTTCAAAAGTTAGACACCACGTTTGAACAAACACGTGAAGATTTAACTACTGAGTTACATAAAATCGAATCGAAATGACAAAAAGTCTGTAACGACGTAAAAACACAAATTTGTGAGCATTTCCAACCTATTTTTTCGCGGCATGAAAATACATTACAGAACCACGAAGCAGCCATAAAAGAACTGCAAACTATTGTTCATGAGAGTCATGAGACCTTCCAAGCTAAAACTGATTTAGTTGCATCTACTGATTCGGTTACGCAACTTTCAAAAACTCAGGAAAATTTAAAGGACGCATTAGATACGATTTCAACAGAAATGGACACCTTGAAACTTGGTTCAGAAAAACACACTGAGGAAATAAGTTCACTATCGGAGAAAGCTCCAACACGGGAAGAGGGACTTAGAAATACGGAAAAGCCACAAAATAATAACACAGGGCATTTCGGAAAATATGAAGGAAATTGGCAAGGTGCAACGAATTTTGAGATGGAACCGCCGACACGACGTAACAATGACCGATATGCGACTCGCCGACACGATGATTTTGACTATAAGCTGTTCACTACTACACGTAAATTCAAAACATTTAAGAATTCTGGCAACGACATTCATCCACAAGCGTGACTTCATCAATTCTCTCATTGTTTTCCTCGCAACTGGTCAGTAGAGCACAGATTAGAATTTATGCGTGGCTACTTAGAGAATAACCCAGCTGTAAGAATGCGATCGGTCATTCATGATTGCCACAGTGAAGGAGTATTTTATCAAGCCTTCCTCTCAACATACTGGTCTCAAGCCACACAAGACCGAGTAAAACATAGGATCATAATGATGAAACATTTCGAACAATCTGAATTTTCCAGTCTTGTGAAATATTTTGAAGACATGTTTGCTTAATCAAATTGCCTGAACATTTACGACATATTACTTAGGCAGGACGTTGCAAAGACGACATTGAAGCGTTTCAGGGACTGTTACAAGAATTAGAAATTGACACTGACAATCGCAGGGCGTGAAAACAGGAAGACAGTCATTAAAGATCATATCCGTCACAATTCCGTGACGACGGAAACAATAACTGGACACGACAAGGCTATTTTTATAACGCAAATCGTGACTAAAACAGACACCACCCGTATGACAACCGTCGCCAGAATAATAGTTAAGAGAAAGATCGCATTTCCGTATTAATGAATATGACAGAGATAACCATAGAAACAGACACTATGGGAACCAAAACAGTTATTATCAAGGGAGACAGAATAATTTCTGACGCAACAGTTCAGCGGGCAGTTAACGATTCAGGGAGAAATTCTCCACCACGTGACCGACAAAAAAGAAACTGGAATCTACCGACATGACGACAGACGATATAATCGTAACGACAGACCTGAATTTCATCAGAACTGGCGGGATTCAAACAGGGCAGGTCCCTCTGGACAAGACGAATTTGTAGAAGTTAGGTCTCCTAATACCAATAACCACGCGCGCCAAAAAAGAGACAGACAATGACTCGCACCACAGGCAGCCACGTGCGCCGGCTGGCTCAGAGCAAAATAACATAGACGCTAACCGTGAGAAAAATTCCAGTATTCTTTACCGACGTATACTGCATGACAATTGCGTTCAAGTTGAAACTCTGCGTACTAGGAAGAGTAAAGTTTTACACCACATTTCAGGTGTAAAACCGTTTAATGAAAGATAATCTGCTTTTTAACTTAGTCTTTGCTATAAAACTTTTCACTTGAAGTTACTTGTACGCTTCGTCAGACTTAGAAACTGTTAGCATGCAACTATGTTTTAAAATAAACTATCCAGTCTAGAACCTAGGGAACATATTTAGACGGTAATTACGAATGCATTATTATAGTGAACAGACGACACAGTGTTACTGTGTGTGTACATTCTTGGTTGTTAGTTGCACCATTACATAACGACTATAAGGCTTAAATACTTAGAACATATACAGGTACTGCTAATGAGATTTTAATGCAACATTATGGTTTACTTGAAAATACATTCTTTATTTGAAGTTCTTTCCGTGGTATTAAAGATGACTTAGCATTTGGTTTCTTTGACAGCTACACGATTATATCACGACGCTACTAATGTGTGACACAATTTACATTGTTGCTTTTGCAGTGTATCTGCTTTTCTGAATTCTGATGGAAAGTAAAACATGTTTTAGTAGTAACTTTTTTGGTATAGCTACAATGTGACAGCCTTTTTCGTAGCGTAACAATACATTACAATATAGTACTTTCTTGATCACGGTTATGTACGTAATAACTACGATATCTATACGCATAGCATTTCACTTTTGTTTATCGTGAGGTAAGTACATTGACTTCAGAACTTAGCTTTCGGAGGACGATAACTACGACACTTCCACAGAATTATCTTATAGCAAGACGCACATTTAGCGCTAAAGGACAAGTATTTGAGTGATTAATTTTGTAATTAAAACACTTATTTTTAAAGATTTTTGAATTACAATGATACAAAGGTTTTCCGTGATACATTTCATTCCATTGCTGTAATCTGTAACACCAGAGGGTATAATTACATTAATCCTCAGGGGGGTACACTTTAACTTTGTGTACCATGTGTTTGGCAAGCACAAGGAGCCCTGGCTAATATGGTATTTGCTTATACAACTTTAGACATCGGTACCATATTTCTGTAACACAGAATTACACAGCTATCTGATCATTTAACCAAGAGAGACAAACTTTTTACTACGTCAGTGACAGATGTTTACGCAATTACACAGTTGGATAACTTCACACTTATGAAACTGTATTTTGTATGTACTTTGTGAACTCTTCATATTTTTTCAGAACCATTGTGATACTATGAGAGCTTTGAATGATGTATTTGGTATGAGATCATGATTTTTGAAGTACATTTAAGGTAGATGACACTATTGAAATAAGCAGAGAATATTTTTTAGGGTTTCAAATTATTGCAGAAAGCTACGACGTTTTTGAGATTTGGCTGAGGTTTTATGATGTTATTATTACGATGACAATGTGTATTATGCTGTTGAGGTATGTTTATGACCAATAAGCTGATGCTATATGAGGAATTTGATTATGCTATGTATTTATTATGATGAAATATTGAAGTGTCGACGAATATGTATACAGGTAATAAGGTAAGGAATAATGAGAAATGTGGTTAGGCACACTGATTTGAGAAAAAGGATGTTGGAAACCAAGAGTCGTACTTTAAGAGTTATAAAATGTTTGTAAATGCGTGGATGTATCTCAATGCCGGCGAAAATTTTTTGGACACTGTTACATTTATAGGAGTTTGTTTCTACACATTTGTAACGCAAATTCTCGACCTGTGAAACTTTTATATGAGACTGTCACTGTAGTGCAAACTGCTGTCATAAATATTTCGGTAAGAAAGCCAAGTGACCTTGACGTAATGCATCGCGAGCGGTCAGCTGTGCCAGCTGCCTGGAGAAACAGCCATTAGGTGGAGAAAAAAGAGGCCATTAACCCCGCTATTGACATTCCTTTGTAGAAAGCATCGCAAATACGACACACTCAATATTTGGAAACATATGATTACTCGTACTTCGTGCTACTTACTGAAATGCTTATGAATTGATGGGAAATATTTGTACATCTGCACACCTGATTATGACAAGTGTCTTTCTACAAGAACTGAGAGAATTTCTACTAAATTATGAAATGCCTCATGACTACTGAATGATATTATTATGCTTTACTTTGTACATAGTTGCTTATTTTGTTTGATATCTGTTTTCCAGGTGTGTTGCATCATTTATTTTATAAAATAAAATTTAATGCATTTGCTAATGTGAACACTTTTTGTCAACAGATCTGTTAGATAATAATTTTGTGATCCACATTCTTCAAAAAAATGAGCACTTGGAAAGGAAAGAACAATAAGAAGGGTCTAGTAACAGTAACTGCATACATAATTTTCTTTTCAAGTACTTGGTAATTTTTATGGTAGAATAAGTTGTGGTGCACCACTTTAATGACATAGACATTAAAATGTGAATAGACATTTTCCTTATCTGCATTGTTGTCTTTAGTGTAATATTTTTTCTGCTTGAGCTTTCTCATGTTTAGGTATAAGTTATAGCATTTGCTGCTGTTCTTTGCCAGGCATATTGCTACTGAATTTCACTTTGTATTACTCTGTTAAGCCAGTTTTACAACTTATTTATTTTTCTTTCTGCTGCACATTGCCTTATTATAGTTGTAATGTTGCATTTGCTTTGCTAATTTATATATATTGCTGCTTGCTTTGCCAATTTCCATTTTTTTGTCATTGCTGTTTGTGTTAATTTGTTATGTGCTGTTGCATTGCCTCGTCCCTTGGTATATATATCTGAGCTCAGTAGATTAAACTTAGCTTAAGAGGGGGTAGACTATATAAGAAACTAACTATGATGAATTGGAAGAAATGCATTGAGAAGCTATAAGAAAATGGTTTGGCCAAAAAAGTAGTATACTGTGGAGAAAAACTATTTTTGAAAGAGGATGTGAACAGAATACAGAAAGAATGCTTGGATAGGATTTTTTTTGGTGGAAACAAATGTTGAAATAAGAGGAATGATCTATGGAATGAAGTTTTGGGTTTGACTGCAGTACCACATGTCACACTGAAAACAAACCCTGTCCTACATTTTTGTGTTATTAAGCTATGTGAATTCGTATTTTTCCTGTCTTTATGTGTTTAGCTAATAAGATTTACGTTGTAGAATTTTTCTGATAATATGTTATTTACTTTGTAAAGATGTTTAGACATTATTTATTCTGTTTTGTTTTAATGCTCATGTGTGAATTTGATCTTTCAAGAGTTATTCTAATATTTTATGTATGTACTTACGTCATAATTCTTGTAATACTGATGTACATGTATATTTCCATTCTTTTGTAAATCCTGTTTTACTGCAAATGGTATCTGTATTGTTATGTTCTTTAATGATGTATTTTGTACATTTGCTATTGTAATCTCATATTATAAAATTGTAATTGACACCAGTTCATCAAATTAAGTAACTTGTAAGCTACATTTCATTGCACATGTTTCTGTTGGTCATAGTATATGGACAACATGTGAGAAGTAGGGACTGTTAGTGTTTGCACGTGTGTTGATAATTCAGCAAAGAACTGGTTAACAGCATTGCTGGTTCTAAGGATAATTCCAAAAACTTTGTGAGTGCACAAGTGGTGGTTTATAGACTTGCTATATTCTCTACAAGACTCTTCGATGGTGATTGTGCATCTGCTCAGTCGCAACAGATAGCTGCTGGCCGTCTCTACAAGGACTGCAGTGGGTCGGCGTCTTTGATGGCCCATCAATACCATTGTTTCTACAAGGACTGCAGTGCGTCTGCACCTATGGTGACCCACCAATACCGTAATCTCTACCAGGACTACAGTGGGTCTGCTCTGTGATGACCTACCTATCAATATTCTTCAAAACTTCGAATGACTCTGCTGTGGGTTTGCTCTGTTGTGGTCCATTACCTGTCTGCATGTCAAGAGTCAGCACTGTCTTTCCGTTGGAAGGACAACACTACTTCTTCAAGACTGCATGGAAATCCACTACTTCCGTGTGCATTTTCTTTTGCTGCTCAGACATTGAGAAAAACACTGCATTTTACTGTGATGAACGATCAGGACTGTCTTTATGGACTGTGAGAAAATTTTAGCTTTTGACCAACAGTGTATCAATAACTGTGTGCATTTGATATATTTGTTATTGTAATTATGAAAAATGTTTTCAAATCTGTATTGGCCACTGCCCAAAACAATTTGTAAAATTTTTTGTGAGGAGCATGGGGGCTATGTAAGTAGGCTATTCAGGTTTTTATGTTGGTAACGCCATGTAGCGCTCTATATGAAAATCACTGGCTGTGCTGTGTGCAGTCTGTGGCTGGTTGCATTGTTGTTGGCTATTGTAGTGTTGGGAAGTTGGCTGTTAACAGCGCGTAGCGTTGCGCAGTTGCAGGTGAGCCGCCAGCAGTGGTGGATGTGGGGAGTGAGATGGCGGAGTTTTGAGAGCGGATGATCTGGACAGAGACAGTAAATTTGTAAGACTGGATATAATGAACTGATATATATATTATGACTTTTGAACACTATTAAGGTAAATTCATTGTTTGTTCTCTATCAAAATCTTTCATTTGCTAACTATGTCTATCAGTAGTTAGTGCCTTCAGCAGTTTGAATCTTTTATTTGGCTGGCAGTAATGGCGCTCGCTGTATTGCAGGAGCTTGAGTAACGAAGATTTTTGTGAGGTAAGTGATTTGTGAAAGGTATAGGTTAATGTTAGTCAGGGCCATTCTTTTGTAGGGATTATTGAAAGTCAGATTCCGTTGCGCTAAAAATATTGTGTGTCAGTTTAAGCACAGTCATGTATAATTTTTCTAAGGGGACGTTTCAAGTTCTTCAAACGAATGGTGAAATTCTCCATGAATATGCCTTTTCAGATATACAATATTAGTTTCACTCCTTTGTTGTAGACAATATTTCTTCAGTATTTGATACCTGAGATACAATTTTTCCATTAAAAATGTCTTCCTTGTGTCCCTAATGAATGTAGTATACTGAAAGGGCGGGTGTGCTGTCACCAGAATAACGCGTCTGCTTCCACAACTATTTACGACTGATCTGCAGGCTACTTGCAGGCAGCGCGCTCGGCACCTGCGCCCTCGAATAAAAATACTAATCATCTTCCTCCATTCTGTAGTGAGATACGGCTTTTGTTTCAGCTTTAAAAACAATTTCGATATGTCAGCTACATTTTATACGCAGTAACATATCACCGAAAATGAACCAAACGTAAAGTAGCCAGAGACGACATTTTTTATTGTGAACACACTAAATTGTGATAGCTTACTTAGAAATTGATTATCACAATGACTATGAAAAATATCGAAAAAATTGATTCATCATGAAGCTGGTATATGATACTGTAAGGTACGGAAAAATCAGTTCTTTGCAACAGTTAGTTTTCTTATAAGCGAATGAGAAGTATTATACAGGAGCAAAACTTCCAAAGTCGAAAGAACCGGTTTTCAATTTTTTAAAGGAAAAGGAGAATCTTTACCGAGAAACTAACTATAGGAGTTGATATAGATTTGCTTCATTAAAATACGGTATTTTTTACTGCAAGAAAATCGTAAAACATTTTTTTTTCATGAAATAATATGATCCGTCGCGCAGCTGACAGCTCACGTAGGACAGAACGACAGAATCGCGCCGTTTCGCAATGTGTCGCTCGCCTGTTCACGCGGTCTGGTAGCGCGCCGCATTTACCGCTCGCGTAGGAAGTGGTGTAAGTGAGGAGGGGGGGAGGGAGAGGGCTGGCGGAGGGAGGGGAACAAGAGCGTAAGATCGTATTTTATCCAGTGTCGCCATTGCATTCTTACTGTCTAAGTCTGTTATGCTTGGAAAGTAGGTATTAGGCAAAGAGAGCTGAGAGAAATGGTTTCGTGATTTATGCCTGGTTAGTTTAGTCGGTAGGAGCCACGAAGAGCCAGGTACCATGGTCAAGTCCCAGTCAGCAAATACATCTACCTCTACGTGATTACTCTGCTATTCACAATAAAGTACCTGGCAGAGGGTTCAATGAATCACCTTCATGCTGTCTCTCTACCGTTTCACTTTAGAACGCCACGCGGGAAAAACGAGCCCTGATATCTCTTATTTTATCATGATGATCATTTCTCCCTATGTAGGTGTGGGCCAACAGAATGTTTTCGCAATTGGAGGAGAAAACTGGTGACTGAAATTTCATGAGAAGATGCCATCGCAACGAAAAGCGCCTTTGTTTTAATGATTGCGACTCCAGTTCACGTATCATGTCGGTGACACTATCTCCCCTGTTTGGCGATAATACAAAACGAGCTGCCCATCTTTGTACTTTTTCGATGTCATCCGTCAGTCCCACCTGATGCGGATCGCACAGCTCACAGCAGTATTCCAGAATAGGGAGGACAAGCGTAGTGTAAGCAGTCTCGGTAGACCTGTTGCACCTTCAAAGTGTTCTGCCAATGAATCGCAGTCTTTGGTTTGCACTACCCACAATATTATCTATGTGATCCTGCCAATTTAGGTGATTTGTAATTGTAATCCCTAAGTATTTAGTTGAATTTACAGCCCTCAGATTTGTGTGACTTATCGCGTAATCGAATTTTAGCTGATTTATTTTAGTATTCATGTGAATAACTTCGCACTTTTCTTTATTCAGGTTCAATTGCCACTTTTCGCACCATACAGATATCTTATCTAAATCATTTTGCAAGTCGTTTTGATCATCTGATGACTTTACAAGTCGGTAAATGACAGAATCATCTGCAAACAATCTAAGATGGCTACTCAGATTGTCTCCTATGTCGTTAATATAGATCAGGAACAATAGAGGGCATTTAACACTTCCTTGGGGAACGCCGGATATTACTTCTGTTTTAGTCGATGACTTTCCGTCTATTACCACGAAATGTGATCTTTCTGACAGGAAATCACAAATCTAGTCGCACAACTGAGGCGATACTCCGTAGGCACGCAGTTTGACTACAAGACGCTTGTGAGGAACGGTGTCGAAAGTCTTCTGGAAATCTAAAAATATGGAATCAATTTGACATCCCCTGTCCCAGTTTTAACCCGCCATGACGTTTCAAACCAGTTCACTTCTCTGCAGTCTGCAGTATAAGATTCAGTCTGCCAACCAATCCCTAGAATGTGGCCGACCCGTTTCTACACAGTGTGATTCATTCGGAAGTGCTGGTCGAGAATGGTACGCAGGAGAGCTTCTGTGAAGTTTGGAAGCTAGAATAGAAATCATGCTGAACGTGATGTTGTGAGGAGTGGTAGTGTGGTGTGCGTACTGTAAGACCTTCGGTACACACACCATCAGATTATTTGACTCGTCGCTGTAACGAAGTAGGCGAGTGTCAGCAATATGTGACGTGGTCTTATCGTGACGTGTTTATCTTCTGCCGTTAGGTCAGACGATAGAAATGTCACTTGCATGCTTATGAGTAGCAGATTGACGGTGACCAACTTTAAACAGAACTTGATTAATTTTCACATACATTTATTAAAGTAACAAAAAGCATAGACATTATGTAACTTGATTCTGGATGCTGTTTACAATTGACAGTCTTAAGTTCCTTTGGTCTTGGTACGTTAATCTTATTCTCACATATCTCTGATACTTGTCAAAGTGTCTATATATTTATCTTCATGGCTATGTACAGGAATGTGGTAATCTTATTAGGTGCGGACTGAAACTTGACTATAGACTGGTACAGACTAATGCAGACAAATGCAGACTGAGTAATCGGAGGTCTGTACACTCGTTATAATACCTCGCGCATTCAGCTATCACTGCGCGAGTGTGATCCGCGAAGAGAAAAGGTTCTACGTTAGCAGCAATCTCATTGGCTGCGTTACATATTAATACGCGGATCGGCGGAAGCAGAATTTGGTCCGTGTCTAAGACAGCGCCATCTCGCTGCGCTGTTGTGCTTAGCGGGGCGCGCTCTAGTGGGAAAGCTGTGTACGCGCTGACTACGCGGAACTATGTACACAACAGGTAGTGATTCGTGCTAGGTTAGCTCATTTGATAGTAGCGTTTTCCCGGATAGGTCTGGTGGACGGTCCTATTCTGCCGGTTACATGAGCACCGATCTTTCCACAAGGTGCCCTTCATCTGGTACTAGCCTATACGTGGAACACGAGTAACAGCAGTTGTTGACCGGAGGCAGCGGCGAAGCCGTTTACCTGCGGTGCGGCTGGCTGTCTCACAAGGCGCCTGCCGGCGTCGCGCTTGTTTCGCCGCGAGCTGTTGACTCGGGCCCGGCGAGTCGACTAACGAACCTATTCAAACAAACGGCGGCGGTGTGAACAAAAAACAGGTTAGCTGCGAGGGGCGGGGCGCGACGCCGGTGCGCCGCGCGGGGCAATCGGCTCGCATTGTGCGGCGCCCTGTCGGCGTCCGTCGCCCGAGGCGGCCGGCGCAACCCCGAAGAGAGAGGGAGAGGCCACAGCCCCTCTGCATGCGGCGCGCAGACAGCCCCGAGAAACAAACTTCTTTGTCTCCGGTCGGGGCCGAAGACCACTGACGCGGACGAGGAAAAATAAATAATAAAGGAGAACTTCATTACAACCGGGCCCAAGTCAGAGTTCCCGACAGACAGTCTCATTTGGAACAAGCTGCACAGATTTTTAATTAACCTCTCTCGCGGCAGTCTTAACAAAGTGGACGTGATCTATCGGAATGTTTATGCAGTACTTGGTCGTTTCCCAAGGAGTGTGGTAACTCGCGCCATTACAGGGGTTCCTGTTGTATTGTGTAATATATAATTTATACACGTTGTTGGGGCGATCCAAGTTTAATGAGCCACGGCTGCAAAATACTAGCACGAATTGCCGCGCGGGATTAGCCGAGCGGTCTATGGCCCTGCAGTCATGGACTGTGCAGCTGATCCCGGCGGAGGTTCGAGTCCTCCCTCGGGTGTGGGTGTGTGTGTTTGTCCTTAGGATAGTTTAGGTTAAGTAGTGTGTCAGCTTAGGGACTGATGACCTTAGCAGTTAAGTCCCATAAGATTTCACACACACACTAACACGAATTCTTTACACACGAATGCAAAACTGATAGAAGCCGACCTCAAGGAAGATTAGGTTTGATTCTGTAGAAATGTTGGAACACGTGAGGCAATACTGACCCTACGACTTATCTTAGAAAATAGGTTAAGGAAAGGCAAACCTACGTTTCTATCATTCGTAGAGTTACAGAAACCTTTTCACAATGTTCATTGGAATACTCTCTTTCAAATTCTGAAGGTGGCAGGGGTAAAATATAGGGAGTGAAAGGCTATTTAAAATTTGTACAGAAACCAGATGGCAGTTATAAGAGTCGAGGGACATGAAACGGAAGCAGTGGTTGGGAATGGAGTGAGACAGACTTGTAGCCTGTCCCCGATGTTATTCAATCTGTACATTGAGCAGGCAGTAAAGGAAACAAAAGAAAAATACGGAGTAGGAATTAAACTTCATGGAGAAGAAATAAAAACTTCGAGGTTCACCGATGACATTGTAATTCTGTCAGAGACAGCAAAGGACTTGGAAGAGCATTAGAACGGAATGGACAGTGTCTTGAAAGGAGGATATAAGATGAACATCAACAAAAGCAGAACGAGGATAATGGAATGTAGTCGAATTAAATCGGGTGATGCTGCCGGAATTAGATTAGGAAATGAGGCACTTAAAGTAGTAAATGACCAAAATAACTGATGATGGTCGAAGTAGAGAGGATATAAAATGTAAACTGGCAATGGTAGGGAAAGCGTTTCTGAGGAAGAGAAATTTGTTAACATCGAGTATAGATTTAAGTGTCAGGAAGTCGTTTCTGAAAGTATTTGTATGGAGTGTAGCCATGTATGGAAGTGAAACATGGACGATAAATACTTTGGACAAGAAGAGAATAGAAGCTTTCGAAATGTGGTGCTACAGAAGAATGCTGAAGATTAGATGGGTAGATCACATAACTAATGAGGAGGTATTAAACAGAGCTGAGGAGAAAAATTTGTGGCACAACTTGACTAGAAGAAGGGATCGGTTGGTAGGACATATTCTGAGGCATCAAGGGATAACCAATACAGTATTGGATGGCAGCGTGGAGGGTAAAAATCGTAGAGGGAGACCAAGCGATGAATACACTAAACAGATTCAGAAGGATGTAGATTGCAGTAGGTACTGGGAGATGAAGAAGCTTGCACAGGATAGAGTAGCATGGAGAGCTGCATCAAAGCAGTCTCTGAACTGAAGATCACAACAATAACAACCTCAAGATCGTTTGAAATGAAATAGTTTATTTCATGACCAGTTTCGACAGAAACTAGCTGTCATCTTCATATTCTCAGATCGCCCAAATTATAACAACACATCAGTCTCGGTATGTCGACGAGACTGATGCGTAGTTCGAGACTGATGTGTACTTATACAGAGTTGTTATAAATGATGGGCCCATATTCAAATATTCGTATTTATTCAAGCACAAATCCAAAAATCAACAAGCTTTGTATCAATGGAAAGAGGAAGTTCCATATTGTTTTTCGTAATGTTTGATATAAACGTAATAAATTTAATAATTTGTAATTAATTGGTTTTAATAATTATTTAATAATTAGAAACGTGATAAATGTTATAAATGTTCAATGTAGCCACAGTTGGCTGCACGCAAACATCGGCGCGGTAGCCAAACTCGTTCCATACACGGGAAAGCGTATCTGCTGTTACTGATTGCATGGCAGCAGTGACCCGGTTCCGCAGATGGTTCAGAGTGGTTGGTAGAGGCAGAATGTGAACAGCTTCCTTCATATAACCCGGCAAAAATAGTTGCAGGGTGTGAGATTAGGAGACCTCGGTGGCCAGAAGTGCAGAGCCAGGACCTCAAGTCCCCTGCGACAGTTTCAGCACTGAGTAAGGTAGTCATTCAAAAACCTTTGTTCATCACGGTTCTTATAGGGCGGAGCTCCATCCTGTTGGAAAATGAAGTCCTGGGAATCTTCCGTAACTCGAGGGAACAGCCACTGTTGCAACATGTCCAGGTGCGTGATTCCCGTTACAGTCCCTTCCGCAAAGCAAAATTGTCCATAAACCTTTGTACAGGATGCGGCACAGAACACGTTGATTTTCGGTGAGTCTCTTTCGTGTTGCAATGGCGAATGTGGATTTTTCAAACCCCATATGCAAACACTGTGTCTGTTGACTTTTCTACTAAGGTGGAACGTCGCTTCATCGCTAAAAAGTTACACGCTGTAGAAATGCGCCATCCTCCATCTTAGCTAGCACATAACCACAAGATGCGAGACACTTCTCTTTGTCATGATGTTAAGAGCCTGCACAAGTTGTAATCGGTAGGGCTTGTACAGCAAACACTATCTCAGAACTTTCCATACAGCTGGTTGGCGTATTCCACGTCCTCGACTGGCTCTATAGGTAGACTTACTGGGACAGCACACAGAACTTTCTTGAATCCATCGGACATCATCGTCTGACACATGCGGTCAGCCTGTGCTTTTGCCTTAGCACACTCTCCCATTCTGTTTAAGTTGCTTAAACCAACGGCTAATGCTTTCGCGAGTTGGTGGTTGAATACCGAATTTGATACGAAATGCCCGCTGCACTGCAACTTGCGACTCACTTTTCGCTAACTCAAGGGCGCAGAAAACCTTGTATGACCGCCCTCGAGAGCCTGTATAGGGAGAGAGTGGCCAACCGGACGATACGGCGGCCATTTTTCTGCCAAACTGCGGGCGGGACTTTTGAATGGCCAGTGGTGGAGTAGTGGAGTACACACTCACCGAATCAAAAGCGCAAGACAATATGGCGAAATCATTCGTTAAATACCTTTGTTTACAGCTATAATGTACTCAGAGTAGCCTACTACGTACAGCACAGGAAACTTTGATACAGTGCCTGTAAAACTTATTCGTTACTTGCATTTATCTCCTTTAAAGTTCGTTTACTAGACATTTTGCAGTGAAAGTAACGTAAATAAAAAAATATATAATGTATAGCATTTGTTTTGTATCGGAAGTGCATAACGCTAAAGATTTAACGTACCTGTATTACGTCAGATTAATGAAAGTCGTAAGCAGTTTTTTTACTTACGACATGCAAAAAGTGTGAGACGTATTAGTACTTCTTGTCACGTCTTCAAACTTTTTACATGTCACAAGTAAACAACTGCTTACGACTATATGATTACCTCTCATAGATAACAAACGAAAAAGATTACAAAAATCAGGTAATGTTAAATGTAGGCTACTGTAATAACGATCAAATATAACAAGAAAACTACCGTACCCCTTTTACCCCGCAGTAAGTAGGCCTATTAAAAAGTGTCTTCAAGAGTACCTACAATTATTTACTACGAATAATGTTCCAGCAACTACGACGACTGTGGAAACGTGCTTACAACTTGCCTGCGTCAACAGTCAGGCAATAATACTGAAACCACAATTATGCCTAGTGTTCTGATTCGGAATGAAATAAAGTTTGACGCTATAAAGTCGAATGTGCATGGCACAACAATTACAGGAACTTTCTGTTTCGAGCAAGGACTGTCAGATATTGGCTTTAGAAAAGCTTGTGACGCTACCAGTATGCACGAACTGTTAGAGAAATAAGAGCTTAAAAATGCAGTAAATTGTAGTAGGCCTACATACTTCAAACATGTAGGCCTACCGACTTCATCACAAAACGCATCATTATTCCATCTCGTATTCAAGATCGCAAACGCTAATTACGTACTGAAAACGATATACAACTAATTCGAACATGCATGCACAACGCATAACAAGTCTCTCAATAATTCAAATACCTTTTAATCGTTTCCAAAAGTCCTTTGAACTTCAATTCAGCTCAAAAGTACGGCGAACATAGGAGACGCGAGAGACGTTTGGCAGAAAAATGGCGCCAAAACTAATCAACTAATCACGGGCAACTTCACCTATGGCCACTCTCTCCCTATACAGGCTCTCTAGACCGCCCTATTACCGCGCGAAATCTGTCGGCCGCTTCGGAAACCATCACCGCCCGCCCACCGCCGCCTGCCAAAAACTTTGAAACTTCCTCTTTTCATTTGCGTAAAGCTTGTTCATTTTGCATTTTTACTTCAATACATTCGAATTTTTGAAATTGGGTCCATCATTTAGAATAACCCTGTATTTCTGGGAGATCTGAGAGTCTTAAAATAACAGTTGGTTACTGTCGGAACTGGTCATGAGACGAACTATTTTGTACCAAGCCATCTCGGCTTCTAATACAATAAATTGTCATGTGTAAGTCAACATAAGCCTACAGAATTTTGTATTGTACACGACTGTGCATTTTAAATTGAAACATTTCTGTTGCTAAAATATTTCTCTATCTCTAAAGTTGGTTGTTTCATGTGAAGCCCTTATGCAAAAAGTTACATTCAGAATTACCCTCCAAAAGAAATACTTTTTTCACCAACTTACATACTAATTTGATTTGATGCGAAGAGTAAACAGTTCGTCACTATAGGTCTCTTTGCCCGCCCGGTCAGCCGTTCGGTCTGACGCACGTCTTTCAGGGCGGGAAGGAGTTCCTGGTCCCCGGCACGAATCCGCCGCCGGCCGCAGTGGCAGAGCCGTTCTAGACGCTACAGTCTGGAATCGCGCGACGCTACGGTCTCAGGTTCGAATCCTGCATGGATGTATGTGATGTCCTTAGGTTAGTTAGGTTTATGTAGTTCTAAGTTCTAGGGGACTGATGACCTCAGAAGTTAAGTCCCATGGTGCTCAGAGCCATTTGGACGAATCCGCCCGGCGGACTTGTATCGAAGTCCGGTGAGCCGGCCAGTCTGTGGATGGTTTTTAGGCGGTTTTCCATCTGTCTTCGGAGAATGCGGGCTGACTCCCCTTATTCCTCCTCGGTTACACTATGTCGGCGATTGCTGCACAAACAAGTGCTCCACGTACGCGTACACCACCATTACTCTACCACGCAAACATAGGGGTTACACTCGTCTGGGAGGGGGGCGGGGGGGTGTTCACTGGGGGCCGAACCGCACAATAACCCTGGGTTCGGTGCGGGGCGGCGGAAGGGTGAATTGGACTGTGGTAGCCGTCGTGGGGTTGTGGACCACTGCGGCTGCAGCTGGGACGGAGCCTCTTACTCGTTTCTAGGCCCCCTGTTAACATACAATACAATACATACAATCGGTCTCTTTCGTTTTCGACAGCAGCTGAAGTGTATATAGTAGCTTCACGCCTATGTGGACAGGCGTGACACAACTGCAACATTTCCGCTGCTGCCGAAAACTACGCTATCTGATCAAAAGTAGCTGGACACCTATCAGATAAACATTAGTATCGCCTGTGTCCACCCTTCGCCTTTATGTCGGCTTGAAGTTTGCTGTGGACATTCAATAAAGTGTCTGATGTCTGTGGAGGAATGGCTGTCCATTTTTCCTCAAGTGCCGAAACCAGAGAAGAGAGTGGTGTTGGATGCTGGCGTCTGGAGCGAAGTCAGCGCTCGAATTCATCCCAAAGTTGTTCCATTTGGTCCAGGACGGAACTCCTGACAGGCCATCGGTTTCAGTAATGGTATTGTCCACGAACTAATGCCTCACAGATGCTGCTATACGACATTGTGCATTATCACGTCTACACAATGAATCATCTTCCCAGAACTGTACGTGTGCTGATACAGTACACAGTCATGCAAAAAAATGTTCACATTCTGCGCATTTAGTGTTTCCTTACGCTTAAGACAGGGATCTCACCAGAACCACGAGAAACACTCTCATTCCATAATATCACAATCCTCCATACTTCATTGTTGCTACAACACACGATGTCAAGTAACGTTCTCGAAGCATTCGCCAAACCGAGATACATCCACCGGATTACTGTAAGATATAGCGTGACTCATCACTGCAAATATCTCGTTTCCATTCACCCACTCTCCAGCGGTGCTGCTCTTTAATAGCACTGACCACAGACACGCTTGGACCATGAGCAGCTGCTCTACAGTTGCATCCCATCCTTTTCTAATCCCAACGCTCATTCATTGTACTAGTTGGATTGCTGGTAGCGCATTGGAGCTCACGAGAGATTACTTCAGCTGACTGAATGCGACTTTTTATAATCACCCTCTGAAATCCTTGACAGTCCCTGTCCGCCAGTACACGAGGCCTGCCTGCTCTTGATTTATTTGGGCCGCTTTATGTCTCTCGAGGATTTTTCTACTCAAGTGACATCGAACGGCTAGTCCACGTTCGAGCTTACTGAGCTCATCTTACCGACTCATTCTGCTGTTCTGCTTCTCTACTGGAAACACAGAACTCCCCGTCTTTTTTATATCGGCAGATCTGCCTCTCGTGACATCTAGTGGCCAAATCCGCACTGCGTAGATGTTTCCGGATACTTTTGATCATTCGATGTATTTACCGCACGATACTCCACTTTACCAGTAGTCTGCGCCATATTGGTTTGACCAGTCTAGCGGCGTGCTACAGCACAGTGGTACCAACTACAGAGATGTACCTGCGAGCAGACAAAACATTTAGTATAAAAGGCGCAGTAGGCATCTTATACGCAAATACCTATTGCAGCAATACTGATCTACCCAGTTAGAAATGGGTGTCTGTGGTAATAAACGTAAGAGTGAAGTGATTACAAGTTGCACTTGATTCTACAAGGTTATTCTAAACGGTTGTCGGGATTTCTGTATTTTGCAAGATAACTGCTCCAATAGCCTTACCGCAGTGGTAATGCCGGTGCCCGACGGATCACCGAAGTTAAATGCCGTCGGGCTTGGCTAGTACTTGGAAAGTTCAAAGTTCAAATGGCTCTGAGCACTATGGGACTCAACTGCTGTGGTCATAAGTCCCCTAGAACTTAGAACTACTTAAACCTAACTAACCTAAGGACATCACACACATCCATGCCCGAGGCAGGATTCGAACCTGCGACCGTAGCAGTCGCGCGGTTCTGGACTGCGCGCCTAGAACCGCGAGACCACCGCGGCCGGCGGCTAGTACTTGGATCGGTGACCATCTGGGTCTATCGAGCGCTGGTGTCAAACGGCGCTCACTCAGCTCTTGTAAGGCCAATTGATGAGCTACTTAACTGGGAAAGTAGCGTCTGCGGTCACGAAAGGAGAGTGGTGTGCTGACAATACAGGGTGAGTCACCTAACGTTACCGCTGGATATATTTCGTAAACCACATCAAATACTGACGAATCGATTCCACAGACCGAACGTGAGGAGAGGGGCTAGTGCAATTGGTTAACTCAAACCATACAAAAATGCATCCACGTTAGTTTTGTTAGCACATCTGAACATATAAACAAATACGTAATCAGTGCTGTTTGTTGCATTGTAAAATGTTAATTACATCCGGAGATATTGTAACCTAAAGTTGACGCTTGAAACCTTCGACGTTCAGTTGCGTGTTGTAACAAACACGGGCCACAGTCGGCGAGCAGCATCTGCAGGGACATGCTTACGATGACGACCGTGTTTACGAGTGTTGCTGTAGTGCACTGTTGTGGTTTGGTCTAGCTGTCGCAGTGTCCGCACGTAGCGCTTGCTGCTATTGTTATTCTGCATTCGTCTCCGCACGCAGACCAACTGTAGTACACCGTGTTACCAGACGTCTGTGATAGTGTAGTGTTGTAGGAACTGTGACCATGGTGTATTCGAACTCTGAAAAGGCGGAGATGGTACGCATCTATGGAGAGTGTCGACGAAATGCAGCTGAAGCCTGCAGGGCTGATTACGTATTTGTTTATATGTTCAGATGTGCTAACAAAACTAACGGGGTTCCATTTAAAAAAACGTAGGTTTGTGTTAAAAACATACTTCCGTACATTTTTTTATGGTTTTTATTAACCAGTTACGCTAGCCCCTCTCTTCACGTTCGATCTGTGGAATCGATTCGTCAGTATTTGATGTGGTTTACGAAATATATCCAGCGGTAACGTTAGGTGACTCACCCTGTATACCCCTCCGTATCTGCATCCAATGACGCCTATCCGCTGAGGATGACATGGCGGTCGTTCGGTGCCGTTGAGCCTTCCGTGGCTTGTTCGGAGTTCTTTATGATACAAGTGCAAATGATACTGAAAGATTTTATTGTCCTTTTTACATATTTTTGCCATTTTTTTCGTGCATTACGCATGCTTAATACGCGCAACTCCCTGTGGAATTTGGGTGATGCACCATTCTATTGCAGTATGAAATTGTCACCGTCATCAGTCAAGTGGGATAACAACCATTCTGTAAACACATCCAGTATGGCAGCAGTGACACTTTTCAGTGAAGAATAACAGGTCGTAGACCTTCCTGTTCCCAGCAACACAGAACACTTTCACTTTACGAGAAGTCACGTAAATATAGCATATAACAATGTGTGCTTTCTGCTATCTAAACACAAATGGTTTATTCACTCACCTTTCCACTCACAAAAAAGGTTCATTCGTGCTGGAAACTAGTCTGTCAATAAACCTACCTTCTTCTAGAGGTTTTTGTAGTGTGCTGCTAAATCTTGAAGGTGGGCTTTTGCCATTACGTGTTGAAGTGTGGCACAGTTATAAGCAATATGCCTATACCTTTAGGCGCCCTCTTAACACACACACACACACACACACACACCAAATGTGGTTTGACGTAGATTTAGTTTACTCCTGCCTCTATATCTTTGGATAATGGAGACAGATTTTCCTCATCCAGTTCACTACCGCTACCGACACAGGAGGACACAAACTGTTCCTCCTTTTTCGTAAACAACCCGTCTACTCAATTTTAGCGTAGTAACTCTGAACTGAGATGTCAGTTGTCTTTCTCATGTGTTGTTTGAAAATGGTGCTGCTCTAAGGTAAATAAATAATGACGATGATTTCAACACTTTGTATTTAAAGGTGCTCACCGGTATATAAAGAATGCTGAAGGGTCCATCTGATAATAACTGAGACAAACACTATCGATGCAGTACAAAACTTCAAGGATTTGTATGCCCACTGATGCAATAATTTTATTGTTTGTTTACCATTGCCTTAAAAAAAGTTGACCACTAATAATCATTTAGACTCACCCTCTGGTGAAAATTAAATCCAACGCCCAAAAAGAAAAGTCTTTCCAGCCATTATATGACTAGACTGAGTTTCTTTGTACAGTAAAAATACTCATCTTACGTCTGTTATTGATAATTTCTTGTTAAATTTAATGCCATGACGTAAGCACTGTCTTTGCTGAAACGGTGATGCAGTTTGTAGCCCCTCCCACACACAACACAGTGATGGTAGCTCTACATGCCCCAACGATACAAGCGCTACCAGGTAGCAGGCAGTGATCTTGGAGACGGTAGTCTAACATATGGGTTCTAAAAAGGGGCAGCAGCAGCCTTTACAGCAGATGCCGGCGATTTACTGATCTAGCACTGTAATATTAGCCAACTTAGCCGAGCTAAATTGGCGCTGGGAAAGGCTGAAAGCATTATATTGCCCAATGGCATTTTGCTCCACTGTAACGCTCAATGATAATGGCATCCTTCTGAAAAAATGTTCTGTACGTGAAACAGTTTTCCATTCGAACTAGTCAGGAGGATATCATCGGAAGTACGACTGCAGGGACTAGTGTAGGGATCTTCATCAAACTAGTTTTCACACTTATGAGTACAACGGCGACCTCTCCCATCGAATATAGGCTTCTTTAAATTGTCAGGTTTGAATGGATGATAAGCAGTTACATTTTTTTCGTGTTTGCTGCAACACTGAAAACGGTAAATCACTTAGTTAACAAACGGGATGAAAATATAATTTAAAAAAGGGCATTTGAGTAACGCATATGAAAACATTTTAAATGAAAAGAGGTGCATATTATGCAGATAGACACCTCTTTCTATATCACGGTGATATGTCGTTCAGAAAACGAATGGGTATTTTATTTACACAACAGAACATTTTAGAAAGCGTATGGGATAACACATACGTGTAAATCGGCATCTTATATATAATGCACAAATATGTACCCCTAGTGATCCGTGCTGTCTGACAGAAATGTCATGTGTGTGTAGTGAAAAAACACAGGGGTGAAGTGATTCGATATTCGGGTGATTATACACGGTGTTCTGAAGTTCCCATTAAGAACTTCTAGGACCTGTAGAGGGGAGGGAGTAGATAATATCTTGAACTGGATCCGTAAATATACTGTTTCCGTGCTACAACCATTTGAAAACATGTTGATAATGCGACCGCTTTTACAAATAATTGATTAAGCGTGACGTCACTTGTTTTTCAGTTCTACACATTAATAGTTAAAGAAATTGCTCAAGTACTCGTTGACAAGTGCTCTTCAACGTGATTCAACATGCGCTCTTTCAATTCGAGTTTGTGGCGTTTCCTTGGACGTATATTTGGCCCTTCCCCGTTTCTGGGCCTGGGCAGTCAGTTGGGGTGGAGCAGCGAGGAATTCTCTGCAGGACGTGGTCTGGCTGGGGCCGCTGGCGGTCTCAACGCGGGGTGCGAGTGTGGGGCTGTTCCCATTGCTACGAGGTCTGTGGCTCACCAACCCTGGACACGAAACTTGATTCAATCTACCAGCAAGTCAAGACTGTTCACATTGTGTCATTGTCGGCTGTTGGGATATTCCTGCAAGCAACAATGTAGTTTTCAAGTCGGAAAATTCTAGCCACCCTCTGGTGGAGTTTAACTGTACTTCGTTATTTGAATTGAAGTGCACCAGCGTAATCTTCTGCCTTGTGGCCGTTAACGTTCTGGTTACCTGCCCTGGCCGTTGACGTATATTTCAGGCAGTGTAGTTTCCTCATTGTGCTGTTGCTGTCCAGCACGATGTGTAGTTTGACAGCGCCATGTATGATTGGTTGTGGTCGCCAACACCTTCTACATTGTTCCGTTGAACTCCCTGTTGTGCCCTGGTTGGGTGAAGTGGAAGTTATCTTGTCGGTGGGTCCATTGACTCTCGGTCGGTTGGGGACGTCGTCGGATCGTGAATGGTTGGCCCGACTGCTTGTCTCACCTACGCGAGCGTTAGTGTTTGAATTCCATGCCAACCTTCGAACATCTGAGCGCACTTGGGTGTACTGCCTTTCTTAAAATTTGTTCTTATCCTTTGTACTTGTATGGTTCTAGCCGATTTTTTAAAATTAAGGTTGTTTTGCCCTTAAGGCGAAAGATTTTTTTAGGCCTTCAGCCTAATTTAAAGAACTGTTTCATGTAAGACTTTTGGTATTTTAAAGGCTTTAATGTTTTTGAATTTTAAGTGTTGGGCCTTCAGACGATTTTGCGTTTGAGTTGTTTTGCTGTTAAGGCCTTCAGCCTAGTTCAAGGAACTGAAGTAAGGCATCTGGCATTTTAGAAATTTTAATGTTGTTGAATTTTAAGCGTTGGGCCTTCAGCCGATTTTGAGTTTGAGTTGTTTTGCTCTTAAGGCCTTCAGCCTAAATTACGGAACTGGTTCACGCAAGGCTTTGGTATTTAAAAAAATTAATGTTATGGAGTTTTAAGTGTTAGGCCTTCAGCCCATATGAATTTAACTAGTTTGCTCTTGAAGTGTCTGATTCTTTGGGACTTGAGCTTAACTAAAAACTGTTTTAAGATAAGGCTTTGTCTTTTAAATTTCTGTTTTGGTTGAGTTTTGCCTAATTAAGAATTGTTTTACGTAAGGCCTTGTTTTTTTTTTTAATTATGTTGTTTAGCCTTAAGTGCTGGGCTTTTAGCCAATTTTGAATTCAAATTGTTTGCTCTGAAAATCTCAGATTCTTTGCTTGGTTGGTTGGTTTTGGGGAAGGAGACCAGACAGCGTGGTCATCGGTCTCATCGGATTAGGGAAGGATGGGGAAGGAAGTCGGCCGTGCCCTTTCAGAGGAACCATCCCGGCATTTGCCTGGACTGATTTAGGGAAATCACGGAAAACCTAAATCAGGATGGCCGGACGCGGGATTGAACCGTCGTCCTCCCGAATGCGAGTCCAGTGTCTAGCCACTGCACCATCGCGCTCGGTCAGATTCTTTGGGCCTTCAGCCGAAATAAAGAACTGTTGTGAGATAAGGCTTGCCTTTTAAATTAATTGTGCTTGCATTTTAAGTTATTGGCCTTCAGCTGTTATTAAATTAAAGTGGCTTTCACCCAGTACGTAAGCCCCAAAGATTAAATCTGTGTGTTTAAAAAAAATTTTTTGTGCCTTGTAATGTTTGATCAAATAATAAAGTTGTACGTTCCAGTGTAACTGACAGTCCCTTATTTTGGCCCCTTTCCCCCATTTAAACTTCCTGTCCTGTCCCGTGGGTTAAGCTGGACGTCTCAGTACTCTTTCGCACGTACTGGATTCTCTCTAAATAGCATCACAGGCGTCGTGAAAACGCCGCAGTTGAAGGGTCTGCACATCAGGAACTGGTTCAGGATACACAACGCTTTTCAGATGTCCCCAGAATTAAAAACCTAAGCGGTTTAATTCCGGTGATCTAACAAGCCATACTACCGGGCCTCCGCGTCCTATCCAACGTCCGAGGAAGGTGTTATTGAGGTGTTGGAGAACTGTAATGCGGGAGTGGGTTGGTAGTCCCTCATGCAGATACCCATAACCTGCCGTATTACCAAAGGCACATTCTCAAACAGTCCAGGGAGAGTATTCCACAGCAAATCCAAGTACGTTCCTCTGTCGAGGCGTTGTGGAATATTAGCTGGTCTCACTATGTGGGCGCCAAGAATCCCTCTCCATACACTGATGGTGAACCGATGCTGATGAGACGCCTCAACCATTTCCTGAGGATTGAGTGTAGTTCACAGATGACGATTATGAAGACTGATAGTGCCAGTTCTGGTAAAGGTTTCTTCGTCGGTAAAGAGGGCTCGTGACAGAAACCCCAGAACTGAGATGGTCTGATGCTAAAACCATCAAAAATATCCTTCCCGTAGAAGGAAATCTGCTGCTGATAATCTTTGCACTCGTTACAGGTGATAGGGATAGAAGCGGTCGTCAAAATCGTACTTTTTTCTTACACCATATTGGTGGAACACTTGGCTGGAGCTTGTACTAGAGCTAGCGTTTGGTCCTCCAAATCTGGTGTACGCAAAGTCCACCGCCTCCCTGAACGTCCATCTGTCTGAAAGGACCCATTATCTCACAGACGCCTAAAAAGGGCTTGAAATGTTGTGTGACGTAGTTTGAATTTGTCAGGGTACTTGTTTTTGTATAACTGTGCTGCTGCCTCTCGATCATTTCCGTCTACTTGGCCGTACACAAACATCATCTCGACTTGTTCCCGACATGATTACCGGACCATTCTGCTGCTTACAGTGTGCTGCGTCGATCATCCAGCCTGCAACATGCAAGGAACCCACAGCATCTGATCAGAGGAACTTTCTTTCGAGAGCGCCATCTACCGTGGCAACGATGCATTTCCAGGCACATTTTCACAGGGACCTTTTTTCCTCTTTTTCCAGCCAGGAAACCGTCCCTGCAGATTGTCGGTTTTGTTAATGTTCACTCTGTATAAATATAGCATCTGACGATGCATAGCTGTAATGTCAAATCTTCGAAGAAACAACAATGGTTTTCTAGCAATACCACATCCGGATGACTGCACCTTAATTGACAATTAAATGACGCCAAAAGGGGAGCAGTAGTTAGCACACTGAACTCACATTCGGGAGGACGGTGGTTCACATCCCCCAATGGCCATATAGATTTACATTTTCTTTGATTTCCCCACATCACTCCGGGCACATGCCTGGATGATTCCTCTGA
Organism: Schistocerca americana; assembly: GCF_021461395.2. Lineage (NCBI taxonomy): Eukaryota > Metazoa > Arthropoda > Insecta > Orthoptera > Acrididae > Schistocerca > Schistocerca americana. Next base: position 188,356,558 of record NC_060125.1, on the reverse strand, counting down.
AAAGGGCAGAGCCAATTTCCTTCCCCGTCCTTTCGCTTTCATAGATAGTGTGGCAGGATTTAATAAAGAAAAGCACTCTAACTGTAAAAGAATGAGCAATAACGAGATGTTCTTTAATTATATAAATGAGAGTATACATCTATATTTATAAGTTGTGAATCTGTACAGTACCATCATTTAGTTGCCAACCGAAACGTACACACATCAAAAAAAGTTTTGCATCGCTCCGGTTCCGAAAACTCCTGAAGATAGACGTTGACTGTGGATACTGTATCACAATATTGGCTGTTCACAGATGTCACTAAACCCGGCCAAAGATGTAAACAACCCTGCATGAGCAGTGCCTTCTAGACGAAGGGGGTCCGGCAGCCGATCAGTTCCAGCCATTCCACCAGTTAGGAGGTACACGGCTCGTGTTGTCTGTGCGTCAACCATACCTAGACGGTGAATACCGCGGTTCGATCGCGTCCGCATTGTTACATTGTGCCATGAAGGCCTCTCAAGAAGTGAAGTTTCCAGGCGTCTCGTAGTGAACCAAAGCGATGTTGTTGGAACATGCAGGAGATACAGAGAGACAGGAACTGTCGATGACATGCCTCGCTCAGGCCAACCAAGGGTTACTATTGCTACCTATGGATTATGGTTCGGAGGAACCCTGACAGCATCGCCAGCATGTTGAATAATCCTTTTCGTGCAGCCAGAGGACGTCGTGTTACGACACAAACTGTGCGCAATACGCTGCATGATGCGCAACTTCATTCCCAGCGTCCATGTCGAGGTCTGTCTTTACAACCAAGACATCATGCAGCGCGGTACTGATGGGCCCAACAACCTGCCGATGAGTGTCGCATATGCCTTCAACCAGACAATCGTCGGAGACGTGTCTGGAGGCAACCTGGCCACGGTGAGCGCCTTAGACACATTATCCAGCGAGTGCAGCAAGGTGGAGGTTCCCTGCTAGTTTGGGGTGGCATTGTGTGGGACCGACGTACTCCACTGGGGGTCATGGAAGGCGCCGTAACGGCTGTTCGACACGTGAATGCCATCCTCTCGTCTTGATGGACGATAATCCACGCCTTCATCGAGCACATCTTGTGAATGACTTCCTTCAGGATATCAATATCGCTCGACTAGAGTGGCCAGCACGTTCTCCAGACATGAACCGTATCGAACATGCCTTGGATCGATTGAAAAGGACTGTTTATTGACGACTGACCCACCAACAACTCTGAGGAATCTACGCCGAATCGCCGGAACTCTTGGAACCGAGGTGATACAAAACTTTTGTGATCTGTGTAATTAAAGCGGTTTCCTACAATTTTTCTGTGGAAGTGCTCTGTATTGTTATAAGTTTTGCTAATCAGTTATGAAAGTACCTTGTATCTTTTATTTCGTCTAAAAGGTGATGACGCATGAAGTGTTCGTCGGAACCTGCTTAGACGTTTAGTCACGGTGCAGTTATATGGATTTTACTTCCTTATTGCAGAATTCTTTTTCTGTAAGGTTCCTTTGGGACACAACTTGAAACAATTCCTGGTACGCATTCTTCTGTTCCCTTTTAACATTAACTTCAGAACAGAACGTACAGCTGCAATCATACGTGGTGGCAATCTTTGAACTATACGAAATAAAGTCGTTATGACTTCTGAATGGCTTACGTTATGTCGTTCAAACTTCACGGCTGACCGCGGGGTGTGATGGGAATTAGTATGCACATTATGGTTTTGTTTAGCGGCGAAGCCCACTTTTATTTGGATAGGTTCGCGAACGAGCGAAATTGGTGCAATGGCGCATTTGAGAGACTGAGAGTCTGCATTTCGCGATCGAGATGTCTTTCACAATCAAGAGGTGCCTGTGTGGTGAGAAACATCCAGTCACGGTACAATCGCTGCGAAATTCCTTGATGGCACGGTGACTACCGAATGGTATGTGAAGGTTTTGGAAGATGATTTCATCCCCATTATCCAAAGTGACCCTGATTTCGACAATTTGTGGTTCATGCAGGACAGGGGTCGACCTCATCGAAGCAGGAAAGTGTTTAATGTCGTAGAGCGATACTTTGGGGACCTCATTCTGGCGCCGGGGTACCCACAGGCCACTGGAATTTGCCTGGATTGGCCGCCATATTCTCAGGATCTGAATACATGCGACTCCTTTTTGTGGGGCTGTATTAAAGACAAGGTGTACAGTAATACCCTCAAAACCACTGCTGAGCTGAAAACAGCCATTCAGGAGGTTATCGATAGCTTCAATGTTCCGACACTTCAGCGGGTCATGCAGAATTTCCCTATTCGTCTGCCCCGCTATCTGACAACTCACAACTGACACTCCGTGATGTCCGCCTGGGCTCAACACCCACAAGGAGATACACCAACGTTATTCAAAGAATACTGGTAAGTCGATCTTAATCCGTGACAGCGCGGTTTTCTCTGGCTTCCTCAAGCTCAAGTTGAAACTTGAAGCGCCAAAGAAACTGGTATAGGCAAGCTTATTCAAATACAGAGATATGTAAACAGGCAGAATACGGCGCTGCGGCCGGCAACGCCTATGTAAGACAACAAGTGTAAGGCGCAGTTGTTGGCTCGGTTGCTGCTGCTACTATGGCAGGTTATCAAGAATTATTTGAACCTGAACTTGATGTTACAGTCGGTGCACGTGCGATGAGACACAGCCTCTCCGAGGCAGCGAAGAAGTGGGGATTTTCCCGTACGACCATTTCACGAGTGTACCGTGAATATCAGGAATCCGGTGAAACATCAAATCTTCGATATCGCTGCGGCCGGAAAAAGATCCTGCAAGAACGGGACCAAAGACGACTGAAGAGAATCGTTCAACGTGACAGAAGTACAACACTTCGCAAATTGCTGTAGATTTCAATGCTGGGCCATCGACAAGTGTCAGCGTGCGACCCATTCAACAAAACACCATCGATATGGGCTTTCGGAGCCGAAGGCTTACTCGTGTACCCCTGATGACTGCACGACACAAAGCTTCACGTCTCGCCTGGGCCCGTCCCGACGTTGGACTGTTGATGACTGGAAATACGTTACGCGGTCGGACGAGTCTTGTTTCAAATTGTATCGAGTGGATGGACTTGTACGGGTATGGGAACAACCTCATGAGTCCATGAACGCTGCGTGTCATCAGGGGACTGTTCAAACTGGTGGGGGCTGTGTAATGGTGTGGGGCACGTGCAGTTGGAGTTACATGGAACCCCTGATACGTCTAGATGCGACTCTGACAGGTGACACGTACGTAAGCATCCTGTCTGATAACCTGCATCCATTCATGTCCATTGTGCATTAGACGGACTTGGGAAATTACAGCAATACAGTGCGACACCCCAGACGTCCAGAATAGCTACAGAGTAGCTCCAGGAACTCTCCTCTGAGTTTAAACGCTTCCCTTGGCCACCAAACTCCCAAGACATGAATATTATTGCGTACATCTGAGATGGCTTGTAACGTGCTGTTCAGAAGAGATCTCCACCGCCTCGTACTCTTACGGATTTATGGGCAGCCCTGCAGGATTCATGGTGTCAGTTCCCTCCAGCACTACTTCAGACACTAGTCGTGTCCATGTCATGTCGTGTTGCGGCACTTCTGCTTGATCACGGAAGCAATACACGATATTAGCAAGTGTATCAGGTTCTTTGGCTCTTCAGTGTATATCTATATACTACGTCAGATAATTTAATTTAATTACATTTCATTGTGAAACTAAATTTCATTAAAGGAAGAGCTGTGTATTAATTTGCCCTTCAGTTCCAGATAATTATATTTCTTGTCATCGCCATCTAATGTCTCACTTCAAAAGTACACCGTCTCTAACGAGCGCGCTGTCGACGGGACATTAATATTCCTTCCTTCCTTACTTCTCATACGAGTAATCACATATTTAATATTTCGTCAGCATGTCATCTAGGTGATGATTAAAATGGTGCACATCAAAGACATTGAATATAAAATACGAAGCTCATATTGAAGGTAGAGCGAGCAATAAATTGATCTAAACTGGAACTGGCGGAGAGAGAGGACCGTTGAGAGAATACCACGCTAGACGTCAGCGTAGGACATCTGAAGGTAGCTAAATGTCCCATAGAGTTCAGGCTATCCTTGCCTCTGAAACAAGCTCGGCTCGGCCTTTAACGGAACTCAAGCGTGGAAGAGATTACTTTCGACTGCTAGGTACAGACTCGGCGCCTATGCTAGCAGTGGCTTTTGTAAACCTATCACATCTAATATTGACCATCTTGAGTTCCACAATAGATTCTTGACAATATTTATAAGAAACTACTATAGCTGTAGCGATACACTTTTATTATTTTACGACTGGATTCGTTCGAAAGTACGTATTGGGTTACATTGGCAACAACCTTCATTAGAAATCCACACAAAGTTGTGCTAGTAATATGATCTTGTGCAACGTTAAGGGCAAATTTTGCAACATTATAATCCCGAGATATTCAGGCACATTGATATGCTGTGTACGCTGCACCGTGATGTCTGTAGTGTCAAACATTTTGATAGCCGGCAGAAATTCATTGGGCTTCCTAGTGCCGAACTTTGAATCAGTGAGGGTGTGGTTTTGTGTTTTACAGTCAATTTTTTGAGTCAGTCGAAGTTCTAGTTGCAAGATGGGAATAATAAAGACCATGACTAAGGCCAAGAAACATAGTGAAAGTACATCAGTTAATGGTATGGATAAAGAGACATTGACAGGAACCTATGAAGGAAGTAGCACCGTGAGTTAGTTATTTAGATAGTTACATGTTCCATAGATCACTTGAAAGATAGTGTTATGGAAATGATGTGGAATGAGTCAGTTTACAGATATGCACACATTATTGGTGTTAACGTTACTGAACACATTATCATTTTATTCCTACTTACGCAACGACTATTAAAAACAAGATTTGTTTCTTTACAGGTTACCAGTTTTTTAAGTAGAAATTCGTCAATGAACTAGGAGTTGTCCAGAAGAAATGATTTTAAATTAGATTTAAAACTTGCCTTGCTATCTGTCAGACATTTTATGTTATTTGGCAAATGATCAAAAATTTTAATTGCTGCATATTGAATTGCTCTCTGAGCCATTGGCAGCTTCAACAATGGGTAATAAAGGTCATTTTTCCTTCTAGTATTATAGGCGTGTACATCAGTTTTCTGATCAAATTGTAATGGATTATTTATGATGAATCTAATTATTTAAAATATGTACTGTGACGGCGCAGTTAATATGCCTAGCTCCGTGAAAATGCATTTACATGAATCCGTATCTGAACGCCACATGTTACAAAATATCTGTGGATAAAATTGCTACGTCAAGATCGCAAGTTTTCTTTACTGACTACCGATTTCGGCTCATTACCGCGCCATCTTCAGATCTTGGACACTTTTCTATAATCTCCCTTCGCCTGGCTGTCTCAGGATCTGAAGTTTGGTCGGCAGTGAGCCGAAACCGGTGCTCAGCAATGATCTTGACGTAGGTTTTTATCCCACATGTTTTAAATCAAGAGATCGCTTGCCTCCTCCTACTGACAATGTCAAAGAATAATCATATGTTATTCTTACTGTTCGGTTTTTTGCAATAAATTATTTCTTCCTAATTGATGCATTACTCGAGAAAATTATTCCGTACGCTATTGATGAATGGAAAATGCAAACTATCTCAGGAGGTCAACATGAGGAGGACGATACGTTTGTTGCCAAGATTAGCATTTATACGAAGAGCAAAAGAAGGTTAACTTAACTGTTTGGAAAGCTCGGTAATATGCTTCGTCCAGTTCAAGTTTTCGTCAGTATGTACACCCAAAAATTTGAAGCATTCTACCATACAACTCCTGCTAATGAACTACATCAATTGTTGATATGATTCTGTCATACAAAACTGAATGTAGTGTGCTTTTTTAAAATGTAGGCCAAGACCGTTTTCAGAGAAACACGTACTAAATCTTTGGAAAATATAATTTCCTAACTCTTCTGTTAAAAGTAACTCTGATAATTAAGGTTAGTAACTGTGCGTGAATAACATGCATTGGTAATAGTCATAAATAATGTATCAACCAAATATAGTGTGTTATTGAATAGGTTTAAATCAGGTTGAACTGTAAACTATACTCAGCAAAAAGTATGACGAACAACACAGAATAACAGTCACTATATTGAAAATTGCTCTTTAATATTAGTCAAGAATGCGGTTGGGAATTTGAACTGTTAGGGCTGAAATGCTTGCGAAATAAACCGAGACTTCGCTCTTTCTGATGTAACCAATGTACACCATTCTCCTACAACTAATGATATAAATTAAATGATTAACGACTAAACCGTATTTAAATCTGAACTTTATGGTATGTAGTATGTCTACCTGTCTTCATTTGTATGTGGTGTCTACTATCCAAATAAATAAATTCCAATTTCCTAAATAAAGTCTGTGACTGATCAGCATAAAGCATCAAGCATCCTCAAGTTACTACTTCCAGACTTTCCTGGAAGCCAAATGTTCTCATTCGACTTGCGTGGTAGAGGGAGGAACGAACAAATTTCTTTATGATCTTCTTCCATCATATTATGAAATTAATTTCCGTGTGCACAACGATATTTCAAAATTAGATATGCTTAAAAATATGCAAATATTCACGAAATACAAGGGTATAGGTCTCGGTTCATTAGGTACCATAAAGAAAATAAAGAGTTGGGTGATGCTATCTGCTGGGAGACCCCGAGACGTTGTTCATTAGCTTAATCCATTGGCACAGTTTACATGGTGTGTCGGATCATGTTTGGTGATGGGCTTGGGCCTATTTTGTATAATATGTGTAACAGCAATTTCCTCTTACAAGTGCGTAAAATTTTAATAGCACATTTGCTGTTCAATTACATTACGATTACGTAAACTATACCATACAAGCATGTTTACTTGCTATCCAGTTTGCAGCCAACCTTTTGCCAGTTTTTTGACGTCGTCGCGTCACAGTGTAACTGTTTCTGTTAATTTAGTGAATGCTTGTGCTTGTTCTTTCGAACATATCGGAAAGACCAGACTTACGCATCCATTTAATTGATTCACCTAAAGGACAACGGTTCAATCATCTTCAGTGTAGATGCATAGGTATGTCCTAGTTCCTGCATGAATCTCAGAGTATAGAGCATGGAGGAAACGAACGGGGACTGCGAATAGCTGGCGCTCAGTGAAAGTGTGGGTCAGCTGTGATGTGAGCCAAGATAGTCCGTGTTGATGCGATAACACTGCATCCCAGGGAGTGTAGTGGTTCGTTGTATGACGAAGTTCCTACCACCCAGCATTACATTGTTGCCAGATTTATTCAAGATGATGGATCCAAGATGGCAGCGATAGATGTGGCATCGCAATGACATCATGGTTGGAAGTTCAAATTTTGGCAGGAAAATAGGTTAATTGAGCTATCTCCACTAACCTAACCCCCATCCCCTACCCTCCCCAAGAAAATAGCGGGAAAGAGAGGTTACTTGGGATTCCTCCAGTAACCTAAGAAAACGACGGGAAAACTTTGGCGGAAAAAGTGGCGGGAAAATAGGTCAATTGTATACCTCTATTAACATAAGACATCCCACAAATACCTCTTCCTGAAAATGGAGGGAAAAGGACTCAGTTTGTGCTGGGCTGCTGGATAGGATGAATATAAGTCTTTATTTTGCATGCATTGTTTATTTATACAATTTGAGTTGTTATTGGCAGTACCTCCATCCAGTGCGTTCACCATGAGGTCCACAGTCCAACTGAATTAGTAGACAGTACCACCACCAGAGGGCGCTGTCGTCCCTGCCCCTCTCCTGTCCCATAAACTAATCCAAGTTGCCGTCTGGGGAAACATAACAGGAAAAGGACTCAGGCTGTGGCCAACTGCTGGAGAGGAAAGAATGAACTTAATTTGTTTTCAGTGGGAAATGGGAACAATTTACTTAGGGATGGATTTCACACAGTTTCTTTATTATGCCCTTTATTATACCCTGACGTGCTTGGGGTCACAGTAAATAGCCTACAGATCTGCAAACTGCTCGTAAATTACAGAAATAATGCAGTACACTGATGCACAGACATGTTCACTACGCGTAAAATTGTTAGAATAATGCATGTTTAAAGATGTGCAAACACGCTCACAATGCATAGACAGATGAAACAATGCAGTGCACAAATCCTCATTGCATTTAAAAACACTTTCGAACTGTCGTTAAGAAATTCGATCGCGACATATCAGTGACTTGTTTCCTACAGAGGTCCAACGCACGCACGCCGGGGTGGCGCACCCATGTCTGACCAGCCAGTCCCACATGTGAGACGCATGTGTTTATCTGGCCACCGTGTCTGGTGCGCTGACGTGTCGTCTTTGTGTCTGTGGGCCTGCGCTGGCCAAATTGTCAAGCGAGATGTTTTCCTAGCGACACATCCTCGCAGGTGCAGCTAAAGGTTGTCAGTGTTACCTGTCGTCTCACGTCTATGTAAATGACACCCAAAACTCCCTCTGGGCAAGTTATAGAAATCTTTTGCATTGCTTTCAGAAACTGTTTATGAAAATATCCCAGTATAACTCCGGATGCATTTTTCCTAACGATCATAACAAGACAGCATGTGTCCATTACTTATCAACTCTTCCCAGAAATGGTTAAGTGCTGCAGAAATAGTTAATGATCGCTTTTGCTGTAGGAGCTTTCGTGATGTCTCATCTTGTCTGCAAGGAAATTCTTGTCCTGTTCAAAACAAGCGTAAGCACATGTTATTAATGTCTGTGGGACGTGCCTTCGAGGAACAAAAGCATGGAACGGCTAAAATGTCGTCAATATTATGCAGACGTCCCATGTCAATGATGCCCTCTGGACAAATGTATACTATAGAAGTCTTTTGCACTCCTTTCAGAAACTGTTTACGAAAATATCCCAGAATATTACCCTTCCCAGAAATCGCAACATCCTGCTTTCAGCAAACGTCTTGTACATGGTAAACATTTGCTCTTGTTCTCACCGCTAAAAGCCTTCATCATGTCTGTGTATTCTTGCAAAAAACCTTTCATCATAAAAGCATTGTCATTGTTTGGAAAGAGAACACTGTCTAAGCACAGACGGGAAAATCAGATCAATTACACAAACAGAATTTGAAGCATCTTCCTAAAGAAGAGAAAAATGTCTGAAATTTTCACTGTCCTACAGCCGCTGGTCTGCATATGTCCTAATGCCACAGTTGCGGATGAGGAACCGCGTACCGCCAGAGATGGATGGTCTTCTTGGAAATGTGTCTGACCACTCAAACAAAGAAACCACGTTACTCTCAGTACTTTTCATAGGTACTGTTTCCCATCTTCTTCAAACCATTCAGTAGAGGGCTCTATGACCCACACAAAGGATGTCTTGTGAGCAAATGGACCATACTGACTGGCTTTTACTGAACTGCAGCAAACTGCTGCTGTTGGTGGGGAGCACTGTCTGCCATTTTATTTTATTTTATTTATTTATTTTTTTGCAGACAGACAAATTACGAGTCTTCCAGCAGCAAAACTATTTTGTACAGATCACCATATTGCGCTGACAGTTAAGCCTCGAAAAGTGGTCTGTAGATAGATTCGCCTTGAGCAGCAGGCCTACAAAGTATGCATGTGATCTGGCATGTGCAAAGAAGATGACTGTGTCCTGTCGAAGGAATGTATGGATTTGATGTGGAATGCTACTGTAGCCGCAAAGGGAATGAAAGACTCTTTTTACTTGGAAAATTACGTCCATGTCTAAGAATGATACAGATATTTATGTTTCCAAATGGTTCAAATAGCTCTGAGCACTATGGGACTTAACTGCTGTGGTCATCGGTCCCCTAGAACTTAGAACTACTTAAACCTAACTAACTTAAGGACATCACACACATCCATGCCCGAGGCTGGATTCGAACCTCCGACCGTAACTGTCACGCGGTTCCGCAATGTAGCGCCTAGAACCGCACGGCCACTCCGGCCGGCTATTTATGTTTCCAGAGCCACTGACATCGGCAGGTGATATTTGCGGTACTTCACTCATTGTCGAATGTTGCCCAACTGAGGCTGCAATCGTAATATTTAATTGTAAGTTTAGTGATCAAATATATGTGGCCGGTTTCCTAGGACTATACTGTCTGGTGTGCAAAGAGTACGTTGCAGCTATGCCTGGGGCGGAAACAATAGACGCTTCCCGCTACAGTGGGAAAGATCCGAGGTGGTGGTAGTAAGTTCCTACGGGACCAAACTGCTGAGGTCATTGGTCCCTAGGCTTACACACTGCTTAATCTATTTAAACTAACCTTAATGCAAAGGACAACACACAAACCCACGCCCGAGGTTTGATTAGAACCTCCACGTGGGGAGGGGGGGGGGGGGGAGCTGTGCAAACATTGGCAAGGCACCTCGGACTGCATGGCTACGCGATGCAGCGAGACATCCGAATGGAAAGGTGGGCTGGAAAAAGCAGTGTAGCCGATCTTACCGTATCACCTTCTAGACGACTGAATAGTGAACTAATACTCAGTAGGCCAATGTGTTGGACAGTCTTTGTGATCCCATGTGTTCTCCATGGAAATTTGAGAAGATAGGGTCATGTGTTTGCGCTGGACCATTATTCCCTCCCATGTAAATTGTCCAGTTGACTGCTTCTGCACATTTCCCATCTTTCTTTGGTTGAGTGAATACCGATTGTGGCGTGCTTTGTGTGTATCTATCAGGTGAAAGACGGATGGAAGACATATTCGCTGGTGCTCTCGACATGAGAAACTCCATACTTGACTTCATAAATTATAAGAATGATTTGGGGCCTCTTATATCACCGACATCGGAATTCCTTAGTGAAAATATCTGTGTCCTCTATTTTTTTCGACTTTACATCTTCGTTAACGAGATAAGTTTCTAGTTCTCAGTGGTTCCACCCCACTGCACCTCATGAAAGTTTCAGGTTTCTAGAGAAATAGTTTCCAGTCTTTATCTTCGGAATTATACTGTGCATGCAGTCGGTAGCATACTGCTGCGGCTTGATATCGAAAGGTATCGCTTAAATTAATGATATTCTGGCAAACTGTGTGAAAATACAAGTGTTCTCTTAATCCCAGTGTCTTGATATGGGTGCATAGAACAAGCGAGCAAGCATGTCAGGGCCACAAACAGTAATGTTCTTGTGCTAAGGGGAACCAACCCGCAGTATATGTATGGATGTCTCGTGGTCGATAGAAATATGCACGATGCAGAGGTGGTGATTTTGTAGGATACGAATTGTGTGCTTACTATATCGATACGGCATCTGGTGATATACAGGTTGGAGATTGGCTGCACACTGAAGTACTCAAGCTTTCCTCTACAGTAGCAGTGCAGTGTAAATGAGGAAATGCCTTTCTTTATTTCTTGATCTGTGGACCACTTTTGCAAGGTTTAACTGTCAGTGCGATATGCCGAAAATCACCGAAAGTCTCATCTGCAGAGAATGGCAGGCAGTGCTCTCACATGATTGTGAGGTAAGTGATTTGTGAAAGGTATAGGTTAATGTTAGTCAGGGCCACTCTTTTGTAGGGATTATTGAAAGTCAGATTGCGTTGCGCTAAAAATATTGTGTGTCAGTTTAAGGACAGTCATGTATAATTTTTCAAAAGGGGACATTTCAAGTTTTGGTGTTGAAAGTCTCGTAATTTGTCAGTCTGCAGAAAAAAATGGTGGAGAACACTCCCACATTGGCAGCAGCAGCAGCATTTTGACAGGTAAATTCATTAAGAGCCAATCAGAATGCTCCACACATTCACATGACATCCTTTGTGCAGGGCATTGGGGCCCCTACAGCGTGATTCGAACAAGATGGGACAAAGATATCTACGGAAAGTTCTGAGAATAACCTGATATCTTCTTTGTTCGAGTGTTCAGGGATATGTGCAAGCAAATCACCAATCTCTGGCAGGATGCTGTCCCTCATCCACTGTTGTGCCATTAGGACATCAGTTACGATTAACAGAGTTGTGGCAAGAATGCACAGACGTGATGAAGGCTTTTAGCGGTGAGAACGGGACTGACTGTTTACCATGTCTGAGACGATTGTTAAGAGCAGGATGTTACGATTTCTGGTGTAAGGAGTATGCTTCGCCGGCGATGGGCGAAGCATGACAGAATCTCTGACCAGAGAGTAGTTTATTCTTAGTTGTTGCTTGTCGCGAGTCTGCGCTAGTCTGAGCGAGTCGACAGTAGTAGTCAGTCGGATACAGTAGAAGCGAGTCGACAGTAGTAGTCGGTCAGCTTTAGTAGCGAGTGGACAGTAGTAGTCTGCGGGGGAGTGGGTATGCATCGGCTGTGTGCTCTGCGCGCGACTCTGCTCAGGGTTCTGGAGGATGAGTATTGTTGTAGAAGGTAAAGAAGCAGCCTTGCGCATAATTAATAATGTATGTTAATTGTAATTTAATTTGTTCAAAAAATGCCCCAGTAATAATTTTTTATAATATAAACTAACTCTTTTAAAGAAAAGCATTCATTCCAATCTCCAATGCATTATCATTACTTCCAAGAATCAAAAAATATATATACGCCAGCATTGCACGAAGCTGTGTCGAAGAATGTATAATTAAGAGCAGATATATTTGCAGTCTTTTATTGAGGTAAGAATTTTTGCTTTTTTATTCAGAATACAGGGCTGAAGGTCAGCGCTGCTGTCTTTATAAAATTTACCAGATATTATTATTTCTGTTAGGAGGTTACGCTTGGCTCCATTTTTCATTATTATTTAACATTTTTTGTGTGAGGAGGTTACACATGGGTCCATTTCCATTTATCAATATCTGCAGGGAGGTTACACTTGGCGACATCCGGCCAGGATCGTATTTCTTTGTGAATCTTCTGATAAGTAGTCATATATCTGCTCTTATTTACTTAAATGTAATTAGCATTTGGCGCAACGCGTTTACTAATTTGTCACTCTTTCTTCCACAGATCATCGGCAATTTGTTGCTCTTTGTTATAATTGTGTTTGTTGCATTGTCTTTGTTTCATTTGTGAATAATTTCGTTTTGTGAAAAATGCCGCGAAAAACTGTTAATAGTACATCGCGATGTATAATGAGCGAAATAACCGACTCTAATAATTTGACCGATAATATTTGCGATACTCAGTGTAATGGTGACAATACTCCATTTACAGACAATCAGTGCGTACCAACCACTAATATTGATTTTGATCATAATGATGAACAAATAAATTCATTTGTGTCCTCTGTTAATTTAACGACAATTGATGACGCGGGACGTTCTGTTGCAATGAATGCTGCGCAGTTCGACGCGCCCGGTTTACAAAATTTACGTAATGAACAGATAAATTTTTCTAACGAAAATGAACAGTGTACTCAAAGTACGGGAGATTTATTTGATTCCGAGGTAGTGACTAACAGTGCACATCCGATTGGGAAACCTTTTCGACAACCACAGAATGACCAAATGGTTACACAAAACGTGACAATTGCAGGTACGCCATCAAACAGCACAGAGAATAGAGTAGGTAATATTGGGTTGGATCAAATTATGGCACTATTGCTAAAACATAGTGCAAATTTCAAACAACTTAATGAAAATTCCAAACAACAGTATGAAAGACAAGAGAAGAAACACAAACAACTTAATGAAAAATTAGACAATTCGAAACAACTTAGTGAACAGATCAAACAACTTAATGAAAAACATGACAACCTTTATGAAAAATTAGACAACAATTCCAGACAGCTTAGTGAACAGACTACAGCCGTTGCCGCACAGCGTCATGATACTAAAGAACAATTACGTGAGGAAATTGAGGCTTGTGCTAGGAAAAGTAGTGAAGAAATTAGACCTGTTGCTCAAGAATTAAGGGATATGCAAACAGCTACAACAGAATCACTTAGAGGCGAAATTAGTGCAGTCGGTAAACAATTCTCTGAAAAAGAAACACAGTTACGCGACGAGTATAAACTAATGACAGTAGAACTTTCGCGCACACTGGATGCAGAAACAGACGCGAAATTCGACCAACAGAACAGTCAAATTGACGAACGTTTTAATCACCACCTGCAAAACAGTGAAGCGCTTTTCCGTAAATTTATACAGGAACAAAATAAAGTAAAACGACAAGTCATGGAAACAATTACCGTACAGAGACAGGAAGATAAACGTAAATTGTTTGCGAAAGCAAAAACATACGTTGACAACAATATTGCTACAGTATCAGACGAAATTAACACTATCAAACAGTTGAACACCGAATTGCGTGATGAAATTTCCGATCTAAAATCAAAAACAGATACACACACAGTAGACTTTCAGACAGTGACCTACAGACTCGAACAATTAGAACTAACACAGGATTCCGATGTCATTAAAGCTGACGTTAAAAAATTGAACGAAACCACACGTAAAATACAAAAACAAATTAATGCTTCTGACACTAAAAACGATGATCAGGTAAAAATACTGACTGAAAAATATGATGAACTGGCCAGTCGTATTGACGTTATTGAAAGTAATAATGACAGCAAATCAGACGATACTTTACCGATTTCGTTTAATGAAACACCTGAATTCCAAAATCTACAGCAGACAATCAGTGAGATAGATTCGTCTAATAATACATTACGTAGAAAATTGACAACTTTACAGCAAGAAGTGACAGAGATAAAAAATGTTTCAGTTACTAACAGGTCACAGCGTACGGCACATTCCGAACATTTGTCACACTCACATAGCCAGTATCATTTAGGCACTTTACAGAGACTACGCGACTTAAAATCCGAAAAGACACAGACAAACAGATTCTTATGCAATCGTGAACCTGTTCACACATTCAGAGACGATAACGTTGATTACGAGCAATTTTTATCTGTAAGAAAATCTAAGGAATTTAAAAATGACAGAGCACAGGTATACGCTTTGAACTGGATACGTCGATTTATTTTCGTACTTTCACCAGCTTGGCCTGTAAGGCAGAAACTAGAATTAGCATCGATACAATTTGTTTTTGAATTTTCACCACCATTGCGTGTAATGCTGAAACTAGAATTAGCATCGATACAGCAATTTGCTTTTGAGTTTTCACCGGCATTGCCTGTAACGCAGAAGCTAAAATTTATTTGCAGCACGTAATAAACCTCAGGGGGTTCATTACGCTTTAATGAATATGTGCCGAAGTTGCACAGGGCCCCGAGCCATAGTAGTGCTGTTTCATCTTTAGTTTTCTGCACTGCTGCCTCCTCTTCTACTATCCTTTACATCTATCAGAACAGCTCTTCAACTATCGCCCTATCTATGTGTAAGAATGTGTAAAGAAAACCCGATAAGACAACTTTTACCGAAAGTGACATTTTTCATTAGACGCTCTAGAAATGACAACCACGAGAAGTTTAATAACAGACAAAAATTTAATCACCAGTATGTGTAAAATTTTCAGCAGTCGCAAACACATTTTGGTAACAATAGAGGTTTTTCTCTGCAACAGCATCAAAACCAGCCGGTTAGCATACCTAACCAACAATGTTATGTACAAGGTCAACCAAGCTTTAATGTTTCGCCGCGTGCACGTACAGTCTCAGCTCCAACAAATAGTAACGCACAGCAACAAGGAAATCAGTACATACAGAAAACACACTATTTCAATTCCTGTCGCAATGCGCCGTATAGAAATGACTATCATGACAGACGTAAAAATAATGAGCACAATTTTCAGCGTACGTTTAATAACAGTCGATCTCATCAGCAGCGAGAACATCAGCAACAACATATTATCATGAATGAACCAGACAGTAGATATCATCCCGAACGTAATACGTCAGGAAGAAATAACAGAACAGTTCAAATAGACGAAATGCCACGGAATCCTCCCGAAAATAATAACACGTCAGATAAAATTTTACCAGACACAGTATGAGTTGCATCGTGCAGTAACGCAAGCAATAGTTTTGACACGCTGAATCTTGTTCATGAGAATGTTATTTGAAACATGTTTTGTGAATGCACCACTTTTATCGCACCCAGATCTTACTACATTTTTTTATTGCCACCGACAGTTCTAACACCGCTTTAGGCGTACATATTTTTCAGGAAATTGAAGAAGTGGTTGTACAGTAATTAAAAACATCGCTTTTGCAAGTCGCATTCTGTCACCTGCTGAACGAAATTATTCTGTTACAGAAGTTGAAACATTATGTGTTGTATGGGCTTTTACCAGATTTAGGCATTTTCTTTGTGGCAGACACACTACAGTTTATACAGACCATAGAGCGATACAATTTTTACTTTCGGCTAAATTTACACACGATAGATTAAGTAGATGGAAACTTTATTTACAGGAATTTAATTTTACAATTGTTCACATTCCCGGTACACAAAATATTGTAGCAGACGCACTATCCCATTCTCTTAACAACAATCAGCAAGACATCGGAACCAACTTCTGCAAAGCAAATTTCAGCGTCATGTACATTCAACAAGTTGCATTTGAAAATTTCATTTCGTCGTCATTACAAGACATAGCACAAGAGCAGAGTAAGGACAACGTGTGGAAAGAAATTAAACACCTTTGGCAAGATAGGAATAATGTTACCATTAGAAACCATTACACTGTATGCAATGACATTCTGTTTCGCCGCTCTCATCCTGACAGCAATAATTGTTTATTATGCATTACTGACGAACTCGTTAACAAATTAATCTGGTATACTCATTTAAGTTACGCACATTACGGAGCCAGAAAATGTTTTCTTATACTGAGACAGAACTGTTATTTTACCAACATGGAGAAACGTATTCGACGAGGTTTAGCGTCATGTAAAATCTGCCAGAAAGCTAAATCAGACACGACTTCACATATTCCTCCATTACATCCCATTGTACGTGTTAAATTGAGACATACGGCCGCTGTAGACATTTTTGGTCCAATTCCCAGAACTAATAGAGGTTTTTGCTACATCTTTGTCGCTTCAAAATTTGTTACCTTCACCCCGCTACGCAAAGCTACTGCTAAAACTGTTTCGAAAGCATTTGTAAAACATTTTCTATTTCATGTAAGGCATGTGTTGAAAGTAATTTCCGACAATGGACCACAGTTTCGATCTGCTATATGGGACGTATGTTACGAGCTAGAAACATTTCTCCGGTCTATATATCCAGGTACCATGCTTCTTCAAACCCTTGTGAACGATTAATGAAAGAAATTGGTTAACTGTGTAGAATTTACTGCCATAAAAAACATATTGATTGGGACACACACATTCATTCCAAGATGTAATTAATTCCATACCAAATGAATCTACTATGCTATCTCCGTCTGTTATACTGAAAAATGTTGAACCACCTAACAAAATTAAAGAATTAGTAACATTTCCTACATCTCGTCGACTACGACACCATGAACTAATTCACATTGCGCTGAACAACATCAAACGTGCCGCAGAGCGCCGGAGAAGACAGCAAAAACAGGTTTGTACACGCCGTGATTTTCACATTGGACAGAAGATATTAGTACGTACACACTATTTATCCAACAAAGGAAAGAGTAGATGCAGTAAATTTGAGCTTCTATACGCAGGTCCATATCGGATTCGCAGCATTCCTCACCCCAATGTAGTACACGTCGAAACTTTGAGAACCAGAAAAACCAAAGGGAACCACCGCGTGTCGAACGTCAAACCTTTTATTGAATGAAGATACTTTATGATTTATCACACTGTAATGCCATTTCCTAATTTTTTATGACCGCTTATGCAATTATATTTATGTGACTACTTACTGATGATTATCGTAATGTTTTCTTGGCAAGTGCCCAGCAAGGTAAGGTTAGTAGGTCGCTCTTCTTGTCGTTACACATCAGACCGTGCATATTTTTTCAGATGAACTGATACATTTTATGACCACTTATGCAATTGTATTTATGTGACTACTTACTGATGATTGTCGTATTTTTTCTTGGCAAGTGCCCGGCAAGGTAAGGTTAGCAGGTCACTTTTCTTGTCGTTACACATCAGACAGTGCACATTTTCCAGATAAAATTACGTATCTTACGAATCATTATGCAATTCTGTCTAGTGATATATTAATTTCATCAAATTTTCTCTCCATTAAAATGTTCAATTCTCGCCTCCATTCACTACACAACATACAAGCTGTACACAAAGAAGATCACATTTCCTGTCGATACACATCAGACCGTGCATATTTTCCATTTTTTATGTATGTATGATTGTTTTCCTGTTTTGTTTGTATGCACTATGAAATATTTAAGATATAACAAACACCAGTGGACTTTAACATTTTGCCTTACGATATCTCAACATCGTGACTACTTTACTTTTTTTTTTTTTTTTTTGCTGCTACATTGTGATACACTGTGTACATTATTGCTTCTGAACACTGTCGATGTTTTTGAAATATTACGTTTTCTGTCATGCTATGCTGTATACTCAATTATGTTACTATAAACCAGTTTTTATCTAATGGGTATATGAATTAAATTCAAGACATTAATCCTTGTTCATCATTTTCGGAAAGAAATAACGTGTAAACAAAATAAATTAAACAGAAATGGGAATTTCACCTTCGGAATGAACGAAAGAAGATGCAATAGTTCGTGACGGAGAGTAAATGGATCAGAATTAACAAGCATTAACAAGAATATACTATACACATCGTATGATAGCAGTCTTAACTAATTTTTTCTTTCAGAATACGAGGCGATTGATGCAGGCTGTCAGACAGAACTACACATCTTAGTTTTAGTGATGAAATTTGCTAGAAATAAGGAATAGTTGTATAGTGAATAATGAAGTGATTTTTTTGCAGATGATAATGAATGGTGATGAATAATGATGAAGAATGTGCTACTATGGATAATGAAGTTTCTCTTTACAGGTGATGATAATAATGGAGTTTTGGTGATATGGATAATGAAGTTTTTCTTTGCAGATGAAAATAATGATGAAGTTTATATATTTACTGTTAGTTAAGAGATGCTATGTAGTTATTTAAGTATTTGTTGCAGTTCGTTTTGACAGTATGTCTTATATCGCATGGTATGATGGCTGAAGGTTTTGGAAAGGACAGCGAGAGAACATATATTTTTTTTATACACATTTCACTACCCGTTAATTCGAAGTTCACTACTTTTCAGCATAATATGCGTTTCTTCTTTCAGTTTCATAATCGATTTTGTATATTTTGCAGGAGAAATTATTAATGAAATTAATGTGGTATAAATATTGTTTATTAAACCTATGTCGTTTATGAATGTGATCACATATACTCTACTTGTTTCATAACCTTGCTACAGCTGACTCATGACAAATGACGTTACACATGTTCATTTGCAGCAATAACTCAAAAGCAAACAAAGGAATTACCAGTCCCAAATAATGCTTCTAGTTTAAGAGAGATCTGAGTAATACTGATCAGCTCTGAATAGTATGTCACTTCAATAATGACTTCTGAAGAATACAAAAAAAATGCTTTGTAACTGGCCAATGAACGCCACTGATTATTGTAATAAGATGATCTATGATGCCAATGATTACTATAATTAGATTAATAATGTATAAATGCTATGCCAATAATTAACTCATTTTCAATAATGACTTCTGAAGAATACAAAAAAATGCATTGTAACTGGCCAATGAATGCCACTGATTATTGTAATAAAATGTTCTATGCTGCCAATGATTACTATAATTAGATTAATTATGTGTAAATGCTATACCAATAATTAACTCATTTTCAATAATGACTTCTGAAGAATACAAAAAAAATGCTTTGTAACTGGCCAATGAATGCCACTGATTATTGTAATAAGATGACCTATGATGCCAATGATTACTATAATTAGATTAATTATGTATAAATGCTATGCCAATAATTAACTCATATTGAATGATGACTTCTGAAGAATACAAAAAAAAGCTTTGTAACTGGCCGATGAATGCCACTGATTACTATAATTAAGTGAATTATGTTAATACTATGCCATTCATTAGCTTCTGTTTTGAATGATGACTTCTGATGGCTTGTAACTGGGCAATGAGTGCCAATAATTACTATATTCAGATAATTTATGAACATTATTCTGTAATACTACATACATGGTACAGAAATGTTCAGTAACTGGGCGATGAGTGCCACCAATTACTCAAATCAATTGTTAGACTAGTGTAATTCTCAATGAAGACTACTATGTGACTTAATGCCCTTCACCTTCTGACCTAATTACCCGAAATTACTGCAATATCCATTTGTCCTGTCTATCCTCATGATCATGGAGCACTATATTTGGTTTTTGCACTAATTCTACGTTGGTCTACTTTACAAGAACATGGTGTTGACACGACATGCTGTCCACCACCTTGAGCAATGGAGATGTTATTATGGTCCCACTGTTTGGTATACCTAGTGTACTACCAAAATGATAGTGTTGTGACTTGGCAAGACAGCCAAGTCACTATGAGGTGAAGCCGAAAGGCATGCGCTTAAGCTCACACAGGCTGGCGCGAGGTCTGGAACAGTTAAGGGAATTAATGGTAGCAAATAAAGTATGTAGTTGATGTAAAACTTAACTTTAATCCATAATTGGTGTACATCGCTCTTGACAGTACATAATTATAATCGCAATATAACTGGTAATGGCGCCTTGCTAGGACGTAGCAAATGACGTAGCTGAAGGCTATGCTAACTATCGTCTCGGCAAAGGAGAGCGTATTTGTCAGTGTAGCATCGCTAGCAAAGTCTTCTGTACAACTGGGGTGAGTGCTAGGACGTCTCTCTGGACCTTCCGTGTGGCGGCGCTCGGTCTGCAATCACTGACAGTGGCGACATGCGGGTCCGACGTATACTACCGGACCGCAGCCGATTTAAAAGCTACCACCTAGCAAGTGTGGTGTCTGGCGGTGACACCACAGATAGCATGGAATATTATTACGACATTTCAGTGTCTTGGCTACACTGATTAATACTTCAAGGAAAAGAGCTTAAGATTGTCTCACTTGGTGTTGTGCTTCTGTAGAAAGATATGGACTTTCAGTGCAGCTGCGTGCAACCTAAAGTGCTACAACCATGACGCAATCCTTCCCATTCCTTTCCTAATTCTTTTAAAATGATAAAAACGTATACAGTGCGTGTGCTCTCTATGCCATTTGTTAACATGATTTGTATTCATTGCTTATACATTTTGTGATTTGCTGATATGTTCTGAACTACAGTGCGTGTGCACTTTTGCCATTTGTTAATATGTTTTGTACTCATTGTGTATACATTTTGTCTTTACTTGATAAGTTCTGAAGTTCAGTGCGTGTGCACTTTTGTCATTTGTCAATATGATTTGTACTCATTATGTTTATTTGTTGTAAAAATATTAGAGAGTTTTACAGTGCGTGTGTACTTTCGTCATTTTGTTAACATGATTTGTATTCATTGTATATACATTTTGTGATTTGCTGATATGTTCTGTACTCAGTGCATGTGCACTATATTTTATTTCATGTTCTGCACTTATATATCTGTAAATATTCTGTGATTGTAAAGTTAATTAATTATGAAAAATTTGTTGCTCATGGCAAGTCCAATTTCCTCATCATCGCTGCCAAATTTTTGCTCCCCCACCCCATCCCCCAGTGAAGGGTTATGCAAGGAGTATGCTTCGCCGGCGATGGGCGAAGCATGACAGCATCTCTGACCAGAGAGTAGTTTATTCTTAGTTGTTGCTTGTCGCGAGTCTGCGCTAGTCTGCGCGAGTCGACAGTAGTAGTCAGTCGGATACAGTAGAAGCGAGTCGACAGTAGTAGTCGGTCAGCTTTAGTAGCGAGTGGACAGTAGTAGTCTGCGGGGGAGTGGGCATGCATCGGCTGTGTGCTCTGCGCGCGACTCTGCTCAGGGTTCTGGAGGATGAGTATTGTTGTAGAAGGTAAAGAGGCATCCTTGAGGATAATTAATAATGTATGTTAATTGTAATTTAATTTGTTCAAAAAATGCCCCAGTAATAATTTTTTATAATATAAACTAACTCTTTTAAAGAAAAGCATTCAATCCAATCTCCAATGCATTATCATTACTTCCAAGAATCAAAAAATATATATACGCCAGCATTGCACGAAGCTGTGTCGAAGAATGTATAATTAAGAGCAGATATATTTGCATTTTATTGAGGTAAGAATTTTTGCTTTTTTATTCAGAATACAGGGCTGAAGGTCAGCGCTGCTGTCCTTATAAAATTTGCCAGATATTATTATTTCTGTTAGGAGGTTAGCTTGGCTCCATTTTTCATTATTATTTAACATTTCTTGTGTGAGGAGGTTACACATGGGTCCATTTCCATTTATCAATATCTGCAGGGAGGTTACACTGGGAAGGGTAATACGTGATGGACGTGGTGCCTCATTAGGACAGTCAGGAAGAATGCATTCAGTGTTATTCTCGGATATTTTTTGTAAACAGTTTCTGAAATCAGAGCAAAATATTCCTATAGTATGCATCTGTCCAGAGGGAGGTTTGGCTATCAGTTACATCGACATGGGACGTCTGCATAACACTCACAATATTTTAGCTGTGTCATGCTTTTGTTCCACGAAGACAGGTCGCCACACACATTAATAATGTGTGCTGACCCATGTTTTGAACAGGCTGTCCTGCTCAGGACAAGAATTTCCTTAAATACAAGCCGAGACATCACGAAACCTCCTACAACTAAAGTGATCGTTAAGTATTTCTGCGGCACTTTAGCATTCCGGGGAGGGTTGATGTTGTGTACTGTTCTGCGTAGTCAGTGCGTACACAACTTTCCCACTAGAGCGCGTCCCGCTAAGCACAACAGCGCAGGCACAGTGCTCATCCGTCTCCACACTACGAGATGGCGGTGCCATAGAGACAGACCAAATTCTGCTTACGCCTATCCGCGTATTAATATGTAACGCAGCCAATGAGATTGCTGCTAACGTAGAACCTTTTCTCCTCACGGATCACACTCGCGCAGTGGTACATGAACACGCGAGGTATTATAACCCAAGTGTACAGACCTCCGATTAGTCAGTCTGCATTTGTCTGCACCAGTCTATAGTCAAGTTTCAGTCTGCGCCCAATAAGATTACCATATTCCTGTACATAGCCATGAAGATAAATGTATAGACACTTTTGTCAAGTATCAGAGATATATGTGAGAATAATATTAACGTACCAATATCAAAGGAACTTCAGATTGTCAGTTGTAAATAGCATCCAGAACCAAGTTAAGTAGTTTTTATGCTTCTTATTATTTTGATAAATGTGTGTGAAAATTAATCAAGTTCTGTTTAAAGTTGGTCACTGTCAATCTGCTACTATAAGCATGCAAGTGGCATTTCTATCGTCTGACCTAACGGCAGAAGATAAACATGCCACGATAAGACCACGAGACATATTGCTGACACTCGCTTACTTCGTTAGAGCGACAAGTCAAATAATCTGATGGTGTGTGTACGGAAGGTCTTACAGTATGCACACCACAGTTGATAAGTAATGGATGGGCTGTCTTGTTAGGATCGTTAGGCAGAACGCATCCTGTGTTATTCTGGGATATTTCTGTAAACAGTTTCTGAAAGTAATGCAAAAGATATCCATAAAATATCTAGAGAGAGACTTGGCTGTCTTTTACACAGACATGAGACGTCAGTGTAAGACTGACAACCCTTTAGCTGCGTCTGTGAGGGTGGATCCCTAGGAAAACATCTCACTGGGCAATTAGGTCGGCGCTGGCGCGTTGGTCCTCTGAAGGGAACAGGCTGTTGAAACGTCGGGGTAGAATTTCTTAACGCTAGTTTGAAAGTGTTTTTACATGCGATGAGTGTCTGTACTCTATATTATTTCGGATGTTTAAGCGTTCTGAGAGTGTTTGCAGACCTTTATATAAGGGTTATTCTGACACGTAGCGAATCTGCCTGTACGCAGTGTACTGCATTATTTTGTGAATATGTCTGAAGGCTGGGCAATGCATTGTTTCGACACTTTACAATTAGTTTGCGTGTTTGCAGAGCAGTTTACATGAATTATTTTGACGATTCACGAGTTGTTTGCGTGTCAGTACATCAGTGTACTTCATTATATCTATAACTTAAGAGTAGTTTGCAAGTCTGTAGGATATTTATTGTGACTCTAACCACATCAGGGTATGTTTTGTATCAGTGTAATAAAGAAACTACATGAAATCCATCCCTAAATAAAATGTTCTATCTTCCCACTGAAAATACAGGGTGTTTCAAAAATTACCGGTATATTTGAAACGGCAATAAAAACTAAACGAGCAGCGATAGAAATACACCGTTTGTTGCAATATGCTTGGGACAACAGTACATTTTCAGGCGGACAAACTTCAGAAATTACAGTAGTTACAATTTTCAACAACAGATGGCGCTGCAAGTGATGTGAAAGATATAGAAGACAACGCAGTCTGTGGGTGCGCCATTCTGTACGTCGTCTTTCTGCTGTAAGCGTGTGCTGTTCACAACGTGCAAGTGTGCTGTAGAAAACATGGTTTATTCCTTAGAACAGAGGATTTTCCTGGTGTTGGAATTCCACCGCCTAGAACACAGTGTTGTTGCAACAAGACGAAGTTTTCAACGGAGGTTTAATGTAACCAAAGGACCGAAAAGCGATACAATAAAGGATCTGTTTGAAAAATTTCAACGGACTGGGAACGTGACGGATGAACATGCTGGAAAGGTAGGGCGACCGCGTACGGCAACCACAGAGGGCAACGCGCAGCTAGTGCAGCAGGTGATCCAATAGCGGCCTCGGGTTTCCGTTCGCCGTGTTGCAGCTGCGGTCCAAATGACGCCAACGTCCACGTATCGTCTCATGCGCCAGAGTTTACACCTCTATCCATACAAATTTCAAACGCGGCAACCCCTCAGCGCCGCTACCATTGCTGCACGAGAGACATTCGCTAACGATATAGCGCACAGGATTGATGACGGCGATATGCATGTGGGCAGCATTTGGTTTACTGAAGAAGCTTATTTTTACCTGGACGGCTTCGTCAATAAACAGAACTGGCGCATATGGGGAACCGAAAAGCCCCATGTTGCAGTCCCATCGTCCCTGCATCCTCAAAAAGTACTGGTCTGGGCCGCCATTTCTTCCAAAGGAATCATTGGCCCATTTTTCAGATCCGAAACGATTACTGCATCACGCTATCTGGACATTCTTCGTGAATTTGTGGCTGTACAAACTGCCTTAGACGACACTGCGAACACCTCGTGGTTTATGCAAGATGGTGCCCGGCCACATCGCACGGCCGACGTCTTTAATTTCCTGAATGAATATTTCGATGATCGTGTGATTGCTTTGGGCTATCCGAAACATACAGGAGGCGGCGTGGATTGGCCTCCCTATTCGCCAGACATGAACCCCTGTGACTTCTTTCTGTGGGGACACTTGAAAGACCAGGGGTACCGCCAGAATCCAGAAACAATTGAACAGCTGAAGCAGTACATCTCATCTGCATGTTAAGCCATTCCGCCAGACACGTTGTCAAAGGTTTCGGGTAATTTCATTCAGAGACTACGCCATATTATTGCTACGCATGGTGGATATGTGGAAAATATCGTACTATAGAGTTTCCCAGACCGCAGCGCCATCTGTTGTTGAAAATTGTAACTACTGTAATTTCGAAAGTTTGTCTGCTTGAAAATGTACTGTTGTCCCAAGCATATTGCAACAAACGGTGTATTTCTATCACTGCTCGTTTAGTTTTTATTGCCATTTCATATATACCGGTCATTTTTGAAACACCCTGTAAATAAAGTACACTCCTTCCTCTCCATCAGCTGGTCAGAGACTGAGTCCTTTCCTGCAATTTTTTGCCCAGATCGCATCTTGGATTACGTCATGGGAAGGGAGAGGGGGAGGGACGACAATGCATTCTGGTGGTGGTACTGTGCATTAGGTCAGTTGGACTCTGGACTTCATGATGAAACCACTAGATGAAACTACTGCCTATGACAACTCTAATTGCTTAAATAAATAATGCTTTCAAAATAAAGACTTACATCTATCCTATATAGCAGCCCAGCACAGACTGAGTCCTTTTCCCACTAATTCCAAGGAACAGGTGTCGACTGGATGACTTTGGTTAATATTGGTAGCCCAATTGACCTATTTTCTCGCCATTTTTTCCGCCAAAGCTTTTCCGACCTTTTTGTAGGTTAGTGGAGGTAGCCCAAGCGACCATTTTTCTCTCACCAAAATTTTCCCGTCATTTTCTCAGAGAGGGGAGCGGAGTGGTTGGGAGGGATAGGAGGGTACAAGGTTAGTGAGAATAGCTCAACTGGCCTTTTTTCCCGCCGATATTTGAAGTTTCCACCATGACGTCATTGCGACGTTGTCACATCTATCGCCACCAACTTGGATCCGCCATCTTAAATAAATTTGACAACAATGCAACGTGGGGTAGTAAGAATTTTGTCCCACTACTGTGGTTAACCCACATGCCTTGTAAATAAAAGATACAGGGTTCGAATGACAGTTTGGTACACATTTTCATTTGTTGCCGCTGATTCTGTGTGATGTCTTATGTCTTAATGTTAGCTCAGACTGTGCCAAAAATAATATTTGAGCAGAATCGGTCGCTTGCTCAAGAATGCATTTAAGAACTGAAACGTCCCCTTTTTGAAGAATTATACAAGACTGTGCTTTATCTGACACACAATATTTTTTAGCACAACGCAATCTGACTTTCAAAAAATCCCTACAAAAGAATGGCCCTAAACAGCCTACTTACATAGACAATGGCGAGTATTACAACAATGCAAAGCAGCCACAGACTGCACACAGCACAGCCAGTGATTTTCATACAGGGGTGGCGTTACCAATAAAAAAAACCTAAACAGCCTACTTACAGAACATGTTACAGTGTTACACGAGGTTATTTCTAATCGGAAACAATTTTCTCTCTCTGTACACAATGATCGCCTTACCCGAGATGTGTGAAAGTTCTATCTTCAGTTTATTTGTCGAGTGTAGCTGACGGTGAAGGTCATGTATATACTGTCTAGTCATGTTAGTGTTGTTCGATGATGAGGGAAGGGAGTGTGTGAAATCCATTGCCAGCACATAGCCGACTCCTCTCGAATAGCACTAACAAGAGAACATCACCAACTCGACCTCCAGATCTTGAGGAGAAAAAAGCACACTTTCAAGGTGTCATCCCCAGCAATCAGTCCTGTGCGAAAATTTTGGCCATAATTCTGTTAGCGCATAGTTTTTTTCGCCCACACTGTTTTCCACTGGCTCCGCCGCATCGCAGCCGCTTAATGCACAAGCGCGAAGTATTCTACAGCTCAGTAAGAGTTTTCAAACACTGTTCTGACAGTAGTAACATGCTTTGTACACTGTGTTAAAGTGCGATGTTTCTGACATGTAGCTGGTGCCAGAGATCTCATTGCTTTGAACATTTCTGTGTTGCGATACACAAATCGAGTATAAATAAATGAAATCAATTGGTGTGTCATGAAAGAAGTAGCGTAGCGTTATTTAACTCTTAACATCTGCGTTACACATTATTTTCTTTGGATTTTAAAGCATGTTCTCTTAAAGTGAAGTTCAAATGGTTCAAATGGCTCTGAGCACTATGGGACTTAACATCTGAGGTCATCAGATGTTAACCTGATGTTAACCCTAGAACTTAGAACTACTTAAGCCTAACTAACCTAAGGACATCACACACATCCATGCCCGAGGCAGGATTCGAACCTGCGACCATAGAGGTCACGCGGTTCCAGGCTGAAGCGCCTAGAACCGCTTGGACACCACGGCTGGCTAAAGTGAAATACATTTGCGGGAGATGCGCTGGTATTCAATGTGATTAACATTATTAAATTGTAAATCGAAAATCGTTAACTTCATTTCATAATTATTCCTCAGTTACTTAGTTTTATTTTCAATTCGATGAATATATACCGGCTGATCAAAAAGTCACTATAAATGAGAAAACTGAATAAATCACGGAATAATGTAGATAGAGAGGTACAAACTGACATATATGCTTGGAATGACATGGGGTTTTATTAGAACCAAACAAACACAAAAGTTCAAAAAATGTCCGACAGACGGCGCTTCGTCTGATCAGAATAGCAATAATTATCATAACAAAATAAGACGAAGCAAAGATGATGTTCTTTACAGGAAATGCTCAATATGTCCACCATCATACCTCAACAATAGCTGTAGTCGAGGAATAATGTTGTGAACAGCACTGTAAAGCATGTCCGGAGCTATGGTGAGGCATCGGCGTCGTGTGTTGTCTTTCAGCATCCCTAGAGATGTCAGTCGATCATGATACACTTGCGACTTCAGGTAACCCCAAAGCCAATGCTCGCACGGACTGAGGTCTGGGGACCTGGGAGGGAAAGCATGACGAAAGTTGCGGCTGAGCACACGATCATCACCAAACGACGTGCGCAAGAGAACTTTCACGCGTCTAGCAATATGTTTTTTTTTTTGGTTCTAATAAAACCCCATGTCATTCCAAGCATGTGTGTCAATTTTTACCTCTCTATCTACATTATTCTGTGGTTTATTAAGTTTTCAAATTTATACTGACTTTTTGATCACCCGTTATATCTGCAGAACAGTTGTGCTGATGTAAGCTGTCGCCAACACACCAGCCAGTAAAGATAAAGCATGGATATCGATAATAGGCGCTCGATCAAGCGCGCCTATCACGAGAGAGGCCAGAGACACACCACAAGAAACAGGCCGCCAATGCCCTGTCGACAGCACGTATTTAGGCCACCGCCACTGACCAGAGGGCCTAACTCAGTCGCTGGGCCTCGACACACTGACTCACTCACTGAGTCTGGCGTCTGTCAGCACATTCGCAGAGTGGGCTCAGTTAACGTCACAGGCTACAACAGTACATAGTGTCCAGATTAGTGACTGTAGCGAGACTGAAGTTTGTAATAGCAAAATTACCGATATGTCTGCAAGAGGACTGTTACTGAGCTTGTACCACAACACATGGACTTCATTCAGGCTATGTTCCAGTTCAGGTAAATGAAGAACCGTATTAATTCATCTATGTATCTCTGTTGTAGAAAGAGAATAGTGGCCACCCCCTCCGCTTCCCACGCCTTCAGCACCCTGCTAATAAAAGGGCTCTCGTTGTCATTCCGTTGTACGATACTTTGGGATCTGCCATAGGCGACTTCAGTGAGGGGGAACAAGTGACCAAAAAACGGTGCTCCCGAAGTTTAAAAGCTGTACATCCACAAAGTCATAATTGCATACTGTCAGAATTTGCGCGGTATCTGTTGCTAAGGCTTTATCTTGCAATTGTTCCTTTTTCTCCTTAACATATGAGGGTGAATTGGTGGCGTTTCCTTGTAAGAGGGAATTCGAGCTAAGGGTCTCCGCGCGACTGATGGATTGTCATCATCAGTGCGCATGCGCTCATTCATCGAAAATTCAAATATGGAATTGAACCAGGAGTACTGGCACATAGTCTGGCGAATAGGAAAGTTATGCCACTCCCCATGCGGTCAAATATTGGCCGCGAAAATTTCTTCCACCACATGGATGCGAACTGGTTACGTGCGTTGACGAATTCGGTTACGGAGCAAATCATATACACCAAATTCACGTGAAAATCTTAACACATATTAAATACTAAATTAATCAGATGTTTATATGTCGTACAGCGATCCTCATGTTAGTGTACAAGTTCACCTAAAGAGGAGTGCTGCTAACTCCTGCGCAATCGCTACGCATGATATGTCGTGTGTGTAGCCATCCCCACCCCCTTCCTTCTAGACGACTTTGGAATTTTCCTTGTATGCCGTAGTAACTGCCGATATTGGGCCGGAAATCCGCTGCCTACGATGCCGCGTCCCCTCGCCCTCGCGTTTGACCTTCATTGGACCGATCTGTTGCAAAGTTTTGCTATTTCACATCGCGATTACTACTGGTAACTGTGCCTCTGACACAAATATGTGCACAACCGGGCGAATCGAGAAAGTGAAGGGATTCCGTGAACCCATCCTCAGGACGGCTACCTCTGAATTGTTACTCAACGTGAATGGTGAAATTTCCTGACACAGCTTATGACATATCGCAAAATAACGAGTCAGAGTAAGGTACATTCAAAGCGTTGGAAACTTTATTCTGTCGAGGTGGATAATCCATTCAAGGCTTTTACAAAGGAAGCGAGAGCTATTGATCTGCAGCAAAGGAGAGACAGGTGGTAGCTTTCATACTCGTAAAACCGTCCTCTCACGGGACGCGGAAACGATCGTGAAGTAACTGGTGACGCCACAGTGTGGAGTTCCACGTTCCATTACAGCGCAGAGGGTGAAACAAAGGATCTGGCAAGTTAGACGTTTGCCTCGTGGGCAGTGAAATGCGACATCGTCCTATGTCGCAAGCAGAAGATAGCAGCCGACAAATTGTATGGCGTTAAACATCGTATTTGGTGGGTTTTCTTTTTTTTCCCTCATAGAATATAAGCTATTTCACAGTATCAGGGCCGCGCGGGGTAGCCGTGCGGTCTGTGGAACCTTGCCATGGTTTTGCGCGGCTACACCCGCTCAGAAGTAGACCGAGCGAGGTGGCGCAGAGGTTAGCTACAAAATGTTTCGTGTGATTTTTAGGACAGAGAGAGAGTTTTTAATCCATTTCATTCATGGATGAACAAGTTAGAACTGGATATTCACTTGGATTCTAATAGTCCACAAACGAGTAATAAAGTTCTAAAGAAAATCGTCAAATATCCGGTGAAAGAAATTTACTCCGAATAAACTTTCTTTGGATACGAATTTGAAACACGAGAATCGTGAGCGGATCGCAAATGAATGGTACGACTACTGCCTGCAGCCAGCAGTCAGCGCTGAATCACCACCTTCCTCCAGAACGTCGCAACTATACCCAAACAGGGCCAAGAAGCAAGTTTGTAAGTGCCTAGTTCAGAGCATGTCGGTGCTACTCAATTATGCAGCTTGCGCTCTATTGGCTTTCCCCGGCCAAAGTCCCCAAACTGACTTAGCTATGACACGCACAGAGATCTTTGACGTTAGCTTCTCGAGCCGCAAGGCATGCTGTACAGTACTCCGCAAACAAGTGCATCGCGCTCTGCCCACAAATGTCATATCTATTAAACGTTCGTTGTGTTCAAATTTAACACACGTTTTCAGATACAACATAAAATTCCTTGAATAAACCATCTCTTTTCATGCCGCTCATTTAAGTAACATATTATGTTTTTTTTCGAAATTATGGCTAACATTGCTACCATTTATTTAAAGTCCATGCCATTTTTGATTTGCAGTGACATAATAGGTCTTGGGGTAATAGCTTCCATGTGGTAAGTCCACCAAATCTGATAAAGAAGTACTTGTTTTGACCACTTTTACAAACAGCTTTTGAAGGTGCTGTGCTATTACTGGCCAATAACGAGATCAAAACAGCTCGATTCAGACTTGACAGCACTACCGGTTATTAGAAGATGTCTGCCGAATTGCTGAACACCACAAAGACGATATTCCGACGTTCAACTACCATAATGAGACACAAAATATTGAGGTGCTGCCTCGTAGTGGTCAACCAATGTCAACAACACAATCTGATGACCAAAATCTCGTGTTTGGCTCAAATGGCTCTGAGCACTATGGGACTTAACATCTGTGGTCATCAGTCCCCTAGAACTTAGAACTACTTAAACCCAACTAACCTAAGGACATCACACACATGCATGCCCGAGGCAGGATTCGAACCTGCGACCGTAGCGGTCACTTGGTTCCAGACTAAAGCGCCTAGAACCGCTTGGACACACCGGCCGGCTGGCTCTTGTTTGCTTTAACTTTTTGAACTGTTGCTGAGGTTACCTGCTGTGAGTGCATCCCGTATTTCTGTCACCAAACGCCTGACTCCCTCCATTCTGCCGGCCGTGGTGACCGAGCGGATCTAGGCGCTACAGTCTGGAACCGCGCGGCCGCTACGGTCGCAGGTTCGAATCCTGCCTCGGGCATGGATGTGTGTGATGTCCTTAGGTTAGTTAGGTTTAAGTAGTTCTAAGTTCTAGGGGACTGATGATCTTAGAAGTTAAGTCCCATAGTGCTCAGAGCCATTTGAACCATTTTCTCTCCATTCTTCCCCGTCCTTTTCCATTCCTCTTCTCTCCATTGCTTCTTGGATACACTTGAGCCACCATTTCTGTGGTCTTCCTCTTCCTTCTCTTCGAGGAGGTTACCGAGAGTGCGCTCTTTAGCCATCTGTCTGCTTCCATTGTTTTGAGATAACTTAACCAAGCAAGCTGTCTTCCTTCCATTCTGTCTGTAATACTATAATGGGTCTGCGTTCTTTCTCTTATTTCCTCATTTCTTATCCTGTCAAATCGGAAAATTCTACATGCTCCTCTCAGGTGGTCCGTTTCTAAAGCTCTAAGTCTCTTTTCATTTCTTTCCGTGAGTTCCCTGCTCTCACTCCCACAACTTGTTATAGGTCCCTCGATGGATTCGTATAATCACATTTTTGAGGACCAAACTATTGGCTTTCCTACCTGATCCCTCGTTGGATATCTCTGTCACGTCTTCTAGCACGTGACAGAATACTTCCCAAATACTTAAACTCTTTACACACTTTAATTAGATGTCTGCCAACGTCCTTCCTCTCCCCCACACAGATATTCCGTCTTCTCAAACTTTCAAATCCCGCTTTTTATACTCTTCCAGCAATTTCCTAACCATGTAAGATGTAACGTCTTTATCAGCATTGAAATGTGTTTACAAATGTCTATTCACTACTTCAAACCCGTCTAATGTTTGGAGGCCAGAGAGTACTCGTCTGTCACTACATGATCAATTTTTCGTCTGCACAAACACTTGAGCACAGTACAGCACTGGGAATGTGGACAGGCAGACCCCTTGAATCGATCCTCAATTGTGTCTAATTCTCTTCATCAACGAGTACAGGATTATTCTGGCGCCTGAAGAGTTGGGTCAATCACATCTAGGGCCCCTTATGGCTATTGACAGTAATTTGAGGGTTGCGCAGTATCAGGACGGGATCCTCCCACGATCTATAGACCCGTACAGACATTTCCAGGCTGGATTCGTCTTCCTCGATGAAACCACACGATCGCACTGCACCCAACTCGACGACACATATCATCAAGAAGAAGGAAACAACCGTGTGAGGTGAGACCCTCGTTTAAATTTGACATCGTAATAATTGCCACTACATCCGGTTCTTGGGACAGTGTTTGTAAGTAGGAAATTGAAATTAAGTTGACAGACAGTTTGGTTAATGGAGACAAGAATGTCTCGCATAGCACATTCTGGAACCCTGTCCTATCTCGTATCAAAATACGGTGTTCTTTGGTGTGGCCGGCTCGCGTGTTTGAGGTTTGAATACGACACGTTCGCTGGCGCCCGTGTTGTTCTCCGGGCGGCTCCAGAAGTCCAATCTCGGGAGCAGTATCCGTGTCTGGTGACCCTTGTGCCACGTATAGTACAGTGGCCTGCGTAGGATCCGGTTTCCAGCCTTGGTATCAGTTTTCAGAGGGATTGGGCTGCAGTAACGTCTCTCCTTGTGATGGTTGACGGGTTGAAAGCTGAAGTATCGAACGGCGTCACTTTTATGATCCGGTAGTAAACACGACGAGGCTCCCATCCATTGCAACAGTCGCTCGATGCTTTCTACAGTTGCACTGAGCCCACAGTGTTGCTGCAGTGTGTGAAGAGATGCTACCAATAAAAAAACTAAATATTCATTTCTGAAAACTGGAGCCTTATGCAAAAGTACACAGTTTAGATTCCTCTAACATTCGCGTTGTATTGACCCAAAAGGTTTGCAGTAGTATGATGAGGCCAAATCTATGAAATTAGTTTGGCTTCACACATGAACGACGGTACCATAACCTGAAATTACTACATATCTGAAGAGAATTGAAAGCATCTGGAACTTTATCCTGTCCAGTCGATTACTATTCCTACAACATCACCTAGATGTGCTCTTCCAGCTACAAATATTACTTGTGCTAACCTAGAAGCATTCGTAGATGTACGTCGAGGCCACCATGAGCGGGAGATTAGCCGCTCTGAACACGTAATTAGATGATACACGGCCCGTTAAATTTCGGGTGTGCAGCTGCAAAAATGGTTGTTTGTATCGTTCGGCCATCTTTAGAGTGAGCCGAAAGACCGACGCTCCAGCACGCGCTCCGTCCTTTCAAGCTCGTGGACCTTGCCACTGCTATGCGCCCACAAATACACAGGCGCCAGAGATGTTCATCGGCGACAGAGAAATACACTGCTGGCCACCGTAAATGCAACACCCTGAAGGAAGCATCCGAATCAAGTGAAATTTGCACCATGGGTTTGCAGCGATGAGATATGCAACTGATTAGAATTTCAGCGCAGACGCACATCACGCCCGCCTGTGGCGCCACCTCACAGCGCCATTTAAGGCTTGGCGATTTCGACGAGTGTACGTTCGGCACGTGTGTTTACCTTGTGGTTGTTTCACAAGACGATCAGTTATGCCTCGTAGACAACAGCGAACATCGTTTGATCAAGTATCCGAGTTCGACAGAGGAAGGATAGTGGCTTACCGAGATTGTGGATTATCATACAGAGAAATCGCTAGTCGTGTTGGACGAAACCAAACAACTGTAATGCGGATATGTGAACGTTGGATGCAGGAGGGTACGACGGACCGACGTGGTCGATCGCATTCACCTCGGTGCACCACTGCACGTGCTGATAGGCAAATTGTGCGCATGGCAGTGACGGATCGCTCAGTGACATCCCGAACCATAGCACAGCACATTGCGTCTGTAACGCATCATCCAGTGTCTGCGCGTACCGTTCGACGCCGTTTACAGCAGAGTGGTCTGTCCGCAAGACGTCCATTGCTTCGTCTACCATTGACGCAGAACCACAGACGTCTCCGTCGCCAATGGTGTGATGACAGACGGATGGACGGCAGAATGGAATGACGTTGTCTTTACTGACGAGGCACGCTTCTGTCTGCAGCACCACGATGGTCGGATTCGAGTGTGGAGACACCTTGGAGAGAGGATGCTGGACAGCTGCATTATGCACCGCCACACTGGTCTTGCACCGGGTATTATGGTATGGGGCGGTATTGGATATTACACTCGCACGCCTCTAGTACGCATTGCCGGTACTTTAAATAGCCGGCGCTACATATCCGAGGTGCTGGAGCCAGTTGTTCTTCCTTACCTTCAGGGCTCGGCCACAGCCATATTTCAACAGGATAATGCGTGACCACACGTGGCACGCATTGTCCAAAGGTTCTTCGTCAATAACCTGGTTGAATTGCTTCCCTGGCCGGCTCGCTCTCCGGGTCTTTCGCCGATAGAAAACATGTGGTCCATGGTTGCTCAACGAGTGACCCAGATTACATCCCCAGCTGCCACACCAGATGATCTTTGGCAACGTGTGGAAGCTGCTTGGGCTGCTGTACCCCAGGAACACATCCAACGTCTCTTTGACTCAATGCCGAGACGTGTGGCAGCGGTGATCTCCAACAATGGCGGCTACTCTGGCTACTGATTCTGGCAGGAACCACATGTCACAGACGTCTGTAAACGTAATCATTTGATACTTGGTCAACATGTTATCTACAAAATAAATTTTGTTGTGCTACCTCTTGTCTTTCTTGGTGTTGCATTTACGGTGGCCAGCAGTGTGCAATGAGCATAAATTTCATCTGTGGCTGCGCAGTCGATTTGCTGTATCTGCACTGTCACACAAAGATAATGAGCATCTTTGGTCAGAATTTAAAGGTATTGTCCACCATGTGCTGGAGACGTATGTGCCTAGCAAAAGTATACGGGAGGGAAAGGATCCCCCTTGGTACAACAAACATATTAGGAAGTTGCTGAGAAAGCAGAGAATTTTGCACAGACGTTTTAAACGTAGTCACTGCCCCGGTGACAAACAGAAATTATTTGAAATGAAAGCCGCTGTCAGAAGGACAATGAGAGATTCTTTTAACAAATTTGAAAGCAATATTTTACCTGCAGATTCTAAAAATAACCCCAAAAAATTTTGGTCGTACGTAAAATCTATGAACGCTCTAACATTCTGCGTGGTCTCTGTTTGTTCTACGAGTATATCGTGTCTCCCTACCACTTTCGCGCAACGACGCTCTGAGCGTGTTTTTTAGGGAATTGACTAGTTTGAACCTGGGACCTGTCGCTGGTA
Source organism: Schistocerca americana (assembly GCF_021461395.2). Lineage (NCBI taxonomy): Eukaryota > Metazoa > Arthropoda > Insecta > Orthoptera > Acrididae > Schistocerca > Schistocerca americana. The sequence goes on along the minus strand of NC_060125.1, from coordinate 188,320,358 downwards.
AGGAGCCGCCAGACCACACATGACATGTAGAGTTCAGAAGAGTTCAGTGAGACTAGCAATGATATAACCAAATACTTAATGATTTCAGCGTCAGCTCCACTGCACTCCCTGTAAAAGAATCTTAATACTAACTAAATTTAGTGGAAGGGGTTCAAGGTTTTCCTATCTTTAGTTAGCTGGTAAAATAACGTCGAAAAAGCAGTTAAGTTTACCATTGGAAATTTTATTCTACTCTCAAAACATTGTTTATAAATTGCACTATTGATAAAAGGAAATGTTTTAATACAGGATGGTAAGAACCAACTGCGTTCAACAAAAATGTGAACGAATATTCCCTGAATGGGTTTCCAAGTTCTACAATGGATCGAAGGATGACCTATGCCATATCACATCTATAATCTAGGTTTAAACTAAGTTTCACAAAAGAGAAAAATATCAAAATGGTCTACAGTGACTCTCAATTATCTTTAATTACTTATCTAACTTGTCGTAAATTACAGTGGCTGATGTGGCTTCTCAATAACTATATAACAGAAAAATCATCGCGTTTCAGATTTTTACTTCAAGTCGCAAATGTGAACACCATGAGCTTTAATTGACGATCGACACTAGTATTACGCAAAAAGAGGGTGTAACAGATGAGACTTCTGCAGTTCTGAGTGAAGCTTTATGCGCTGTTATGCGGCATCGCGTGCGTTCATTACCTTGTCGGTGTTCGTCAGGGGGCGGCGAGCAGCACAGCTCCGCTCACCTCGCCGTCTCGGAAGCAACTCTCCTCTAACTTCTCCTTACTACAATTTACCGAAGTTGGTTTATAAAAACTATCTGGCTGTGTTTTCATCTGACCAATCAGGGTCTCAATGTTAACCTTAAGCTCCGCCTACAAAAATTCTGTCTATCCAATGAGAAACGTTATACTTTTCTTGGTGGGGCAATGTTTTTAAAGATTGCAACGTAACAGAGACGCGAAAAAGTCTCACGCTAAAACTTGCAGCTGGCGTGGTCCTTTTAGTGTTATCGTAATATCTATACTGATCTTCTGGAGGGCTCTATCTTTTAACATGGGCTGGGGGGTGGTCCAGACGTAACAGAGACGCGAAAAAGTCTCACGCTAAAACTTGCGGTTGGGGTGGCCCTTTTTGTGTTATCGTAAGATCTATACTGTTCTTCTGGAGGGCTCTCGCTTTTAACATGGGCTGGGGGGTGGTCCTAGCGGTTAGCTGGCGACGTGGGTGTCCGTCCCTTATCGTAGGGCCTTCTTGCTTAACACGGTTCTGCTCTCGGCTTCTGTTCTCGTTTCTCCCCTCGGAACTGCGTCTGTCTCACGGTGGGAAGGTATGATATGCATTTAGGCATTCTTGTGTTAGTCTGTGGTATTCCATTTGCTGACTCGTTACTCGTATTACTTTGGTTAATTTAATGTCACGATTTATTCGGATCTATGTGACATACTACTGGATTTGCTTATCATGTCAGGGTTCTCATGGAAGGTGTTGGATTTGCCTGACAGCCGGCCGAAGTGGCCGTGCGGTTAAAGGCGCTGCAGTCTGGAACCGCAAGACCGCTACGGTCGCAGGTTCGAATCCTGCCTTGGGCATGGATGTTTGTGATGTCCTTAGGTTAGTTAGGTTTAACTAGTTCTAAGTTCTAGGGGACTAATGACCTCAGCAGTTGAGTCCCATAGTGCTCAGAGCCATTTGAACCATTTTTTTTTTTTTTTTTTTTTTTTTTTTTTTTTTTTTTTTTTTTTTTTGCCTGACACCTTACAACGCTACAAATAATTCAATACCTTCTCTTACTGACAGTACGGGTAATGTAACTGATGATGATAAACAGAAGGCCAAAATTCTAAACCAAGCCCTTAAGAACCCGTTTACGGTAGAGAACTGCAGCACCATTTCCCCTTTCAATTATCGAACAAACGAAAGGATGACTGACATAGTGTTTAGTGCATCTGGGATTGTAAAACAGTTAAGATCCTTAGACGCCTGGAAGGCATCTGGCCAAAACGGTATCCCCGTAAGATTCTATGTTGACTGTGCTACAAATATAGCACCATTCTTATCCATCAGAGATCATCGGAACAGCGGAATGTTCCACGGAATTGAAAGAAGGCCCAGGTCATCTATAAATGCTGTGTGGCTGGGGCCTCCCCTCGGGTAGGCCGTTCGCCTGGTGCAAGTCTTTCGAGTTGACGCCACTTCGGCGACTTGCGCGTCGATGGGGATGAAATGATGATGATTAGGACAACACAACACCCAGTCCCTGTGTGGAGAAAATCTCCGACCCAGCCGGGAATCGAACCCGGGCCCGTAGGATTGCCATTCTGTCGCGCTGACCACTCAGCTACCGGGGGCGGACATAGCAATCTATAAAAAAGGGTAGAAAATCGGATGCGCATAATTACTGGCCAATTTCACTGACATCGATTTGTTGTAGAATCAGGGAACATATTTTGTGTTCAGACATAATGACCTTTGTAGACACTGAGAAGCTCATCTGCAGAAACCAGCAAGGTTTTAGGAAACAGCGGTCATACGAGACACAGCTGGCCCTCGTTGTGCATGCTATACAACAGGCTCTAGATACCGGCTCCCAGGTTGATGCCATATTTCTCAACTTTCGAAAGGCGTTCGACTCAGTTCCGCACTGTTGCTTGCTACAAAAAGTGCGCCCTTACGGTCTATCCGATGACATATGCGTTTGGATAGAAAGTTTTCTAACAGACAGGAAGCAGTATGTCGTCCTGAACCGGGTGACCTCAACAGAAACAAGCTTAACTTCAGGTGTGCCCCAGGGCAGCGTAGTAAGTCCTTTGCTTTTTACTATTTACATAAATGATCTGGTCGATGGTATTGACAGCGGCCTTAGACTGTTTGCCGATTATACTGTAGTCTGCAGGAAAGTAGTGTCACACGAAAGTTGTGAACAAATCGATGAGGATCTGCAGAAAATAAATGCGTGTTGTAATGACTGGCAGTTATCTCTCAAAATTAGTAAGTGTAACCTACTGCGTATAACAAGGCGAAAATCCCCATGAATGTACGAATACAAAGTAAATGACCAGTCTTTGGAAGCTGTAACGTCCGTCAAGTATCTGGGTGTGACTATTCGAAGTGATCTCAAATGGAAAGATCAGATTACACAAGTAACGGGTAAGGCGAACTCTAGATTGGGGTTTATTGGTAGAATCCTGAAGTGATGCAATCCTTCAACAAAGGAAATAGCTTACAATACGTTAGTTCGTCCAGTCTTGGAGTATTGTTCATCTGTATGGAACCCTCACCAGTTGGGTCTGATTTAAGAGATTGAGAATGTCCAAAGAAGAGCGGCAAGATTCGTGACTGGTACATTTAGCCATCGCGAGAGCGTTAGAAATCTCATAGAAAGTTTGAAGTGGGATACTCTTGCAGATAGACGGCGCTCTAAACAGGAGAGGCTGCTCACTAAATTCCGAAATCAGAGCTTCACCGGGGATGTAGTGCATACATTATGACGACCAACTTTCAAATCGCGCGTTGATCACCATTCAAAGATAAGGGAAATAGGAGTTCGTACTGAGGCGTTAAGACAGTCGTTTTTCCCTCGCGCGATCCGCGAGTGGAACAGAGGGGGGGGGGGGGGAGGGGGGGGGGAATATGACTTTGGCGCAGATTGTGCCCTCCGCCACACACCGCTTGGTGGCTAGCGGATTATATAAGTAGATGTAGATGTAGACGTCTTTGTAAGTTTATTGCAGAAAACGCCAGATTCCATGTTTTATCCAGACTGAAGCTGCGATCTCTGTTTACTAAATTCGTCGCCAAGCGAATTCAGTCGCCTCTTTCAGAACCGAGTCTGAGAAAGATGAAGTAGACGCTAAACTTTCGACCTCTTCGCACAACGCTGAGTGTCCTGCCACATCTGATTTGTGTGGCTGTAGAGCCGGGTGTATACGCGACGTTCCGCACGTGGACTGTATGACTCGTCTGTCCAGTGTGTGAGGGCTACATTCGTACGGGATCTTGGACACGGTCTACAACTATGAGGAGCGTCTAGTATCCAGTTGTGACGGAAGGTAAAAGACGAACGCTTACCAGAGAAAATGTTATCGGTTTCTTTTACAAATAAGTCTACCAGTGAAAATAAAGAGAGCGCACCCAAACTTAAGTTGGCTTCGGGAAAAAAGGAGATTATGCATTACGGAGTGCAAACACACGAAACAAAGAACGTATGAGTAATGAAAATTAGAAAAAAATAACTGAATTTTGTGCATCACTTTCTTTCTTTCACAAAAATGCTCCTACACTTCTTCAGTCTGTCGATAATTATTTTGCCTTGTGTTAATTACAGATTTCGGGCTGTTCAGTCCCATGACTCAGTTGCCTCTGCAAGAGCCATCTAGCGGCAGTTTGAAAACTGGGCACGTCAGACTGCCCGGTATAACCTGCTCCCTTTCGAGAAACTGTGTGTGCGGAAGTGGACCCCTCAGGTCCAATGTGCACGCAGGTAAGCTGGTCGGCTTACTCAGGCACTATCGCCAATTTTTAGATTTTTTAATAAATGCAGATGTAAATAACAACTGGGCCTGAATTCAGGTTTTTAGTGTACAAAAACTAAATCAATTTTTATCTGTTTACAAAAAGAAATGTGATATGACTTCGTATTTACGCAGTAATTTGCAGAACTACTACAATATGAATGTCTCATGTACGAGGGTTATCCAGAAAGTAAGTACCGATCGGCCTCGAAATGGAAACCACAGTGAAAACCAGAAACGTTTTATTTGCAAAAGTTAGGTACAGCTTCCACCTACTTCTCTACATACGAGGTGCATTCAAGTTCTAAGGCCTCCGATTTTTTTTCTAATTAACTACTCACCCAAAATCGATGAAACTGGCGTTACTTCTCGACGTAATCGCCCCGCAGACGTACACATCTTTCACAACGCTGACGCCATGATTCCATGGCAGCGGCGAAGGCTTCTTTAGGAGTCTGTTTTGACCACTGGAAAATCGCTGAGGCAATACCAGCACGGCTGGTGAATGTGCGGCCACGGAGAGTGTCTTTCATTGTTGGAAAAAGCCAAAAGTCACTAGGAGCCAGGTCAAGTGAGTAGGGAGCATGAGGAGTCACTTCAAAGTTGTTATCACGAAGAAACTGTTGCGTAACGTTAGCTCGATGTGCGGGTGCGTTGTCTTGGTGAAACAGCACACGCGCAGCCCTTCCCGGACGTTTTTGTTGCAGTGCAGGAAGGAATTTGTTCTTCAAAACATTTTCGTCGGATGCACCTGTTACCGTAGTGCCCTTTGGAACGCAATGGGTAAGGATTACGCCCTCGCTGTCCCAGAACACGGACACCATCATTTTTTCAGCACTGAAAAAAATTTTTTTGGTGGCGGTGAATCTGTGTGCTTCCATTGAGCTGACTAGCGCTTTGTTTCTGGATTGACAAATGGCATCCACGTCTCATCCATTGTCACAACCGACGAAAAAAAAGTCCCATTCATGCTGTCGTTGCGCATCAACATTGCTTGGCAACATGCCACACGGGCAGCCGTGTGGTCGTCCGTCAGCATTCGTGGCACCCACCTGGATGACACTTTTCGCATTTTCAGGTCGTCATGCATGATTGTGTGCACAGAACCCACAGAAATGCCAACTCTGGAGGCAATCTGTTCAACAGTCATTCGGCGATCCCCCTAAACAGTTCTCTCCACTTTCTCGATCATGTCGTCAGACCTGCTTGTGCGAGCCCGAGGTTGTTTCGGTTTGTTGTAACACGATGTTCTGCCTTCATTAAACTGTTGCACCCACGAACGCACTTTCGACACATCCATAACTCCATCACCACATGTCTCCTTCAACTGTCGATGAATTTCAATTGGTTTCACACAACGCAAATTCAGAAAATGAATGATTGCACGCTGTTCAAGTAAGGAAAACGTCGCCATTTTAAGTATTTAAAACAGTTCGCATTTTCGCCGCTGGCGGTAAAATTCCATCTGCCGTACGGTGTTGCCATCTCTGGGACGTATTGACAATGAACGCGGCCTCATTTTAAAACAATGCGCATGTTTCTGTCTCTTTCCAGTCCGGAGAAGAAAAATCGGAGGCTTTAGAACTTGAATGCACCAGGTAGTGGCCGCTCCAACTTCTAGTTTTGTAATAGTGTTGTATCAACTTTCCAATACCCTCTTATAGAAAGCAGCCGCCTGTGCTTTCAGCCAGTTACCTGCACTGGTCTGCAGCTCGTTGTCCGTGTAAAAATTTTCTCTTCGTAGCCAGTGGTCCTTGTGAGCAGAGATGAGACTCAAGGGGAGCCAATTACGGACTGTTTTGTGGATGATCAAACACGTCTCATTGGAAGCGTTGCAGGAGCGTCTTCATTGCCCCTGCAGTGTGCGGCCGAGAATTGGCTTGAAGAAGGAACTGCTCGAAAGTTGTGTTGTGTGGGCTGCATGACACAGACGAAATCTTTAACCAGGCCCCCGTACTTAGCGGGAGGCGCTGTTCCCTACGCATCTTTTACGTGCTCACTGTTCACTCAGAACTGAAACGAGCGACGCGACACGATCGACGGGCATACTAGAAACACTGACCAACATATCTGTGCAAAGATTTAACGGATTTTTCCAGTGGTTTCCATTTCGCGACCGATCAGAACTTACTTTCTGGGCAACCGTCGTATTAAAAATCGAGTTTGTGTACTGTCTTTTTATGTCAAAATCCAGAAGAGTTTTGATTTCTGCAGAAAAATACCGTCACATTACTGACGGGTCTCTAAACGCGAAAGAAGAGTTTTAAAATACACGATTTAAATAATTTATGTGTATTAATTACAGAGCATTTACAAGAAACATTATAGAGGATTTCCTAGATAGAAAAAACATCTTTTTACCTGAAATCGGCAATCAAGAGATAATAAAATAGTGGTCAACAAACTGAACATATGTTTTTTTCTCCTAATATAAGGGTTGCAGATTACTCCTCATTGAAAAGTATGATCAGTTTTGACAAATGTTGTCAGTGTTAGAACTACAAAATATCTTGAGTTTCTGCTGCAAGATTTCTGTAGAAAACGTGATACATAGGAAGTGTAAATTTCATCGCAGACTTTGTATCTTAGTATTTATCACTGTACAACGTACAGTACAGATATTTGAGACACTGGAAATACAGGGTGTATCAAAAAGGATCATCCGACTTGACACGTCTGTATTTCTGAAACTAACAAATATATACAATGAATTTTATTTTTTCATGAACTGGAAACTCAAAAAGTTTTCTTCCACACCTTTTAGTAGGTTTTCGACATGCTCCCCTTGAGATGCACGGCATATGTCAATGCGGTATTCAAATTTTTCCCACACTGCAGCGAGCACGTCTTGAGTTACAGCTCCCACAACTGCTGCTAAGCGATGTCTCAGTTCATTCATTGTTGTTGGTAACGGAGGAACATAAACAGAGTCTTTTATAACCCTCCCCCCCCCCCCCCCGCCCCCCCCCCCCCCTAAGGAATAATCACTTATAATCAAGTCCGGTGAACCTGGAGGCCTGTAATGTAAGGCTGAATCATTTGGTCCAGTGCGATCGATCCATCGTTCAGCAATCCTTTGATTTAAAAATTCCTTCACTTTCAGTTGCCAGTGTGTCGGTGCCCCATCCTAGCCGCAAACGAAGTCATTCGAGTCATTCTCCAACTGTGGTAAAAGAAAGTTCTCAAGCATGTCGAGTTATGTGCTTGCTGTAACAGTGTTCTCGCCAAAGAAAAATATGGTAGACCATACACCTTTTCCCATGAAACTACACAAAACACATTAAGTTTTGGAAAGTACCTCTCATGTTGTACTACTTCATGTGGTTGTTACTTACCCAATAGTCTCACATTATGACTGTTCACCTTTCCATTTAAAGGAAATGTTGCCTCGTCACTAAACACTAAGGATGGAAGAAACCTGTCATCCTCCATCTTGCCAAGAATGAAATTACAAAACTCCCCACTTTGTTGTTTGTCACCTTCACGTAGAGCTTGCTGTAGTTGAATTTTGTATGGTTTCATGTGTAAATGTCGACGTAACTCACGCCAGACGGACATCATGTGCACGTTGAGCTGTCGAGCTGCACAGCGTACGGATTTCTGCGGGTGCGTTCTACAATCGGGGCGATTTACCTTTACACAAACAACGTGTTTCTCGGAATTGTTGATGCCTTCGTGTAATGGTCTGAGGTGGAGGATCCACACAATACCCAGTACGAAAGTAAAGCTAAACATTTATTTTGGACCCGCACTGCGCAAAACGTAGAACACTAATCACTTTCTGTTTTCCCGACAGCTTTTTTATTAGAACTGAAATGGTTGAACGCCGCAGTTACCTAACGGGAACTGAGTAAAGCACGAGATTTTGCTCTTTCCAACAGTACGTTTCTCACGCACGTATCTCATATAACATAACAGTTACGATTTTTTAAAAATTGGATGAAATTTTTTGATACATCCTGTAGTATTCATAGCAATTAATATCTTAGTGCAATGAGTGATAGTCAAAAAATGGTTCAAATGGCTCTGAGCACTATGGGACTTAACATCTGAGGTCATCAGTCTCCTAGAACTTAGAACTACTTGAACCCGAGTAACCAAAGGACATCACACACATCCATGCCCGAGGCACCATACGAACCTGCGGCCGCAGCGGTCCCGCGGTTCCAGACTGAAGCGCCTAGAACCGCTCGGCCACTCCGGCCGGCAGTGATATAGTCAATGTGACAGTTGTTTTATATGGAATTGTTGTTGTAAGGCGAACACTGAATGTTACAAGAGTAAACGGGCAATGCCGCCACAAGCTCTGCCCTCCTTATTAGTGACGTCACCTCCCTTATAGAAGACGGTATCACCCTTTATTACAGATGTCACCATCGCCACATGTTAAGCCACGCCGTTCGCTCCCCTCTCCAGACAATCACAACATAATGCTTTAGTGGTTATTAAAATGAAATAGAATATAGCTGGAAATTTACGTAATCCTCACTTGCATTGCATCCAATAGGCGCCACAGTGCATGTACTGTGACGGTCTTCTGTCCAGAAGTTCCACTACCTGTCTAAATACGACGATAAAAAAAGTCATTTCCAGATATAAGTTCCTTATCACGAAGTGTCTAGTGTAATATTTCTAGCTTAGTCAGCCATCATATTAGGCTCCAAGAAGCTGTTCCCAGAGCAGTGGAGATGCAAGAAATACATAGATGACTAAATGTGGTGTGAGGTACCTGCGACAGATGTTAGATTCGGTACCATTCCCGTTAGAAAGACCTCCTGCATAATGCAACTGCTCTGTGATTGGCTGCCGTGTTCGGAGCAAGGGCGTCGAAACGTTACAGTTATTATTATTGGTTAAACTACTAATTGGAATGACTTCAGTTTTTAATATAAACATCTCTCAACAGCTGATTATGAGCCAGTCATTTTAGAATTATTAAAAATAATTTAAATCAAAAACAAAATACTGACGAAATTGCAGACGAAGCACTTCGGAAGCGGTCACGCCTTTTCTGGGAAGGGCCGCGGTGTGTTTCGGGCTGTTCGTCACTCTGGATTAGGCAGTCGAGATGTATAGTCATGTTGTCTGTGGCAGGATGTGTTTGCTAGTTGTTGTTGTTGTTGTTGTTGTGGTCCTCAGTCCTGAGACTGGTTTGATGCAGCTCTCCATGCTACCCTATCCTGTGCAAGCTGCTTCATCTCCCAGTACCCACTGCAACCTACATCCTTCTGAATCTGCTTAGTGTATTCATCTCTTGGTCTCCATCTACGATTTTTGTCCCCCACGCTACCCTCCAATACTACATTGGTGATCCGTTGATGCCTCCGAACATGTCGTACCAACCGAACCCTTCTTCTAGTCAAGTTGTGCCATAAACTTCTCTTCTCCCCAATCCTATTCAATACCTCGTCATTAGTTATATGATCTACCCAGCATTCTTCTGTAGCACCACATTTCGAAAGCTTCTTTTCTCTTTTTGTCCAAACTAGTTATCGTCCATGTGTCACTTCCATACACGGCTACACTTCATACAAATACTTTCAGAAACGACTTCCTGATACTCAAATCTATACTCGATGTTAACAAATTTCTCTTCTTCAGAAACGCTTTCCTTGCCATTGCCAGTCAACATTTTTCTACATTTTATATCCTCCCTACTTCGACCATCATCTGTTATTTTGCTCCCCAAATATCAAAACTGCCTTACTACTTTAAATCAATACGTTAAGTTTGCTAGTATTCAGTATTAAGAGATTCACTCCGGTAGTCATGAGGCACAGACACGTGCCACAAATAGTGTAAAGATACATTTTCGTAAACATTGTGTTTGATCATGTACTTTGCTGTATCTGAACGTGTTGTATTAAGATCACGTAGTCTTCCCTTGTGGCTATATTAAAATACGCGATTGGCATCCCAAAGAAGAGATACATTATTTCAGAACAGAGCCTCGCTAAAAGCGAAGTTTCAGCCTCAAGATACAGAACCTACGACCTGCGTGCTGTTTTCTGCGCTGGGGACATCAACTTGGCACGTTATTGAATTATAACAGAACCTTTGTATTCCACACAGTGCAGTGCAAACAATTAGGCGCCTCACGGGTACTGCATGCACAGAACATATGTGCTCAGTGAGACGTCATCTGCAGTAATGCAGAGGAGGTAAAGGAGGATGATCGCTATTAACACCAACAATCAATTCACTCTTCCTCTCTTGCCGTAGTAGTTAAGGATCCTCTGCTACCCGGGTAATTCTGACCACGAAGCTCTGTGATTGCCTGTACACAGGTCGACGCTGACGTCACTGCGTCAACAACGCTCTTCGCTCGCCGTGTGTGGGAACTTTGAGTCCCACGTGGCAGTTCGTGTTTCGGCCGCAGCAGTCGGTAATTACTGGCCCTGGCCTGACAATCCGTGCGGCCGCCGCCGGCCTCAGAGGCTCGGGACAGGACTGCGAGGACCGGCCAGTGCGTTTGTACTCCGTCCGACGTCCGACGGCCGGGTACACACCGACAGGCCCCGGGCCTCAATAAACCATCCTTTGTGGCGCAGGCGGCGCTTTAATGCAGTTTGCTTTGCCTGCAGGCGCTGCTGCCGGCGACCACTTTCTGCGGATCTGGAGTCATTAACCGTCCTCTCTCAACCCAATAAATCGCTTCCACCGCCGCTGCTAAACGTAGTAACGCGGTGTTTTGAACCTCTAGCGCTTTCATAGAGTGCTGCAGGGCAAGTTTGTCTAACAGAACAAATAAAACACTGTAGGGCTGCTACCGAAAGAGCACTCTGTTGATTTTAAGTCGTGAGGCACTTGTAACAAGAATTAGCTGTCCACATCGAGGTATATCAACAACACCTGTCGGCAGCTGAGGGTTTCAGTTAGTCATCATTTATTCCAGGGAAAAGCTGCACGGTCATCAACAGTGTCTATTCTTTCGAGAACAGTTACTGTCTTCATATATATAGTTAAAGGCTACCCAGCCATTGACCTTCGTCTGTGCGAATTCGCACAGGTTGCCTAAACTCTTACGGGAATCGCCAAAGCGTGCGCGAGTAATGAGTGGATGGGCAAATGCCTGTAAGGTACAATACATATGTAGAATTGTGGACAGCTGGGAATGTGAGTCTCACGGGAAGCGTGCAAGGGATAAGTCCCTGCAGTTGCGCTATTCATCTGTGTCCTCGGTGGCTCAGATGCAGTCTGCCTTCGGCAGGGCAACAGAGCGGACGCGTGCGTGTTGACTTCGTGCAGCACGCGAGCTCGCCTTGTTTACTTTCTGACGGCCGTTGCTTAAGTGCCGGCTTACCTTGTACGATCCATGGCGAACCGTTACCGTAAATCGACACTCCGATTTACTTTCTGCAACGATTATGCCCGACCCAAAGCACTCGAGGTGAAGCGTTTTCTGCGAGAGGAAGTGAAGATCCCGGCGACCGATATTATCGGCATACATTTGTCTATGTGAAAATCATTAACGACGCGGCGTGCGAACGCATACTACGTGAGACCAAACAGGGGCTCCGCTTCTGTCACGCTGATGGCAATGTGGGGGAGGTAACCGTCGACCACGCAGGCTTAGGTATGCGAACGATACGCATTTTCGAATTGCCATTTGAACTTCCAGCTGAGGAAGTCGTCGCGGCACTACGCCCATACGGCACAGTCCACTGCCACACTGCGGAGAAGTGGACACAGTTTCGGACGTACCCTGTCCTAAACGGGGTCCGACAGGTCACCATAGATCTCCGAAGCCACGTCCCGTCCTACTTACAGATCGGCGGATGCCGTGCCATAATTGTATACGATGGCCTGCCTCGAACCTGTTCCGGGTGCGGCAAAGAAGGCCACCTTAGATCCGAATGCCTACAACGGTGTATTACGCAACTTCCAGCTGCCGAAAAACCACCCACGTCGCAACCTACAGTACTACCGGTGACCTATGCCGCTGCTCTGGCTTCTCCTACCACTTTGCAACGTCGCCCGGTCACCACAAACGACGCCACCAATGAGCTCGACCAGACACCGACGGAGAGCGCCTCGGACGACCCGCCGCCTCGGCTGGCCGTCGACGCCGCTCCGAAGATGCCGGCGCAACCAGACGCTGACCCTGATCTCGGAAACACGATGGAGATCGACTCGCTCATCGTTCCTACAGCGGCCTTTCTGCCAGAACGACGGGACTCCCTTCCGTCGTCGGACACGGAGGGTCGCACAAGGAAACAACGTTCCCCGAAACGTCGCAAGCGAAGACGTCGCACCGTTTCCGGCCAAGAGGAGACGTTACAAGTCGAGGAGGACGTAACCGTCGACCGGCACGAGGCCTCAGAACCCGCTACTGCTGACGAAGACGTAATGAGCGCGGAGACATCTATCGGTGTGCCTGCGCCCCGTGCTGACGCTGAACTAAATCATGAACGTCTCACAGGCGACACTACACCACGCCCAATTACAACATCTTCTACAGACAAAATGGACGATACACCAGTTTCCGCTTCCACGGCGTGGCACGAGGAGGAGGTCACGGAGCAGGACCCGTTACGGGACCCTGCGCCGTCACGGCCGCACCACTAATCATACTCTCCCCAGACTCCCCTGCGGGCCAGCGGGATAACGTTCCGCTGCGACGCCCACACCCCTGCGCGGACGGCGGAGTGGACCAGCCTCCAGCAATCCGACACCAGGGCTACCGGATAGCAACCATCAACACCAACAACATCCGTTCCAGGGTGAAAATCCGCCTTATGCAGGAGATGTTCTGGGCTTCGGATATTGATTTCGCCCTTCTGCAGGAAGTTCACTTGGCTAGTCTCCCGGATATCAATGGCTATACCGCCCACGCCTCCGCGGGTGATCCTATGGGCCGCGGGGTGGCCATCTACGTCCGCCACGGGATTTCTGTGACCGATGTCGCCTTCCTTCCATCAGCTCGGGGCATGGCACTCACTGCCATGGGGACACGCATCATTAATGTCTACGCTCCCTCAGGCACCGACCGACGGCATGAAAGAGCCCAGTTTTCTTCCGAGGAAATCGCTCCCCTGTTTTTAGGGCGTTATGACCATTGCCTACTAGGAGGTGACTTTAACTGCGTTCTGCATCCTAAAGATCAGATTCCCCACTACACTGCATGCCAGGAGCTACGTATAGTGGTGCGAGACCTCCTGCTTCACGATACCTGGGAAGTACAGCACGGTGACCTTTCTGGCCATACCTTTCTTACAAGTCATTCCGCAAGCCGACTAGACAGGATATATGTCTCACAAACTCTTAGATCTGCAATACTGGGCGCCGAACGCTGGCCGCTGGCCTTTTCCGACCATTGCGCTTACATCTGTACGGTCCTCCTTCCGCCGCAATCAGTATGGCGCAGCCGTGCGCCATGGAAACTCAATACCTGACACTTGCATGACCTGGCGTGTCGCCAACAAGTCACTGAAACGTGGACAGCCTGCGAACGACGCCTTCCCCGCTACCACTCGACATTGACATGGTGGTTGGACTGCGCCAAGCCGGCGATCCGGAGGACACTGATGAGATACGGGAAGGACATGGCCGACTGGCATCGCACCACTGTTGACTTCTATTACGCGATTCTCCGAGATCTGGATGCTCAACCGCCAACCCCGGACAACCAGTTGGAATGGCAAAGAACTAAGGCGAAGATAATTGCGCTGGCACGCCGGAAACTGCAAGGGGTCGTGATACGGACGCGGCGCCACGATCACGCAGATTTAGAAATTCCATCCATGCATGATATAGTGTCCGACAAACGAAGGCGTCGTCGGCAGATCATCAGCACTCTGACCACGCCTCATGGAACGCAGGTGACCACTCAGAATGACATCGTCCGCGCATTCGTCGAGCACTACCGTCGTACTTATAGTGATGACGACGCTGAAACTGCAGCAGGCGACTCCATTTTGAATTACGTCACGCGCACCCTCCTCCACACGGAGGCGGATGCTTTGACAGTGGCGGTCACTCTAGACGAAGTCAACAACGCAATCGCCAAGGGTGCAGTCTACAGATCGCCCGGCATTGACGGCGTACCGATTGAGTTTCACCGTACCTTTCGGGACCCCATAGCCCCACGGTGGACGACTGTGTATCAAGAACTGATAACATCTGACCAAGCAATCCCACCCGCCTTTGCTGAGGGCATCATTATACCAGTCCACAAACCAGCCCGTGGTTCGATGGTCACGAGTTACAGACCGCTCACCCTCCTCAATGCCGATTACAAGATTTTCGCGCGCTTACTGGCAATGCGGCACCGAACTACACTCCCTCATATCCTCTCGCCAGAGCAAACGACGCCTGGCGGACAGATTAACATACAGACTGCCGCAGGGGAATGCCGCGACTTAATTGCGATAGCGGCGGCCTGCAGGCTCCGGGCAGCGGTCGTCGCTATAGACTTCGACAGCGCCTTCGATAAAGTGCGTCATCGTTTCCTGTTTTCGGTAGCAGTCCGAATGGGTATCCCCCCTCCGTTTCTCGACGTCATCCGGCGTCTTTACGACAGTGCCAGTTCACGTGTCCAAGTCAATGGACGTATAGCAGGGCCGGTACCTATCTGCCGTTCGATACGGCAGGGGTGCCCCCTCTCTACCCTCCTGTATGCTATTGCCCTTGAGCCCCTTATTGGGGGCTTGACGACCAAGCTCTCTGGCCTCACCGTACGCCAACACACTTTTCGCTGTCGGGCATATGCTGATGACCTCCTCCTCCTCATTCGCTCCGGCTCTGAGATTCGGGATGTCCTTGAATTGATTACCCGTTATGGGGCTGCCACTGGCAGTGCCATGAATGTCGCCAAATCTTCTGCAATGCACATTGGACGAGGCCTCCAGGAGGGTGAAGTGGCACCCCTGCCGCTTGTGCGGACTTTCCGGTACCTGGGCATTACCTTTACCCCCACGGTCACACGCACGGCGGCAACGAATTTCCGTCGCCTGTTACACGTCATCCGCAACGACGTCCGCGAGAACCTCTTGCGCCGCCAGGACACACTTCAACGGGTTGCGTTTATTAATCTTTATGTGGCATCAAAATTGGTTCACATCGTGCAAGTTCTCCCTCTGCCAACTGCAATTGGGCGCAACCTTCAGGCGGCTTTTGGCTATTATCTCACGGCTGGTTCAATGTTTAAAGTCCGTTATGAGACACTTACCCTGCCCTCACGGTATGGTGGCGTCGGGCTCTTCAATGTCCGTATGCGAGCTGCAGCCTTGTACATGAGTACCATGAGAAAACAGTGGATGGGCCAGGGTACATCTCTATCACGCAGCTTGCTTGAGGTCCTCCTACCTGCTTCCACCTCACCACCGGTGTCTGTCGGCCATATCGTGCCTCATTTGTCCCGTATTTCGACCTTTTTCGTCGACTACAGTTACATACATACCAGTCTCCCAGATACACGCCCACCTAGGACTAAGGATTTTTACAGCCTGTTGCTGCGCTGTGTTCCCCGGAATGTGATGGAGACCAAACACCCCTCCATCCAGTGGCCCATAGTGTGGACTACCGTCCACCAGCCCTTCCTCCCTACGAACGTCCGGGCACTGTGGTATCACATAGTCAACAGGAAATTTGCCACGAGGCAGCGCCTGCACAACATTGGCTTGTCAGAATCCCCTCTTTGTCTCCTTTGCCAGCAACTGGACACTGATGAACACCGTCTGACATGCGCCTCATCGCAAGATGTATGGCGCTTCGTGCAGCAAATCATTGCCTGCTATCTCCGGGTGCCACCAGACACAGTCGAGCCTCGAATGTTTCTATACCCGGAGGACCGACATTTTCCCGCCGCCAAATGTCATGCTATTACATGGGTCAAAGGGTGGGCGGTCGCTTATCTCTTTCATGAGGGACCTAAATCCCGCCTCGACTTCTGGACCTATTTACGAACAGCCCATGCAGCTCTCGAAAACACGCCACGTTACCGAACATTATTTGCTAAGTATCTTCGAGCGGTCTTTGTTAGACGTCCACTGAGTTGGGGGGTGCCTGGCACAGAGGGCACCTACCCCTCCTCCCCCGGCGGTTTCTGAGTTTCAACCGCCTACGATCTATTCTACTTCTGACCTCCGCGGATGGGAGAGCGCTTCGCAGATTGCGCGGATTTCATTTCTTTTTGCTTTTCCTTTTTCCTTTCTTTTTCTTTACCCAGAATTTATATTTCTTTTCTCTTTCGCATATGTGTTCCCGTAATTTCATGCTATTAGTGAATATTACAAAAACACATGCAAATAAATAAATAACAACGCCTTCCACTACTGTTGATTCCTGTTTCTCCCACTTCCCTAAGCACCACAGGCTCGGTGGTGATGAGGGGGACACTGGCCAGGCCTCAGGTTTCGACCCCTGCCCACTTTGCCCCCCGAGCCCCCGCCGGTCCACT